>NC_080640.1:33075845-34323278 GCF_027579445.1 Ammospiza nelsoni
CTAAGATTCCCCTGCTATGAGCAGCAACCCCATGAGTACGGTAGATGGGGTTAAAAAGCCAAACCAGACCTCTATGATCCGGTTTTGTCCATTCCAAATAAGTCTGTCTAAAGAAAACCTGAGATTTTTTTCTTCTGTTCCCACTATCCTTCCTCATCCTCATAAACAGATTCTAGTATGACTCATTAAAATTTTATTTGAGAGATTATCAGAATTGAAAATGGCAGTTAATTCTTCAAGCCAAATGAATCAGGAAAAGATGGTTTTCTTTAAGAGATGAATATTGTGATGGTTGGCTCTCACAATTGAGAGACAGATATTAGGCGTATGTTTGGAGAAGTTTTGTAGATGTAGAGTGCCGTTACTATAATATATCCCCTCACAGACCCCCTTTCCCTCCCCCTTGCAGCAGCCTCAGTTCCCAGGGCATTTGGGGAGGGCCGGCTCATTGCCAGGAGGGGCCACAGGACAACACCTGAGCTCCAGTCAAGGTGTGAGGAAGTGATCTCCACCTGTGGAGGGCAGAGAAGGAGCTGACTGACAAAACTCTGGGAGGGGCTGAGGGTATAAAAGGCAGAGCATCCATTTTATAAATGAGCACATGGCTGCTAGTCCCAGAGACCACCAGCACTGTAATTTTTCCTTATTCAGTCTGTTGTATTTTTTTGAGGTTAAATAAACCTTTAAGATTTTAAAAGTGAGGGTGGTTTCTCACTTCTTGTCAAGGACAGTCCAAAATTCTCACCTTCATGCCAGTTTGTGATGATTTCCAGGAGCCCAGGGCAATTTGGATTATCCAATCAAGCTTGTTGTAAAATGTTATAAATAACAAATATAGGTATTGGCTTTTGCATTTATGTATTAAGCTAATACCCATATTTGTTATTTTTGTTTTGCAAGTTAGTATTGATCACAAAAATCCTGATATAGCGCAGTTTGTAATTACTGCTTTTGATACAGTATAACCTGTCAGTTTATCTATGCACCCTATAGCTTTTATAGATAGAGACGTAATAGATACTATCTTAGATCATAGCATAACAAAGACTGTGATATTGTGGAATGATTGTTTCATGTAACAAACTCAGAAAATGGTGTAAAATTTCCCACACTCAGGGACTTTCTTATCAGAAAGACAAGATAACAGAAACCAGAGCATGGGGAAAAAAAAAAAAAGACTCCATTGACCCTCGTTATCAGGGAGCAAAAATACAAGAAGATAAAACCACAAGAAAACATAAAATATATTAGTTTAAGGTACAAGAGGGCCTGAAGAGAAGTCAAAAGTTAAAAACAAACAAAACAACACAACATGTAAATTGAAAGTTAAGTTTAAATTCTTAAAAACTCTTAAAAATGTGCACACAGCTCACATATGTAACAGTAAATAGAAAACATACATTAAGTTAACCCTTTGCAAGCAGACAAGTATCCCAGGGCAGGACTTAAACCCTTAATTAACTTGTATGAAAAGTGTAAATAGTGAGCCATGTTTCTCACGTGTATTGAGGGCAATGCCCTCACTGCAGGCAGCATCGGTGCCAGGATGGATTGCAGAGACTTTTCCTTTGCAGCCCCAGCCCAGCACTGGCACTGGGGATGAAGAGGCACTGAGGTGACCCTGAGAGGAAGTGCAAGGCACAGGGCGCAGCTGAGGAAGGACAGCGCTGTGCTGGGCTCAGAGGTGAAGCTGGCACTGCCCAGCGTGGAGAAGGTCCTTTGTGCAGCCCCTGTTACAGGGGAGCTTGGGCCTTGCTGCAGAGATATGGCCGCTCGTTGGAGCAGTTCTCACTCCTGAATCTCTCATCGGCCAGGTACACACACTCGGAATTGCCAAAGACAGGAACCCTGCAGGGAGGAGCAGAGCCAGAGCTGGTTTCTCCGTGCCTTAGCTTGGAAACCACGATTTTTATTACCATCTGTTAGAGGAAGAGCAGATATCTTCTGTTAACTGGGCAGTTTTCTTTATCTCCTCCACAATCAATCCTCCCTCCAGCAGATATATTCTGTAAATGGCCAAGTGAAGGTCACTGCATGGCTGATAAAATTCTATCATCCCACTGTGAGATGCTCTGCCCAGGGAGTGGAGCCAAGCATTCCAACCTGGATATAGCATGATGTTTGGAACACCATAGCAGCCTTTGCCCACTGGATTCCCAGAGGAAGACCAGGCCCATCTACACCACAACTGGACCTTCTGAGGAAAACTCCAACCTTCTACGGGATCACTGATCCAACACAACCACACCTGTCACTGCAGGAGAGCTGCAGCCACCACTGAATGGGACTGCTACCACCACCCTGACCCACAGAGTGTCAGGGCATGTTCTGACACAGTCAGGAGGGGTTTTTTTTTGTTCCTATGATTACATTTGTGTATTTAGTTCTCTTAGTCAAGAAGTGTTATTCCTACTCTCACATCTTTGCCTGAGAGCCTTTTAAGTTCAAAATCATAATAATTCAGAGGGAGGGGGTTTACGTTTTCCATTTCAGGAAAGGCTCCCGCCTTTCTTAACAGACACCTATCTTGCCAAACCAAGACACCAGGGGAAGCCCTTGTGCCCCTGTGCCCCCAGGCCCTGCCCGGCTCCCCGGCACTCACCGCGAGCTGTAGCTGCTGCCGTCCCCCCAGTGCAGGCGCTCGCCCCGTCTGCGCAGCCCGAGCCAGAAATCGCCGTTCCCGCGGAGGCGGAAGAGCAAATCCTGCCCAGGAGAGAGGAGTGGGAGCTGCCCCGGCCCCTCGGGGGGACACGTGCCCGGGGCTGCCCCCGCACGCCGGGGCTCCTTCCCTGCAAGGCCCCGGCCCAGGGCTGCAGCCCCGGCCCTGCGAGCACCGAGCCCGGCCCAGGAGCACCCCCAGGCTGCCCTCAGCCACCCCACAGCGCCCGCAGCCCCTCACTCACCATGGCCTCCTCATCCTTGGCAATGGCCAGGGAGGCATTGAGCTCGGAGCACCGTTCCTGACCCTGATCCCACGTGCTGTAATCCCTTGAGAAGTAGTAGCAGACCCCATTGTAGCCCACCCAGCCATGGGGACAGCCCAGAAACGACAGCGGTGTCGCAGGTGTGACTGGAACCTGTGGTGCTGCAGGGGGAAGAGGAGAAGCTCTGAGGATTCCCCTGTGCAGGGAGCAGGGAGCCCGCTCTGCCCCGAGGGGCTGGGCCCAGGCTGCTGCCCCTCCCTTACCTGCCAGCACAGCCAAGGCCGCCCCCAAAGCCAGCACCAGCACCAGGAGCAGCAGAATCAGCACCGCCGTGCCCACGGGATGGCATCTGAACCATTCACCTGGAGCAGGAAAGAGCTGCTGGCTGCCAGAAGCAGAGCCGGCCCTGCAATCTGCTCAGCCCACGGCCAGGGAGCAGAGCAGGGAGCCCTGAGGCAGTGTGGGCCTCCCTCAGCTGGCAGCCAGAGAGCCAAGAGCCTGGCCACAGGCAGGGACACAGCTGTGGGCACAGGCAGGGACACAGCTGTGGGCACAGGCTGCAGCAGGAGAACTGCACAGCCTTGGGGGCAGCTGGGGCTCTTGCTTCCAGCCACGGATGGGGCCCAGCAGAGCACGAGGCCTCTTCCAGACATCGGGAAACAGCCACACACCTGCCAGCCCTGGCCTTGGGAGGGGACACGGGCCTCTGCCTAGAGGGCACTGGGGTGGCCCTGTACTCACCCAGGAATCTTCTGAGGTTCCCTCTCTGTTCATTGCCCATTGCTGCTGTGCCCTGGGGAGCGAGGGGTTCCCTCACACTCCCATCCCAGGTGCAGAATCCATTCTCCACATCTGCACTCACTACACGCTCCGAGGTGGCATCCCCCTGCTTATGCCAAGAGGCTTCTTGGGCCCCAGGCAAGTGTGGAACCGTGGCTGCTGGTCCCTCCTTGAGATGCTGGGGCTCTTTCTCAGCTCCACGACTGGCACAGGATTCACTCTCCTCCAGCTCACAGCCAGAATCGCTGTTTGTGGAAGAAACAGTCTTTTGCCTCAGTGACATCAGGAGGGCTGCTGGCAGATCCTTTGGGAGCTCAGCCTCGGGAACAGCTTTCCAGCCGCGCTGATGGCACCCTGAAAGGGACACGGTGAGAGGTCGCTGCTGGTGCCGGCCGTGCGGGGGCTCAGGAGGGCGGTGGCAGCTGTGGCTGCGCTGTCGCCGCTGCCCAGAGGTGCGGCAGCAGGTGCGGAGACAAGCGCAGCCTCCGGGAGCTCTGCGGTGGCCGCAGTACCGAGCTGGTGCCAAACCGACCGCGGGCCCCACCTGGGCTGGAGGCGCCTCCGAGCTCCGTGTTCCGCCCTCGCTGTTCCTTACCCGGCCAGACTCAGGGAAAAGAGGAACTGGCGACGCAATTTAAAGCCTCCACGAGTGTGTGGGAGGGGTCTGGACCGCGGGGACATGGGATGAGGTCATACTAGGCCATAGGAATCTACAATAAAAGCCCATTGAGGCTTGTGAAGAACCGCAGCCCCAGGGGGGGAGCTTCTGGGCCTTCTAACCCCTAAGGACCGTAGGGGTTCTTGGGCTGGGCTGGGCTGGGCCAGGCCAGGTGCCCGGGGCCAGCAAAAGCGCCCTGAGCATCTGCTCCTGCCCCTGGGCAGGCAACAGAACACAGCAGGAAAGGCTCGGGGATCGGCAAAGGCCAGGCAGAGATCTCTCACCTGTCACTGGTATAAAGGGACACGACTGGGGGGAATTCTTTGAATTTATTGTGACACAAATCACGGCAAGAGAAGGAGCGGTGAAGCAGCAGGGTTCAGCCTCGGAAGCAGGACTGTGCCCTCGGCCCCCGGCAGCCGCAGCAGGGGATAAAGGATCCCCGGGCCGAGCAGCGGCTCTGCCCCAGCACGGGGATGTGTCCGGAGCCCCCGCTCCGGGCCGGGCTCGCAGGGCCGAGCGCGGAGCAGGCGCTGAGCTGCTCCTGGAGCTTCCAGCGCTGCTGGATCCGGCGGGCGCGGCACAGGCACTGCCGGGGGCATCGCTCGGTGCCGGGCGGCGTTTGCCGTCCCCAGGGAGAAACTGAGCCCGGCCCGCAGCGCCAGCTCATCCTCACCCTTCTATTGCAATTGCTCCATGGTTAAACCAAGGGGAAACTCCCTCTTGTCGCCACTTCAAAGCCTGGAATCAAGGGGAGAACGGAGGGTCCCTCTCGATTTAGATCCCTAAATGATGCATAAGGAAGCTATCCCCCCAATTTAATCCCAAATAAAAAGTGAATCGAGGGGGTTTTTTCCCTCAATTTAGCCTCCTAAAAAGAGCGGAAATGCAGTTTCCCTCCTCAATTTCCCTCAACAAAGACCGTTCTGGGGGCTTTTGAAAACCTTTTTCATCTGTGAAGGTCCCTTCAAATGGAGGCTCCCCCTCGATGGAACACTTACAGTGGCACATCTAGAGGTTCCTCTCAAGGGAAGCCCTTTCAGACCAGGGACAGCCCTGTTTGCTCACAGTTTGAGCCTGAAGATGATGAAAGTGGGGCTCTTTCCCTCAATTCAAACAGCACGATGAAAGTTTTCTCCTTCCATTTAAACATGAAAACCATGGAAAACGGTGATTGACCGCCTAGTGAGACACCCAAAGCATTAAAAAGCCAAACACACAAAATCTTGGGTGCATCACAGATGCATGGGGTTCCTCCCCAGTTCAAACACAATTACAGAAAAGCTTTCCCCCCTCCATTTCAATCCCATTTTTAGGGCACTGGGGAGGGACTGGGGGCACTTCCCCCTCCTCACTGCTCACCCCTGGGGCTGCTGCCCCTCGCACAGTGCTGAGCAGTTCCCTCCCAGTTCCCTGCCAGTTTCCCTCTTCCTGGCGAGCCCCGGCAGGGATGGGGAGAGCACTGGGCAGGAGCTGGGAGCGCTGTTCCTTCCCAGGGCTCCTGATATCCCTGCCAGTGCTCCTTCCTGCTCACTCCCGCTGCTCCCACTCTCCCTCCCAGTTCCCTCCTGGCATTCCCTGTGCTCCCAGTTCCCTCCCAGTGTTCCCAGGATCTCTCCCAGTGCTGCCAGCGGCAAAGCCCTGGGGGCACAGCGTGCTCTGCTCTTGCAGAGGCGAGACTGGAGCTGTCAGGAGAGCAAACCCGGCTGGAAGGAGCCCGGGGCGGTGGCGCCCGGCAGGGCTGGCCCGGGAGCGCCCGGGGGCTGCGGAGATTTCCCTGCAGGGCCGGCCTGGAGCCCACGGGCACAGGGGGAGCGCGCAGGGAGCTCGGTGCTGCTCGGGCTGCTGTGACAGGGGTGCAAGTGTTTAATTTGCTTCTGTTTTATGAGAAGATGGCAAAGCTTCATCTTTCTTTCTTCCCCCCATCCCCTTTGTGTTTCTTCTTCCTTTCTTTTTCCTTTCCTTTCATTTCCTTTTCTTTCTTTTTCCCTTCCCTTCCCTTCCCTTCCCTTCCCTTCCCTTCCCTTCCCTTCCCTTCCCTTCCCTTCCCTTCCCTTCCCTTCCCTTCCCTTCCCTTCCCTTCCCTTCCCTTCCCTTCCCTTCCCTTCCCTTCCCTTCCCTTCCCTTCCCTTCCCTTCCCTTCCCTTCCCTTCCCTTCCCTTCCCTTCCCTTCCCCTGTCTGTCTTTCTTGACCTGTATTTACTCAGCACACAGCAGCTGCAGGGTACAGAGTCTGTGGTTGGGGCAATAACACACAGAAAGAAGCAAGTCTCCAAGTCTGCAAAGAGAACAGGACAAGTAACAAAATTATCCAACACGCGCTTTGCGTGTGCTCTGTGTTTCTCCTCTCTTTTACCATTTCCTGCCTTTGTGTCCCTTTCTCTGTGGTTGCTGATGTTACGTTGGAGCAATGTGAGAGCTGCCCCTCAGCATTCAGAGGCAGCTATTCCGTGGCTGTTCAGCTGTACAGCGCTGTTACTCCAGTGTGAGCCCACGCTGCCCTTTCCCTGCCCCTGCAGCAGCCCCAGCAGTCGGGGCACTGCGGGAAGGGCAGGCTGGGCACGGAGAGGCGCGGCTGGCACCGCCTGCCCTCCCGGCAAGGTGCACGAAAGCATCTTCACCGAGGGACAGCGAGCACGGCTGTCAGCACTGACAGACCTTGGGAGGGCCGGGGCTGCCTGTGCAGCACCGAGGGCACCAAAGGGACAGCAGCCACTTCTGTCACCGAGCTGCCAGGCTGCAAACCACGGGGGTGCAGGGCTGGGCTCCCAGCGCTGTGGTTTTTCCTTATTCGGTCCTTTGTTGTAATTTTTGTCTAGGTTTAATAAACTTTTTTAAATTTTTAAAAGTGAGAGTAGTTTCTCACACTGATTTCCAATCTGCTCTTGTAGCAGCATACTGTCAGTAGTACTGAAGGTTGTTATTGTGAGAGGACAGAGAGTTGGCAAAGCTTTGCGAAGCTTCTGCTCCTCCTTCCTCCCCTTGAAAAAGCCGAGTCCCACAGTTCAAGCTACCGCACTGATGCCCTCAGGAAGTTTAGTTTGTGTGATCCATCTTGAAAATGTGACTGAGAAAATACCTGAAATACAGTGTTGATTTCTTTAAGATTTTTCCTGAAATCGTTGGTTTCCACTTGATTTTGATGCTGAAACCATTCATTGTAGCTGCTCTGCACACAAAGAAACCTTTAGACCTGTTTACTCTTACTGCCAGTAGAAGAGAATTTTCAGTAATTTCTGCAGTTTGCAGTAGTAGTCCTAGGATTTGTGTGCATCAGTAATTGTTGTGGTTTGCAATAGGAGGAAAATTTGAACCGCTGAGAAGCTGGACACGGCTCTGTGAAACACACAAGTTAAAGAGGAACAACCCAGGAACCTCCTCTTTCTTTCTTTCCCAGTGGGCGAGGAGGCGGCGGGCCCCGGGCCCAGCCCCCGTCTCGGCCGGGCCGGGCCGGGCAGCCCTGCCCCGGGTCGGACCCGTTCCCCCGGGCCGGGCCCTTCCCCCCATCGGCCCCGTTCTGTTCTGGCCGGGCCCAGCAGATCAGGGCAGGAACGGGAGGAAGCTGCAGAGACCACAAAGGAGCAGGGCTGGCCCGGCTGTGAGATCTCATCAGCAAATCCCCTCCCCAGCGCGGCTGGAACCGAAACCACAACAGCCCAGAACCCACAGTGTAACCCTGCAGTGAGAATTCAACACAGAAAAATAAGTGAACAATCATGAAACCAATCCTATCACAGTCCCAGCTACAGCGTCCTGTCACATGGACCCCTAGCAAAATGCTAACCTTTCAAAGCTTCAATCCTACCTCGAGTAAAAGAAAAACAAAAACCAAAATACAAGCATATAAAAAAGGAACATACAACCATCAAAATCAGTAAAGAAGAAGTTAAATCCCAAATTTAAAAAAAAAGGGAACAATATCCTAATTTGAAAACTGAAATCCTCTTATAAATTATGAAGAAATAAACTTCTTATAAACTTTGAAGAAAAAATAGAAATTTTTTTCCTATTGCACATGAAACTATAGAAAAATGAAAGTATACAAAAAATATCAAACCTCCTTCAAATAATAAAACCTCCATACTAAAATAAAAAAATATTAAAATAACTATAATCCCATAAAAAGTTGAAACAAAAAAATAAAGAAAAATAATCCTATACTTCCAAAAAAAGGAAAAAAAATCTCTGTTACCAGAGATGAAAATAATTTTAAAAATAAATAATAAAATCTTCTACCTTTAAACAACTTATCTTAAAAACAATAACCTGTAAATCAACATAATCCACCAACAAACTATTGAAAAATCGATCAAAATAAGAAAAACTTCACAATAGCAAAGTTCCACAAAAAACTACTATCCATAAGAAAATTAAAAACCACAAAAAAACTGTTTTCTTTAATCTTATAAAAAAGTCTCCATAACATTAACAAAAAAAAAATTCTCTCCAAAAATGAACTAAAAAAAATATTTTAAAAGTAATAAACTGACTAGAAATTTTAGGTTTAGTTTCTTGACATTATCAGTAAAAAAAAAAGTAAAGGAAAAAAATGGGTTCTGAAAACTTTATTTTAATTCTTACTACTTTTTTTCTTTCAGTTACTTTCCATAAAATTTTATACCCTTTAAAGTTTTAAAACTACGTTAGCTTTCTCCTAATCCTACTTCACAACAAAATATAAATACCTTAGTAATTAAGCAACATGAAAACCCACCACACTCAACAACGCATTAATTTAAAAATCTCAAAATTAAAGAAATCTGAAATTGACAAACCAAAACCACAACAATGTACAATATGTACAAATGTACACTTCATGTACAAATAGAATTGCCAAAAAACAAATATTTCAAGTTGGAACTAAAGTGTTTATGGATTTTATGTTCTTTTGTGTGTCAGAGAAGATTTGGGCTTAAAAGATGAAAATCTGCCTCTATTAAAAACAAAGAGAAATTTTACTTTTATGTCCACTCATTTTACCTCAGATGTCTGTGACTCCTTATTGGTTTTGCCCCCTGAATGTGAATGCAATTTTCAGCACCAGCTGGGCTTTGAGGGAAATGGTATTGGGGACCCTCAAGAAAAGTTCCTCATTTGAGTGGCTGAGACCATGGTGAGGTTTTTAGCATTTCCTTCTCTCAGGTGGGATCTGATGGCCTGAGGTGGCCTTGTCTCCTCAGGGATTTCATGCCCTGAGGAAGCAAAGGCTGATGCAATGTGCTTGATCCTCTCCTGTCTAATGGGGAGGAGCAGCACCCAGCAGAGCTGGAATCACCTTCTCCATTCCTGATTTCTGCTGCCAACAGATCACTGGGCTCTCTCAGGGTCCAGAAGTCACTTTTCCTTTTGGATGGATGGCCTGAAGGCACCCAGGGGCTGCAGGCTGGGACTGCTTCAGAAATCCCTTTGGCTTGGAAGGATCCTTCTACCTGAGAGCTGAACTGAGAAACAGACAGATGTAGTGAGGCCGGGAGCTCACTCAGAACTGTTAGGAGGATCCCAGAGAAAGAGATCCCTAGAAAAGACTGCAATTGTTTTTTATCATAAAGTTTCCAGCAGAAGTTTCTGGACTCCAGAGGAACCATGGAACAGTTTAGCAGTATCAGAAACACAAATTCCACTCTGGGCTGGGAGTTAGGGTTAGGGTTAGCAGCTAACCCTAAAACTCTTGCAGTGGCAGTGGCAGCAGCTCCTGTCAGCATGTTTACCAGCTGAAAAAATGCATGTGACCACAAGATGTGACATTCTCTAGCTAAACAGCTGCAAACCACATAGAGCTCATTTCCTCCATGTGGCTGCCCTCTGACAGCTGGGTCTCAAAGGCTTGGTTACACTGCAGGGATTCAGATGCTCCTAGAATCTCTAGCACTGCTGTAGAAAACTGAATATATGCCTTGTAAAAGTTTACCTCAAGTCGGCACTGACAACTGTACATCAAAAAGTGATTTTCTATCTGACTGAACCAAAACTTCTTTAGAAAACAGGAGACCTTACATTGATGAGAATAATTCATTCGAAATTGCAGTGATTTTCCACTCGAATTTCCATGTGTAACACCGACACTTTTCCCCCTTTCAGTCTGAGATGAAATCTTGATGAACACCTTTGTTTCAAAGTCCCTGTCCCCCTGCAGAGAGGCCTGGAGCTTTCCTTTCCCTGTGCCCAGGGCACTGTGAGCTGCCCTCCCCAGCACCAGAGCCACACGTTCCCCTGCCCAGGTGAGGAGTGAAAGGGGCCCTGGACAGAGCACAAGCTGCTGAGGCAGTGGGCTCAGGCTGTTGTGAGTTCCTGCCCCAACAGCCCATGGGAATGCAAGGGGTGAAAAATGCCCCGAGTGCTGAGCACCAGCAGTGACCCTCAATCAACCTTCCCAATGCTCTCCCTCGAGCTCCTCAGGCTCTGGGGAACACAGGACAGCAAAAGGGGCTCAGTTTGGCCCTTGGATGGTGAGAGGCAAGCAGCAGAATCCAGCCTGGTCTCTCTCTGACCTTTCCTTTAGCACAGGCCTGTGTGTCCCCAGCCCAAAGGCACAGAGGGGGCTCTTTAAACGGTGCCACAGTGTCCCCGTGCCCACCGTGTCACTGTCCCACGAGGAGAGAGCCCGGGGGCATCGGGGCCAGGAGAGCTGTGCCAGAGAGCTGTGCCCGAGTGTGCCCGGCCCTGTGTGCCCGAGTGTGCTGTGCCCAGGTGTGAGGGCACACGTCCTGCTCTGCCATGGGCACTGTGTGTGTGTGTGCTGTGCCCAGGTGTGAGGGCACACGTCCTGCTCTGCCATGGGCACTGTGTGTGTGTGCTGTGCCCAGGTGTGAGGGCACACGTCCTGCTCTGCCATGGGCACTGTGTGTTTGTGCTGTGCCCAGGTGTGAGGGCACACGTCCTGCTCTGCCATGGGCACTGTGTGTGTGTGCTGTGCCCAGGAACACAAGCAAGCACAGGCGCACACTCCAGCCACAGAGAGCAGTAGATGAATGAAAGGTAGGAAAGGTGAGTTGTATGGAGTTCTGTTGGGCTTTATTTCAACCACACACGAAAGGGCTGCAGGGACAATTTTAATTTCATTTATTATTAAACAAATCAGAGCAAGAAAGTGAGAAGTATGCCAAATCCTAAAAATCCACCTTGCCCACATTGTTCACCCCTTCCTGGGCTTAACTTCATCTCCGATTTCCTCCCTCCCTCCTCCCCACACAGTGGCACAGAGGGATGGCTTGTTTTGGTATGAAAGACAGGGATCTGCTAAGGAAGGCAGGAGCCTCCCTGGCAATGGAAAGTGTAAATCTCTCCCCTCTAAATTATTATAATTTTGAAATTAAGAGGCTCTCAGGCAAAGATATGAGAATATTCATACAAGCCTTTATTAGTATAAAAAAGAATAACCAAGTCTAACGCGCGGCGCTGCCCGAGCAGGCCCAGCCCCAGCCCCGCCTCTCTCGCTGCAGTTCCGGGCGCGGCCGGCAGGGGCGCTGTGGGCAGCGGCAGCCGGGTGTGAGCAGGGCAGGGAGAGGCGAGCTCAGGATCCCGGGCACCCGAGCAGGGGGGACAGGGCCCTGCGGCACTGAGGGGTGACACTGAGGGGCCCGTGCAGGGGCTGCTCTCACCAGCACATGCTCAGCCCACAGCCCCACAGCAGGAGAAGCAGCTCTGGGCTGGTTTGTGGCGGTGGCAGAGAATTCCCTTCCCCAAGCAACGTCCTCCTCCAAAGACGAGAGAGAGAAAGAGAGAGAGAGAGAGCAGCTGAGAGACGCTTCCTCACAGTCAGGTGCCTGACGGCAAAAGTTGGCAAAAAAGTTGCTCAAGACTTGTCAGCGGTTCTTGTTCCTCTTCCAAGGACAATCCGAAAGTGTCACATTCAGACAAGTTCGTGATGATTTCCAAGCTCCCAGGGAGATTTGGATTTCCCATTAGAGCTCATTGTGTCATGAGGGCAATGCACTCACTGCAGGCAGCATCGGTGCCAAGATGGATTGCAGAGACTTTTCCTTTGCAGCGCCAGCCCAGCGCCGGCATTGGGGATGAAGAGGCACTGAGGTGGCCCTGAGAGGAAGTTCAAGGCACAGGGCGCAGCTGAGGAAGGACAGCGCTGTGCTGGGCTCAGAGGTGAAGCTGGCACTGCCCAGCGTGGAGAAGGTCCTTTGTGCAGCCCCTGTTACAGGGGAGCTTGGGCCTTGCTGCAGACATACGGCCGCTCATGGGAGCAGTTGTCACTCCTGAATCTCCTGTCAGCCAGGTACACACAGTCGGAATTCCCGAGGACAGGAACCCTGCAGGGAGGAGCAGAGGCAGCGCTGGCTGCCAGGGGAAGCCCTTGTGCCCCTGTGCCCCCAGGCCCTGCCCGGCTCCCCGGCACTCACCGGGAGCTGTAGCTGCTGCCGTCCCCCCAGTGCAGGCGCTCGCCCCGTCTGCGCAGCCCGAGCCAGAAATCGCCGTTCCCGCGGAGGCGGAAGAGCAAATCCTGCCCAGGAGAGAGGAGTGGGAGCTGTCCCGGCCCCTCGGGGGGACACGTGCCCGGGGCTGCCCCCGCACGCCGGGGCTCCTTCCCTGCAAGGCCCCGGCCCAGGGCTGCAGCCCCGGCCCTGCGAGCACCGAGCCCGGCCCAGGAGCGCCCCCAGGCTGCCCTCAGCCACCCCACAGCGCCCGCAGCCCCTCACTCACCATGGCCTCCTCATCCTTGGCAATGGCCAGGGAGGCATTGAGCTCGGAGCACCGTTCCTGACCCTGCTCCCACGTGCTGTAATCCAGTGAGAAGTAGTAGCAGACCCCATTGTAGCCCACCCAGCCACGGGGACAGCCCAGAACCAACAGCGGTGTCACAGGTGTGACTGGAACATGTGGTGCTGCAGGGGGAAGAGGAGAAGGTTTTGAGGATTCCCCTGTGCAGGGAGCAGGGAGCCCGCTCTGCCCCGAGGGGCTGGGCCCAGGCTGCTGCCCCTCCCTTACCTGGCTGCACTGCCAAGGCCGCCCCCAAAGCCAGCACCAGCACCAGGAGCAGCAGAATCAGCACCGCCGTGCCCACGGGATGGCATCTGAACCATTCACCTGGAGCAGGAAAGAGCTGCTGGCTGCCAGAAGCAGAGCCGGCCCTGCAATCTGCTCAGCCCACAGCCAGGGAGCAGAGCAGGGAGCCCTGAGGCAGTGTGGGCCTCCCTCAGCTGGCAGCCAGAGAGCCAAGAGCCTGGCCACAGGCAGGGACACAGCTGTGGGCACAGGCAGGGACACAGCTGTGGGCACAGGCTGCAGCAGGAGAACTGCACAGCCTTGGGGGCAGCTGGGGCTCTTGCTTCCAGCCACGGATGGGGCCCAGCAGAGCACGAGGCCTCTTCCAGACATCGGGAAACAGCCACACACCTGCCAGCCCTGGCCTTGGGAGGGGACACGGGACCCTGCCTAGAGGGCACAGGGGTGGCCCTGTACTCACCCAGGAATCTTCTGAGTCTATTCCCTGTTGCTGATCTGTTCTTCAGGGGATCCTTCACAGCTCCAGAAATGGAGCAGAGTTCACTCTCCTCCTGCTCACGGCCAGTATCTCTCTGCGTGGAATAAACGGCACCTTGCTCTCGAGACATCAGGACTGCTGGCAGATCCTTTGGGAGCTCGGCCTCGGGAACAGCTTTGCAGCCGCGCTGATGGCACCCTGAAAGGGACACGGTGAGAGGTCGCTGCTGGTGCCGGCCGTGCGGGGGCTCAGGAGGGCGGTGGCAGCTGTGGCTGCGCTGTCGCCGCTGCCCAGAGGTGCGGCAGCAGGTGCGGAGACAAGCGCAGCCTCCGGGAGCTCTGCGGTGGCCGCAGCCGCGGCCCCTGTGGCTCTGCAGCCGCTGCAGCCCAGCTCCGTGCCGGGCCGGGCGCTGAGAGCGCCTGCGAGCTGCCGGCTGCTGCTGGCCCGGGGCAGCTGCGGCTCGGAGTCCGCCTGCCGAGGGGCGAGAAGCAGCAGCCCCGGGCTGCTCACCATTGTGCCCCGCATGATTCCCTGCCCCGGCGCCTCGGAGCCCGGGCACACCGAGCGCCGGCACGGCCGCTGCGGCTCCTGCCTGGGCACACGGAGCGGCTGCCGGCGCAGAGCGCAGCGCCGAGAAGCCTCGGCCCCGGAGCAGCCAGGATGCGCCGCTTTGTGCCCGCACCCGGCGCCTGCAGCGCTTTGGGCTCTGAGGCACTGGGTTCAAGTTCATGCCGTGCCAGCCCCGAGCCGGGCACGGACACCTCCCGCCCGAGCAGCGGCCCCGAGCCCGGTGCCGCACGGGCGGGAACGCTGCCGGGCACGGAGCAGCCGCCTCCGTCCTAGCGAGAGCAGCCGCGATGAGCCATCGTTGCCGCGGCACCGGCTCCATCCCGGCCATCCGGGCAAGGAGGAGAGCGCGGGCAGCCGCTCCCAGGGCTGCGATCCCAGCGCAGGGGGCACACGGGGGAAGCCGGCACCAGGAACTCGCCAGAACCCCCCGGCACTCAGCGCGGCCCCCTCCGCACGCAGCGAGCCCCGAGCTGGGGCAGCACCGACCGCGGTCCCACCTGGGCTGGAGCCGCCTCCGAGCTCCGGATGCCGCCTCGCCAGGGTCCGGGTGCTGCCGCCACTGCTCCCATCCCGGCCAGACACAACGAGCACGGCCGGTGCCGCCTCAGATTTGAGCCGATTTGACCAATCATATGCGGAACGCGGCCAATTATGGCGCGGCCCTTTTGCTCCCGTCCCCGCCCCGGCCCCTCTCCCCAGCGCTCCCCGCTGCATTTTCCAGGATCGGTTCCTTCTCCTTTCTGGCGCCTCCCGTCGCTCCCGACCCGGATTTGGGGACCTGAACCCTTTGGCTCGGCTGAGCTCATTGGAAAATCCGGGGGCTGCCCCGCATCATCCTGAGCCCACGCTACGTCCCCGCTCGGCTTTGCCCTCGCTGCCGCCGGCGCTTTCCCCGCTCCCGGGGCTCGGCTTTGCCCGGCGGCTCCGCTTGGCCCCGGGCGAACTCACTCCCCCCGTGGCTCCCCAGCCCTGCGGCGGGGCGAACCCCCGGCATTTGCCGAAGGGCTCTGACTGCCCCTGGTACTGAAGCCTCATAGAACGTGTTCTAGAATGCCTTAAAAATGTGTTGAAATGGTTTTTTAAAGTTAATCTTGAGTTTTTCGTGAATTCTGATTTCTCTGAGAATTGTTCCTGGTGATATTCAAAGCGGTAAATGCAGTGCCTTGTCATTATTATCATGTCCAGCACAACACAATCGAATTTCTTTAACAGAAATGCTGATAACATTTACCATATGCTATTACACTAACTACAATCTCGAGAAGTTCATGGTTTGTTGCATACTTTTCAAATTTTACATTGTTGTTACTTTCGGTACAATTGCACTTTAAAAATCTTGGTAAATCTATGGTTCCTTAAAATTTGTGGCTACCATGAGTTTTCCTCGATCTTAAATTACATAGGGTCAAAGTATTTGTCACACTTTTCTAATCCCTCCAGTAAATCCATCAGACCACTATTTCAGCATGCTTGGTTCACATTTTCAGCACCTTTTGATATTAATAGCAGCAGACTAAGTTACATATCGTAGTACCCAGAACTTTTATGGATATTGATTGTTAGTTTGGTTCTGTTTTTTTTTTAATTTGATTTTAGTGTTCGTAAGACTAGGCAAAGCTATGTCTGAGTGATGTTAAACTATGTTTTATAACTCAATTGAGTTAATTTTCTTAAGAGTCATTTACGTTGAGGTGGATTTCTGTCAGGTTTGAGTGTTGCTGAGTTGGGATGAGATCAAGTTTCAGTCTCCTTCATTTTAAGCCATTTCATGTTCTATTCCAGTTTTATTAAGACCAGCTTTTACTCGGTATTAGAGATGTAACTTAAATTCTCTTAAGTGTACCTCTAATTCTACTGCGGTGACATTGAATTACATTGCAATTAATTTTAGGCCCTATGTTTATTTTGTTTAAATATGTTTTTTCACATTGCAAGATGTGGTTATTTTCTTCTAGAGATAAGACAGATCCCAGTGAGGCAGCTGTGATGAAACACTGATAAACACCTGCTTTTGCATACAAGAAGATACAGTTTGTTGGGCCCTTGATCCTCTCACAGGTTGCACAGGTGTCAGTGCTGCACTGCCTGACAGGATCATTGATTGTGATCTCTTCTGGTTTAACTCCCACAGATAACACAGGAGAGTGGGTTCTTGTTCCACATTATGGCTGTTATCCATTGTAAGCTTTTCAGTGTTTCAATGCAATGGATACAGGAATGCTGGAAGAATATTGTCTCCAATTCCTGAGACAGTCACCTCTGATGTATTGGTTCCATCATGTGAATTCACTCATTTTTATAACAGGCATTATTCATAAGACACCATTGCCAAATTTATAACTGGCTTTTCATGACTTTAGACATATCTTTGTGTGACTATCTACAAGACATGGTGTCACTTTGGGATCTCTCTGTTTTGTTCTCCAGCTGCAGGTGCATATATTTGAACAGGTGTTACAGGGCTTGCAAGGGTTGCAGGGTGAAGAGAGAGACAAGGATGTTGAATCCATGTTCAGAAGGCTTGATTTATTATTTTATGAGATATATTACATTATTTCTATACTAAAAAGAATAGAGAGAAAAGTTGTCCAAAGCTAGCTAAGCTAAGAATAGAAAAGGAAGGAATAACAAAGTTCTGTGTGCAGGCAGAAAGCAAGAACAGCTCTGCTGTGAGTGATCAGTAAATCCAAACATCCACCAATCACGAATACACCTGTTACATTCCACAGCAGCAAATAACCATTGTTTACATTTGTTGCTGAGGCCACAGCTTCTCAGAAGGGAGAAAAATCCTAAAGAAAGGATTTTTCACAAAAGACGTCTATGACAAACAGGCTGTATGCAGCCGTTCCTTGCACACCTGCTCAGCCTTTAGTCCCTTCTCTTGTTCCAGCAGGATTGCTGTGCCTTCACCCAGTGCTGTCTCGTGATTTTCCTGTGTTTTCAGAGTTCCAGGATGAGATCTCTGGACTCTGTCAAAAGCCTCATCTGAGCTGAGGGTCCTGTGGTCTTTCCCGACCCTTTTGTGACACATCCTCATGGCACAGGGCTGTGACCTGCTGAGGGCAAGGCTGCTCCTGCTCTGTGGCAATCAGACACAGCCCCAGGTATTCTCACAGGAGCACTCCAGCAGTTTGCTGTGCTTGGGGCATCTCCTAGCTGCTATTATTGAGAGATTTGTTTTTGAGGTATGTGAGGGAGGCCCTCCCACTGAGGGTCTGGGCTCTGGCCAGGCCCTGGCTCTACCTGATTGGAAAATTGCCAACAAACCCAGATGTTTTCTGCCTCAAAACTATATTCAAGTCTCTTGGACTTGGCAATTTGACCCTATACCAATAGCTGGATCAAAATCAGTTGAACATAAACCTAAGATGCTGCGAATTGATGTACAGCTCCCTAAAAGCAAAGATGACGCCATTATTCCTGCAGATTCATTACATAGAATTAAATTAAATACAACAAGAATAAACGAGCCGAGTAAGTCAGAACTGACCCAACTCTTGGGTCATGGGATAAGAGCCGGTTACAGGGATTTAATCACGTTCTGTCCCACCGGTGTCCGGCCGGGACCGGTGTTCAGGAATGCCGGGAACCACCTCCCGTCGGGGACAGGGGGTGACCGGGCCGTCCCGGGGCCCTGCTCGGTGCTGGGGGCAGCGCTGGGGGCAGCGCGGGCGGCAGGCCCGGGAGCGGGGCCGGGGGATCGCGACTGGGACCGCGCTGGGGCTCGGGGCCGCGCCGGGCACCGGGGCAGCGGCGGCCACTCACGGCTGCACCGGTTTCCGCGCGTATCGCGATATCATCCTCAGCGCCACCGCCCCGCCGCCGCCATCGCGCCGCTCCTCCCCGGGGGCGGAGCGCTTTGGGCCCCGGCGCGATGGAGGCGCTGCGGCGGCCGGCGCTGCCCGAGGTCGCGGTGCGCTCCCGCCTATTGGCGGCGGCGGCGGCGGGCCCGGGCGGCGAGGCGCTGCTGCGGCGCTGCGCTGAGCTGGCCCTGGTGCGCTTGGCCCCGCTCCTGGCCGCCTGCGTGTGGCAGCGGCAGCCGTTCCGCCTGCGCTACGTGCCGGGCCGCGGTGAGCCGGGAGCGGGCCGGGAGGCGCGGCGGGAGGAGCGCCCGGTGCCGGGGAGACTGGGAGGGGGATCCGGCGGCCGGGAACCGTGAGAGAGTGAGGGGGAACCGGGAGCGTGTGAGGGGAAAGCGGGGGTGTGTGAGGGGGAATCTGGAGGTCGTAATCGAGGAACATCTGAAGGGGACCCGGGAGCGTGTGAGGGGGACCCGGCGGCCGGGAACCGAGGGCATGTGAGGGAGAACCGGAATCGTTTGAAGGAACCGGCGGCCGGGAACCGGGAGCTTGTGAGGGGGAATCGGGAGAATGTGAGGGACACCTGGCGGCCGTAACCGGGATCTTTTGAGGGTAATCCGGCGTCCGGGAACCGGCAGTGTGTGAGGGGGAGCTGGGCGGTGTGAGGAAGACCCGGTGGCCGGGAACCAGGAGCCTGTGAGGGGGACCCGGCGGGTTCGAACCGGGAACGAGTGAGGGAGAACCGAGGCCATGTGAGGGGCACACGGCGCCGAGAATCGGGATCTTTGGAGGAGAGACCGGCGGCCGGGAACCGAGGGCGTGTGAGGGGGACCCGGCGGGCTCGAACTGGGAGCGTGTGAGGGGAGACCCGGCGGCTTCCCCGACTCTCGGTGTCACAGCACGGGTTAACCCAGTGAGGCATCTGGTGCCACCTCCCTGCTGCAGCCGGGCCGTCCCCGAGCACAGGACACAAGATTCTGTCAGCAGGGTCTGGGATATCCGCAGTGAGGGAGACTCCGCAGCCCGTGTGGACAATCTGTTCCCGGGCACGGCGTTGCTGAGCCGCCTCTCCTCTCTGTGCCCCGTGCAGGTGTGCCTGGCTGTGGCAAGGGTGTTGGAACCAGGTGTTGATCCATAAGGTCCCATCTAACCTAAGCCTTTCTATGGGTTTATGAATATTAAAAAAACCCCAGCAGACATGGATTCAGAAGTGTCCCTGAGGGTAGGGAATGCTCAGGGCTGGAGTGTGGCTGTCTGTGTAAGGACACAGGCTTTGTCTAGTACAGGTGAAATAATGAGCAGACACCTTCACCCGAATATGGATGGCTGCTAATGGCAATGAATTAAAATGGAAATAATTTATTTGGTCATTAGCAAAAAATTGTTCAATTATTTTCCCCTACTCCAATACTCTTTAAAGGGCTGGAACACAACACCAAAATGGATTGCAAGTGTGTACTTGGAGCGTCAGCCTCATACTTTGTTACTGTTTGAGGGAAAAGAGTGAAGGAGTTGAGAACGTTGCATTCAGGGCTTTTCTTAGGATCAGGAACCAGCAGAGGTCGCCTGTAGCACCTGAAATGCTGTTTTTTAATGCCTGGGATGTTCTGAGGCACTTAGGATATTTGATTCTCCTGAAGCACTTCTCTAGTTGAAGAGAAACGTGGTGTTATTGTTGTTAAGGAAACAAGATATATTTGATGAAACGTGTTGCAGTTCAGATGGGGATTTTCCAGACTATCAAGGATTTTTCCTAATGTATTTAGAATGACCAAAGTTTATATTTGCTTGGGGATTTCAATTTGGAACAAACGTTGTATAGCCTGAAAAGCAATTTATCAGAAAAATCTTTCTAAGATGTATTTTGAATGCAGTCTCAGGCAGTGCCTGTAATATGGGTGCCTTGAAAGGCACTCTGGTGACCTGGAGGGAGTTTGCTGGCTGTCCCCAGCCCAGTCCCGCTGCAGGGAGTGTTTGTTTCTGCTCTGGCTGTTGCAGGTGACTTTCACTCGGTGTTTGTATGCACAGCTGGTGCAGCAGCAGTTTGTTCCAGACAGACGCAGTGGATACACCCTGCCCGCCCCAGCTCATCCTCAGTACAGAGCCTGCGAGCTGGGCATGAAGCTGGGAATGATTCCTGGGGCATTTTGGCCTTGGCTCATGCATGTGCAGGGAATGGGTCCTTGTCTGGAGGTTGCCTGCTTGTCCAGAGAAATGTGAGCAAAGTCTGTCACACCTTGAGAACCTCTTGTTGTTGCATCTTTTGTCTGCAGGCTCATGGCTTTGAAATGTTGTGCTCCAAGAGCAGTAAAGTGGCTCCTGACGCCAAGAGAAACGTGTTAAGGGGTGCTCTGTGGAGAGATTCCTCAGGAGCTTGAAGGAGAATGATTATTTCAAGGTCTGTGGCTTTTAAACATTGCAGGGAAAATACATAAAATACATTTTAACCCTTGAACTTGTGTGAGGAGATGCAGTGGAGCCAGAGCTTGAATCCTTATCTCTGTGTGAAATGAATTAATGTGTTTAAAGGGAACATGTGCAGTTTGTTCCCCTTTGAAAGGAATTTATTTTGGAAATTTAAAAGGGAAAAGCAAGATGTGGGGATTGATTCATTCATCTAAAGCAAGGGGAGAAATACACTTGAGTGAAGAAAACCCCCATGTGTGATTGTGTGAGGTGTAACTGATTTCACTGGTTTCCATTTCATTTCCACCCCTCTAGAATTCAATATTCTTCAAGATCCATACATAACACCATAGACCTATCTGGGCCCATGCAAGTGTAATTTTGATGTGTGTGTGGTTTTTGGGACTTCTGGGGGTTTTGGTGAGGTTTTGTGGTTTGTTTGTTTTGTTTTTTTAAGATGACTTTGACTACTTTTTTGATGTTAATAAATTGGACATAAATTGACTACTTACTTGAAAGTTATAAAGCTGGACAACTTTATTGAGATTCTTAGGTTAATATCCTTTAATATGCTTCAAATACAGGAGTCCCCCTTTGCTGTATTGAGTTCAAAGTGTTCATGGACAAGAGGTTTTAGTTGTTTCGTTTCTCTCAGCATTTCTGTGTGACCAACAGTCACCCTTAGGAAGCCTGACTGTGAGGAGGAAGGGGAGGGAGAATTGTTTGGATTCATGGCTGTGACTTGCATTCAACAGGGAGAAATGGAAGGATCAGCCAAGTACCTGGAGCTGTTGCACATGGCAGAAGATCACTTCCAGCAATCTGTTGCTGTGCCAGAAAGGTGAGAGCTACTTGAAATTCATGAGTGTCATATACCCTACAAATCCTGTAAGTGACCTTTGAAATCCTTGTCACAAACACCTGAACCCTTTTCTCCACTGCACATTGAACATGGGAGCTGTGGCCAGGACATACAAGTACTAATTCCTCTGGAATGCTCCACTGGGAGAAGTTCTGGCTTGAGCAACTCCTTTATCTTGGTTTTGTGAAATGCTGAGCTCTTCCAAGTGGTGACTGCAAAGCAATTTTTGCTTGGTTGACTGTAGAAAGTGTAGAAAAGTTTCATTGAAAAGCAGTGCCAGTGAATAATGAATACAGGGTAATCTGTCTCCTTTGCTCAAGGAGCTGGCTGTGGATTTCTCTGGAAGATCAAATCCAAAAAAGAAATCACTACAGAAATATCTGAGGCTTTGGCAGCCCATAATATCTTGACTGTTATTTTCTTCAGTTTCCAGTCTGTGGTGTTTAGGATCAGGTAAGATTACCTGGCACTGGTGCAGGTTCAAGTGCTGCAAGTTGAGCTGCTTTCTGTCCCTCTGTTGGATTTTGTAGTCTTCACAAATTTTCTCCTTTATTCAAAGAATTCTTCCACTCACTGTTTGATGTCTAATGCACACAGGCCTCAAACTTCTGAGGACTTTCAAATTCAATGTCCCAGCTTCAGTCCTGGCTTGAGAGACATCAATATGACTTGTGCCTGTGTCAGGCTTAGGCAAGCATAGAAGCTTCATTTCTTTAAAAATCCTTTTATATTTCAGGTCATCTGATGAATCCCAAGTTACCTTTGATGTGGATTCTTTTACAAAAGCCTTGGACAGAATTTTAGGTGAGATTGCTTCTTTCTTTGAAACAAAAGCCAGCACTGATTTCTTTGCTGTTGTACTGACACCAAATCATGTGCAGGGGCAGACTCGGAGGAGCTGGATTCTGATGATGTGGATGAAGAGGAGGAGTTTGGTTTCTCAGCTGAGGATGATGAAGAGCTGGATGCTGGGAATGGAAGGCAGGAGCAGAAGGTGTCTCCTGAGGAGCTCGTGGGCAGTCTCAAGGCGTACATGGAGGAGATGGACCGTGAGCTGGCACAGAGCAACGTTGGGAAAAGTTTCAGCAGCCACAAGAGAGGGGTGAGTGTGCCTTGAGCTCTGATTGGCAGCAGTAATTTCCAAGCAGGAAATGTGCTGCAAGTGGCCATTCTGAGTAATGGGATTGGAACCTTCCCACGTGCAAGCAAAGTGTGCTGGACCTGCACCATCATACGTTTTTTATAAACTGAAACTTAGCTAAGCTTGGAATTTGCCCATCTTTTCCAAGGCTTAGTTTTAGTTTGCCCATCTTTTCCCTGTTTTTAGTAGTAGGGCAAGCAGCTGCAGCTTCACTTGTGAGTTCCTGTAGTAGCTTTCTCCCATAGGAAGCTGAGCCAGGACTCAGCAACACTTTGTGTCCTTCTCTTGGAACCTAATTTGGGTAATGGACAGTGGTGATTTTCAGCTGGCATGAGCATTTGGTGTCTGAATTCCTGTCTATCAGGACTCAGGAGTGTACTGGACTTTGTTGGCTGCACAATTGTTGTTTCTTTTCTCCTGTGATTTACCCTTTTTTCCCCCTTAAATCTGCTCATGCAATTTGCTAAAGCTTTCTCTTTGTACTGTCTGCAGGCAAGTTCTGTTGGAGCAGCCCCATGTGAGAGTGCTGGCCCTGACTGTGGAGCTGAGGCTGCTGAGCTGGCAGCCCTGGATGTGGACATGAACCTGGTGGCAAACCTGCTCGAGTCCTACAGTGCCCAGGCTGGCCTGGCAGACCCACCTCGAGCATTTTACAGAGCCTGGGGGTGAATTTACCTGAGAGCACAGAGCTCACTGGCAGCTGAGCAAGGCAGGGAGAGCCTTGGCACCAGACATGGCTGCTGGGGAGATGGAGCACAGACACACGAGCAGGATGGGGGAGAAGAGGCCAAAGGTTTGAATTTGGAGTATTCTGTTCATTATGTGTCACTCCAGCAGAGTGAATTTACCTGCAAAAGCTTCTGTTTGCACACTGTCTTGGGTGGAAATGAGATTTTCCCAGTGCTAGTACAATTCCAGAAAACTGGAAAAGTATGTAGAATGCATGACTCAAATGATGTTTTCTTGTATTACAACACCTCTCTCCCATTTTTTCATTCAGTGATCCAATTTGCCACGTTTCTAAAATGTCCTTTTACCCATTGCTGAGTGGGTTCAATATGTGGGGAGCAGTTCTTCTTCTGAAAATGCTGCTGCTTTCAGGGGCAGGTGGGGAAATAGCACATTGCAGGATGAGTAATTGGATCAAATGTGTGAATATTGGCCAGAAGTATTTTTGAATTTTATTTCAATAAAATCAAAAATACAACGTGATTACTGATTTTTTTGAAGATATGCATAACTTCCTCAGTTCTTGGAGTAAAAATATTTTTGTAATTGTTCATTTTCTGAATGAATTCCATTACTGCTGAATGTTGATATACAGCTACTGCTGGCATGATGTGAGCCCAGGCTGAGCAGTTTGGGGTTTTTTCAGTGAAACTGTGGCTGGAAGGCATGCAGCATGTTGCTTGCATCTGGAATGAAAAATCTATTTTAAATATGAGAACTTAGGTTTCTATGGGTTAAATTTGATATAAAATAAATAGAAATTCTTGATACACAGACACCAACAGTGCAGTCCTGCTGGGTCCAAATCAGCTTCTTAATTTCTCTTTATTTCATTTTCATTCAGCAATTAATGAGTTGTCCTGCACTGATGTTGTGTAATTCACTTTGTCAGCAGTTCAGGGAGAGCACTGGCAGGTTGGACAGGGATTAGAGATGGACAGCAAGAGCTGGGAAGTGTGAAGAAGGTTCTGCTAAATTTCAAGGAATTTGGACTGCTGAGAGGTGAGAGAGACTCAGACAAATCTGCGGTGGAAAAATGGGGTTAAGAGAGGCTTTTTTAATTGAGACAAGGCTAATGAGCAGTTAGTGGTGGAAAACAGAGGTACTTGAACCTCGGGAAGGGTTGGTGTTTGACCAGGGAAGGTAATTTACTCTGAAAATACATAAAATTCTCTACTGATGAGTAGCTAGATCAAGTTTAGATACTTTAAAACATAATTGAGTTGAAGAACATGATCACGTTGAGCTGCTGTGTGGCCTGTGCTATAGAAAAGGTCCAAATAGATGGAGGGACTCCCTTAGTGCATGAGGAGAACTCCTAAGCTGGGTTCAGAACAAAGCTGCTCTTTTGCAAACACTCCAGCTGCTGTTGCTGCTTGGATAATCTGACTTTTCCAACAGTGGGGCTGGGATTTCTCTGGGGCTCTGCTCATCCCAACTCTTTCCATTTGTTCAGCAGCTTCCCAGGGGAGCCCTGCAAGGCTCTGGGAGTGCTCCCAGGAGAGTTTGCCATGGCAGAAGAAGCATTTCCATGCTGCCTCTTCCTCTGCTTTGAGGTAACACACCAGGCATCTCCACTTTTAATTCTGAGAGTGTTTTTAGTGAAGGAAGCCTGATGGAATTAATTAGGGAAGACAAGAGGTGTGTGGTTCCCTTTCAATGGATTTCTGTCCAAGTGTATTCTGGAGTTGTTTAACTGGTTAATTTTCCCTTATTGTCTGCGTTTCAACTGGGGGAATCCCCATTCACCTGCAATGCTGAGGGGATCAATGGAAAGGAGCCCTGCCTTGGCCATTATTTCAGGGCTATCAATGGATGGGGAATCCCCATTTTCTTGCTGAAATAGATCAGGGAACACCCTTTGTGATGGGATTTTATAGGTTTGAAATGAGAGCAAACCTTCAGTTTTCATCATCTTTAAGTTTAAATTGACAAGGAATCTCTGTTGTGCCTTATTTTTAGGGTTGAAATTGGTAGAAACCCCCACTGATTCCTTTGAGGCATTTATAACGTGGGGCCAAAAAAAGGCTGGAAAAAAAGAGGCAAAAATGGCCAGCAAAAAAAAAATAAAGGTGCAAAAAATGTGGTAGAAAATGCGTGGAAAAGACGGTCTCAAAAACAGGTGACAAAAAAAGGGCAGAAAAAAAAAATGGAGGGGAAAAAACGGGCAAAAATTGGGGAAAATAAGCAGCAAAAAACGGGGGGAATGCAGAAAACAGGAAAAAAGGCAGCAAAAATGGGGGGGGGAATGGGCAGCAGGAAAAGAGGGAAAGAGTGCAAAATTAGAGACATCATAATTGTGAAAACATGGTGTTTAAGAAGCAGGAAAGCTCTAGAAAGGTGATGAGAAAAGGGTGCAAAACATGCGAGGAAAAAGAATGGGAAATATTAGGGGAAAAGAGCAGGACCCCCAGAGACACCCCCAGAGCTCAGACCCCCCTCCCCAATGCCACAGACACCCCCAGGTACCCCCAAGAGAGCCCCTGCAAACCCCACAGACCCCTGGGCCTGGGTTCCTGCAGGAACACTGGGGAACAACTGGGCTCCTTGCAGCGGGATGGAAACAACGGCCAGGGCTGGGAATGTGTGCCCACTGTGCTGCCAGGCTGGCAATCAGCTGGGTGGGGCCGTGCCATGGCAAAGGCTCCTGAACAGCTGCCAGGTTTGTGGGCTGCAGCTGGAGCTGAGAAGCAAAGGGATTAGTCCAGGCAGGAGAACATCCCATCGTGGGGCACTGCTGCAAAGTGGGCATGTTTGGAACAGAGCCTCTCCTTCAGCAGGCCAACGCTGCCAGATGGAAATTGCCAAGGGCACGAGGCTGGCAAGTGAAGAGCAGAGCTGCTGTGAAGGGAAAGCTCAGTTCATTCAGAGAGATCACACAGGTCACTTGAGTGCAGGTAGGAAACAGAAAATGAGAGATTTCCAGGAAAACCTTTGAAGTTTGGTGGGGAAATGGAGTCGTGATACCCAATGGCTGCAGGGATGGTGATCTAAATTAGTTCTGAGCCGGCTTCCTTTATTTTTTAATTGGTGAGGGTTGTTAAGCTTACCTGCAGTTATAAGGCCAAACAGTTTTGGAATCTATTCTAGTTTAATCTAGCTGTCCTCCATGCTGCATACTCACAGCAGCCATATTGAACTGTCATATGATGTGTGAATTTGCTTGTGTCCCTATTCAAATATCATCCTTCCTGGGTTTTCAGCTTCTTTTTAACATGCTAGTAAATCTTCTGTGACCCTCTGCAGTATTTCCATGGGGAAAACCACTGAAGAGCACAAGCTAAAGGATGCTACCTCCAGCTGAGCACAGGGAGCAGTGGGAAAGGATGTTCTATCAGCATTTTCTGTCCCTGTGCTGATACTGTTCTCCCAGGGAGGGAGCTGGGAAATCCCTATTTCTGCTGCTGTGCTCTTCCTGATGTTTGTCACAGCTGATGCCAATCCCATTTTCCCCCTGTAACGATGATTTTGGACATCTCTGAGTGTACCTGCTGGCCTTGGAAATGCCACTGATGGTTATTGAGGAGAAGGCAAGTCCCAGCATTTCTGTGTGGGAACGGAAACGTGTGGCCGTCCCTCAGTGCAGCTCTGTCAGTGACAGCAGTCAGTGGCCATTCCTGGTGCAGTTCTGTTATCATTTTTTCTTATGCCATTCTATTTTATTCCCCTCACACTTCCCACCCTTTCCCATTCCTCACTTCTTTCCCAGCACTGCCCCAATGGTCCCTGGGTGCAGCTCCTTTAGAGAACAGGGCCCGTCCCAACAGGCGGCTGCTGCAGCCAGGGCAGGGGCAGGGCAAGGCACATCACAGCACTGGTGGTGCTCAGAGAGTGTTGGCTTTTGCAGTTCAGGCAGATCAAATGAATCCCAATTGTCACAGATGTCCACCACCTGCTATTTCTCCTCTCTTTTCCTGGATGGATTTGACAGCTCTTTCTTTCCTCACACAGAGCTGGAAAACAAAATGCCCGCCTACCCCATGGCCATCCCCACCACCCTGTCCCTCTTTCTCCCACATTTACTTTGCAGCACTTTCTCCCTCCTCCTCCTCTCCCTGCCAGCTCCAGCAAAGCCATTTCCCCCACTGGCACCAGCTGCCTCCTGTCCCTCGCTCCCATTTTGCCCACTCTGAACTCCTGGAGCCGCCTGCCCGCTGAGCCGCAGCCGCCGTGGGGCCGGGCAATGGTGCAGGGAATGCTGGCAGGGATTCTTGGGCTGGGCTGGGCCAGGCCAGGTGCCCGGGGCCAGCAAAAGCGCTCTGAGCCTCTGCTCCTGCCCCTGGGCAGGCAACAGAACACAGCAGGAAAGGCTCGGGGCTCTCAAGAAAGGCAGCCAGAGATCTCTCACCCAACATGGGCATAAGAAGCTTGCAGTGGGGCCATTAATTTCCATTGAATGTATTATGAAAGAAATCCCAGCAAGGGAGTGAGTAGGCTGCCAAATCCTAAAAATGCACCTTCTCCACACTGTTCTCTCCTTCCTGGGAGAACTTTATCCACAATTCCCTCCCTCCCTCCTTCCCACACAGTGACACAGGAGGGCAGGGGCTACAGACACATCATGTCCCTGCTTCCCCCTCAGGGAGACAAATCTGCCGTACTTTGTTATCATCTTATCACAGGGGTTCCATACTGTTGTCTCCTTATCGCAGATGTTTCACACTTTCTTGGTGTTTTCTCCTGGGCAGCTCCTCAGAGCACTGACTCTTCATTGTTGACAAAGCAGCCAACTGACTCCAGTTCCCTTCCCAACCTGCCAGCCCACTTTTTTATAGCACTCTTCTTCTCATTGGTTACAGCTGTGGCCTGTTAAAATCAGGCCTGTTCCTAATCTTTGCTAATTGGCCCAGCTGCAACTCCTTAGGGGCAAGATTACTTTCTACACCACCTTTATTTTCTTATGTTCTATCCCCCTACACTGCTCCAGCCTGGGATTCCTCCCACAGGAGGACAGTCAGATCCTTTGTGACAGTGTCCTGGTTCAGGGCAAATTTGGGCTGCACTAGGAAAGCAGATTATTTGGCCCCTCCCTGCAACCAATTTGGGAGGAAATACCTCCTTGGAGAAAAGTGGAAAAAAACTATTTATTAAACAGTAAAACCCCTTGCTGCTCCAAAAGAGATGACAAACTGAGAAAGTCCTCCTCCAGGCTGCAGTTCAGCTCACTGAGTCTCCCATCAGTCTCTCTGGTGCTGGAAATGTTGTGCCCCAGGCCCAGCCCGGCAGGCTGCAGGTGTGAGCTGCTGCTGCTCTTCTGGGTGTTCACTCCAGAGCAGGTTCAAACAGGTCCAAAAAAAGGGAAAAAGGAAAAAAAGAGTCCAGGGAACTTCCTTGCCTCAGGTAGCTAAACTAACTAAAAGCCAACAAGAGCTCGATCCCGTTGTCTGTCCATCTGCAGAAAACACAGTTCAGGAGCAGGAATGTGGAGGAGTGAGAGCAGTATCTGAAAACAAAATGCGCGCTTCTTCTCTCCCCTCTTCACTCTCTGGAAGACGTCTTAAACACACAAAACTTATTATTCAGCATAAACAGAACAAGACGATTGGGGCTAAAAGCATCATATAGTCAGATTGAACAGACAGACAGACCATTCCCCACAGTCAGGTGCCGGGTGCCAAAAGTGGGGTTCCTGTTCAGCATGCGTCAGCAATTCTTCCTCCTCTTCCGAAGACAGTCCAAAAGTGTCCCATTCTGGCCACTACTTTACGATGAATTCCAAGACCACAGGGGGATTTGAATTTCCCATTGGAGCTGATTGTGTCATGAGGGCAATGCCGTCACTGCAGGCAGCATCGGTGGCAGGATGGATTGCAGAGACTTTTCCTTTGCAGCCCCAGCCCAGCGCTGGCACTGGGGATGAAGAGGCACTGAGGTGACCCTGAGAGGAAGTGCAAGGCACAGGGCGCAGCTGAGGAAGGACAGCGCTGTGCTGGGCTCAGAGGTGAAGCTGGCACTGCCCAGCGTGGAGAAGGTCCTTTGTGCAGCCCCTGTTACAGGGGAGCTTGGGCCTTGCTGCAGACATACGGCCGCTCATTGGAGCAGAACTCACTCCTGAATTTATCATCAGCCAGGTACACGCACTCGGAATTGCCAAGGACAGGAACCCTGCAGGGAGGAGCAGAGGCAGCGCTGGCTGCCAGGGGAAGCCCTTGTGCCCCTGTGCCCCCAGGCCCTGCCCGGCTCCCCGGCACTCACCGGGAGCTGTAGCTGCTGCCGTCCCCCCAGTGCAGGCGCTCGCCCCGTCTGCGCAGCCCGAGCCAGAAATCGCCGTTCCCGCGGAGGCGGAAGAGCAAATCCTGCCCAGGAGAGAGGAGTGGGAGCTGCCCCGGCCCCCCCGGGGGGACACGTGCCCGGGGCTGTCCCCGCACGCCGGGGCTCCTTCCCTGCAAGGCCCCGGCCCAGGGCTGCAGCCCCGGCCCTGCGAGCACCGAGCCCGGCCCAGGAGCGCCCCCAGGCTGCCCTCAGCCACCCCACAGCGCCCGCAGCCCCTCACTCACCATGGCCTCCTCATCCCGGGCAATGGCCAGGGAGGCATTGAGCTCGGAGCACCGTTCCTGACCCTGCTCCCACGTGCTGTAATCCCGTGAGAAGTAGTAGCAGACCCCATTGTACCCAATCCAGCCATGGGGACAGCCCAGAACCAACAGCGGTGTCGCAGGTGTGACTGGAACCTGTGGTGCTGCAGGGGGAAGAGGAGAAGGTTTTGAGGCTTCCCCTGTGCAGGGAGCAGGGAGCCCGCTCTGCCCCGAGGGGCTGGGCCCACGCTGCTGCCCCTCCCTTACCTGCCAGCACAGCCAAGGCCGCCCCCAAAGCCAGCACCAGCACCAGGAGCAGCAGAATCAGCACCGCCGTGCCCACGGGATGGCATCTGAACCATTCACCTGGAGCAGGAAAGAGCTGCTGGCTGCCAGAAGCAGAGCCGGCCCTGCAATCTGCTCAGCCCACGGCCAGGGAGTAGAGCAGGGAGCCCTGAGGCAGTGTGGGCCTCCCTCAGCTGGCAGCCAGAGAGCCAAGAGCCTGGCCACAGGCAGGGACACAGCTGTGGGCACAGGCAGGGACACAGCTGTGGGCACAGGCTGCAGCAGGAGAACTGCACAGCCTTGGGGGCAGCTGGGGCTCTTGCTTCCAGCCACGGATGGGGCCCAGCAGAGCACGAGGCCTCTTCCAGACATCAGGAAACAGCCACACACCTGCCAGCCCTGGCCTTGGGAGGGGACTCGGGCGCCTGCCTAGAGGGCACCGCGGTGGCCCTGTACTCACCCAGGAATCTTCTGAGGTTCCTTTCGTGTTCATTGCCCGTTGCTGCTGTGCCCTGGGGAGCCAGGGGCTCCCTCACACTCCTGTCCCTGGTGCAGAATCCATTCTCCACATCTGCACTCACTGCACGCTCACAAGTGGCATCCCCCTGCTTATGCCAAGAGGCTTCTTGGGCCCCAGGCAAGTGTGGAAGCGCAGCTCCTGGTCCCTCCTGGGGATGCTGGGGCTCATTTGCCGCTCCAGGAATGGAGTAGAATTCACTGTTCTCCTGCTCACAGCCAGCATCTCTCTGGCCAGAACAAACAGCACCTTGCTGCGGAGACATCAGGAGTGCTGCTGGAAGATCCTTTGGGAGCTCGGCCTCGGGAACAGCTTTGCAGCTGCGCTGATGGCACCCTGAAAGGGACACGATGAGAGGTGGCTGCTGGTGCCGGTCCTGCGAGACACCGAGGCTCAGGCATGGACTCCTCCCGCCCGAGCAGCGGCCCCGAGCCCGGTGCCGCACGGGCAGGAAGGGTCCCAGCCACGGAGCAGCCGCCTCCGTCCTAGCGAGAGCAGCTGGATGAGCCAACGCTGCCGCGGCACCGGCTCCGTCCCGGCCATCCGGGCACGGAGGAGAGCGTGGGCAGCCGCTCCCTCGGCTGCGATCCCAGCGCAGGGGGCACATGGGGGAAGCCGGCACCAGGAACTCGCCAGAACTCCCCGGCCCTCACCGCGGCCCCCTCCGCCCGCAGCGAGCCCCGAGCTGGGGCAGCACCGACCGCGGTCCCACCTGGGCTGGAGCCGCCGCCTCGCTGGGACCCGGTGCCGCCGCCGTTTCGGTCCCGGCCTGGTCACACCCACCGGCCCGGCACGGCCCGAGTCAGGTTCCGCTGTGGATGTCAGAGCGGCTTTTGCCCGTTTTGCCCAACCAGCGTTGAAAGCAGCGAGGGTCCTGCCTTCACCCGCGGTGCGCTGATGGGCGTGCCGAGCCGAGCCCCGGCCGGTGGCGATGGCCGGGCCGTGCAGCGCAGGGGGAGAGCGGAGGGGCGCGGCCCGCGGCGGGGGAGACCGGCAGGAGCCGCTTCCCCGGGGGCTGAGGTTCTTCTGCAGGTCCTCCGGCGTGGGTCCCTTTTCCTTAGCGCGGAGTTTTCGCACAGGATTCGCAGCGGCCGTCCCCTCCCACCGCACCTTTGCAGCCCAGACAGACAAAAGTGTATTCCAGTTCTCGACGATATCCACCTGTTTTGGATTTGCACGGGAGGTATTTAGAAAAGCGATGCCAAAGTTTTAGCAAATAAAAGCTGTACAGCTTCTGAGACACTAAAGAAGAAATTAAATCCCAAACAAGAGAGGTAAAGAAATGACTCATTCTTAAAACTAAAACCCACTGATAATACTATCGAAAAAAGACTTCTTTCTGTAAGACTTAGAAGTATTGGAGAGATACAGTTCTAATTAATATCAAACAAAAGACTCCACAGCAAAGCAAGCAAATTTTAAAGTCACTATAATCGTAAGAAAAGCTGAAACAGAGAGAAGAGTAATAAAATTATGTCCCTCTATAAAAAAAAACTGTCTGGTCAGAATGGGTAAATGGGAGGCGGGGCCGGCGCCGCCGCCCGGACGGCTCCGCCCCCGTCGGCACCGGCCGGGCCCCAGGCCCCACGGCGTGGCCCCGCTCCCTGCAATGCCGCTGCCCACAGCCTCCTCCCCGCCGCCCCTGCCCCCCGACGGTCGCACTCCAGGTCTCTCCGGCCGCTGCCCGCGCTCCTGAGAGCGACACTGCCGGCCCGGCTCGGCTGGTGGCGGCCTCACCCCTGAAAGGGGAGCTGCCGGCTGCTGCTGGCCCGGGGCAGCTGCGGCTCGGAGTCCGCCTGCCGAGGGGCGAGAAGCAGCAGCCCCGGGCTGCTCACCATTGTGCCCCGCATGATTCCCTGCCCCGGCGCCTCGGAGCCCGGGCACACCGAGCTCCGGCACGGTCGCTGGGGCTCCCGGCACATGGAACTCGCCAGAACCCCGAGCCCCGAGCTAGGGCAAAACTGACCGCGAATCGCACCTGTGCTGAAGCCACTTCCAAGCTCTATTATCGTCTCTCCCGGGGTCGGGGCGCTATCGCCGTGCCGCCTCCGGTCTAATGGGCGCAGCTGATGCCGCCTCACTTTTAACAGATGGCGTCATTGTAGGAGGGATTTTGGCCGATCTGATCAATCAGCGGCGGGAGCGCAGCCAATCGCGTCTCGGATGCGGGGCCGTTTTGCTTCCACAGCCCCGGCCCACCCCGGCCCCGCCCCGCCCCGGCCGCTCTCCTTTGGCTTCCGCATCCCCTCTCCGCGATTAGCTCCCTCACCGTTCCGCCGCCTCCCGTCGCTGCCGGCCCGGATTGCGGGATGTGAACCCGAGTCCCTTGGGCCCGGCTGAGCGCAGTGCAAACCCCCTGCGGTGGCGGCAGGCGCGGGGCTGCCCCGCCTCACCCCGAGCCCCGGGCGGGTCCCAGCTCGGCTCTCCCCGCTCGGCTTTGCCCTCGCTGCCGCCGGCGCTTTCCCCGCTCCCGGGGCTCGGCTTTGCCCGGCGGCTCCGCTTGGCCCCGGGCGAACTCACTCCCCCCGTGGCTCCCCAGCCCTGCGGCGGGGCGAACCCCCGGCATTTGCCGAAGGGCTCTGACTGCCCCTGGTGCTGAAGCCTCACGGAACGTGTCCTAGAATGCCGTAAACGTGTGCTGAAATGCTTATTTGAAGTTAGTCTTGTGTTTTCCGTGAGTTCTGATTTCTCTGAGAATTGTTACTGGAGAGATTCAAAGCGGTAAATGCAGTGCATCATTATTATCACGTGCAGTATAACACAATCTAATTTCTTCAGCAGAAATGCTCATAACATTTACCACATGGTATTACACTAAATACAATCTCGAGAAGCTCCCGATCTCTTGGACACTGCCAAATTCTACTTTGTTGTTTCTTTCGGTATAATTGCGCTTTAAGAGGTTTTAGGAAATTTCTGATTCCTTAAAATTTGTGGCCACCATGAGTTTTTCTCAATGTCATAGGGTCAACTTATTTGTTACACTTTTCCAATCCCTCCAGTAAATCCATCAGGCCGTTATTTCAGCCATGCTTGGTTCACATTTTCAGTGCCTTTTGGTATTAATAGCATCAGAATAAGTTACATTTTGTACTACCCAGAACTTTTAAGGATATTAATTGTTAGTTCAGTTCTGTTTCATTTGAATATGATTTTAGTGTTGGTAACATTAAAGAAAGTTGGATGTGAGAAATGTCACCTTTATTACTCTATTGAGTTAATTTTTTTAATAATCTTTTATGTCAATGAGGATTTCTGTCAGGTTTGTGTTGCTGAATTTGGACAAGATCAAGTTTCAGTCTTCTTCCGTTTAAGCTGTTTCATGTTCTATTCCAGTTTTATTATGATGAATTTTTATTCAGTATTAAAGATGTAACTATAATGCATCAGCAGTATAAGTATAAACCTCTAATTCTACTGGTGGTGGTGGAGATGATACTGAACTACTCTACAAATAATTTTAGGCCCTAAGATAATTTTGTTTAAATATGTCTGTCTACAGTGCAAGATGTGGTTATTTTCTTCTAGAGACAAGACAGATCCCACTCAAACAGCTGTGATGAAACACTGATAAACACCTGCTTTTGGATAGAAGAAGATACAGTTTGTTGGGCCCTTGATCCTCTCACAGATTGCACAGGTGTCAGTGCTGCACTGCCTGACAGGATCATTGATTGTGATCTCTTCTGCTTTATCTCCCACAGATAACACAGGAGAGTGGGTGGTTGTTCTACATTATGGCTGTTATCCATTGTAAGCTGTTCAGTGTTTCATTGCTATGGATACAGGAATGCTGGAAGAATATTGTCTCCAGTTCCTGAGACAGTCACTGCTGATAGATTGGTTCCATCATGTGAATTCACTCATTTTTATAACAGGCATTATTCATAAGACACCATTACCTTTTTTATAGCTGGCTTTTCATGAACTTTGACATACCTCTGTGTGACTATCTACAAGACATGGTGTCACTTTGGGCTCTCTCTGTTTTGCTCTCCAGCTGCAGGTGCATCTCTTTGAACAGGCTGTCTGCAGCCGTTCCCTGCACTGCCTGCTCAGCCTTGAGTCCCTTCTCTTGTTCCAGCAGGGTTGCTGTGCCTTCACCCAGGGCTGTCTCATGGTTTTCCTGTGTTTTCAGAGTTCCAGGATGAGATCTCTGGGCTCTGTCAAAAGCCTCATCTGAGCTGAGGTCCTGTGGTCTTTCCCGACCCTTTTGTGCCACATCCTCATGGCACAGGGCTGTGACCTGCTGAGGGCAAGGCTGCTCCTGCTCTGTGGCAATCAGACACAGCCCCAGGTATGCTCACAGGAGCACTCCAGCAGTTTGCTGTGTTTGGGGCATCTCATAGCTGCTATTATTGAGAGATTTGTTTTTAAGGTGTGTGTGGGAGACGCTCCCAATGAGGGTCTGGGCTCTGGCCAGGCCCTGGCTCTACCTGGTCGGAAAATTGCCGACAAACCCAGATGTTTTCTGCCTCAAAACTATATTCAAGTCTCTTGGCCTTGGCAGTTTGACCCTATACCAGTAGGACAGCTGGATCTGTTTTTAAAGTGATCTTGGACACCTTTCCTGGGAATGGCTCTGCAGGTCCTCACTGAAATGAGGTTTGTCAGCTGCTGCAGGCTCTGGGTGATGGTGCAGTATTTAAGACATTGATAATCATCCAATTTCACAAGTGTTATTAATTACATGAATTATCTGATTTATTCTTGATTACTGTCAGTTTCTTGTTTCACTGCAGCAATGTTTTGTTTTGATGTTCCCTTCATGATCATAGCAAGAGTCATGCATGTTATTTTGAAAACAAAATCAAGGGGAATTGGCTCCTAAAGAATCTCTGAATAATGCAATATTTATACTAAAAGTATTTTTAAAGGCTTTTCTGTAGGTGTCACAGTGAGGGTGGCTGTGACAAACCTCTCTGGTTCCCTGACTTCAGGCCAGGGTGGTGAAAATGAAAAGGAGCGGGTTCGATGGAGCTGCACAGAAAGAACTTTAATAAAGGGTGAGAAACAACAAACGTGGGGAAGCCCTGCACAATAAGAGGGGCAGGATCCAAAGACCCCAAACAAAGGGGAAGCAACAATAGATACACTCAGGGATGGAACATTCTAGAACTGTAACCATATGGGGGAAACAAGTAAGCACCAGGGGAGCAGAACTTGTGCAATTTAACATAAAAACACCAATGGCTCACGGGGGAACTCTCAGGCTGGCCTTGAATTAAACAAATGATTCCCAGGGCTGGAAACCAATGCCTGGCTCTTTTGGGGTAAAATCCAGCTGAGTCTGAGTCCCAGCTGGGCCAAGTCCCACACATGAGGATCTCCAGGTGAGTGTGCAATGGCAAGGCCTGGCTGATTGATGGACTGAGGCAGAAGGGGTGCATGTGTTTTATCATCAGCAGCTTTAAAGGGGTCACCTGCTCACCTGCTCAGGCATCGATGGCCTCCGAGCAAGCGAGGCCCAGGGAGAAGAGAGGTGACCTTGTCCCCACTCAGCCTTGGTGGCCAGGACAGGGACAGAGGCAGGACTGCCAGCCCATGGCTGTGCCTGGGGACTCGGAGAGGAAACTGAACAGAGGCCTTCTGTCCTACAGTATTTACCACCCTGATGTTGTGTTCTACCAGCCCTCTTCAGCTATTCCTGCTCCAGGCTTCCAGAAAGACATTCAGTGATGCCAAGGCCAACATTCCCAGCTGCTGGGCTTCCTCCTGCCAGGGCAGCACAAACCCTGAGCTCCAGCCATAGGGGCTTTAGAGCTATGGTCATTTATTTCCATTCCCTGAGAGATATTGAACATTATCTTTGTGTTCTCCCATGCTGCAAGACCTTTTGTCAGTGACATGATGATTGGACTTGAGAATACAAAATTTGGGTATTGATTGACTGTAACCTGTCTTTCATGTGCCTTATCCTGTACCTAAGATATAACCAGCCGTAAGCTTAAAAAGATAGTAATCTCACAGGAGCAAACTGATTTAACATCAAAATACATAAATTTTTCTTTTTAACAAAAAGAAAAGGGAATTGTTGCATATTGGTAGAAATCCTGTGAAAGAAAAGCCTTATAATATCATGGTTAAGGCCTGCTGATTGGGTTGGGTGCAGCTCACAGCTTGTCTGTTAATTCCCTTGAGAGAGAATCAGAGGAATGAGAATCAGTCTGCAGAACAATCAATTGTTGTAAAGAAAAACAGGTTCACACTCTCAAAACCAAGAAATCTGTCCCTTGCAAATCAGTGAATATGTGTAAACTAACTAAATATAGAGAAGTTTAGTGCAAATGCAAAATGCCACTTACTGACCAATGAACTAAGTGTTAGAGTGTTGTGAGCCAATTAGATCTAATATGGTGCCAGCTGATAATCTAGTAAAATATGAGCTATGCAACAAAGATGAGACTTTTCTGGGTGAAGAAATGGAGTTCTGGCTGATTACAACAAATCAAGGGGGAATTTTCCTCAATTTAGTCTTGTAAAATGAAGGGAATTTCAGTTTCCTTCCTCAATTTCCCTCAATAATAGACCACTCTGGGGGCTTTTGCACGTCTTTTTCATCTGTGAAAGTCCCTTCAAATGGAGGATCCCCCTCGATGGAACTCTTACAGTGGTACATCAAGAGGCTTCTCTCAAGGGAAGCCCTTTCAGACCAGGGACAGCCGTGTTTGCTCTCAGGTGAACCTGGAGATGATGAAAATGGGGCTCTTTCCCTCATTTCCAACAGCACCATAAAGGGTTTCTCCTTCCAATTCAACATGAAAATCATGGAAACCGAGGCGCCACCAAGGGAGGCACCCAAAATGATGAAAAAGGTGTGTTTTCCTTCAATTCAGACCCTTCAAATCGCAGGTGAATGGGGATCCCTTCAGTTCAAACACAATTACAGAAAAGCTTTCCCCCCTCCATTTCAATCCCATTTTTGGGGGCACTGGGGAGGGACTGGGGGCACTTCCCCCTCCTCACTGCTCACCCCTGGGGCTGCTGCCCCTCGCACAGTGCTGAGCAGTTCCCTCCCAGTTCCCTGCCAGTTTCCCTCTGCCTGGCGAGCCCCGGCAGGGATGGGGAGAGCACTGGGCAGGAGCTGGGAGCGCTGTTCCTTCCCAGGGCTCCTGATATCCCTGCCAGTGCTCCTTCCTGCTCACTCCCGCTGCTCCCACTCTCCCTCCCGGTTCCCTCCTGGCATTCCCTGTGCTCCCAGTTCCCTCCCAGTGTTCCCAGGATCTCTCCCAGTGCTGCCGGCGGCAAAGCCCTGGGGGCACAGCGTGCTCTGCTCTTGAAGAGGCGAGACTGGAGCTGTCAGGAGAGCAAACCCGGCTGGGAAAGCGTTCCCTGCACAGGAAGGTGTCTCCCCTCTCTGACCACAGAGGGAGCTCAGGCTCCGCTCTTGACTCCAAACCCTTGAAGCTCCGAGCCCGACTGCCCGAAATTGGCTCGGCCCCACTGCCCAGCGCACTGCTCAGAGCTCACACGGCTGAGGGGGCAGTGCAGATTGAATAATGAACGCTGCTGGGCACGGCTTTAGCTCTGAACTACACACTGTCACACAGGAACAAAACCCTTAACGAGGATGGGTTCCTCTTGCTGGCACAAGGAGAGAAGCAGAAATCTGACAGGAATATTCTTCATCATTCTGCCCAGGCTTTGTCAAACCCTCCAGCTCCTGCTCCTCGGGAAATAACAAGTGGCTTCTAAGCAGTGACTTTGATGTCAGTGAGCAGGTTATTATGGATTAATCTGGCACTGGAAAGCAGCCTTCACACCCTACTGCTCCTGGCATTACCCAAAGAGTTTGGAGGCTGCTGCGGAGGTAGCTCCTGAATTGTATCTTCCTTGTCAATCTTATCTGCCCCTTTGTAATTATAAAAACATTTTAAAAATGCAGGGAATATTGCCCCAGGGATCCAGGACTTCCATATCTCCTCCAAAGAAAGGGAAAAAAGAGTGTTTGTCCCAAACAAGAGTGTTTAAAATTTCATGTTATCTACATATATTTTGAAAAGGAAAAGAGGAAGAGTGAAATATCACTTACTGTGCCAGTGTTGCTTCAGCCTATGTCTGTTCACTTCTTTCACTTATAGCATCTCTAGGAATACTTAATAAAACCCCGCAACTAAAAGAATATGTAATTCAAGCTGAATGAGAAGCAATCTGGCTGCAGGCTTGTGGCACTGCCCTGCCTGGGTTCCAGTAAGGGAGCTCATCCCCTCTGCAGTTCCAAGCCAGATCCCAAAGTCCTGAGCATCAGCTTTCAGCTTTTTGAACACTGAACTGTAAGCAAAGCTGCTGGGGAGGGCCATGCTCCAGGCACATCTGTGCCATTTCATCTCTCCAGCTCTCTCAGCTCAGCTCGGCTCTTTCCCTCTCCTTGCTGCCTTTGGCTCATGCATTTCTTGAGGGGCTGCCCTGCACTGAGCAGAGCATGAACTGACCATCAGACAAACAGCTTCTGGCACTGTGGCTCTGTCCTAAATGGACCATTGCCCAAAGGAATTCCGGGGGCTTAATTTCACTTAAAATGCCTTTTAAAGGAACCGGGATTGATGCCCTCCATTTCTAAACAAGGAGTGCACAACGCTCCTGCACTCCCTGCCGGGGTTCATTCTTTGAGCCTTGCAGAAAGGCTTTATAGCAGCACAGACCTTGTTAAGCTCCAACAACTTCATCAAAAATTCAAATCAATAGCCTGGGCAGAGCCTGATTTTAAAACCTGTTTTAAAACTGAATTAAAGAGCAATTGCATTGCCAATTGACAAGATGAGAAAGGTTTCCTTAGCAGTTGTTGAGATTGCAAAGTAAGGGAGAGGACGGAGCATGGAGTGGGGGAAAGAAGGGGAAAACCTTCATTTGTACAGTGGAGTTTTAGCCATCATGGTCAGACCTCAAGGAATTGCAGAAACCATTCTAATCTCAAGAAAGGAAAAGGTTCCAAGATATTTCTCATTTCAGCAAGAGCCTAAGGAAGCCCTCAGTAGCAGGAGACTGGGATAACTGCAAGGCTGCTTTCTGGAGCAGGGAGAGCAGGGTGTGCTCCTCAAAGCCAGACCTTCACCCACAGCAGCCAGAAGGTAGAAAAACAAAGATACAACAAAGTCTTAAGTGGGGAACAGGTTATCAAGGGTTTTATAACAGAAGAATAAGGTCTGGTCAACAGGACCTGGAAGGTGAGAGAGGAAGGAAAAAGGGAGACACCTGAGGCCTCTTGAAATTGAAAATGAGAAAACAAGGGAGGAGGAAAGAAAAGGCTGTGACTAAATTCTAACTCACCTGGGGCTGGCTTTAAAGGTAATAGAGGGAAGCTGTAGGAAAAGGAGATTTCTTTATAGTGGCAAAGTACTGGGATAAATTCACAAGAGAATCTGTGACATCTCTGTCAGCAGCAGCTCTCTGCAAAGAGGTCAGGCATCCATTCCCCATGCCAAAACCAGGCTCAGGAAACTGGGCCAGACAACATCCCCAGGTTGATCCCAGCCTCATTTTCCAAAAATTGCTCAAAATTATCATTGTGCATTAACAGAGCAAAGTCTTTTTGTTCAGCTTATCAGGCTTTGAGATGCCTCAGATTGAGATGCAAACCCAGCTCCTGTCCCTTTGTTGTGCTCAGACTTTCCCCCTTTCCCTGACCCCATCTCTTTAGCAAGCAACAGCTCATCGGGAGCCAGCCAGACCAGGGGCTTTTCCACAGCTTGTTCCAGGCAGAGGGAAGGAGAAAAATAAAGAAAAAGGAGGACAAAAGGGAGGCTGTCCTGGAAAGTGCAGCCTGGCAACCTCCAGACAATGAAACACAAAGCACTCAGACAGCTCCTTGCAAGTGGGGGGCTCACAGGGCTGGGGGGGAGTAGCTCTTTTTATACATCTCAGCACAGCCTCATCCCCAGTGTGGGCTGCTTTCCTCCACAAAATCCATAGCTGTGTGCTTGCATAGGAAATTGCTGAACAACTGCCTAAAAAATACAGGTGGGAAAGAAAGGGCATTTCTGCCTTACAGACCAGCTCAGGTGGGCTGGCTTAAAAATTATATATATATATATATATATATATATATATATATATATATACACACACATACGTGTGTGCATATACATGTACATATATACATACATACATATATATATATATATATATATATAGACATAGATAGATAGATAGACAGACAGAGAGATAGATGTATGTGTGTGTGTCTGGTCCAAAACCAGGCCTGTAAATATATATTTATATACCTTCAAACCTTTCAAACCCCAAAATTACCTGAGCAGAATTGATTTTTTCTTAAAATTGTGTGGTTTTTACCCAGTTCACACAAGCACCAGTCACACTTTCCCCTTGCTCACAGGGCAGGGGATTGGCTGCTTTGCAGGAGTAGAAATCATCTCCTAAGGAGACCCCAGCTGAGGCTCATTAGGGTCATTAAAGCTCATTAGGGCCCTCAGGTGCTCACTGGTCACACCTGGGGCCTCTTGACCCACACAGCCCCAGGAAATCTCTCTGTTCAGGGATTTTGGAGACCTTTGAGTGCCACCAGTACAATCATGTGGGAGCTGCTCACCCCCTTCAGTTTTTCTCTTCGAGGGAAGGATTGATGGAGCTTGTTGGTAGAGTCAGGGCTTTCCCTGCCACTGCAATGGCAAAAAGGGAGGTGGCAAGGCAGGAGAAGGTGCTGGGGATGGGGTGGGGGGACTTTTGGAGCTGAAGGTCATTTGGAAGAGGAGGAAATTGGGGTTTGCAGGCTGTGATGCAGCAGCCCCTGTGGCTTCCATCCAGGCGAGTGCAGCCTGGCCACCCTTTGCCAAAGTCCAGCCTGATGTCACAGCTCGGGGTGGTGAGGTCCCTGTGTGCCTCTCTGGCCTGGGCACGCTGACCTGGGCACTCTGAGTGCCCCTGCTCTGCCCTGCCCTGCTCTGCCCGTGGGTTTCAGAGCTGCCACACCAGGCCCTGCAGCCAGGATCCCCCCTGGTGGTCCAGCAGCCAGGGCCCTTCACTGGACAGAAGTGGGAGCTCACACTGGAGTGGTACACGAGGGGCTGGGGGAGCACCCAGCATTCCAGCAGCACTGACTTTAGAACCATCCATCTGAACACCCATAGGTGTCCAAAGTTCCATAAGGCACCTTTCCAAGAGCATGGCAACCCCAGATGGATTTGAGAAGAATGCTTCACAAAGCTTTCAACTCCCTCTGGCTTCTTCTGCTTTATTCTTCTTCACAGATTCTCTCAGTGACAGAAGGAAGAAGCAGGTTTGGAGGAAGAAAAACCAGGTTTTCTCCCAGTTTTTCACATCCCAACCCTGGAAAGTCTTGGCAGCCAGACCTAAACAACCAACCTGCCAAAGTTCAGCTCCCCTTTGAGGCCTCCTTATCAGCAGGTTTTTTTCACAGGCTATTTCTGTTTGCCTTTCCTCTCCAGGTATTTTGTTGAGCTGCAGCCAGCAAACATTCTGGGACCTCACCTTCAGGGCTCAGACCCTCCACAACCACCTCACCCTGAAATATTTCCTTTTTCCCCATGCTGGATAAACAGCTAAGGCTTCCTGTGTTCAGCAGGAAGTTTTCATGCTCTGAGAAGTGTGCTTTGCTCTCACTGCAATGCAGAGCACAGATCCCCCAGAGCCACAACATGGTTTGTGTTGGAAGGAACCTTAAAAATCACCCAATTCCAACCCCCTGCCATGGGCAGGGACAATTCCCACTATCCCAGGCTGCTCCAAGCCCTGTCCAGCCTGGCCTTGGACACTTCCAGGGATCCAGGGGCAGCCACAGCTGCTCTGGGCCATGGGCTTCTCTGCCCTTGCCAGGGGGTTGAGAGAAAATGGTCTTTAAGGTCCCTTCCACCTCAAACCATTCCATGAGTCTAGAAAAGCTAAATGAAAATACTGAAGAGAATTATATTATTCAAATTAAATATGGGGCATTTGTCCATAAAGACCACAAAAGACCAAGTGAAGACACCACAAATGGGAAAGCTATAACTGGAATTTTCCCAGATTTCTCTCAGCTGGATCTGCTTTCATTTTCTGATTACAGTAGAGGCCCAAAAGCCCAGTGGTGATGCAGAGCTGGGAGACTTGCCCTTGAAAATGCCAACACACCAAAGTCCTGGGGCTCTGATCCCACTGCAATGTGCAGATCACTTCCACAATGACACGTGAAGTGCCCCCCTCTTCCACCCCCCCATTCTTTTTAGCAAAAAGCCTTCCCAGGACCCTGATCTGCATCAGCAGCCCTTACTGTGGTGTCTTTAGAAAACAATTAAACTCAGCAATCAGAGGGTTCATGCACTAATAAAAATGCTGTATGGTCAGTGGGCCAAGCGGTTTAGAGATGGATTTCCCAAGCCTTTCCCATTTCTTTCTGGGGGTAGCAGTGCTCCCCGTCCCCTCCAGCCTGGCCCTTTAAGTAACTTGAGCCTCCAGGCTGCAAATCCCAGTCTCCAGCTAAAAGGATGGAAAAGCTGTTTCCCCCTTCCCCCTTCTGGGGCTTTTCTTTTGAAAGGAACTGTTTTCTATCCTGTGATGGGAAGAGATAGATCTCCAAAAGACAGAGCAGCTTTCTGAGCATCCCCCTCCCGTATCAGGACAAACTGACAATTCCTCCTCCCCTCAATGCTTCTGGCTGCTCTTTTTCTCCCAGCTTTCCTCCCCTCCCGCCGGCCTTTGGCGAACCCCAGCTGATTTCCAAACCCTCCGCGGCTGCTGGGGGTTGGTACAAAGGTTTAATTATTTCCCTCTCCTTGGGTGAGGCGGGGACAGGAGAAGGTCGGGCCCCATCGCCCGGCACTGCTGATCTTGGCACTTTTGCTGTGCGGTTCCTCTCTCCCGGCCCCCTCCCTTCCCTGCTCCTGCCCTCTGGATGGGCCCTGGAGCCCAGCATGGACCCACAGGCACTGTGGGGATGCTTGTGCCTGCTTTGCTTTTCCCTCCTGAGAGCAGCAAAAGGTAAGAGAGGCTTTGGGCTGGTTTGGGACCAGGGACTCGATGGGGTCCGGATGCCCGGAGAGGTGAGATGCTCATCCCAGCATTTATCCTCCCAGGCTGCAGCCAAGCAGGGAACAGGGACTGGCAAACTGCACACAGCATGAGCATCTCCTGAGGCTGGGAAATTTTGGGGATTTTGGAAGTCCTTTCCATAATGGAAATGGGGAAAATCAGAGAGCTGGAGCTTTTTAAACTGCACAGAGTGCAGAACTGTGAAAACTCCTCAGTCTGTCTCACAGAGGAAAGCCCCAGGGACTGAGCTGGATTTCCATTGATTCATTTGTTGTTAAAAGCAGAAAAGCAGTAAAACATTTCAGAAGTCCAGCAAGTGCATCAAATTTGCCAGAGAATTTCAAGTGACTTCAGAAAACAGATCTGACTGCTTTTGTCATGGCAAAGGCAACCACCCCCCCTTCAAACACACTTGTATATGAGCAAGAGAAGGGACTTCAAATAAATCTAGAAAAAAAAGATTAAAGCAGGGATTTTTGAACTAATGCTGTCCCACCAACTTCATTTTGCCTTAGCACGGAGACAGTGATTTAATTAGGAGTTAGAAGTTCCAAATGGAAAACTCCTAAGATGAAGAATTCTGCTTCTTTTCTCCCCTAAAAGTGTTGATTGTACCCCAGTTAATGCCCAGAGCTGAAAAGGCACTGGAGATATCCCCCCTGTCCATGGGCATGCTCAGGAAACCTCCCTTCAGGATTAAAGTGTGTTTCTTGGGCATTTCCAAAAGTGCCCAAGCAGAGCTGCTGCTCCAGCCATCCTTTCTGAGGCAGGGCTGGAAACACAAGCAGGAATCAGCTGTCAGCCTGGAGATCACCCAAATATCCAAACCACAGGCACAAATATTTGCCCAGGAAAACCTTTCCATCAGCTAGCCTGCCCTCCCAGGGGGTGCAGTGACCCAGGTCATCAGCACCTGCGAGTCCAGGTGCCCTCTGGGATGGAGGTGATCCATTGTCACCATCGAGTCAGGAACAGCTGTGGAAGTGACACAACTCCATACTGGTCAGAAGACCAAACACTTACTTTATTACAGTCTCGTGATATTTATAACCAACATAATTCATCCAGAACCTGATTGGTTTTTAATAACACATGTCACCCAATAGGTTAATTAAGGAACTGCTATTGTAGGGGTTTCTCTGATGTGGGTGTAATTAGTATTGACTCTAGGATGTAGAAGGTTAAACTACTGTTTTATGTTTTTATACTATATTATTATTATAATTTTAAGAAACTCGTAACTTTCTTTAGTTTGTTTGATACAGCTTTGACCTTTTGGCTAACTAATTAAAACACTATTACTCTTTGGTAAATAAATCTCTATAACACATTCTATATATGTTTAGTAACAGGTGTAGCAGGTGGAGATAAGAATTGTTTCAATTCTGTCTCTGAGCTTTTTCTCAGCCTTCCCCAGGGATAAATGCCTGGGAAAGCCTGTGCCTGCTCTCTGTGGCCATAGAGCTGCTGCCACAAGGGACCACCATTCTAAACAGCTCATGAAAAACAACTGCTCAAAACACCAGCTGCAAAACCTTAAGATAAGAATTGTTTTGATTCCTCTCTCTGAGCTTCTCACAGCTTTTCCTAGGACGATGCCTGGGGAATGATCCCTTGCTCTCTCAGCATCCACAATCCATGACTATAGTAGGAGTCCTAGTAAAATCTATGTATTGTATAAGTGCCCTTGCCCCAATCCTAGTTGTTCTGCAGCTGTGATGTCCTTAATGGGCGGCAGCTGTGGCGGCCTGAGAGCTGGGACTCCAGAAATATAACAACAAGAAGACGTGATAGAAGACAGCACAGCCAAGAGCTGTAAAGGAAACATGGCCTTTGAGTCGAGGAGCTGTGACAACCAGGAGCTGTGAGAATGTGGCCTTTGAGCAAGGAGCTGTGTGTGTTGTACATGGCCTTTGAGTCATGGGGAAATGTATGTATTGTACTTTAATATCTGTATTGTATTTGAATATCTGTAAGTAAAAGGAAAGGGGGAAATACAGTAGCAGTCCTAGTAAAATCTATGTATTGTATAAGTGGCCTTGCCCCAGTCCTAGTTGTTCTGCAGCTGAGATGTCCTTAATTGGGCGGCAGCTGTGGCTAATGAAGATCACTGGGATAAAAGGGGGTGGGTTGGCCAGTCACGGAGAGCCTTGGAGGAGCCCTGATGAAGAAGCAATGCTGTTGTGAAGAGCTGCCCCCAAGAACTATCACCCAGAAAGTATGGGACTTTAGAGTTACGGTAACAACAACAAGATAACAACACATGACTGCTTCCCTCCAACACTTCCATCTTTCCCCAGGGAATCTGCTGCCTTCTTTCCACCCCAGGAGCCTGTATCAGTACCAGTACTCCCTGGCTGTGCAGCTGCAGCACACCTCCACACCATCCCCGTGGGGAGCCCGGCTGCAGGCTGAGGCACTGATCCATCTGCAGCAGCTCTGGAGGGACCCAGGCGGGGAGGAGCTGCTCCAGCTGCAGGTGGGTACAGGGGAGTACAGCCATTCCAGGTAGGAATTCCTGCTGGGAACACCCCAGGAGCTGCAGGTGTGTACAGGGGTGTACAGCCATCCCAGCCAGGGGTTCCTGTACAGGGGTGTACAGCCATCCCAGCCAGGGGTTCCTGTACAGGGGTGCTACAGCCATCCCAGCCAGGGGTTCCTGCTGGGAACACCCCAGGAGCTGAAACCCTGTTGGTTTTTCTGGGTCTGGATTGAAGGCACTTGAGACAGTAACTCATGTTCAGACTCAGGTGTTTATTGTTTCTTACCAGTAAAACAGTCTCACTGCTGTGAGTTTGGCCGCTGTGGTCACCAATTGTTGTGGTGTAGTGGGTCCCCAGGATGAGGTGAGAGATGAGAATCTGACTCCAAGTTCTTAGAAGACTGATATTGTACCTCTTTGTCTCTTTCTCTTTGTCTCTCTTCTTCTCCCACACCTTCCTTCTTTCACATCTTCTTACACTATACTAAAGAAAGAGAGAAAGGAGACATCAGGAGGCTTGACAAGAATGAATAATAAAACTCATGGCAGACTCAGAGAGTCCAACGCAGCTGGCTGGGATTGGTCATTAAGTAAAAACAATTCATATGGAACCAATCCAAGATGCACCTGTTGGTCAGCAACCTCCAGACCACATTCCAAGCAATCAGATAATTATTGTTTACATTTCTTTTCTGAGGCTTCTCAGCCTCTCAGGAGAAAAATCCTGAAGGGATTTTTCAGAAAATATCACAGTGACAGGCAGCTTTTCATTAGAAGGCAGCAAATGGCCAACAATCTCTTGTTCCAAGGGCTTTTAAGACTAAACTATCCAATGAAGAACTGACACCTGGATTATTTTCCATTTTAACCCAATAACTGATCCCAAAGAGCTGCAATGGGGACTTTTCCACCCAATTACAAAATGCCACCCAAACCCATGGAGAAGGAGGAAGAAGCAGCATGAAGAAGAAACCCAGGATGACACCCTGTGCCCTCCATCTTGCTTCCATCCACAACACACTAAAAATCCCAAACCCTCAATTTCTCACCAAGTGATACACCTACACTGTTCTCTATAATCTATTGCACACTTTTGTGGGTCCCAGTCTATCTTGAAGTCTGGGAAACTTTCTCCATGAATGAGGGTCAAAGTCAGGGCTCCCTTGGGGGTCAGGACACCCCAGGGCACACAGAGAAATATTCCCACTGCTCTGGGTTTCCACACAACCCCTTCTGTTTCTAGCCCATGACAGCTGAAAAATGACCTCTCTGACCAAATTCACTGCCTGCAGGGGAAATGCACACCAGCCTCAGAGCAGACACTTGGTCACTGCTTTCTGCATCTTCTGCTGTTGTAGATCCATGACCTGAAGGCCCAACACCAGCCAGAGGAGCAGAGGAGCCAGGACAGCAGTGGAGGCTCCCCTGTAGAGATTGCTCTGAGCCCAGAGGCACAGGCAGAGCTCCAGCAGCCAGTGTTCATCTCCTGGAGCAGTGGCAAGGTCAGCTGGACACCTCCTGGGCATGTTCATGCCCTCTGCAAAGCATTCCTGTCCTCATCCTAGATTTTCTGGGCTATGAGGCCCATGGGAGCTCCATCTCCACCTCTGATTTCAGAGCACTGGCCAATGTTGGACCCTACAAGGAGTCCCGTGCTCCAGAAGGACTCAGCTGGAGCTGCAGAATCCCATGTTAAAGCTCTTCAGCCCTAACCATGGGATATAAGCTCCTTTCTGGCCTTCTCCTCTGAGGCTGTGGGACCCCAGGGTGGGAAGGAAAGGGAAATTTTGTGTTCCTGCATTCACAGACCTCACGCTATTGAGGGATAAGGGCCTCCTTGAGAAAATTCCTCGGGGGTCTGCAGGGTGTTCTCAGGTTCCCTTTTGTCAGGGAAGGCAGCAGGGAGCCTGCAGGGACCCCAGAGATGTCCCCTCAGCCAGGCACCCCCTCCTGCCCTCCCAGGTCAAAGCTTTCTACGGGAATGAAGCAGAAAACATCCTGATCTCCAACCTGAAACGAGGCATCACCAGTCTGTTCCAGCTTCAGCCCCATGCCGGCACCACAGTGGAGGTAGGTCCAGAGCTGGGACCAAAACCCAGAGATGGACCAGGAGAGCTGGCCCTGGAGCCGAGCCAGCCCATGAGCTTCAGCAGAGGGGGCAAAATTCAGGGTAAATAACATTGGGTCTGCTGCTCCAACCGGGCTGTGAGCAAGGGTGACTCTTGGAAAGGCAGAAGAGTTAAAATAAAATAACCTAATTTTCAGCAATTGGCATCCCTTACAAAATCACAGCCTTTCCCTGGACAGTAGGAACAGCAGAGAAAAAACTCCACAAGCATTCCTGCCAACAGGATTTGCTTTGCCAGCAGCCAGCTGGAATGACCTGTGAACAACATGAAATAACCTCAGAATCCCAAATGCAGTCACAGGGGTGCTTAATTAAATCTTAATTTAGAGCCTGAATTTACAAAGATGGACTTGGAGCTATCCAACCACCCTCTGATTTGTCCCACATTCTGGATTTTAGCTGCTGTTCTCTTTGCTGGGTTGGCCTTTGTGTCTGTCCCCTCCACAGAGTGTTTAACACTCGTGGTCACTCCTGTTTGTTTTCAGGAAGATGCCTCTGGAAGCTGCCAGGTCACCTACACCGTGTCCAACCATTCCATCACCAAGACCAAAGATCTCCTCAGCTGCTCGAAGCCAAAGTCTGGATTCACCTCCATGAACAAAGCAAGTCCATTGCTCTCACTGTGGGGGGCTCAGCAGGGCCACCCCTAAAATCCTTTGGCAGGTGGGCTTGGATTCCCATTCCCAGCTGGCTTCAGCCTTCGGCAGCAGCTTGGGATGGGACTCTTAGACCCATCCCCAAAGTGGGATGCACCAGCATCCCTCAGGAGGGTCTCGAGGTGGGAAGGAGCAGCAAAGGTGCTCTGGGTCACCCCATCCCCACTCTTGTTATCAGTTCTGAGCTGTCAGCTGATCCTGCTTGGGAAGCTGCAGATGCAGGGATGGTTTCTGGGTCTCGCTGCATGGGGGATTATTTTGACAGGATTCTGTTTTGCTGAAAGCAGTAGCCTGTGCTCAGCCCTGACATAAACAGAGGAAATCCTGTGGGTCTTGATGCAGTCATACCTGCCATAACCAAAATTTACGAGTTTTTTTGAAAATATACTAATTCTACTGAATTCAGTATAAAAGTGGACATTCCCATGGAGATCCCAGGGGCCCTGGCAGGGGTCTCAAGACCTCCTTGTTGTGCAAGTCCCTGTGGTGTCACCCCTCTGTCTGCCTGCATCAGCCATGGCTGGGGGCATCCCCTTGCTGCTCCTCACCTGGTGGTGCCTTCTCCCACACCTGGGAAGAAGGTGGGCTCTGATGGATTTTCCTTTCCTACATTTTGCAAGTGAAGTAGGTGACTTGGTGGACTGGAAAGTTCTTTTCCTGCTAATGTAAAGAGATAAATCTCCTGGGGAGAGGCCAAGGGGAACAAAAGGTTGCTTTTTTCCTCATTGCCTTTCCTTTCCCAAGATTTTTGGAGTGGAGTGGCAGCCCTCCAGCAGAAGCCAGTACGTGGTGAGGGACAGCCTGCTGCAGTCAGTCCTGGCAGAGGAAAGCCACGTGGTGGCTCCAGCCCTGAGATCCCGCTCTGGCATCAAAATCAGCTCAAGGTGAGGGATGATCCCAACCCCTGGCCATGGAGGGTGGGAATCACAAAACTTCCCACTGACTGTTTCTGCCTTCCCAGGCAGCAGCTCCAGCTGGTGTCTCCTGCAGTGCCTGGGCTGGCAGAGGTGTCTGGACAGAGCTTTGAGGATGTGCTGGCTGGCATGGGGGCACGGCCCCAGCCCCTGGGCACGGCCAGCCTGCCCTTCAGGAGGGTCTGCACCCACTGCCCGTCGGTCAGTGATGCTGCTGAGCCCCAAAACTCCCCCTCAGGCTGGGCACTCGTGGGGTTTGGGGTTAAACCCCAGTGGTGCTTTTGGAGGGGCTGCTTTGGTGCAAATGTTACCCTGTGATAACGTGGGAAAAGAGGCTAAATCCCCCCTAACAAACCTCACCTTTGCAGCTGAGAGCCTTCCTGAAGGCGTTTGACAGGCAGAGAGTCAGAACAGACACCTCGAGGGTGGCGACAGCCTGGCAGTTCCAGAGGTTCATCCAGATGCTGCGCAGTGCCAAGAAGAGGGATGTGCTGCAGCTGCTGAGGAGAGCCCCCGAGGAGGCACGGTGAGAGCCCCTGGAGCTGTGGCTCCAAAATTCCGAGCGCTGGGCAAGACAGACGGGGATGGTTGGTGCTGCTCCATGGCAGCTTCTCCATGCTCCTCCATCCTGGCTAGAGGCAGTGTTCTCTGGCTTCTCCCAATGCCTGTCCTGTCCAAGCACTGCAGGGTTTTTGTGGGCTGTGCCTCTGCTGATTTCCCTCCTCCTGCTCCAGCCCCTTCCTGGTGGAGGCAGCGGTGGCCACACAGTCGGTGGCTTCCTTGGCAGCGCTCTCAGAGTTCCTGGATTTCAGCCAGGAGCCCAAATCCCTCCTGGAGAAGTTTCTCTACGCAGCAGCTTTCTCTCCCCGGCCTTCAGGAGAGCTTCTCCAGCTCGTCCTGGTGAGTATGGACATCTCCCTCTCTTCCCCATCCTGGGATGGATCCACACACACCATGGAACAAGGGAAACCTTTCTGTAGAAATTGATTTTCCTGCTCATGGGTTTGGTTCATGTGCATTTAGTGGGATGGGAGTAGATGATTTCCAGAGCAAAAGAATCCAGCAGAAGATGCTTTGTATCAGTGCATTAAAGATAATAAAATCTCAATTTAGAGCCCGAGCATTTTATCCAATTAAATCATGCATGGCCTCCTTCAAGGCAGGTAAGAACTAGTTTTCCCCCACTGTGGGAATCCACAAAATCAGAGGGTTTTGGGGAAGCTGCAAAAGGCAGGCCCCAGAGACAGCAGAACTGTGATTAGAGCTAAGCAGCAACCATGAGAATGGTCAGCAGAAAAATTATTGAAAAAGTAGAAAAGGAAGGACAAATAGAACAATGCTCTGTGTATTAACACTTGTCTAGAATAACTCCCTAAGCTACAGAAAAGTTTATCTAGTGAGACATTAGGAAGGTTGAAGTTTAATAATGGAGCTCTGTGCATTGTGTTTTAAGGCTTACAAGCAGGTATTGTATTTGAAATAAGCAAGCATTGTGTTAACCAAAGGTACCTGTGCTTATAGTGGTTGGATGGAACTACTGTCAATGTGCTTTTGCTTTTTGTGATTGGTCAAGAAGCTTATAAGTAAGTTGTAACACTAAGTTTTTTGGCCTGCTGCCTGGGATGTGAGCTGGTGGCCTCTTCCCATTGTCATAACCATGTAATGAGACTGATGCTGGAAAACAAAACAGCTCAAAGCACATTTCACAGCAGCCCTGTCCTGTTTGTGATTTGTACACAGCCCCCAGCCAGTGACACCTGACTTGCTTGAGATAACAGGTAAAGCAAACTCCTTCTCTTTTTTTCCTTTTATTTTTCTCCCTAATTTCTTTTTTTCCTGCTTCCTGTTACCCCTTTCCTGATGCCCAGGACAAGCTGGATGGGAGGCAGCTGGCACCTGAGATCTGGGAGACAGGAGTAGTTGCTGTGGGCTCTCTGGTGGGCAAGCTGTGCCAGCAGAAGCTCTGTGGGCTGCAGGTGGGTCCTCTGCAGTCCCTCACACTTGGCTTTTTGGGACACCCCCCAATTCCAGGGGTGCCCAGAATATCTCCTGTCCCTCACTCTCCTCTCCTCCTGCAAATCCCAAGCAGGTGGTGGAGCGTGGGGTGGAAACCATCCTCGGGGGGCTCAGAGGTGCCCAGGAGGAGCCCAGGGTGGTCATTTCCCTGCTGGCCCTGGGCAATGCAAGGCTCCCTGAGACCATCCCCACCCTCCTGGAGCACGCTGAGGGCGGTCCCACGGCTGTCACCACCGCTGCCACCTCTGCCCTGCAGCGATTCCCCGCTCCCCACATCTCCAGCAAGGTAGGAGAGCAGGTTGTGTGAGGCTTGGGGCTCCCCTCCCCACTCAAAGCCAAGCTGCTGGGGTGCCCTTCACTCTCAATTACCCCTTCCCATCAGGTGAAGCAAGTGATGAGGAGGATTTTCCACCAGAAGAGGAAGAGTTATGACAAAACCTGTCGCCTGGCAGCTGCAGAAATCCTCCTGGATAACCACCCCCTGCCCATGGATGTCATCAACATCCTGCTGGCCACCACGGAGATGGAGACAGAGGTGGCCACGTTCCTGCTGCTGAAGGTGCAGAACAGCCTGCGTGACCACCACCACCTGGCAAGGTGGGGCTTGAGGGCACAGGGACATTTTCCCTCTGCTCTGTATCCCCTTTTTCTCCTCCTCCTCCTCAATCCAGCTCGGGGGTTTGGACCAATATATCTTTAAACTGTGCTGACATCACTTCATGGGGGCTGCCTGGATATCCCTGGAGTAAAAACAGGGATGCAGATGTCACACAGGCAGAACCAGATTTTGTCATCCTGCCCCATGGCAGCAGAACCCAGGCTGTGGGTTTAGCAGAGTCCTTGGAGGCTGAAGCTCTGGCTCCCAGGGCAGTGCACAATTTGTGCCTGCAATAATCTTCCTGTCTGCACAGAACAAACCAAGCACTCACACTTTTCACAGCTACGTAAAAACTGCACAAAAATATCTGCCTGGTTTATCCTAGTAATCCAGGGGAAAAGGAATTCCAGGGTAGCCTACATCTAAAGCTTTCACTTTTTCCTCACGCTGCTCTGGACAGTCAGCAACCATGAGAAACACTTTGGCAAATTATATTTCCTTCTGTGGTGACCACTGACCCCTTGCCTTCCCTCCCTCCCAGTGCTGACACATCCTTTCCCTCTCTTTTCCAGGAAGATACTGAAAGACATCATGGCAGACCCACGGATCAACAATTACAACTTCTTCTCCAAAGTTGGCATCTCCTCCTCTTTCTCAGGACCTCTGGCAGGTGACAGCACAAGGGACACCTTGGTCCCCTCAGAGGGTTAAAGGAGGGGTTGGTGGGAAAAGGCAGCTCCAGAGGAGGATCCAGGTCTGTAGAATGCCCCAAAATCTCAGGGAGGTTTCTGAGAACGTCCCCCAGTACCAGAGATATGAACATGCCCTTCTCTGACACAAACTTTTGCCAAATCCTGCTGGTTTGAAAGAGGAACTTCAGCTGGAAATGAAACCAACAACGGGTTCCTGGTGGGAGTTTCCATGCTTTCCCTGACAAGTTCCTTTTGTATTTTTAATAAGATCTTCAGAGAGGAGGATTCTTGCCCTGAGATTTAAAAGAAAGAATCAAAATTCAGAGACTGCAAAAAGCAGCGCTTGCTAAATATCTGCTGAATTCTTCACCCCTCATTTCTGTCCCCGTTCAAATTAGATCAGTCTGGCCTTGCAGAGGGTCAGTGAAGGTGGAATAGCCAGGGAGAAAAAAAACCAACCTTGCAATGCTGAATCATTTGAGTGTTGCCAGAATGGAAGGAGAAGATGCGGAGTGGTGCCACAGGTTTGGGTTGGAGGGACCTTAAAGTTCATCCTGTTAGCACCCTTTCCACCAGACACCCAGGGGTGCTCATGGGCATCTCTCTGCCCTTCAGTCACCCAGGACCTGACCTCCACTTTTGGGCTGGACCTGCTGTTTGTGGAGGGTGGATTCCTGAGGAAGAGCGTCTCCGACTTCTCCCTGCTCAGCCACGGCCAGCGGCTCCGTGCAGCTCAGGTGCCACTGAGAGAGGGGCTGGGGGCTGCAGGGGGGTGACAGCACAACCCAGGGGTGCCACTGCTGTCCCTGTGTCCCTTCTTCACCTCCTTGTGGTGCTTCGCCTCTGTGCTCAGCACGTCCTGTGTCAGAAAAAGGCAAATTCCCAAATTGCTGGTGTGAAACCAGACTCCTGCTCTGGAGAGGGGAGCCCCCTGCTCCCCAAAAACCAGAGGATGGAACACTGGTACCTCAGGGTGCTCAGGGAAGGTTTGGATGCCTCAGTGGCACCTCAGAGTGCTCAGGGATGGCTTGGATGTCACACGGGTACCTTGGAGTGCTCGGGGATGGCTTGGATGTCACACTGGTATCTCAGGGTGCTCAGGGATGGTTTGGATGCCACACTGATACCTCAGAGTGCTCAGGGAAGGTTTGGATGTCACACTGGTATCTCAGGGTGCTCAGGGATGGCTTGGATGCCTCAGTGGCACCTCAGCTTGGATGCCTCGCCCAAGTCACTCCATCACTGATGTCCTGCTCCTGTCCACTTCTGTCTTCCAGGTGACCTTTGAAGCACAAGGGATGGAGCCGATGATGGGAGAAAACCTCTCGGAAGGAGAAGAGGAGCCAGAGCTCATGGCTGGGATGGCAGCCACCTTCTTTGACGTCCAGCTGCGGCCAATTGTCTTCTTCCAGGGATACACAGACCTGATGGGCAAGGTCCTGCTGAGCAGTGCAGAGCCCACCAGTGTGGTCAGGGGGAACCTCCTGCTGATGGACCATCACCAGGTACTGGCTGGGGAGGAAGCAGTGGCCAGTCTGCACATCCCAACTGAGCCTGTGGATGTTGCACACCACAGACACAAATCTGAGAGCGAGGTGGCACTGCCAGATGTGTCTTGGGGGTTGGTAAAGCGGTGGGATGGCTTGTTCTGCCATGGGAGACCCGTGGCTGAGGTGCAGGGTTGGGATGGACATTCCCAGCAGCCACAAGGCCCTGCTGGTGCCAGCACTCATCCAGGAGCAGGGCCTGGCCACAGGGAGCTCTGCCTTTTCCATCTTCCAGGTCATTCCTCTGCAGTCTGGCCTCCAAGTGACCGTCAGACTCCAGGGTGGGCTGGGGCTGGACATCTCAGCTGACATGGACGTGAGCATTTGGGAGCAGGAGCTGAAAACCAGCGTCAGTGCCAGGTCAGCCTGGCTCTGGGAATGGGAATACCTGGGGGGCAAGGGTGGATTTCCACTGCTCCCTGCTCTTCTCCTGGTGGGTCCAGCCTTTCCTGGTGCTTACACAGACATTTTCCATGGCCAGACCTCTAACTGAGGTGTTTATGGAGTTGTTTAGTGCCCAGCTCAGGCCATTGCTCTGTGACCAGACCCTTCGTGCTTCTGTCTCCCAGGGGAAGCCTTGCCATGGATTTCCAGGCTGAACTGGATTCCCCTTTGCTCCAAGCCACCCTGAGGAGCCAGACAGAGGTGGAGACCTCCATCCACTTTGACACCAAGCTGAGGTTTTCCAGCAGCCCCGTGCTCATGTGCCTGCAGCTGAGGGAGGAGCAGGTCCCATACAGGTAGCACCAGATCCTGCAGAAACATCCTGGTGGGCTTGAGAGAAAGGAGGGAAGAGGAGAGGATTAATGGTTGCACTTATTGGGTGGGAATTGGTAGGGATGAGGGAAGGGCACCACTAGTTCCTGATATGGATGGAAGCATCATCTGTGACGGTGTTCACAGGGGTTCTTGGATGAGGGAAGAGATGAGGATCTGACTCCATGTTTCAGAAGGCTGGATTTATTATTTTATGATATATATTACATTAAAACTATACTAAAAGAGTAGAAGCAAAGATTTCATCAGAAGGCTAGCTAAGCTAAGAATAGAAAAGAAGGAATGATAACAAAGGCAGCTGTCTGGGACTCTGTGTCTGAGCCAGCTGACTGTGATTGGCCATTAATTACAAACATCCAACATGGGCCAATCACAGATCCACCTGTTGCATTCCACAGCAGCAGATAATCAATGTTTACATTTTGTTCCTGAGGCCTCTCATTTTCTCAGGAGGAGAAATCCTAAGGAAATGATTTTTCATGAAAAAATATCTGCGACAATCATCCATAAGTGTTGCTCTGATTTTTTAGGATTCTCTAACCCTTCTGATGTTGACATTCTTGTAGCAAACTTTCTCACACACTTTCTGTAAATAACTGATTGTTTTGCATTCTTTTATAGAAGAGGAGAAATTTGATAGACTGTTGGTTTGTCCAGTGTCATTGGAGAGGTGGCACTGTCACCCTCCAATCCACTGTCACTTTTAGAAATCTATAAATGTTGGAGTCAGAAAATAAATTTCCCTTTTCCTCACCTTGAGAGCAGCGGTGTGTGCGCTCGTGTTGTTCCGTGTCCTATAGTGACACATGAGACCATCAGGAGATGGTGGCTGGGAGGAGAAGGGTGAGATCCACCCCCCCCACCAGAGGCTCCTGCCCGTGCTGCTGTCCCTCTGTCCCACAGGGAAGTGCTCTCAGTGTCCCAGTCTGCCGGGAGCCGGAGCAGCACCGCTCGGAGGGGCCGGCGCGGCGCCGTGCCCGGCAGGGAATTTGCCCTGCACCAAACCAACTCCAGGGTCTGCAACCTCCTGCTGGCTGCAGAAAAGGAATAGGGAGCCAGAGCACCTCGGGATTCTCCTCCACAACCACCTTTGAATGAGGAGAATGCTGCAATAAGGGCACCAGAAGGATGATGAGGAAGGACAAGAGGAGCTGCTGAAGAACAGACACACCCCGTGCCCCCAAACCTGCCCTCACACCCCAAAGGCTCAGATTTCCGACTCCTCCCCTTCATGGGGCAGGGCCTTGCTGGAAGCCAAGCTATTTCTCATGAAAAACAGCCTTGTTTTGCAAGTGGATTAGTTCCTGAGAGCCCAAGAAACCCTCCTGGAGGACTGCACCCCAAAATGCTGAGTTTTCTCCCTGTTTACCAAAGCTGTCAGGAGGGGACACATCTGCAGCCAGCTGGAACTCCCCAGTGGAGGGAATAAATGACCTTCCTTGCCCAAGCTGGATTGCTGTCATCCACCCCACCCAACACCTCCAGGATCAGAGGGCTGGTGAGGAAAAGGCAGCATTTCTCCATTCCTTCCTGATAGTAATGTGCCTTGGAAGTCTTTTTAGCCCTTTTTCTGTGGTGTGTGTGCTACAAAACAACCTTTTTAGGAAAGAAAAGAGGAATATGGAGTATACATTCTTTTGTTAATTATGAGCCTGAAATGTTAGCACTGAGTCTCCTGGTTCAGGGGAGGAGACTTGCCTGGTTTTCCATCTGGAGACACCAATTACAAGCACTTTGGTTATGTACAGAAATAAATGCCCTGTGTTTTCATACTGTCTCTGTTTGACTCGTAACTGTCCTGGACACATGGAAAGGCAGAAGGAGGAGGCATTTCCAGCAAGAACCTGCTTTCTAGGTCTGCATTTAGGGTGCTCCCTTTCCTCTTCCTCCTCCTCTAGAGACTGACAAAGGCGGATTTGCCATCCAGCTGATATTTACCCCAAATCAGCTGAACTCCTAGTCCCAAAGGATACCTGTCCTGCCAGAGGGACCAGGTCCTGTAGCTGGGATTGGAGTTGGGAATGTGTTTCCAGACCCTTTGCAAGGGGGGAGGACATCTGAATACAGATTTCACCAGTTTGCATTGCTGCTGGCAGCTTTGCTGTCCTGCTGAATCCTGATGTTTTCCAAGCCCTCACAAGGATTTTATTTTTCCCAGTCCTGGTTAGATGCTCAAACACAATGAAGGACCATGGGCCTTTTGGTGAAGTCACCCATTTCCTTGGCAATGGCTCCAAACCCTCCCAGAAGGGACCTCTCAGCCCCAGGTCCCCAGTAAAGGTGACACTGTGCCCGCAGAGCTGGAATGGAGTCCCCTCAGTTTGGATGGGCAGAAAGGGACCGGGATGTGAATTTATTTTACCCAGCCTGTTCCAGTGCTTGCCAGCCCTCTCCGTGAAGGAATTTTCCCTCATTTCCAGCCTCCCCTGGCCCAGCCTGAGGCCCTTTCCCCTTGTCCTGTCCCTGTTCCCTGGCAGCACAGCCCGACCCCCCCTGGCTGTCCCCTCCTGTCAGGAGTTGTGCAGAGCCACAAGGGCCCCCTGAGCCTCCTTTGCTCCAGGCTGAGCCCCTTGCCAGCTCCCTCAGCCTCCCAGAGAGTCCCTCCATCCAGCAGCGAGGGACAGGGACAATCGGGCGGGGTTGGAGTGCCAGGTGTGACTGCTGGTGAGGATCCCCAGGGCAGCCTCTGTCCATCCATCTCCCAGGGATGTCGCAGCGCTCCTGTGGCCCCTCCAGGAGCCGCGTTCCGTGCGGAGCTGCAGAGCAGCAGTGACCTCCAGCGGCTGCAGCCGCATCCCAAACCCTCGCTCCGGCTCCCAGGAATGTCCCACGAGCGGCACAGGAGCTCCAGGGACCTCTGCGATGGACCAGGGTTGGTCCTGGGCAGCCCTCACCCCCTGAGCTGGGTTCGGGATGGCAATGCTGTCCCCTCCTGCCTCCAGGTGTCACCTTTAGGTCGGACCTGACAAACACACATGTGATCAGGGTCTCAAAAGAAATAAGTTTTTTATTCTGAGTGTTCTCCAGCTTATATAGTCTTAGCAAAGTGTGATATTAAGTCGTTTACTATGTCACAATAACTTATTGTATTCATTGGTGCAAAGCAATTAACGTCAATATAATTGGCAAAAGTTTTACAGAAATTGAGTAAGGCACATACACATCTACTTATGCTCATAGTCTAGCTTGCAAAAATTCCCATGCATCTTTTCTAAGATACACGTTGACAGCTTTGTCTTCTTCCTTGCCATGGATACACTTGAAAATCATTAATTGTTATTTCTTCTATTAACTCAGCTTTGCTTGCAGGCCAGCTGTCAAGCCCCTCCATATCCAGGCTTGCCAGCACAAGCAGTTTTGGTTTTTCTTACCCCCTGCAAGTCACTCCTACTGCCAGGACATCCCCTCCAGCCCTCAGGAGAGCACATGGACACCACCCTCCAAATGGGGCAATAAAACATTGTCTGCCTGTCTGTCTGTCTGCTCCAGCTGCTGCAGAGACAAAACTACCACGAGGAAGAGTGAGGGAATGCAGATGAAAGAATGGTATGGATCAGCTCTCTTTGGGAATTTAGTGGAGAGGCAGCACTGAAGTGCTGGACAGAGCTCTCTCTGATCAGCCACTGCTCTCTCCTTCCTAGGCAGCCTGAAACACAAAGAATTGTATTTCCTGACTGCTGCCCCCCAGAGAGTCCTCAAACTCCATGAAAAATAAAACAAAAAATTAAAAATTTTAAAAATCAGTTTATAACTCACCAAAGCAGCGGTGGAAATCCCAGCGCTGAACTGTGGCAACAGCAAACCTCACATGAAGCTGCTCATCCCAAACCTCCACTGCAGGGCTGGCAGCTTCCTTGGGACATGCACATCACAGCAGGGTCCTTGCAGGGCATTCCTGGGACATGCACATCACAGCAGGATCCCTGCAGGATTTCCTGGGACATGCACATCACACCAGGATCCCTGCAGGGCATTCCTGGGACATGCACAGCTTCTCTGACAGCCACAGGAGAATCAATCTGGAGCATCCCAGGAGCAGCAGCTGGCAGGGTGCTGTTATAACCTGCCCAGCTGTCAGGAGTGCAGGGACACAGCTGGGAAGCTGCACAGGACACAGCAGCAAAGCACAGCAGCCGTGCCATGAGAGATCCCTGCAGGAAAAGCTGGGGGGAAAGCTCAGGGCCAGGGCTGGTGAGTCAGGCAGGGAAGTGGCTGAGCTGAGCCAGCAAGGCTGAGATTAAATCCTTTGGTAAAAGCCATGGGAAAGAAAGCTGAAGCTTTCCTAGAAAACTGTTCCACCCATTCCAATCCTGGCCAAGAGTGTGAGTACTGGGAGGGATGCAGTGGTTGCTGTAGGAAAATGAGCAGTGAAGAAGGTGAGACAGAGCCATAATTCCATTTCTGGTGGGGACAAGCACCTGCTCTGCCCCATCTCACAGAACCCAAATCCCTGACTGGTTTGGGTTCGAAGGGACTTTAAATCTCACCTCATTCCACCTCCTGCCATGGGCAGGGCATTCTCCACCAGACCAAATTGCTCCAACACCCATCCAGCCTGGCCTGGCCTGGTCATGCCAGCAACAAAAGCCACAACCACACCAGCTGCAAGCCTTTTCTGTCTCTTACAAACACCAAAATCCCTCCTTGCCCAAATATTGTGGCTGATGCAGCCTAAAGACCTGAAGGTGTGATGAGCTTGTTAGTGGAACCCTGGAAAAAGTTAAAGATAGAATCTAAAATGTTAGGCTTTGTGCTTTCCCAGATCAACTGCACCTGCGTAAGCAGTATGGTAAATTATATAATTGTTAGAAGTGATGAATGTTTAGTAATTAAATGTAATTATTATATAACCATAAGAAGAATAGTGAGAAACTATATTGGAAGTTCAGAGAGGGGCTAAATTTATGTATACAATAGAACAATATAAGTTTAATAATTAACATGAAAGTTATGTAACGATAGAGTATAAAACATGATCATTTCGGATGTATGGTCGGAGTCAGATTTGGGTTGAATATACCCCGATTCCCAGAGCTCTTAATAAAAAGCACCGCATATAATCCCCCGTGATTATGTATTTTTGAACGCTAACATTTTGGCGACCCAGATGAGTCCCTTGTGAGTGCTGCTGAGCGAGTTCGCGACTCGATCACGCTCCAGCCGGCACCGAGGGATTCTCGGGGAGCCTATCGGCCGTGACCACTTCTGCCGCTCACAAACGTCCCTGGGAGAAAGGTAAGGTGCTTTTTACTTTGGTTTGGATGCCTGCCAATAAGACGCAGCAAAAGCTACGCTTGGTTGGGCTAAAGGAATTCCTGTTGGTGTAAGCCTAGGCGCCGTTCCGTAAGACAATCGTGAAAGCGTTGCGGGTTCGGCATTTGTGGTATTTTTGAAATGGAGAAACTTAAAGGGATTTTGGGCAGTAACACCCCTATCCCGCAAAATTCTCCTTTGGGGTGCTTATTAGTACATTGGAAACAAAGTAACTTTGGGGAAGGATTACGGAAAACTAAGTTGATTGATTATTGTAATTCATGGTGGCCAGAATATGCCTTGGAGAACGGTGAAAAATGGCTAAAACATGGTACTCTGCAATATAACACTATTTTGCAGTTAATGTCGTTTTGTAAACAAGAAGGAAAATGGGATGAAGTCCCATATGTTGATCTGTTTTTCTACTTATGGGGAAAGCCAGAATGGCAGAATGAATGTGGATTATTAATGGTTAAAACATCTGCAAAGTGTGGGGTTTGTGAGGAACATTGTTTAGAACACTTGGCATTAAGAGAAAGCTTGAGTAGGGAAAATTATACAGATATTGATTTACAAGTAGCTCCAATAGGAACAAGAGAACCTAACCCTATCCCACCTGTTTCATCTGTCCCTATCCCACTACCTGCTCCTCACCCACCTACCCCTGAACCTGTCTCATCTAGTACACCTTTCCCTCTTTATCCTCCTCTCCCATCATCACACGATCCCTCTTCCTCTGAAGATGAGCAAAACCTAACTGTGATAGAAAGGGGAAAGAGGTATGCGAGGGAAAAAGATAGCAATGGTAATGAATCAGTGACCCCAACAGCCCATAGAACCCGGGGTCAGGCAAAGCTTTCTCCAGTTGTGCATAGAGATGGCATAAGGAAACAAAAACAGACTGTGATTGCCCCCTTGCAACAAGATGTCGGAGTGGAAGGGCCAGTAATTATAAAAGTGCCTTTTTCCCCGGCAGACTTAGTCATTTGGAAACAGTCAGCCGAAATTTATAGAGAAAATCCTGATAAAGTGGCACGCGTAGTAAAAATGGTTATGAAAACTCAAAATCCCGACTGGGATGACATACAAGTAATATTAGATACTCTGATGGATTCTACTGAAAAAGAAATGGTACTTAAGGCAGCCAAAGAGAGGGCAAGAGAAGATATTAGAAATGGGGTGGTAACAGGGAATTTAGATGTGAATTTCCCAATTGAGGATCCAAATTGGGACCCTAATTTATTGTGCGATATGAGGACATTACAGAAAAATCAAGAGTGGATGCAAATAGGAGTTCAGAATGCTGTGCCCAAAACTATAAATTGGTCCAAACTATATGAGGTTCGACAGGAAAAGAAGGAATCTCCCACTACGTTTTTGGAGAGGCTTAAGGAGGTAGCAAGGAAATATACAGACCTCCAAATGGATACAGAGCAAGCAAAGGTTCAGCTTGCTCTCATATTCTTGGGTCAATCACAGTATGATATTCGTAGAAAATTGCAAAAATTAGAAGGGGAAGAATTAAGGAATTTGGATAAGTTACTCAAGGTTGCTTGGAAGATATATAACAATAGGGAAAAAGAAGCTAGTAAAAGGCAACAGCAGAATCTTTTGGCAGTAATACAGGGGAGAGGGAACCCAAATTTCAGGGGGCATAACAGGAATGGTCGGGGTAGGAGACCAGTTACCCAGGGGTTAAGCCTGAATCAATGTGCATATTGCAAGGGGGTGGGACATTGGAAGCGAAATTGCCCAAGTTTGAATAACCAGTTTGACCAGGGCAATCAGTTCCAGCAGGCTACCAAGGAGATGGTCCTGGGGGAGTATACCAGCTGACTAGACATAGAACCAGTAGAACAAGTTAAGGAACCTGTTGTAAATATAAAGTTAGGGCATAAAGAGGTCAGATTTCTAATAGATACGGGAGCTACTTTTTCTGTATTGAATGATTTGCAAGGACAAATTGGGGACAAGGAAACGACAATAGTCGGCACTACAGGGAAAGGAAAAACGGCCTTTCCTGCAACCCCTAGATGTGTGTTTTGGAAACAAGGTTATAACACATGAATTTTTATATGTACCTGAGTGTCCAATTCCGCTTTTAGGGAGAGATTTGCTAGCAAAACTTGATGCAGTAATAACCTTTGAAAATGGAGAGCTTATAATGAAAACACCTGAATCAAAGATGGGACAGATATTAATGATCAAAGAAAAACCTGTTCCCTCTATCCCTAGGGAGGTAGAAGATGCAGTGATTCCCTCTGTATGGGAGACAGATATACCAGGGAAATCTAAATTGGCACAACCAGTGCATGTAGAGTTAAAAGAAAGGGCAAGGGCTGTACAAGTCAAACAATATCCCGTAAAACCAGAAGCACGGCAAGGAATAGTAAAGATTATTGAGAAATTCTTGAAATACCGAATTTTAGAAGAATGTGAATCAGAATTTAATACACCAATATTTCCAGTAAAGAAGCCAAATGGTGAATATAGATTAGTGCAGGATTTGAGAGCAATAAATAAAATAACAATGGACATTTATCCAGTGGTAACAAATCCTTATACATTGCTAACATCCGTAAAGGAGATATATAAATGGTTTACCGTAATTGATTTAAAAGATGCCTTTTTCTGCATCCCCCTTGACAAAGAAAGTAGGAAACTGTTTGCCTTTGAGTGGGAAAACCCAGGGAACGGAAGAAAGACCCAGCTCACCTGGACACGACTCCCACAAGGCTACAAGATCTCGCCCACCCTATTAGGATACCAACTGGCAAAGAACTGGAGATTTGGACTGAAAATGGGCAAGTACCAAGAGACCAATACTTATTGTTGCAGTATGTTGATGATATACTAATAGCTACAGAAGAAAGAGCAACCTGTATAAAGGTAACCATTGAGATTTTAAATTCACTGGGGATGGGAGGCTATAAAGTATCCAGAGGAAAGGCACAAATCGCACAACAGACTGTGATTTACCTGGGATGTGAAATTTCACAAGGGCAATGAAAACTAGGTACTAACCGTATCCAAGCTATTTGTGCTATTCCAGAGCCCCAGAATTTACATGAGCTGTAAGTCTTCCTTGGGATGGCAGGATGGTGTCGCTTGTGGATCATGGGCTATGGACTGATTGCGAAACCCCTGTATGAAGCTCAGAAGATTCAGCCATTCACCTGGGGCAAACCACAGAAAGAAGCCTTCCTAAAATTAAAGGAAGCACTGACAACTGCTCCAGCATTAGGGTTACCTGATTTGTCTAAAGATTTTCAGCTGTTTGTACATGAAAGGCTGCACCTAGCACTAGGAGTCCTGACCCAACGTCTGGGAAGCTGGAAAAGGCTGGTGGGCTACTTTTCCAAACAACTCGACAACATAAGTGCTGGGTGGCCCCCATGTCTGCGGGCAGTCGCAGCTACTGTGATCCTGATACAAGAAACCAGGAAACTTACTATGGGAAGGCACATAGATGTCTATGTACCACACATGGTAACCACTCTCTTAGAACAAAAGGGGGGCCATTGGCTATCTCCCAGCAGGATGATGAAATTCCAGGTAGTCCTGACTGAGCAGGATGATGTCACATTAAAAACAACTAACCTTTTGAATCCAGCTTTGTTCCTAGGTACAACTGACGAAGGCCCATTAGAACACGACTGTGTAGAAGTAATCGAGTACACCTATTCACAAGAGAGGACCTGAAAGACATCCCACTAGAGCAGCCGGAGTGGGAGCTGTTTACAGATGGGAGCAGCTTTGTGGAAAACGGAACCAGATACGCTGGATATGCGGTAACAACAGTCAATACAGTAGTGGAGGCAAAGGCATTACCACCAAATACATCTGCCCAGAAGGCAGAACTGGTTGCTTTAACCAGGGCACTAGAATTAAGTGAAGGGAAAAAGGTAAATATCTGGACTGACTCAAAATATGCTTTTGGAGTGGTGCATGTACACGGAGCACTGTGGAAAGAAAGAGGACTGTTATCTTCTCGGGGTACGCACATTAAACATCAGGATGCAGTCCTGCAATTGATAAAGGCAGTACAAAAACCTGAACAAGTGGCAATCATACACTGCAAAGCACACCAATCAGGAAACTCCAAAATCTGTGAGGGAAATCGAAAGGCAGACTGGGCAGCCTGACAGGTTGTTCGAGAGGTACAAACAACAATGGCATTGATACCTTTGAAGCTTAATGTATCCCAATTCAATTTGCCTCCAAAACCAAAATATTCAGTAGAAGATGAGAGACTGGCACATTTGCTAAATGCACAAAAGAATTCAGAGGGATGGTATGTAACTGCACAAGGACAAATAGTGGTACCCCCCCTGATAATGAGAGAAGTTCTACAAATTAAACATAACGAATGTCACTGGGGAGCAGAGGCATTGGTAAAATTGCTAAAGCAGACTTTAATTTCAGTCCGGATGTTAACAATGGCAAAATCAGTAATGACAAAATGTGATATCTGCTTGAAAAACAACCCGGTGGCCAGGCAACAGGCACAGCTAGGAAGAATTTGTATAGGAATAGAGCCAGGAGACTATTGGCAGGTAGATTTTGTAGGACTACCAAGGACTCGAGGATACAAATACCTGTTAGTGGGGGTTGACACATTCTCTGGGTGGCCAGAAGCCCTTCCCTGTCGCACAAACCAAGCAAAGGAAACAGTTAAGTGGTTACTACAGGAGATTATTCCCAGGTTTGGGGTACCTCTAGGGGTATCATCAGATAGGGGACCCCATTTCATAGCTACAGTAGTAAGAGAGATAAGTAGATTGCTGGGGATAAACTGGGACCTCCACACACCGTGGAGACCCCAGTCAAGTGGACAGGTAGAGAGGATGAATCAGACACTAAAAAGGCAAATCAGTAAAATATGCCAAGAAGCCAAATTGCAGTGGCCGCAGGCTTTGCCAATAGCACTGTTGAGGATTCGGATAAAGCCTAGGAGTGGGATGTCAGTCAGTCCTTATGAGATATTGTATGGGAAACCATATGAATCTCCTGAGCCTAACCCTAATGTACATGTCACAGGAACGCAGGAAGTGTATAATTATGTTCTGTCTCTTGGGAAAACTTTAGCTCGGCTCCGGATTATCCTCATGTGGAATAGACCACTGACTCTCGAGAACCCAGTCCATAACATACATCCAGGAGACAAGGTGTACATGAATGTAAATTTCATTTTTCTCCCGGCTGATTTATGTCCAGGGACGCCACTTGTATGGTTTTCTTGTGTTGTTTAGGTGGCCTGGAAAGGCCCAGGGATGGCCTTGAAGAGCCGACGCTTCAAAGGACGAGGAGAGACTTCTGATCTTGTCTCGGTCTTGGTGTTTATTAATTGTTTATCTAAAAGATTTTCTTTCTGCCCAACAGAGGTCTGCACAGCAAGTCAGCCATGGGCACACTCCGTGAGCCCCCGGGGCGGTCACTTATCTTTATACCCGAAGTTACGTGTACAATATTTATCATTTCTCCCCAATACCTTCTACTCTTATTAACCGGTGCACTTTTAGTAATAACCAATCCCAAAGTGCCACCACCACCACAGAAGATGGAGGCCACGAAGAAGAAGAAGAAGGACAGGACACGCCCCAATTCCTCCATCTTACTTCTTTAGACCCCCCTGTACCAAAATCCTAAACCCTGTGTTTTACACTTTAACTAACTTATCCCTTCACCATTCACCCAGTGAATTCCTCCCAGTCCTCATACAGGTCTCATCTCCTGTGTAGGATCAAAATCCTGCCACCAGACACTTCTGGCAACATTCCAGGATTCCCGAGCCCCCCAAGGGTGGTCTCGGCCTCTCTGCACCTCCATCCTGAGGTGCTGAGATCCCACATCTCCCCCTTCTGTTTGCACCAGGAAGATCTCTTTTACTATCCGATTCATAGCGTGTTTTAAACATGCAAATATGCATGGGACGACAAGTATGAGGAATAGGAGAATTATTAAAACATAGAACCCTACTCTTAAAATTCCTCTCCAAATGGGAGAGATGTCAAAGAAGTCTACCATACATTTTGCTTTGGCTGATTAATAGGTAAATTATCCCCATTGCTTATTTCAATGAACGAAAAGATGATGCGCATAAGCATCATAAAACTCATGGCTTCACTTTTGTGTGACATCATTGCTTTGCTTTTCATTCAGGACCTTAACAGAGAATTCCCCCAAAGTCCTTAGTTTCTTTTTATTTCTCTTCCGAGTCGTCTTGGCAATCTGAGTCTCGACCCCTGTCTGAGTACTCGTCTCTTTTTTTTTCTTGTATCTTTGTTTCTGGGATCCGCGTTTTCATGTTCTCGCACTCGAAATGGTTTCACGTGTCGTGCTGACACCCACGTCTCGATCTGTGGAGATACAAGCGAAAGCCTTGCCCCCCACTAGGTGGCGCTGTCACCAGCCTCCCCAGCTCAGATGACAGCATGAGCTCGACTGCCCCTGTCCTGTCGACTGCCGTGTTCGTGATCTCATTTGAGACCGTGTCTGCCTGGCTTTTAATTCAGCTGGAAATGGAGCTTGAACACCAGAACGTCTCCCTTGAAGGGAAGGGACTGGGACTCCGAGGGTTAAAACCGAAGGTGCCAATTCCGAAGAGGGTGTGGAGCCGCTGGGACATAGGATCCCGAGCACGGCCCCTCCTCGCCCCAGACGTCACTCTCTCCCCCTTGCTCCACCTCCGAATCTCCTCCCCTCGGTCTGTCCCGACTCTGTCTCCTCTCCCTCTGACGTTGTGTCCCTGGCTCCTCCCGCCGGTGTGTACAGCCCGCCCCCCGCCGGCACCCGGGCCCGCCCCGCAATTCGAGCCGACTTTGCTCCCAGGTTGCGAGTTTTGCCCGCCGCGCGCGTTTCCGCTACTCTGCCGGCCGGCCGGAGCGGCCGCCACCCCCCGGCGCCGCGCTGATAAAAGCCGCATCTGCACTCATGTCTCCCTTTATCTCTTCACCCGCGCTCCCCGCCGGCTCCGTCGCTGCCGCGCCGTGCCCCCCGCGGGAAACGCCCCCCCCCCCGATCCCTTCTCTCCCCCCTGCACCCCCCCTTCCGATCCTGACTCCCCTGTACTCTCCGGAGTTTCAGGACGCTTTAGGAGCTTCCTGGGGTTTCTGGGTTTTGGGACCGGGGCTTTAATATTATTTCCTGCTCTCTTTTCTCGAGAGCCCTTTCCCCTGGCTTCTTGAGGCCAGAGATAATTAATTTTTTTTTTTTTTCCTGGGGCATTGCCCCCCACCCTCCTTCTGAGGTGCCGCAACTTTTCGTTGCTCTCCCAGTCTTTTCGACTGTGCCGAGATGCCTTTCTGGCATCAATCTTGCCGGCGAGAGCAGCTTTAACGCTGTCTCGTCTTTCTTTGTTGCTAAAAAATATAAGTGCCTATTAATTTCCTGCCAAAACCCCACTTCGAATAGCAGGCATGTTTCGGCCAGTGGGTAATTAAGCCTTGCCCACAACAACAGCTGTTTTAATTCTTTCTTTTGAGATCCTTTCTGTATATGTTTGAGCCACGCCTTGTAAGGCGGACAAAATTTGTTTTTGCTCTTGGGACAGTGTACCCCCCATATTCTTATTTTTTGACCTTCTCACCGAATCGGTCGTCAGAGCTGTCCGGAGGCTCCTGATCTCTGTCCAGCAGGTCACAGGAGAAGGATCCAGAGGCGCCTTCCGGTTCTGATCCGGGCTGCTCTGCTACGAACTGTCTTCAGCAGAAGCTGAGAGATGTAATTCTCAGTGACTGCTGTTTTTTTGCAGACTCTTCTGGCTGTTTTTTTCTTTTCTTCTTTCTTCTTTTCCTTTTTTTTTTTTTTCTCAGGCTTCTCTCCTCAGGAGCTGCCCTCTCGGCTCTTCAGCTCTTCAGCTCTTCGGGGCTGATCCCCCCCCCCGAAAGGGTTGGTGGGGGGTGCCCACGCAGTGAACGCCACTTGTAAATTTCATTTTTCTCCCGGCTGATTTATGTCCAGGGACGCCACTTGTATGGTTTTCTTGTGTTGTTTAGGTGGCCTGGAAAGGCCCAGGGATGGCCTTGAAGAGCCGACGCTTCAAAGGACGAGGAGAGACTTCTGATCTTGTCTCGGTCTTGGTGTTTATTAATTGTTTATCTAAAAGATTTTCTTTCTGCCCAACAGAGGTCTGCACAGCAAGTCAGCCATGGGCACACTCCGCGAGCCCCCGGGGCGGTCACTTATCTTTATACCCGAAGTTACGTGTACAATATTTATCATTTCTCCCCAATACCTTCTACTCTTATTAACCGGTGCACTTTTAGTAATAACCAATCCCAAAGTGCCACCACCACCACAGAAGATGGAGGCCACGAAGAAGAAGAAGAAGGACAGGACACGCCCCAATTCCTCCATCTTACTTCTTTAGACCCCCCTGTACCAAAATCCTAAACCCTGTGTTTTACACTTTAACTAACTTATCCCTTCACCATTCACCCAGTGAATTCCTCCCAGTCCTCATACAGGTCTCATCTCCTGTGTAGGATCAAAATCCTGCCACCAGACACTTCTGGCAACATTCCAGGATTCCCGAGCCCCCCAAGGGTGGTCTCGGCCTCTCTGCACCTCCATCTTGAGGTGCTGAGATCCCACACATGAAGAACTGGAACGAGGAACCGCTGAAAGAAAAGTGGAGTGGACCCCATCAGCTACTACTGACCACCTTTACAGCAGTCAAAGTAGCCGGCGTGGAACCCTGGATCCACTATACCTGAGTGAAGAAAGTCCATCCTGGATCACAGACTGTATAAACTCTGGAATGAACAAAGGCTGCAGATAAGACATGTTTAATTGCTTTCAGGATGCTATCAGTAATTGTGCTAATGTTATGGTTATTAATATCTTTGGGATGTGGAATGCAAAATTATCAACTAACCACTCTTCATTCTAGAATGAAGAGAGGGGTACAAACAGAAACACAGGTGGTAAAGGTTTCTAATGCAGTTCGGGCTGAGAATGTAATGATTGGATTAGTCAAAGATTTTGCCAAAATGCAAAACACCAGCTGAATAACTGCCTGTCTGCCAATACCAAAGGCAGCAGGAGACCCAGTAAATTGGGGAATCATAACATCAAAACTACCTGAAATACAAAAGAACAAAATAATTACATGTAAACTGGTACCCGAATCGAGGCAAGTTACAGAAACAACTCTGGTGTGGGAATGTGAGGCCAAGGATAAGAAAGATCAGATAGAACCTTGGGACAGTGTGTGCTCTGTGAGTATTCTTCAAAGATTCCAATATATGGCAAACACCCCTTGGTGTATTAAGTGGGAAGGCCCCGAGAATGAAACAGATCCAGCAATAACGAACACTGACACTAGTAGCAGAACAAGGGCAGACAAAGTAAGTTGGTGGGCATGTAATAAAACTTACGACTGCACTTCAGATGATGAAGAGATAAAACAGATGCCACCCCTGGCAATAGCCCTACAAATTGGTTGTGCTTGCAGAGGGATCAAACATAAACAAGGCAGAGTGAATTATAAAGTAATTATAGGGTGTACAAGGATTACAATCCAAGGTCCAGGACAATTTGTATGGGCAGCAAGTGATGGTACCTGGACAACACATCTGCCTGTAGACGGGAAAGTAAAGGAGATTACTTTAGGCCTCCCAACCTTATGTCCAATTTGGAAAAAGTCCCCATTTAATGGAAAACATTAACTTCTGCAGATAAGAGCAAGATGAGAAGTTCTAGACAATGAAAATCCAGATGACACTTGGCAAGAACCCTCTAGTGGAGTGAAATTTGGATGGGCCCTAGAGTCATTGCTTGGTCCTGTAGCAAACTATAAGAGCAGAGAGATGCTGTACAAACTTACAGGTCAGGTAGGTAGACTGGCAAGAGTCACCCGGGAAGGATTTAAAGAATTAAATATACAGTTACAAGCCACCACAAAAATGACTTTACAAAATCGATTTGCCCTAGATATGTTACTCCTGAAAGAGCATGGAGTATGTGGATTTTTAAAGGGACAAGTTGATCATTGCTGCGTTCGTATCCCAAATGTAACTGCAGATGTAGAATATGACATCAATTGGTTGAAACAAATAGATCATGAAGCACAAGAAGAGCAAAAGGATTTGGCTACAAGCTGGTTAGGAAAAATCTTTAAAGGATTAGGGTGGAATGTGAGTTCATGGATTAAATCTATCATGGAGAGTGTGATAATCTTATTAATTGTATTCTTAGCAATTGGGTTAGTTTACAGCATCTTAAAGGGAGAGATACAGAAGAAAACATCCTGGAACCAGATGATAATAAAGGCACTAACACGAGATCCATGCCCACCATCTTCTGGTTCTCCAGTTCGTAACAGCATCCACGACAACGTTTACATCAACCCTGGATTTGAAGAACCAAGTACGAACTGAGGAATAAAAGACTGTATCAAGTGAAAACATTTACACCTATAGTGAAGTGAAAATGCTTTCAAAGGGGGGAGAATGATAGTGGAACCCTGGAAAAAGTTAAAGATAGAATCTAAAATGTTAGGCTTTGTGCTTTCCCAGATCAACTTCACCTGCGTAAGCAGTATGATAAATTATATAATTGTTAGATGTGATGATTGTTTAGTAATTAAATGTAATTATTATATAACCATAAGAAGAGTAGTGAGAAACTATGTTGGAAATTCAGAGAGGGGCTAAATTTATGTATACAATGGAACAATAGAAGTTTAATGATTAACATGAAAGTTATGTAACGATAGAGTATAAAACATGATCATTTTGGATGTATGGTCAGAGTCAGATTTGGGTTGAATATACCCCGATTCCCAGAGCTCTTAATAAAAAGCACCGCATATAATCCCCCGTGATTACGTGTTTTTGAATGCTAACAAGCTGTAGTGATGCTCTGTGGAAGGGAAGCACCCAACAGAGAGGTGGAAGAGTTTTTCCATGGTAATATCCAGGCAGGGTTTGCAAAGCACTTGTAAAAGCAGGCACTGCAAAGATCCAGAGGAATCCAGTGTGGCTGGGATTTAAGGAATGACCTGGTGGCGTCTGGGTTTCACCTTTTGGGAGGGGCCATGAAAAACACAAGGGGAAGGACAGAGTGACTTCATTACACCGAAAGAGGCAGTGGTTCCACCATCACTCTGAGAACCAGAGGGCTGCAGGAGACATTTCAAAGGGTGTAAAGCAGGAAAGAGGAAAATAAAGGCTTTTTTGAGGGATTACAGCAGCACCAAGGGCCACCAATGAAGTAAACTGTCAATCACAGTGAAGTCAATCACCAACACCTGAAGTTTCCACAGGAAGCCCCAATTTGAGTGAGGTGACTTTAGAGCAGCTCCCACACCCCTGAGGGCAAAGCCACGTTGTTCTCACCTCCCTCCCATGCAGGTGCCACCAGCTGGGCATTGCCACCATGGTCCTTGATAAAAAGTGGCCCTGGGGACCACCCAAGTGTCCCCTCCCAGCCCTGCCCTGCGTGCAAAGGGCAGGAAGCAAGGCAGGAGTGGTCCTTGAGGGGGAACTGCTGCTCTGAGGATGGAGCGGAGCATCCATGAGCTGGGACAACTGAGGCAGCACCAAACCTTTCAGAGAGTTTCCCTAAAAACCCCAGCAACAGGAACTGGGTTTTGGCATCAAACAGGAAAAGGGGGGCTGCCAAAACACACCCTGACAGTTCTCTCTGGCCTCATCCCCACCCTGGTTTCACCTCTCTATATTTTTTACCTGGCTGTGCCATCAGGGGCTCTTTTTGGCCTGAACCAGTGACACATCAATATTTATTTTTGCACTGGTTTAACTATTTATGTGTGTGTATCTATATATGACAGTGTTCACAGGGGTCTTGGATGAGGGAAGAGACGAGGATCTGACTCCATGTTTTAGAAGGCTGATTTATTGTTTTATGATATATATTACATTAAAACTATACTAAAACAATAGAAGGAAGGATTTCATCGGAAGGCTAGCTAAGAATAGAATAGGAAGGAATGATAACAAAGGCAGCTGTCTCAGACTGTCTGAGCCAACTGACTGTGATTGGCCATTAATTACAAACATCCAACATGGGCCAATCACAGATGCATCTGTTGCACTCCACAGCAGCAGATAATCAATGTTTACATTTTGTTGCTATGGCCTGTCAGCTTCTCAGGAGGAAAAATCCTAAGGAAAGGATTTTGCATAAACGATGTCTGCAACAGTTCCTTAAAATTTGCAGCTACCAAAAGTTTTTCTCAATGTTAAATTACATAGGGTCAATTTATTTGTCACACTTTTCTAATCCCTCCAGTAAATCCATCAGGCCATTATTTCAACCACCCTTTGTTCACATTTTCAGTGCCTTTTGGCAGCCTTGATAGCAGTAGAACTAAGTTACATTTTCTAGTGCCCAGAACTTTTAAGGATATTTATTGATTGTTAGTTCGGTTATGTTTTATTTGATTATTATTTTAGTGCTGCTAAGATTAAGCACAGTTAGGTGTGAGTAATGATACGTTTAATTGTTCTATTGAGTTAGTTTTGTTGAGTCGTTTATGTCGAGGTGGATTTCTGTCAGGTTTGAGTGTTGCTGAGTTTGAATGAGGTCAAGTTTCAGTATCCTTCACTTTAAGCCATTTCATGTTCTATTCCAGTTTTATAAGAGCAGTTTTTATTCAATATTAAAGATGTAACTTTCGGTTCTCTTAGGTATTCCTCTAATGCCACTGAGGTGACACTGAGTTACACTGCAATTCATCTTAATTGCTAAGTAAATTTTGCTTAAGTATGTTTGTCTACAGTGCAAGATATGGTTATTTTCTTCTAGAGATAAGACAGATCCCACTGAAACAGCTGTGCTGAAACACTGATGAACACCTGCCTTTGGACAGAAGAAGATACAGTTTGTTGGGCCCTTGATCCTCTCACAGATTGCACAGGTGTCAGTGCTGCACTGCCTGACAGGATCATTGATTGTGATCTCTTCTGCTTTATCTCCCACAGATAACACAGGAGAGTGGGTGGTTGTTGCACTTTATGGCTGTTATCCGTTGTAAGCTGTTCAGTGTTTCATTGTATGGATACAGGAATGCTGGAAGAATATTGTCTCCAGTTCCTGAGACAGTCACTGCTGATATATCAGTTTCATAATGTGTATTCACTCATTTTTATAACAGTAATTATTCCTAAGACACCATCACCTTATTTAAACCTGGCTTTACATAAACTTTGACATATCTTTGTGTGACTATCTACAAGACACGGTGTCACTTTGGGCTCTCTCTGTTTTGCTCTCCAGCTGCAGGTGCATCTCTTTGAACAGGCTGTCTGCAGCCGTTCCCTGCACTGCCTGCTCAGCCTTGAGTCCCTTCTCTTGTTCCAGCAGGGTTGCTGTGCCTTCTCCCAGGGCTGTCTCATGGTTTTCCTGTGTTTTCAGAGTTCCAGGATGAGATCTCTGGGCTCTGTCAAAAGCCTCATCTGAGCTGAGGTCCTGTGGTCTTTCCTGACTCTTTTGTGACACATCCTCATGGCACAAGGCTGTGACCTGCTGAGGGCAAGGCTGCTCCTGCTCTGTGGCAATCACACACAGCCCCAGGTATTCTCACAGAAGGGGATTTGCCTCAATTTAGTCTCCTATAATGAGGGGAAATGCAGTTTCCCTCTTCAGTTTCCCTCAACAAAGACCATTCTGGGGGCTTTTGCACATCTTTTTCATCTATGAAGGTCCCTTCAAATGGAGGCTCCCCCTCGATGGAACTCTTACAGTGGCACATCAAGAGGTTCCTCTCAAGGGAAGCCCTTTCAGACCAGGGACAGCCGTGTTTGCCCTCAGTTTGAACCTGAAGATGACAATGGGGCTCTTTCCCTCACTTCAAACAGCACCATAAAGGGTTTCTCCTTCCATTTAAGCATGAAAATCATGGAAAACAGACGTGCCACCAAGGGAGGCAATACCAAGGGAAGCACCCAAAGTGATGAAAAGGGTGTGTTTTCCTTCAATCAAGACGCTTCAAATCACAGCTGAATGGAGATCCTCCCCTGTGGAGAGCTTTGTTCAGACATGGCTTATAGAAAAAGGCCATGATCATATACAGCTGGTTAAGAAGTAAAAGGCAGCTGTAAGCAGCAAGTTCTCAGGCTTTTTCCTTAAAAACAGTAAACACCATGTCCTTGAGTAAGTGATGAGAAAAATATGGTGGAAAACATGGAGGCCTTGAGAATGGTCAATAACAAGTCAACAACAGGATGAGAAAAACAAGTATTAGCCTCAACAAGAAACTACAGCTATTAGCAACAAAGGAGGGGTTGGTGTGTAATCTGTAACCAATGATGAGCTCAGGTTTTGCAATATGTATGAGCTTAATTAACACTACTATAAAAGTGTGTAAGCTGGATCAATAAATCTGAGATCGATGCTCATCAATCGGATGTGGTCGTGTCCCTTCACTTTCGTCAAATGGTGAACCCCGATCGTGATGCTGCGACATACCACGGAAAAGTGGAGAACCGGATCGGGTCCTGAGAAGCAGCCAGGACGGCAGAAAGGCACAGAGATAAAAAAAAGGGGGAAAAAAAAGAAGCGGAGACGCGCCGTGCCTCAGGCAGTCGTAAAGGCAAGCCAGACTGAATACATGCTGTGGCGACCTTGCAGAGCTGCAACAGCGCTGATGATTTAGGTATGGAAAGGCAAGCAGCATATGATTTATTTACTGCCTTTTTACAAAAAGGGCAGGATAAGGGAATAGATTTGCAAAAGGATTTACCAGGGCTTTTGACTTATGGCTATGCTAGGGGAGTTTTTATTAACGCCCATACGGTTCACAAGTTAACAGAGTGGAGTAAATTCGGTGATTTATTATGGGAGGCTACTTTAGAGGACGATAGAACTGCTAAGAAGTTAGGTAAATTATGGAGGGTGGTTCACAATGAGTTATTGCAGCACCAGGCCGAAAGAAAGGCTGCCGAACAGGCAACAGCTGCTCATGGGCGTAATAAAGATTACGATCAGGAGACAGGAACACCATTAGCTCCTGCAATGAGGACGGTTTTCTTACCTGCTTCGCCGCCCTCCTCTGCTTCAGAAAGCCAGGCTATACAGCGCTCTTCTGAGGCTTCCGCACCCCCGAACAACAGGAGCCATGGCTGAGACCACCCGATAATCTCCCGAAAATCAATGAGCTGATCCCTGGGGCGGAATATGACCTAGCGGGGGCTATTGCAAGGGAGCGCAGGGGGGCTTGGGCTGCACTGGCAAGAGAAGCCATGGAAAAGGGGGATGAGGAGGTTATCAGCGCTGCTACCGAGCTGGCTTGTCCTGTTGTATTCAATCCGCAGGAGGGAGGGGGCATGCGGGCTACCATTACAGCCCTTGATTGGAAATTGCTCAGCTGAGCAATTGGAAATGTCTCAGCTGAGGTCTGCTGTTAGTCAATTTGGAGTGAAAAGTGAGCCAGCCAAACAGATGTTAGACTGTATTTTTGATACCAGTCTTCTTTTGGTGAATGATTGTCGTGGCATAGCTAAATTGATCTTTACTCAACATCAGCAGTTGTTATTTAATGCTCATTGGCAAGGGCTTGTGAACGAGTGTGTGGCAGTACAGAGGCAGCCGGGAGATCCTCTCCATGGTATAACTGTTAATGAGCTTATGGGCCTGGGACCTTTTCTTCGTACCAAGGCACAAGCTTTGCTGGGGCAAGAGAAGTGCCGGGAGGCTATGAGGTTGATCAGGCTCGCTATAGAGAGGATAAAAGAACCGGGAGGGGTACCCGTGTATATGGGAATTAAGCAAGGGAGAGAAGAATCTTTCAGCTCATTTATTGATAAAGCTGCTGCTGCAATTGAAAGGGCCAGGGTGCCAGAATAAATGAGGGGGGCATTACTTAAACAGTGCGCCCTTCAAAATTGTAATTCTACTACTAGGAGCATTCTTAATACCCTGGGTGCCAATTGGACTGTAGAGGAGGCATTAGAGAGAATGGCTTTGATGCCAACAGGACCACAAACCTTTGTAGTAGATGCGATCAAACAATTAGGAATAGGCTTACAAGAACTGGCAAAGTCCTCTCAAAGTCAGGTGTTACCTGCTCTTGCATGGCTTCAAGCGTCAGCTGTACTGGCACCGGCAAATAGAGGGAACCGCATGAAATGTTACCGATGCAGAGGCATGGGTCATATGCACCGGGAATGCCAAGCTACAGGACTCTGGTGCCAAAAATGCAGTTCGGATACTCATAATACAGGCGCTTGCAGACAGAAATTGCGGAACTTCCCCAGGAGCACGCACCGCTGCGACCGTGCCCCGACACAAGTCGTCGCTGTAGCAGCAACAGCGCCCCCTCCTGCCTCCAACCCACCACAGCAGGGAGCCTCGGCATGGACCTGGCAGTCGCAGTAGATGTTACGCTGATGACTCACACCCGCAAAAAATCCCGACAGCGATTCAAGGACCTACTGTTATACAGGATAAAGCGGTGGGTGCATTGCTTTTTGGAAGATCATCTGCATCTATGTTGGGATTATTTGTTTTGCCTGGTGTCATTGATGTGGATTACACGGGAGTAATTATGGTGATGGTATATACCCCTTTCCCCGCTCCAAATCAATAAGGAACAGAGGATTGCTCAGCTGGTACCACTTGAGCAAATGACTAAGGGATTGCAGCCCATAAAAGGACAAGAGAGGGGGGAAAGTGGTTTTGGTTCTACTGGAGGACTTACCTTGTTGACTTTAAACCTTTCTGAGAGACCCAAGAAAAGGGTGGAAGTAGAGTTCAAAGGACAAAAAAGGTCGTTTTCAGGTCTGCTGGACACTGGAGCAGATTCCAGCATCATTAGCCCTAGCTGTTGGCCTCAACACTGGCCTTTGCAGCCAGCAGCCACTACAGTGACTGGGGGCAGAGGATTTACCCTGGCTAGCCGTTCGCCTCCTCTCCAAGTTCACATAGATGGAAAACAGTTAACGGCTATTTTTTCAGTAGTCCAGTTACCACCAACCGTACAATGTCTTATAGGGCGGGACATTATGGCTCAGTTGGGGGTGGTTTTAACTAATGAACACCCTTTGGAGTAAAAGCCATTGCTTGGACTTTCCCAATTCCCATCAGCTGGACTGTTGACACCCTGGTATGGGTTAAGCAATGGCCCTTAAAAGAGGAAAGTCTTCAACACGCACATCAGCTGTGCATGAACAATTTCAACAGGGACACCTGCAGTTATCTACCAGCCCCTGGAATACTCCAATTTTTGTAATAAAGAAGAAATCTGGGAAGTACAGGTTGCTCCATGATTTGCGTGCTGTTAATGATCAAATGGAGCCTATGGGCGCATTACAACCTGGATTACCTAATCCTGCCATGATTTCAATGTATTGGCCTCTGCTAATCATCGACCTAAAAGATTGTTTTTTAACTATTGCCCTTCATCCACAGGATATGCAATGCTTTGCTTTTACATTGCCAGCGATTAACAGGGAAGGGCCTGACCAAAGGTTCGAGTGGACCGTACTTCCGCTGGGAATGCGCAACAGCCCCACCTTGTGTCAGCTTTATGTTAATGCAGCATTGCAACCATTAAGAAAACAATGGCCAAGCACAGTCATATATCACCACATGGATGATGTCTTGTTTGCTCAGCCCGTGCCTTTTACAGAACAAAAAATCCAGAAAATAAGGACCACACTGGCACAGTATTCTTTAGTGATAGCTCCTGAGAAAATTCAAACAACAGCCCCCTGGAAATATTTGGGATGGTCCATGTCAGAGCAAACCGTAAAAGCTCAGAAATTGCAGTTGAAAACAAAGATGGCAACTTTAAATGATGCTCAAAAACTTTTGGGTGATTTGCAGTGGTTAAAACCAATAGTGGGAATACCCAACAAACTACTAAATGAGTTGTGCCCGCTGCTAAAAGGAACTGATCCAACCTGCCCGGTGCAAATCACGGACAAACAACAGAGGGTCATTCAGCAAATTTTGGACTGTGTTACACATGGACACGTTTATCAAAGGGATCCAGAACTACCCATAGACCTGACCATTTGGAATGGTCCACAATATCTTCTTGGAGCACTAAGGCAGTTTAAAAAGAAAACGGGGGAGACATGGATACTAGAATGGATCTCCCCTCTGTTACAGCAAACTGAAAGTCTTTTTCAAAAAGTTGAAATGTTAGCAGATCTAATAAAGAAAGGCAGAGAAAGGATGTTACAGATGGCTGGGGTGGAACCAGCTATCATCAGGATGCCAATGTAAAAGGACACTTTGGATTGGTATTTGAATAATTCAAAAGAACTGCAGGAAGCTCTTTTAGGTGCATGTTGCCCCATTGAAACGGACAAGCTTTGACCACCTCTGGTTCAGTGGATAGGGGACTGGGACTGGATAACTCGCCCAAAGCAAGAAAACTCCCCTATACCAGATGCAATTACTGCATTTACAGATGCTGGCAGGAAGTCAAGAACCTCTGCAATAACTTGGCAAGAAAAGGGAGTATGGAAACATCACATTCTGCAAGCAGAGGCAGTGGACAGACTACAAGCCATGGAACTGTTAGCAGTGGTATGGGCAATGGCACAGCTTAAGGAACCTTTGAATGTTGTTACAGACTCTTTGCATGTTGCAGGAGTTGTAGCAAGAATTGAAGATGCCTCCATAAAGGAGGTACAAAATCAGAGATTGTATGAACTGTTAATGCAGCTGAAGAGGGCTACAAGATCAAGGGAGCATGCTTATGCCGTAATTCATGTTAGAAGCCACAAATGGACTGTTGGTTTAGGAGAAGGGAATGATAGGGCGGATAGATTGGTTAGTATAACCCAAAACACACCCCTGTCAAACCACTAATTGGCATGAGAAGCTCACTCAATGTTTCACCAAAATGCAAAAGGCTTAAGTAGAGAATTTAAGGTAACACTCACAGAAGCAAAAGCCATCATGAGGGCCTGCCCAATTTGTAGTCACCATAATGGGGGTAGTGGTTTAGGCCTAGGACTAAACCCACAAGGCCTACAAACAAACAAATTATGGCAAATGGATGTCACACATGTCCCTAGTTTTGGCAGGCTAAAATACGTACATGTGTCTATTGATACCTATAGCAAGTATATCTGGGCAAGGGCTCAGACAGGAGAAAGAGCTATACATGTGGAAAGGCATTTGTACAGTTACTTTGCAGTGATGGGTACACCAAAAAGAATTAAAACGGATAATTGTTCTGCCTATATCAGCCAGAGGATAGGGAGATTCTTAAGAAATTGGGGAATCGAACATGTTACAGGTATCCCAAATTCCCCGACAGGGCAAGCCATCATCGAAAGGGCAAATAGTACCTTGAAAAGGTATTTAGCCAAGCATGAGGGAGTAACTGACCCCCAGGCGAGATTGCTAAAAAGTTTATTTGTGATCAATCACTTGTGTGTATTTGGAGACGCAGGGCAACCCCCAGCAGAACTGCATTATAAGCCGCAAGAGGTTGCTGAGCAGAAAAAAGAAATATGGGTAAGATACAGAGACCCCAAGACAGGGTTGTGGAAGGATCCTGCTAAGGTTCTGTTCTGGGGAAGGGGATATCTCTGTATTTCCACCCACGCAGGAGCACTGTGGGTACCTGCCAAGTGGACTAAACCTGTTCTTGATGCAGCGATTGGTGGACCACCTCACGGAAGGGGACAAGGAACGTCTGGAGCAGAAACTGCCCCTGATCCTGCGACCACTACTGCTACAGCTGAAGGGACACTCGAAAGCGTTCGACAGGGCCGTAACACGCCACTGCCAGACAGCCAAGGAACTGATTGACACCGTCGAATCATTATCATCTTTCCACATAAGGGGACCGGCAGAGCAGAACTGCCTTGACTGCCGCAGCCTGAATTGTGCCGCTTGGGTCGCACTATACTGTGGGGGTTGTGGTAGGACCTTTTGGGTGGAACAGTCATTGCTTTGGCGTTTGTGGTGTAACACCTGCGACCATAAAAACACATGGGGCCATGATTGGGAATGGGAACTACGGAGACAGACAGGGCTAAATACAGCTTCAGCCTTAGATCTTTATGACTCTCACAAACAGAAAATCTTGGCTTATTATCAGTGGGAGGTACAGTATATTCTGAAAAGAGTTAATGTTCAAAGTAGGTCATTCATAGCCTCTGCAAGGTGTAGAAAGTTGGTGCCCTTAACACAGCATTCTGTTGTAGGACCCGTTAGAGGAGATCCTGATAAGGCATTAGATCACTGCATTAAGAGATTACAGGGGTGGAGACTACAAGTGTCAGGAGCAGTAAAGTTAAAGACTGATAAGAAAAAGAAAGCAAGAGAGAGAACAGAGAAATGAGGCTTATTTTTGTTATACTGCTTAGTGCAATGGTGGCTGGAGTAGTAGGGGTAACACAATTGAATCAACCAAGAGATAATATATGGATAATGCTTGCTAATCAAATTAACCAATCATCGCTTTGTCTCAGCCTTGGAGGCGTTACTAACCCATTTTGAACATGCTTGGTGGCACTCCCAGTGTGGTCTCCTCGGAAATTTTGCAGTCTGATCAATAACCAAACTCTATGCATGTGTAATATGACAAACATTAGATTACCCATGCAACAAGGGTATACTGCAAGTCAAAGTGACAACTAACGCCAATGATTACTAATCCAATCACTTAATACTCCTTTGCACTCTCCTCCAGAGGAATTGGATCTTTTTGGAAGTTGAAATGCCAGTATGACAAACACCTCAAATGGTGGATGGTTCAGTTTTGATCCTTTAAATCTTCAGAAGCTGAATCAGCATAGAGGAACATGGGCTACTCTAGATTCATCTCTGAGTCTGGGCACAGTGTCCCAGCAACTTTACAGTCAATGTAAAGGCACTAATATCGTGACACCAAAGAAATTACCCACAGGGATATTTTTAATTTGTGGGGACAGAGCCTGGAATGGTATACCAGCCCGGCCACAGGGTGGACCTTGTTATTTGGGCAAATTGTCATTATTTCACCCCAATGTATCTATACGAATGCAACTAAGCCAAAATGCAAGCAGACAGAGGCGTAGCCTACCTGACTTAGCCTGTAGTCACATAGGAGACCCACGGTTCTGGAGTGAGCTGGAACAAGTAGTGGTTTCAACTATCTTGCCAGGAGGTGCTGCAAACAAAGCTATGGACTGAGCAAAACAACTAGGGTGCTGGGCTAAGGGTGAATTGAATAAGACGTCACAAATTTTAGATATGTTAACTGCAGATGTACAAAGTGTTAATCATGCTGTTTTGCAAAATAGAGTTGCTATAGATTTTTTGCTTTTAGCACAACGCCATGGGTGTGAAGAGTTTGAAGGGATGTGCTGCATGAATTTGTCTGATCACTCTGTATCTATTCATGCTAGGATAAAAGAGTTGCAGCAAGGACTTCAAAATCTCAAAGAAGAAGAAGGACTGGGAATTGATGAATGGCTTAAAAGTTTGGGACTTAGCCCGTGGCTGAGGAACCTTGTGACATATGCTATAGGGATATTAGGTGTGCTTTTAATGCTTTTCCTTATTTTACCCTGTAATTTTAATTGTATTCAAAATATGGTTAGTAGAATGATAGAAAAAAATTGGTAGACTAACCTCCTCGTGCAAAAACAAAAAAAGGGGGGAAGTATGGAAAGTTTTGTTCAGACATGGCTTATAGAAAAAGGCCATGATCATATACAGCTGGTTAAGAAGTAAAAGGCAGCTGTAAGCAGCAAGTTCTCAGGCTTTTTCCTTGAAAACAGTAAACACCATGTCCTTGAGTAAGTGATGAGAAAAATATGGTGGAAAACATGGAGGCCTTGAGAATGGTCACTAGCAAGTCAACAACAGGATGAGAAGAACGAGTATTAGCCTCAACAAGAAACCACAGGTATTAGCAACAAAGGAGGGGTTGGCATGTAATCTGTAACCAATGATGAGCTCAGGTTTTGCAATATGTATGAGCTCAATTAACACTACTATAAAAGTGTGTAAGCTGGATCAATAAATCTGATGTGGTCGTCTCCCTTCACTTTTGCCACTCCCCAGTTCAAACACAATTACAGAAAAGCTTTCCCCCCTCCATTTCAATCCCATTTTTGAGGGCTGGGGACAGAGCGGGGACAGAGCGGGGGCACTTCCCCCTCCTCACTGCTCACCCCTGGGGCTGCTGCCCCTCGCACAGTGCTGAGCAGTTCCCTCCCAGTTCCCTGCCAGTTTCCCTCTTCCTGGCGAGCCCCGGCAGGGATGGGGAGAGCACTGGGCAGGAGCTGGGAGCGCTGTTCCTTCCCAGGCCTCCTGATATCCCTGCCAGTGCTCCTTCCTGCTCACTCCCGCTGCTCCCACTCTCCCTCCCAGTTCCCTCCTGGCATTCCCTGTGCTCCCAGTTCCCTCCCAGTGTTCCCAGGATCTCTCCCAGTGCTGCCAGCGGCAAAGCCCTGGGGGCACAGCGTGCTCTGCTCTTGGAGAGGCGAGACTGGAGCTGTCAGGAGAGCAAACCCGGCTGGGAAAGCGTTCCCTGCACAGGAAGGTGTCTCCCTTCTCTGACCACAGAGGGAGCTCAGGCTCCGCTCTTGACTCCAAACCCTTGAAGCTCCGAGCCCGACTGCCCGAAATTGGCTCGGCCCCACTGCCCAGCGCACTGCTCAGAGCTCACACGGCTGAGGGGGCAGTGCAGATTGAATAATGAACGCTGCTGGGCACAGCTTTAACTCTGAACTGCACACTGTCACACAGCAACAAAACCCTTAACGAGGATGGGTTCCTCTTGCTGGCACAAGGAGAGAAGCAGAAATCTGACAGGAATATTCTTCATCATTCTACCCAGGCTTTGTCAAACACTCCAGCTCCTGCACCTCAGGGAATATCAAGCAGCTTCTAAGCAGTGATTTTGATTTCAGTGAGCAGGTTATTATGGATTAATCTGGCACTGGAAAGCAGCCTTCTCCCCCTACTGCTCTTGGCATGACCCAAAGAATTTGGAGGCTGCTGCCCAGGGAGCTCCTGAGTTGTATCTTCCTTGTCAACCTTGTTTAATTGTAAAAACATAAATAAAATGCAGGGATCATTGGCCCAGGGACTTAGGACTTGCATATCTCTTCCAAAAAAATGGAAAAAAATGTTACCATATTTCTAGGGTCCCATACCTAGCAAGCCAAGGTATCTCTGGGGTGACACACCACAGTTGCTGCCTTTGGCCTAGCAGCAAGGGTCAGACTGGCCCAGGCACTATCTAACTGGTAATATTGGGATTCATATTCCAATATTCAAGTACAATACATACATTTCCCCATGACTCAAAGGCCATGTACAACACACACAGCTCCTTTGTCAAAGGCCACATTCTCACAGCTCGTGGCTGTCCCAGCTCCTCGACTCAAAGGCCATGTTTCCTCCACAGCTCTCAGCTGTCCTATCTTCTATCATGTCTTGTAGATGTTATATTTCTAGAGTCCCAGCTCTCAGGCTGCCACAGCTCTGGGCTGTCCTATCTTCTATCACGTCAGGGTCGCCACTACTTCTTATCATATTTCTAGGGTCCCATACCTTCCGAGTGGTTTTCTCACACACAGCTCTTCACAGCAGCGTTACTCCTGCATCATCATCAGAAGTCCTCCAAGACTCTCCCTGACCCACCAACCCACGCCCTTTTATCCCTGTTATCTTCATTGGCCACAGCTGCCACCCAATTAAGGACATCACAGCTGCAGCCCATTTAGAACAACTACGATTGGGGCAAGGCCACTTATACAATACATATCTTTTACTAGGACTCCTATTATAAAAAAAGAGTGTTTCACCAAAACCACAGAGTTTAAAAGTTCACGTTATGTACATCTATTTTGAAAAGGAAAAGAGGAAGAGTAAAATATCAATTACTGTGCCAGTGGTGCTCCAGCCTGTTTCTGTTCTGTTCTTTCAATTCTAGCATCTCTAAGGATACTTAATAAAAGCCCAAAACTAAAAGAACATTGAATTTAAGCTGAAAGAGAAGCAATCTGGCTGCAGGCTTGTGACACTCCACTGCCTGGGTTCCAGTAAGGGAGCTCATCCCCTCTGCAGTTCCAAGCCAGATCCCAAAGTCCTGAGCATCAGCTTTCAGCTTTTTGAACACTGAACTGTAAGCAAAGCTGCTGGGGAGGGCCATGCTCCAGGCACATCTGTGCCATTTCATCTCTCCAGCTCTCTCAGCTCAGCTCGGCTCTTTTCCTCTCCTTGCTGGCTTTGGCTCATGCATTTCTTGAGGGGCTGCCCTGCACTGAGCAGAGCATGAACTGACCATCAGACAAACAGCTTCTGGCACTGTGGCTCTATCCTAAATGCACCATTTCCCAAAGGAATTCCAGGGCCTTAATTTCACTTAAAATGGCTTTTAAAGTAACCTGGTTTGATGCCCTCCATTTCTAAACAAGGAGTGCACAACGCTCCTGTACTCCCTGCCAGGGTCATTCTTTGAGCCTTGCAGAAAGGCTTTAAAGCAGCACAGAGCTTGTTAAGCACCAACAACTTCATCCAAAAGTCAAATTAATGACATGGACAGAGCCTGACTTTAAAATCTATTTTAAAACTGAATTAAAGAGCAGTTTTCTTGCAAATTGACAAGATGAGAAAGGTTTCCTTAGCAGTTGTTGAGATGACAAAATAAGGGAGAGGACAGAGCATGGAGTGGGGGAAAGAAGGGGAAAACCTTCATTTGCACAGTGGGGTTTCAACCATCATGGTTAAACGCCCACTGTGCAAACCCACACCTCAAAGACTTGCAGAAACCATTCTAATCTCAAGAAAGGGAAAGCTTCCTGGGTATTTTTCATTTCAGCAAGTGCCTACGGAAGCGTTCAACAGCAGGAGATGGGAGTAATTTCCAGGAATCAGACATTTTGTTGTCTATGACAAACACTGGAGAAGTCTAAGGGCCATTTCTGGGTTTGATGTGATTCTTTGGTAATTGTTCATGTATTAATTTTTTGATGGCATTTAGTTTTTTCTCTGCTGGAGGCTCCTGACTCCCTTAGACAGGGTTGTTAGTTTTTGATGATAACTTTGGAGTGGTCGGTGCTGCTGTGGCTCTCATTAAAAACTCCCTTCTGTTTCTGTTCTGCACTGGGCCAGCGAGTCTCCCTTCTCTGCTGGGATGGGTTTGTGCCCCACGAGGGCCCGGGTGATCCTTGGCTCGCCCTCAGCACTGGTGGCAGTCCCCATGAGCTCACTGTGCACACTCAGTGTGACTGTTTTGGCTCTCGGGAGAGCCCCCATGGGCGCTGCCAGATTGTAATGGCTGGGCTGAAGCACAGCAGGAATTGCAGTGCCCTCTGTGCCAGTGCCCAGCACAGCTGTGACATTCACTGTTCCACTGCCCTGGCTCAGGCTGCACGGGGGCTGTGGCTGCTCACTGGGGACACCTCCCACCCAAAGGCCATCAGCTGTGGGCTGCAGCTCTCGGTGCTGTTCCTTGGTGCACAGTTGGCTTAGTTAAAAGCACAGGCTCTCCATGGATGTCTTGCTCAGTTACAGGCACTGGCAATGCAGCAGTGATAGCTCTGAGTGGTTTGGGTTGAATTACTGCTGCAGTGCTGTAAGCAAGAGCTAAAGCTATCAGCTCTTGGTTACAGTGTACTGAAATAATAGTTGGGAACACTGAAAATCTAAGAATTATGTTTTTGTTTCTGCTTAGAATTAAAATTCCTGTCTCTGTTATGAAGTACTAGTAACCCCTGTGGGCAGAAGTTGATGACAAAAGTTTCTTTAGAGGTATGTTAATGTAGAAGTTGTTAGTTTGCATCGTGCCCCTGGGGGTAATAAGTCGGGGTTGCTCGGGAGATTTCTGGTGATTTTACAAATTGCATCTGCTCTAAGTTTGTTTGCGACGGAGCCACCGTTCTTTGTTTTGTGACACGGTGGCGCTGTGAGCTCTTGTTGAAGCTCCCGACAGAGGCTTTTCTGTTATGTTAAATTTGGAGCGACATGCCTCTCTTTTTTTGTACTGAAGGTAAGTATCAGGTGATTTTGTATTTTTCTCTGCTTCAGAACTGTCTTTTTTTTTAAGTGACTTAGGTTATCTTACAGTTAAAACATGGCTCTTTAATGGACTCTAAAGCAGTGAGGGTTTCTTCAATAGTTTTGCCTTGAGCCTGAAGAGCTCTTTGGAATTAATTTCCCAGCGATTCTTGGGACTTTGTGAGTTGTTCTCCCAGAGCAGGAGCTTGTATGGTCACGATGTGCTGAGGAGGGCTGAGCTCACCACAAGCTGAGAGCATTCGTGGCACTGTTGGTGGCTGGGCTGGTAAAAGAACCCTTTTACATTTATTGTTTGTATCAGTAAAGGCAAGGCTTTAATTCAATGAGGATGTGCTGTTTCCTTGGGACACTGCTGTTGAACTGCTTGTGCCAAGCGATCTAAAAAGGCAAGATAAGGTTTAGTTGTGGCTTGTTGAATCAGAGAATCAGCATTTTCATGGGTTCTTGCAGTTGTACAGTTAAAAGAGTCTTTCTGGCTGCATTTCTAATATCTCTTATTCCTGCTCTAGAAAGGGATTAGCCTTGGTCTTCAGCTTTATGGTTTGGAGGATCTCTGGCTAATTGACTGATAATTAGTTGGGCTTTAGGACTTCTAGCAGAGCTCTCCACTGATCTGTGAAGATGCTTTCAGTGTTCCAAGTCCCACAGAATACATTGTGAGTTTATTAAAATTAGAGATGAAATGTTACAGCAGTCTGAATGTGTGAGGTGATAATAATCGTATCTACTTCTCACCACGTTATTAAAATACTGGGAGTTTAAGCTGTTGTCTTTAAAAGCTTTCCTTAACTTCTCAATATCCCAATGTGCTGTAGGCTCCCACCGAGGATTAGCATTATTTTCCTTATATCGAACTGGCACAGCAAGGAGTTTTCTTTATGGTGAATTAAAATCTTTCTCTTGCACGAGTTTAGGTCTAATCTCAGCCCAATCAGTCAGTTCCCGTTGTGTGTTCACGGGGCTGGGATGGAACGGGTTAAACTCTTCCTCTGATCCAGAGTCCGTGCCCTGCTTCATTTCCCTGTGGAGGAGTTTGCCAATCGCGGGTTTTTCTCTCGTTGCTCTCTTTGCCGCAGTCAGAGCTCGGGTTTTTGCAGCGCTGGCAGAGCAGCCTCGCTCCTTTAGCTGGGCAGAGCTGCCCTCGCTGCCGGCCGGGCAGGGCTGGAAGATGCCGGGCGGGCCGGGGATGGCAGCGGGGGCTGAGCCGGGAGAGCGGCGGGGGCTGCGGGGCAGCGCCGGGGGCAGCGCGGCTCCGCTCGGGCTTGCGGGGCCTCTGGGCAGGGCTGGAGGGAGGGAGGGCTCGGAGACACGGCTGGGGACGCGCAGGGGCTGCACACAAGAGTGGGGAAGTGGAAAGCTTTGCAAGTTGTTCGAATAAGTTGGTTAATACCTCATTTGTATGGAGGGGAATACATTCGTGCTTGTATGGTTTGGATTGTGATAAAAGTATTGTACAGGTTGAGTGTAACTGGGTCTCAGAGGGAAGGCGAACACGGCACTATTATTTATAGTTGGAAACTGCTTTTGGACTTAAGTTAGTAAATTTTTAGGTTTTGTTTTGAAATATTATAAGAATTAGATCTTTAAGGATCTTTCAGGCTTTTATGAACGTCTTTGTGTTGCTTGGATATTTTGTGCTTAATTATGTTTTTTAAAGCTTGCTTGATATGTGTAGTAGGACATAATATTGGTTACTGTTTGACTTGAGCTCATGATGTAGGTTAAAGTCTTGACTGTTTTTGGGTTTTTTGTAGAAGAACTAATTCTTTATGGTCTTGTTTCTTTGTAGCAGCACTGAACAAAAAATACTTTGAGGTTTTTTTACTGCTAAAAAGATAGTTGAGTTTTTGTTCTTATTCTAATGGAAGTACGGTTCTTTTGGTTTTTTTAATTTCTATACAGGCAGGGAAACTGAGAAGTGTTTTAAAAGATTTTATTATTAGTCTTAATAACGAATGAAACATAAGAAATATAAACCTCAACGTTATTTTCTTAAAAGCTAACTTCTTGCCTAATTACAATACCTTACATATGCTTTTCAAGCTATAAGCTTTTACTACACAATACTACTATATTACTTCTTACACCAATCACCTGTATTTTTACCTCACATATTCCTATTACAATGCATCTCTCATGGTTCTAATTCTCTAAAATATCTACTCTTTTTCTCAAGCCTCGTTTATATATATATATACTCTTTTACATAAACTTATTGTATTTTAGAAATTGTTTTGAATTCAACCGGATGATAACACCATCTCTATTCCATAGCTTTCCTGAGTCAACACACCTGATCTCAATATTTGCATACAGATATACAAGACTGTGTGAACTTTCTATCAATTTTTAAAGATTCTGCACAAATCCGTTCCTCGCAGCTCCGGAGCAGCCAAAGCTCGGAGCAGCGCCCGAGGGGCAGCGGGGGCGCGGCAGCGGCAGCCGGGTGTGAGCAGGGCAGGGAGAGGCGAGCTCAGGATCCCGGGCACCCGAGCAGGGGGGACAGGGCCCTGCGGCACTGAGGGGTGACACTGAGGGGCCCGTGCAGGGGCTGCTCTCACCAGCACAGGCTCAGCCCACAGCCCCACAGCAGGAGAAGCAGCTCTGGGCTGGCTTGTGGTGGTGGCAGCGAATTCCCTTCCCCAAGCAGCAGCTCCGACCGTCCTCCTCCGAAGGCGACACAGATAAAGAGCCAGCAGCTGACAGACAGACAGACAGACAGACAGACAGAAAGACCCTTCTTCACAGTCAGGTGCCTGATGTCAAAAGTGGGATTCCTCCTCAGCACGTGTCAGCGGTTCTTCCTCCTCTTCCAAGAGCACTCCAACAGTACCACGTTCCGGCCACTTTGTGATGATTTCCCGGAGCCGAGGGAGATCTGGATTTCCCATTGGAGCTCCTTGTGTCAATGCACTCACTGCAGGCAGCATCGGTGGCAGGATGGATTGCAGAGACTTTTCCTTTGCAGCCCCAGCCCAGCGCTGGCACTGGGGATGAAGAGGCACTGAGGTGACCCTGAGAGGAAGTGCAAGGCACAGGGCGCAGCTGAGGAAGGACAGCGCTGTGCTGGGCTCAGAGGTGAAGCTGGCACTGCCCAGCGTGGAGAAGGTCCTTTCTCGCCAGAACCCCCCGGCCCTCACCGCGGCCCCTCCGCCCGCAGCGAGCCCCGAGCTGGGGCAGCACCGACCGCGGGTCCCACCCGGGCTGGAGCCGCCTCCGAGCTCCGCCGCCGCCTCGCCGGGCTCCGGTGCCGCCGCCGCTCCGCTCCCGGGCAGACACAGCGGGCACGGCTGCTGCTGTCACCGCATTTCTGCACAGCGGGGAAATGGGAGACGCCGCTTTGGCCCATTCAGCGTGCGGGGAAAGCGGCGAGGAGCTCCCTGGCGGCCGCCAGGAGAGGAGATCGCATGGATGTGCCATTAGTGTCAGGAAAGATGTTCTCGGATGTTCATGAGAACGTTGGATACAGGATGGAGTATTGTCATAAGCAATATCCTAAAATCGAATCGATCTCTGGATGAGCAAAGCTGGGACGATTCCAAATGTGGAATCTGCAATACCAGTCTTATGTGTAAAATAATACAGCTTAGTTCGAGCATAATGCTTACTTACATAACACAAAGGTTAATGCACATGCCCAACCTGCCAGGTTATTCAGAGGACAGCGAGGAAGACAGTGAGCCTTCCTCTGAAGAGACCCCCGAAAGGTCAAAAGACCCCTCAGCAACAGGCGGAGCATGCACTGTGCAGTGCAATGACACAGATTTAAAGAACCAAAAATAGGAGGGGATTTACAGGAAAATACTGATGAATATGTGTTAGCATACAGTATATAAGTTGTGTTTGGATCCTTTTGTCCTTTGTACGTGAGGCAGGGTGAGAAAAACCCTCCCTGTACCTCGATCGATTTTGATTATGCTTTATCCAAACGACTGCCAATTGTTTTTTTTTTTTAATTTTTGCATCTGTTTGATTATTTTTAATTGTATTATTTTATATAAAATTGTTGCTCAATTAAAATTGGTGCTAAATTCTATTTTGTGGTTTATTAAATTAGACATATAGGGACTTCATTCATAAAAATTTGGAGCCAGAACCCAGGAACTCCGGCCCTGGGAAGGATGGCTAGCCTTGGGAAGGAGCTCCACACCAGTTTTTAAGTGTTCCCAAGGCCAGACCCGACTCCCTTGGAGAAGGAGTTCCAATTTTGATAAAGCATAAGCAAAGGAATCTAGCAGTAGTAAGCACACAAAGGGGCTGCCTTAAGAGTGCCAGCTAAAGTTGAGAGCACCCATAAAACTTCTGTGTGCACAAAAATCCCCATGAGAAATGGAAGCTGTGAGTATCCCAAGGTGGGCCGAAGGCAGTTGTGTGCTTGCATTTGTGTTTGTATGTGTGGGGTGCTTATGACGTGACCTCACACTCCGAGGGCCGCAGTAGTCACAGTCCTGCAGGGGCATCAGCCACCTAAGGAGAGGTGTTTGTGTGTTTGTGTGAGAGTTTGAGACTGACCTAGTCACAGAGCAGGTGGGGACCTGTGTTTGTGTGTTTGTGTGTTTGAGATGTGACCTCATCACAGAGCAGGTGAGCACTTCCCTTTGTGTGTTTGTGTGAGTGTTTGAGATGTGACCTAGTCACGAAGCAGGTGGGCACCTGCATTTTTAAGTTTGTGTGGTTGAGATGTGACCTCATCACAGAGCGAGTGGGGACCTGTATTTGTGTGTCTGTGTGAGTGTTTGAGATGTGACCACATCACAGATCGAGTGGGCACCGCCGAGGGTCGCGGTTCCGCAGTCCTGGCTAAGGAAGGAAGCGACAGTTTTGTTGTGTTAAGGGTTTTGACCAGGCTTTGTAATTCCTGTGAGAAGGGGGTGAGCAGATGAGCTGACCCAGCTGTGCCGTGCATGTGTAAAGGGTGGGTGAGTGTGGTTTAATTTTAGCAAGAGTAATAAGAAAAGGGCTTAGTAAGTGAGAAAGGAGGTTTGTGGGGACTGAAGCCAGAAAGAGTGAGAGGCAGGAGCTTATCGGGGTGGGTGGAATCAGGCAGGAGCAAGTGGGTGACAAGAGATGAGCAAGTATTAGAGGGGATTAAACCACGAGTGAAAAGAGTGAGTGAGGATTTCCCAGGTGCCTGGAGCTCCTGGTTATTTACCTGCCAGAAACGAGGGCAAGAGAGGTGGCATCTTGTACCTGGGAGCGAGTGCTCAGGAGGGAGGCTCGCAGGGTTACCCAGGAACAAGGGGATTTCTGAACAGGGTGGGGAGAAATTCTCTGGGACAGTCCCCTGGGATGGTAGTGAATTTTAACTGTTGCAACATTTTTAAGAGGTTTGCATTAGCTTTCAGAAATGAACCCCGATACTAGATCTTGGGGAGACGTGATGAGCATATTAGATGGCTTGGAAAATTTAGAGGAAGAGCTTCAGAAAGTTGTAGAAAAAGTGCAGGAACTGTTTGTGTGCAAAGATTCTATGTGTATGAGTGCAGGGTGTGGAGGTTCAGGGACATCACACCATAACCAAAATGATCCAGGGAAGCCAAATTCATTATCCCTAGAAAGACTCTATTTATAAAAAATCTCTACTGTCCATGTCTCTCTAGCTAATACATGATTGGTTAATCCTAGCTGTCTACGCATCTAAATTAGAATGCTGATCGGATCATCTAATTTTTCACACATCTTGCTGTGGTCATCTGGCCCACCCATGATTTACTTTTTTCTTACTTTGCCAAACTTGCTGACAAACTTGCTGAGCCCTGATGACTCTTCTTTTTTTATCTTTTTCAAGAATATACCGACCCCTTTACTGAATATGTCCATTATTCATTGTTTGTGAACGTGTCCATTGTCCATTAGCACAAGCAGGCTGGATTGTGCATGGGCTGAATATGGCCACTGTCTAGCAAGAACTCCTCAATCTGCAAAAAACTCTCAACATGTGAGGGTCAAGCATAGTGGAAAGGAAAGGAGTAGAGGGAGAGAAGATTTTAAAACAATGAGGAAAATGCAGAAGGGTTCACAAAAGCATTGAGACATCAGGGTAATCTAAATTCTACCCCTAATGACTCGAGACTCAGCTGTTTCTATTGCCATGAGAAGGGACAGCTGTGGAAATTTTGCAGGAAAAGGAAGCAGGATACAAAGAGGTTTCAGGTGGAGTAGGGGTGTCAGGGGCTCTATTTAATGAGGACTGAAACACCACAAGAGCCCTGGATAAAATGAAGAATTGGTCCTCACAAGGACAAGCACTTTGTGATCATTTTTTTTAACTGTTATGGGTATATAGGAATATTTGAAATCAGAAAACAAATTACTCAGGGATGTTTCACATATTAAAAAGTGAACAAAAAGTGTTGAGGACTCATCCTTCTGGGGGCTGCTATATAGTATACAGGCCATTTAAAAGGATCCAGGTTGATTTTACCAATTACCCAGAGTGGGCAGGTGGAAATATCTATTAATTGACTCAGTGGGTAAAAGCATTCCCTGCAGCTCGGGCTACAGCTCAAGCAGTGGCCAAAATTTTGTTGAAGCATATTATTCCAAGATTTGGATTAGAATTTGAAATTCTAAAACCAAATAATTTGGGGCAAAAGGTTTTATAGTAATGAATGTATGTTTTATGTAGTTTGGCCAAACTGAGTGTGTGTTTGATGAGTGATTTGTTTTGTTTGTCAAAGTAATTGTGTTACAGCAAAGAGAAAATATGCAATGTATACCAAAGGCTGGCTAAAAAGTGTCATTTATGTCAACCAGAATTTTTCTTTACACAAGCCACTAATTGTAAGCTTTTAACTACTTACTTACACTTTTTACTTGAATGTGACTATTGTGAGGAGAGGTTGTATAAACATTGCCACAGGGGTTATCTACTATCAGGGTTGTGTCTGGAGCGTAAACACACTGATAAGTCATACAGTAGTGAGCGCAGTTGGAAATACAAACAGCTTGACTACAGATGAAAAACTTGGTAATTTTGTAAGTGAAATTTTAACCTTTGCTCAAACACCAGCTTGCCATCAGTTCTGGAATCATTGGGTTGAGTAATCCCACTGTGTTTGGAGGCCAAACAACATCACAAAGAACGAATTCAGCATCTCCTGAGACACTGGGATAAGGGACTAATGCCAGCAGCAGAGGTCCAGAATGAAACAGAGCACTGGACCTGTGCTGGGCATGGCCTAGGCTGTGCCCCGTGGACTTGTATTGTCTGTACAGTTTAACTCGTGGGGGAAGGGAACCAAAATAAGAACAAGGGAAAAATCAACTGCTTTGTTTAACCTGCTTAAATCACTTATGTGACCAGCTTACAATAGCATGACTTTTCAGTGATTTTATAGGAACACCTTTAAGTAATAGAGATAGACCCTTTCATGCAGCTGTTCAATGAATAGAAGACAGAGACCAACGAATTTTAACTGTAACAGCCTATGAACAGGCAAGAGAGCAAGTGTGCCATTGTGGAACAGATTCTTGTGTTATCACTGACAGCTGTTGGGGGAAGGAAATTTATGAGTTGCACCATAGATTCATTCTCACTACAGATGGGCCTTGCAGGTGTGTTCACTGGTGGAAAAGATTATTTAGTAATTATCCCCAATGTCACAGTAAAAAGCAACCAGTAAGTTGGATCTTGTAACAATATTTTTTATTGCTTAACTAAATTGATTTAGTATTTGTTTTATAGAAAAGAGTGTTAAAACATTTCCTGTGGTTGGCACATCTCTGAAGCCCCTTTTATTTAATAAATAAAGAACTGTCAATTAACCCAGTGAAAGCGATAGGACTGTGCCTCCAGACTGTAAGGATCCTGCGCCATCATCCTTGCACCCAGGTGGGCTACACAGAAATAGTATCCTGTGCTATAATCATTGTATTGAGGGGTGCACACAGAAATAGTATCCTGTGCTATAATCACTGTATCCAAGGGGTAAGAGTGAAGATTGGCTCAGCAGAAATGGTGCCAGCAATGAGGTTCCAGGACAGAGATTGTGATACCCAGAAGACAATCTCAGCCCTTGGCTGCAGCCCAAGGGGCCGTGAGAGAGGTGGAGAGTCCAGACTCCTGAGGTACCTGCTCCTGACATGGATCCTGGTACCCTGTGCGTCTGCAACCCCTGCAATAAATGCTGCCAACTCTTGTGGGACAGCCACAATTCAATGACTGTTTTTGCAGTACATCGCTCTGTGGATGCTGAATGTTACAACCAGACAAGTTTACAAACTTGCCACAGGAATGGCTGAGCCTATTGGGGGGGAGTTAATCTAGGATTGAGCCAATGGACGCCTTCATGCCCAGACTGCCCCACGGAGGGAGAATTCCTTGGTTTCCCAAAAAAAGAAGAGTGGGGAAATTCAGAACAAAACCAGCAAGGTAAGAATAAAGGGGAAAATCCAAGGGTGTGGTATAGCCAATGAAGGCAGCAAAATAGCAACTGGGATTTGCCAACTTCAGGTAGAAATCTTTTTGTAAACTTAATGCAAAACATCAAAACCGAGTTGGATTAATCAAGGTTGGATTTGTGGGGAAACTCAAATGGCTGAAAGATGGCCATGCAGGGGCGAAGGTCTAGATCCAGAACACTTTTAAAAAGGGAATTACATCCAAATTTCCGAGAAAGTAAAATGGCCTGAAGGGTGTACTTTAAGTCACCAGGTAATTGGAACAGTTTTTGTAAGTTGAGAAGGAAAGAACTATACGAAAGAGGTGGGACATACCCCCTGTAAATCTACCTTAATTTTAAATTCACATAATAGAACTATGACCTGGTGACCACACAGAACCGATGGGTGTTGGAGAACAACAAAGACAAACAATTGCAAGTGGGACAGTCAAATTAATCTGTGCTGGTATAATAGTTCTGCAGCTGGCCCTTACCATTCCATAGAAAATATGGATCCCTATTGGAATCAACCAGACAATATAAGTAGAACATGGAAGGCCCCTGATGGGCTATATTGGATTTGTGGACAGTGAGTGTGCAGTCAGTTACCCCAGAGATGGAAAGGGACCTGTAGGTGAGGAGTTATCCAACCCTCCTCCTGCACCCTGCCCTGGTCCAAGGGAAATCCACTGGAGAAAGCCCCACTTGATAAAGCCATGGGCAATAACAAGGCAAACCTAAACCTTTTGAATAGGGGCAGCTATAAATGGAGTGAAAATGAATGGCACTCAGAAAGGATCATAAACATTTCTGATCCAGCTGTTTGGGCTCAAAACAGATCTGGGAAATATAGAACTCCAAACTATATGTTAAATCAGTTGATAAGACTGCAAAAGATAATTGAGGTCAGTTTGAACAAAAGAGCTACCCAACAAAGCATGCATCTGCTAGTAACAGTCTATCAGAGCAGATTGGCCTTGGGCTATCGAATGGCTGAAAAAGGAGGAGTTTGTGAAAAATATAACACATCTAAATGCTGTCTAAAACCAAAAAAACAATGGCAAAGTGTTGATCAAAAGAAGCAAATTGTACCTGTTAAAAGTTGGAACCTCTTTGGGGAAATCTGGTGGCTTATACTAGCTGGACTCATTATTGGAATTGTTGCCTAGACCATTTTTTATCTCCTGCGTTATGTAAGTGAAAATACCACATATTGAATTTAATCAAAAAGAGAAATGAGAAAATGTGAAAAACTGGATTTTTGGGGATGTAGAAGATACTGAGATTCAGCCTTTTCATAGAAAGCATGAATCAATATGATCAAAAGAAAAAATGGGAGAAATTGTGCTAAATGAATATGATTCATGCTAACAATTATAACTATATTGATGTTTTAGAAAATATTTGTTTAAAAGTTATAGAGGAAAAGGATATGTAATTAGTATCATGAAACAGATGTTCTCAGATGTTCATGGAAAAAAAGGATAGAGGATGGAGTACTGAGATAAGCAATATCTTAAAACAGAATCAGCCTTGGGAGGAACAAAGTTGGGATGAGTCCCAAAGCAGAATTGGTCTTGAGATGGACAAAATTGGGATGATTCTAGGTGTCTATGAAATAATAAGGCCCATTTTTGGAATATAAAGCTGGCTTCTATTACACAAGACTTGGGGTTCATGTGCAACCTGTGGGGTTATTCAAAGGACAGTGAGGATGAGGAGAAGCCTTCATCACAAACAACCCCCGAAAGGCCAAAAACCCTTTAATAACAGGCGGAGCATGCACTGGGCAGTGCAGTGACACAGATTTCAATAATCGAAAACAGGAGAGGATTTACAGGAAATTATTTATGAGTATGTGTAAGCATAGAGTATATAAGTTCTGTTTGGATCCTTTTGCCTTTTGTACATGAGGCAGGGTTAGAAAAACCCTCCCCATAACCCGATTGATCAGTTTTGCTTATGCTTTATCCAAACCACTGCCAAATTATTTTATATCTGCTTGATTATATTTGATTGTATTATTTTATATAAAATTGCTGCTCGATTAAAATTGGTGCTAAATTCTAATTTTGTGGTTTACTAAATTCGACATATAGGGACCTCATTCATAACAGTGTAGTCACTTTTGTTTTATTCTCTGTGAGAGGACACAAAGTCGCAAAGCTTTGCTAAGCTTCGCTCCTCCCTCCTCTCTCTGAAAAATGCAAGTCTTACAGTGCCCTGTGTAGTGGTTTGGGTGCTGATCAATCACTAGTGCACTCATTTCCTGCTGCTGTGAGATAGGATTAGGAAAAAGTGAAAGCAGGCTTAAAAGTTAAAAAAGGTGTAAAGAAAATTTTATTAATAGTAACTAAAAGGAATAAATTAGCAAGAATTAAAGCAAACCTTTTAGAAAACTTCTAAAACCTCTACTCCTCCCACAACTTTTTTTTTTCTCCACTGACAAAGTAAAGAAACAAAACCAAACATTTCCAGTTAGTTTACTACCTCTAAAAAATCTTTCTTCAGTTCATTTAGAGAGAGAAGTCCCTCTTGTTAGTGTTATGGACACTTCTCCACAAGAGGAAAGTTTTCTCCTGGTTCCTAATTTGGTCACAAATTGCAGCTGCACAGGTGAAATTTATCATGAAGCTTCTGTCATTTTCTACATCCTTCCTACAGCTTGTTTATGGGTCATATTGACTTATGGGGTATTGTTTTAAATATGAACTGGTTAAAGGCAAAAGTGATTATTATTTATTTCCAAAATAATTTTCATCCCTGGGAACAGACATTTTCTCCTGGCATTATGGGATTACTCTTCTCTCTTTCTCTATTCAAACTTCTCATGGGATTACAGCTACTTTAACATTTGCTTACTTTAGTGTGGAGGCCTTTGTTGGATATCAATTTGAACCCTCCATCTTCCCATAGTTTTATGCATTATAGGGAAAAGGTGTCTTGTCTCCATAGCTTATAAGAGGATTTCAGCTTTAAAATCAAAGCATCTCCTCGTTCCTTTCAATTTGGGACTTAACTTCCTCCTCACTGGCCTTGATGTTTTCACGTTGTTCTTTTACACGTTTGTATCTTGTTCTTCTCTCTCACTCGAGGGAGGACTGAAGCACTGAAAGGGTTTGTGTGCTGCTTGGAGCCTGCAGGTGTTTGCCCTGACCCCGTTCCAGACCCGGAGCTGCGGCTGGGGAGCGGCTCCGATCTGATCAGCCCGGCCGGAGCTCAGCACCAGCACCAGCACCAGCACCAGCAGCACCACCAGCAGCACCAGCAGCAGCAGCAGCAGCACCAACACCAGCACCAGCAGCAGCAGCAGCAGCGCTCGGGGCTGGGCTGGGTGGGACAGGGGCGGCTTCTCCTTGCCCTGCCCGATGGCTGCGGCCGCTTCTCTGCAGTAAAATCCCGATGCTGGCCTGGGGCTGCTCCCGGGGCTCGGCTGGGCCGGGCTGGGGCTGTAACAAGCAGTGAGATGAGAGCAAGGCCGGCTCCATCCGGCCCGCAGCATCCCCCTCTCCCTGCCCGGCAGCGGGGCTGGGGGAGAAGGGGCCCAGCCCAGCCCGTGGCAGCGCCCGCCCGGCTGTGGTACCTCATTCCTGGGCAGACGGGGAAGGGGAAATTCACGGGTTCCTTTGGTCTTTATCAGGGTCTTTAACAGAGGCATGTTCCGTTTTTAGTGGCTGAACAGACGGTTAGTTAGACAGAAACCATTTTTATCACGTCCCCAAATTCTTCCCATGTCAAACTGTGACTCACTGTAATGCTCTCTTGCCCTCATTTAGTTTGTGTGAATCATCTTGAAAATGCAACTGAGAAAATACCTGAAATACAGTGGAAAAACCACTGTTCCCTCTCCTGGTAAAATGTAGAAGTTTAATAAAGGAGTTTAATAGGAGACAAAGACAACAAAGCAGAGGTTACAGCCAGGTGTGTCTTGGCCCTGGCGCACACCTGCTAGTTTGGAAACACAAATTATATAGCATTTCTATTGCACCAGCCTGGTGCATATTTAAACTTTTCTGCAACACCTGCTAGTTTGGAAACACACATACAGCATTTCCACTGCATCAGCCTGGTGCATATGTAACTTTTTTCCCAAACTAGTTTACATGCCCCAAGAACTGTTTAGCCTGGCTCATCCTCGGGTCCTGCTTTTTAGAGCATGCACATTTCTTGGTTGTGGTTTTAGTCCATTTTATCATCACCTTCAGTTCTTGGGCCTGGGTCCACACTGCCTTCAGAAGATGTGTGCTGATAGTTGGCATCATCTATTCCCTGGATATTATCTCAACCAAGCAGGCATTTTAACACAAGCATGTCTATATCAGCTATTTCTAAGTTTTAGTTAGCAACAGAAATATAAAATGTATCCTTATAGCAAAGTTACTTTAACACCACACATACAGAATCCATTTTAATATTTGCAAAAAGCCAATACTATAATATATATATCTAACAGTGTTCATTTTTTAACTTTAACTTTACCTGAAATTGTTGTTTTCCAGTTGATTTTGATGCTGAAACCATTCATTGTAGCTACTCTCCATACAAACAAACTTTTAGACATGTTTACTCTTACTGTGAGTAGAGAATTTTCAGTATTTTCTGCAGTTTGTAATAGTAGTCTTAGAATTTTTGTGCTTCAGTAGTGCTCATGCAGCCACACTTCATGTAAAAATAGAATTCCCAAAAATCAAATGCTTCAAGTTTGAAGTAAAATGTTTCTATATGTTCTTTTCTGTGTCAGAGAAGATTTGGGCTTAAAAGATGAAAATCTGCCTCTGTTAAAAACAAAGAGAAATTTTACTTTTAGGAAACCCTCATTTTACCTCAGATGTCTGTGACTCCTTATTGGTTTTGCCCCCTGAATGTGAATGCAATTTTCAGCACCAGCTGGGCTTTTTTGGAAATGGTATTAGGGACCCACAAGAAAAGTTCCTCATTTCAGTGGCTGAGACCATGGTGAGGTTTTTAGCATTTCCTTCTCTCAGGTGGGATCTGATGCCCTGAGGTGGCCTTGTCCCCTCAGGGATTTCATGCCCTGAGGAAGCAAAGGCTGATGGAATGTGCTTGATCCTCTCCTGTCTAATGGGGAGGAACAGCACCCAGCAGAGCTGGAATCACCTTCTCCATTCCTGATTTCTGCTGCCAACAGATCACTGGGCTCTCTCAGGGTCCAGAAGTCACTTTTCCTTTTGGATGGATGGCCTGAAGGCACCCAGGGGCTGCAGGCTGGGACTGCTTCAGAAATCCCTTTGGCTTGGAAGGATCCTTCTACCTGAGAGCTGAATGGGCTATGCCAACCCCAGAGCGAGAGGGACTCACAGCAACAGAATTAAAGGCTGGTGAGAGAACCCAAAGAATAGACTGTAACATGCAGAGCAGGTGAGAGAGAACCAAGGAAGATTGAAGATATGTGAAAAGTGAAGCCAAGCTGCCACCAGCTTAAAGATTGCTTAACTGACACTTTGGGCAGGGAGTTGGAACTTTATCATTTATTGATGTAGTTGTTCTGTTTTAATAGATGAGAATCACAAGCATCTGTTGAGGGGAAGTACCCAGGGAACCATCAGATGTATTGGGGCAGTTCCCTTAAGGACCAACAAGCAGAGTGAAACAAGAAATAGAGGGCAAGACCAGGTTGGCCCCTGTGTTCATCACCATGAAGATTCCATAGCCCTGCTGTGGGCAGCAATCCCATAGGCACGGCAAGGTGGGGGCAAGAAAGGCACCCCAGACCTCTGTCACTGCTCAGCTGTCTTTTAATACAACAGGGACCAGAAGGCATGACTGAGTTGGCCTCTGTACTCACCACTAAGATTCCCCTGCTATGAGCAGCAACCCCATGAGTACGGTAGATGGGGTTAAAAAGCCAAACCAGACCTCTGTGATCCCATTTTGTCCATTCCAAATAAGTCTGTCTAAAGAAAACCTGAGATTTTTTCCTTCTGTTCCCACTGTCCTCATCCTCATAAACAGATTCTAGTACGACTCATTAAAATTTTATTTGAGAGATTATCAGAATTGAAAATGGCAGTTAATTCTTCAAGCCAAATGAGTCAGGAAAAGATGGTTTACTTTAATAGATCAATGTTGTGATGGTTGGCTCTCAAAATTGAGAGACAGATATTAGGTGTATGTTTGGAGAAGTTTTGTAGATGTAGAGTGCCGTTACTATAATATATCCCCTCACAGACCCCCTTTCCCTCCCCCTTGCAGCAGCCTCAGTTCCCAGGGCATTTGGGGAGGGCCGGCTCATTGCCAGGAGGGGCCACAGGACAACACCTGAGCTCCAGTCAAGGTGTGAGGAAGTGATCTCCACCTGTGGAGGGCAGAGAAGGAGCTGACTGACAAAACTTTGGGAGGGGCTGAGGGTATAAAAGGCAGAGCATCCATTTTATAAATGAGCACACGGCTGCTAGTCCCAGAGACCACCAGCACTGTAATTTTTCCTTATTCAGTCTGTTGTATTTTTTTAAGGTTAAAAAAACCTTTAAGATTTTAAAAGTGAGGGTGGTTTCTCACTTCTTGTCAAGGACAGTCCAAAATTCTCAACTTCATGCCAGTTTGTGATGATTTCCAGGAGCCCAGGGCAATTCGGATTATCCAATCGAGCTTGTTGTAAAATGTTATAACTAACAAATATAGGTATTGGCTTTTGCATTTATGTATTAAGCCAATACCTATATTTGTTATTTTTGTTTTGCAAGTTAGTATTGATCACAAAAATCCTGATATAGCGCAATTTGTAATTACTGCTTTTGATACAGTATAACCTGTCAGTTTATCTATGCACCCTATAGCTTTTATAGATAGAGGCGTAATAGATACTATCTTAGATCATAGCTTAACAAAGACTAATATCGTGGAATGATTGTTTCATGTAACTAACTCAGAAAATGGTGTAAAATTTCCCACACTCAGGGATTTTCTTATCAGAAAAACAAGATAACAGAAACCAGAGCATGGAAAAAAAAAAGACTCCATTGACCCTCGTTATCAGGAAGTGAAAATCCAAGAAGATAAAACCACAAGAAAACATAAAATATATTAGTTTAAGGTACAAGATAGCCTGAAGAGAAGTCAAAAGTTAAAAACAAACAAAACAACATGTAAATTGAAAGTTAAGTTTAAATTCTTAAAAACTCTTAAAAATGTGCACACAGCTCACATATGTAACAGTACATAGAAAACATACATTAAGTTAACCCTTTGCAAGCAGACAAGCATCCCAGGTCAGGACTTTAACCCTTAATTAACTTGTATGAAAAGTGTAAATAGTGAGCCATGTTTCTCACGTGTATTGAGGTCAATGCCCTCGCTGCAGGCAGCATCGGTGCCAGGATGGATTGCAGAGACTTTTCCTTTGCAGCCCCAGCCCAGCGCGGGCACTGGGGATGAAGAGGCACTGAGGTGACCCTGAGAGGAAGTGCAAGGCACAGGGCGCAGCTGAGGAAGGACAGCGCTGTGCTGGGCTCAGAGGTGAAGCTGGCACTGCCCAGCGTGGAGAAGGTCCTTTGTGCAGCCCCTGTTACAGGGCAGCTTGGGCCTTGCTGCAGACATACGGCCGCTCATTGGAACAGTTCTCACTCTTCAATCTCTCATCAGCCAGGTACACACACTGGGAACTGCCGAGGACAGGAACCCTGCAGGGAGGAGCAGAGCCAGAGCTGGTTTCTCAGTGCCTTAGGTTGGAAACCACGATTTTTATTACCATCTATTAAAAGGAAGAGCAGATATCTTCTGTTAACTGGGCAATTTTCTTTATCTCCTCTACAATCAATCCTCCCTCCAGCAGATATATTCTGTTAATGGCCAAGTGAAGGTCACTGCATGGCTGATAAAATTCTATCATCCCACTGTGAGATGCTCTGCCCAGGGAGTGGAGCCAAGCATTCCAACCTGGATATAGCATGATGTTTGGAACACCATAGCAGCCTGTGCCCACTGGATTCCCAGAGGAAGACCAGGCCCATCTACACCACAACTGGACCTTCCGAGGAAAACTCCAACCTTCTACAGGATCACTGATCCAACACAACCACACCTGTCACTGCAGGAGTGCTGCAGACACCACTGAATGGGACTGCTACCACCACCCTGACCCACAGAGTGTCAGGGCATGTTCTGACACAGTCAGTAGGGGGTTTTTTTGTTTCTATGATTACATTTGTGTATTTAGTTCTCCTAGTCAAGAAGTGTTATTCCTACTCTCACATCTTTGCCTGAGAGCCTTTTAAGCTCAAAAACATAATAATTCAGAGGGAGGGGGTTTACGTTTTCCATTTCAGGAAAGGCTCCCGCCTTTCTTAACAGACACCTATCTTGCCAAACCAAGACACCAGGGGAAGCCCTTGTGCCCCTGTGCCCCCAGGCCCTGCCCGGCTCCCCGGCACTCACCGCGAGCTGTAGCTGCTGCCGTCCCCCCAGTGCAGGCGCTCGCCCCGTCTGCGCAGCCCGAGCCAGAAATCGCCGTTCCCGCGGAGGCGGAAGAGCAAATCCTGCCCAGGAGAGAGGAGTGGGAGCTGCCCCGGCCCCTCGGGGGGACACGTGCCCGGGGCTGCCCCCGCACGCCGGGGCTCCTTCCCTGCAAGGCCCCGGCCCAGGGCTGCAGCCCCGGCCCTGCGAGCACCGAGCCCGGCCCAGGAGCGCCCCCAGGCTGCCCTCAGCCACCCCACAGCGCCCGCAGCCCCTCACTCACCATGGCCTCCTCATCCTGGGCAATGGCCAGGGAGGCATTGAGCTCGGAGCACCGTTCCTGACCCTGATCCCACGTGCTGTAAACCCGTGAGAAGTAGTAGCAGACCCCCTTGTACCCAACCCAGCCATGGGGACAGCCCAGAACACACTGTGGAGTCGCAGGTGTGACTGGAACCTGGGGTGCTGCAGGGGGGAAAGCAGAAGCACTGAGGATTCCCCTGTGCAGGGAGCAGGGAGCCCGCTCTGCCCCGAGGGGCTGGGCCCAGGCTGCTGCCCCTCCCTTACCTGCCGGCACAGCCAAGGCCGCCCCCAAAGCCAGCGCCAGCACCAGGAGCAGCAGAATCAGCACCGCCGTGCGCACGGGATGGCATCTGAACCGTTCACCTGGAGCAGGAAAGAGCTGCTGGCTGCCAGAAGCAGAGCCGGCCCTGCAATCTGCTCAGCCCACGGCCAGGGAGCAGAGCAGGGAGCCCTGAGGCAGTGTGGGCCTCCCTCAGCTGGCAGCCAGAGAGCCAAGAGCCTGGCCACAGGCAGGGACACAGCTGTGGGCACAGGCAGGGACACAGCTGTGGGCACAGGCTGCAGCAGGAGAACTGCACAGCCTTGGCGGCAGCTGGGGCTCTTGCTTCCAGCCACGGATGGGGCCCAGCAGAGCACGAGGCCTCTTCCAGACATCGGGAAACAGCCACACACCTGCCAGCCCTGCCCTTGGGAGGGGACACGGGTCCCTGCCTAGAGGCCACAGGGGTGGCCCTGTACTCACCCAGGAATCTTCTGAGGTTCCCTCTCTGTTCATTGCCCATTGCTGCTGTGCCCTGGGGAGCGAGGGGTTCCCTCACACTCCCATCCCAGGTGCAGAATCCATTCTCCACAGCTGCACTCACTGCACGCTCACAAGTGGCATCCCCCTGCTTATGCCAAGAGGCTTCTTGGGCCCCAGGCAAGTGTGGAACCGCAGCTGCTGGTCCCTCCTGCAGATGCTGGGGCTCTTTCTCAGCTCCACGACTGGCACAGGATTCACTCTCCTCCAGCTCACAGCCAGAATCACTGTTTGTGGAAGAAACAGTCTTTTGCCTCAGCGACATCAGGAGTGCTGCTGGCAGATCCTTTGGGAGCTCGGCCTCGGGAACAGCTTTCCAGCCGCGCTGATGGCACCCTGAAAGGGACACGGTGAGAGGTCGCTGCTGGTGCCGGCCGTGCGGGGGCTCAGGAGGGCGGTGGCAGCTGTGGCTGCGCTGTCGCCGCTGCCCAGAGGTGCGGCAGCAGGTGCGGAGACAAGCGCAGCCTCCGGGAGCTCTGCGGTGGCCGCAGCCGCGGCCCCTGTGGCTCTGCAGCCGCTGCAGCCCAGCTCCGTGCCGGGCCGGGCGCTGAGAGCGCCTGCGAGCTGCCGGCTGCTGCTGGCCCGGGGCAGCTGCGGCTCGGAGTCCGCCTGCCGAGGGGCGAGAAGCAGCAGCCCCGGGCTGCTCACCGTTGTGCCCCGCATGATTCCCTGCCCCGGCGCCTCGGAGCCCGGGCACACCGAGCGCCGGCACGGCCACTGCGGCTCCTGCCTGGGCACACGGAGCGGCTCCCGGCACAGAGCGCAGCGCCGAGAAGCCTCGGCCCCGGAGCAGGCTGCATGCGCCGCTTTGTGCCCGCACTCGGCGCCTGCAGTGCTTTGGGCTCTGAGGCACTGGGTTCAAGTTCATGCCGTGCCAGCCCCGAGCCGGGCACGGACACCTCCCGCCCGAGCAGCGGCCCCGAGCCCGCCCTCAGCACCGAGCGGGGCACACCCGATCGCGGGTCCCACCTGGGCTGGAGCCGCCCCCGAGCTCCGGGTGCCGCCGCCGCTCCGGTCCCGGTCAGAGCCGCCGCTCCCGGCCGCTGCCGCCGCAGGGCGAAGCCGATCTGGGTGTGGGAGGATTTTGGCCCTTTTGAGCAAACAGCGCCCGGGGGAGGAACGAGGGGCGGGGAGGAGAGGAGGCGAGCGAGGGAGCCTGGTCTGGGGTCACACCCAAGAAAACGCGTTTGGCAGGGAGCCCGAGCAGCTGGAACGCACACTGGGTTGTGATAAATACAAAGAGATGATGTGCAGGGAGCCCGAGCAGACAAGAGGAACCCTGTCGGCGAGCAAAGCACTCATGGAGTCTTTCCAGGGCGCACAAATCAAAGCTTGTGAGTCAGCCCTCCAGGGATGGAACTTTGTTCGTAATTGTTTGCAAATGGAGCTGTGCTGGTTGGAGGCCTCCTGTGGCACAGTGATCACGAAATTACAGTGTACTCGACATTTGGTGATATCAGGAGGAACATCAATATAATTTTTACATTGGACTTCCTGCGGTCAGACTTGGGCCTGTTTAGGAGACTTATTCAGAAAGTTCCTTGGGAAGCAGCCCTTAAAAACAAAGGAGTCCAGGAATGGTGGGCATGCTTCAAAACAGATCTTGAGGGCACAGGAACAGACTGTCTCTGTGTACCAAAATATTGAGTCAGCAAGGAAAGCATACGGCCTGGATGAGCAATGAGGTCTTGTAGGAACTTAAAAATTAAAGGAGGATGTATGATCTTTGGAAGGAGGGTCAGATCTCTCAGGAAGTATTTAAGGAGGCTTGCTAGGGAATGTATGAAAAAAATTAGGGAGGCCCAAACTCAGTTTGAACTTAAATTGACAGCTTTTGTAAAGGATAATAAAGATATGTTTACAAATATATTAATGGTAAAAGGAAGGGTAGGACCAGTTTTTGGTTTTTTTTAGATGCATGAGGGAACTTAGTAACTGCAGATGAGGAGAAGGCAGAGGTCCTCAATGCCTTCTTTGCCTCAGTCTCTAGTGGGAAATATTTTTAAAAGGAATATTTTTCAATATTTTTATTGGTGGCATGGATGAGGAAATTGAATCTTTCATTAGGAAATATGCAGAGGACTCTGAGCTGGGAGCTGTGTCCATCTGTGGGAAGGTAGGAGGGCTCTGCAGAGAGACCTGGAACTGTTGGATGGATGCGTAGAGTCCAAGGAGATGAAGTTTAATAAATCCAAGTGCCGAGTGCTGCATTTTGGCCACAATAACCCCTGCCATGCTCTGGGCTGGGGACGGTGTGGCTGGGCAGTGCCCAGGCTGAAAGGGACCTGGGGGTGCTGGTGACAGCCGGCTGAACGTGAGCCAGCAGTGTGTCCTGGTGGCCAGGAAGGCCAAGGGCTCCTGGCCTGGATCAGGAATGGTGTGGCCAGCAGGAGCAGGGAGGTCTATTAAACATTGACCAAAATACAACAAAAGGACTACATAAGAGTGAAAAACACCAATCACCTGTTTTTTAAAATGTTGAAAGTTTAATAGTAATAAAATGGTTAGAAAAATAGTAATATAATTAGAGTGATAATAATTTGGACAATTTGGACTAGGACAATATGAGACAATAGAAACAAAGTGTTACAGACAGTTCAGATACCTCTTTCTGGGCAAAATAAGCCCAGAAAAGAACCCATGTTAACAGAGGATTAACCCTTAAAAGCAACAGCCTGTTGCATATTCATACACCTCATCCATGGTGCATAAATTCCATTCAAACTCAGGATTCTGTCTGGGCAGTGTCAGCTTCTTCCTCTGAATCCTGATGGTGTCTTCAGGGCTGAGTGAGGCAGGAAGAACTCAATAATGGAGCAATAAATTCTCTGTCTCTGAAAGATTTGGGTGTCCTGTGGCTGCTATCTCGGTGTGAGTCCTTTTCTAAGAAAAAAGTATCTTACATGGCATAGTTTCTATTTTAACATTATGTTAGAACTTAAAACTATATTTAACACACTACTTAAGACAATGCAGCATTACTTTCTAACATAATATATATGTTCATTTATATATTTGTGAAAAGCCAATCATAAAATGCACAATTTTCACATTAAATGTGTTATGTTGGAAAGTTATGCTGTATTAGTCTCTTTTAAGTAGTGTGGCAAATATAGTTTTTAGGCTACAGCATAATATTAAAATAGAAACTATGTGATGTAAGATACTTTCTGTAACTAGCTCAAGGAATGGATAAGATAATCAAGAAATTCATCACATAGAGATAACAGCAAGAACACACCAAGATCCCAAGAGAAGAACTCTTGCCTCCTAATTGGGAAAGCTCAGATGAGGGGAAGAGTTGAAATTAAGCAGAAACCCCCTTAGTTTGAAAGGAATTTGATTCTTGTATGAGATTTATGAATATGCAATAGGCTGTTGCTTTTAAGGGTTAATCCTTTGTTAGCAAGGTGTGCTTTTGTGCCAGAATGCAAAAGCACTCGGACGTCCGTAATTCTTTGCTTTTTTCTTGTCTTTTATTGTCCTAACTTTGATTGTCCAAATTCTTATTGTCCTAATTTTTATTACGATTTTCATTGTTACTAAACTTCTAAAGTTTTAACACAAGTGAATGGTGTTTGTCACAACTACACTATCACTTCTAACACCCATCACCTGTATTTTTACCTCACGTGGCCCTGTTTCAGTGCATCTTTCATAATTCTAATTCTCTAAAGTGCCTGTTATTTTGCATGGCCATATTTTGAAATTTATTGAAACAACCTCTCTCTCACCAATGTCACCTCTGTTCCGTGGCCCTCCTAAGTCAGCAGCCTTGTCTCAGTGATTGCAAACAGATGTTCAAGGCTGTGTGATCTTTGTCAGGTTTTGAGAATTCTCTACAAATCCATTTCGCACATCTTTCTTTTTTGGACTGTAAAAATTTTTTTGATGGTCTTATGTATTATTTGTGTATACAGTGAAGTATATAGGGTACTATTACTTATACTGCTTTATAATAATTAATATTTGGAAATTTATTTTGTAACTTTTATTTAGTTAAGGTATAAAGTACTTTTTTCTTTAATAGATTGTTTAATTAGGATTTATTGTTTGTTTTTATTTAATTTATTAAATTTTTCATTTTTTGAAGGTGTTTGTGGATGGGCAGAGTGGTTAGATAAGGTTATGTAATATAATCTTTTAAAATTTTTATAATTATGTTCCTGTACTAATAAGGGAAAATTGATGGTGGTTTTGTTTTGTACCAGGTATGTTTAGTAGTACTAATATTTGTTATATTATTAATAATAATGGAAGTAGTATTGATTTTTAAAATTTAATTAATACTCTGGTTTAATTGATTTAATGTTACAGTTGAGGTGAGTTGAGGTAAAAACAAATTTCATCTAACTTGTTTTGTAGGGTTTTAGGGGTAAAAGTGTTATTATAGGGGTTTTTTATAATGATGATTTTTTTATGGTAGTTTGGATTTTCTTTTAATATTAGGTGTTATTATAGTGAGTTGCTTGTTATATGGGCTATTTTATATTTTGAGGGAATGTTTTTCTAGGTTTTATTTTTATAAATGAGTTAATATTTTTGGTAATTTCTGTGGAAATTTGTTAAGATTAATAGTTTTATTTTTAGGGGGTACAGGAGTGTCCTGGGGTGACTTTATGACACTCATATCCCCATTTGTCTGTTCAGCCCAGAAATAAGTTCTGCACATTTAAGGCAGGTTCTGAGAGCGAAGGGGCAGAGAAGAAGGCACAGGTTGTTATCACAAACTGCACTCACTCTGCACATTGTGCTCCTGGAGCTCTCGGCAGAACAGAGGGCGGGGCAGAGCTCTGCTTTGCTTTAGTTAATTTTTACCTTGCTGAGGCAAAGTTCCCTGGAATGTGGGTTTTCCTTTTTCTCTGTTTCTGTTTAACCTGCTCTGGACTGAACATCAGAATAGCACCAGAGGGACTGATAAGAGACTGATAAGGGACTGATAAGGGACTGAGTGAGCCAAGATACAGCACAATAAGGGAACTTTCTGAGTTTGTCATCTCGTCGAACAATGAGAGGTTCTGCTGTTTAATATTGTTCTGTTTTTGTGCTGGAGAATGCTTTGCTGGTTAAATTAACAGTTTTTTTCACTTTTATCCAAGGAAATCTTTTTCCCTAAGCAGCTGGGGGTGGGGGAGCATGAATTTGCTCCCTAGATCCTTTATAGAAGGATCATCTCGAGTGGGAAATGGGAAAAGAAAATCTGGGAATGCTGTAATTAGTGGAGAAAAACTAGAAGGAAAGGAATCTGGTCCCCTTAGCCCATCCTGGGCTTGCATTATTCTGTGTGTTGCTATTAAAGGATTGGGAAGGGATCATTTACACAGACTTGAAATATGCTTTTGGAGTAGTACACACTTCTAGAAAAATTTGGAAAGAAAGGGAACATTCAAGGAGAAGGATTAATACACCAGGGATTGGTTATCTTCACTGTGCTTGTTATGATACCCTTGGCCAAAAACATAAAACTGCATGGAACAAAGTTAAGAAATAGGAAGGGAACAAGCAATGCAGAAACAAGTGATGATACAACAAGCAGTGCAAGAGCAAACAATGAGAAAACAAAGTGTGCAAAAACAAAATCAAAATAACTCAGAGCCCTGTGACAATCACTTTATGTAGGTCAGGGACAAGAGGGACCCTGTGTTAGTGGCACATTCATGTGTAAGTGCTGCCTGTCACAATGGCAGCAGCTTCACAGGTGTGTGTGTTAAAAATAGAAGAATGTGCTGGGTAGGGAAAAATTAAGGATTCAATGGACAAGGTCCTTATCCTTATAGCGATCAAAGTTGACCTCGATAGGAAAAATTTCTTTGTTTTGAGAAAGATGAAAATGGAAACGAACCAAATATAGATATAAGAAGTGTAGCATTAAAGGAGAAAATAGAAGAAAAACAAAAGGAAACAAAAATTGATATAAAAAAAAGATCACAGGAAAAGAATTAGAGGAACTGAATGAGTTGTACAAACAGTTAAAACAGCAGTAAAATATGAGGCTATCTTGATAATCTCCCCTAACTGGCTGACAGTGAAGCAAAAATCTTCCTTGAGGGAAAACAGCAGCGTAATTGTGACTTTTTGCAAAGCAGAAACACAGAATAAAACACCATACATTTTGCTTAGCAGAGTTAGCAGCCATAAAGAAATTAGGGGAAAACCTGGAAGGGGGGCAATAGATTCTCCCTGATGGTAGGACTAAAACCCTTAGCCAAACAGACATTGACTCACTCACTAAGGAACAAGAGCACTTTGTCATCATTTACTAAAATTGTATGGGTATATAGGAATATTTGAAATCAGAAAACAAATTACTCACGGGGCATCTCACATGTTAAAAAGTGAACCAAAAGGTGTGGAAGACTCATCCCCCTGGGGGCTGCTATATAGTATACAGGCCATTTAAAAGGATCCAGATTAATTTTACCAAATTACCCAGAGTGGGCAGGTGGAAATATCTATTCATTATTAATTGACTCAGTGGATAAAGGCCATTCCTGCAGCTCAGGCTACAGCTAAAACAGTAGCCAAAATTTTGTTGAAGCCTATTATTCCAAGATTTGGATTACAATTTCAAGTGATAAAAGCAAATAATTGGGGTAAAATTTTTTATAGTAATGAATGTATATTTTATGTAGTTTGGCCAAACTATGTGTGTGAGTGTTTGATATGTGTTATTTGTTTTTTTTTATCAAAGTAATTGTGTTACAGCAAAGGAAAAATGTGCAATGTGTACCAAAGGCTGGCTGAAAAGTATAGTTTATGTCCACTAGAAATTTTTATACAAGCTACTAATTGTAGGCATTGGATGTAACTATTGTAAGGAGAGGTGGTATCAGCATTGTCGCTGTGGTTACCCAACATCAGGGTTGGTCCAGAGTGTGAACACACTGATACAGTAGTGAGCTCAGCTGGAACATACAAACAGCTGAACTACAGATGGAAAACCTGATAATTTCATAAAATTTTAACCTTTGCTCAAACACCAGCTTGCCGTCAATTCTGGAATTATTGGGTTGAGTAACCCCACTATGTTTGGAGACCAAACAACATCACAAAGAATGAATTCAGCATTTCCTGAGACTCTGGGATCAGGGACTGGTGCCAGCAACAGAGGTCCAGAAAGAAACAGAGCACTGGACGTGTGCTGGGCATGGCCCAGGCTGTGCCCTGTGGGCTTCTATTGTCTGTACAGTTTAACTCGTGGGGAAAGGGAACCAAAATAGAAGAAGGGGAAAATCAACTGCTTTGTTTAACCTGCTTAAATCACTTGTGTGACCAGCTTACAATAGCATGAATTTTCAGTGATTTTGTAGGAACACTTTTAAGTGATAGAGATAGAACTTTTCATGCAGCTGTTCAATTAATAGAAGACAGAGACCAACGAGTTTTAGCTGTCACAGTCTATGAAGAGGCAAGAGAGCAAGTGTGCCATTGTGTAACAGATAATTGTGTTATCACCAAGAACTGTGGAGGGGCAGGAAATTTATGAGTCACACCATAGATTTGCTTCTGCTACAGATAGATGGACATTGCAGGTGTGTTTACTGGTGGAAAAGATTATTTAGTAATTATTCCCAATATCAGAGTAAAAAGCAACCAGTAAGTTAGATCTTATAACAATTTTTTTTTATTGCTTAACGAAATCATTTTAGTATTTGTTTTATAGAAAAGAGTGTTCAAACATTTCCTGCACTTGGCACATCTCCAAAGTCCCTTTTATTAATTAAAAAAAGAACTGTCAATTAACCCATGGAAAGCGATGGGACAGTGCCTCCAGACTGTAAGGATCCTGTGCTATCATCCTTGCACCCAGGTGGGCTACACAGAAATAGTATCCTGTGCTACAATCATTGTATTGAGGGGTGCACACAGAAATAGTATCCTGTGCTACAATCATTGTATTGAGGGGTGCACACAGCAATAGTATCCTGTGCTATAATCACTGTATCTGAGGGGCGCACACAGAAATAGTATCCTGTGTTATAGTCACTGTATCCAAGGGGTAAGAGTGGAGATTGGCTCGGCAGAAATGGTACCAGCAATGAGGTTCCAGGACACAATCTCTGCTCCCGAGAAGACAATCTCAGCCCTTGGCTGCAGCCCAAGGGGCCGTGAGAGAGGTGGAGACTCCAGACTCCTGAGGTACCTGCTCCTGACATGGATCCTGGCACCCTGTGCATCTGCAACCCCTGCAATAAATGCTGCCAACTCCTGTGGGACAGCCACAATTCAATGACTGTTTTTGCAGTACATCACTCTGTGGATGCTGAATGTTACAACCAGACAAGTTTACAAACTTGCCACAGGAATGGCCGAGCCTATTGGGGGGGAGTTAATCTAGGATTGGGCCGATGGATGCCCAGACTGCCCCACAGAGGGAGAATTCCTTTGTTTCCCAAAAAGAGAAGAGTGGGGAAATTCAGAACAAAACCAGCAAGGTAAGAATAAAGGGAAAAATCCAAGGGTGTTGTATAACCAATGAAGGCAGCAAGACAGCAACTGGGATTTGCCAACTTCAGGTAGAAATGTTTTTGTAGATTTAATGTAAAAAAAAATCACAATCGAATTGGATTTATCACGGTTGGATTTCTGAGGGAACTCAAATGGCTGAAAGATGGCCATGGAGGGGTGAAGGTCTAGCTCCAGAACACTTTTAAAAATGGAAATGCACCCAAATTTCTGAGAAAATAAAATTGCCTGAAGGGTGGACTTTAAGTCACCAGGGAATTGGAGCAGTTTGTATAACTTGAGAAAGAAAGAACTATACCAAGAACTATACCAAAGAGGTGGGACATGCCCCCTGTGAATCTACCTTAATTGTATATTCAGATAATAGAACTATGACCTGGTGGCCAAACAAAACCCATGGGTATTGGAGAACAACAAAGAGAAACGATTGCAAGTGGGACAGTCAAATTAATCTGTGCTGGTATAATAGTTCTGTAGCTGGCCCTTACCATTCCATAGAAAATATACATCCCTATTGGAATCAACCAGACAATATAAGTAGAACATGGAAGGCCCCTGATGGGCTATATTGCATTTGTGGACAGCGAGTGTGCAGTCAGTTACCCCGCAGATGGAAAGGGACCTGTAGGTTAGGAGTTATCCAACCCTCCTCCTGCACCCTGCCCTGGTCCAAGGGAAATCCACTGGAGAAAGCCCCACTTGATAAAGCCATGGGCAATAACAAGGCAAACCTAAACCTTTTGATAAGGGGCAGCTATAAATGGAGTGAAAATGAATGGCACTCAGAAAGAAACATAAACATTTATGATCCAGCTGTTTGGGCTCAAAACAGATGTGGGGAATAGACAGCTCCACACTATACATTAAATTGCTTGATAAGACTGCAAAAGATAATTGAGGTCAGTCGGAACAAAACAGCTACCCAACAAAGCATGCACCTGCTAGTAACAGTCTATCAGCAGATTGGCCTTGGGCTATCTAATGGCTGAAAAAGGAGGAGTTTGTGAAAAACATAACACATCTAAATGTTATCTAAAAATAAATGGCAATGGAAAAGCGTTGATCAAAAGAAGCTAATTGTACCTGTTAAAAATTGGAACCCCTCTAGGGGGAAATCTGGTGGTTTATACCAGCTGGACTCATTATTGGAATTGTTGCCTAGACTCATTTTATCTCCTGTGTTATGTACCTGAAAATACCACATATTAAATTTAATCAAAAAGAGAAATTAGGGAATGTGAAAACCTGGATTTTTGGGGATGTAGAAGATACTGAGATTCAGTCTTTTAATAGAAAGCATGAATTAATATGATCAAAACTTATAATGGGAGAAATTGTGCTAAATGGATATGATTCGTGCTAACAATTGTACCTATATCGATATTTTAGAAAATATTTTTTAAAAAGTAATAGAGGAAAAGGATATGTAATTAGTGTCATGAAACAGATGTTCTCAGATGTTCATGAGAAAGTAGGATACAGGATGGAGTATTGAAATTAACAATATCCTGTAACAGAATTGGTCTTGGGATGAGCAAAGTTGGGATCATTCCAAGTATGGAATCTGAAATACCAGTCTTATCTATGAAATAATAAGGCCTACTTGGAACATAATGCTGACTTATATAACACAAAGCTTAATGCACATGCCCAAGCTGTAAGGTTATTCAGAGGGCAGTGAGGAAGACAGTGAGCCTTCATCTGAAAAGACCCCCAAAAGGCCAAAAGACCCGTCAGCAACAGGCAGAGCATGCATTGTGCAGTGCAGTGACACAGATTTAAAGAATCAAAAACAGGACGGGATTCACAGGAAATTACAAGTATGTGTTAGCATACAGTATATAAGTTGTGTTTGGATCCTTTTGCCTTTTGTACGTGAGGCAGGGTGAGAAAAACCCTCCCCGTACCCTGAGTGATTCGTTTTGCTTATGCTTTATCCAAACCACTGCCAAAATATTTTATATCTGCTTGATTATATTTGATTGTATTATTTTATATAAAATTGCTGCTCAATTAAAATTGGTGCTAAATTCTAATTTTGTGGTTGATTAAATTAGACATATAGGGACCTCATTCATAACAGTGTAGTCACTTTTGTTTTATTCTCTGTGAGAGGACACAAAGTTGGCAGAGTTTTGGTTAGATTCTGCTCCTCCCTCCTCTCCCAGAAAAATCCAAGTCTTACAGTGCCCTGTGTAGTGGTTTTGGTGCTGATCAATCACTCGTGCACCCATTTCCTGCTGTGAGATAGGGTTAGGACAAAGTTAAAGCAGGTTTAAAATTTCAAAAGGGTATAAAGAAACTTTTATTAATAGCAACAAAAAGAAAAAAAGTAGCAAGAATTAAAGCAAAACTTTTAGAACACTTCTAAAATTTTTCCTCCCACAACTTTTTCTTTTACACTGACAATGTAAAGAAACAAAATCAAACATTTCCACTTAGTTTACTTCCTCTAAAATAGTCTTTCTTCAGTTCATTTAGGGAGAGAAGTCCCTCTTGGTAATGTTATGGAGACATCTCCATGAGAGGAAAGAGTTTTCTCCTGGTTCCTAATTTGGTCACAAATCCCAGCTGCCCAGGAGAAATTTATCATGAACCTTCTGTCATTTTCTACATCCTTCCTAGAGATCACTGGGCTCTCTCATGGTCCAGAAGTCACTTTTCCTTTTGGATGGATGGCCTGAAGGCACCCAGGGGCTGCAGGCTGGGACTGCTTCAGAAATCCCTTGGGCTTGGAAGGATCCTTCTACCTGAGAGCTGAATGGGCTGTGCCAACCCCAGAGCGAGAGGGACTCACAGCAACAGAATTAAAGGGTGGTGAGAGAACCCAAAGAATAGACTGTAACATGCAGAGCAGGTGAGAGAGAACCAAAGACTGAACATGTCTGAAAAGTGGAGTCAAGTTTCCACCAGCTTAAAGATTGCTTAACTAACTCTTTGGGCAGGGAGTTTGAACTTTATCATTTATTGATGTAGTTGTTCTGTTTTAATAGATGAGAATCACAAGCATCTGTTGAGGGGAAGTACACAGGGAACCATCAGATGTATTGGGGCAGTTCCCTTAAGGACCAACAAGCAGAGTGAAACAAGAAATAGAGGGCAAGACCAGGTTGGCCCCTGAGTTCATCACCATGAAGATTCCATAGCCCTGCTGTGGGCAGCAATCCCATAGGCACGGCAAGGTGGGGGCAAGAAAGGCACCCCAGACCTCTGTCACTGCTCAGCTGTCTTTTAATACAACAGGAACCAGAAGGCAAGACTGAGTTGGCCTCTGTACTCACCACTAAGATTCCCCTGCTATGAGCAGCAACCCCATGAGTACGGTAGATGGGGTTAAAAAGCCAAACCAGACCTCTATGATCCCGTTTTGTCCATTCCAAATAAGTCTGTCTAAAGAAAACCTGAGATTTTTTCCTTCTGTTCCCACTGTCCTCATCCTCATAAACAGATTCTAGTACGACTCATTAAAATTTTATTTGAGAGATTATCAGAATTGAAAATGGCAGTTAATTCTTCAAGCCAAATGAGTCAGGAAAAGATGGTTTACTTTAATAGATCAATGTTGTGATGGTTGGCTCTCAAAATTGAGAGACAGATATTAGGTGTATGTTTGGAGAAGTTTTGTAGATGTAGAGTGCCGTTACTATAATATATCCCCTCACAGACCCCCTTTCCCTCCCCCTTGCAGCAGCCTCAGTTCCCAGGGCATTTGGGGAGGGCCGGCTCATTGCCAGGAGGGGCCACAGGACAACACCTGAGCTCCAGTCAAGGTGTGAGGAAGTGATCTCCACCTGTGGAGGGCAGAGAAGGAGCTGACTGACAAAACTTTGGGAGGGGCTGAGGGTATAAAAGGCAGAGCATCCATTTTATAAATGAGCACATGGCTGCTAGTCCCAGAGACCACCAGCACTGTAATTTTTCCTTATTCAGTCTGTTGTATTTTTTAAGGTTAAAAAAACCTTTAAGATTTTAAAAGTGAGGGTGACTTCTCACTTCTTGTCAAGGACAGTCCAAAATTCTCACCTTCGTGCCAGTTTGTGATGATTTCCAGGAGCCCAGGGCAATTTGGATTATCCAATCGAGCTTGTTGTAAAATGTTATAAATAACAAATATAGGTATTGGCTTTTGCATTTATGTATTAAGCCAATACCTATATTTGTTGTTTTTGTTTTGCAATTAAGTATTGATCACAAAAAATCTGATATAGTGCAATTTGTAATTACTGCTTTTGATACAGTATAACATGTCAGTTCATCTATGCACCCTATAGATTTTATAGATAGAGGCGTAATAGATGATATCTTAGATCATAGCTTAACAAAGACTGATATCGTGGAATGATTGTTTCATGTAACTAACTCAGAAAATGGTGTAAAATTTCCCACACTCAGGGATTTTCTTATCAGAAAAACAAGATAACAGAAACCAGAGCATGGAAAAAAAAAAGACTCCATTGACCCTCGTTATCAGGAAGTGAAAATCCAAGAAGATAAAACCACAAGAAAACATAAAATATATTAGTTTAAGGTACAAGATAGCCTGAAGAGAAGTCAAAAGTTAAAAACAAACAAAACAACATGTAAATTGAAAGTTAAGTTTAAATTCTTAAAAACTCTTAAAAATGTGCACACAGCTCACATATGTAACAGTACATAGAAAACATACATTAAGTTAACCCTTTGCAAGCAGACAAGCATCCCAGGTCAGGACTTTAACCCTTAATTAACTTGTATGAAAAGTGTAAATAGTGAGCCATGTTTCTCACGTGTATTGAGGTCAATGCCCTCGCTGCAGGCAGCATCGGTGCCAGGATGGATTGCAGAGACTTTTCCTTTGCAGCGCCAGCCCAGCGCGGGCACTGGGGATGAAGAGGCACTGAGGTGACCCTGAGAGGAAGTGCAAGGCACAGGGCGCAGCTGAGGAAGGACAGCGCTGTGCTGGGCTCAGAGGTGAAGCTGGCACTGCCCAGCGTGGAGAAGGTCCTTTGTGCAGCCCCTGTTACAGGCGAGCTTGGGCCTTGCTGCAAAGATATGGCCGCGAATTTGAGCAGTTGTCACTCTTGAATCCCTCATCAGACAGGTACACACACTCGAAATTGCCAAAGACAGGAACCCTGCAGGGAGGAGCAGAGCCAGAGCTGGTTTCTCGGTGCCTTAGGTTGGAAACCACGGGTTTTTATTACCATCTGTTAGAGGAAGAGCAGTTATCTCCTGTTAACTGGGCAGTTTTCTTCATCTCCTCCACAATCAATCCTCCCTCCAGCAGATATATTCTGTTAATGGCCAAGTGAAGGTCACTGCATGGCTGATAAAATTCTATCATCCCATTGTGAGATGCTCTGCCCAGGGAGTGGAGCCAAGCATTCCAACCTGGATATAGCATGATGTTTGGAACACCATAGCAGCCTTTGCCCACTGGATTGCCAGAGGAAGACCAGGCCCATCTACACCACAACTGGACCTTCTGAGGAAAACTCCAACCTTCTACAGGATCACTGATCCAACACAACCACACCTGTCACTGCAGGAGAGCTGCAGCCACCACTGAATGGGACTGCTACCACCACCCTGACCCAAAGAATGTCAGGGCATGTTCTGACACAGTCAGTAGGGGGTTTTTTTGTTTCTATGATTACATGTGAGTATTTAGTTCTCCTAGTCAATAAGTGTTATTCCTACTCTCACATCTTTGCCTGAGAGCCTTTTAAGTTCAAAATTATAATAAATCAGAGGGAGGAGGTTTACGTTTTCCATTTCAGGAAAGGCCCCCGCCTTTCTTAACAGACACCTATCTTGCCAAACCAAGACACCAGGGGAAGCCCTTGTGCCCCTGTGCCCCCAGGCCCTGCCCGGCTCCCCGGCACTCACCGGGAGCTGTAGCTGCTGCCGTCCCCCCAGTGCAGGCGCTCGCCCCGTCTGCGCAGCCCGAGCCAGAAATCGCCGTTCCCGCGGAGGCGGAAGAGCAAATCCTGCCCAGGAGAGAGGAGTGGGAGCTGCCCCGGCCCCGCGGGGGGACACGTGCCCGGGGCTGCCCCCGCACGCCGGGGCTCCTTCCCTGCAAGGCCCCGGCCCAGGGCTGCAGCCCCGGCCCTGCGAGCACCGAGCCCGGCCCAGGAGCGCCCCCAGGCTGCCCTCAGCCACCCCACAGCGCCCGCAGCCCCTCACTCACCATGGCCTCCTCATCCTGGGCAATGGCCAGGGAGGCATTGAGCTCGGAGCACCGTTCCTGACCCTGCTCCCATGTGCTATAATCCTTTGGCAAGTAGTAGCAGAGCGCCTTGTGCCCAACCCAGTCAAAGGGACAGCCCAGAACACACTCTGGAGTCGCAGGTGTGACTGGAACCTGTGGTGCTGCAGGGGGAAGAGGAGAAGGTCTGAGGATTCCCCTGTGCAGGGAGCAGGGAGCCCGCTCTGCCCCGAGGGGCTGGGCCCAGGCTGCTGCCCCTCCCTTACCTGCCAGCACAGCCAAGGCCGCCCCCAAAGCCAGCACCAGCACCAGGAGCAGCAGAATCAGCACCGCCGTGCCCATGGGATGGGACCTGAACCGTTCACCTGGAGCAGGAAAGAGCTGCTGGCTGCCAGAAGCAGAGCCGGCCCCGCAATCTGCTCAGCCCATGGCCAGGGAGCAGAGCAGGGAGCCCTGAGGCAGTGTGGGCCTCCCTCAGCTGGCAGCCAGAGAGCCAAGAGCCTGGCCACAGGCAGGGACACAGCTGTGGGCACAGGCAGGGACACAGCTGTGGGCACAGGCTGCAGCAGGGGAACTGCACAGCCTTGGGGGCAGCTGGGGCTCTTGCTTCCAGCCACGGATGGGGCCCAGCAGAGCACGAGGCCTCTTCCAGACATCGGGAAACAGCCACACACCTGCCAGCCCTGGCCTTGGGAGGGGACACGGGACCCTGCCTAGAGGGCACAGGGGTGGCCCTGTACTCACCCAGGAATCTTCTGAGTCTATTCCCTGTTACTGATCTGTTCTTCAGGGGCTCCTTCACAGCTCCAGGAATGGAGCAGAGTTCACTCTCCTCCTGCTCACAGCCAGTATCTCTCTGCGTGGAATAAACGGCACCTTGCTCTCCAGACATCAGGAGTGCTGGCAAAGCCTTTGGGAGCTCGGCCTCGGGAACAGCTTTGCAGCCGCGCTGATGGCACCCTGAAAGGGACACGGTGAGAGGTCGCTGCTGGTGCCGGCCGTGCGGGGGCTCAGGAGGGCGGTGGCAGCTGTGGCTGCGCTGTCGCCGCTGCCCAGAGGTGCGGCAGCAGGTGCGGAGACAAGCGCAGCCTCCGGGAGCTCTGCGGTGGCCGCAGCCGCGGCCCCTGTGGCTCTGCAGCCGCTGCAGCCCAGCTCCGTGCCGGGCCGGGCGCTGAGAGCGCCTGCGAGCTGCCGGCTGCTGCTGGCCCGGGGCAGCTGCGGCTCGGAGTCCGCCTGCCGAGGGGCGAGAAGCAGCAGCCCCGGGCTGCTCACCATTGTGCCCCGCATGATTCCCTGCCCCGGCGCCTCGGAGCCCGGGCACACCGAGCGCCGGCACGGCCGCCGCGGCTCCTGCCTGGGCACACGGAGCGGCTCCCGGCACAGAGCGCAGCTTCGAGAAGCCTCGGCTCCGGAGCAGGCTGCATGCGCCGCTTTGTGCCCGCACTCGGCGCCTGCAGCGCTTTGGGCTCTGAGGCACTGGGTTCAAGTTCATGCCGTGCCAGCCCCGAGCCGGGCACGGACACCTCCCGCCCGAGCAGCGGCCCCGAGCCCGGTGCCGCACGGGCGGGAACGGTGCCGGGCACGGAGCAGCCGCCTCCGTCCTAGCGAGAGCAGCCGCGATGAGCCATCGCTGCCGCGGCACCGGCTCCATGCCGGTCATCCGGGCAAGGAGGAGAGCGCGGGCAGCCGCTCCCTCGGCTGCGATCCCAGCGCAGGGGGCACACGGGAGAAGCCGGCACCAGGAACTCGGCAGAACCCCCCGGCCCTCACCGCGGCCTCCTCCTCCCGCAGCGAGCCCCGAGCTGGGGCAGCACCGACCGCGGTCCCACCTGGGCTGCAGCCGCCTCCGAGCTCCGCCGCCGCCTCGCCGGGCTCCGGGTGCTGCCGCCGCTGCTCCCAGCCCGGCCAGACACAACGAGCACGGCCGGTGCCGCCTCAGATTTGAGCCGATTTGACCAATCATATGCGGAACGCGGCCAATTATGGCGCGGCCCTTTTGCTCCCGTCCCCGCCCCGGCCCCTCTCCCCAGCGCTCCCCGCTGCATTTTCCGGGATCGGTTCCTTCACCTTTCTGGCGCCTCCCGTCGCTCCCGACCCGGATTTGGGGACCTGAACCCTTTGGCTCGGCTGAGCTCATTGGAAAATCCGGGGGCTGCCCCGCATCATCCTGAGCCCACGCTAGGTCCCCGCTCGGCTTTGCCCTCGCTGCGGCCGGCGCTTTCCCCGCTCCCGGGGCTCGGCTTTGCCCGGCGGCTCCGCTTGGCCCCGGCCGAACTCACTCCCCCCGTGGCTCCCCAGCCCTGCGGCGGGGCGAACCCCCGGCATTGCCGAAGGGCTCTGACTGCCCCTGGTACTGAAGCCTCATAGAACGTGTCCTAGAATGCCTTAAAATGTGTTGAAATGGTTTTTTAAAGTTAATCTTGAGTTTTTCGTGAATTCTGATTTCTCTGAGGATTGTTACTGGAGATATTCAAAGCGGTAAATGCAGTGCCTTGTCATTATTATCATGTCCAGCACAACACAATCGAATTTCTTTACCAGAAATGCTGATAACATTTACCATATGCTATTACACTAACTACAATCTCGAGAAGCTCCCGGTTTGTTAGACAGTTTGCCAAATTCTACTTTGTTGTTTCTTTCGGTACAATTGCACTTTAAAAAGTCTTAGTAAATCTATGGTTCCTTAAAATTTGTGGCTACCATGAGTTTTCCTCGATCTTAAATTACATAGGGTCAAAGTATTTGTCACACTTTTCTAATCCCTCCAGTAAATCCATCAGGCCACTATTTCAGCATGCTTGGTTCACATTTTCAGCACCTTTTGATATTAATAGCAGCAGACTAAATTACATATCATAGTACCCAGAACTTTTATGGATATTGATTGTTAGTTTGGTTCTGTTTTTTTTTTTTTTAATTTGATTTTAGTGTTCGTAAGACTAGGCAAAGCTATGTCTGAGTAACGTTAAACTATGTTTTATAACTCAATTGAGTTAATTTTGTTAAGAGTCATTTACGTTGAGGTGGATTTCTGCCAGGTTTGAGTGTTGCTGAGTTGGGATGAGATCAAGTTTCATTCTCCTTCATTTTAAGCCATTTCATGTTCTATTCCAGTTTTATTAAGATCAGCTTTTACTCGGTATTAGAGATGTAACTTAAATTCTCTTAAGTGTACCTCTAATTCTACTGCGGTGACATTGAATTACATTGCAATTAATTTTAGGCCCTAAGTTCATTTTGTTTAAATATGTTTCTTCACATTGCAAGATGTGGTTATTTTCTTCTAGAGATAAGACAGATCCCAGTGAGGCAGCTGTGATGAAACACTGATAAACACCTGCTTTTGGATAGAAGAAGATACAGTTTGTTGGGCCCTTGATCCTCTCACAGATTGCACAGGTGTCAGTGCTGCACTGCCTGACAGGATCATTGATTGTGATCTCTTCTGGTTTATCTTCCACAGATAACACAGGAGAGTGGGTGGTTGTTCCACATTATGGCTGTTATCCATTGTAAGATGTTCAGTGTTTCATTGTATGGATACAGGAATGCTGGAAGAATATTGTCTCCAATTCCTGAGACAGTCACCTCTGATGTATTGGTTCCATCATGTGAATTCACTCATTTTTATAACAGGTATTATTCATAAGACACCATTGCCGAATTTATAACTGGCTTTTCATGACTTTTGACATATCTTTGTGTGACTATCTACAAGACATGGTGTCACTTTGGGATCTCTCTGTTTTGTTCTCCAGCTGCAGATGCATCTCTTTGAACAGGTGTTACAGGGCTTGCAAGGGTTGCAGGGTGAAGAGAGAGACGAGGATGTTGAATCCATGTTCAGAAGGCTTGATATATTACATTATTTCTATACTAAAAAGAATAGAGAGAAAAGTTGTCCGAAGCTAGCTAAGATAAGAATAGAAAAGGAAGGAATAACAAAGTTCTGTGTGCAGGCAGAAAGCAAGAACAGCTCTGCTGTGAGTGATCAGTAAATCCAAACATCCACCAATCACGAATCCACCTGTTACATTCCACAGCAGCAAATACCCATTGTTTACATTTGTTGCTGAGGCCACAGCTTCTCAGAAGGGAGAAAAATCCTAAAGAAAGGATTTTTCACAAAAGACGTCTATGACAAACAGGCTGTATGCAGCCGTTCCCTGCACTGCCTGCTCAGCCTTTAGTCCCTTCTCTTGTTCCAGCAAGGTTGCTGTGCCCTGACCCAGGGCTGTCTCATGATTTTCCTGTGTTTTCAGAGCTCCAGGATGAGATCTCTGGGCTCTGTCAAAAGCCTCATCTGAGCTGAGGTCCTGTGGTCTTTCCCGACCCTTTTGTGCCACATCCTCATGGCACAGGGCTGTGACCTGCTGAGGGCAAGGCTGCTCCTGCTCTGCGGGAATCAGACACAGCCCCAGGTATCCTCACAGGAGCACTCCAGCAGTTTGCTGTGCTTGGGGCATCTCATAGCTGCTATTATTGAGAGATTTGTTTTTGAGGTATGTGAGGGAGACCCTCCCACTGAGGGACTGGGCTCTGGCCAGGCCCTGGCTCTACCTGGTTGGAAAATTGCCAACAAACCCAGATGTTTTCTGCCTCAAAACTCTATTCAAGTCTCTTGGACTTGGCAATTTGACCAATCCTATACCAATAGGACAGCTGGATCAAAATCAGTTAAACTTAAACCTAAGATGCTGCGAATTGAGGTACAGCTCCCTAAAAGCAGAGAGGACGCCATTATCCCTGTAGATTAATTAGACAGAATTAAATTAAACAGAACAAGAGTAAACGAGGCGAGTAAAGCAGAACTAACCCAGCTCTCGGGTCAGGGGATAAGAGCCGGTTACAGGGATTTAATCGCGTTGTGTCCCACCGGTGTCCGGCCGGGACCGGTGCCCAGGAATACCGGCAATGCCGGGAACCATCTCCCGTCGGGGACAGGGGGTGACCGGGCCGTCCCGGGGCCCTGCTCGGTGCTGGAGGCAGCACGGGCGGCAGGCCCGGGAGCGGGGCCGGGGGATCGCGACCGGGACCGCGCTGGGGCTCGGGGCCGCGCCGGGCACCGGGGCAGCGGCGGCCACGCACGGCTGCACCGATTTCCGCGCGTATCGCGATATCACCCTCAGCGCCGCCGCCCCGCCGCCGCCATCGCGCCGCTCCTCCCCGGGGGCGGAGCGCTTTGGGCCCCGGCGCGATGGAGGCGCTGCTGCGGCCGGCGCTGCCCGAGGTCGCGGTGTGCTCCCGCCTGTTCGCGGCGGCGGCGGCGGGCCCGGGCGGCGAGGCGCTGCTGCGGCGCTGCGCTGAGCTGGCCCTGGTGCGCTTGGCCCCGCTCCTGGCCGCCTGCGTGTGGCAGCGGCAGCCGTTCCGCCTGCGCTACGCGCCGGGCCGCGGTGAGCCGGGAGCGGGCCGGGAGGCGCGGCGGGAGGAGCGCCCGGAGCCGGGGAGACTGGGAGGGAGATCCGGCGGCCGGGAAGCGGGAGAGTGTGTGGGGGATCTGGCGGCAAGGAAGCGGGGGTGTGTGAGGGGGATCCGGGAGCGTGTGAGGGGGATCTGGAGGTCGTAATCGAGGAGCATCTGAAGGGGAACCCGGGAGCGTGTGAGGGGGACCCGGCGGCCGGGAACCGAGGGCATGTGAGGGAGAATCGGGAGAGTGTGAGGGACACCTGGCGGCCGGAATCGGAATCTTTTGAGGGTAATCCGGCGTCCGGGAACCGGCAGTGTGTGAGGGGGAGCTGGGCGGTGTGAGGAAGACCCGGTGTCCGGGAACCCGGAGCCTGTGAGGGGGACCCGGCGGACTCGAACCGGGAACGAGTGAGGGAGAACCGAGGCCATGTGAGGGGCTCACGGCGCCGAGAATCGGGATCTTTGGAGGAGAGACCGGCGGCCGGGAACCGAGGGCGTGTGAGGGGACCCGGCGGGCTCGAACCGGGAGCGTGTGAGGGGGACCCGGCGGCTTCCCCGACTCTCGGTGTCACAGCACGGGTTAACCCAGTGAGGCATCTGGTGCCGCCTCCCTGCTGCAGCCGGGCCGTCCCCGAGCACAGGACACAAGATTCTGCCAGCAGGGTCTGGGATATCCGCAGTGAGGGAGACTCCGCAGCCCGTGTGGACAATCTGTTCCCGGGCACGGCGTTGCTGAGGCGCCTCTCCTCTCTGTGCCCTGTGCAGGTGTGCCTGGCTGTGGCAAGGGTGTTGGAACCAGGTGTTGATCCATAAGGTCCCATCTAACCTAAGCCTTTCTATGGGTTTGTGAATATTAAAAAAACCCCAGCAGACATGGATTCAGAAGTGTCCCTGAGGGTAGGGAATGCTCAGGGCTGGAGTGTGGCTGTCTGTGTAAGGACACAGGCTTTGTTTAGTACAGGTGAAATAATGAGCAGACACCTTCACCCGAATATGGATGGCTGCTAATGGCAATGAATTAAAATGGAACTAATTTATTTGGTTATTAGCAAAAAATTGTTCAATTATTTTCCCCTACTCCAAGATTCTTAAAAGGGCTGGAACACAACACTAAAATGGATTGCAAGTGTGTACTTGGAGCGGCAGCCTCATACTTTGTTATTGTTTGAGGGAAAAGAGTGAGGGAGTTGAGAACGTTGCATTCAGGGCTTTTCTTAGGATCAGGAACCAGCAGAGGTCGCCTGTAGCACCGGAAATGCTGCTTTTTAATGCCTGGGATGTTCTGAGGCACTTAGGATATCTTAATTCTCCTAAAGCACTTCTCCAGTTGAAGAGAAACGTGGTGTTATTGTTGTTAAGGAAACAAGATATATTTGATGAAAAGTGTTGCAATTCAAATGGGGATTTTCCAGAATATCAAGGATTTTTCCTAATGCATTTAGAATGACTAAAGTTTATATTTGCTTGGGGATTTCAATTTGGAACAAGCGTTGTATAGCCTGAAAAGCAATTTATCAGAAAAATCTTTCTAAGATGTATTTTGAATGCAGTCTCAGGCAGTGCCTGTAATATGGGTGCCTTCAAAGGCACTCTGGTGACCTGGAGGGAGTTTGCTGGCTGTCCCCAGCCCAGTCCCGCTGCAGGGAGTGTTTGTTTCTGCTCTGGCTGTTGCAGGTGACTTTCACTCGGTGTTTGTATGCACAGCTGGTGCAGCAGCAGTTTGTTCCAGACAGACGCAGTGGATACACCCTGCCCGCCCCAGCTCATCCTCAGTACAGAGCCTGCGAGCTGGGCATGAAGCTGGGAATGGTTCCTGGGGCATTTTGGCCTTGGCTCATGCATGTGCAGGGAATGGGTCCTTGTCTGGAGGTTGCCTGCTTGTCCAGAGAAATGTGAGCAAAGTCTGTCCCACCTTGAGAACCTCTTGTTGTTGCATCTTTTGTCTGCAGGCTCATGGCTTTGAAATGTTGTGCTCCAAGAGCAGCAAAGTGGCTCCTGATGCCAAGAGAAACGTGTTAAGGGGTCCTCTGTGGAGAGATTCCTCAGGAGCTTGAAGGAGAAGGATTATTTCAAGGTCTGTGAGTATTTCAGTGTCTGTGGCTTTTAAACATTGCAGGGAAAATACATTTTAACCCTTGAACTGGTGTAAGGAGCTTGAATCCTTATCTCTGTGGGAAATGAATTAATGTGTTTAAAGGGGACATGTGCAGGTTGTTCTCCTTTGAAAGGAATTTATTTTGGAAATTAAAAAGGAAAAAGCAAGATGTGGGCATTGATTCATTTATCTAAAGCAAGGGGAGAAATACACTTGAGTGAAGAAAACCCCCACATGTGATTGTGTGAGGTGTAACTGATTTCACTGGTTTCCATTTCATTTCCACCCCTCTAGAATTCAATATTCTTCAAGATCCATACATAACACCATAGACCTATCTGGGCCCATGCAAGTGTAATTTTTATGTGTGTGTGGTTTTTGTGGGTTCTGGTGAGGTTCTGTGGGTTTTTTTTTTAAAGATGCCTTTGAGTACTTCTCTGAAGTTAATAAATTGGACATAAATTGACTGCCTACTTGAAGGTTATAATATTGGACAACTTTATTGAGATTCTTAGGTTAATATCCTTTAATATGCTTCAAATACAGGAATGCCCCTTGGCTGTATTGAGTTCCAAGTGTAGATGGCCAAGAGGTTTTAGTTGTTCTGGTTCTCTCAGCATTTCTGTGTGACCAACAGTCACCCTTAGGATGCCTAACTGTGAGGAGGAAAGGGAGGGAGAATTGTTTGGGTTCATGCCTGTGACTTGCATTCAATAGGGAGAAATGGAAGGATCAGCCAAGTACCTGGAACTGTTGCACATGGCAGAAGATCACTTCCAGCAATCTGTTGCAGTGCCAGAAAGGTGAGAGCTGCTTGAAATTCATGAGTGTCATATACCCTACAAATCCTGTAAGTGACCTTTGAAATCCTTGTCACAAACACCTGAACCCTTTTCTCCACTGCACATTGAACATGGGAGCTGTGGCCAGGACATACAAGTACTAATTCCTCTGGAATGCTCCACTGGGAGAAGTTCTGGCTTGAGTAACTCTTTTATCTTGGTTTTGTGAAATGCTGAGCTCTTCCAAGTGGATTCCAAGTGGTGACTGCAAAGCAATTTTTGCTTGGTTGACTGTAGAAAGTGTAGAAAAGTTTCATTGAAAAGCAGTGCCAGTGAATAATGAATACAGGGTAATCTGTCTCCTTTGCTCAAGGAGCTGGCTGTGGATTTCTCTGGAAGATCAAATCCAAAAAGTAAATCACTACAGAAATATCTGAGGCTTTGCCAGCCCATAATGTCTTGACTTATTTTTTGAGTTTCCAGTCTGTGCTGGTTGGGATCAGGTAATCTTAATATTTACCAAGGCAAAATAAATGTAAAGGAAAAGAGCCTTGGCCAATGGGTTTGGAGCCATCAGCTGGGAATTGCAGGGACTGACTGTGTCCTGTTTTGGCCAATGCTCTGGGTAGTGCTCTGGTACTTCCCCACTACTACAGACAACCCCCATTGATCTGAAGGAATTGGAGAGAGAAGCAGCTTGTCTTCCTGCAGAGGATGGTGAGCTGGATGGGGAATTATTCCTATTACAGATGGTTATTTGTGGGGGGAGAGGGGCAATGCTGACAGCTGTGAAGGGAGAGCCAGTCCAGCCTTCCTCAAGACTAAACACTGGATTGGCTCTCCCAGTTTAGAGTGAGCCTTTCTTCCTCCACTGAGTGGCCAAAGGCTTCCCAGTGACTGAATGGTCTCTCTGAGTTTGAGCTCTGCAAAGCAGAGTTTGTAAGTAGTGACAAGAAATCTGCACTCAGTTCTTCTCAGCCTCTCTGTGCCTTTGCTGTGTGTGAGCCAGGACCAGCACAAGAGCTGAACTGCAGAACTGAGCTGCAGGATGGTTGCAGCCCTGTCAGTCAGCTGGTTTGGGCCTGTGGGCCAGCAGGCTTGTGCAGAGTAACAGATCTGTGCTGTGTCCTTTCAGATGACAGCTGGCTGGATATGACACCAGGTGCTCTGGATCAGATGCTGAAGGAGACAAGAAATGAGTCCCTTCCTTCCCCATATGAGGAGGAGCAAAACTATGGCTTGGAAACAGTTGCTGAGAGCATGAAGGCTTTTGTGTCCAAAGTGTCCACACAGGAAGGAGCAGAAATACCATGGTAGTAGCACCTGGAGTTTGGCTCTGGTGTGGAATGTTGCACTGTGCTGCAGCCCTGTGCTTGGTTCTGTGATGCAGAGAATCAGAGTTTGAAGGTGCTGTGCTGAGCAGGGCCTGAAGCAAAGGCAGAGCAGTGACCCTGTACTTGCTTTAAATCAGCTTGGTGCCACTCTGGCACTGGTGCAGGTTCAAGTGCTGCAAGCTGAGCTGCTCTCTGTCCCTCAGTTGGGTTTTGTGGTCTTCACAATTTTTCTCTTTTTCTGCCAAGAATTCTTCCACTCACTGTTTGATGTCTAATGCACACAGGCTTCAGACTTCTGAGGACTTTTAAATTTAAATGTCCCAACTTCAATCCTGTCTTGAGAGACATCATTATGGCTTGTGCCTGTGTCAGGCTTAGGCAAGCATAGAAGCTTTATTTCTTTAAAAATATTTTTATATTTCAGGTCATCTGATGAATCCCAAGTTACCTTTGATGTGGATTCTTTTACAAAAGCCCTGGACAGAATTTTAGGTGAGATTGCTTCTTTCTTTGAAACAAATGCCAGCACTGATTTCTTTGCTGTTGTACTGACACCAAATCATGTGCAGGGGCAGACTCTGAGGAGCTGGATTCTGATGATGCGAATGAGGAGGAGGAGTTTGGTTTCTCAGCTGAGGATGATGAAGAGCTGGATGCTGGGAATGGAAGGCAGGAGCAGAAGGTGTCTCCTGAGGAGCTCGTGGGCAGTCTCAAGGCGTACATGGAGGAGATGGACCGTGAGCTGGCACAGAGCAACGTTGGGAAAAGTTTCAGCAGCCACAAGAGAGGGGTGAGTGTGCCTTGAGCTCTGATTTGCAGCAGTAATTTCCAAGCAGGAAATGTGCTGCAAATGGCCATTCTGAGTAATGGGATTGGAACCTTCCCACGTGCAAGCAAAGTGTGCTGGACCTGCACCATCATACATTTTTTATAAACTAAAGCTTACCTAAGCTTGGAATTTGCCCATCTTTTCCAAGGCTTAGTTTTAGTTTGCCCATCTTTTCTCTGTTTTTGGTAGTAGGGCAAGCATCTGCAGCTTCACTTGTGAGTTCCTGTAGTAGTTTTCTCCCATAGGAAGCAGAGCCAGGACTCAGCAACACTTTGTGTCCTTCTCTTGGAACCTAATCTGGGTAATGGACAGTGGTGATTTCCAGCTGGCATGAGCATTTGGTGTCTGAATTCCTGTCTATCAGGACTCAGGAGTGTACTGGACTTTGTTGGCTGCACAATTGTTGTTTCTTTTCTCCTGTGATTTACCCTTTTTTTTTTTCCCTTAAATCTGCTCATGCAATTTGATAAAGCTTTCTCTTTGTACTCCCTGCAGGCAGGTTCTGTTGGAGCAGCCCCATGTGAGAGTGCTGGCCCTGACTGTGGAGCTGAGGCTGCTGAGCTGGCAGCCCTGGATGTGGACATGAACCTGGTGGCAAACCTGCTCGAGTCCTACAGTGCCCAGGCTGGCCTGGCAGGACCCACCTCGAGCATTTTACAGAGCCTGGGGGTGAATTTACCTGAGAGCACAGAGCTCACTGGCAGCTGAGCAAGGCAGGGAGAGCCTTGGCACCAGACATGGCTGCTGGGGAGATGGAGCACAGACACACAAGCAGGATGGGGGAGAAGAGGCCAAAGGTTTGAATTTGGAGTATTCTGTTCATTCTGTGTCACTTCAGCAGAGTGAATTTACCTGCAAAAGCTTCTGTTTGCACACTGTCTTGGGTGGAAATGAGATTTTCCCAGTGCTGACACAATTTCAGAAAACTGAAAAATGATGTTGTATGCATGACTCAAATGATGTTTTCTTTTATTACAACACCTCTCTCCCATTTTTCCTTTCAGTGATCCAATTTGCCACATTTCTAAAATGTCCTTTTACCCATTGCTGAGTGGGTTCAATATGTGGGGAGCAGTTCTTGTTCTGAAAATGCTGCTGCCTTCAGGGGCAGGTGGGGAAATACCACATTGCAGGAAGAGTAATTGGATCAAATGTGTAAATATTGGCCAGAAGTATTTTTAAAATTTATTTCAATAAAAATAGAAATACAACTTGATTGCTGAATTTTTTTGAAGGTATGCATAACTTCTTCAGTGTAGTATCAGATCTTGGAGTGAAAGTGTTTTTGTAATTGTTCATTTTCTGAATGAATTCCATTATTGCTGAATGTTGATATACAGCTACTGCTGGCATGATGTGAGCCCAGGCTGAGCAGTTTGGGGTTTTTTCAGTGAAAATGTGGCTAGAAGGCATGCAGCATGTTGCTTTCATGTGGGATGAAAAATCTATTTTAAATATGACTACTTTAGTTTCAACAAGTTAAATTTGCAATAAAATAGATAGAAATTCTTGATACACAAACACCAGCAATGCAGTCCTCCTGGGTCCAAATCAGCTTCTTAATTTCTCTTTATTTCATTTTCATTCAGCAATTAATGAGTTGTCCTGCACTGATGTTGTGTAATTCACTTTGTCAGCAGTTCAGGGAGAGCACTGGCAGGTTGGACAGGGATTAGAGATGGACAGCAAGAGCTGGGAAGTGTGAAGAAGGTTCTGCTAAATTTCAAGGAATTTGGATTGCTGAGAGGTGAGAGAGACTCAGACAAATCTGCGGTGGAAAAATGGGGTTAAGAGAGGTTTTTTAATTGAGACAAGGCTAATGAGCAGTTAGTGGTGGAAAACAGAGGTACTTGAACCTTGGGAAGGGTTGGTGTTTGACTAGGGAAGGTGATTTACTCTGAAAATACATAAAATTCTCTACTGATGAGTAGCTAGATCAAGTTTAGATACTTTAAAACATAATTGAGTTGAAGAACATGATCACATTGAGCTGCTGTGTGGCCTGTGCTATAGAAAAGGTCCAAATAGATGGAGGGACTCCCTTAGTGCATGAGGAGAACTCCTAAGCTGGGTTCAGAACAAAGCTGCTCTTTTGCAAACACTCCAGCTGCTGTTGCTGCTTGGATAATCTGACTTTTCCAACAGTGGGGCTGGGATTTCTCTGGGGCTCTGCTCATCCCAACTCTTTCCATTTGTTCAGCAGCTTCCCAGGGGAGCCCTGCAAGGCTCTGGGAGTGCTCCCAGGAGAGTTTGCCATGGCAGAAGAAGCATTTCCATGCTGCCTCTTCCTCTGCTTTGAGGTAACACACCAGGCATCTCCACTTTTAATTCTGAGAGTGTTTTTAGTGAAGGAAGCCCGATGGAATTAATTAGGGAAGACAAGTGGTGTGTGGTTCCCTTTCAATGGATTTCTGTCCAAGTGTATTCTGGAGTTGTGTAACTGGTTAATTTTCCCTTATTGTCTGCGTTTCACCTGGGGGAATCCCCATTCACCTGCAATGCTGAGGGGATCAATGGAAAGGAACCCTGCCTTGGCCATTATTTCAGGGCTATCAATGGATGGGGAATCCCCATTTTCTTGCTTAAATAGATCAGGGAACACCCTTTGTGATGGGATTTTATCAGTAGGGCTGGAAAAAAAAGGTGGCACTGAAGGGCAAGAAAAAAACAAGTGGAAAATGTTTGCAGAAAAGGGTAGGAAATGAAGGTCGGAAAAAGAGGTTGCAAAAAAGGGCAGAATAAAAAATGAGAGGGAAAAAAGTGGCAAAAAAGTGGGGGAAAACGGCATCAATAAAAGGGGGGAGAAAGGACAGAAAAAAGTAGGGAAAAATAGCACAAATAATGGGAGAAAAAAAGGGCAGCAGAAAAAGGGAGGAAGAGTTAAAAACTGAGATGGCATAATGGTGAAAACGTGGTATTTAAGAAGCAGGAAAGGTGAAGAGAAAAGGGTGCGAAACATGTGAGGAAAAAGAATGGGAAATATGAGGGGGAAAAGAGCAGGAGCCCCAGAGACACCCCCAGAGCTCAGACCCCCTCCCCAATGCCACAGACACCCCCAGGTACCCCCAAGAGAGCCCCTGCAAACCCCACAGACCCCTGGGCCTGGGTTCCTGCAGGAACACTGGGGAACAACTGGGCTCCTTGCAGCGGGATGGAAACAACGGCCAGGGCTGGCAATGTGTGCCCACTGTGCTGCCAGGCTGGCAATCAGCTGGGTGGGGCCGTGCCATGGCAAAGGCTCCTGAACAGCTGCCAGGTTTGTGGGCTGCAGCTGGAGCTGAGAAGCAAAGGGATTAGTCCAGGCAGGAGAACATCCCATCGTGGGGCACTGCTGCAAAGTGGGCATGTTTGGAACAGAGCCTCTCCTTCAGCAGGCCAACGCTGCCAGATGGAAATTGCCAAGGGCACGAGGCTGGCAAGTGAAGAGCAGAGCTGCTGTGAAGGGAAAGCTCAGTTCATTCACAGAGATCACACAGGTCACTTGAGTGCAGGTAGGAAACAGAAAATGAGAGATTTCCAGGAAAGCCTTTGTAGTTTGGTGGGGCCAAGGAGTCATGATACCCAATGGCTGCAGGGAGGGTGATCCAAATTAGTTCTGAGCAGATTTTATTTTTATTTTAATTGGTGAGGGTCATTAACCTTAGCTGCAGTTTTAAGGCCAAACAGTTTTGGAGTCTATTCTAGTTTAATCTAGCTGTCCTCCAGGCTGCATACTCACAGCAGCCATATTGAACTGTCATATGATGTGTGAATTTTCTTTAGTCCCTATTCAAATGTCATCCTTCCTGGGTTTTCAGCTTCTTTTTAACATGCTAGTAAATCTTCTGTGACCCTCTGCAGTATTTCCATGGGTAAACCCACTGAAGAGCACAAGCTAAAGGATGCTACCTCCAGCTGAGCACAGGGAGCAGTGGGAAAGGATGTTCTATCAGCATTTTCTGTCCCTGTGCTGATACTGTTCTCCCTGGGAGGGAGCTGGGAAATCCCTATTTCTGCTCCTGTGCTCTTCCTGATGTGTGTCACAGCTGATGCCAATCCCATTTTCCCCCTGTAACGATGATTCTGGACATCTCTGAGTGTACCTGCTGGCCTTGGAAATGCCACTGATGGTTATTGAGGAGAAGGCAAGTCCCACCATTTCTGTGTGGGAACGGAAACGTGTGGCCGTCCCTCAGTGCAGCTCTTTTGGTGACAGCAGTCAGTGGCCATTCCTGGTGCAGTTCTGTTATCATTTTGTCTTATACCATTCTATTTTATTCCCTTCACACTTCCCACCCTTTTATGTGCTTTACTTTTTAACCAGCACTGCCCCAATGGTCCCTGGGTGCAGCTCCTTTAGAGAACAGGGCCTGTCCCAACAGGCGGCTGCTGCAGCCAGGGCAGGGGCAGGGCAAGGCACATCACAGCACTGGTGGTGCTCAGACTGTTGGCTTTTGCAGTGCAGGCAGATCAAATGAATCCCAATTGTCAGAGATTTCTACCATCTGCTACTTCTCCCCTTTTTTCCTGCATGGATTTGACAGCTCTTCCTTTCCTCGCACGGAGCTGGAAAGCAAAATGCCAACCCGACCCATGGCCACCCCACCACCTTGTCCCCCTTTCCCTCCCCGTTACTTGGCACCACTTTCTCCCTCCTCCTTCTGTCCCTGCCAGCTCCAGCAAAGCCATTTCCCCCACTGGCACCAGCTGCCTCCTGTCCCTCGCTCCCATTTTGCCCACTCTGAACTCCTGGAGCCGCCTGCCCGCGGAGCCGCAGCCGCCGTGGGGCCGGGCAATGGTGCAGGGAATGCTGGCAGGGATTCTTGGGCTGGGCTGGGCCAGGCCAGGTGCCCGGGGTCAGCAAAAGCGCTCTGAGCCTCTGCTCCTGCCCCTGGGCAGGCAACAGAACACAGCAGGAAAGGCTCGGGGCTCTCAATAAAGGCAGCCAGAGATCTCTCACCCAACATGGGCAGAAGAGGCCCAGAGTGGGGAAATGAAATTTCATTGAATTTATTATCAATCAGAACAAGGAAATGAGATGTTCCCCAAATCCCAAAAATGACCTTCTCCACACTGTTCTCTCCTTCCTGGGCTTCGCTTTGTCCCCTGGTCCCCCCTCCCTCCTCCCCACACAGTGGCACAGAAGGATGAGGGGGGTTATAGTCACATCATGTCACTGCTTCTCCCTCCGAGAGACAAATCCTTATCCTGCTCCAGCCTGGCATTCCTCCCACAGGAGGACAGTCAGATTCTTTACAGCAGACAGACAGATAAAGAGACAACAGACTATTCTCCACAGTCAGGTGCCTGGTGCCAAAAGTGGGATTCCTGCTCAGCACATGTCAGCAGTTCTTCCTCCTCTTCCAAAGACAGTTCAAAACTCTCCCATTCCGGCCAGTTGGTGATGATTTCCAAGAGCCCAGGCCGATTTGGATTCCCCACTGGAGCTTGTTGTGTCATGAGGACAATGCACTCCCTGCAGGCAGCATCGGTGCCAGGATGGATTGCAGAGACTTTTCCTTTGCAGCCCCAGGCCAGCGCTGGCACTGGGGATGAAGAGGCACTGAGGTGACCCTGAGAGGAAGTGCAAGGCACAGGGCGCAGCTGAGGAAGGACAGCGCTGTGCTGGGCTCAGAGGTGAAGCTGGCACTGCCCAGCGTGGAGAAGGTCCTTTGTGCAGCCCCTGTTACAGGGGAGCTTGGGCCTTGCTGCAGACATACGGCCGCTCATTGGAGCAGTTGTCACTCTTGAATCTTTCATCAGCCAGGTACACACACTCGGAATTGTGAAAAACAGGAACCCTGCAGGGAGGAGCAGAGGCAGCGCTGGCTGCCAGGGGAAGCCCTTGTGCCCCTGTGCCCCCAGGCCCTGCCCGGCTCCCCGGCACTCACCGCGAGCTGTAGCTGCTGCCGTCCCCCCAGTGCAGGCGCTCGCCCCGTCTGCGCAGCCCGAGCCAGAAATCGCCGTTCCCGCGGAGGCGGAAGAGCAAATCCTGCCCAGGAGAGAGGAGTGGGAGCTGCCCCGGCCCCTCGGGGGGACACGTGCCCGGGGCTGCCCCCGCACGCCGGGGCTCCTTCCCTGCAAGGCCCCGGCCCAGGGCTGCAGCCCCGGCCCTGCGAGCACCGAGCCCGGCCCAGGAGCGCCCCCAGGCTGCCCTCAGCCACCCCACAGCGCCCGCAGCCCCTCACTCACCATGGCCTCCTCATCCTGGGCAATGGCCAGGGAGGCATTGAGCTCGGAGCACCGTTCCTGACTCTGCTCCCACGTGCTGTAATCCCGTGAGAAGTAGTAGCAGACCCCATTGTACCCAACCCAGCCATGGGGACAGCCCAGAAGAGACGGCGGAGTGGCAGGTGTGACTGGAACCTGTGGTGCTGCTGCAGGGGGAAGAGGAGAAGCTCTGAGGATTCCCCTGTGCAGGGAGCAGGGAGCCCGCTCTGCCCCGAGGGGCTGGGCCCAGGCTGCTGCCCCTCCCTTACCTGCCAGCACAGCCAAGGCCGCCCCCAAAGCCAGCACCAGCACCAGGAGCAGGAGAATCAGCACCGCCGTGCCCACGGGATGGCACCTGAACCGTTCACCTGGAGCAGGAAAGAGCTGCTGGCTGCCAGAAGCAGAGCCGGCCCCGCAATCTGCTCAGTCCATGGCCAGGGAGCAGAGCAGGGAGCCCTGAGGCAGTGTGGGCCTCCCTCAGCTGGCAGCCAGAGAGCCAAGAGCCTGGCCACAGGCAGGGACACAGTTGTGGGCACAGGCAGGGACACAGCTGTGGGCACAGGCAGGGACACAGCTGTGGGCACAGGCTGCAGCAGGAGAACTGCACAGCCTTGGGCGCAGCTGGGGCTCTTGCTTCCAGCCACGGATGGGGCCCAGCAGAGCACGAGGCCTCTTCCAGACATCGGGAAACAGCCACACACCTGCCAGCCCTGGCCTTGGGAGGGGACGCTGTCCCCAGCCTTTAGACCACAGGGGGACCCTGCACTCACCCAGGAATCTTCTGAGGTTCCTTTTGCGTTCATTGTTGGTTGCTGGTGTTCCCTGGGGAGCCAGGGGCTCCCTCACACTCCCATTTTTGGTGCAGAATCCATTCTCCACATCTGCACTCACTGCACGCTCACAAGTGGCATCCCCCTGCTTATGCCAAGAGGCTTCTTGGGCCCCAGGCAAGTGTGGAAGTGCGGCTGCTAGTTCCTCCTGGAGATGCTGGGGCCCATTCGGAACTCCACAAATGGAGCAGAATTCACTCTTCTCCAGCTCACAGGCGCCATCTCTCTGCCCAGAACAAACAGCACCATGCTTGGGAGACATCAGGAGTGCTGCGGGCAGATCCTTTGGGAGCTCGGCCTCGGGAACAGCTTTCCAGCCGCGCTGATGGCACCCTGAAAGGGACACGATGAGAGGTCACTGCTGATGCCGGCCATGCGGGGGCTCAGGAGGGCGGTGGCAGCTGTGGCTGCGCTGTCGCCGCTGCCCAGAGGTGCGGCAGCAGGTGCGGAGACAAGCGCAGCCTCCGGGAGCTGGGGCAGCACCGACCGCGGTTCGCAGCTGGGCTGGAGCCGCCCCCGAGCTCCGCCGCCGCCTCGCCGGGCTCCGGGTGCCGCCACCGCTGCTGAAGGAAACGAGCGCTCCGCCCGCCGCCCCTCCCATCCCAGTCAGACCCCGGGGCACTCGGGCTGGTGCCGCCCTGCGCTCACACTCCGCGGGCACTCGGGCTGGTGCAAAAACCTTGCTAAGGAAAAGGGCCCCACTCTGTTGAAGCCGGTCGAGAACCGTAGCCCCTTGGAAGCCCCTTCTGGGGTTCTTAACAGTGAATTACAGCAGGCATTTTCGGAGTGAGCCTGGCCAGGTGCCCGGTACCAGCAATTCCCACGAGTTCCTTGTGCCGGCTTCCCCCATGTCCCCCCCGCCCCTCTCCGCGGCCCCCCCCGCAGCGAGCCCCGAGCTGGGGCAGCACCGACCGCGGGTCCCACCTGGTCTGGAGCCGCCTCCGAGCTCCGCCGCCGCCTCGCCGGGCTCCGGGTGCCGCCACCGCTGCGGAATGAAACCGGCGCTCCGCCCGCCGCTCTTCCCCTTCTGGCCAGACTCCGCGGGCACTCGGGCTGGTGCCGCTGTGGGCTCACACTCCGCGGGCACTCGGGCTGGTGCCGCCCTGCGCTCACACCCCGCGGGCACTCGGGCTGGTGCCGCCGCAGCTCGGGGCTCTCGCTGTGGGAGGGTTTTGGCTCCTCAGAGTGCGGCAGCGATGCCGAGCAGTAGGGGAGCAGCGAGCGGGGCGGCCAAGCGAGTAGCGCGCCGCGGGGACACCGACGTTCCTGTCCCGAAAAAGGAGTGCTAAGAAAAAGGGCCCCGCTCTGTTGGAGCTGGGGAAGAAGCGCAGCCCCGGGGAAGCCGCTTCTGGGGCTCTGAACAGTGAATTCTCGCAGGGATTCTTGGGCTGGGCTGGGCCAGGCCAGGTGCCCGGGGCCAGTTCTGAACCTCTGCTCCTGCCCCTGAGCAGGCAACAGAACACAGCAGGAAAGGCTCGAGGATCGGCAAAGGCCAGGCAGAGATCTCTCACCTGTCACTGGTATAAAGGGACACGACTGGGGGGAATTCTTTGAATTTATTGTGACACAAATCCTGGCAAGAGAAGGAGCGGTGAAGCAGCAGGGTTCAGCCTCGGAAGCAGGACTGTGCCCTCGGCCCCCGGCAGCCGCAGCAGGGGATAAAGGATCCCCGGGCCGAGCAGCGGCTCTGCCCCAGCACGGGGATGTGTCCGGAGCCCCCGCTCCGGGCCGGGCTCGCAGGGCCGAGCGCGGAGCAGGCGCTGAGCTGCTCCTGGAGCTTCCAGCGCTGCTGGATCCGGCGGGCGCGGCACAGGCACTGCCGGGGGCATCGCTCGGTGCCTGGCGGCGTTTGCCGTCCCCAGGGAGAAACTGAGCCCGGCCCGCAGCGCCAGCTCCTCCTCACCCTTCTATTGCAATTGCTCCATGGTTAAACCAAGGGGAAACTCCCTCTTGTCGCCAATTCAAAGCCTTGAGTCAAGGGGAGAACGGAGGTTCCCTCTCCATTTAGATCCCTAAATCATAAGGAGGGTTTCCCCTCAATTTAATCCTGAATAAAAAGTGAACGAAGGGGGATTTTTTCTCAATTTAGGCTCCTAAAATGAGGGGAAATTCAGTTTCCCTCTTCAATTTACCTCAAGAAAGACCATTCTGGGGGCTTTTGGACAAATATTTTGTCAGTGAAGGTCCCTTCAAATGGAGGGACCCCTTTGATGGAACTCTTATAGTGGCACATCAAGAGGTTCCTCTCAAGGGAAGCCCTTTCAGACCAGGGACAGCCGTGTTTGCTCTCAGTTTGAACCAGGAGATGATGAAAATGGGGCTCTTTTCCTCAATTCCAACAGCACCATAAAGATATTCTCCTTACATTTCAACATGAAAATCAAGGAAAACGGTAATTGCCTGCCTAGTGAGACACCCAAAATGATGAAAAAGGTGTGTATGAAAAAGGACCCTTCAAATGACAGGTGAATGAGGATCCTCCCCAGTTCAAACACAATTACAGAAAAGCTTTCCCCCCTCCATTTCAATCCCATTTTTGGGGCACTGGGGAGGGACTGGGGGCACTTGCCCCTCCTCACTGCTCACCCCTGGGGCTGCTGCCCCTCGCACAGTGCTGAGCAGTTCCCTCCCAGTTCCCTGCCAGTTTCCCTCTTGCTGGCGAGCCCCGGCAGGGATGGGGAGAGCACTGGGCAGGAGTTGGGAGCGCTGTTCCTTCCCAGGGCTCCTGATATCCCTGCCAGTGCTCCTTCCTGCTCACTCCCGCTGCTCCCACTCTCCCTGCCAGCTCCCTCCTGGCATTCCCTGTGCTCCCAGTTCCCTCCCAGTGTTCCCAGGATCTCTCCCAGTGCTGCCAGCGGCAAAGCCCTGGGGGCACAGCGTGCTCTGCTCTTGCAGAGGCGAGACTGGAGCTGTCAGGAGAGCAAACCCGGCTGGGAAAGCGTTCCCTGCACAGGAAGGTGTCTCCCCTCTCTGACCACAGAGGGAGCTCAGCCTCCGCTCTTGACTCCAAACCCTTGAAGCTCCGAGCCCGACTGCCCAAAATTGGCTCGGCCCCACTGCCCAGCGCACTGCTCAGAGCTCACACGGCTGAGGGGGCAGCGCAGATTGAATAATGAACGCTGCTGGGCACGGCTTTAGCTCTGAACTACACACTGTCACACAGGAACAAAACCCTGAATGAGGATGGGTTCCTCTTGCTGGCACAAGGAGAGAAGCAGAAATCTGACAGGAATGTTCTTCATCATTCTGCCCAGGCTTTGTCAAACCCTCCAGCTCCTGCACATCGGGAAATAACAAGTGGCTTCTAAGCAGTGACTTTGATGTCATTGAGCAGGTTATTCTGGATTAATCTCGCATTGGAAATCAACCTTCACACCCTACTGCTCTTGGCATCACCCAAAGAGTTTGGAGGCTGCTGCCCAGGGAGCTCCTGAGTTGTATCTTCCTTGTCAATCTTATCTGCGCCTTTTTTACTTGTAAAAACATTTTTAAAATGCTGGCATCACTGGGCCAGTTTCTTAGGACTTGCATATCTTTTCCAATGAAAGGGAAAAAAGAATGTTTGTCCCAAACAACAGTGTTTAAAAGTTCATGTTATCTACATATATTTTGAAAAGGAAACGAGGAAGAGTAAAATATCAATTACTGTGCAAGTGGTGCTCCAGCCTATTTCTGTTCTCTTCTTTCACTTGTAGCATCTCTAAGAATACTTTAATAAACCAAAGGACACAAACAAACAAAACCAGCAACAAAAAAAAATTTAATTCAAGCTGAATGACAAGCAATCTAGTTGCAGGCTTGTGGCAGTCCACTGCCTGAGTTCCAGTAAGGGAGCTCATCCCCTCTGCAGTTCCAAGCCAGATCCCAAAGTCCTGAGCATCAGCTTTCAGCTTTTTGAACACTGAACTGTAAGCAAAGCTGCTGGGGAGGGCCATGCTCCAGGCACATCTGTGCCATTTCATCTCTCCAGCTCTCTCAGCTCAGCTCGGCTCTTTCCCTCTCCTTGCTGGCTTTGGCTCATGCATTTCTTGAGGGGCTGCCCTGCACTGAGCAGAGCATGAACTGCCCATCAGACAAACAGCTTCTGGCACTGTGACTCTATCCTAAATGGACCATTGCCCAAAGGAACATTGCCTTAATTTCACTTAAAATGGCTTTTAAAGGAATCTGGTTTGATGCCCTCCATTTCTAAACAAGGAGTGCACAATGCTCCTGCACTCCCTGCCAGGGTCATTCTTTGAGCCTTGCAGAAAGGCTTTAAAGCAGCACAGAGCTTGTTAAGCAACAACAACTGCCTCCAAAATTCCAATCAATAACATGGGCAGTGCCTGACTTTAAAATCGATTTTAAAAATGAATTAAAGAGCAGCTGCATTGCCAATTGACAAGATGAGAAATGTTTCCTTAGCAGTTGTTGAGATGACAAAGTAAGGGAGAGGATGGAGCTTGGAGTGGGGGAGAGAAAGGGAAAACCTTCAGCAAGTGCCTAAGGAAGCCCTCAGCAGCAGGGAATTTGAGTAATTTCCTGCAATCAGACAGTTTATTGTGTATGAGGAACTCTGGGGAAGCCTAAGGGCCTATTGTGGGTTTGATGTGATTCTTTAGTCATTGTTCATTTATTAATTTTCTGAGGGTATTTAGATTTTTACCTGCTGGATCCTCCTGACTCCCTTAGACAGGGTTGTTTGTTTTTGATAATACCTCTGGAGTGCTCGGTGCTGTTGTGGCTCTCATTAAAAACTCCCTTCTGTTTCTGTTCTGTCCTGGGCCAGCGAGTCTCCCTTCTCTGCTGGGATGGGTTTGTGCCCCACGAGGGCCGGGTGATCCTTGGCTCACCCTCAGCACTGGTGGCAGTCCCCATGAGCTCACTGTGCACACTCAGTGTGACTGTTTTGGCTCTTGGGAGAGCCCCCATGGGCGCTGCCAGATTGTAATGGCTGGGCTGAAGCACAGCAGGAATTGCAGTGCCCTCTGTGCCAGTGCCCAGCACAGCTGTGACATTCACTGTTCCACTGCCCTGGCTCAGGCTGCAAGGGGGCTGTGGCTGCTCACTGGGGACACCTCCCACCCAAAGGCCATCAGCTGTGGGCTGCAGCTCTCGGGGCTGTTCCTTGGTGCACAGCTGGCTTAGTTAAAAGCACAGGCTCTCCATGGATGTCTTGCTCAGTTACAGTCCCTGGCAATGCAGCAGTGATAGCTCTCAGTGGTTTGGGTTGAATTACTGCTGGAGTGCTGTAAGCAAGAGCTAAAGCTGTCAGCTCTTGGTTACAGTGTACTGAAATAATAGTTGGGAACACTGAAAATCTAAGAATTATGTTTCTGTCTCTGCTGAGAATGAAAACGTCCTGTCTCTGCTGTGAAGTACTAGTAAACCCTGTGGGCAGAAATTGATGACAGAAGTTTGCTTAGAGGTATGTTAGTGTAGAAGTTGTTAGTTTGCATCGTGCCCCTGGGGGTAATAAGTCGGGGTTGCTCGGGAGATTTCTGGTGATTTTACAAATTGCATCTGCTCTAAGTTTGTTTGCGACGGAGCCGCCGTTCTTTGTTTTGTGACACGGTGGCGCTGTGAGCTCTTGTTGAAGCTCCCGACAGAGGCTTTGCTGTTATGTTAAATTTGGAGCATCAGTCATCGGTATAATGCCTCTCTTTTTTTGTACTGAGGGTAAGTATGAGGTAATTTTGCGTTTTTCTCTGCTTCAGAACTGTCTCTTTTTAAAGACTTAAGTTTTCTTCCAGGTTATACATGGCTTTTTAATGGACTCTAAAGCAATGAGGGTTCTGCAGTAGTTTTGCCTTGATCCTCAACAGCTCCTTGGAATTTATTTCCCAGCAGATCTTGAGACTTTGTAAATTGTTCCCCCAGTGTGGCAGCTTCTATGGTCACGATGTGCTGTGGAGTGCTGAGCTCACCACAAGCTGAGAGCATTCGTGGCACTGTTGGTGGCTGGTGTGGTAAAAGAACCCTTTTACATTTATTGTTTGTATCAGTAAAGGCAAGGCTTTAATTCCATGAGGATGTGCGGTTTCCTTGGGACATTGCTGTTGAACTGCTTGTGCCAAGCGATCTAAAAAGGCAAGATAAGGCTTAGTTGTGGCTTTTGAATCAGAGAATTGGCATTTTCAGGGGTTGCTGCAGTTGTACAGTTAAAAGAGTCTTTCTGGCTACATTTCTAATATCTCTTATTCCTGCTCTAGAAAGGGATTTGGCTTGGTCTTCAGCTTTATGGTTTGGAGGATCTCTGGCTAATTGACTGATTGTTAGTTGGGCTTTAGGACTTCTAGCAGAGCTCTCCACTGATCTGTGAAGATGCTTTCACTGTTCCAAGTCCCACAGAATATATTGTGAGTTTGTTAAAATTACAGATGAAATGTTACAGCAGTCTGAAGGTGTGAGGTGATAAGAATCATATCTACTTCTCAACACGTTATTAAAACACGGGGAGTCTAAGCTGTTGTTATTAAAAGGTTTTCGTAACTTCTCAATATCCTAATGTGCTATAGGCTCCCACCGAGGATTAGCATTATTTTCCTTTTATCGAACTGGCACAGCAAGGAGTTTTCTGAATGGTGAATGAAAATCCTTATCTTGCATGAGCTTAGGTCTAATCTCAGCCCAGTCAGTCAGTTCCCGCTGTGTGTTCACGGGGCTGGGATGGAACGGGTTAAACTCTTCCTCTGATCCAGAGTCCGTGCCCTGCTTCATTTCCCTGTGGAGGAGTTTGCCAATCGCGGGTTTTTCTCTCGTTGCTCTCTTTGCCGCAGTCAGAGCTCGGGTTTTTGCAGCGCTGGCAGAGCGGCCTCGCTCCTTTAGCTGGGCAGAGCTGCCCTCGCTGCCGGCCGGGCAGGGCTGGAAGATGCCGGGCGGGCCGGGGATGGCAGCGGGGGCTGAGCCGGGAGAGCGGCGGGGGCTGCGGGGCAGCGCCGGGGGCAGCGCGGCTCCGCTCGGGCTTGCGGGGCCTCTGGGCAGGGCTGGAGGGAGGGAGGGCTCGGAGACACGGCTGGGGACGCGCAGGGGCTGCACACAAGAGTGGGGAAGTGGAAAGCTTTGCAATTTGTTTAAATAAGTTAATTATTACATCAGTTGTATGGAGGGAATACATTTTTGGTTCTATGGTTTTGCTTTATGGTAAAAGTATTGTACAGGTTGAGTTTAACTGGGTCTCAGAGGGAGGGTGAACACAGAAGTATTATTTATAGTTGGAAATTGCTTTTGAACTTAAGATACTAAACTTTGTAGGTTTTGTTTTGAAATATCATAAGAATTAGATTAGAATGTTAAGGCATTTATCAATGTCTTTGGGAGGCTTGGATATTTTGTGCTGGATTATGTTTTTTAAAGCTTGCTTAATGTTATGTAATAGGAGATAATATTGGTTTCTGTTTGAGTTGAGCTAGTGAGGTCAGTGGAAGTTTTGAGTGGTTTTTTGTAAACTAATTCTTTCAGATCTTGTTTCTTTGTAGTAGCAATGAACAAACAATATTTTGAGGTTTTTAACTGCTTGAAAGATAGCTGAGTTATTGTTTTCTTTAGAATGGATGTACAGTTTTGTTGGGTGTTTTAGTTTCTATAGTGACGGGGTAATTCAGAAGTCTATTAAAAGATTTTATTATATTATCAATCTCAAAAAAGAATGAAATATAAGAACCATAAGCCTCAAAGTTATCCTGATAAAAGCTATTTCCTAACTGCAATACCTTATAAATGTTTTTCAAGCTATTTTCTTTTACCACAAAATACTGCTATTACTTCTAACACCAATCACTTAAATTTTTACCCCACATAGTCCTAATCACAATGCATCTATCAGAGCTCTAAATCTCTAAAATATATACTCTTTTTCTAAAGCATCTTTTATATATATATATATACACTCTGATATACATTTATATTTTAAAATTATTTCTAATTCAATCTCTCAACAATAAAATCCCTATTCCATAGCTTTCCTAAGTCAACACACCTGATCTCAGTATTTGCATACAGATATACAAGACCGTGTGAACTTTCTATCAATGTTTAATGATTCTGCACAAATCCGTTCCTCGCAGCTCCGGAGCAGCCAAAGCTCGGAGCAGCGCCCGAGGGGCAGCGGGGGCGCGGCAGCGGCAGCCGGGTGTGAGCAGGGCAGGGAGAGGCGAGCTCAGGATCCCGGGCACCCGAGCAGGGGGGACAGGGCCCTGCGGCACTGAGGGGTGACACTGAGGGGCCCGTGCAGGGGCTGCTCTCACCAGCACAGGCTCAGCCCACAGCCCCACAGCAGGAGAAGCAGCTCTGGGCTGGGTTGTGGCGGTGGCAGCGAATTCCCTTTCCGAAGCGGCAGCTTCGACCGTCCTCCTCCGAAGGTGACATACATAAAGAGCCAGCATCTGAGAGACCCTTTTGCACAGTCAGGGGCCTGATGCCGAAAGAGGGATTCCTGCTCAGCACGTGTCAGCGATTCTTCCTCCTCTTCCACAGACAGTCCAATAGTGTCACCACATTCCGACCAATTTGTGAATTCCAAGAGCCCAGGGCAGTTTGGATTTCCCATTGGAGCTTATTGTGTCATGAGGGCAATGCCCTCACTGCAGGCAGCATCGGTGCCAGGATGGATTGCAGAGACTTTTCCTTTGCAGCCCCAGGCCAGCGCTGGCACTGGGGATGAAGAGGCACTGAGGTGACCCTGAGAGGAAGTGCAAGGCACAGGGCGCAGCTGAGGAAGGACAGCGCTGTGCTGGGCTCAGAGGTGAAGCTGGCACTGCCCAGCGTGGAGAAGGTCCTTTGTGCAGCCCCTGTTACAGGGGAGCTTGGGCCTTGCTGCAGAGATACTGCCGCCGATTTGAGCAGTTGTCACTCCGCAATCTCTTGTCAGCCAGGTACACACACTGGGAACTGCCGAGGACAGGAACCCTGCAGGGAGGAGCAGAGGCAGCGCTGGCTGCCAGGGGAAGCCCTTGTGCCCCTGTGCCCCCAGGCCCTGCCCGGCTCCCCGGCACTCACCGGGAGCTGTAGCTGCTGCCGTCCCCCCACTGCAGGCGCTCGCCCCGTCTGCGCAGCCCGAGCCAGAAATCGCCGTTCCCGCGGAGGCGGAAGAGCAAATCCTGCCCAGGAGAGAGGAGTGGGAGCTGCCCCGGCCCCTCGGGGGGACACGTGCCCGGGGCTGCCCCCGCACGCCGGGGCTCCTTCCCTGCAAGGCCCCGGCCCAGGGCTGCAGCCCCGGCCCTGCGAGCACCGAGCCCGGCCCAGGAGCGCCCCCAGGCTGCCCTCAGCCACCCCACAGCGCCCGCAGCCCCTCACTCACCATGGCCTCCTCATCCTGGGCAATGGCCAGGGAGGCATTGAGCTCGGAGCACCGTTCCTGACCCTGCTCCCACGTGCTGTAATCCCGTGAGAAGTAGTAGCAGACCCCACTGTAGCCAACCCAGCCACGGGGACAGCCCAGAACCAACAGCGGCGTCGCAGGTGTGACTGGAACCTGTGGTGCTGCAGGGGGAAGAGGAGAAGCTCTGAGGATTCCCCTGTGCAGGGAGCAGGGAGCCCGCTCTGCCCCGAGGGGCTGGGCCCAGGCTGCTGCCCCTCCCTTACCTGCCGGCACAGCCAAGGCCGCCCCCAAAGCCAGCACCAGCACCAGGAGCAGCAGAATCAGCACCACCGTGCCCACGGGATGGCACCTGAACCGTTCACCTGGAGCAGGAAAGAGCTGCTGGCTGCCAGAAGCAGAGCCGGCCCTGCAATCTGCTCAGCCCACGGCCAGGGAGCAGAGCAGGGAGCCCTGAGGCAGTGTGGGCCTCCCTCAGCTGGCAGCCAGAGAGCCAAGAGCCTGGCCACAGGCAGGGACACAGCTGTGGGCACAGGCAGGGACACAGCTGTGGGCACAGGCTGCAGCAGGAGAACTGCACAGCCTGGGGGCAGCTGGGGCTCTTGCTTCCAGCCACGGATGGGGCCCAGCAGAGCACGAGGCCTCTTCCAGACATCGGGAAACAGCCACACGCCTGCCAGCCCTGGCCTTGGAAGGGGACAAGGGCCCCTGCCTAGAGGCCACAGGAGTGGCCCTGTACTCACCCAGGAATCTTCTGAGGTTCCTTTTGCATTCATGGCCCATTGCTGCTGTGCCCTGGGGAGCCAGGGGCTCCCTCACACTCCCATCCCTGGTGCAGAATCCATTCTCCACATCTGCACTCACTGCACGCTCATAAGTGGCATCCCCCTGCTTATGCCAAGAGGCTTCTTGGGCCCCAGGCAAGTGTAGAACCCCGGCTGCTGGTCCCTCCTGGGGATGCTGGGGCTCATTCGCAGCTCCAGGAATGGAGTAGAATTCACTCTTCTCCTGCTCACAGCCGGAATCGTTGTTTGTGGAAGGAACAGTCTTTTGCTTCCCAGACATCAGGAGTGCTTACAGATCCTTTTTGGGAGCTCGGCCTCGGGAACAGCTTTGCAGCCGCGCTGATGGCACCCTGAAAGGGACACGGTGAGAGGTCGCTGCTGGTGCCGGCCGTGCGGGGGCTCAGGAGGGCGGTGGCAGCTGTGGCTGCGCTGTCGCCGCTGCCCAGAGGTGCGGCAGCAGGTGCGGAGACAAGCGCAGCCTCCGGGAGCTCTGCGATGGCCGCAGCCGCGGCCCCTGTGGCTCTGCAGCCGCTGCAGCCCAGCTCCGTGCCGGGCCGGGCGCTGAGAGCGCCTGCGAGCTGCCGGCTGCTGCTGGCCCGGGGCAGCTGCGGCTCGGAGTCCGCCTGCCGAGGGGCGAGAAGCAGCAGCCCCGGGCTGCTCACCATTGTGCCCCGCATGATTCCCTGCCCCGGCGCCTCGGAGCCCGGGCACACCGAGCGCCGGCACGGCCGCTGCGGCTCCCTGCCTGTGGGAAAAATTGCCCGGTAATTTTGGCTTTCGCATTTATGTATGAACCTATGCATGTTCTCAGTGATTAGAATAATTTAGATGTAGTATCAATTCTAACTCTTTTTAGCTGTCTGTTAATAACATATAATCTGTCAGCTTAAGTATGCACCATATTGCCCATAGAAATTGTAATGTAATAAATATAGTTTCTATGTACCACTTATGGAAATGATAGTGTGGTGAATGTACTGTGTTATAGACCTTAGCAAAACACTGTGAAAAAGACATTTGTGTGACTAAAAACAGTGCAAGGCCATCCACTGACCAACCTGTCCAAGATAAAATAACGGTGACGGAAACCAAAGCACCAGAGAACAATTAGAGACCACCATGTTAAAATTAAAGAGAACATACTAAAATCTTGTCAGAGAATGCGAAACAGCAGGATGGAGGGACCAGAAGAAATAAAATACATTGACCGCAAATGCAGGAAGTCATGCAGATAGGAGTGTGAAGAAGTCAGACAAAAAAGATACCAAAACATCAGAAAGTTGGAAAAAAGTTCTGAATAATACATCAAATCCCAGAATATGCATGTACCTCACCGAGGTAACTGTATAAATATAACATTGTCAGTTTACCCCGGTGTGTTCTTTCACTGTTGACCAGGAGCACCCAGTGCTCTAAGTACTATTCCCTTTTACATCCCATTATTATTATAACCATTGTTATTATTGACCTTTCAAAAACACTAAGCATTCCATTTTCCTCACCTGTCTAGGGGGGGACCTGGCACGAGGAATTCACCAGAACCCCCCAACCCCCCCCCCCCACCGCAGCGCCCTCCACCCGCGGCGAGGCACAACCGAGCGCGGGTCTCACCTGGGCTGGAGCCGCCTCCGAGCCCCGGGCGGGTCCCAGCTCGGCTCTCCCCGCTCGGCTTTGCCCTCGCTGCCGCCGGCGCTTTCCCCGCTCCCGGGGCTCGGCTTTGCCCGGCGGCTCCGCTTGGCCCCGGGCGAACTCACTCCCCCCGTGGCTCCCCAGCCCTGCGGCGGGGCGAACCCCCGGCATTTGCCGAAGGGCTCTGACTGTCCCTGGGCACTGAAGCCTCACGGAACGTGTCCTAGAATGCGGTAAATATGTGCTGAAATGCTTATTTAAAGTTAATCTTGTGTTTTTCGGGAGCTCTGATTTCTCTGAGAATTGTTACTGGAGAGATCCAGAGCGGTAAATCCAGTGCCTCATGATTTTTATCGTGTGCGGCATAACACAATCTAATTTCTTTAACAGAAATGCTGATATGCTATTACACAAAATACAGTCTCGAGAAGCTCCCTGTTTGTTCGACAGTTTGCCAAATTCTACATTGTTCCTTTGGTACAATTGCACTTTAAAAGGTCTTAGTAAATTTACGATTCCATAAAATTTCTGGCGACCATGAGTTTTCTCCATGTAAAATTACATAGGGTCAAATTGTTTGTCACACTTTTCTAATCCCTCCAGTAAATCCATCAGGTCGTTATTGCAACCATGCTTAGTTCATTTTCAGTGCCTTTCGGTATTAATAGCATTAGAATAAGTTTCATTTTGTAATACTCAGCACTTTTAAGGATATTGATTGTAAATTCGGCTATGTTTTATTTTAATACGATTTTGGTGTTGGCAAGATTAAGCACAGTTATATTTGAGTAATGTTAAGTGTTCCCAGGATCTCTCCCAGTGCTGCCAGCGGCAAAGCCCTGGGGGCACAGCGTGCTCTGCTCTTGCAGAGGCGAGACTGGAGCTGTCAGGAGAGCAAACCCGGCTGGGAAAGCGTTCCCTGCACAGGAAGGTGTCTCCCCTCTCTGACCACAGACCGAGCTCAGCCTCCGCTCTTGACTCCAAACCCTTGAAGCTCCGAGCCCGACTGCCCGAAATTGGCTCGGCCCCACTGCCCAGCGCACTGCTCAGAGCTCACACGGCTGAGGGGGCAGCGCAGATTGAATAATGAACGCTCCTGGGCACGGCTTTAGCTCTGAACTACACACTGTCACACAGGAACAAAACCCTGAACGAGGATGGGTTCCTCTTGCTGGCACAAGGAGAGAAGCAGAAATCTGACAGGAATATTATTCATCATTCTGCCCAGGCTTTGTAAAACCCTCCAGCTCCTGCACCTCATAGAAGTAACAAGTGGTTTCTAAGCAGTGACTTTGATGTCAGTGAGCAGGTTATTGTGGATTAATCTCACACTGGTAAGCAGCCTTCACCCCCTACTGCTCTTGGCATCACCCAAAGAGTTTGGAGACTGCTGGCCAGTGAGCTCCTTAGTTGTATCTTCCTTGTCAATCTCATCTGCCCCTTGTTTAACTGTAAAAACATAAATAAAATGGAGGGACCATTGGCCCAGGGTCTCAGGACTTGCATATCTCCTCCAAAGAAAGGGGGAAAAGAGTGTTTGTCCCAAACCATACAGTTAAAAAGTTTTTCTTACCTACATGTATTTTTATAAAGAAAAGAGGAAGAGCAAAATATCTATTACTGTGCCAGTGGTGCTCTAGCCTATTTCTCTTCTCTTCTTTCCCATGTAGCTTCTCCAAGAATGCTAAAAAACAATACCAACCACCAAACCAAAAACATCCATTGAGTTTAAGCTGAATGAGAAGCAATGTGGCTGCAGGCTTGTGGCACTTCACTGCCTGAGTTCCAGAAGGCAGAAAAACAAGGATCCAACAAAGCTTTAAGTGGCGATAGGGTTATCAAGAGTATAAGGAAAGAGCAAGGTCTGGGAAACAGGACTTGGAAGGCCAGAGAGGAAGGAAATAAGGAGGAAGCTGAGGACGATTTAAATTCGAAAAGAGAAAATAAGGGAGGAGGAGGAGGAAAGAAAAGGCTGGCACTAAATTCCAGCACAGCCGGCACGGCCGCTGCGGCTCCTGCCTGGGCACACGGAGCGGCTCCCGGCACAGAGCGCAGCGCCGAGAAGCCTCGGCCCCGGAGCAGCCAGGATGCGCCGCTTTGTGCCCGCACCCGGCGCCTGCAGCGCTTCAGGCTCTGAGGCACTGGGTTCAAGTTCATGCCGTGCCAGCCCCGAGCCGGGCACGGACACCTCCCGCCCGAGCAGCGGCCCCGAGCCCGGTGCCGCACGGGCGGGAACGGTGCCGGGCACGGAGCAGCCGCCTCCGTCCTAGCGAGAGCAGCCGCGATGAGCCATCGCTGCCGCGGCACCGGCTCCATCCCGGCCATCCGGGCACGGAGGAGAGCGCGGGCAGCCGCTCCCTCGGCTGCGATCCCAGCGCAGGGGGCACACGGGGGAAGCCGGCACCAGGAACTCGCCAGAACCCCCCGGCCCTCAGCGCGGCCCCCTCCGCCCGCAGCGAGCCCCGAGCTGGGGCAGCACCGACCGCGGTCCCACCTGGGCTGGAGCCGCCGCCTCGCTGGGACCCGGTGCCGCCGCCGTTTCGGTCCCGGCCTGGTCACACCCACCGGCCCGGCACGGCCGGAGTCAGGTTCCGCTGTGGATGTGGGACCGGGTTTTGCCCGTTTTGCCCAACCAGCGTTGAAAGCAGCGAGGGTCCTGCCTTCACCCGCGGTGCGCTGATGGGCGTGCCGAGCCGAGCCCCGGCCGGTGGCGATGGCCGGGCCGTGCAGCGCAGGGGGAGAGCGGAGGGGCGCGGCCCGCGGCGGGGGAGACCGGCAGGAGTCGCTTCCCCGGGGGCTGAGGTTCTTCTGCAGGTCCTCCGACGTGGGTCCCTTTTCCTTAGCGCGGGGTTTTCGCACAGGATTCGCAGCGGCCGTCCCCTCCCACCGTGCCTTTGCAGCCCAGGCAGACAAAAGTGTATTCCAGTTCTCGACGATATCCACCTGTTTTCGATTTGCACGGGAGGTATTTAGAAAAGCGATGCCAAAGTTTTAGCTACTAAAAGCTGTACAGCTTCTGAGACGGTAACGAAGACATCGAATCCCAAACAAGAGAGATAAAGAAATGCCTTAATCTTAAAGCTAAAACCCTCGGATAAAACTATGGAAAAAAGACTTTTTTCTCTAAGACTTAAAAGTATGGAGAGATATAGTTCTAATTGATATCAAACAAAAGACTCCACAGTAAAGCAAACAAATATTAAAGTCACTGTAATCGTATGAAAAGTTGAAGGAGAGAGAAGAGTAATAAAATTATCTGCCTCAAAGAAAAAAAAATCTCTGCCCTGAGACGGCACAAAGGGAGGCCCGCCGCCGGCCCCGCCCCTCGGGCACCAACGCCTGCGGTTGGGAGGTCGGAGCTGCCGCCAGGGCGATACTCAGGCCGCCTTTCGGCGTGGCCCCGCTCCTCGCAATGCCGTTGCCCACACCCTCCTCCCCGCCACCCCTGCTCCCGGACGGCCGCACTCCAAGCCTCTCCGGCCGCTGCCCGCGCTCCTGACAGCAACACTGCCGGCCCGGCTCGTGGCGGCCTCGCCCCAGGACAGGGAGCTGCCGGCTGCTGCTGGCCCGGGGCAGCTGCGGCTCGGAGTCCGCCTGCCGAGGGGCGAGAAGCAGCAGCCCCGGGCTGCTCACCATTGTGCCCCGCATGATTCCCTGCATCGGCGCCTCGGAGCCCGGGCACACCGAGCGCCGGCACGGCCGCTGCGGCTCCTGCCTGGGCACATGGAGAAATCCGGCACACGGAACTCGCCAGAACCCCGAGCTGAGGCAAAACCGAGCGCGAGTCGCACCTGTGCTGAAGCCGCTTTCAAGCTCTATTATCGCCTTGCCCGGGCTCTGGGCGCTATCGCCGCTGCGCCTCCGGTGACAATGGGGAGATCATGCCGCCTCCGGTTTATTCAGATAGCGTCACTGTGGGAGGGATTTGGGTCGATCTGACCAATCAGCGGCGGGAGCGCAGCCAATCGCGGCTCGGAGGCGGGGCCGTTTTGCTCCCTCGTCCCGCCCCGACCCCGCCCCGGCCCCTCTCCCCGGCGCTCCCCGCCACCTTCTCGGGATCGGTTCCTTCACCGTTCCGCCGCCTCCCGTCGCTGCCGGCCCGGATTGCGGGATGTGAACCCGAGTCCCTTGGGCCCGGCTGAGCGCAGTGCAAACCCCCTGCGGTGGCGGCAGGCGCGGGGCTGCCCCGCCTCACCCCGAGCCCCGGGCGGGTCCCAGCTCGGCTCTCCCCGCTCGGCTTTGCCCTCGCTGCCGCCGGCGCTTTCCCCGCTCCCGGGGCTCGGCTTTGCCCGGCGGCTCCGCTTGGCCCCGGGCGAACTCACTCCCCCCGTGGCTCCCCAGCCCTGCGGCGGGGCGAACACCCGGCATTTGCCGAAGGGCTCTGACTGCCCCTGGGCACTGAAGCCTCACGGAACGTGTCCTAGAATGCCGTAAACGAGTGCTGAAATCCTTATTTGAAGTTAATCTTGTGTTTTTCGTGGACTCTGATTTCTCTGAGGATTGTTACTGGAGAGATTCAAAGCGGAACATGCAGTGCTTCGTTATTATCATGTGCAGCATAACACAATCTAATTTCTTTAACAGAAATGCTGATAACATTTACCACATGGTATTACACTAAATACAATCTCGAGAGGCTCCCGATCTCTTGGACACTTTGCCAAATTCTACTTTGTTGTTTCTTTTGGCAAAATTGTGCTTTAAAGGTTTTACTAAATTTCTGATTCCTTAAAATTTTCTCAATGTTAAATTACATAGGGTCAAGTTATTTGTTACATTTTCTAATCCCTCCAGTAAATCCATCAGGCCATGATTTCAGCCACGCTTGGTTCACATTTTCAGTGTCTTTTGGTATTAATACCATAAGAACAGGTTACATTTCGTAGTAACCAGAACTTTTAAGGACATTGATTCTTGGTTCAGTTCTATTTGAATATGATTTTAGTGTTGGTAAGATTAAACCAAGTTAGATCTGAGTAATGTTATATTTTATTACTCTATTGAATTAATTTTATCAAGACTCATTTATGTCGAGGTGGATTTCTGTCAGGTTTGAGTGTTGCTGAGTTTGGAGGAGGTCGTGTTTCATTCTTCTTCACTTTAAGCCATTTCATGTTCTATTCAAGTTTTGTTAAGATCAATTTTTATTCCGTATTAAAGATGTTAACTTTAAGTTCTCTTCAGTGTACCTCTAATTCTATTGATGTGACATTGAATTACTCTGCAATTGATTTTAAGTCCCAAGTTAATTTTGCTTAAATATGTTTGTTCGCATTGCAAGATGTGGTTCTTTCCTTCTAGAGATAAGACAGATCCCACTCAAACAGCTGTGATGAAACACTGATAAACACCTGCTTTTGGATAGAAGAAGATACAGTTTGTTGGGCCCTTGATCCTCTCACAGATTGCACAGGTGTCAGTGCTGCACTGCCTGACAGGATCATTGATTGTGATCTCTTCTGGTTTATCTCCCACAGATAACACAGGAGAGTGGGTGGTTGTTCCACATTATGGCTGTTATCCATTGTAAGCTGTTCAGTGTTTCATTGCTGTGGATACAGGAATGCTGGAAGAATATTGTCTCCAGTTCTTGAGACAGTCACTGCTGATAGATTGGTTCCATCATGTGAATTCACTCATTTTTATAACAGGCATTATTCATAAGACACCATTACCTTATTTATAGCTGGCTTTTCATGAACTTTGACATATCTCTGTGTGACAACCCACAAGACATGGTGTCACTTTGGGCTCTCTCTGTTTTGCTCTCCAGCTGCAGGTGCATCTCTTTGAACAGGCTGTCTGCAGCCGTTCCCTGCACTGCCTGCTCAGCCTTTAGTCCCTTCTCTTGTTCCAGCAGGGTTGCTGTGCCTTCACCCAGGGCTGTCTCATGGTTTTCCTGTGTTTTCAGAGTTCCAGGATGAGATCTCTGGGCTCTGTCAAAAGCCTCATCTGAGCTGAGGTCCTGTGGTCTTTCCCGACCCTTTTGTGCCACATCCTCATGGCACAGGGCTGTGACCTGCTGAGGGCAAGGCTGCTCCTGCTCTGTGGCAATCAGACACAGCCCCAGGTATGCTCACAGGAGCCCTCCAGCTGTTTGCTGTGTTTGGGGCATCTCATAGCTGCTATTATTGAGAGATTTGTTTTTGAGGTATGTGAGGGAGACCCTCCCAATGAGGGTCTGGGCTCTGACCAGGCCCTGGCTCTACCTGGTTGGAAAATTGCCAACAAACCCAGATGCTTTCTGCCTCAAAACTCTATTCAAGTATCTTGGCCTTGGCAATTTGACCCTATACCAACAGAACAGCTGGATCAAAATCAGCTAAACTTAAACCTAAGATGCTGCGAATTGAGGTACACCTCCCTAAAAGCAGAGATTACGCCATTATCGCTGTAGATTAATTACATTGAATGAAATTAAATAGAACAAGAGTAAACGAGCCGAGTAAGTCAGAACTGACCCAACTCTTGGGTCAGGGGATAAGAGCCAGTTACAGGGATTTAATCGCGTTCGGTCCCGCCGCTGTCCGTCCGGGACCGGTGCTCAGGAATCCGGGATATCCCGGGAATGTCGGGAATCATCTCCCGTCGGGGACAGGGGTGACCGGGCCGTCCCGGGGCCCTGCTCGGTGCTGGAGGCAGCGCGGGCGGCAGGCCCGGGAGCGGGGCCGGGGGATCGCGACCGGGACCGCGCTGGGGCTCGGGGCCGCGCCGGGCACCGGGGCAGCGGCGGCCACTCACGGCTGCACCGGTTTCCGCGCGTATCGCGATATCACCCTCAGCGCCGCCGCCCCGCCGCCGCCATCGCGCCGCTCCTCCCCGTAGGCGGAGCGCTTTGGGCCCCGGCGCGATGGAGGCGCTGCGGCGGCCGGCGCTGCCCGAGGTCGCGGTGCGCTCCCGGCTGTTGGCGGCGGCGGCGGCGGGCCCGGGCGGCGAGGCGCTGCTGCGGCGCTGCGCTGAGCTGGCCCTGGTGCGCTTGGCCCCGCTCCTGGCCGCCTGCGTGTGCCAGCGGCAGCCGTTCCGCCTGCGCTACGTGCCGGGCCGCGGTGAGCCGGGAGCGGGCCGGGAGGCGCGGCGGGAGGAGCTCCCGGAGCCGGGGAGACTGGGAGGGGGACCTGGCGGCCGGGAACCGCGAGAGAGTGAGGGGAAACCTGGAGATTGTGATAGGGGACCCGGCGCCGGGAACTGAGGGCTCCTGAGGGGGACCCGGCGGTCGGGAACCGGGAGCGTGTGAGGGGAAAGTTGGGGGTTGTGGGGGGAACCCGGCGGGCGGAATCGAGGAGCGTCTGAGGGGGAACCGGGAGAGTGTGAGGGGGACCCGGCGGTGTGTGAGCGGAAACCGAGGGGGTGTGAGGGGAACCCGCCGGCCGGAATCGAGGGGCCTCTGAGGGAAAAGCGGGGGGATCGTTTGAAGGGGATCGGGCGGCCGGGAACCGGGAGCTTGTGAGGGGGAACAGGGAGTGTGTGAAGGATACCTGGCGGCCGGGAACCGAAATCTTTTGAGGGTAATACGGCGGCAGGGAACCGGCGGCGTGTGAAAGGGAATTGGGCCGTGTGAGGAGGACCCGGTGACCGGGAACCGAGGGCGTGTGAGGGGGAACCGGGGAGGTGTGAGGAGATCCGGCGGCCGTGTCTGAGGAGTATCTGAGGGGGAACCGGGATCGTGTGAGGGGGATCCGACAGCAGGGAATCGGGAGAGTGTGTGTGGGGACCGGGAGAGTGTGAGGGGCAACCGGCGGCTGAGAACTGGGATCTTTTGAGGAGAGTCCGGCGGCCGGGAACCGGCAGTGTGTGGGGGGAACCCGGCGGCCAGAAACCAGGAGCGCCTGAGGAGGAACAGGGATCGTTTGAGGGGAATCCGGGGGCCGGGAAGCGGGATTGTGGATGGGGGTCCCGGGGACCTGGAGCGTGTGAGGGGTATCAAGCGGGCTCGAACCGGGAGCGTGTGAGGGGGGACCGGGCGGCTTCCCCGACTCTCGGTGTCACAGCACGGGTTAACCCAGTGAGGCATCTGGTGCCGCCTCCCTGCTGCAGCCGGGCCGTCCCCGAGCACAGGACACAAGATTCTGCCAGCAGGGTCTGGGATATCCGCAGTGAGGGAGACTCCGCAGCCCGTGTGGACAATCTGTTCCCGGGCACGGCGTTGCTGAGCCGCCTCTCCTCTCTGTGCCCCGTGCAGGCGAGATCCCGGCGCACTTGGGCGGCCCCGCGGTGTTCGGGGATAACGTGGAGGATGAGTGGTTCATTGTGTAGCTGCTGCGGGAGATGAGCAGGGAGTTGCCGGGGCTGGCAGCCAGGTAAGGCGGGTGCTGCTGAGCTGCTTTAGTGGGAGGGCTGCCAAGGGTCAATGCCTGTGCTCTGAAGGTCCTGTCTTACCATGGCCCATCCTTGGAGGTGTTTCCCCATCCCAGACATGTTGGAAGTGTCCAAGGGCAGGTTGGATGGGGCTTGGAGCAGCCTGGGCTGGTGGAAGGTGTGCCTGCCTGTGGCAAGGCTGTTGGAACCAGGTGTTGATCTTAAAGGTCCCTTCTAACCTTAGACTTTTTATGAGTTTATGAATTTTAAAAAAACCCCAGCAGACATGGATTCAGAAGTGTCCCTGGGGGAAGGGAATGCTCAGGGCTGGAGTGTTGCCGGCTCTGTAAGGACCCCGGTTTTGTCTAGTACAGGTGAAATAATGAGCAGATGCGTTCACCTGGATATGGATGGCTGCTAATGGAATGAATTAAAATGGAAATAATTTATTTGGTCATTAGCAGAAATTTGTTTAATTATTTTGCCCTACTCCAAGATTCTAAAAAGGGCTGGAACACAACACCAAAATGGATTGCAAGTGTGTACCTGGAGTGTCAGGCTCATACTTTCTTATTGTTTGAGGGAGCAGACAGAGTGAGGGGGTTGAGAACGTTTTCTTAGGATCAGGAACCAGCAGAGGTAGCATGTGACACCTGAAATGCTGCTTTTTAATGCCTGTGATGTTCTGAAGCAGTTAGGATATCTTGGTTATCCTGAAGCACTTCTCTAGTTGAAGAGAAACGTGGTGTTATTGTTGTTAAGGAAACAAGATATATTTAATGAAACGTGTTGCAGTTCAAATGGGGATTTTCCAGACTATCAAGGATTTTTTGTAATGTATTTAGAATACTAAAGTTTATATTTGCTTGGGGATTTCAATTTGGAACAAACGTTGTAAAGCCTGAAAAGCAATTTATCAGAAAAATCTTTCTAAGATATATTTTGAATGCAGTCGCAAGCAATGCCTGTAATATGGGTGCCTTCAAAGGCACTCTGGTGACCTGGAGGGAGTTTGCTGGCTGTCCCCAGCCCAGTCCCGCTGCAGGGAGTGTTTGTTTCTGCTCTGGCTGTTGCAGGTGACTTTCACTCGGTGTTTGTATGCACAGCTGGTGCAGCAGCAGTTTGTTCCAGACAGACGCAGTGGATACACCCTGCCCGCCCCAGCTCATCCTCAGTACAGAGCCTGCGAGCTGGGCATGAAGCTGGTAATGATTCCTGGGGCATTTTGGCCTTGGCTCATGCATGTCCAGGGAATGGGTCCTTGTCTGGAGGTTGCCTGCTTGTCCAGAGAAATGTGAGCAAAGTCTGTCCCACCTTGAGAACCTCTTGTTGTTGCATCTTTTGTCTGCAGGCTCATGGCTTTGAAATGTTGTGCTCCAAGAGCAGTAAAGTGGCTCCTGACGCCAAGAGAAATGTGTTAAGGGGTCCCCTGTGGGAGAGATTCCTCAGGAGCTTGAAGGAGAAGGATTATTTCAAGGTCTGTGATTATTTCAGTGTGTGTGGCTTTTCAACATTGCAGGGAAAATACATTTTAACCCTTGAACTGGTGTAAGGAGCTTGAATCCTTATCTCTGTGGGAAATGAATTAATGTGTTTAAAGGGGACATGTGCAGGTTGTTCTCCTTTGAAAGGAATTTATTTTGGAAATTAAAAAGGAAAAAGCAAGATGTGGGGATTGATTCATTCATCTAAAGCAAGGGGAGAAATACACTTGAGTGAAGAAAACCCCTATATGTGATTGTGTGAGGTGTAACTGATTTCACTGGTTTCCATTTCATTTCCACCCCTCTAGAATTCAATATTCTTCAAGATCCATACATAACACCATAGACCTATCTGGGCCCATGCAAGTGTAATTTTTATGTGTGTGTGGGTTTTGTGACTTCTGGGGGTTTTGGTGAGGTTCTGTGGGTTTTTTTTTTTTAAAGATGCCTTTGACTACTTCTTTGAAGTTAATAAATTGGACATAAATTGACTACCTACTTGAAGGTTATACTATTGGACAACTTTATTGAGATTCTTAGGTTAATATCCTTTAATATGCTTCAAACACAGGAGTGCCCCTTGGCTGTATTGAGTTACAAGTGCCCATGGCCAAGAGGTTTTAGTTGTTCTGGTTCTCTCAGCATTTCTGTGTGACCAACAGTCACCCTTAGGAAGCCTGGAATTGTTTGGGTTCATGGCTGTGACTTGCATTCAATAGGGAGAAATGGAAGGATCAGCCAAGTACCTGGAGCTGTTGCACATGGCAGAAGATCACTTCCAGCAATCTGTTGCAGTGCTGGAAAGGTGAGAGCTGCTTGAAATTCATGAGTGTCATATACCCTACAAATCCTGTAAGTGACCTTTGAAATCCTTGTCACAAACACCTGAACCCTTTTCTCCACTGCACATTGAACATGGGAGCTGTGGCCAGGACATACAAGTACTAATTCCTCTGGAATGCTCCACTGGGAGAAGTTCTGGCTTGAGTAACTCTTTTATCTTGGTTTTGTGAAATGCTGAGCTCTTCCAAGTGGATTCCAAGTGGTGACTGCAATGCAATTTTTGCTTGGTTGACTGTAGAAAGTGTAGAAAAGTTTCATTGAAAAGCAGTGCCAGTGAATAATGAATACAGGGTAATCTGTCTCCTTTGCTCAAGGAGCTGGCTGTGGATTTCTCTGGAAGATCAAATCCAAAAGCTAAATCACTACAGAAATATCTGAGGCTTTGCCAGCCCATAATATCTTGATGTTATTTTTTGAGTTTCCAGTCTGTGGTGTTTGGGATCTGGTAATCTTAATATTTACCAAGGCAAATGAAATGTAAAGAAAAAGAGCCATGACCAATGGGTTTGGAGCCATCAGCTGGGAGTTGCAGGGACTGACTGTGTCCTGTTCTGGCCAATGCTCTGTGTAGTGCTCTGGTACTTCCCCCAGATTCATTTCCCTTTTTGATGTGTTTGCACAGAAGGAAAAATGAAGAGTTCAAGTGAAAACCTGAATGCAGAGCATGTGATCCCATTGAATCCATTTCAGTAAATTGAGTTTGGTTTTTCTTCCAGCTGTGATGAAGTGAGCCCAGGTGATGAAATCCTGGCACTACTACAGACAACCCCCATTGATCTGAAGGAATTGGAGAGAGAAGCAGCTTGTCTTCCTGCAGAGGATGGTGAGCTGGATGGGGAATTATTCCTGTTACAGATGGTTATTTGTGGGGGGAGAGGGGCAATGCTGACAGCTGTGAAGGGAGAGCAAATCCAGCCTTCCTCAAGACTAAACACTGGATTGGCTCTCCCAGTTTAGAGTGAGCCTTTCTTCCTCCACTGAGTGGCCAAAGGCTTCCCAGTGACTGAATGGTCTCTCTGAGTTTGAGCTCTGCAAAGCAGAGTTTGTAAGTAGTGACAAGAAATCTGCACTCAGTTCTTCTCAGCCTCTCTGTGCCTTTGCTGTGTGTGAGCCAGGAGCAGCACAAGAGCTGAACTGCAGAACTGAGCTGCAGGATGGTTGCAGCCCTGTCAGTCAGCTGGTTTGGGCCTGTGGGCCAGCAGGCTTGTGCAGAGTAACAGATCTGTGCTGTGTCCTTGCAGATGACAGCTGGCTGGATATGACACCAGGTGCTCTGGATCAGATGCTGAAGGAGACAAGAAATGAGTCCCTTCCTTCCCCAAATGAGGAGGAGCAAAACTATGACTTGGAAACAGTTGCTGAGAGCATGAAGGCTTTTGTGTCCAAAGTGTCCACGCAGGAAGGAGCAGAAATGCCATGGTAGTAGCACCTGGAGTTTGGCTCTGGTGTGGAATGTTGCACTGTGCTGCAGCCCTGTGCTTGGTTCTGTGATGCAGAGAATCAGAGTTTGAAGGTGCTGTGCTGAGCAGGGCCTGAAGCAAAGGCAGAGCAGTGACCCTGTACTTGCTTTAAATCAGCTTGGTGCCACTCTGGCACTGGTGCAGGTTCAAGTGCTGCAAGCTGAGCTGCTCTCTGTCCCTCAGTTGGGTTTTGTGGTCTTCACAATTTTTCTCTTTTTCTGCCAAGAATTCTTCCACTCACTGTTTGATGTCTAATGCACACAGGCTTCAAACTTCTGCGGACTTTTAAATTCAAATGTCCCAACTTCAATCCTGTCTTGAGAGACATCATTATGGCTTGTGCCTGTGTCAGGCTTAGGCAAGCATAGAAGCTTTATTTCTTTAAAAATATTTTTATATTTCAGGTCATCTGATGAATCCCAAGTTACCTTTGATGTGGATTCTTTTACCAAAGCCCTGGACAGAATTTTAGGTGAGATTGCTTCTTTCTTTGAAACAAAAGCCAGCACTGATTTCTTTGCTGTTGTACTGACACCAAATCATGTGCAGGGGCAGACTCGGAGGAGCTGGATTCTGATGATGTGGATGAAGAGGAGGAGTTTGGTTTCTCAGCTGAGGATGATGAAGAGCTGGATGCTGGGAATGGAAGGCAGGAGCAGAAGGTGTCTCCTGAGGAGCTCGTGGGCAGTCTCAAGGCGTACATGGAGGAGATGGACCGTGAGCTGGCACAGAGCAACGTTGGGAAAAGTTTCAGCAGCCACAAGAGAGGGGTGAGTGTGCCTTGGGCTCTGATTTGCAGCAGTAATTTCCAAGCAGGAAATGTGCTGCAGGTGGCCATTCTGAGTAATGGGATTGGAACCTTCCCACGTGCAGGCAAAGTGTGCTGGACCTGCACCATCATACATTTTTTATAAACTGAAACTTACCTAAGCTTGGAATTTGCCCATCTTTTCCAAGGCTTAGTTTTAGTTTGCCCATCTTTTCTCTGTTTTTAGTAGTAGGGCAAGCAGCTGCAGCTTCATTTGTGAGTTCCTGTAGTGTGAGGTTTCTCGGCTGTTTAGGCTTGTAAGGTTTTCTGTGAGCTGATCCCCCCCCGAAAGGGTTGGTGGGGGGTGCCCACGCAGCGAACGCCACTTGTCAGGTTTTCTGTGTTGTTCAGGCTGTTTAGGTGTTCTGGAATTCTCAGGGATGCCCTTTGCTCGGTTTCAGCTGGCATGAACATTTGGTGTCTGAATTCCTGTCTGTCAGGACTCAGGAGTGTACTGGACTTTGTTGGCTGCACAATTGCTGTTTCTTTTCTCCTGTGGTTTGCCTTTTTTTTTTTTTCCCCTTAAATCTGCTCATGCAATTTGATAAAGCTTTCTCTTTGTACTCCATGCAGGCAGGTTCTGTTGGAGCAGCCCCATGTGAGAGTGCTGGCCCTGACTGTGGAGCTGAGGCTGCTGAGCTGGCAGCCCTGGATGTGGACATGAACCTGGTGGCAAAGCTGCTCGAGTCCTACAGTGCCCAGGCTGGCCTGGCAGGACCCACCTCGAGCATTTTACAGAGCCTGGGGGTGAATTTACCTGAGAGCACAGAGCTCACTGGCAGCTGAGCAAGGCAGGGAGAGCCTTGGCACCAGACATGGCTGCTGGGGAGATGGAGCACAGACACACGAGCAGGATGGGGGAGAAGAGGCCAAAGGTTTGAATTTGGAGCATTCTGTTCATTCTGTGTCACTTCAGCAGAGTGAATTCACCTGCAAAAGCTTCTGTTTGCACACTGTCTTGGGTGGAAATGAGATTTTCCCAGTGCTAGTACAATTCCAGAAAACTGAAAAATGATGTTGAATGCATGACTCAAATGATGTTTTCTTTTATTACGAAACCTCTCTCCCATTTTACCAATCACTGCTCCAATTTTCCACATTTCTAAAATGTCCTTTTTCCCATTGCTGAGTGGGTTCAATATGTGGGGAGCAGTTCTTGTTCTGAAAATGCTGCTGCCTTCAGGGGCAGGTGGAGAAATAGCACACTGCAGGAAGAGTAATTGGATCAAATGAACAAATATTGACCAGAAGTATTTTTGAATTTTATTTCAATAAAATCAAAAGTACAATGTGATTACTGAATTTTTTGAGGATATGCATAACTTCCTCAGTTCTTGGAGTGAAAGTATTTTTGTAATTGTTCATTTTCTGAATGAATTCCATTATTGCTGAATCTTGAAATACAGCTACTGCTGGCATGATGTGAGCCCAGGCTGAGCAGTTTGGGGTTTTTTCAGTGCAAGTGTGGCTGGAAGGCATGCAGCACGTTGCTTGCATCTGGAATGAAAAATCTATTTTAAATATGACTACTTTAGTTTCAACAAGTTAAATTTGCAATAAAATAGATAGAAATTCTTGCTACACAAACACCAGCAATGCAGTCCTGCTGGGTCCAAATCAGCTTCTTAATTTCTCTTAATTTAATTTTCATTCAGCAATTAATGAGTTGTCCTGCACTGATGTTGTGTAATTCACTTTGTCAGCAGTTCAGGGAGAGCACTGGCAGGTTGGACAGGGATTAGAGATGGACAGCAAGAGCTGGGAAGTGTGAAGAAGGTTCTGCTAAATTTAAACCAATTTGGACTGCTGAGAGGTGAGAGACTCAGACAAATCTGTGGTGGGAAAATGGGGTTAACAGACGTTTTTTAATTGAGACAAGGCTAATGAGCAGTTAGTGGTGGAAAACAGAGGTACTTGAACCTTGGGAAGGGTTGGTGTTTGACCAGGGAAGGTGATTTACTCTGAAAATACATAAAATTCTCTACTGATGAGTAGCTAGATCAAGTTTAGATACTTTAAAGCATAATTAAGTTGAAGAACATGATCACATTGAACTGCTGTGTGGCCTGTGCTATAGAAAAGGTCCAAATAGATGGAGGGACTCCCTTAGTGCATGAGGAGAACTCCTAAGCTGGGTTCAGAACAAAGCTGCTCTTTTGCAAACACTCCAGCTGCTGTTGCTGCTTGGATAATCTGACTTTTCCATCAGTGGGGCTGGGATTTCTCTGGGGCTCTGCTCATCCCAACTCTTCCCATTTGTTCAGCAGCTTCCCAGGGGAGCCCTGCAAGGCTCTGGGAGTGCTCCCAGGAGAGTTTGCCATGGCAGAAGAAGCATTTCCATGCTGACTCTTCCTCTGCTTTGAGGTAACACACCAGGCATCTCCACTTTTAATTCTGAGAGTGTTTTTAGTGAAGGAAGCCCGATGGAATTAATTAGGGCAGACAAGTGGTGTGTGGTTCCCTTTCAATGGATTTCTGTCCAAGTGTATTCTGGAGTTGTTTAACTGGTTAATTTTCCCTTATTGTCTGTGTTTCACCTGGGGGAATCCCCATTCACCTGCAATGCTGAGGGCATCAATGGAAAGGAGCCCTGCCTTGGCCATTATTTCAGGGCTATCAATGGATGGGGAATCCCCATTCTCTTGCTGAAATAGATCAGGGAACACTCGTTGTGATGGGATTTTATAGATTTGAAATGAGAGCAAACCTTCAATTTTCATCATCTTTAAGTTTACATTGGCAAGGAATCTCTATGTGCCTTTTTTTTAGGGTTGAAATTGGTAGAAACCCCCACTGATTCCATTGAGGGATTTATATCGAGGGGCCACAAAGGCTGGATAAAAAGAGGCACAAAAGGGCAGCAAAAAAAAAAAAGGTGGAAAAAAGTTTGGTAGAAAAGGGGTGAAAAAGAAGGTCTCAAAAACAGGTGACAAAAAAGGGCAGAAGAAAAAAATGGAGGGGGAAAAAATGGCAAAAAATTGGGAAAAAAGGCAGCAAAAAACAGGGGGGAAGGGCAGAAAAAAACAGGAAAACAGGCAGCAAAAATGAGGGGTAAGGGGGGAAGAGTTAAAAAATGGAGACTGCAAAATGGTGTAAAGGTGGTATTTAGGAAGCAAGAAAGCTCTAGAAAGGTGAGGAGAAAAGGGTGTGAAGCGTGAGAGGAAAAAGGATGGGAAATATGAGGGGAAAAGAGCAGGAGCCCCAGAGACACCCCCAGAGCTCAGGCCCCCCTCCCCAATGCCACAGACACCCCCAGGTACCCCCAAGAGAGCCCCTGCAAACCCCACAGACCCCTGGGCCTGGGTTCCTGCAGGAACACTGGGGAACAACTGGGCTCCTTGCAGCGGGATGGAAACAACGGCCAGGGCTGGCAATGTGTGCCCACTGTGCTGCCAGGCTGGCAATCAGCTGGGTGGGGCCGTGCCATGGCAAAGGCTCCTGAACAGCTGCCAGGTTTGTGGGCTGCAGCTGGAGCTGAGAAGCAAAGGGATTAGTCCAGGCAGGAGAACATCCCATCGTGGGGCACTGCTGCAAAGTGGGCATGTTTGGAACAGAGCCTCTCCTTCAGCAGGCCAACGCTGCCAGATGGAAATTGCCAAGGGCACGAGGCTGGCAAGTGAAGAGCAGAGCTGCTGTGAAGGGAAAGCTCAGTTCATTCAGAGAGATCACACAGGTCACTTGAGTGCAGGTAGGAAGCAGAAAATGAGAGATTTCCAGTAAAACTTTTGTAGTTTGGTGGAGACGAGGAGTCGTGCTACCCAATGGCTGCAGGGAGGGTGATCCAAATTAGTTCTGAGCAGATTTCCCTTTATTTTTCAATTGGTGAGGGTTGTTAACCTTACCTGCAGTTATAAGGCCAAACAGTTTTGGAATCTATTCTAGTTTAATCTAGCTGTCCTCCATGCTGCATACTCACAGCAGCCATATTGAACTGTCATATGATGTGTGAATTTGCTTGTGTCCCTATCCCAAATGTCATCCTTCCTGGGTTTTCAGCTTCTTTTTAACATGCTAGTAAATCTTCTGTGACCCTCTGCAGTATTTCCATGGGGAAACCCACAGAAGAGCACAAGCTAAAGGATGCCACCTCCAGCTGAGCACAGGGAGCAGTGGGAAAGGATGTTCTATCAGCATTTTCTGTCCCTGTGCTGATACTGTTCTCCCTGGGAGGGAGCTGGGAAATCCCTATTTCTGCTCCTGTGCTCTTCCTGATGTTTGTCACAGCTGATGCCAACCCCAGTTTTCCCCCTGTAACGATGATTTTGGACATGTCTGAGTGTACCTGCTGGCCTTGGAAATGCCACTGATGGTTATTGAGGAGAAGGCAAGTCCCAGCATTTCTGTGTGGGAACAGAAACGTGTGGCCGTCCCTCAGTGCAGCTCTGTCAGTGACAGCAGTCAGTGGCCATTCCTGGTGCAGTTCTGTTATCATTTTTTCTTATACCATTCTATTTTATTCCCTTCACAGTTCCCACCCTTTTATGTGCTTTACTTTTTAACCAGCACTGCCCCAATGGTCCCTGGGTGCAGCTCCTTTAGAGAACAGGGCCCGTCCCCACAGGCGGCTGCTGCAGCCAGGGCAGGGGCAGGGCAAGGCACATCACAGCGCTGGTGGTGCTCAGAGAGTGTTGGCTTTTGCAGTGCAGGCAGATCAAATGAATCCCAATTGTCAGAGATGTCCACCACCTGCTACTTGGCCCCTCTTTTCCTGCATGGATTTGACAGCTCTTTTGTTTCCTCACAGAGAGCTGGAAAGCAAAATGCCCACCTGCCCCATGGCCATCCCCACCACCTTGTCTCTCTTTCTTTTCCCGTTACTTTGCAGCACTTTCTCCCTCCTCCTCCTGTCCCTGCCAGCTCCAGCAAAGCCATTTCCCCCACTGGCACCAGCTGCCTCCTGTCCCTCGCTCCCATTTTGCCCACTCTGAACTCCTGGAGCCGCCTGCCCGCGGAGCCGCAGCCGCCATGGGGCCGGGCAATGGTGCAGGGAATGCTGGCAGGGATTCTGGGGCTGGGCTGGGCCAGGCCAGGTGCCCAGGGCCTGCAAAAGCGCTCTGAGCCTCTGCTCCTGCCCCTGGGCAGGCAACAGAACACAGCAGGAAAGGCTCGGGGCTCTCAAGAAAGGCAGCCAGAGATCTCTCACCCAACATGGGCATAAGAAGTCTGGAGCGGGGACATTAATTTCCATTGAATGTATTATGAAAGAAATCCCAGCAAGGGAGTGAGTAGGCTGCCAAATCCGAAAAATACAACTTCTCCACACTGTTCTCTCCTTCCTGGGCTTCACTTTATCCACAATTCCCTCCCTCCCTCCTCCCCACACAGTGACACAGGGGGGCAGGGGCTACAGACACATCATGTCACTGCTTCCCCCTCAGGGAGACAAATCTGCCGTACTTTGTTATCATCTTATGACAGGGGGTCCATACTGTTGTCTCCTTATCGCAGATGTTTCACACTTTCTTGGTGTTTTCTCCTGGGCAGCTCCTCAGAGCACTGACTCTTCATTGTTGACAAAGCAGCCAACTGACTCCAGTTCCCTTCCCAACCTGCCAGCCCACTCTTTTATAGCACTCTTCTTTTCATTGGTAACAGCTGTGGCCTGTTAAAATCAGGCCTGTTCCTAATCTTTGCTAATTGGCCCAGCTGCAACTCCTTAGGGGCAAGATTACTTTCTACACCATCTTTATTTTCTTATGTTCTATCCCCCTACACTGCTCCAGCCTGGGATTCCTCCCACAGGAGGACAGTCAGATCCTTTGTGACAGTGTCCTGGTTCAGGGCAAATTTGGGCTGCACTAGGAAAGCAGATTATTTGGCCCCTCCCTGCAACCAGTCTGGGAGAAAATACCTCCTTGGAGAAAAGTGGAAAAAAACTATTTATTAAACAATAAAACCCCTTGCTGCTCCAAAAGAGATGCCAAACTGAGAAAGTCCTCCTCCAGGCTGCAGTTCAGCTCACTGAGTCTCCCATCAGTCCCTCTGGTGCTGGAAATGTTGTGCCCCAGGCCCAGCCCAGCAGGCTGCAGGTGTGAGCTGCTGCTGCTCTTCTGGGTGTTCAGTCCAGAGCAGGTTCAAACAGGTCCGAAAAAAGGGAAAAAGGAAAAAAACCAGAGTCCAGGGAACTTCCTTGCCTCAGCTAGCTAAACTAACTAAAAGCCAAGGAGAGCTCAATCCCATTGTCTGTCCATCTGCAGAAAACACAGTTCAGGAGCAGGAATGTGGAGGAGTGAGAGCAGTATCTGAAAACAAAATGCGCGCTTCTTCTCTCCCCTCTTCACTCTCTGGAAGACGTCTTAAACACACAAAACTTATTATTCAGCATAAACAGAACAAGACGATTGGGGCTAAAAGCATCATATAGTCGACTTGAACAGACAGACAGACCATTCCCCACACTCAGGTGCCAGATGCCAAAAGTGGGATTCCTGTTCAGCATGCGTCAGCAATTCTTCCTCCTCTTCCGAAGACAGTCCAAAAGTGTCCCATTCTGGCCACTAGTTTACGATGAATTCCAAGACCACAGGGGGATTTGAATTTCCCATTAGAGCTGATTGTGTCATGAGGGCAATGCCCTCACTGCAGGCAGCATCGGTGCCAGGATGGATTGCAGAGACTTTTCCGTTGCAGCCCCAGCCCAGCGCTGGCACTGGGGATGAAGAGGCACTGAGGTGACCCTGAGAGGAAGTGCAAGGCACAGGGCGCAGCTGAGGAAGGACAGCGCTGTGCTGGGCTCAGAGGTGAAGCTGGCACTGCCCAGCGTGGAGAAGGTCCTTTGTGCAGCCCCTGTTACAGGGGAGCTTGGGCCTTGCTGCAGACATACGGCCGCTCGTTGGAGCAGTTCCCACTCCTGAATCTTCTGTCAGCCAGGTACACACACTGGGAACTGCCGAGGACAGGAACCCTGCAGGGAGGAGCAGAGGCAGTGATGGCTGCCAGGGGAAGCCCTTGTGCCCCTGTGCCCCCAGGCCCTGCCCGGCTCCCCGGCACTCACCGGGAGCTGTAGCTGCTGCCGTCCCCCCACTGCAGGCGCTCGCCCCGTCTGCGCAGCCCGAGCCAGAAATCGCCGTTCCCACAGAGGCGGGAGAGCAAATCCTGCCCAGGAGAGAGGAGTGGGAGCTGCCCCGGCCCCTCGGGGGGACACGTGCCCGGGGCTGCCCCCGCACGCCGGGGCTCCTTCCCTGCAAGGCCCCGGCCCAGGGCTGCAGCCCCGGCCCTGCGAGCACCGAGCCCGGCCCAGGAGCGCCCCCAGGCTGCCCTCAGCCACCCCACAGCGCCCGCAGCCCCTCACTCACCATGGCCTCCTCATCCTTGGCAATGGCCAGGGAGGCATTGAGCTCGGAGCACCGTTCCTGACCCTGCTCCCACGTGCTGTAATCCCGTGAGAAGTAGTAGCAGACCCCATTGTAGCCAATCCAGTCATGGGGACAGCCCAGAAGAGACGGCGGAGTGGCAGGTGTGACTGGAACCTGTGGTGCTGCTGCAGGGGGAAGAGGAGAAGGTTTTGAGGATTCCCCTGTGCAGGGGGCAGGGAGCCCACTCTGCCCCGAGGGGCTGGGCCCAGGCTGCTGCCCCTCCCTTACCTGCCAGCACAGCCAAGGCCGCCCCCAAAGCCAGCACCAGCACCAGGAGCAGCAGAATCAGCACCGCCATGCCCACGGGATGGCACCTGAACCATTCACCTGGAGCAGGAAAGAGCTGCTGGCTGCCAGAAGCAGAGCCGGCCCTGCAATCTGCTCAGCCCATGGCCAGGGAGCAGAGCAGGGAGCCCTGAGGCAGTGTGGGCCTCCCTCAGCTGGCAGCCAGAGAGCCAAGAGCCTGGCCACAGGCAGGGACACAGCTGTGGGCACAGGCTGCAGCAGGAGAACTGCACAGCCTTGGGGGCAGCTGGGGCTCTTGCTTCCAGCCACGGATGGGGCCCAGCAGAGCACGAGGCCTCTTCCAGGCACTGGGAAGAGGATCCCTGGCACCCGAGCAAGGGGGACAGACCTGCCAGCCCTGGCCTTGGAAAGGGACACGGGCCCCTGCCTCGAGGGCACCAGGGTGGCCCTGTACTCACCCAGGAATCTTCTGAGGTTCCTTTTGTCTTCTTTGTTGGTTGCTGCTGTGTCCTGGGGAGCCAGGGGCTCCCTCACGCTCCCATCCCTGGTGCAGAATCCATTCTCCACATCTGCACTCACTGCATGCTCACAAGTGGCATCCCCCTGCTTATTCCAAGAGGCTTCTTGGGCTCCAGGCAAGTGTGGAACCGCAGCTGCTCGTCCCTCCTGGAGATGCTGGGGCTCCTTATCAACTCCAGGAAAGAAGCATGATTCACTCTCTTCAAGTTCACAGCCAGAATCGCTGTTTGTGGAAGAAACACTATCCTGCTTCAGATACAGCAGGACTGCTGCTGGCAGATCCTTTGGGAGCTGGGCCTCGGGAACAGCTTTGCAGCCGCGCTGATGGCACCCTGAAAGGGACACGGTGAGAGGTCGCTGCTGGTGCCGGCCGTGCGGGGGCTCAGGAGGGCGGTGGCAGCTGTGGCTGCGCTGTCGCCGCTGCCCAGAGGTGCGGCAGCAGGTGCGGAGACAAGCGCAGCCTCCGGGAGCTCTGCGGTGGCCGCAGCCGCGGTCCCTGTGGCTCTGCAGCCGCTGCAGCCCAGCTCCGTGCCGGGCCGGGCGCTGAGAGCGCCTGCGAGCTGCCGGCTGCTGCTGGCCCGGGGCAGCTGCGGCTCGGAGTCCGCCTGCCGAGGGGCGAGAAGCAGCAGCCCCGGGCTGCTCACCATTGTGCCCCGCATGATTCCCTGCCCCGGCGCCTCGCAGCCCGGGCACACCGAGCGCCGGCACGGCCGCCGCGGCTCCTGCCTGGGCACACGGAGCGGCTCCCGGCACAGAGCGCAGCGCCGAGAAGCCTCGGCCCCGGAGCAGGCTGCATGCGCCGCTTTGTGCCCGCACTCGGCGCCTGCAGCGCTTTGGGCTCTGAGGCACTGGGTTCAAGTTCATGCCGTGCCAGCCCCGAGCCGGGCACGGACACCTCCCGCCCGAGCAGCGGCCCCGAGCCCGGTGCCGCACGGGCGGGAACGGTGCCGGGCACGGAGCAGCCGCCTGCGTCCGAGCGAGAGCAGCCGCGATGAGCCATGTGAAAAATGCATATTTTATGATTGGCTTTTTGCTAATATTAAAATTAATATTATATGTGTTATGTTAGAACAGTATTTTATTAAGTTTCTTAAGTAATGTGTTAAATACAGTTCTAGGTTATAACATAATGTTAAAATAGAAACTATGCTGTGTAAGATACATTTTAAAGAGAGGCCTTGCACTGAGCTGGCAGCTACAGGACACCTAAATCCTTCAGTAAAAAAGAATTTATGCCCCCCTTATCAGAAGAAACAAACTTCTTCCTGCCTCGCTCAATCCTTAAGACGCTGTCAGTATGCAGAGGAAGAAGCTGACACTGACCGGACAGAATCTTGTATTTGAATGGAATTTATGAATCGTGTATGAGGTGCATAAATATTCAACAGCCTGTTGCTTTTAAGGGTTAATCCTCTGTTAACGTGTGCTTTTCCCGGACTTATTTTGCCCAGAAAAAGGTACCTAGACCTTCTGTAACTCTTTGTTCTTATTGTCTCGTATTGTTCTAAATCCTAATTGTCCAAATTATTATTACCTTAATTATATTACTATTTTTATAACCATTTTATTACTATTAAACTTTTAAAATTTTCAAAACAAGTGATTGGTATTTTTCACAATTTGGTGGCAGAGCAGTGTTGCTAACACCTCGCTGCCGGTGCTTTAGGAGAGTCAGGGTGGGGAAGGCGCGCCCTGCACTGTTTGGCAACATCGCTCTGTTTCCCTTATGGTGACCGACAGACGCAGGTTATGATGTGTGGACAAAAGGAGGCAATAAAACAAAGAGAAGAGAAAAAGGCTCCCTACAACCGCCGTAATTGGCCCCTAAGAGTAGTAGTGTGCACGAAGAACCCGGGAAGGAAAAGGGATTGGTAAGTATTTCTCGGGGGGGCAGGTACGGGGGGATGAATGTGTGTGAATGAGAGGCGGGCGGGTTGTCCCAGACCTGCCGAGTGAGTGCTGGAGTCTCCCATGCTGCGTTTCCTTCCTTTCGTGAGAAAATCAGCCAGTAAAGAGACGAAGTGAGAGATAAAAGGAGTGAGAGAATCCCCCGGGGTAACTGGGACTGGGTCTCAGGGAGGGGTTGGACCCCTCGGAGGTAGGGAGCAAGGTTTCCTGGCCCAATCCACTAGGAAACCCGCCAAGAGGAAGGGGCTCCTAAAAACCTGCTGAGTTGATGGATAAGAGTGCCCAAGAGCATCCAGAATTAAAACCTGCGAGTTGAGGGATTAGCATTCCAAGCGCATCCAGGGTTGGGAAAAATTCTGCTGGATTGAGGATGTGCCCGAGAGCATCTGGGGTTGGACAACGCAGCTGGATTGAAGGATATCCATGAGCACCGGGACTGGCCAGTAACACCTGAAATTGCAACAGGTGATTTGAAAGTAAAAGGTTCCTTATTGATGTTTTGTTGTATGTGAGAGTGAGTCACACACAGAATCAGCCGTTGTCCCCCGGGTGGGTGGGGGCTGTGGCAGAACATGTATGTGACCTGCAAACAGACCATTGTTCTCTCTGGAGTGTGGAGAGAGCCGTGGCTAAAGAGTGTGAGTGACACACAGACAGCCTGGTGTCACAGGTGAGGGGCTAAAGAGTGTGAGTGACACACAGACAGCCTGGTGTCACAGGTGAGGGGCTAAAGAGTGTCAGTGACACACAGACAGCCTGGTGTCACAGGTGAATGGCTAAAGAGTGTGAGTGACACGCAGACAGCCTCACAGGTGAGGGGCTAAAGAGTGTGAGTGACACACACACAGCCTCACAGGTGAACGGGTACCAGAGGTGACCAGAGCCAGGGCCCTTCCCGGAGGCCCGGTGACGCTGAGACCTGCAGGCCAACCCCAAGGCGAGGGGGGCCACAGGGACCCACAATTCCCTGGTGACAGGGATCTGCTTTGGGTCCTGAGGGTGTGAAAGAATGTGTGAAAGTGATGAGAAATAAAAGTGAGTGAAAGTAGAGAAATTAACGTATGTGTAATGTAGACTGTTTATTTTAAGCTTCCCTATATCTCCTTGGAGGCAGATGTATTGTATTGAAAAGTAGTGTGAGAAAAAGGGTTTTTAATTTTTTGTGTGCTTAGTTGGAAGAAGGTGGTATTTAGGTTGCTAGAGAAAGCAAAAAACAGAGGCAGGGGATGGATAGATAAGATCTTGAAAAATGGGACAGAAAACCAGTAAGTTAAATACAGGTAAGGAAGAGGGGAGTTAAAAGCCTACTAGCAGAGATACCCCAAAATAGCTTTGGGAGTTATGTTAGCTAACCGAGATACGAATCCTTGCAAAAGGATAAAATACAGGGCAGGCAATAGTTGATAGGAAAAACATGCAAACTATTGAAAAAGGGAAATTGACCTTGAACTAGTAAGCTCAAACTTGTGAATTATATACTTTAAATAGAGCACTAGAATGTTTAGCACAAAAGAAAAGAACCATATATACTGATTCAAGGTATGCCTTTGGGGTAGTTAATACCTTTAGAAAAATTTCGGAAGAAAGAGGATTACTTAATTCAGTGTGTTTAGGTTTTTCCTTTTCCCTTTTCCTAATAAATTATATTTTTGACTTGGAGTCTCTCAGTGGTTTTGCTTTCAAACAGGCAGAAAGAATCGGCCGCTTAAATATTCAAAAAGGTTATAGCTAAACAAAGACACTGTAAAAGTAACAGGAACGAAAGGAGAGAGTTTCACAGTTCCTGTCATTAAAGATGTGGTGATTGAGGGAGAAACTAAAATTTTGGTGGGCGATATCTTACTATTCCCTGGGGCAAGTAGCAACTTATTAAAAAGAGACTTACAAGTAAAACTAGAAATAGGAGTTATACCAGAAGAAGAGAAAATGGCAGCTAGAGTTTTAAAACTTGGCCAAGAGGATGAGAAAAAAATTAACAAAGAAGTTTGGGCTGGAGAGGGGAGGATTAAATATTGACCCCATAAAGGTCACAATTGAGAGAGAAGATTGTCCCATATGTATGCATCAGTATCCTATATCCTTAGAAAGATGGGAAGGTTTGAAACCAGTAATAAGAAGGAATTCTAAAGGATGGGATGTTAGAACCTTATATGTCTTCTCATAATACCTCTATTCTCCCACTAAAGAAGTCCAATAGAAACTATCTTTTATTATTTGGAGAAACTGAAGTTAAAGTTAGAGAAGCTACTATATAACTTTTGAATTCTCTTGGGGAAAAAGGATTAAGGGTATCAAAAGGGAAATTTGGAGAATGAGAGGTAAAATATCTTGGACACTTAATAAGTAAGAGTCACTGGAAATCCAATCCCAAGAGAATTGCAGGAATTTTATCACTTCCTCCTCCCTCTTCAAAAAGAGAAATCAGAAAACTACTCGGATTATTGGGATATTGCAGATTATGGATTGATGGGTACACACGAGCAACAACAATTTTATATGGAAAATTAACAATGGAAAATGATGTTAAATTAGGAGAGCTGAAGTTAAAACTGGCCTAAGTACCAGCGTCAAGCTTACCTTCGTTAGGAAAACCCTTTTCATTTGTACATAAATGTAGAAAATGGAATAACTCACAGAATTCTAATTCAGGAGTGGGAGGAATAAAGAGACCAGCAGTTTATTTATCAAAGATGTTACACCCGGTAAGCCTTGGCTGGCCAGTTTGTATTCAAGCTATACCAGCTACTGCAATCCTAGTCCAAGAAAGCTGTAAGCTTCCTTTTAGAAATAAACTAGTTGTGTGTACACCTCGTACAGTCCGAGGTACCTTGAAATAAAGAAAAGAGAAAAAGATAGAGAAAAGAAAAGGGAGTAAGAAGAAAAGAAGGGGAGGGGCGATTCCGCTCTGGGATATTGGAATGCAGAGTGATGATATCTTGGTGCTGGAGGAGGACAAAAGTTTGAATGCAGTTTCTGCATGAAGGGCAGGGAAGTGTCTTAACACATGGCTGGTAGGAAGTTGCTCAATGCTGAACTGGGATCTGGAGAAAGTTTAACAGAACAGACCCTCCTTGAAGGGAAAGAGAAGATATGTTAACCAAGGAAAAAGAATGTCAGGAGCACCTGGGGACGCCAGGTTTGGCTTATCAAGGCTAGAAATTGTTGGAGAGTTTTTGTGCAGATGTGGCTTGAAGGAAAAAGGGCCATGATCATATACCGCTGTTTAAGCAGTAAAAAGCAGCTGTATGTAGTAAGTTCTTAGCCTTTTTCCTTACGAGAAAAACAACAACACTGCGTGCTTGATCAAATGATGAGAAAAACATGGTGAAAAACATGGAGTCCTTGAGGGTAGTCAATAACAGTCAACAGCAGGATATGAAAAACAAGTATTAGCCTCAACAAGAAACCACAGGTATTAGCAACAAAGGAGGAGTTGGTGTGTAATCTGTAACCAATGATGAGCTCAGGTTTTGCAATATGTTTGAGCTTAATGAACACTACTATAAAAGTGTGTAAGCTGGATCAATAAATCTGAGACCAATGATCATCAATAGGATGTGCAAGTCTCCCTTCACCTTCCTCAAGAAAGGGTTTGGCCGCTCTCGTACGAGCGGCGGGGTCTCAGAGCGGGCTGGCTCAGTAGCGGAGCTGCCGAGGGGGGCTCCGAGCCTGCTGGGTCTGAGTCCAGGATGGCAGCCCCGGGCCGGCAAGTGGGGGGAGAGAGAGAGAAGAGAGGGCGAAAGGGACCCGAGGCACACCCCCAGGGTCCCCAAGCTCGTGGCTGTCTGAGAGTTTCCTCCCCCGTTCCTGCTAGAGCAGAATCTGCTCTGCCTGTTCCTGCTAGGGCAGAATCTGCTCTGCCTGTTCCTGCTAGGGCAGGAGCTGCTCTGGTCGGAGTCACTGCAATAAAGATAAGATAAGTAAAGAATGAGAAATAACTGAGGAATGTTGAGAAATCACAGTTAAGAAGTGTCAAAAACGATTGGCTACAAATTAGTAGAAGGAAGTGACAAGGCAAAAAGAGGGCAAGCCTGGATTGACCACTGTACTCGCTACTGAGAAGTTCACACACACCTGCTGTGGGCAGCAGCCCCATAGGCAGGGAAGGTGGGGGTATAAGCCATATCAGACCCCTGTTATTCCTTTTTCTTTCACTCATTTGTTGTCTTTTCCCTTTCAGGATGCTGGCAAGATCATGTCACAAATGCTACCGAAAGCACTACAAAGAAAGAAACCAAAGTTCCTCTTTTGTCACCCACACCCATGTCAACAGCCACTGTTATAACCCATCCAAATTAAGTTCCTGTGAGCAAAATGGGAAAATTATTAGACTGCAACAAACTTCTAAAAAAGTAGCAATAGATTTGGAATTGAATGTCCAAATGGAGAGAAATAGATTTGTTTTACATTTAATCATAAAGATATAGTTCAGGAGTCGGTAAAAAAAAAACTAGTAAACAAAAAAGTAAAACCAGCACAGAAATCTAACTCTATATTGACCCCAAATTATATGCTGAATCATTATAATACTCCGAGAAATTATAGAAATTATAACAAATAAAGTTACTCATGCATTGGAATTAATATCAAGTCAGCAAAGCCAAACAAAAACCGTGGTGTGTCAGAAAAGGTTGGCTTTGGACTATTTATTGGCTAAAGAAGGGAGTGTTTGTGGAAAGTTTAATATATCAGATTGTAGAAAATAGATGACAACAGAGATGTTCTTCAGGAAAAAGCAAAAGATATCAGAAAAATAACCCAGGTACCAATCCAAAATTAAAAAACAATGTTAAAACCTAGCTGAAAGGGTAATGTGTTAGAGATAAGATGATAGAAGAAATTAGGATTTTTTCTTTTATGTGTTACAACTGTTTTGATATTTCTTCCTTGTTTAATCCCCTGTTTTATTTGATTGCCAGAATAGTCCAGAGGATGCAAGTATTCAGTCTTGTATTTTTGACGAGATGGAATAAAGCTTTCTAAACTTATGAAAAGTCAGCAGCTGTTTCTCACAGGCTCCATCCCGGCCATCCGGGCACGGAGGAGAGCGCGGGCAGCCGCTCCCTCGGCTGCGATCCCAGCGCAGGGGGCACACGGGGGAAGCCGGCACCAGGAACTCGGCAGAACCCCCCGGCCCTCACCGCGGCCCCTCCGCCCGCAGCGAGCCCCGAGCTGGGGCAGCACCGACCGCGGTCCCACCTGGGCTGGAGCCGCCTCCGAGCTCCTCCATCACCTCGCAGCTCTGGGCTCCGCCGCCGCCGCCGCTCTGCAATGCCCCGAACGCGCCGCCATCGCTCTCGTCCCGGCCAAAAATCCCGGACACGGCCGCTGCCAACGCAATGTAAAGTCGGTATGGGAGCGGCTTTTGCACAAGTGCAATAAAGGATCATAAAGCAATAAAGGACTATAAAGAACCTTTGCCCGCAGTGAAAAGATGGGCGTGCCGTGCCGTGCCCCGTGTACCGCGGGGGAAAGGGGAGGATCGCGGCCCGCCGCTGGTGACACCCCCAGAAGCAGCTACCGGGGGCTGAAGTTCTTCTCCAGGTCCTCCAGGCTGGCTTCCTTTTTCTTAGCGCGGGTTTTCCGGGGTAGGAACCTCCTCTGCCCTCCCGCCTCGTGTAGAATTTGCAGTTCAGACAGATCAAATGAATCCAAATTGTCAGTGATTTCCACCATCTGCTATTTCTCCCCTCTTTTCTTAAATGGATTTGACAGTTCTTCCTTTCCTCCCAAAGAGCTGGAAAGCAAAATGCCCACCTACCCCAAGGCCATCCCCACCACCTTGTTCCTCTTTCTCTCCCCTTTACTTGGCACCACTTTCTCCCTCCTCCTTCTCTCCCTGCCAGCTCCAGCAAAGCCATTTCCCCCACTGGCACCAGCTGCCTCCTGTCCTTCGCTCCCATTTTGCCCACTCTCATCTCCTGGAGCCACTGAGAGTCACCACATTTTTGGGTGTGTTGCCAGGGCTCAGGAGCACCAGGGATTGTAGCATTCTTGATATTTGGTGACATCAGGAGGAACATCAATAAAATTTGTACATTAGGCTTCCAGAGGGCTTTGGCCTATTCAGGAGACTTTTTCAGAGTTCTTTGGGAAGCAGCCCTTGAAAACAAAGGAGTTCAGGAAAGGTGATCTCAGAGATCTTGAGGGTACAGGAACAGACTGTCCCTGTGTGCCCAAAGAGGAGTCCATGAGGCAAACGTCCAGCCTGGACTGGAATGAGGTTTTGAAGGAACTTAAGAATGAAAGGAGGAGGTATCATCATTGGAAGGAGGGTCAGGTTTCTCAGGAAGTATTTAAGGGGGCTGCTAGGGTATGTAGGAAAAAGATTAGGGAGACCAAAGCCCAGTTTGAATTTAATTTAGCATTTTTTGGAAGGGATAATAAAAAAATGTTTTTACAAATATAGTAATGGTAAAATGAAGTGTAAGACCAGCCTTTGTTCTTTTTTGAATGTGGGACTGCACATGAGGAAAATGCAAATATGCTTAACTGTTTCAATATTGGGTCAATAAAGACTATGGACTTTGGACATGGTTAGCATAAAAATTTGATAGCAGGGTGCCTTCTGTTTCCTCAAACAGAAATTTGAGGATTAAATCAAGATTACAAGAAGATTGAATCAAATGGGTTTAGGAAAAAGAAAATTACATTGGACTTCTGCAAACAAGAGATGTTTAAAGTGTCTAAGTTTGTTTATGTGATGATTAACACAATCACTGTAGTAAAACATAACACATCTTCCTAGAGTAAGTATATAAGCATTTGTATCCCACACTAAAATTGGAATCTTTGAGTGTCTCAAATCCTTCACTGTCTCTCCTCATCACCGATACTCAACGCCTTCCTTGCCACAACCTTCAGTGGGAACACAGCTTGTCCTCAGGACAAGTGTCCTCCTGGGCTGGTGGATGGTGTCAGGGAGCAGAATGGGCCCCATGTTATCCAGGAGGAGGCAGCCAGAGAACTGCTGAGCTGCTTGGATGTTCATAAATCTGTGGGCCCAGAGGGGACCCACCCCAGGGGGATGAGGGAGCTGGCAGATGAACTTGGGAAGCTGCTCTCCATCATTTACCACCAGCCCTGGCTCACTGGGGAGGTTCCAGATGGCTGGAAGCTGGCCAGTGTGACACCCATCCACAGCAAGGGTGGGAAGGAGGATCCTGGCAATTCCAGGCCAGTTAGCCTGGCCTCAGTGCCCAGTAAGGTCATGGAGCAGTTCACATTGATTCCAGCAGGCAGCACTTCCAGGATGGCCAGGGTGTCAGAGCAGCCAGCAGGGGTTTAGGAGGGCTGGGGCGTGTGTGACCACCCTGGTCTCCTTCCATGAGCAGGTGACCCTGCTGGAGGGTGCAGGAAAGGCTGTGGATGTGTCTGTCTGGGCTCCAGCAAGGCCTTTGTCAGTGTCTGCCACAGCTCCCTCCTGGAAAAGCTGCAGCCCAGGGCTGGCACAGGAACACTCTGTGCTGGGCTCAGCCCTGGCTGGATGGGCCAGAGAGTGGTGCTGAGGGTGCTGCATCCAGCTGGGGCCAGGCACCAGGGGTGTCCCTCAGGGCTCTGGGCTGGGGCCAGCTCTGTTCAGTGTTTGCACTGACCCCATGGATAAGGGCATTGAGGCTTTCATTAGTGACTCTGCAGAGGCCTCTGAGCTGGGAGCTGTGTCCATCTGTGGGAAGGCAGGAGGGCTCTGCAGAGAGACCTGGAACTGTGGGATAGATGACCTTGCATTGATGAGAATTCTTTATTAGAAATTACAGTTGTTTTCCACTCCAATTTCCAAGCATAACAGACACATTTCCCCTTTTCAGTCCAAGATGAAATCTTGATGAACACCTTTGTTTCAAAGTCCCTGTCCCCCTGCAGAGAGGCCTGGAGCTTTCCTTTCCCTGTCCCCAGGGCACTGTGAGCTGCCCTCCCCAGCACCAGAGCCACACGTTCCCCTGCCCAGGTGAGGAGTGAAAGGGGCCCTGGACAGAGCACAAGCTGCTGAGGCAGTGGGCTCAGGCTGTTGTGAGTTCCTGCCCCAACAGCCCATGGGAATGCAAGGGGTGAAAAATGCCCGGAGTGCTGAGCACCAGCAGTGACCCTCAATCAACCTTCCCAATGCTCTCCCTCGAGCTCCTCAGGCTCTGGGGAACACAGGGCAGCAAAATGGGCTCAGTTTGGCCCTTGGAGGGTGAGAGGCAAGCAGCAGAATCCAGCCTGGTCTCTCTCTGACCTTTCCTTTAGCACAGGCCTGTGTGTCCCCAGCGCAAAGGCACAGAGGGGGCTCTTTAAACGGTGCCACAATGTCCCCGTGCCCACTGTGTCACTGTCCCACGAGGAGAGAGCCCGGGGGCATCGGGGCCAGGAGAGCTGTGCCAGAGAGCTGTGCCTGAGTGTGCCTGGCCCTGTGTGCCCGAGTGTGCTGTGCCCAGGTGTGAGGGCACATGTCCTGCTCTGCCATGGGCACTGTGTGTGTGTGCTGTGCCCAGGTGTGAGGGCACACGTCCTGCTCTGCCATGGGCACTGTGTGTGTGTGCTGTGCCCAGGTGTGAGGGCACACGTCCTGCTCTGCCATGGGCACTGTGTGTTTGTGCTGTGCCCAGGTGTGAGGGCACACGTCCTGCTCTGCCATGGGCACTGTGTGTAAGTGCTGTGCCCAGGAACACAAGCAAGCACAGGCGCACACTCCAGCCACAGAGAGCAGTAGATGAATGAAAGGTAGGAAAGGTGAGTTGTATGGAGTTCTGTTGGGCTTTATTTCAACCACACACTAAAGGGCTGCAGGGACAATTTTAATTTCATTTATTATTAAACAAATCAGAGCAAGAAAGTGAGAAGTATGCCAAATCCTAAAAATCCACCTTGCCCACATTGTTTGGCCCTTCCTGGGCTTAACTTCATCTCCGATTTCCTCCCTCCCTCCTCCCCACATAGTGGCACAGAGGGATGGCTTGTTTTGGTATGAAAGACAGGGATCTGCTAAGGAAGGCAGGAGCCTCCCTGGCAATGGAAAGTGTAAATCTCTCCCCTCTAAATTATTATAATTTTGAAATTAAGAGGCTCTCAGGCAAAGATATGAGAATATTCATACAAGCCTTTATTAGTATAAAAAAGAATAACCAAGTCTAACACGCAGCGCGGCGCTGCCCGAGCAGGCCCAGCCCCAGCCCCGCCTCTCTCGCTGCAGTTCCGGGCGCGGCCGGCAGGGGCGCTGTGGGCAGCGGCAGCCGGGTGTGAGCAGGGCAGGGAGAGGCGAGCTCAGGATCCCGGGCACCCGAGCAGGGGGGACAGGGCCCTGCGGCACTGAGGGGTGACACTGAGGGGCCCGTGCAGGGGCTGCTCTCACCAGCACAGGCTCAGCCCACAGCCCCACAGCAGGAGAAGCAGCTCTGGGTTGGGTTGTGGCGGTGGCAGAGAATTCCCTTCCCCAAGCAACATCCTCCTCCAAAGACGAGAGAGAGAAAGAGAGAGAGAGAGAGCAGCTGAGAGACCCTTCCACAGAGTCAGGTGCCTGATGGCAAAAGTTGGCAAAAAAGTTGCTCAAGACTTGTCAGCAGTTCTTCTTCCTCTTCCAAGGACAATCCGAAAGTGTCACATTCAGACAAGTTCGTGATGATTTCCAAGCTCCCACGGAGATTTGGATTTCCCATTAGAGCTCATTGTGTCATGAGGGCAATGCACTCCCTGCAGGCAGCATTGGTGGCAGGATGGATTGCAGAGACTTTTCCTTTGCAGCCCCAGCCCAGCGCTGGCACTGGGGATGAAGAGGCACTGAGGTGACCCTGAGAGGAAATGCAAGGCACAGGGCGCAGCTGAGGAAGGACAGCGCTGTGCTGGGCTCAGAGGTGAAGCTGGCACTGCCCAGCATGGAGAAGGTCCTTTGTGCAGCCCCTGTTACAGGGGAGCTTGGGCCTTGCTGCAGACATACGGACGCTCATTGGAGCAGTTCCCACTCCTGAATTTATCGTCAGCCAGGTACACACACTCGGAATTGCCAAAGACAGGAGCCCTGCAGGGAGGAGCAGAGGCAGCGCTGGCTGCCAGGGGAAGCCCTTGTGCCCCTGTGCCCGCAGGCCCTGCCCGGCTCCCCGGCACTCACCGGGAGCTGTAGCTGCTGCCGTCCCCCCAGTGCAGGCGCTCGCCCCGTCTGCGCAGCCCGAGTCAGAAATCGCCGTTCCCGCGGAGGCGGAAGAGCAAATCCTGCCCAGGAGAGAGGAGTGGGAGCTGCCCCGGCCCCTCGGGGGGACACGTGCCCGGGGCTGCCCCCGCACGCCGGGGCTCCTTCCCTGCAAGGCCCCGGCCCAGGGCTGCAGCCCCGGCCCTGCGAGCACCGAGCCCGGCCCAGGAGCGCCCCCAGGCTGCCCTCAGCCACCCCACAGCGCCCGCAGCCCCTCACTCACCATGGCCTCCTCATCCTGGGCAATGGAGCTCGGCAATTGAGCTCGGAGCACCGTTCCTGACCCTGCTCCCACGTGCTGTAATCCCGTGAGAAGCCGTAGCAGACCCCATTGTACCCAGCTAGCCATGGAGACAGCCCAGAACCAACAACGGAGTGGCAGGTGTGACTGGAACCTGTGGTGCTGCAGGGGGAAGAGGAGAAGCTCTGAGGATTCCCCTGTGCAGGGAGCAGGGAGCCCGCTCTGCCCCGAGGGGCTGGGCCCACGCTGCTGCCCCTCCCTTACCTGCCAGCACAGCCAAGGCCGCCCCCAAAGCCAGCACCAGCACCAGGAGCAGCAGAATCAGCACCGCCGTGCCCACGGGATGGCACCTGAACCGTTCACCTGGAGCAGGAAAGAGCTGCTGGCTGCCAGAAGCAGAGCCGGCCCTGCAATCTGCTCAGCCCATGGCCAGGGAGCAGAGCAGGGAGCCCTGAGGCAGTGTGGGCCTCCCTCAGCTGGCAGCCAGAGAGCCAAGAGCCTGGCCACAGGCAGGGACACAGCTGTGGGCACAGGCAGGGACACAGCTGTGGGCACAGGCTGCAGCAGCAGAACTGCACAGCCTTGGGGGCAGCTGGGGCTCTTGCTTCCAGCCACGGATGGGGCCCAGCAGAGCACGAGGCCTCTTCCAGACATCGGGAAACAGCCACACACCTGCCAGCCCTGCCCTTGGGAGGGGACACGGGCCCCTCCCCAGATGCCACAGGGGTGGCCCTGCACTCACCCAGGAATCTTCTGAGGTTCCTTTTGTGTTCATTGCCCGTTGCTGCTCTGCCCTGGGGAGCCAGGGGCTCCCTCACGCTCCCATCACTGGTGCAGAATCCATTCTCCACATCTGCGCTCACTGCACGCTCACAAGTGGCATCCCCTGCTTATGCCAAGAAGCTTCTTGCATTCAGGCAAATGTATTACGACATCTTCTGGTCCCTCCTGGGGATGCAGGAGCTTTTCCACAACTCCATGAATGGAACAGAATTCAGTCTTCTGCTCACAGCCGGCATCTCTCTGCCCAGAACAAACAGCACCTTATCTTGCTCATGACACATCAGGAGTGCTGCTGGCAGGTCCTTTGGGAGCTCGGCCTCGGGAACAGCTTTCCAGCCGCGCTGATGGCACCCTGAAAGGGACACGGTGAGAGGTCGCTGCTGGTGCCGGCCGTGCGGGGGCTCAGGAGGGCGGTGGCAGCTGTGGCTGCGCTGTCGCCGCTGCCCAGAGGTGCGGCAGCAGGTGCGGAGACAAGCGCAGCCTCCGGGAGCTCTGCGGTGGCCGCAGCCGCGGCCCCTGTGGCTCTGCAGCCGCTGCAGCCCAGCTCCGTGCCGGGCCGGGCGCTGAGAGCGCCTGCGAGCTGCCGGCTGCTGCTGGCCCGGGGCAGCTGCGGCTCGGAGTCCGCCTGCCGAGGGGCGAGAAGCAGCAGCCCCGGGCTGCTCACCATTGTGCCCCGCATGATTCCCTGCCCCGGCGCCTCGGAGCCCGGGCACACCGAGCGCCGGCACGGCCGCTGCGCCTCCCTGCCTGTGGGAAACATGACCCTGTAATTTTGGCTTTTGCATTTATGTATGAGGCTATACATGTTGTCAGTGATTATAACTACTTAGAAATAGTATCAATTATAACTCTTTCTAGCTGGATGTTAGTATAATATAATCTATCAGCTTAAGTATGCACTGTATTGCTCATAGAAATAGTCGTGTAATCAACATAATATCTATGGAAATATTGGTGTGATGAACATACTGTTTATAGACTGGAGCAAAACATCAGATATGAAAAAGGGTTTTGTGAAAAATGCACGTATTTTATAATTGGCTTTTGGCAAATATTAAAATTAATATTATATGCATTGTGGTAGAAAGTAATGCTGTATTAATTCTCTTAAGCGGTACGTAAAATATATTTTTAGGTTATAAAAAAATATTGAAATAGAAACTATGCTATGTAAGATACTTTTCTTTAAAGAAAGGACTCGCAGCGACATTGCAGCCACAGGACACCTAAATCTTTCAGAGAAGGAGAATTTATTGCCCTTTTATCAGAAGAAACAAACTTTTTCCTACCTCAAAGATGCACTTGAGATTCAGAGGAAGAAGCTGATGATGACCAGACAGAATCCTGTATTTGAATGGAATTTTTGTATCATTTATGAGTGTATGAATATGCAACAGGCTGTTGCTTTTAAAAGTTAATTCTCTGTTAACGTGGGTCCTTTTTTGGGCTCCTGCTCCCAAGGAAAAGGTACCCGGATGTCTGTAACTCTTTGTCTCTCTTGTCTCATCTTGTCCTAATTCAGTTTGTCCAAATTATTATTACTCTAATTATATTACTCTTTAAATAACCTTTTTATTACTAATAAATTTTTAAAATTATAAAAACAAGTGATTGGCGTTTTTCACAATTTGGTAGCAGAGGATGGTTACTAACACCTCGCTGCCGGTGCTTTAGGAGAGTCAGGGTGGGGAAGGCGCACCCTGCCCTATTTGGCAGCCTTGCTCTGTCTCCCCTGGGGTGACCGACAGACGCAGGTTACGATCTGTGGACAAAAGGAGGCAATAAAACAAAGAGAAGGGAAAAAGGCTTCCTACAGCCGTGGTAATTGGCCCCCTAAGACTAGTAGTGCACAGGAAGAACCCGGGAAGGAAAAGGGATTGGTAAGTATTTCTCGGGGGGCAGGTACGGGGGATGAATGTGTGTGAATGAGAGGCGGGCTGGTTGTCCCAGACCTGCCAAGTGAGTGCTGGCGTCTCCCATGCTGCGTTTCCGACTTTCTGCGAGGGAAGCGGCCAGTAAAAAGATGAAGCAAGTGATAAAAGGAGTGAGAGGATTCTCCAGGATAACTGGGTCTCAGGGAGGGATTGGACCCCTCAGAGGTAGGGAGCAAGGTTTCCTAGCCCAATCCACTAGGAAACGGGACAGGAGGGGCCCCTAAAAACCTGCAGGGTGGAGGGATTTATATTCCAAGAGCATCCAAGAGCAGAGTTGAGCAGAATTCTGTCAGAGTGAGGATATGCCCAAGAACACTCAGGGTGGGACAACACAGCTAGATTGAGGGACGTAAATTTTGCCCAACAGCATCCGGGTTTGGACAACACAGCCAGATTGAGAAATAAAAAATGCCCAAGAAGATCCAGGGTTGGACAACACAGCAAAACAAATTAAATGCCCAAGAGCATCTGTAGTTGTACCACACCACTGGGTTGAGGTACAGAAAATGCCCAACAGCATCTGGGGTTGAACAACACAGCTGAATTGAGGGAAAAATACCCAAGAGCATCTGGGGTTGGACAACATGGCAGGACTGAGGGAAAAATTGCCCAAGAGCATCTGGGGTTGGATAACACAGCTGGGTTGAGGGATATCCAATAGCACCGGGACTGGCCAGTAACACCTAAACTTGTAATAGGTGATGTGAAAGTAAAAGGAACCTCATTGTTGTTTTGTGGTGTGTGAGAGTGAGACACACACAGAGTCAGCCTCAACTTCCCGGGCAGGTGGGAAGGGGGAGGCAGTGGAGAGAGGAGTGAGTGACCTGCACACCAGGCTATAATTTCTGGGCAGGTGGGGACTTTTGGGCCGAAGACAGTGCAAACCAAGCTAGCGTTCCCCGGGAGTGTGAGGGGCTGTAGCTGAAGAGTGTGAAAGACACGCAGACAGCCTCACAGGTGAATGGGCACCGGAGGTTATCAGAGCCAGGGCCCTTCCAAGAGGCCTGGAGATAGTGGGACCTGGAGGCCAACCCCAAGGTAAGGGGGGCCATGGGGAGTCGTGATTTTCTGGCAATAAAGATTCACTTTGTGTCGTGAGGGTGTGAAAGGATGTGTAAAAGTGAATGGAAATAAAAGTGCGTGAATGTAGATGAATGAAAGTATAGGTAATGTGGATTGTGCATTTTAAGCCTTACCATATCCCCTTGGAAGGAGGTGGATTGTATTGAAAAGCAGTGTGAGAAAGAGGTGGGTTTTTTTAGGGTGTAAGTAGTTGAAAGAAAAGTGGTATTTAAGTTGTTAGTAAAAAGGGAAAACGGAAGCAGGGGATGAATAGATAGAATATTGAAAAATGAGACAGAAATACAGTAAGGTAGATACAGGAAAAGAAAAGCGGGGAAAAATTACCAACAGAAATACCCTAAGATAGCCCTTTGGGAGTTATGTTAACAAACAGAAATAGAACTCCCTGGAAAATACAGGGTATGCAGAAGTTGATGAGAAAAAATTTGCAAAATTATGAATTATATACTTTAAAAGGAGGTTTTAGAGGCATTAAAATTACCTGAGAGATAGCTGTAGTACATATTAAGGGACTCCAAAAGGTAAAGACCCAGAAATAAGAGGAAATAATCTGGCAGATCAGGAAGCTAAAGATGCAGCAGAAAATGGAGCTGAAAGATTAAATATTGACTCCAAATGAAGAAAAATTGGAAATTCCTAAGTTTAGGGAAGCCGAGAAAAAAGGAATTATAACAAGATAAGTGGTGAACAAGATAAATCAGGAAAATAGAAACATCTTGATGGAAGAGAATTAGATAATAAAACGCTTACTAGGGAATCATAGAAGACACGTATCAAAAAACCCAGTGGGATAGTCAGGCTTTGTTCAATCATTTTTTAAGGAACTATGAGTGCATTGATATTTTTGGAGTAGAAAAACAAGTAACTGAAAGATGTATAATTTGCCAAAGCATTAATAAATGGGTGATGAGAAAAACAACATGAGACGGTCGTTGAGTTAGCTTGTCAACCATTTCAAAGTATCCAAGCACAAGTCTGGATTTGTTAAGCTCTAGATTGATTCATAAAAAATACATTTCATCCAGAAGAAAAAAGGATATGCCGCATGCTGGGGGGGAGGGGGGGAGATTGTAAGAAAATAACATCTTTAGAAAGCAAAAAAAAAAAAAAAAAAGAAAAATGGTGAAAGGAAAAGGCTGGGAGAAAACTATTACTTCACACATTCCTGTCTGTTCCCCCACTCGTTCGCAGCTGCACCCCCCCCCCCCCCCCAACCCCTGTGCCGGCTCCGGCACAGTCCGTCTGTCCCAGTCCGTCTATCCCAGTCTGTCTGTCCCGGTCCGTCTGTCCCAGTCTGTCTGTCCCGGTCCGTCTGTCCCGGTCCGTCTGTCCCAGTCCGTCTGTCCCGGTCCGTCTGGTCTGTCCCGGTCCGTCTGTCCTGGTCCGTCTGTCCCAGTCCGTCTGTCCCGGTCCGTCTGTCCCAGTCTGTCTGTCCCGGTCCGTCTGTCCCGGTCCGTCTGTCCCAGTCCGTCTGTCCCAGTCCGTCTGTCCCGGTCCGTCTGTCCCGGTCCGGCCGCCTGGCCCGCGGTCTCTCCGCAGTTCGTGCCGGGGCTGGGGGTCTGTCCTGCCGTGTGCACCGTGGTCACCGCGCTGACCGCACCGAGGGGGGTCCCGTCTGTCCCGTCTGTCCCGTCTGTCCCGTCTGTCCCGTCCGTCCCATCCCCGGCTGCCCTGGCTCTGTCGGCTCTCGCCGCTGCAGCCGGGGTCAGTCCCGGCTCTGTCTCTGCCGGATCAGCCACCGTGAGCCGTGAGGGGGCGATCCCCGCTCCAGCTCGGCCTGCACCGGAACGGCCCCTCGGGCGATCCGAACCACAGACCCCGCCTTTGGAGCCCCCAGACCCTGAGCTGGGCCGATCCCCTCGGGCGATCCCAACCACAGACCCCGCCTTTGGAGCACCCAGACCCTGAACTGTGCCGATCCCCTCGGGCGATCCCAACCACAGACCCCGCCTTGGGAGCACCCAGACCCTGAGCTGGGCCGAGTCTCCCCGTCCTGTCCTGAGCTCCGTTCCTTGGTAACCACAGCTCCGGCTGGCCAAGGGGAACTCTCTAAAGGAATCAACTTATCGAAACACTAAAAGTTCAGTTAAAAGAAAGCCCTCTCCTGATTCTTCCTAAAAATACAGCAGAAAGACTATAAAAGATAAAAATCCAAAAAGAATGGGGTAAAGACATTGGTCTATTTCCATTAAGAGAGGTTCCCATAGGAGGAGGCAGACTGGGGTTTCTAAAGGCTCCTTTGACTTCGTCTGAGGTCTGAAATTTTAAGAAATAAATAAAAGGGATATTTGGAGGATCTCATAGGCACAGCTGAACAATTAGACCAATTTTTAGGTCCAAACATTTATACTTGAGAAGACATGTGGTCTACAATGAAAATAATATTTTTCCCAGGAAGAAAGGCAATTAATCAGAGCAACTGAAATAAAAGCTTGGGGGAAAAAAAGATAATCTGCGGAGACCCCCAGAGAAGACAAAATGCCAACTGTACCTCCTGAGTGGGGTGTCGTGGTTTGACCGGAAATGGGACATCTGGGATATGTTGGTTTTGCTGTGGTCACCAATGGGTGTTCGGATTTTAAGATGAGCACCTGTGGGGCATTGGATCCGCCTCAGAGACCACAAACCCAAGGAGTTAAAAGCAGGGTTCTTTTCCTTCAGAGCTCTCTTTGGATTTCCGGCGGGAAGGAGTTGGGTCTCTCCCCCGGCCCAGTTGCTTGCTGGGCTGGGGGAGGGGAGAGCCACGTGGCCCATCTACGGTAGGCCGGACCCGGTGGAAGGGTGGAGGGGGCACCAAGCGACCTGTTTACCCCCCCCCCCCCGCTTTTGGAGACGGAGAGAGAATGCAACCTGTGCTTGAACTGTTACCTTGAAACTTGATATCATGTGCCGGCAGCACGGCTGGGAGGAGAAGGGGGGGGCAGCGAGCAGCCCAGCCGCTTGGGAGAGCTTTTAACCCTTGTGGATAATGAAAACTTCACAGAACATTACCTTTCCTAGAAAAGGGATTAAGAGTGGAGGATGAAGGAAGAAATAGGCCAGTAAGGAGGTCTGGCAAAGAGAAAGAGATGTTGAAGGAATGGAGGATGATGAAGTGGCAATTTTGCTGGACTCTTTTGTTGTAGATCCATGGACTGTTTCCTGGTGATACAGAGGCTGCATTGCAGGGGGAAGCGGGGGCTCGGAGCCAAGAGGGGGAAGCGGGGGCTCGGAGCCAAGAGAGTTCGGTGTTGAGACCCCTCGGCCCCAGGGGATGTAGAAGAAATGGGGGGGCAAAGGTCCCAGAGAGGAGACTGTGCTCTGCTTGGAACGAGACAAGGCATACTTTAAAGGCCCACCCTGAAAGCAGGCCTCTGCCCCATCCCATGCCTGGTGGTGAGAGCACCTTGGCATGGAAAGAAGATGTCACGAGATAGCAGGACTCCAGGCGGTGCTAATTGTGACAAGAAGTCCGTGGCACAAGGAAGGACTCCATCTACTCTTCATGAGCTGAAGATCTGATTTTCTAAAGGGTGGTGCCAGACCGAGTGTGGACAATTTTGGGAAATGTAAATGTACTGGGGATCGGGTAGGAGGAGGAGGGGGAAGCGTTTCTGTGTAGTTTTCATTTTCCTTTTTTTTTTTTTTCTTTGTGGTTTAGTTTTTTGTAGTTTAGTTAATAAGGGGTTTTTTTTCCTTTTTCCCTAAGTAGGAGCCTCCTTTGCTTATTTCCGGGTACCACCTCACAGCAGATGCCAGGGAGAGGGAATTTTCATGGGGGCACTGGCATTGTGCCAGTGTCAAACCATGTCTGTGGGGTTAAAATAATGAGGAGGGGAGTAAACACATGAATAATAATCCTAATTACATAATCAACGGAATAAATGAGACTGCATATCAAAGGCAAGATGCAATAAAAGGTTTTTAAGGGACAGCTTTTTAGAGGGGAAAGAAGAAACTCCAACTAAATAGATGAACAAACACAAGAGAAATAGGAAAATGGTCCTAAGTAAGCGGAAGATCTGAAAATCTTTAAAGAAATGAGCACAGAGGCAGAATAGGGAGGTCATAGGCTCTATTTTTTTAGGAGACAAATACCATCTGGAGCCTGTAATAACTTGAAAAGTGGGTCCCCAAGAAGAAGAATTGGAATTTGTAATAGATAGAGGTGAGGAAAGTGAAGGGACACTTGCACATCCTAGCAATGATCATAGATCTCAGATTTATTGATCCAGCTTACATACTTTTATAGTAGTGTTAGTTAAGCTCATACATATTGCAAAATCCAAGCTCATCATTGGTTACAGATTACATGCCAACACCTCCTTTGTTGTTAATACCTGTGGTTTCTTGTTGAGGCTAATACTTGTTTTTCTCATCCTGGTGTTGACTTGTTATTGAGCACCCTTCAAGGACTCCATGTTTTCCACCGTGTTTCTCTCATCATTTAACCAAGGACACAGTGTTATTGTTTTTCTTGTAAGGAAAAAGGCTGAGAACTTACTACTTACAGCTCCTTTTTACTGCTTAACCAGCTGTATATGATCATGGCCTTTTTCTATAAGCCATGTCTGAACAAAAACTCTCCAACATATTCCCCGTTTTTCTTTTTTGTGCAAGGAGGTTAGTCTGCCAGGTTTTTTCTATCATTCTACTCACCATATTTTGAATACAATTAAAAATACAAGGTAAAATAAGCAAAAGCATTAAAAGCAAACCCAGTATCCCTATAGCATATGTCACAAAGTTCCTCAGCCACGGTCCAAGCAATGGCTTTTACCCCAAAGGGTTAAAACCACCCCCAACTGAGCCATAATGTCCTGCCCTATAAGGCATTGCACAGTAGGTGGTAATTAGACTAAGAAAAAGAAATCTGTTAGCTGTTTTCCATTCATGCGAATCGGAGAGGAGGAGAATGGCTAGCCAGGGTAAAACCTCCAACTCCGGTCACTGTGGTGGCTGCTGGCTGCAAAGGCCAGTGTTGAGGCCAACAGCTAGGGCTAATGATGCTGGAATCTGCTCCAGTGTCCAGCAGATCTGAAAATGACCTTTTTTGTCCTTGGAATTCCACTTCCACCCTTTTCTTGGGTCTCTCAGTAAGGTTCAAAGTCAGCAAGGCAAGTCCTCCGGTGGATCCAAAACCATTTTCTCCCCTCTCTTGTCCTTTTATAGTCTGTAATCCCTTAGTCATTTGTTCAAGTGGCACCAGTTGAGCAATCCTCTGACCTTTGTTAATTTGGAGTGGTGGGAAAGGGGTATGCACCATAACCATATAGTCCACATCAATGACGCCAAGCAAGACAAATAATCCCAACATAGATGCAGATGATCTTCCGAAAAGCAAAGCACCCAGCTTGACCCTGTATAACGATAGGTCCGTGAATCCCTGTCGGGATTTTTCGTGGGTGCGGGGTCATCAACGTAACATCTACGGCGGCTGCCAGGTCCAAGCCAAGGCTCCCTGTGGTGGAGGGTTAGAGACAGGAGGGGGTGCTGATGCTGCAGCAACGACTTGTGCCAGTGTGCGGTCACTGCGGTTCGTGCTTCCCAGTCTCCACTTGCAGGTGCCTGTATTGTGGGTGTCCGAGCGGCATTTTTGGCACCAACTAGATGTTGGAGGACGTGCAGCTGACGCTTGAAGTGGTGCAAGAGCAACTAACACCTGATTTTGAGAGGTCTTTTCTTGTTCTTGTAAGCCTAGCCCTAATTATTTGATTGCATCTACCAAAAAGGCTTGTGCTCCTATTGGCATTAAAGCCATTCTCTCTAATGCCTCCTCTATAGTCAAATTGGCACCCAAAGTATTAAGCACGCTTCTAGTAGTGGAATTACAATTTTGAAGAGCACACTCCTTGAGTAATGCCCCCCCTAAGATATTTTGGTACTCCAGCCCTTTCGATTGCGGCAGCAGCCTTATCAATAAATGACCCGGATGATTCTTCTCTCCCTCGCTTAATTCCCATATACATGGGTATCACTCCTGGCTCTTTTACCCTCTCTATAGCAAGCCTGACCATCCTCATAGCTTCCTGGCACTTATCTTGCCCCAGCAAAGCTTGTGCTTTGGTACGAAGAAAAGGTCCCAAGCCCATAAGCTCGTTAACAGTTATACCATGGAGAGGATTTCCCTGCTGTCGCTGTACCGCTATGCATTCATTTACAAGCTCTTGCCAATGAGCATTGAATAACAACTGCTGATGTTGAGTAAAGATCAATTTAGCTATTCCCCGACAATCATTTACCAAGAGGAGACTGGTATCAAAAATATAGTCTAACTATTGTTTGGCTGGCTCACTTTTCACTCCAAATTGACTAACAGTAGACCTCAGCTGAGACAGCAATTTCCAATCAAGGGCTGTAATGTTAGCCTGCATGCCCCCTCCCTCCTGCAGATTGAATACAACAGGACAAGCCAGCTTGGTAGCAGCGCTGATAACTTCCTCATCCCCCTTTTCCATGGCTTCTCTTTCCAGTGCAGCCCAAGCTCCCCTGCGCTCCCTCGCAACAGCCCCCGCAAGGTCGTTTTCTGCCCCAGGGATCGGCTCATTGATTTTCAGGAGCTATTTGGGTGCGCTCTATACCCAGTCCTGCCGTAGCAGAGGAGGACGTCAAAGCAGGCAAGAAAACCCTCCTAAGTGCAGGGGCTAGGGGAGTATCAGATTCCTGATCATAATCTTTATTACGGCTATGTGCAGCTGTTGCCTGCCTGGCTGCTTTTTTCTCGGCCTGATGCTTTAACATCACATTGTGAACCACCATCCATAATTTACCTAACTTCTTGGCAGTTTTATCATCCTCTAAAGTAGCCTCCCACACTAAATAACCAAATTTACACCACTCTGTTAACTTGTGAACCGTATGGGGGTTAATAAAAACTCCCTTAGCGTAGCCATAAGCCAAAAGCCCTGGTAAACCCTTTTGTAAATCTATTCCCCTAACCTGCTGTTTTTGTAAAAAGGCAGTAAATAAATCATATGCTACTTGCCTTTCCATACCTAAATCGTCAGCGCTGTTGCAGCTCTGCAAGGTCCCGGCAGCACTTTTCGGCCGGGCTCGCCTGTATGATCACCTGGAGCACGACGCGTCTCAGCTTCTTTTTTCTCCCTTTTTTTATCTCCGTGCTTTTCTGCTGTCCTGGCTGCTTCAGGACTCGATTCGGTTCTTCACTCCTCCATGGTCTGTCACCGTATCACGATCGGGGTTCACCATTTGAGGAAAGTGAAGGGAGACTTACACGTCTGATCAATGATCATCGGTCTCTGATTTATTGATCCAGCTTACATACTTTTATAGTAGTGTTAATTAGGCTCATACATATTGCAAAACCCGAGCTCATCATTGGTTACAGATTACATGCCAACCTCTCCTTTGTTGCCAATACCTGTGGTTTCTTGTTGAGGCTAATACTTGTTTTTTATGGTGCTGCTGACTACATTCAAGGACTCCATGTTTTCCACCATGTTTTTCTCATCATTTAACCAAGGACACAGTGTTTATTGTTTTTCTTGTAAGGAAAGAGCCTGAGAACTTGCTGCTTACAGCTGCCTTTTACTTCTTAAACAGCTGTATATGATCATGGCCTTCTTATATAAGCCATGTCTGAACAAAACTCTCCAACACCAAGGGCTGCAGGTTAGGACTGCTTCAGAAATCCTTTTGGCTTGGAAGGATCCTTCTACCTGAGAGCTGAATTGAGAAACAGACAGATGTAGTGAGGCCAGGGAGCTCACTCAGAACTGTTAGGAGGATCCCAGAGAAAAAGATTGCTAGTAAAGACTGCAGTTGTTTTTATAACAAAGTTTCCAGCAGAAGTTTCTGGACTCCAGGTGAGCCATGGAACAGTTTAGCAGTGTCAAAAACAGCAAATCCACTCTTAGCCAGGAGTTAGGGTTAGGGTTAGCAGCTAACCCTAAAACTCTTGCTGTGGCACTGTCAGCTCCTGTCAGCATGTTTACTGAGCAGGAAACACGCGTGACCACAAGATGTGACATTCTCTTGTCAAACTGGGCTAACCACAGACAACTCCTTTCCTCCACGTGGCTGCCCTCTGACAGCTGGGTCTCAAAGGCTTGGTTACACTGCAGGGATTCAAATGCTCCTAGAATCTCTAGCACTGCTGTAGAAAGCTAAATATATCCCTCATAAAAGTGTACCTTAAGTCAGCACTGACTGCTGTACATCAGAAAGTGATTTTCTGTCTGCTGAAGCAAAACTTCTTTAGAAAACCGGCGACCTTATATGGATGAGAATTCTTTATCAGATATTGCAGTGGTTTTCCACTCAAATTTCCATGCATAACACAGACACTTTTACCCCGTTCAGTCTGAGATGAAATCTTGATGAACACCTCTGTTTCAAAGTCCCTGTCCCCCTGCAGAGAGGCCTGGAGCTTTCCTTTCCCTGTGCCCAGGGCACTGTGAGCTGCCCTCCCCAGCACCAGAGCCACACGTTCCCCTGCCCAGGTGAGGAGTGAAAGGGGCCCTGGACAGAGCACAAGCTGCTGAGGCAGTGGGCTCAGGCTGTTGTGAGTTCCTGCCCCAACAGCCCATGGGAATGCAAGGGGTGAAAAATGCCCCAAGTGCTGAGCACCAGCAGTGACCCTCAATCAACCTTCCCAATGCTCTCCCTCGAGCTCCTCAGGCTCTGGGGAACACAGGACAGCAAAAGGGGCTCAGTTTGGCCCTTGGAGGGTGAGAGACAAGCAGCAGAATCCAGCCTGGTCTCTCTCTGACCTTTCCTTTAGCACAGGCCTGTGTGTCCCCAGCGCAAAGGCACAGAGGGGGCTCTTTAAACGGTGCCACAATGTCCCCGTGCCCACCGTGTCACTGTCCCACGAGGAGAGAGCCCGGGGGCATCGGGGCCAGGAGAGCTGTGCCAGAGAGCTGTGCCCGAGTGTGCCCGGCCCTGTGTGCCCGTGTGTGCTGTGCCCAGGTGTGAGGGCACACGTCCTGCTCTGCCATGGGCACTGTGTGTGTGTGCTGTGCCCAGCTCTGTGCCCAGGAACACAAGCAAGCACAGTCACACACTCCAGCCACAGAGAGCAGTAGATGATTGAAAGGCAGGAAGGGTGTGTTGTATGGAGTTCTGTTGGGCTTCATTTCAACCACACACTAAAGGGCTGCAGGGACAATTTTCATTGCGTTTATTATTAAACAAATCAAAGCAAGAAAATGAGAGGTATGCCAAACCCTAAAAATGCACCTTGCCCACACTGTTCTCTCCTTCCTGGGCTTCACTTTATCCCCGATTCCCTCCCTCCCTCCTCGCCACAAAGTGGCACAGAGGGATGCGGGTGTTTTGGTTTGAAAGACAGGGATCTGCTAAGGAAGGGAGCAGCCTCCCTGGCTATGGAAAACATAAACGCTTTCCCTGTGAATTATTATACTCCTGAAATTGAGGGGGTCTCAGGCAAAGATATCAGAATATGAAAACTAGTTTTTTATTACTATAACAAATAATAACATAGTATTAAACAGTCTCAATACAAAAAAACACACAACACCCCCCAGCGCGGCGCTGCCCGAGCAGGCCCAGCCCCAGCCCCGCCTCTCTCGCTGCAGTTCCGGGCGCGGCCGGCAGGGGCGCTGTGGGCAGCGGCAGCCGGGTGTGAGCAGGGCAGGGAGAGGCGAGCTCAGGATCCCGGGCACCCGAGCAGGGGGGACAGGGCCCTGCGGCACTGAGGGGTGACACTGAGGGGCCCGTGCAGGGGCTGCTCTCACCAGCACAGGCTCAGCCCACAGCCCCACAGCAGGAGATGCAGCTCTGGGCTGGTTTGTGGCGGTGGCAGCGAATTCCCTTCCCCAAGCAGCAGCTCCGACCGTCCCCCTCCGAAGGCAGAGAGAGAGAGAGAGAGAGAGAGAGAGACAGAGCCAGCAGCTGAGAGACTCTTGTTCAAAGTCAGTTCACAGTCAGGTGCCTGATGCCTCAAGAGGGATTCCTGTTCGGCACGTGTCAGCGATTCTTCCTCCTCTTCCACAGACAGTCCAAAAGTGTCACCACATTCCGACCAGTTTGTGGATTCCAAGATCCCAGGAAGATTTGGATTTCCCATTGGAGCCCGTTGTGTCATGAGGGCAATGCACTCACTGCAGGCAGCATCGGTGGCAGGATGGATTGCAGAGAGTTTTCCTTTGCAGCCCCAGGCCAGCGCTGGCACTGGGGATGAAGAGGCACTGAGGTGACCCTGAGAGGAAGTGCAAGGCACAGGGCGCAGCTGAGGAAGGACAGCGCTGTGCTGGGCTCAGAGGTGAAGCTGGCACTGCCCAGCGTGGAGAAGGTCCTTTCTCGCCAGAACCCCCCGGCCCTCACCGCGGCCCCTCCGCCCGCAGCGAGCCCCGAGCTGGGGCAGCACCGACCGCGGGTCCCACCCGGGCTGGAGCCGCCTCCGAGCTCCGCCGCCGCCTCGCCGGGCTCCGGTGCCGCCGCCGCTCCTCGCCCGGGCAGACACAGCGGGCACGGCTGCTGCTGTCACCGCATTTCTGCACAGCCGGGAAACGGGAGACGCCGCTTTGGCCCATTCAGCGTGCGGGGAAAGCGGCGAGGAGCTCCCTGGCGGCCTCCAGGAGAGGAGATCGCATGGATGTGCCATTAGTGTCAGGAAAGATGTTCTCAGATGTTCATGAGAACGTTGGATACAGGATGGAGTATTGTGATAAGCAATATCCTAAAACAGAATCAGTCTCGGGATGAGCAAAATTGGGACGATTCCAAATGTGGAATCTGCAATAGTAGTCTTATCTATAAAATAATACGGCTTAGTTCGAACAGAATGCTTACTTACATAACACAAAGGTTAATGCACATGCCCAACCTGGCAGGTCATTCAGAGGACAGCAAGGAAGACAGTGAGCCTTCCTCTGAAGAGACCCCCGAAAAGCCAAAAGACCCCTCAGCAACAGGCGGGGCATGCACTGTGCAGTGCAGTGACACAGATTTAAAGAATAAAAAATAGGAGGGGATTTACAGGAAAATACTGATGAATATGTGTTAGCATACAGTATATAAGTTGTGTTTGGATCCTTTTGTCCTTTGTACGTGAGGCAGGGTGAGAAAAACCCTCCCTGTACCTCGATCGATTTTGCTTACGCTTTATCCAAACCGCCAATTGTTTGTTTTCCTTTGTTTTTTTTTTTTTTTTTTTGCATCTGTTTGATTTTTAATTGTATTTTTTCATATAAAATTGTTGCTCAATTAAAATTGGTGCTAAAATCTAATTTTGTAGTTTATTAAATTAGACATATAGGGACTTCATTGATAATAATTTTATGCCAGAACCCGAGAACTCCAGCCCTGGGAAGGATGGCTAGCCTTGGGAAGAAGATCCACACCACTTTTTAGGTGATTCTGAGGTCAGACCAGACTCCCTTGGAGAAGGAGTTCCAATTTTGATAAAGCATAAGCAAAAGAAGCTAGTGGTTGGAGTCATGCAAAGGGGCTGCCTTAAGAGTGCCATCTAAAGGTGAGAGCACCCATAAAACTTCTGTGTGCACAAAAATCCCCACAAGAAAAGGAGTCTGTGAGTATCCCGAGGTGGGGTGAAGGCAGGTGTGTGCTTGCATTTGTGTTTGTGTGTATGTGTGGGGTGCTTGTGACGTGACCTCACACTCCGAGGGCCGTGGTAGTCACAGTCGTGCAAGGGGCTTGGCTAGGGAGAGGTGTTTGTGTGTTTGTGTGAGAGTTTGAGATGTGACCTAGTCACAGAATGACTGGGGACCTCTGTTTGTGTGTTTGAGATGTGACCTCCTCACAGAGCGAGTGGGCACCGCCAAGGGTCGCGGTCCCAGATAAGAAAGGAAGTGACAGTTTTGTTCTGTACACACTCCAACACCGGCTTTGTAATTCCTGTGAAAGGCTGAGTGGATGAGCTGACCCAGCTGTGCTGTGCATGTATAAAAGGTGAGTGAGTGTAGTTGAATTTTAGCAAAAGTAATAAAAAAAGGGCTTAGTAAGTGAGAAAAGAGGATTGTGGAGGCTGAAGCCAGAAAGAGTGAGAGGCAGGAGCTTATCAGGGTGAGTGGAATCAGGCAGGAGCAAGTGGCTGACAAGAGATGAGCAAGTATTAGAGGGGATTAAACCACAAGTGAAAAGAGTGAATGAGGATTTCCCAGGTACCTGGAACTCCTGGTTATTTACCTGCCAGAAAGGAGGGCAAGAGAGGTGGCATCTTGTACCTGGGAGTGAGTGCTCAGGAGGGAGGCTCGCAGGGTTACCCAGGAACAAGGGGATTTGTGAACAGGGTGGGAGCAATTTTCCAGGACAGTCCCCTGGGGATGGTAGTGAAGTTTTAACTGTTGCAACATTTTTAAGAGGTTTGCATTAGCTTTTAGAAATGAACCCCAATACTAGATCTTGGGGAGATGTGATGAGCATATTAGATGAGTCGGAAAATTGAGAGGAAGAGCTTCAGAAAGTTGTAGAAAAAGTGCAGGAACTGTTTGTGTGCAAAGATTGGATGTGTATGAGTGCGAGGTGTGGAGGTTCAGGGACATCACACCATAACCAATATGATCCAGGGAAGCCAAATTCATTATCCCTAAAAAGACTCTATTTATAATAAATCTCTACTGTCCACATCTCTCTAGCTAATACATGATTGGTTATTCCTAGCTCTTCACACATCTAAAATAGAATGCTGATTGGATCATCTAATTTTTCACGTGTCTTGCTGTGGTCATCTGGCCCACCCATGGCTCACTTATCCAAGCTTGCTGACAAACTTGCTGAGTCCTGATGACTCTTCTTCTTGTATCTTTTTCAACAATATACTGACCCCATTTCTGAATATGTCCATTATTCACTGTTTGTGAACGTGTCCTTTGTCCATTTAGTACAAGCAGGCTGGATTGTGCATCGGCTGAATATGGCCAGTGTCTATCAAGAACTCCTCATTCTGCAAAAAACTCTCAACAGTTTCCCAGTTTTGTTTTTGCACAAGTGAGACTGATTTAAAATCACGGTCAATTATTTTCCGCACACAGTGTAGTAAGCAAGGCACTATAGGCTGAATTGGAAAAAGAATACAAATTATCATAATACCAAAGCACACTTAGTCCTTCAGCCAGCCTGTTATTCCCCTGGATTTTAGCCACTCATCAAAAGAATTCTCAACAACTGTGAGCCTTTTCATATTCTCCTTAAGCAATGACAGCTTCTTTTGAATAGATTCAGAGTGGTCAAAAAGAGATTCGTGCAAGACATCCCTTTAAAATCTTCACACCCATCTCCTTGTGCTAGCAACAAAAAGTCCATAGCAAACCTATCCTGTAACACAGCGTGGCATATGCTACCTACATCAGTGGTGAGCTCATTCAGTATTGCAGATGTCATGTTAATTTGTTTTCCTCTCCAACAAGCCAGTCGTTTGAATTGTGTAAGGGCCTGTGATGAAGCTACTCCTGGTGTAAAAAGTGATGCCAGTATAAGCAAAGGCCTATTCCACAATTCTATGTAATCCTTACAGTCTGAGCCTAATAGATGCACAATACGTTCTGGACGTTGGAATTTGTGCCTGATGTCAAGCATCTGTTGAATGCTAGGGGCAAACAGTGTCAATTTCCCAAAAATAAAAAATAAAAAATAGCATGGTCCTCCTCATGCTTTCTGAGGAATCACAGGCTAAGCTCTATCTGCACAAATGAGAAAACCTCCAGGAGGTAACATCCTTGCTGATTTTTGTTTTAGGGGACACAGACCATGTCCAATTGGCACAGTATGCCGTGGTATTGTAATATCAAGAAGAAATAGGAGATATCCAAGTGCTATCATCTCCAGGTTTTCCTGACTTATCCCTAATGTGCTCTTTACCTTTGTAGTACTCAAAGAAGAAACAATAATTTTCTGGCATTAAACCCAAAATATCCAGTTCCTGTGGTTCCTGACTTGTAGAATTTAAACCTTGAGTGATTGCAAATGCCTGAGCTCCTAAAGCATTTCTAGGGATTGTTTTGTTTTTCACACCAGTTTTCTGTGTTCATCCCATTTTGATTAGAACACCAATTTGACCAGGCCTTACTTAAGTTGCCATAAATTTGAGCTCTGGTCCAATTTCCGAATCCTTCCATTGAGTCTAAGGGAATTCCAATTAAACAGGTGTGAAATGGATCAGAAGGTGTAGCTGGTGATAAGCAGAAAGATTCTTGCCCTGTTCTGTTAGCCCATGTAACCCACGTGTTATCTCACTGCTCTGTGTTGTATACTCCCTGTGTTTCCTTTATCACTGCACTGAGCAACATTGTCAATATTTGCCAGACTGCTGCCATTGTTGATGCTGTCGTCGATCCCGCCTGCGCTTTGCCCACATTGCTTTAGCCTTTATCCCACTCAAAATCTCTAAAGTGGTGTCTTTGTGGTATTGCTATTCCTACTCCACATTCAGTAGCTATTATCTTCCTCTCTAGTACAATTTGGTTTACTATAGCAATTAAAGCAAGATTAAACTGCACCCACAGTAACAATCTTTGCTCATATACTTCTATCAAAGATACATCCTGGAGAAAACTCTGACATCTTCCTGAGTTCTGCCCTAAAAATTTAGCTAATGCTGCTCTTGGGGTAATGGTGTTAAGTGTGTAAGAGCAGTTACTGCATATTAGGTTAACAGGCCTAAATTTTTGCTTTTTCCCTCAAACCACTGATAAATTATGTTCTTGACGAACTTGTTGCCAAGTTTTTAGGTTACACTTTATACAATGAACCTGAAGCCATTGCTTACATGCACAACTATGCAGATAACAAGTATTTTCTATCTGATTTACAACTTGTGATGAAAGTGAAAGTAAAAGAAGTCTGTGTATATCTAACCCACCTGTATTTAGCCTATGTGGAGTTGCTCGTGCTGCCTCAGCATAGTCCAGCAAATTTGGTAGATATTCCGACCATTGTTCAGCTGTCAGGTGTTGAAGAATCGAATTCAGGGCTGTCTGGAATCGGTGCTTTTGCTGATTCTCAGCCTCTGGACACAGCATGGGTTGATGATGGTGGTTTCAGATAGGGCTTCACCCACTTGGCTGGAATCCAACGAATGCCTTTATCTGTAAGTAAGCACATAGAACCTCTGCCTGTTAATTTTACTGTAGCTGGTCCTTCCCACACCCCTGTTTCTGGAGTATTGAACATGACTGGAATACCATTAGCCAATTTCTCACTTGGATTACGTGTGAGGGCATGATGCACAAGAATAGGTGGATCATCTCTATCTCCTGTTGTTCTAATGTAATTAAGCAAAAAAATGGCTTTAGCTGTTTTTTCCTCAGGGGATAACCCTGTAGTTCCCCCTTTTTGTTTTTGCAGCATGCCCTTGAATGTCTGAGGGGCACGCTCAATAATTGCCTGACCAGTAGGATTGTGAGGAATAACAGTGTTATGTTGAGTACTTCATAAATTAGAGAAACATTTGAATCTTAAGGAACAGTAAGCAGGGCTGTTGTCAGTGTTGCTAAGTGGATACCTAATATGGCAAAGCAATTGTACAAATGTTTCTCAACATGACGTGCTGTCTCACCTGTGGAGGGACTAGCCCATATAACACAAGAATAGGTATCAATGCAAACATGTACAAACTTTTTCTGACCAAGTTCTGCTACATGAGTTACATCCATTTGCCATAATTGCAAGGGTTGAGTACCCCTAGGGTTAACACCATGCCTAAACCAATGCCATCTCGTTGCCATCAGGACAGGATCACACAATACCAGAAGCATCAGTAAGGGAAATACCAACTTGTTTAACCAACATTTTTGCAAAGTGATGAAGAAATGCATGAGTTTTGGTTTGCCGAAATTTATCAGAGTTTGGCATTGGCCAGACAGTGGCTACCAACCGATCAGCTCAAGCGTTACCTTCAGACAGACCAGGGAGAGCTGGATGACTACAAACATGAGTTATAAAGTATTCCTGGCCTCGTTGATTTAGGTTTCTAAGGATTCGGCTTAAAAGGGAATACAAATGCTCATTACTCACCTCCTTAAGTACTACTCTTTCAAGGCCTTGGACACAGCCAACTCCATAAAGTGAATCAGAAGCAATGTTAATGGCCTCATTATCCCAATTTTCAAAAGCCCAAATCACAGCTTTCAATTCTAATGTCTGCAACGTATCTTTTACCTCTCCAAAAATGACATGCGTATTCCACACTTTGTCTTGCTGCTGAGTGCAGGCAGCCCTTTTTTGCCGTTTTACCTGCATCTGTAAATACTGTCTGCCCAGACACCGGACAGTCAGATCTCCAGGGTCTGTCCTCCAGACGCTGATGCTCCAATAAAGATAACACCTGGTGCCGTGGATAAGTATTGTGAACTTTACCATCATATCCAGCCAAAGCTGTCTGTTAAGAAATAGAATGCCTAATTCCCCATTCAAGATACCAGTTAGCCAATGGTGCTACAATTGCATATGGTTCATGTCCCCAGATTTCCAATATTCCCCCTCTGCCCTTCATAATCAGATGAGCAAAACGTTCCAGTTTAGTGATAATAGTTTTAGATTGTTTTACAGGTAAAAATACCCATTCCAAAACATTTAAAGGATTAGCCCGAGTTTTAACCCATTGACAAATCAAGGCAAAAGGATGCTTGGCATAATTGTCACTCTCCTTGCTCTGATTGATGATCATCAATTGAACTGGAACATCCTCGATCAGACGATCAGACGATGTGCATGCCAGTGTAGCAACCTTTGTGGCAATGTGATCCTGAAAAGGCTGTGTGACAATGGTAGCTTTGAACTGGCCTAACAGATACCTACCAAGCAAACCTAGTAAAGTACCGGGCATTTGCATGACATAAGGCCCTGTAGACACATTCACTCCATCTGGGAAAGTAAAAGTAATTACTTCCCTGCTCATCTGAGTTGCCTGAGTCCCTCCAATACCTGCATTGCCTAAAGCAGGATCTACCAATGCCCAATTTTCTGGCCATATTGTGTTTGAAATGATGGTTACATCTGCTCCAGCGTCAATTATGAGTTTCTTTGTAATAGAATCACCATTAGGACGTGTGAGGTTTACCTGTTTGTCTGGTTTACCTCTTGTGATGTCTGTGGCCCAATATACTTCGGGTCTACCTATGGAACCAAAGCTTCCTGTTCCCCATTCCTTGTAGCCTGTACAGGGGACACAAGACTTAAAAGGAACATGCTGAGCGATTCGTGAACCTTTGGGAATAGATACAGGAGGGAAAAATGTTCTAACCATAATTTTAAAAACCCCTTAACAGTCTGCATCAATAACCTCAGGAATTACATCCAATCCCTTTTTATTGGCAGATGATCTCCCTCACAGAAAAGCACTAAGCCCATTCCCCCAGGGTCCTTTTGCATTGGTATCTATCAGGTGCACAGCAGAGCCCGTGATGGTCACGTCTACTGTGGTTTCCACGTCCACTCCAGCACTGCCAGTAGTCGATGATCTGAGTGAGTAAAGTCCATCTCCTCCTCCATGGGAGGCTGAGCTCTCCAGGCAGCTCTCTGTACTTGTTTCGTGACACCTGGAGAGAAGGCGTTCCGAGACCCGTTTCCCTGGAACCGACATTCTTTAGTATTGTGGTTATCTTTCTTGCAGATGGAACAAATTTTTTTCACATTTGCATAGTGACACTGACTCCTAACATGTCTGATTTTACCACATCTAAAGCATTTAATGTTCTTTCCTTCAGCTCTTTTACATTTAGAAAGCAATGCTTTTACTGCAGCAGCTGCTTTTTCTCTCTCTGTAGTTCTAGTCATAAGTTCCAGCATTTCTGTAACATCAGCTCCCTTCTTTAATGCTCCCCAAATCTGCTGAGTTTTATCATTAGCATTGTCAAAACCAAACATATTAAACAATTGTACCTTTGTGCCTGAATCCAAATCAGGATGATCATAGATAGCTTCATGCAATCTGTCTACAAATTTATCAAACTCCTCATTGATTCCTTGGCAAATCTGTGTAAAAGACTTAGTGTGTAACCCATCTGCAAGTGCAAGGATAGCATTATATGCCAGTTGTTGGCTCATCTGCAAGACTTGAGCAATGCTCTTAGCCTGGGCAGCGGCAGTAGCCCAGGGCCCTTTGCCAAGTAACTGTTGTGCTGTTAAATAATACAGAGGATCCCCCTGCACTCTAGGTCTTGATGCTTCCTGAGCACACTTTTCCTCCCAGCTTTTATGAAACATCACCTGCTGATGGGGTGGCATTATAACTCTTATTAGGGTATACACATCGGCTGGAATAAATGTGTTAGATGTAAAAATATACTGCAAAAGTGACTGTGCAAGTTGGGATTTTAAACCAAATTGTGAAATTACAGCTCTTAACCTTTCTCAAGTCTTCCAGTTGAAAGGTTCCCAAACTCTACCTGCAGCATTAGTCACTACAGGAAATGCCACTACGTCGTTTGAGAGAAAAGTCCCTTCTACAATAGCTTCTGTAATAACTCCCTCCCACTTTCGTTTCTGAGCTGCTTCTATTTCAGGGTCACATTCCAACTCTAATTCCACATTTTTTACAGCATGAGAGGGGGGATTTTGTTTAACCAGCTCAAATGCTGGCTCGGAGACAAACTGAGAGTGTGGTAACCACTTTCCTGGTTGTCTGTCTGAATCTACTATCATTGGCAAGTCCATTTTCTCAAAAGAAGAGTCTCTTTTGGGGACAACTGAATCCTTTTGTTGAATTACCAATTTTTGCAAATTGTCCACTAAAAATTTTAAATCCTCTTTGATAGGAATAATATTCATAATAACACCTCCTTCTTTATCCTTTTCACTTACAGCATATTTAGTTTCTAAATTATGTTATCAACCATTTCTTCACTCTGAGTACAACTGTCCTTTGCTCTTTGATCCTCCTGATGATGTTTTTTCACTCTGAGGATTACTGTACTTTATTCTGCAGACTTCCCTGAAGAGGCAGCAGTTTCCTCATTCTCACTCTGAGCTGGAGGAGCAGTCGGTGTAATGCTCAATTCTGAGCTGAGGGTTTGTTTGCTGTGTGAGGGAATATTTAAGGTGGTAGGAAACAGTTACTGAACTGAAGTTGCCAGAAATGCCTGAGGCTGTTCTGACTCAGAGGCAAGGGCTGCACAAGCTGCAGCAGCAGCTTTCCTCTCTGTCTTTAAGGCTTGTAACACCTCAATGATAATTTTCCCCAAAGTAGCAGATTTAGATGCCTCTCTTGCCTCACTCCTGCCAGATGCAACGCAGTCCCACAACATCCACCCCACAAATTCCCATGTCGAAATCTCAAAAGCAACCTGTGCTCCTGCTATGAGATTATGGTCCCAAGCCCAGTGCAATAGTCCCTTCAAATTGGAAGCATCATACTTTAGTTCTCTCTTCGAGAGGAGATGTTGGAGGAGTTTCTGAACACCTTCCCTTTCATGTTCAGACCCCATCTCCTCCCCGGCCGCTCACCTTGACCAGGGTGAGATTCAAGTCGTCTAGAACTGGAGCTCCAGTAACCTTTTCCTCTCCCCGGGGCAGTGAGGATACTGCTGACGGCTTCTCTGCTCCTCGAGGGTTGGCTCTGATCCTCTGCACAGCAGCCAAATCGCCGACCTTGAGTCCCTTTAGTGCTACAGCATTGGGCCTGCCCGCGTTCTCCACCAGAAATGCAGGGTGCAGAGGTTCAGGGACATCACACCATGACCATGATTTTACCAATTACCCAGATTGGGTAGGTGGAAATATCTATTAATTGACTCAGTGGTCAAAAGCATTCCCTGCAGCTCTGGCTACAGCTCAAGCAGCAGCCAAAATTTTGTTGAAGCATATTATTCCAAGATTTAAATTAGAATTTGAAATTATAAAACCAAATAATTTGGGGCAAAAGTTTTTATAGTAATGAATGTATGTTTTATGTAGTTTGGCCAAACTAAGTGTGTGAGTGTTTGATATGAGTGATTTGTTTTGTTTGTCAAAGTAATTGTGTTACAGCAAAGAGAAAATATGCAATGTGTACCAAAGGCTGGCTAAAAAGTATAGTTTATGTCTACCAGATTGTTTTTTTATACAAGCTACTGATTGTAAGCTTGTAACTACTTGCTTTCGCTTCTTGCTGGAATGTGACTATTGTAAGGAGAGGTTATATAAACATTGCCACCGGTTGTGTCTGGAGCGTAAACACACTGATAAGTCATACAGTAGTGAGCTCAGTTGGAATATACAAACACCTTGACTACAGATGAAAAACTTGGTAATTTCATAAAATTTTAAACTCTGCCTAAACACCAGCTTGCCATCAATTCTGGAATCACTGGTCTGAGTAATCCCACTGTGTTTGGAGACCAAACAACATCACAAAGAACAAATTCAGCGTCTCCTGAGACACTGGGATCAGGGACTAATGCCAGCAACAGAGGTCCAGAAAGAAACAGAGCACTGGACGTGTGCTGGGCATGGCCTAGGCTGTGCCCCGTGGGCTTGTATTGTCTGTACAGTTTAACTCGTGGGGGAAGGTAACCAAAATAGAAGAAAGGGGAAATCAACTGCTTTGTTTAACCTGCTTAAATTGCTTATGTGACCAGCTTACAATAGCATGCCTTTACAGTGATTTTATAGGAACACCTTTAAGTAATAGAGATAGAACATTTCATGCAGGTGTTCAATGAATAGAAGACAGAGACCAAAAAGTTTTAGCTGAAATAGCGTATGAACAGGCAAGAGAGCAAGTGTGCCATTCTATGATAAATAGTTGTGTTATGGCCGACAGCTGTTGGGGGAAGGAAATTTATGAGTCACACCATAGATTTGTTTCTCCTACAGATTGGCATTGCAAGTGTTTTTACCGGTGGCAAAGATGATTTAGTAATTATCCCCAATGTCAGAGTAAAAAAGCAATCAGCAAGTTAGATCTTAAAACAATTTTTTTTTAATATTGCTTGACTAAATTATTTTAGTATTTGTTTTATACAAGAGAGTGTTAAAACATTTCCTGTGGTTGGCACAACTCCGAAGCCCCTTATATTTAATAAAAAAAGAACTGTCAATTAACCCAGGGAAAGTGATAGGACTGTGCCTCCAGACTGTAAGAGTCCTGCGCCATCCTCCTTGTACCCAGGTGGGCTACACAGAAATAGTATCCTGTGCTATAATCATTGTATTGAGGGGTGCACACAGAAATAGTATCCTGTGCTATAATCACTGTATCTGATGTGTGCACACAGAAATAGTATCCTGTGTTATAGTCACTGTATCCAAGGGGTAAGAGTGGAGATTGGCTCAGCAGAAATGGTACCAGCAATGAGGTTCCAGGACACAAACTCTGCTCCCGAGAAGACAATCTCAGCCCTTGGCTGCAGCCCAAGGGGCCGTGAGAGAGGTGGAGAGTCCAGACTCCTGAGGTACCTGCTCCTGACGTGGATCCTGGTACCCTGTGCATCTGCAACCCCTGCAATAAATGCTGCCAACTCCTGTGGGACAGCCACAATTCAATGACTGTTTTTGCAGTACGTCACTCTGTGGATGCTGAATGTTACAACCAGAGAAGTTTACAAACTTGCCACAGGACTGGCTGAGCCTATTCGGGGGGAGTTAATCTAGGATTGGGCCAATGGACGCCTTGCAGCCCAGACTGCCCCACAGAGGGAGAATTCCTTGGTTTCCCAAAAAGTGAAGAGTGGGGAAATGCAGAACAAAACCAGCAAGGTAAGAATAAAGGGAAAAATCCAAGGGTGTGGTATATCCAATGAAGGCAGCAAAACAGCAATTGGGATTTGCTAACTTCAGGTAGAAATCTTTTTGTAGACTTAATGCTTAAAATCGCAACCAAGTTGAATTTATCGAGGTTGGATTTGTGGGGGAACTCAAATGGCTGAAACATGGCCATGGAGGGATGAAGGTCTTGCTGAAGGTCTTGCTTTCTTAGAAAGCGAAATACATCCAAATTTCTGAGAAAGTAAAATGGCCTGAAGGGTGTGCTTTAAGTCACCAGGTAATTGGAGCAGTTTGTATAACTTGAGAAAAAAAGAACTATTCCAAAGAGGTGGGACATGCCCCCTGTGAATCTGCCTTAATTGTAAATTCAAATAATAGAACTATGACCTGGTGGCCAAACTAAACCAACGGGTATTGGAGAACAACAAAGAGAAACGATTACAAGTGGGACAATCAAATTAATCTGTGCTGGTATAATAGTTCTGCAGCTGGCCCTTACCATTCCATTGAAAATATACATCCCTATTGGAATCAACCAGACAATATAAGTAGAGTATGGAAGGCCCCTGATGGGCTATATTGGATTTGTGGACAGCGAGTGTGCAGTCAGTTACCCCAGAGATGGAAAGGGACCTGTAGGTTAGGAGTTATCCAACCCTCCTCCTGCACCCTGCCCTGGTCCAAGGGAAATCCACTGGAGAAAGCCCCACTTGATAAAGCCATGGGAAAAATATGGCAAATCTAAACCTTTTGATAAGGGGCAGCTATAAATGGAGTGAAAATGAATGGCACTCAGAAAGGATCATAAACTTTTATGATCCAGCTGTTTGGGCTCAAAACAGATCAGGAGGATATAGAACTCCAAACAAGACGTTATATCGTTTGATAAGACTGCAAAAGATAATTGAGGTCGGTTGTAACAAAACAGCTACCCAGCAAAGCATGCACCTGCTAGTAACAGTCTATCAGAGCAGATGGGCCTTGGGCTATCTAATGGCTGAAAAAGGAGGAGTTTGTGAAAAATATAACACATTAAAATGCTGTCTAAAACAAAAAAAAAAAAAAAAGGAAAAGTGTTGATCAAAAGAAGCTAATTGTACCTGTTATAAGTTAGAACCCCTTTTGGGGAAACCTGGTGGCTTAAACTAGCTGGACTCATTATTGGAATTGTTGCCTAGACCATTTTTTATCTCCTGTGTTATGTAAGTGAAAATACCACATACTAAATTTAATCAAAAAGAGAAATGAGGGAATGTGAAAACCTGGATTTTTGGGGGATGTAGAAGATACTGAGATTCAGTCTTTTAATAAAAAGCATGAATCAATATGATCAAAAGAGACAATGGGAGAAATTGTGCTAAATGAATATGATTCGTGCTTACAATTGTAACTCTAGCAATATTTTAGAAAATATTTGTTAAAAAGTAATAGAGGAAAAGGATATGTAATTAGTGTCATGAAACAGATGTTTTCAGATGTTCATGAGAAAGTAGGATACAAGATGGAGTATTGAAATAAACGATATCCTGTAACAATATCCAGATAAACAATATCCAGAATTGGTCTTGGGATGAGCAAAGTTGGGATGATTCCAAGTATGGAATCTGAAATACCAGTCTTAGCTATGAAATAATAACGTGCAGTTGGAACATAATGCTGACTTACATAGCAAAAAGTTTAATGCACATGCCCAACCTGTCAGGTTATTCAGAGGACAGTGAGGAAGAAAGTGAGCCTTCCGCTGAAGTGACCCCTAAAAGGCCAGAATTCCCCTCAGCAACAGGCAGAGCATGCACTGTGCAGCGCAGTGACACAGATTTCAATAACCAAAAAGAGGAGAGGATTTACAGGAAATTATTGATGAGTATGTGTTAGCATACAGTATATAAGTTGTGTTTGGATCCTTTTGCCTTTTGTACATGAGGCAGGGTGAGAAAAACCCTCCCTGTACCCTGATCAACTGGTTTTGCTTATGCTTTATCCGAACCACTGCCAAATTGTTTTATATCTGCTTGATTATATTTGACTATATAATTTTATGTAAACTTGCTGCTCAATTAAAATTGGTGCTAAATTCTAATTTTGTGGTTGATTAAATTAGACATATAGGGACCTCATTCATAACAGTGTAGTCACTTTTGTTTTATTCTCTGTGAGAGGACACAAAGTTGGCAAAGTTTTGGTTAGATTCTTCTCCTCCCTCCTCTCCCAAAAAAATCCAGGTCTTACAGTGCCCTGTGTAGTGGTTTTGGTGCTGGTCAATCACTCGTGCACTCATTTCCTGCTGATGTGAGACAGGGTTAGGACAAAGTTAAAACAGGTTTAAAACTTTAAAAGGGTATAAAGAAAATTTTATTAATAGCAACTAAAAGAAAAAAAGTAGCAAGAATTAAAGCAAACCTTTCATTACACTTTTAAAATTTTTCCTCACACAACATTTTCTTTTACACTGACAATGTAAAGAAACAATACCAAAAAATTCCACTTAGATTACTACCTCTAAAATAGTCTTTCTTCAGTTCATTTAGGGAGAGAAGTCCCTCTTGGTAAAGTTATGGGACATCTCCATGAGAGGAAAGAGTTTTCTCCTGGTTCCTAATTTGGTCACAAATCCCAGCTGCCCAGGAGAAATTTATCATGAAGCTTCTGTCATTTTCTACATCCTTCCTACAGATCACTGGGCCCCTCAGGGTCCAGAAGTCACTTTTCCTTTTGGATGGATGGCCTGAAGGCACCCAGGGGCTGCAGGCTGGGACTGCTTCAGAAATCCCTTGGGCTTGGAAGGATCCTTCTACCTGAGAGCTGAATGGGCTGTGCCAACCCCAGAGCGAGAGGGACTCACAGCAACAGAATTAAAGGCTGGTGAGAGAACCCAAAGAATAGACTGTAACACCAAGACCACGTGAGAGAGAGCCAAAGACTGAACATGTCTGAAAAGTGGAGTCAAGCTTCCACCAGCTTGAAGGTTGTTTAGCTAACACTTTGGGTGGGGAGTTTGAACTGTATCATTTATTGATGTAATTGTCCTGTTTTAACAGATGAGAATCACAAGCATCTGTTGAGGGGAAGTACACAGGGAACCGTCAGAGGTGTTGGGGCAATTCCCTTAAGGACCAACTAGTAGAGTAAAACAAGAATTAGAGGGCAAGACCAGGTTGGCCCCTGTGTTCAGCACTGAGAAGATTCCATAGCCCTGCTGTGGGCAGCAATCCCATAGGCATGGCAAGGTGGGAGCAAGAAAGGCACCCCAGACCTCTGTCATTGCTCAGCTGTCTTTTAATACAGCAGGAACCAGAAGGCAAGACTGAGTTGGGCTCTGTACTCACCACTAAGATACACCTGCTGTGAGCAGCAACCCCATGGGCACGGTAGATGGGAGTAAAAAAGGCACATCAGACCTCAGTGATTCCATTTTGTCCATTCCAAATAAGTGTGGCAAAGAAAAGCTGAGATTTTTTTCCTTCTGTTCCCACTCTCCTTGCCCACATCAACAAATGCTAGTATAAGTCATTAATTTTTTTTTTCTTGTGAAGAGTTGATTATCTGGATTGAAAATGATAGTTAATTGTTTGAGCCAAAAGCTCATAGGAATGGAAAAGTGTGGTTTGTTATAGGTGAATGATGTGATAGTTGGCTCTCACAATTGAGAGACAGATATTATGTGTATGTGAGGAGAAGTTTTGTAGATGATTAGTGCTGTCACTGCAATATGTCCCCCCCCATTCCCCTTTCCCTCCCCCTTGCAGCAGCCTCAGTTCCCAGGGCATTTGGGCAGGGCCGGCTCATTACCAGGAGGGGCCACAGGACAACACCTGAGCTCCAGTCAAGGTGTGAGGAAGTGATCTCCACCTGTGGAGGGCAGAGAAGGAGCTGACTGACAAAACTCTGGGAGGGGCTGAGAGTATAAAAGGCAGAGCATCCATTTTGTAAACAAGCATAGGGCTGACAGTGACAGAGATCCCCAGTGCTGTAATTTTTCCTTATTCAGTCTGTTGTTGTATATTTTGTTAAGGTTTAATAAACCTCTAAAATTTTAAAAGTGACAGTCCTTCCTCTCATCTTCCAAGGACAGTCCAGAAATGTCACCTTCAGGCCAGTTTGTGATGATTTCCAAGAGCCCAGAGTGATTTGGATTTCCCAACTAAGCTTGTTGTAGAATGTTATAAATTATAAATATAGGTATTGGCTTTCGCATTTATTTACTACTATTACAGCGTCCTGAGTGGGTCGCTGCTGGTGAGAGAGAGATGGGAATCTTGTTTCTTGATCAGAAGGCTGGATTTATTGATATATCATATATAATGCATTCTGACTATACTAAATAGAATAAGGAGAGAGAAGTTGCAGAGCTGCTGCTAAGCTAAGAATAGAAAGAAAGAGTCTATAACAAAGGTGTCCAAGGACTCAGTCCCTAGCTTGCACCCGTGATTGGCCTCAAATTATAAACATGGGAACATGAGCCAATCAAGGTGCCCCTGTTGCATTCCACAGCATCTGATAATAATTGTTTATGTTCTCTTCTGAGGCCTCTGCCTTCCAGAAGACGCAAAAATCTGAAAGAAAGGATTTCTGTGAAACAATGTCTGCGACATATTACCTTTTGTTTTGCAAGCTATTACCGATCACAAAACCCTGATATAGTACAATTTGTAATTACTGCATTTGATATAGTATAATCTGTCAGTTTATGTATGCACCCTAGAGCTTTAATAAATAGAAGTGTCATAGATACTATCTTAGGCCATAGCACAATAGAGACTGGGATATCTTGGAATGATTGTTTCATGTAACTAACTCAGAAAATGGTGTCAAATACTTCAGTGATTTTCCACATTCAAGGACTTCCTTATCAGAAAGACAAGATAACAGAAACAAGAGCATGGGGGAAAAAAAGACTTTATTTACCCTCATTATCAGGGAGTGAAAATACAAAAAGATAGAATCACAGGAGACCATGCAATATAACAGCTTAAGGTACAAGATGGCCTGAAAAAGTCAAAAAAACCTAAACCAGCAGGACAATTCAAAGTTGCGGTGCAATTCTTAAAAGCTGTTAAAATATATACATATATTATAGATATGTAATTTAATAATAAATTTTATATTATAAATCATAAATATTAGAGCTACACTACATGCACTCTTATAAATGTACATGTAGCTCTATATAGGTAACAGCATATAGAAAGCGTAGGTTGAGTTAACCCTGTGCAAGCAGACAAGCACCCCAGGGCAGGACTTAAACCCATAATAAACTTTTATAAAAAGTGTAAATAGTGAGCTGTATTTCCCAGACATACTGAGGGCAATGCCCTCACTGCAGGCAGCATCGGTGCCAGGATGGATTGCAGAGACTTTTCCTTTGCAGCCCCAGCCCAGCGCTGGCACTGGGGATGAAGAGGCACTGAGGTGACCCTGAGAGGAAGTGCAAGGCACAGGGCGCAGCTGAGGAAGGACAGCGCTGTGCTGGGCTCAGAGGTGAAGCTGGCACTGCCCAGCGTGGAGAAGGTCCTTTCTCGCCAGAGCCCCCCGGCCCTCACCGCGGCCCCTCCGCCCGCAGCGAGCCCCGAGCTGGGGCAGCACCGACCGCGGGTCCCACCCGGGCTGGAGCCGCCTCCGAACTCCGCCGCCGCCTCGCCGGGCTCCGGTGCCGCCGCCGCTCCTCGCCCGGGCAGACACAGCGAGCACGGCTGCTGCTGTCACCGCATTTCTGCACAGCGGGGAAACGGGAGACGCCGCTTGGGCTCATTCAGCGTGCGGAGAAAGCGGCGAGGAGCTCCCTGGCCGCCGCCAGGAGAGGAGATCGCATGGATGTGCAATTAGTGTCAGGAAAGATGTTCTCAGATGTTCATGAGAACGTAGGATATAGAATGGAGTATTGTGATAAGCAATATCCTAAAACAGAATCAGTCTCGGGATGAGCAAAATTAGGACGATTCCAAATGTGGAATCTGCAATAGTAGTCTTATCTATAAAATAATATGGCTTAGTTCGAACAGAATGATTACTTACATAATACAAAGGTTAATGCATACGCCCAACACTCCAGGTTATTCAGAGGACAGCGAGGAAGACAGTGAGCCTTCCTCTGAAGAGACCCCCGAAAAGCCAAAAGACCCCTCAGCAACAGGCAGAGCATTCGCAGTGCAGTGCAGTGACATAGATTTAAAGAATCCAAATTAGGAGGGGATTTACAGGAAAATACTGATGAATATGTGTTAGCATACAGTATATAAGTTGTGTTTGGATCCTTTTGTCCTTTGTATGTCAGGCAAGGTGAGAACAACCCTCCCTGTACCTCGATCGATTTTGCTTATGCTTTATCCAAACCACTGCCAATTGTTTTTTGGGGTTTTTTTTGCATCTGCTTGAATATTTTGAATTGTATTATTTTAAATAAAATTGTTGCTCAATTAAAATTGGTGCTAAATTTTATTTTGTCGTTTATTAAATTAGACATATAGGGACTTCATTCATAACAATTTCATGCCAGAACCCAGGAACTCCAGGTCTGGGAAGGACAGCTAGCCTTGGGAAGGAGCTCCACACCAGTTTTTAAGTGTTCCCAATGTCAGACCAGACTCCCTTGGAGAAGGAGTTCCAATTTTGATAAAGCATAAGCAAAAGAAGCTAGCGGTAGGAAGCGTCAAAGGGGCTGCCTTAAGAGTGCCAGCTAAAGGTGAGAGCACCCATAAAACTTCTGTCTGCACAAAAATCCCCATGAGAAATGGAAGCTGTGAGTATCCCGAAGTGGGGTGAAGGCAGGTGTGTGCTTGCATTTGTATTTTTGTCTATGTGTGGGCTGCTTATGATGTGACCTCACACTCCGAGGGCCACGGTAGTCACAGTCCTGCAGGGGCATCAGCCACCTAAGGACAGGTATTTGTGTGTTTCTGTGAGTGTTTGAGACTGACCTAGTCACAGAGCAGGTGGGCACCTGCATTTGTATGTTTGTGTAGTTGGGACGTGACCTCATCACAGAGCGAGTGGGGACCTGTATTTGTGTGTCTGTGTGAGTGTTTGAGATGTGACCTCATCACAGATCGAGTGGGCACCACTGAGGGTCGCGGTTCCGCAGTCCTGGCTAAGGAAGGAAGCGACAGTTTTGTTGTGTTAAGGGTTTTGACCAGACTTTGTAATTCCTGTGAGAAGGGGGTGAGCAGATGAGCTGACCCAGCTGTGCCGTGCATGGATAAAGGGTGAGTGAGTGTGGTTTAAATTTAGCAAAAGTAATTTTAAAAGGGCTTAGGAAGTGAGAAAGGAGGTTTGTGTGGACTGAAGCCAGAGAGAGTGAGAAGCGGGAGCTTGTCGGGGTGAGTGGAATCAGGCAGGGGCAAGTGGCTGAAGAGAGATGAGCAAGTATTAGAGGGGATTAAACCACGAGTGAAAAGAGTGAGTGAGGATTTCCCAGGTGCCTGGAACTCCTGGTTATTTACCTGCCAGAAACGAGGGCAAGAGAGGTGGCATCTTGTACCTGGGAGCGAGTGCTCAGGAGGGAGGCTCGCAGGGTTAGTCAGAAACAAGGGGATTTCTGAACAGGGTGGGGAGAAATTCTCTGGGACAGTCCCCTGGGGATGGTAGTGAAGTTTTAACTGTTGCAACATTTTTAAGAGGTTTGCATTAGCTTTTAGAAATGAACCCCAACACTAGATCTTGGGGAGGTGTGATGAGCATAATAAATGACTTGATAAAATTTAGAGGAAGAGCTTCAGAAAGTTGTAGAAAAAGTGCAGGAACTGTTTGTGTGCAAAGATTGGATGTGTATGAGTGCAGGGTGTAGAGGTTCAGGGACATCACACCATAACCACTATGATCCAGTGAAGCCAAATTCATTATCCCTAAAAAGACTCTATTTATAATAAATCTCTACTGTCCACGTCTCTCTAGATAATACATGATTGGTTAATCCTGGCTGTTCACAAATCTAAAATAGAATGTTGATTGGATCATCTAATTTTTCACGTCTTGCTGTGGTCATCTGGCCCACCCAAGGCTCACTTTCCCAAACTTGCTGACAAACTTGCTGAGTCCTGACGACTCTTCTTCTTGTATCTTTTTCAAGAATATACCGACCCCATTTCTGAATATGTCCATTATTCATTGTTTGTGAACGTGTCCATTGTCCATTAGCACAAGCAGGCTGGATTGTGCATGGGCTGAATATGGCCACTGTCTAGCAAGAACTCCTCAATCTGCAAAAAACTCTCAACAGTTCCCTGCTTTTGTTCTTGCACAAGCCAGACTGTTTTAAAAGCACGGTCAATTATTTTCTGCACACAGTGTAGTGAGCAAGGCACTGTAAGCAGAACTGAAAAATGAATACAAAGTATCATAGTACCAAAGCTTACTAAGTCTTTCAGCCAGCCTGTTATTCCCCAGGATTTTAGCCACTCATCAAAAGAATTCTCAACTGTGAGCCTTTTCATATTCTCCTTAAGCAATGACAGCTTCTTGTGAATAGATTCAGAGTGGTCAAAGAGATTCGTGCAAGACATCCCTTCAAAATCTTCACACCCATCTCCTTGTGCTAGCAACAAAAAGTCTAGAGCAGCCCTATCCTGTAACACAGTGTGGCGTATGCTACCTACATCAGTGGTAAGCTCATTCAGTATTGCAGATGTCATGTTAATTTGTTTTCCTGTCCAACAAGCCAATTCTTTGAATTGTGTAAGGGCCTGTGAGGAAGCTACTCCTGGTGTAAAAAGTGATGCCAGTATAACCAAAGTCCTATTCCACAATTCTACATTATCCTTACAGTCTGAGCCTAATAGATGCACACTACGTTCTGGACGTTGGAATTTGTGCCTGATGTCAAGCATGTGTTGAATGCTAGGGGCAAACAGTGTCAATTTCCCAAAAATATAAAATAAAATATAGCACAGTACTCCTCATGCTTTCAGAGGAATCGCAGGCTAAGCTCTATCTCCGCAAATGAGAAAACCTCCAGGAGGTAACATCCTTGCTGATTTTTGTTTTAGGGACACAGACCATGTCCAATTGGCACAGTATGCCATGGTATTGTAATACCAAGAAGAAATCGGAGATATCCAAGTGCTATCATCTCCAGGTTTTCCTGACTTTTCCCTAATCACCTCTTTACCCTTGTAGTACTCAAAGAACAAACAATAATTTCCTGGCACTGATCCCAAAATATCCAGTTCCTGTGGTTCCTGACTTGTAGAATTTAAACCTTGAGTGATTGCAAATGCCTGAGCTCCTAAAGCATTTCTAGGGATTGTTTTGTTTTTCACACCAATTTTCTGTGATCATCCCATTTTGATTAGAACACCAATTTGACCAGGCCTTACTTAAGTTGTCATAAATCTGAGCTCTGGTCCAATTTCCGAATCCTTCCATTGAGTCTAAGGGAATTCCAATTAAACAGGTGTGAAATGGATCAGAAGGTGTAGCTGGTGATAAGCAGAAAGATTCTTGCCCTGTTCTGTTAGCCCATGTAACCCACGTGTTATCTCGCTGCTCTGTGTTGTATACTCCCTGTGTTTCCTTTATCACTGCACTGAGCAACATTGTCAATATTTGCCAGACTGCTGCCATTGTTGACATTGTCATCAATCACACCTGTGCTTTGCCCAAACTGCTTTAGCCTGTTCCCTCTCAAAATCTTTAAAGTGGTGTCTTTGTGGTATTGCTATTCGTACTCCACATTCAGTAGCTATTATCTTGCTCTCTAGTACAATTTGGTTTACTATAGCAATTAAAGCAAGATTAAACTGCATCCACAGTAACAATCTTTGCTCATGTACTTCTATCAACGATACATCCTGGAGAAAACTCTGACATCCTCCTGAGTTATGCCCTAAAAATTTAGCTAATGCTGCTCTTGGGGTAATGGTGTTAAGTGTGTAAGAGCAGTTACTGCATATTAGGTTAATAGGCCTAAATTTTTGCTTTTTCCCTCAAACCACTGGTAAATTATGTTCTTGACGAACTTGTCGCCAAGTTTTTAGGTTACACTTTATACAATGAACCTGAGGCCGTGTCTTACATGCGCAACCATGCAGATAACAAGTATTTTCTATCTGATTTACAACTTGTGATGAAAGTGAAGGTAAAAGAAGTCTGTGTATATCTAACCCGTGTGTATTAAGCCTATGGAGTTGCTCGTGCTGCCTCAGCATAGTCCAGCAAACTTGGTAGATATTCCGACCATTGTTCAGCTGTCAGGTGTTGAAGAATCGGATTCAGGTCTGTCTGGAATCGATGCTTTCGCTGATTCTCAGCCTCTGGGCACAGCATGGGTTGATGACGATGGTTTCAGATAGGGCTTCACCCACGTGGCTGGAATCCAACGAATGCCTTCATCTGGCAGTAAGCACATAGAACCTCTTCCTGTTAATTTTACTGCAGCTGGTCCTTCCCACACCCCTGTTTCTGGAGTTTTAAACATGACTGGAATACCGTTAGCCAATTTCTCACTTGGATTACGTGTGAGAGCATGATGCACAAGAATAGGTGGATCATCTCTATCTCCTGTTGTTCTAAGGTAATTAAACACAAAAACGGCTTTAGTTGTTTTTTCTTCCTCAGGGATATCCCTGTAGCTCCCCCCTTTTGTTTTTGCAGCATGCCCTTGAACGTCTGATGGGCACGCTCAATAATTGCCTGACTTGTAGGATTGTGAGGAATACCAGTGTTATGTTGAATACTTCATAAATTAGAGAAATGTTTGAATCTTAAGGAACAGTAAGCAGGGCCGTTGTCAGTCTTAATTGCTAAGTGGATACCTAATACAACAAAGCAATTGTACAAATGTTTCTCAACATGATGTGCTGTCTCACCTGTGGAGGCACTAGCCCATATAACACAGGAATAGGTATCAATGCAAACATGTACAAACTTTTTCTGACCAAGTTCTGCTACATGAGTTACATCCATTTGCCATAACTGCCAGGGTTGAGTACCCCTAGGGTTAACACCATGCCTAAACCAATGCCATCTCGTTGACAATCGGGACAGGATCGCACAATACCAGAAGCATCAGTGAGGGGAATACCAACTTGTTTAACCAACATTTTTGCAGATTGATGAAGAAATGCATGGGAAGTTTCAGCTTGCTGAAATTTATCAGAGTTTGGCATTGGTCAGACAGTGGCTACCAACCGATCAGCTCGAGCGTTTCCTTCAGACAGACCAGGGAGAGCTTGATGACTGTGAACATGAGTAATAAAATATTCCTGCCGTCATTGATTTGGGTTTCTAAGCAATTGGCTTAAAAGGGAATACAAATGCTCATTACTCACCTCCTTAAGTACTGCTCTTTCAAGGCATTTGACACAGCCAGCTACATGAAGTAAATCACAAGCAATGTTAATGGTCTCATTATCCCAATTTTCAAAAGCCCAAATCACAGCTTTCAATTCTAATATCTGCAACATATTTTTACCTCTCCAAAAATGACATGCTTTTTCCACACTTTGTCTTGCTGCTGAGTGCAGGCAGCCCTTTTTGAAGTTTTACCTGCATCTGTAAATACTGTCTGCCCAGACATTGGACAGTCAGATCTCCAGGGTCTGTCCTCCAGACGCTGATGCTCCAATAAAGATAACACCTGGTGCCGTGGATAAGTATTGTGAACTTTACCATCATATCCAGCCAAAGCTGTCTGTAAAGAAATAGAATGCCTAATTCCCCATTCAAGATACCAGTTAGCCAATGGTGCTACAATTGCATATGATTCATGTCCCCAGATTTCCAATATTCCCCCTCTGCCCTTCATAATCAGATGAGCAAAACTTTCCAGTTTAGTGATAATAGTTTTAGATTGTTTTACAGGTAAAAATACCCATTCCAAAACATTTAAAGGATTAGCCCGAGTTTTAACCCATTGACAAATCAAGGCAAAAGGATGCTTGGCATAATTGTCACTCTCCTTGCTCTGATTGATGATCATCAATTGAACTGGAACATCCTCGATCAGACGATCAGACGATGTGCATGCCATGTAGCAACCTTTGTGGCAATGTGATCCTGAAAAGGCTGTGTGACAATGGTAGCTGTGAACTGGCCTAACAGATCCCTACCAAGCAAACCTAGTAAAGTACCGGACATTTGCATGACATAAGGCCCTGTAGACACATTCACTCCATCTGGGAAAGTAAAAGTAATTACTTCCCTGCTCATCTGAGTTGCCTGAGTCCCTCCAATACCTGCATTGCCTAAAGCAGGATCTACCAATGCCCAATTTTCTGGCCATATTGTGTTTGAAATGATGGTTACATCTGCTCCAGTGTCAATTATGAGTTTCTTTGTAATAGAATCACCATTAGGACGTGTCAGGTTTACCTGTTTGTCTGGTTTACCTCTTGTGATGTCTGTGGCCCAATATACTTCTGGTCTACCTGTGGAACCAAAGCTTCCTGTTCCCCGTTCCTTGTAGCCTGTACAGGGGACACAAGACTTAAAAGGAACATGCTGAGCGATTCGTGAACCTTTGGGAATAGATACAGGAGGGAAAAATGTTCTAACCATAATTTTAAAAACCCCTTAACAGTCTGCATCAATAACCTCAGGAATTACATCCAATCCCTTTTTATTGGCAGATGATCTCCCTCACAGAAAAGCACTAAGCCCATTCCCCCAGGGTCCTTTTGCATTGGTATCTATCAGGTGCACAGCAGAGCCCGTGATGGTCACGTCTGCTGCGGTTTCCACGTCCACTCCAGCGCTTCCAGTAGTCGATGATCTGAGTGAGTAAAGTCCATCTCCTCCTCCATGGGAGGCTGAGCTCTCCAGGCAGCTCTCTGTACTTGTTTCGTGACACCTGGAGAGAAGGCGTTCCGAGACCCGTTTCCCTGGAACTGGCATTCTTTAGTATTGTGGTTATCTTTCTTGCAGATGGAACAAATTTTTTTCACATTTGCATAGTGACACTGACTCCTAACATGTCTGATTTTACCACATCTAAAGCATTTAATGTTCTTTCCTTCAGCTCTTTTACATTTAGAAAGCAATGCTTTTACTGCAGCAGCTGCTTTTTCTCTCTCTGTAGTTCTAGCCATAAGTTCCAGCACTTCTGTAACATCAGCTCCCTTCTTTAATGTTCCCAAAATCTGCTGAGTTTTATCATTAGCATTGTCAAAAACAAACATATTAAACAATTGTACCTTTGTGCCTGAATCCAAATCAGGATGATCACAGATAGCTTCATGCAATCTGTCTACAAATTTATCAAAGTCCTCATTCATCCCTTGGCAAATCTGTGTAAAAAACTTAGTGTGTAACCCATCTGCAAGTGCAAGGACAGCATTATATGCCAGTTGTTGGCTCATCTGTAAGACTTGAGCAATGCTCCTAGCCTGGGCAGTGGCAGTAGCCCAGGGCCCTTTGCCAAGTAACTGTTGTGCTGTTAAACCACACAGAGGATCACCCTGCACTCTAGGTCTTGCTGCTTCCTGAGCACACTTTACTTCTCAGCTTTTATGAAACATCACCTGCTGATGGGGTGGCATTATAAGTCGTATTAGGGTATACACATCGGCTGGAATTAATGTGTTAGATATAAAAATATACTGCAGAAGTTACTGTGCAAGTTGGGATTTTAAACCAAATTGTGAAATTACAGCTCTTAACCTTTCTAAAGTCTTCAAATTGAAACGTTCCCAAACTCTACCTGCAATGTTAGTCACTACAGGAAATGCCTCTACGTCGTTTGAGAGAAAAGTCCCTTCTACATTAGCTTCTGTAATAACTCCCTTCCACTTTTGTTTCTGAGCTGCTTCTATTTCAGGGTCACATTCCAACTCTAATTCCACATTTTTTACAGCACGAGAGGGAGAATTTTGTTTAACCGGCTCAAATGCTGGCTCGGAGACAAACTGAGAGAGTGGTAACCGCTTTCCTGGTTGTCTGTCTGAATCTACTATCATTGGCAAGTCCATTTTCTCAAAAGAAGAGTCTCTTTTGGGGACAACTGAATCCTTTTGTTGAATTATCAATTTTTGCAAATTGTCCACTAAAGATTTTAAATCCTCTTTGATAGAAATAATATTCATAATAACACCTCCTTCTTTATCCTTTTCACTTACAGCATTTTTAGTTTCTAAATTATGTTATCAACAGTTTCTTCACTCTGAGTACAACTGTCCTTTATTATGCCCACTAATCCCCCTGATGAAGTTTTTTCACTCTGAGGACAACTGTACTTTTTCTGCAGACTAACTTCCCCAAACAGGCAGCAGTTTCCTCATTCTCACTCTGAGCTGGAGGAGCAGTCGGTGTCATGCTCAATTCTGAGCTGAGGGTTTGTTTGCTGTGTGAGGGAATATGTAAGGTGGTAGGAAAGAGTTGCTGAACTGACGTTGCCAGAAATAGCTGAGGCTGTTCTGACTCAGAGGCAAGGGCTGCACAAGCTGCAGCAACAGCTTTCCTCTCTGCCTTTAAGGCTTGTAACACCTCAGTGATAATTTCCCACACAATAGCATATTTAGAAGCATGTTTTGCCTCACTCCCGCCAGATGCAATGCAGTCCCACAACATCCACCCCACAGCTTCCCATGTCGAAATCTCAAAAGCAACCTGTGCTCCTGCTATGAGATTATGGTCTCAAGCCCAGTGCAATAGTCCCTTCAACTTGGAAGCATCATACTTTAGTTCTCTCTTCGAGAGGATATGTTGGAGGAGTTTCTGAACAGCTTCCCTTTTTATGTTCAGACCCCATCTCCTCCCCGGCCGCTCACTTTGATCAGGGTGAGATTCAAGTCGTCTGCGACTGGAGCTCCAGTAACCTTTTCCTCTCCCCGGGGCAGTGAGGATTCTTTCGACGGCTTCTCCGCTCCTCGAGGGTTGGCTCTGATCTTCTGCACAGCAGCCAAATTGCCGACCTTGAGTCCCTTTAGTGCTACAGCATTGGGCCTGCCCGCGTTCTCCACCAGAAATGCGGGGTGCAGAGGTTCAGGGACATCACACCATGACCAATATGATCCAGGGAAGCCAAATTCATTATCCCTAAAAAGTCTATATGTATAATACATCTCTACTGTCCATGCTAATACATGATTGGTTAATCATAGCTGTCCACGCATCTAAATTAGAATGCTGATTGGATCACCTAATTTTTCTCGTGTCTTGCTATGGTCATCCTGCCCACCCATGATTCACTTTTTTCTTACTTTGCCAAACTTGCTGACAAACTTGCTGAGTCCTGACGACTCTTCTTCTTGTATCTTTTTCAAAAATATACCAACCCCATTTCTGAATATGTCCATTATTCATTGTTTGTGAACGTGTCCATTGTCCATTAGTACAAGCAGGCTGGATTGTGCATTGGCTGAATATGGCCACTGTCTAGCAAGAACTCCTCAATCTGCAAAAAACTCTCAAGATATGAGGGTCAAGCATAGGGGAAGGGAAAGGAGTAGAGGGAGAGAAGGTTTTAAAACAATGAGGAAAATGCAGAAGGGATCACAAAAGCATTGAGACATGAGGGTAATCTAAATTCTACCCCTAATGACTCGAGACCCAGCTGTTTCTATTGCCATGAGAAGGGACACCTGTGGAAATTTTGCAGGAAAAGGAAGCAGGATAGAAAGAGGTTTCAGGAGGCGTAGGGGTGTCATGGGCTCTATTTCATGAGGACTGAAACACCATAAGAGCCCTGGATAAAATGAAGAAGTGGTCCTCACAAGGACAAGCACTTTGTGATCATTTTTTTAAATGTTATGGGTATATAGGAATATTTGAAATCAGAAAACAAATTACTCAGGGATGTTTCACATGTTAAAAAGTGAACAAAAAGTGTTGAGGACTCATCATTCTGGGGGCTGCTATATAGTATACAGGCCATTTAAAAGGATCCAGATCCATTTTGCCAAATTACCCAGAGTGGGCAGGTGGAAATATCTATTAATTTACCCACTTTCACTCAATGGGTAAAAGCATTCCCTGCAGCTCGGGCTCCAGCTCAAACAGTAGCCAAAATTTTGTTGAAGCCTATTATTCCAAGATTTGGATTACAATTTGAAATTATAAAGCCAAATAATTTGGGGTAAAAGTTTTTACAGGAATGAATGTATGTTTTGTGTAGTTTAGCCAAAGTAAGTGTGTGAGTGTTTGATATGTGTTATTTGTTTTGTTTATCAAAGTAATTGTGTTACAGCAGAGGGAAAATGTGCAATGTGTACCAAAGGCTGGCTAAAAAGTATAGTTTATGTCAACCAGAATTTTTTTTATACACACTACTGATTGTAAGCTTGTAACTACTTGCTTACACTTGTAACTTGAATGTGACTATTGTAAGGAGATGTTGTATAAACATTGCCACAGGGGTTATCCCCCATCAGGGTTGTGTCTGGAGCGTAAACACACTGATAAGTCATACAGTAGTGACCTCAGTTGGAACATACAAACAACTTGACTACAGATGAAAAACTTGGTAATTTTGTAAATGAAATTTTAACCTTTGCTCAAACACCAGCTTGCCATCAATTCTGGAATCATTGTGTTGAGTGACCCCACTGTATTTGGAGGCCAAACAACGTCATGAAGAACGAATTCAGCGTCTCCTGAGATACTGGGATCAGGGACTAATGCCAGCAGCAGAGGTCCAGAAAGAAACAGAGCACTGGACGTGTGCTGGGCATGGCCTAGGCTGTGCCCTGTGGGCTTCTATTGTCTGTACAGTTTAACTCATGGGGGGAGGTAACCAAAATAGAAGAAGGGGAAAATCAACTGCTTTGTTTAACCTGCTTAAATCGCTTGTGTGACCAGCCTACAATAGCATGCCCTTAAAAAGTGATTTTATAGGAACACCTTTAAGTAATAGAGATAGAACCTTTCACGCAGCTGTTCAATGAATAGAAAACAGAGACCAAGAAGTTTTAGCTGTAATGGCCTATGAACAGGCAAGAGAGCAAGTGTGCCATTCTGTGATAGACAGTTGTGTTATCACTGACAGCTGTTGGGGGGAAGGAAATCTGTGAGTCACACCATAGATTTGTTTCCGCTACAGACAGATGGGCATTGCAGGTGTGTTTACAGGTGGCAAAGATTATTTAGTAATTATCCCTAACATCAGAGTGTAAAGCAAACAGTCAGTTAGATCTTGTAAGAATTTTTTTTATTGTTTAACTTAATAATTTTATTATTTGTTTTATAGGAAAGAGTGTTAAAACATTTCCTGTGGTTGGCACATCTCCGAAGCCCTTTTTACTTAATTAAAAAGAGCTGTCAGTTAACCCAGGGAAAGCAATAGGACTGTGCCTCCAGACTGTAAGGATCCTGGGCCATCATCCTTGTACCCAGGTGGGCTACACAGAAATAGTATCCTGTGCTATAATCATTGTATTGAGGGGTGCACACAGCAATAGTATCCTGTGCTATAATCACTGTATCTGAGGGGTGCACACAGAAATAGTATCCTGTGCTATAATCATTGTATCCAAGGGGTAAGAGTGGAGATTGGCTCAGCAGAAATGGTACCAGCAATGAGGTTCCAGGACACAAACTCTGCTCCCGAGAAGACAATCTCAGCCCTTGGCTGCAGCCCAAGGGGCCTTGAGAGAGGTGGAGAGTCCAGACTCCTGAGGTACCTGCTCCTGACATGGATCCTGGCACCCTGTGCATCTGCAACCCCTGCAATAAATGCTGCCAACTCATAGGGGACAGTCCCAATGTTACAACCACACAAGTTTACAAACTTGACACAGAAATGGCCGAGCCTATTGGGGGGGATTTAATCTAGGATTGGGCCAATGGACGCCTTCATGCCCAGACGGCCCCACAGAGGGAGAATTCCTTTAGTTCCCAAAAAGAGCAGAGTGGGGAAATTCAGAGCAAAACCAGCAAGGTAAGAATAAAGGGAAAAATCCAAGGGTGTTATATAACCAATGAAGGCAGCAAGACAGCAACTGAGATTTGCCGACCTCAGGTAGAAATCTTTTTGTAGACTTAATGCAAAACATCACAATCGAGTTGAATTTATCAAGTCTGGATTTATGGGGGATCCGCAAATGGCTGAAAAATGGTCATGGAGGGGTTAAGATCTAGCTCTAGAACACTTTAAAAAAGGGGAATGCACCCAAATTTCTGAGGAAATAAAATGTCCTGAAGGGTGGACTTTAAGTCACCAGGTATTGGAACAATTTGTATAACTTGAGAAGGAAAGAACTATTCCAAAGAGGTGGGACATGCCCCCTGTGAATCTACCTTAATTGTAAATTCAGATAATAGAACTATGACCTGCTGGCCAAATAAAACCAATGGGTATTGGAGAACAACAAAGAGAAACGACTGCAAGTGGGACAGTCAAATTAATCTGTGCTGGTAGAATAGTTCTGCAGCTGGCCCTTACCATTCCATAGAAAATACAGATCCCAATTGGAATCAACCAGACAATATAAGTAGAACATGGAAGGCCCCTGATGGGCAATATTGGATTTGTGGACAGCGAGTGTGCAGTCAGTTACCCCGGAGATGGAAAGGGACCTGTAGGTTAGGAGTTATCCAACCCTCCTCCTGCACCCTGCCCTGGTCCAAGGGAAATCCACTGGAGAAAGCCCCACTTGATAAAGCCATGGGCAATAACAAGGCAAATCTAAACCTTTTGATAAGGGGCAACTATAAATGGAGTGAAAATGAATGGCACTCAGAAAGGATCATAAACATTTACGATCCAGCTGTTTGGGCTGTAAACAGATCTGGGGAATATAGAACTCGAAACTATATGTTAAATCAGTTGATAAGACTACAAAAGGTAATTGAGATCAGTTGGAACAAAAGAGCTACCCAGCAAAGCATGCACCTGCTACTAACAGTCTATCAGAGCAGATTGGCCTTGGACTATCTAATGGCTGAAAAAGGAGGAGTTTGTGAAAAGTATAACACATCTAAATGCTGTCTAAAACAATGGAAAAGTGTTGATCAAAGAAGCTAATTGTACCTGTTAAGAATTGGAACCCCTTTGGGGAAATCTGGTGGTTTATACTAGCTGGACTCATTATTGGAATTGTCGCCTAGACCAGTTTTTATATCCTGTGATATGTAAGTGAAAATACCACATATTAAATTTAATCAAAAAGAGAAATGAGGGAATGTGAAAACCTGGATTTTTGGGGATGTAGAAGATACTGAGATTCAGTCTTTTAATAGAAAGCATGAATCAATATGATCAAAAGAGAAAATGGGAGAAACTGTACTAAATGAATATGATTCCTGCTAACAATTGTAACTATATCGATATTTTAGAAAATATTTGTTTAAAAGTAATAGAGGAAAAAGAATGTATTAGTGTCATGAAACAGATGTTCTCAGATGTTCATGGAAAAATAGGATAGAGGATGGAGTATTTAGATAAGCAATATTCTAAAATAGATTAGGCCTTGTGAGGAACAAAACTGGGACAACTCCCAAAGCAGAATTGGTCTTGAGATGGACAAAATTGGCATGATTCCAGATATCTGTGAAATAATAAGGCTCATTTTTGGAATACAATGGTGGCTTCTATAACACAAGGCTTGGGGCACATGTGCAACCTGTGGGGTTATTCAAAGGACAGTGAGGAGGAGGAGAAGCCTTCATCAGAAACGACCCCCAAAAACCCAAAAGACCCCTCAGCAACAGGCGGATAATGCACTGTGCATTGCAGTGACTCAGATTTCAATAATCAAAAACAGGATTTACAGGAAATTATTTTTGAGTATGTGTTAGCGTACAGAATATAAGTTGTGTTTGGATCCTTTTGCCTTTTGTACATGAGGCAGGGTGAGAAAAACCCTCCCCGTACCCTGAGTGATTGGTTTTGCTTATGCTTTATCCAAACCACTGCCAAATTTATATCTGCTTTATTATATTTAATTGTATTATTTTATATAAAATTGCTGCTCAATTAAAATTGGTGCTAAATTCTAATTTTGTGGTTTATTAAATTAGACATATAGGGACCTCATTCATAACAGTGTAGTCACTTTTGTCTTATTCTCTGTGAGAGGACACAAAGTTGGCAAAGCTTTGGTTAGATTCTGCTCCTCCCTCCTCTCCCTGAAAAAGCCAAGTCTTAAAGTGCACTGTGTAGTGGTTTTGGTGCGGGTCAATCACTCATTGCCTGCTGCTGTGAGATAAGGTTAGGAGAAAGTTAAAGCAGGCTTAAAACTTTAAAAGGGTATAAAGAAAATTTTATAAATAGTAACTAAAAGAAAAAAGTTGCAAGAATTAAAGCAAACCTTTTAAAACATTTCTAAAACTTCTCCTCCTCTCACAACATTTTCTTTTACACTGACAATGTAAAGAAACAAAAGGAAAAATTTCCACTTAGTTTACTACCTCTAAAAAGTCTTTCTTCAGTTCATTTAGGGAGAGAAGTCCCTCTTGTTAATGTTATGGAGACATCTTCATGAGAGAAAAGGGTTTTCTCCTGTTTCCTAATTTGGTCACAAATAGCAGCTGCCTGGGGGAGATTTATTGCAAAGCTTGTGTAGTTTTCTACATCCTTCCTGCAGCTTGTTTATGAGTCATGTTGACCTATGGGGTATCGTTTTAAATATGAGCTGGTTAAAGGCAAAAGTTCTTTTATTTATTTCTAAAATCATCTTCATCCCTGGGAACAGAGATTTTCTCCTGGCAGTATGGGATTTCTCTTCTTCCTTTGAAGTTTGAGCAACTTCTCATAAAGTTTTTATGTTAGACTTCCTGAGGGCAGATTTTGACCTGTTTAGGATACTTACTCAGAAAGACCCCTGGGAAGCAGCCCTTAAAGGAATCCAGGAAAGGTGGACATGGTTCAAAACAGAGATCTTGATATCACAAGAACAGGCTGTCCCTGTGTGCCCACAAAGAAACTCAATGATGCAAACATCCAGCCTGGATGGAGAATGAGGGTCTGAAGGACCTTAGGAATAAAAGGAGGATGTATCAGCTTTGGAAGGAGGGTCAGGTTTCTCAGTAAGTATTTAAGGGGGCTGCTAGGGTATGTAGGGAAAGAATTAGGGAGGCCAAAGCTCAGTTTGAACTTTATTTGACAACTTTTGTATAGCATAGAAAAAACCCAACCTGTATTTACAAATATATTAATAGTAAAAGGAAGGGTAAGACCAGCTTTTGCTCTCTTTTGGATGCAGGAAGTACCTTAGTAACTGCAGATGAGGAGAAGGCAGAGGTGCTCAATGCCTTCTTTGCCTCAGCCTTTAGTGGGAACACAGCTTGTCCTCAGGACAAGTGTCCTCCTGGGCTGGTGGGCAGAGCATTACAGATACTTTAGCATCTGCTTACTTTAGTGTGGAGGCCTTTGTTGGATATCCATTTGAACCCTTCATCTCCCCGTAGTTTCATGCGTTATAGGGGAAAAGTGCCTTTTCTTCATAGCTTATAAGAGGATTTCAGCTTTAAAATCAAGTCATCTCCTCGTCCCTCCCATCTGGGACTCAACTTCCTCCTCACTGGCCATGATGTTTTCATGTTGTTCTTTTACACGTTTGTATCTTGTTCTTTTCTCTCACTCGAGTTAGTACTGAAGCACTGAAAGGGTTTGTGTGCTGCTTGGAGCCTGCAGGTGTTTGCCCTGACCCCGTTCCAGACCCGGAGCTGCGGCTGGGGAGCGGCTCCGATCTGATCAGCCCGGCCGGAGCTCAGCACCAGCAGCAGCAGCAGCACCAGCACCAGCAGCAGCAGCAGCAGCACCAGCAGCAGCACCAGCAGCACCAGCAGCACCAGCAGCACCAGCACCAGCACCAGCAGCACCAGCAGCAGCAGCAGCAGCAGCACCAGCACCAGCAGCACCAGCAGCAGCAGCAGCAGCAGCAGCAGCACCAGCACCAGCACCAGCACCAGCACCAGCACCAGCAGCAGCACCAGCACCAGCACCAACACCAGCACCAGCACCACCAGCACCAGCACTAGCAGCAGCACCAGCACCAGCAGCACCAGCACCAGCAGCACCAGCAGCACCAGCAGCACCAGCAGCACCAGCAGCACCAGCAGCACCAGCACCAGCAGCACCAGCAGCACCAGCAGCAGCAGCAGCAGCAGCACCAGCAGCACCAGCAGCACCAGCAGCAGCAGCAGCACCAGCACCAGCACCAGCAGCACCAGCACCAGCAGCACCAGCAGCACCAGCAGCACCAGCAGCAGCAGCAGCACCAGCACCAGCACCAGCAGCAGCACCAGCAGCAGCAGCACCAGCACCAGCAGCAGCGCTCGGGGCTGGGCTGGCTGGGACAGGGGCGGCTTCTCCTTGCCCTGCCCGATGGCTGCGGCCGCTTCTCTGCGGTAAAATCCCGATGCTGGCCTGGGGCTGCTCCCGGGGCTCGGCTGGGCCGGGCTGGGGCTGTAACAAGCAGTGAGATGAGAGCAAGGCCGGCTCCGTCCGGCCCGCAGCATCCCCCTCTCCCTGCCCGGCAGCGGGGCCGGGATGGGGAAGGGACCCAGCCCTGCCCGTGGCAGCGCCCGCCCGGCTGTGATACCTCATTCCTGGGCAGACGGGGAAGAGGAAATTCCTGGGTTCCTTTGATTTTAACAATTCCTTTCACAGAAGCATGTTCAGCTTCTTAGTGGTTCAACAGACTGTTAGTTAGACAGAAAGCTTCCCTATCAATTCCCTAAACTCTTCTCATGTCAAACTATGACTTACTGTAATGCTCTCTTGCCCTCATACAGATTAGTTTGTGAGAGTTGTTATGAGTAGAAAAGTTGCCCATATTTTAAAAAAGGTTGCAGAACTCACAGGTTGGGCCAGTTGCTGCCAGGGCGGCGTTCTAACTGTTTGTTGTGGATAGTTTCATGTCATTAATAGTTTTTCGTTAACTACCTGTTGTTGATGGTTGAGAATTCCCGTTTTTCCTGGCTGCTTCCGGGAGGATGGCACCCGGGATGGTGAAGAGGAGGAGACAACAGGGTTGGCATGCAAACCTAGAAAAACCCCTAAAAAACAACGAGTCAGCTGGGAATTGAGGGATTGAAGTGATGTCTAGATGTGAGAAACAGAATCCAGTATCCACTAAGATCCTTTTTACCCCTTACTCTAACCTAAAAGACGTTGGCTAGAAAGAGAACCCCAAATGTCACACCAAAAGAGCAGGAATCTCTTGGTGCTCTTGTGAGGACGGAAGTCCCAGCTCTGCCTGCAGCCCAGCAGACGCAGCCATGGCAGCGTGAGCGTGACCCGTCCGTTCTCCTCACCCAAGAGGAGTAATAATAAAGGCATTAAAAGGAGAAAGCTCTCCTGCCCTATTTATTTAATGAATCATTTTGAAAATATGACTCACAAAATACCTGAAATAGAGTGGAAAAAACCACTCTCTCTCCTGGTAAAATGTAAAAGTTTAATAAAGGAGTTTAATAGGAGACAAATACAACAAAGCAGGGATTACAGCCGGAACCACCCTTTATACAGCATTTCTATTGCATCTACCTGGTGGATATTTAAACTTTTTCCCAACACCTGCTAGTTTGGAAACACACTTAAACAGCATTTCTATTGCATCTGCCTGGTGCATATGTAAACTTTTCCCAAACTAGTTTACATGTCCCAAGAACTGTTTAGCATGGCTCCTCCTTGGGTCCTGCTTTTTAGAGCATGCACATTTCTTGGTTGTGGTTTTAGTCCATTTTATCATCACCTTCAGTTCTTGGGCCTGGGTCCACACTGCCTTCAGAAGATGAGTGCTGTGAGTTGGCATCATATATTCCTTGGATATTATCTCAACCAAGCAGGCATTTTAACACAAGCAGATCTAGATCAACTATTTCTAAGTTTTAGTTAGCAACAGAAACAGTAACTAAATGTTTGTAGCAAAGCCACTTTAACACCACACATATAGAATCCATTTAGTATTTGCCAAATGCCAATAATACTATAGTATATATCTATAACACAGTGTTCATCTTTTAACACTTTACTTGGAAATCATCATTTTCCAGTTGATTTTGATGTTGAAACCATTCATTGCAGCTATTCTCCATACAAAGAAACCTTTAGACATGTCTTACTGCCAGTAGAAGAGAATTTTCAGTAATTTCTGCAGTTTGCAGTAGGAGTCTTAATATTTGTGTGCTTCAGTAGTATTCATCCAGCCACACTTCATGTAAAAGTAGAATTCCCAAAAATCAAATGTTTCAAATTTGAAGTAAAATGTTTCTGTATTTTATGTTCTTTTGTGTGTCAGAGAAGATTTGGGCTTAAAAGATGAAAATCTGCCTCTGTTGAAAACAAAGAGAAATTTTACTTTTATGGAACCCTCATTTTACCTCAGATGTCTGTGATTCCTTATTGGTTTTGCCCCCTGAATGTGAATGCAATTTTCAGCACCAGCTGGGCTTTGTTGGAAATGGTATTGGGGGCCCACAAGAAAAGTTCCTCATTTCAGTGGCTGAGACCATGGTGAGGTTTTTAGCATTTCCTTCTCTCAGGTGGGATCTGATGGCCTGAGGTGGCCTTGTCTCCTCAGGGATTTCATGCCCTGAGGAAGCAAAGGCTGATGGAATGTGCTTGACCCTCTCCTGTCTAATGGGGAGGAGCAGCACCCAGCAGAGCTGGAATCACCTTCTCCATTCCTGATTTCTGCTGCCAACACATCACTGGGGTCCCTCAGGGTCCAGAAGTCACTTTTCCTTTTGGATGGATGGCCTGAAGGCACCCAGGGGCTGCAGGTTAGGACAGAAATCCCTTTGGCTTGGAAGGATCCTTCTACCTGAGAGCTGAATGGGCTGTGCCAACCCCAGAGCGAGAGGGACTCACAGCAACAGAATTAAAGGCTGGTGAGAGAACCCAAAGAAGAGACTGTAACATGCAGAGCAGGTGAGAGAGAACCAAGGAAGATTGAAGACATCTGAAAAGTGGAGCCAAGCTGCTGCCAGCTTAAAGATTGCTTAACTAACACTTTGGGCAGGGAGTTTGAACTGTATCAATTATTGATGTAATTGTCCTGTTTTAATAGATGAGAATCACAAGCATCTGTTGAGGGGAAGTACACAGGGAACTATCAGATGTATTGGGGCAGTTTCCTTAAGGACCAACAAGCAGAGTGAAACAAGAAATAGAGGACAAGACCAGGTTGGCCCCTGTGTTCATCACCAAGAAGATTCCATAGCCCTGCTGTGGGCAGCAATCCCATAGGCATGGCAAGGTGGGGGCAAGAAAGGCAGCCCAGACCTCTGTCACTGCTCAGCTGTCTTTTAATACAACAGGGACCAGAAGGCAAGAGTGAGTTGGCCTCTGTACTCACCACTAAGATTCCCCTGCTATGAGCAGAAGATGGGGTTAAAAAGCCAAACCAGACCTCTATGACCCCGTTTTGTCCATTCCAAATAAGTCTGTCTAAAGAAAACCTGAGATTTTTTCCTTCTGTTCCCACTGTCCTCATCCTCATAAACAGATTATAGTACGACTCATTAAAATTTTATTTGAGAGATTATCAGAATTGAAAATGGCAGTTAATTCTTCAAGCCAAATGAGTCAGGAAAAGATGGTTTTCTTTAATAGATGAATATTGTGGTGGTTGGCTCTCACAATTGAGAGACAGATATTAGGTGTATGTTTGGAGAAGTTTTGTAGATGTAGAGTGCCGTTACTATAATATATTCCGTCACAGACCCCCTTTCCCTCCCCTCACAGCAGCCTCAGTTCCCAGGGCATTTGGGGAGGGCTGGCTCATTGCCAGGAGGGGCCACAGGACAACACCTGAGCTCCAGTCAAGGTGTGAGGAAGTGATCTCCACCTGTGGAGGGCAGAGAAGGAGCTGACTGACAAAACTTTGGGAGGGGCTGAGGGTATAAAAGGCAGAGCATCCATTTTATAAATGAGCACACGGCTGCTAGTCCCAGAGACCACCAGCACTGTAATTTTTCCTTATTCAGTCTGTTGTATTTTTTTAAGGTTAAAAAAACCTTTAAGATTTTAAAAGTGAGGGTGGTTTCTCACTTCTTGTCAAGGACAGTCCAAAATTCTCAACTTCATGCCAGTTTGTGATGATTTCCAGGAGCCCAGGGCAATTTGGATTATCCAATCGAGCTTGTTGTAAAATGTTATAACTAACAAATATAGGTATTGGCTTTTGCATTTATGTATTAAGCCAATACCTATATTTGTTATTTTTGTTTTGCAAGTTAGTATTGATCACAAAAATCCTGATATAGCGCAATTTGTAATTACTGCTTTTGATACAGTATAACCTGTCAGTTTATCTATGCACCCTATAGCTTTTATAGATAGAGGCGTAATAGATACTATCTTAGATCATAGCTTAACAAAGACTAATATCGTGGAATGATTGTTTCATGTAACTAACTCAGAAAATGGTGTAAAATTTCCCACACTCAGGGATTTTCTTATCAGAAAAACAAGATAACAGAAACCAGAGCATGGAAAAAAAAAAGACTCCATTGACCCTCGTTATCAGGGAGCAAAAATACAAGAAGATAAAACCACAAGAAAACATAAAATATATTAGTTTAAGGTACAAGATGGCCTGAAGAGAAGTCAAAAGTTAAAAACAAACAAAACAACACAACATGGAAATTGAAAGTTAAGTTTAAATTCTTAAAAACTCTTAAAAATGTGCACACAGCTCACATATGTAACAGTACATAGAAAACATACATTAAGTTAACCCTTTGCAAGCAGACAAGTATCCCAGGGCAGGACTTTAACCCTTAATTAACTTGTATGAAAAGTGTAAATAGTGAGCCATGTTTCTCACGTGTATTGAGGGCAATGCACTCACTGCAGGCAGCATCGGTGCCAGGATGGATTGCAGAGACTTTTCCTTTGCAGCCCCGGCCCAGCGCGGGCACTGGGGATGAAGAGGCACTGAGGTGACCCTGAGAGGAAGTGCAAGGCACAGGGCGCAGCTGAGGAAGGACAGCGCTGTGCTGGGCTCAGAGGTGAAGCTGGCACTGCCCAGCGTGGAGAAGGTCCTTTGTGCAGCCCCTGTTACAGGGGAGCTTGGGCCTTGCTGCAGACATACGGCTGCTCATTGGAACAGTTCTCACTCTTCAATCTCTCATCAGCCAGGTACACACACTCAGAACTGCCGAGGACAGGAACCCTGCAGGGAGGAGCAGAGCCAGAGCTGGTTTCTCGGTGCCTTAGGTTGGAAACCACGATTTTTATTACCATCTATTAAAAGGAAGAGCAGATATCTTCTGTTAACTGGGCAATTTTCTTTATCTCCTCTACAATCAATCCTCCCTCCAGCAGATATATTCTGTTAATGGCCAAGTGAAGGTCACTGCATGGCTGATAAAATTCTATCATCCCACTGTGAGATGCTCTGCCCAGGGAGTGGAGCCAAGCATTCCAACCTGGATATAGCATGATGTTTGGAACACCATAGCAGCCTTTGCCCACTGGATTCCCAGAGGAAGACCAGGCCCATCTACACCACAACTGGACCTTCCGAGGAAAACTCCAACCTTCTACAGGATCACTGATCCAACACAACCACACCTGTCACTGCAGGAGAGCTGCAGCCACCACTGAATGGGACTGCTACCACCACCCTGACCCACAGAGTGTCAGGGCATGTTCTGACACAGTCAGTAGGGGGTTTTTTTGTTTCTATGATTACATTTGTGTATTTAGTTCTCCTAGTCAAGAAGTGTTATTCCTACTCTCACATCTTTGCCTGAGAGCCTTTTAAGCTCAAAAACATAATAATTCAGAGGGAGGGGGTTTACGTTTTCCATTTCAGGAAAGGCTCCCGCCTTTCTTAACAGACACCTATCTTGCCAAACCAAGACACCAGGGGAAGCCCTTGTGCCCCTGTGCCCCCAGGCCCTGCCCGGCTCCCCGGCACTCACCGGGAGCTGTAGCTGCTGCCGTCCCCCCAGTGCAGGCGCTCGCCCCGTCTGCGCAGCCCGAGCCAGAAATCGCCGTTCCCATGGAGGCGGAAGAGCAAATCCTGCCCAGGAGAGAGGAGTGGGAGCTGCCCCGGCCCCTCGGGGGGACACGTGCCCGGGGCTGCCCCCGCACGCCGGGGCTCCTTCCCTGCAAGGCCCCGGCCCAGGGCTGCAGCCCCGGCCCTGCGAGCACCGAGCCCGGCCCAGGAGCGCCCCCAGGCTGCCCTCAGCCACCCCACAGCGCCCGCAGCCCCTCACGCACCATGGCCTCCTCATCCTGGGCAATGGCCAGGGAGGCATTGAGCTCGGAGCACCGTTCCTGACCCTGATCCCACGTGCTGTAAACCCGTGAGAAGTAGTAGCAGACCCCCTTGTACCCAACCCAGCCATGGGGACAGCCCAGAACACACTGTGGAGTCGCAGGTGTGACTGGAACCTGTGGTGCTGCAGGGGGGAAAGCAGAAGCACTGAGGATTCCCCTGTGCAGGGAGCAGGGAGCCCGCTCTGCCCCGAGGGGCTGGGCCCAGGCTGCTGCCCCTCCCTTACCTGCCGGCACAGCCAAGGCTGCCCCCAAAGCCAGCACCAGCACCAGGAGCAGCAGAATCAGCACCGCCGTGCCCACGGGATGGCACCTGAACCGTTCACCTGGAGCAGGAAAGAGCTGCTGGCTGCCAGAAGCAGAGCCGGCCCCGCAATCTGCTCAGCCCATGGCCAGGGAGCAGAGCAGGGAGCCCTGAGGCAGTGTGGGCCTCCCTCAGCTGGCAGCCAGAGAGCCAAGAGCCTGGCCACAGGCAGGGACACAGCTGTGGGCACAGGCAGGGACACAGCTGTGGGCACAGGCTGCAGCAGGAGAACTGCACAGCCTTGGGGGCAGCTGGGGCTCTTGCTTCCAGCCACGGATGGGGCCCAGCAGAGCACGAGGCCTCTTCCAGACATCGGGAAACAGCCACACACCTGCCAGTCCTGGCCTTGGGAGGGGACACGGGTCCCTGCCTAGAGGCCACAGGGGTGGCCCTGTACTCACCCAGGAATCTTCTGAGGTTCCCTCTCTGTTCATTGCCCATTGCTGCTGTGCCCTGGGGAGCGAGGGGTTCCCTCACACTCCCATCCCAGGTGCAGAATCCATTCTCCACAGCTGCACTCACTGCACGCTCACAAGTGGCATCCCCCTGCTTATGCCAAGAGGCTTCTTGGGCCCCAGGCAAGTGTGGAACCGCAGCTGCTGGTCCCTCCTGCAGATGCTGGGGCTCTTTCTCAGCTCCACGACTGGCACAGGATTCACTCTCCTCCAGCTCACAGCCAGAATCACTGTTTGTGGAAGAAACAGTCTTTTGCCTCAGCGACATCAGGAGTGCTGCTGGCAGATCCTTTGGGAGCTCGGCCTCGGGAACAGCTTTGCAGCCGCGCTGATGGCACCCTGAAAGGGACACGGTGAGAGGTCGCTGCTGGTGCCGGCCGTGCGGGGGCTCAGGAGGGCGGTGGCAGCTGTGGCTGCGCTGTCGCCGCTGCCCAGAGGTGCGGCAGCAGGTGCGGAGACAAGCGCAGCCTCCGGGAGCTCTGCGGTGGCCGCAGCCGCGGCCCCTGTGGCTCTGCAGCCGCTGCAGCCCAGCTCCGTGCCGGGCCGGGCGCTGAGAGCGCCTGCGAGCTGCCGGCTGCTGCTGGCCCGGGGCAGCTGCGGCTCGGAGTCCGCCTGCCGAGGGGCGAGAAGCAGCAGCCCCGGGCTGCTCACCATTGTGCCCCGCATGATTCCCTGCCCCGGCGCCTCGGAGCCCGGGCACACCGAGCGCCGGCACGGCCACTGCGGCTCCTGCCTGGGCACAGGGAGCCGCTCCCGGCACAGAGCGCAGCGCCGAGAAGCCTCGGCCCCGGAGCAGCCAGGATGCGCCGCTTTGTGCCCGCACTCGGCGCCTGCAGCGCTTTGGGCTCTGAGGCACTGGGTTCAAGTCCATGCCGTGCCAGCCCCGAGCCGGGCACGGACACTTCCCGCCCGAGCAGCGGCCCCGAGCCCGCCCTCAGCACCGAGCGGGGCACACCCGATCGCGGGTCCCACCTGGGCTGGAGCCGCCCCCGAGCTCCGGGTGCCGCCGCCGCTCCGGTCCCGGTCAGAGCCGCCGCTCCCGGCCGCTGCCGCCGCAGGGCGAAGCCGATCTGGGTGTGGGAGGATTTTGGCCCTTTTGAGCAAACAGCGCCCGGGGGAGGAACGAGGGGCGGGGAGGAGAGGAGGCGAGCGAGGGAGCCTGGTCTGGGGTCACACCCAAGAAAACGCGTTTGGCAGGGAGCCCGAGCAGCTGGAACGCACACTGGGTTGTGATAAATACAAAGAGATGATGTGCAGGGAGCCCGAGCAGACAAGAGGAACCCTGTCGGCGAGCAAAGCACTCATGGAGTCTTTCCAGGGCGCACAAATCAAAGCTTGTCAGTCAGCCCTCCAGGGATGGAACTTTGTCCGTAATTGTTTGCAAATGGAGCTGTGCTGGTTGGAGGCCTCCTGTGGCACAGTGATCACGAAATTACAGTGTACTCGACATTTGGTGATATCAGGAGGAACATCAATATAATTTTTACATTGGACTTCCTGCGGTCAGACTTGGGCCTGTTTAGGAGACTTATTCAGAAAGTTCCTTGGGAAGCAGCCCTTAAAAACAAAGGAGTCCAGGAATGGTGGGCATGCTTCAAAACAGATCTTGAGGGCACAGGAACAGACTGTCTCTGTGTACCAAAATATTGAGTCAGCAAGGAAAGCATACGGCCTGGATGAGCAATGAGGTCTTGTAGGAACTTAAAAATTAAAGGAGGATGTATGATCTTTGGAAGGAGGGTCAGATCTCTCAGGAAGTATTTAAGGAGGCTTGCTAGGGAATGTATGAAAAAAATTAGGGAGGCCCAAACTCAGTTTGAACTTAAATTGACAGCTTTTGTAAAGGATAATAAAGATATGTTTACAAATATATTAATGGTAAAAGGAAGGGTAGGACCAGTTTTTGGTTTTTTTTAGATGCATGAGGGAACTTAGTAACTGCAGATGAGGAGAAGGCAGAGGTCCTCAATGCCTTCTTTGCCTCAGTCTCTAGTGGGAAATATTTTTAAAAGGAATATTTTTCAATATTTTTATTGGTGGCATGGATGAGGAAATTGAATCTTTCATTAGGAAATATGCAGAGGACTCTGAGCTGGGAGCTGTGTCCATCTGTGAGAAGGCAGGAGGGCTCTGCAGAGAGACCTGGAACTGTTGGATGGATGCGTAGAGTCCAAGGAGATGAAGTTTAATAAATCCAAGTGCCGAGTGCTGCATTTTGGCCACAATAACCCCTGCCATGCTCTGGGCTGGGGACGGTGTGGCTGGGCAGTGCCCAGGCTGAAAGGGACCTGGGGGTGCTGGTGACAGCCGGCTGAACGTGAGCCAGCAGTGTGTCCTGGTGGCCAGGAAGGCCAAGGGCTCCTGGCCTGGATCAGGAATGGTGTGGCCAGCAGGAGCAGGGAGGTCTATTAAACATTGACCAAAATACAACAAAAGGACTACATAAGAGTGAAAAACACCAATCACCTGTTTTTTAAAATGTTGAAAGTTTAATAGTAATAAAATGGTTAGAAAAATAGTAATATAATTAGAGTGATAATAATTTGGACAATTTGGACTAGGACAATATGAGACAATAGAAACAAAGTGTTACAGACAGTTCAGATACCTCTTTCTGGGCAAAATAAGCCCAGAAAAGAACCCATGTTAACAGAGGATTAACCCTTAAAAGCAACAGCCTGTTGCATATTCATACACCTCATCCATGGTGCATAAATTCCATTCAAACTCAGGATTCTGTCTGGGCAGTGTCAGCTTCTTCCTCTGAATCCTGATGGTGTCTTCAGGGCTGAGTGAGGCAGGAAGAACTCAATAATGGAGCAATAAATTCTCTGTCTCTGAAAGATTTGGGTGTCCTGTGGCTGCTATCTCGGTGTGAGTCCTTTTCTAAGAAAAAAGTATCTTACATGGCATAGTTTCTATTTTAACATTATGTTAGAACTTAAAACTATATTTAACACACTACTTAAGACAATGCAGCATTACTTTCTAACATAATATATATGTTCATTTATATATTTGTGAAAAGCCAATCATAAAATGCACAATTTTCACATTAAATGTGTTATGTTGGAAAGTTATGCTGTATTAGTCTCTTTTAAGTAGTGTGGCAAATATAGTTTTTAGGCTACAGCATAATATTAAAATAGAAACTATGTGATGTAAGATACTTTCTGTAACTAGCTCAAGGAATGGATAAGATAATCAAGAAATTCATCACATAGAGATAACAGCAAGAACACACCAAGATCCCAAGAGAAGAACTCTTGCCTCCTAATTGGGAAAGCTCAGATGAGGGGAAGAGTTGAAATTAAGCAGAAACCCCCTTAGTTTGAAAGGAATTTGATTCTTGTATGAGATTTATGAATATGCAATAGGCTGTTGCTTTTAAGGGTTAATCCTTTGTTAGCAAGGTGTGCTTTTGTGCCAGAATGCAAAAGCACTCGGACGTCCGTAATTCTTTGCTTTTTTCTTGTCTTTTATTGTCCTAACTTTGATTGTCCAAATTCTTATTGTCCTAATTTTTATTACGATTTTCATTGTTACTAAACTTCTAAAGTTTTAACACAAGTGAATGGTGTTTGTCACAACTACACTATCACTTCTAACACCCATCACCTGTATTTTTACCTCACGTGGCCCTGTTTCAGTGCATCTTTCATAATTCTAATTCTCTAAAGTGCCTGTTATTTTGCATGGCCATATTTTGAAATTTATTGAAACAACCTCTCTCTCACCAATGTCACCTCTGTTCCGTGGCCCTCCTAAGTCAGCAGCCTTGTCTCAGTGATTGCAAACAGATGTTCAAGGCTGTGTGATCTTTGTCAGGTTTTGAGAATTCTCTACAAATCCATTTCGCACATCTTTCTTTTTTGGACTGTAAAAATTTTTTTGATGGTCTTATGTATTATTTGTGTATACAGTGAAGTATATAGGGTACTATTACTTATACTGTTATTATAATAATTAATATTTGGAAATTTATTTTGTAACTTTTATTTAGTTAAGGTATAAAGTACTTTTTTCTTTAATAGATTGTTTAATTAGGATTTATTGTTTGTTTTTATTTAATTTATTAAATTTTTCATTTTTTGAAGGTGTTTGTGGATGGGCAGAGTGGTTAGATAAGGTTATGTAATATAATCTTTTAAAATTTTTATAATTATGTTCCTGTACTAATAAGGGAAAATTGATGGTGGTTTTGTTTTGTACCAGGTATGTTTAGTAGTACTAATATTTGTTATATTATTAATAATAATGGAAGTAGTATTGATTTTTAAAATTTAATTAATACTCTGGTTTAATTGATTTAATGTTACAGTTGAGGTGAGTTGAGGTAAAAACAAATTTCATCTAACTTGTTTTGTAGGGTTTTAGGGGTAAAAGTGTTATTATAGGGGTTTTTTATAATGATGATTTTTTTATGGTAGTTTGGATTTTCTTTTAATATTAGGTGTTATTATAGTGAGTTGCTTGTTATATGGGCTATTTTATATTTTGAGGGAATGTTTTTCTAGGTTTTATTTTTATAAATGAGTTAATATTTTTGGTAATTTCTGTGGAAATTTGTTAAGATTAATAGTTTTATTTTTAGGGGGTACAGGAGTGTCCTGGGGTGACTTTATGACACTCATATCCCCATTTGTCTGTTCAGCCCAGAAATAAGTTCTGCACATTTAAGGCAGGTTCTGAGAGCGAAGGGGCAGAGAAGAAGGCACAGGTTGTTATCACAAACTGCACTCACTCTGCACATTGTGCTCCTGGAGCTCTCGGCAGAACAGAGGGCGGGGCAGAGCTCTGCTTTGCTTTAGTTAATTTTTACCTTGCTGAGGCAAAGTTCCCTGGAATGTGGGTTTTCCTTTTTCTCTGTTTCTGTTTAACCTGCTCTGGACTGAACATCAGAATAGCACCAGAGGGACTGATAAGAGACTGATAAGGGACTGATAAGGGACTGAGTGAGCCAAGATACAGCACAATAAGGGAACTTTCTGAGTTTGTCATCTCGTCGAACAATGAGAGGTTCTGCTGTTTAATATTGTTCTGTTTTTGTGCTGGAGAATGCTTTGCTGGTTAAATTAACAGTTTTTTTCACTTTTATCCAAGGAAATCTTTTTCCCTAAGCAGCTGGGGGTGGGGGAGCATGAATTTGCTCCCTAGATCCTTTATAGAAGGATCATCTCGAGTGGGAAATGGGAAAAGAAAATCTGGGAATGCTGTAATTAGTGGAGAAAAACTAGAAGGAAAGGAATCTGGTCCCCTTAGCCCATCCTGGGCTTGCATTATTCTGTGTGTTGCTATTAAAGGATTGGGAAGGGATCATTTACACAGACTTGAAATATGCTTTTGGAGTAGTACACACTTCTAGAAAAATTTGGAAAGAAAGGGAACATTCAAGGAGAAGGATTAATACACCAGGGATTGGTTATCTTCACTGTGCTTGTTATGATACCCTTGGCCAAAAACATAAAACTGCATGGAACAAAGTTAAGAAATAGGAAGGGAACAAGCAATGCAGAAACAAGTGATGATACAACAAGCAGTGCAAGAGCAAACAATGAGAAAACAAAGTGTGCAAAAACAAAATCAAAATAACTCAGAGCCCTGTGACAATCACTTTATGTAGGTCAGGGACAAGAGGGACCCTGTGTTAGTGGCACATTCATGTGTAAGTGCTGCCTGTCACAATGGCAGCAGCTTCACAGGTGTGTGTGTTAAAAATAGAAGAATGTGCTGGGTAGGGAAAAATTAAGGATTCAATGGACAAGGTCCTTATCCTTATAGCGATCAAAGTTGACCTCGATAGGAAAAATTTCCTTGTTTTGAGAAAGATGAAAATGGAAACGAACCAAATATAGATATAAGAAGTGTAGCATTAAAGGAGAAAATAGAAGAAAAACAAAAGGAAACAAAAATTGATATAAAAAAAAGATCACAGGAAAAGAATTAGAGGAACTGAATGAGTTGTACAAACAGTTAAAACAGCAGTAAAATATGAGGCTATCTTGATAATCTCCCCTAACTGGCTGACAGTGAAGCAAAAATCTTCCTTGAGGGAAAACAGCAGCGTAATTGTGACTTTTTGCAAAGCAGAAACACAGAATAAAACACCATACATTTTGCTTAGCAGAGTTAGCAGCCATAAAGAAATTAGGGGAAAACCTGGAAGGGGGGCAATAGATTCTCCCTGATGGTAGGACTAAAACCCTTAGCCAGACAGACATTGACAGACTCACTGAGGAAAAAGAGCACTTTGTCATCATTTACTAAAATTGTATGGGTATATAGGAATATTTGAAATCAGAAAACAAATTACTCACGGGGCATCTCACATGTTAAAAAGTGAACCAAAAGGTGTGGAAGACTCATCCCCCTGGGGGCTGCTATATAGTATACAGGCCATTTAAAAGGATCCAGATTAATTTTACCAAATTACCCAGAGTGGGCAGGTGGAAATATCTATTCATTATTAATTGACTCAGTGGATAAAGGCCATTCCTGCAGCTCAGGCTACAGCTAAAACAGTAGCCAAAATTTTGTTGAAGCCTATTATTCCAAGATTTGGATTACAATTTCAAGTGATAAAAGCAAATAATTGGGGTAAAATTTTTTATAGTAATGAATGTATATTTTATGTAGTTTGGCCAAACTATGTGTGTGAGTGTTTGATATGTGTTATTTGTTTTTTTTTATCAAAGTAATTGTGTTACAGCAAAGGAAAAATGTGCAATGTGTACCAAAGGCTGGCTGAAAAGTATAGTTTATGTCCACTAGAAATTTTTATACAAGCTACTAATTGTAGGCATTGGATGTAACTATTGTAAGGAGAGGTGGTATCAGCATTGTCACTGTGGTTACCCAACATCAGGGTTGGTCCAGAGTGTGAACACACTGATACAGTAGTGAGCTCAGCTGGAACATACAAACAGCTGAACTACAGATGGAAAACCTGATAATTTCATAAAATTTTAACCTTTGCTCAAACACCAGCTTGCCATCAGTTCTGGAATTATTGGGTTGAGTAACCCCACTATGTTTGGAGACCAAACAACATCACAAAGAATGAATTCAGCATTTCCTGAGACTCTGGGATCAGGGACTGGTGCCAGCAACAGAGGTCCAGAAAGAAACAGAGCACTGGACGTGTGCTGGGCATGGCCCAGGCTGTGCCCTGTGGGCTTCTATTGTCTGTACAGTTTAACTCGTGGGGAAAGGGAACCAAAATAGAAGAAGGGGAAAATCAACTGCTTTGTTTAACCTGCTTAAATCACTTGTGTGACCAGCTTACAATAGCATGAATTTTCAGTGATTTTGTAGGAACACTTTTAAGTGATAGAGATAGAACTTTTCATGCAGCTGTTCAATTAATAGAAGACAGAGACCAACGAGTTTTAGCTGTCACAGTCTATGAAGAGGCAAGAGAGCAAGTGTGCCATTGTGTAACAGATAATTGTGTTATCACCAAGAACTGTGGAGGGGCAGGAAATTTATGAGTCACACCATAGATTTGCTTCTGCTACAGATAGATGGACATTGCAGGTGTGTTTACTGGTGGAAAAGATTATTTAGTAATTATTCCCAATATCAGAGTAAAAAGCAACCAGTAAGTTAGATCTTATAACAATTTTTTTTTATTGCTTAACGAAATCATTTTAGTATTTGTTTTATAGAAAAGAGTGTTCAAACATTTCCTGCACTTGGCACATCTCCAAAGTCCCTTTTATTAATTAAAAAAAGAACTGTCAATTAACCCATGGAAAGCGATGGGACAGTGCCTCCAGACTGTAAGGATCCTGTGCTATCATCCTTGCACCCAGGTGGGCTACACAGAAATAGTATCCTGTGCTACAATCATTGTATTGAGGGGTGCACACAGAAATAGTATCCTGTGCTACAATCATTGTATTGAGGGGTGCACACAGAAATAGTATCCTGTGCTATAATCACTGTATCTGAGGGGCGCACACAGAAATAGTATCCTGTGTTATAGTCACTGTATCCAAGGGGTAAGAGTGGAGATTGGCTCAGCAGAAATGGTACCAGCAATGAGGTTCCAGCACACAAACTCTGCTCCCGAGAAGACAATCTCAGCCCTTGGCTGCAGCCCAAGGGGCCGTGAGAGAGGTGGAGAGTCCAGACTCCTGAGGTACCTGCTCCTGACATGGATCCTGGTACCCTGTGCATCTGCAACCCCTGCAATAAATGCTGCCAACTCCTGTGGGACAGCCACAATTCAATGACTGTTTTGCAGTACATCACTCTGTGGATGCTGAATGTTACAACCAGACAAGTTTACAAACTTGCCACAGGAATGGCCGAGCCTATTGGGGGGGGAGTTAATCTAGGATTGGGCCGATGGATGCCCAGACTGCCCCACAGAGGGAGAATTCCTTTGTTTCCCAAAAAGAGAAGAGTGGGGAAATTCAGAACAAAACCAGCAAGGTAAGAATAAAGGGAAAAATCCAAGGGTGTTGTATAACCAATGAAGGCAGCAAGACAGCAACTGGGATTTGCCAACTTCAGGTAGAAATGTTTTTGTAGATTTAATGTAAAAAAAAATCACAATCGAATTGGATTTATCACGGTTGGATTTCTGAGGGAACTCAAATGGCTGAAAGATGGCCATGGAGGGGTGAAGGTCTAGCTCCAGAACACTTTTAAAAATGGAAATGCACCCAAATTTCTGAGAAAATAAAATTGCCTGAAGGGTGGACTTTAAGTCACCAGGGAATTGGAGCAGTTTGTATAACTTGAGAAAGAAAGAACTATACCAAGAACTATACCAAAGAGGTGGGACATGCCCCCTGTGAATCTACCTTAATTGTATATTCAGATAATAGAACTATGACCTGGTGGCCAAACAAAACCCATGGGTATTGGAGAACAACAAAGAGAAACGATTGCAAGTGGGACAGTCAAATTAATCTGTGCTGGTATAATAGTTCTGTAGCTGGCCCTTACCATTCCATAGAAAATATGGATCCCTATTGGAATCAACCAGACAATATAAGTAGAACATGGAAGGCCCCTGATGGGCTATATTGCATTTGTGGACAGCGAGTGTGCAGTCAGTTACCCCGCAGATGGAAAGGGACCTGTAGGTTAGGAGTTATCCAACCCTCCTCCTGCACCCTGCCCTGGTCCAAGGGAAATCCACTGGAGAAAGCCCCACTTGATAAAGCCATGGGCAATAACAAGGCAAACCTAAACCTTTTGATAAGGGGCAGCTATAAATGGAGTGAAAATGAATGGCACTCAGAAAGAAACATAAACATTTATGATCCAGCTGTTTGGGCTCAAAACAGATGTGGGGAATAGACAGCTCCACACTATACATTAAATTGCTTGATAAGACTGCAAAAGATAATTGAGGTCAGTTGGAACAAAACAGCTACCCAACAAAGCATGCACCTGCTAGTAACAGTCTATCAGCAGATTGGCCTTGGGCTATCTAATGGCTGAAAAAGGAGGAGTTTGTGAAAAACATAACACATCTAAATGTTATCTAAAAATAAATGGCAATGGAAAAGCGTTGATCAAAAGAAGCTAATTGTACCAGTTAAAAATTGGAACCCCTCTAGGGGGAAATCTGGTGGTTTATACCAGCTGGACTCATTATTGGAATTGTTGCCTAGACTCATTTTATCTCCTGTGTTATGTACCTGAAAATACCACATATTAAATTTAATCAAAAAGAGAAATGAGGGAATGTGAAAACCTGGATTTTTGGGGATGTAGAAGATACTGAGATTCAGTCTTTTAATAGAAAGCATGAATTAATATGATCAAAACTTATAATGGGAGAAATTGTGCTAAATGGATATGATTCGTGCTAACAATTGTACCTATATCGATATTTTAGAAAATATTTTTTAAAAAGTAATAGAGGAAAAGGATATGTAATTAGTGTCATGAAACAGATGTTCTCAGATGTTCATGAGAAAGTAGGATACAGGATGGAGTATTGAAATTAACAATATCCTGTAACAGAATTGGTCTTGGGATGAGCAAAGTTGGGATGATTCCAAGTATGGAATCTGAAATACCAGTCTTATCTATGAAATAATAAGGCCTACTTGGAACATAATGCTGACTTATATAACACAAAGCTTAATGCACATGCCCAAGCTGTAAGGTTATTCAGAGGGCAGTGAGGAAGACAGTGAGCCTTCATCTGAAAAGACCCCCAAAAGGCCAAAAGACCCGTCAGCAACAGGCAGAGCATGCATTGTGCAGTGCAGTGACACAGATTTAAAGAATCAAAAACAGGACGGGATTCACAGGAAATTACAAGTATGTGTTAGCATACAGTATATAAGTTGTGTTTGGATCCTTTTGCCTTTTGTACGTGAGGCAGGGTGAGAAAAACCCTCCCCGTACCCTGAGTGATTGGTTTTGCTTATGCTTTATCCAAACCACTGCCAAAATATTTTATATCTGCTTGATTATATTTGATTGTAATATTTTATATAAAATTTCTGCTCAATTAAAATTGGTGCTAAATTCTAATTTTGTGGTTGATTAAATTAGACATATAGGGACCTCATTCATAACAGTGTAGTCACTTTTGTTTTATTCTCTGTGAGAGGACACAAAGTTGGCAGAGTTTTGGTTAGATTCTGCTCCTCCCTCCTCTCCCTGAAAAATCCAAGTCTTACAGTGCCCTGTGTAGTGGTTTTGGTGCTGATCAATCACTCGTGCACTCATTTCCTGCTGTGAGATAGGGTTAGGACAAAGTTAAAGCAGGTTTAAAATTTCAAAAGGGTATAAAGAAACTTTTATTAATAGCAACAAAAAGAAAAAAAGTAGCAAGAATTAAAGCAAAACTTTTAGAACACTTCTAAAATTTTTCCTCCCACAACGTTTTCTTTTACACTGACAATGTAAAGAAACAAAATCAAACATTTCCACTTAGTTTACTTCCTCTAAAATAGTCTTTCTTCAGTTCATTTAGGGAGAGAAGTCCCTCTTGGTAATGTTATGGAGACATCTCCATGAGAGGAAAGAGTTTTCTCCTGGTTCCTAATTTGGTCACAAATCCCAGCTGCCCAGGAGAAATTTATCATGAAACTTCTGTCATTTTCTACATCCTTCCTAGAGATCACTGGGCTCTCTCATGGTCCAGAAGTCACTTTTCCTTTTGGATGGACGGCCTGAAGGCACCCAGGGGCTGCAGGCTGGGACTGCTTCAGAAATCCCTTTGGCTTGCAAGGATCCTTCTACCTGAGAGCTGAATGGGCTGTGCCAACCCCAGAGCGAGAGGGACTCACAGCAACAGAATTAAAGGCTGGTGAGAGAACCCAAAGAATAGACTGTAACATGCAGAGCAGGTGAGAGAGAACCAAAGATTGAAGATGTCTGAAAAGTGGAGTCAAGTTTCCACCAGCTTGAAGGTTGTTTAACTAACACTTTGGGCAGGGAGTTTGAACTTTATCGTTTATTGCTGTAGTTGTCCTGTTTTAATAGATGAGAATCACAAGCATCTCTTGAGGGGAAGTACACAGGGAACCATCAGAGGTGTTGGGGCAGTTCCCTTAAGGACCAACAAGCAGAGTGAAACAAGAAATAGAGGGCAAGACCAGGTTGGCCCCTGTGTTCAGCACTGAGAAGATTCCATAGCCCTGCTGTGGGCAGCAATCCCATAGGCATGGCAAGGTGGGGGCAAGAAAGGCACCCCAGACCTCTGTCATTGCTCAGCTGTCTTTTAATACAGCAGGAACCAGAAGGCAAGAGTGAGCTGGCCTCTGTACTCACCACTAAGATGCACCTGCTGTGAGTAGCAGCCCCATGGGCACGGTAGATGGGAGTAAAAAAGGCACATCAGACCTTTGTGATTCCATTTTGTCCTTTCCAAATAAGTGTGGCAAAGAAAAGCTGAGATTTTTTTCCTTCTCTTCCCACTCTTCTTGCCCACATCAACAAATGCTAGTAGAAGTCATTAATTTTTTTTTCTTGTGAAGAGTTGATTATCTGGATTGAAAATGAGAGTTAATTGTTTGGGACAAAAGCTCATAGAAATGGAAAAGTGTGGTTTGTTATAGATGAATGATGTGATAGTTGGCTCTCACAAGTAAGAGACAGATATTATGTGTATGTGAGGAGAAGTTTTGTAGATGAATAGTGCTGTTACTGCAATATGTCCCCCCTATTCCCCTTTCCCTCCCCCTCACAGCAGCCTCAGTTCCCAGGGCATTTGGGGAGGGCCGGCTCATTGCCAGGAGGGGCCACAGGACAACACCTGAGCTCCAGTCAAGGTGTGAGGAAGTGATCTCTACCTGTGGAGGGCAGAGGAGGAGCTGACTGACAAAACTTTGGGAGGGGCTGAGGGTACAAAAGGCAGAGTATCCGTTACGTAAACAAATACGTGACAGAGATCCCCAGTGCTGTAATTTTTCCTTATTCAGTCTGTTGGTGTATATTTTGTTAAGGTTTAATGAACCTCTAAAAATTTAAAAGTGAGGGTCCTTTCTCACATCTTCCAAGGATAGTCCAGAAGTGTCACCTTCAGGCCAGTTTGTGATGATTTCCAAGAGCTCAGGTGATTTGGATTTCCCAACTAAGTTTGTTGTAGCATGTTATAAATTATAAATATATGTACTGGCTTTTGCATTTATGTATTAACATTTGTTTTGCAAGCTATTACTGATCACAAAAACCCTGATATAGTACAATTTGTAATTACTGCATTTGATATGGTATAATCTGTCAGTTTATGTATACACCCTAGAGCTTTAATAAATAGAAGTGTCATAGATACTATCTTAGGCCATAGTACAATAGAGACTGGGATATCTTGGAATGATTGTTTCATGTAACTAACTCAGAAAATGGTGTCAAATACTTAAGTGATTATCCACATTCAAGGACTTCCTTATCAGAAAGACAAGATAACAGAAACAAGAGCATGGAAAAAAAAAGACTTTATTGATCCTCATTATCAGGGAGTGAAAATACAAAAAGATAGAATTACAAGAAACCATGCAGTATAACAGCTTAAGGTACAAGATTGTCTGAAAAAGTTAAAAAAAACTAAACCAGCAGGAAAATTCAAAGTTATGGTGCAATTCTTAAAAACTGTTAAAAATTTTACATATATTATATATATATAATATATATGTATATTTTATATTATAAATCTTAAATATTAGAGCTACATGCACTCTTATAAATGTACATGTGGCTCTAACATGTAACAGCATATAGAAAGTGCAGGTTGAGTTAACCCTGTGCAAGCAGACAAGCACCCCAGGGCAGGACTTAAACCCATAATAAACTTTTATAAAAAGTGTAAATAGTGAGCCGAATTTCCCACACATAATGAGGGCAATGCACTCACTGCAGGCAGCATCGGTGCCAGGATGGATTGCAGAGACTTTTCCTTTGCAGCCCCAGCCCAGCGCTGGCACTGGGCATGAAGAGGCACTGAGGTGACCCTGAGAGGAAGTGCAAGGCACAGGGCGCAGCTGAGGAAGGACAGCGCTGTGCTGGGCTCAGAGGTGAAGCTGGCACTGCCCAGCGTGGAGAAGGTCCTTTGTGCAGCCCCTGTTACAGGGGAGCTTGGGCCTTGCTGCAGACATACGGCCGCTCGTTGGAGCAGTTCCCACTCCTGAATCTCCTGTCAGCCAGGTACACACACTCGGAATTGTGAAAAACAGGAACCCTGCAGGGAGGAGCAGAGGCAGCGCTGGCTGCCAGGGGAAGCCCTTGTGCCCCTGTGCCCCCAGGCCCTGCCCGGCTCCCCGGCACTCACCGCGAGCTGTAGCTGCTGCCGTCCCCCCAGTGCAGGCGCTCGCCCCGTCTGCGCAGCCCGAGCCAGAAATCGCCGTTCCCGCGGAGGCGGAAGAGCAAATCCTGCCCAGGAGAGAGGAGTGGGAGCTGCCCCGGCCCCTCGGGGGGACACGTGCCCGGGGCTGCCCCCGCACGCCGGGGCTCCTTCCCTGCAAGGCCCCGGCCCAGGGCTGCAGCCCCGGCCCTGCGAGCACCGAGCCCGGCCCAGGAGCGCCCCCAGGCTGCCCTCAGCCACCCCACAGCGCCCGCAGCCCCTCACTCACCATGGCCTCCTCATCCTGGGCAATGGCCAGGGAGGCATTGAGCTCGGAGCACCGTTCCTGACCCTGATCCCACGTGCTTTAATCCCGTGAGAAGTAGTAGCAGACCCCATTGTAGCCAACCCAGCCATGGAGACAGCCCAGAACACACTGTGGAGTCGCAGGTGTGACTGGAACCTGTGGTGCTGCAGGGGGAAGAGGAGAAGCTCTGAGGATTCCCCTGTGCAGGGAGCAGGGAGCCCGCTCTGCCCCGAGGGGCTGGGCCCACGCTGCTGCCCCTCCCTTACCTGCCAGCACAGCCAAGGCCGCCCCCAAAGCCAGCACCAGCACCAGGAGCAGCAGAATCAGCACCTCTGTGCCCACGGGATGGCACCTGAACCGTTCACCTGGAGCAGGAAAGAGCTGCTGGCTGCCAGAAGCAGAGCCGGCCCTGCAATCTGCTCAGCCCATGGCCAGGGAGCAGAGCAGGGAGCCCTGAGGCAGTGTGGGCCTCCCTCAGCTGGCATCCAGAGAGCCAAGAGCCTGGCCACAGGCAGGGACACAGCTGTGGGCACAGGCTGCAGCAGGAGAACTGCACAGCCTTGGGGGCAGCTGGGGCTCTTGCTTCGAGCCACACACCTGCCAGCCCTGTCCTGTGAAGGTGACACTGTCCCCTCCCTAGAGGGCACAGGGGTGGTCTTGCACTCACCCAGTTTTCCTCTGCGTATATTCCCTGTTGCTGATCTGTCCTTGTGGAGTTCTTTTCTAACCACATGAATGGAGCAGAGTTCACTCTCCTCTTGCTCACAGCCAGCATATCTCTGCGTGGAACAATCAGCACCTTGCTCCTGAAACATCACGAGTGCTGGCAAAGCCTTTTAGAGATCGGTTTCGGGAACATCTTTGCAGCCGCGCTGATGGCACCCTGAAAGGGACACGGTGAGAGGTCGCTGCTGGTGCCGGCCGTGCGGGGGCTCAGGAGGGCGGTGGCAGCTGTGGCTGCGCTGTCGCCGCTGCCCAGAGGTGCGGCAGCAGGTGCGGAGACAAGCGCAGCCTCCGGGAGCTCTGCGGTGGCCGCAGCCGCGGCCCCTGTGGCTCTGCAGCCGCTGCAGCCCAGCTCCGTGCCGGGCCGGGCGCTGAGAGCGCCTGCGAGCTGCCGGCTGCTGCTGGCCCGGGGCAGCTGCGGCTCGGAGTCCGCCTGCCGAGGGGCGAGAAGCAGCAGCCCCGGGCTGCTCACCATTGTGCCCCGCATGATTCCCTGCCCCGGCGCCTCGGAGCCCGGGCACACCGAGCGCCGGCACGGCCGCCGCGGCTCCTGCCTGGGCACACGGAGCGGTTCCCGGCACAGAGCGCAGCGCCGAGAAGCCTCGGCCCCGGAGCGGGCAGGATGCGCCGCTTTGTGCCCGCACCCGGCGCCTGCAGCGCTTTGGGCTCTGAGGCACGTTCATGTTCAGCCTGTCATGGTTTAGAACGGGAGGAAATCCAGAGTACTAATATAAAGGTTTTTGTGTAAGTGACAGTCTGTGAAACCACAGAGAAGCTAGACACGCCTCCATGAAACACACATGGTAAACACGAAAAAGCCCAGGAACTCTCTCTTGCCTTTCCGGTCGTTGAGAAGGTGTCGGGCCCCGGTCCCGCTCACCCTGTCCCGCGGCCGGGCTCCTTTCCCGGGCCGCCTGCCTGCCCGCCCCATCAGCCCCGGCCTGTTCTGGCCGGGCCGGCTCCAGCAGGTGCCAGGCAGGAAGGGGGGGTGGCTGCCGAGCCCTGCTCGGAGCAGCGCTGCCCGCCGCTGTGAAGACCTTGCCGCCAGGGCCCCCGACAGCAGAGACCCCTGCAGCCCGCGCAGAAAACCCAACGCCACCCATGAGCCCGACCCCGACGCAGCCCAGCCGCCGCTCCCGCCACACGTCACCGATATAAAAGAACAACATTAAACATCATCGTCAGAGAAAAGTACCAGTTGGGAGGGAGGAAGAAATGCCTTACTTTTCGAGCTAAAATACTCTTATAAGCAAGCCATAGAGAAAAAACCTCTTTTTCCTTGTAATACATAAAACTATAGAAAAATAAGAGTGTTCAATAATATCAAACATATGCCTCCAGGCTAAGATGGGCAAATTGTAAAATAATTCTAATCCCATAAAAAGTTTAAACAGAAAAAAAGAGTAATCTTGTACTTCCAAAAAGGAAAGGAAGCAAATCTCTATTCCCAGAAATAAACAAAATTTTAAAAATAAAAACTTTTACCTTTAGACAACTCATCTTTAAAACGATACCCCACAAGTCAACATAACCCACCAATAAGCTGTGGGAAGGTTTCTAAACAAAAAAATCACAAGAGCAAAGTTTCCTGGGAGACTGCTATTCATAACAAAATTTAAAAACACAAAAAACTGTTCCTCTTCTCATAGAAAAGTCTCCATAACCGTAACAAAAATCTTCTCTCCCTAAATAAACTGAAAGAAAAATTAAAAACGGTGAACAGACTGTAATCAAAAGGTAGGGATTTTTACATTATCAGTAAAACAAAAAAAAAGGCTGTGGGAGGAGGACTATTCTAAAGACCTTATTTTAATTTTTCCTACATTCCCCCCCCCCCTTTTAGTTACTTTTAATAATGTTTTCTTTGTACCCTTTTAAGGTTTAAAACCTACTTTACCTTTCTCCTGATACTATCCCACAACAAAAAAAGGTGTGTTTATAATTAACCAATACCAAGCCCACCACAGTCATTAATACATTAACCAGAAAAATCTTAAACTTAAAAAAATAATCTTAAATTAACAAACCAAACCGCTACACAAAATCAGTGCCTTCACAGCTGCACGAACTTGTGAAGGACTACAACGTCCCAGCCTTGAGCGTGGTACGGAGCAGCCGGGATGAGCCATCGCTGCCGCGGCACCGGCTCCATGCCGGCCATCCGGGCACGGAGGAGAGCGCGGGCAGCCGCTCCCTCGGCTGCGATCCCAGCGCAGGGGGCACACGGGGGAAGCCGGCACCAGGAACTCGCCAGAATCCCCCGGCCCTCAGCGCGGCCCCTCCGCCCGCAGCGAGCCCCGAGCTGGGGCAGCACCGACCGCGGTCCCACCTGGGCTGGAGTCGCCTCCGAGCTCCGCCGCCAACTTTTTCCCTAGACGAAAGAAATTAAGGAGCCCGTACGTCGTTCTAACCTTTTACCGGATGGGTGTGGGAGGCTTGCGGAAGATTTGAACCAATCAGCGGGCGGCTTACGCAGGAAAATAGCGGCTTGGAATCGCTGCGCGCATGTGTTCGGAGTCAAGGGGCGGCCGGTAACAAGGTGGGGGCCTCAGCCCGTCTCCCCGGCGCTCCCCGCTGCCTTCTCCGGGATCGGTTCCTTCACCGTTCCGCCGCCTCCCGTCGCTGCCGGCCCGGATTGCGGGATGAGAACCCGAGTCCCTTTGGCCCGGCTGAGCGCAGTGCAAACCCCCTGCGGTGGCGGCAGGCGCGGGGCTGCCCCGCCTCACCCCGAGCCCCGGGCGGGTCCCAGCTCGGCTCTCCCCGCTCGGCTTTGCCCTCGCTGCCGCCGGCGCTTTCCCCGCTCCCGGGGCTCGGCTTTGCCCGGCGGCTCCGCTTGGCCCCGGGCGAACTCACTCCCCCCGTGGCTCCCCAGCCCTGCGGCGGGGCGAACCCCCGGCATTTGCCGAAGGGCTCTGACTGCCCCTGGGCACTGAAGCCTCACGGAACGTGTCCTAGAATGCCGTAAACGTGTGCTGAAATGCTTATTTGAAATCAGAGCTACTTTTCGCGAGCTCTGATTTCTCTGAGAATTGTTACTGGAGAGATTCAAAGCGGTAAATACAGTGCCTTATTGTTATATGCAGCAAAACACAATGCAATTTCTTTAACAGAAATGCTGATAACATTTATCATATGGTATTACACTAAATATAATCTCAAGAAGCTCCCGGTTTGTTGGACGGTTTGCCAAATTCTACATAGTTAGTTATTTTCCGTGAAAATGCACATTAAAAGGTCTGAGTAAATTTATGGTTCCATAAAATTTGTAGCTGCCATGAGTTTTTGTCAACGTTAAATTACATAGGGTCAAAGTATTTGTGACACTTTTCCAATCCCTCCAGTAAGTCTATCAGGCCATTATTTCAACTATGCTTGGTTCATGTTTTCAGTTCCTTTTGGTATTAATAGCAGCAGAATAAGTTTCATTTCCTACTACCCAGAACTTTTTAGCGTTGGTAACATAAAACAAAGTTGGATGTGAGTAATGTCACCTTTATTACTCTATTGGGTTAAATTTTTTACGAATCTTTTATGTCAATGTGGATTTCTGTCAGGTTTGTGTTGCTGAATTTGGACGAGATCAAGTTTCAGTCTTCTTCCCTTTAAGCCATTTCATGTTCTATTCCAGTTTTATTAAGATCAGTTTGTACTCAGTATTAAAGATATAACTATAATGCATCAGCAGTATAATTATAAACATCTAATTATACTGAGGTGACACTGAATTACACTGCAATTAATTTTAGGCGCTAAGTTAATTTTGTTTAAATATTTTTGTTTACATGGCAAGATGTGGTTCTTTCCTTCAGGAGATAAGACAGATCCCACTGAAGCAGCTGTGATGAAACACTGATAAACACCTGCTTTTGGATAGAAGAAGATACAGTTTGTTGGGCCCTTGATCCTCTCACAGATTGCACAGGTGTCAGTGCTGCACTGCCTGACAGGATCATTGATTGTGATCTCTTCTGCTTTATCTCCCACAGATAACACAGGAGAGTGGGTGGTTGTTCCACATTATGGCTGTTATCCATTGTAAGCTGTTCAGTGTTTCATTGTATGGATACAGGAATGCTGGAAGAATATTGTCTCCAATTCCTGAGACAGTCACTGCTGATAGATTGGTTCCATCATGTGAATTCACTCATTTTTATAACAGGCATTATTCACAAGACACCATGACCTTATTTATAGCTGGCTTTTCATGAACTTTGACATATCTCTGTGTGACTATCCACAAGACATGGTGTCACTTTGGGCTCTCTCTGTTTTGCTCTCCAGCTGCAGGTGCATCTCTTTGAACAGGCTGTCTGCAGCCGTTCCCTGCACTGCCTGCTCAGCCTTTAGTCCCTTCTCTTGTTCCAGCAGGGTTGCTGTGCCTTCACCCAGGGCTGTCTCATGGTTTTCCTGTGTTTTCAGAGTTCCAGGATGAGATCTCGGGGCTCTGTCAAAAGCCTCATCTGAGCTGAGGTCCTGTGGTCTTTCCCGACCCTTTTGTGCCACATCGTCATGGCACAGGGCTGTGACCTGCTGAGGGCAAGGCTGCTCCTGCTCTGTGGCAATCAGACACAGCCCCAGGTATTCTCACAGGAGCACTCCAGCAGTTTGCTGTGTTTGGGGCATGTCATAGCTGCTATTATTGAGAGATTTGTTTTTGAGGTATGTGAGGGAGACCCTCCCAATGAGGGTCTGGCTCTACCTGGTTAGAAAATTGGCAACAAACCCAGATGATTTCTGCCTCAAAACTATATTCAAGTCTCTTGGCCTTGGCACTTTGACCCTATACCAATAGGACAGCTGGATCTATTTTTAAAGTGAGCCTGGACACCTTTCCGGGAATGGCTCTGCAGGTCCTCACTGAAATGAGATTTGTCAGCTGCTGCAGGCTCTGGGTGATGGTGCAGTATTTGAGACATTGATAATCATGCAATTTCACAAGTGTTATTAATTACATGAATTATCTGATTTATTCTTGATTACTCTCAGTTTCTTTTTTCACTGCATATATTTTTTTGTTTTGATGTTCCCTTCAGGTTCACAGCAAGAGTCATGCTTGTTATCTTTAAAACAGAAAGTGGAACTGGCTCCTAAAGAATGTCTGGATAATGCAATACATTATACTAAGATATTTTTAAAGGCTTTTCTGTGTCACAGTGACGGTGGCTGTGACAAACCTCTCAGGTTCCCCAACTTCAGGCCAGGGTGGTGAAAATGAAAAGGAGCGGGTTCGATGGAGCTGGCCAGAAGGAATTTTCATAAATGGTGAGAAAGCAACAAAAGGTGAGAAGCCATGCACAATAAGAGGGGCAGGATCCAGAGACGGGGCAGGATCCAGAGACCCCAAACAAAGGGGAAGCAACAATAGATACACTCAGGGGTGGAACATTCTAGAGCTGTAACCACATGGGGGAAAGAAGTAAGCACCAGGGGAGCAGAATTTGGGCAACTTAACATAAAAACACCAAAGGCTCATGGGGGAGCTCTCAGGCTGGCCCTGAATTAAACAAATGATTCCCAGGGCTGGAAACCAATGCCTGGTTCTTTTGGGGTAAAATCCAGCTGAGTCTGAGTCCCAGCTGGGCCAAGTCCCACACATGAGGATCTCCAGGTGAGTGTGCAATGGCAAGGCCTGGCTGATTGATGGACTGAGGCAGAAGGGGTGCATGTGTTTTATCATCAGCAGCTTTAAAGGGGTCACCTGCTCACCTGCTCAGGCATCGATGGCCTCCGAGCAAGCGAGGCCCAGGGAGAAGAGAGGTGACCTTGTCCCCACTCAGCCTTGGTGGCCAGGACAGGGACAGAGGCAGGACTGCCAGCCCTTGGCTGTGCCTGGAGACTTGGAGAGGAAACTGAACAGAGGCCTTCTGTCCTACAGTATTTACCACCCTGATGTGGTGTTCTATCAACCCTCTTCAGCTATTCCTGCTCCAGGCTTCCAGAAAGACATTCAGTGATGCCAAGGCCAACATTCCCAGCTGCTGGGCTTCCTCCTGCCTGGGCAGCACAGCCCCTGGGTTCCAGCCATAGGGGCTTTAGAGCTATGGTCATTTATTTCCATTCTCTGAGAGACATTGGACATGATCTTTGTGTTCTCCCATGCTGCAGGACCCTTTGTCAGTGACATGATGATTGGACTTGAGAATACAAAATTTGGGTATTGATTGACTGTAACCTGTCTTTCATGTGCCTTATCCTGTGCCTAAGAGATAACCAGTTATAACCTTAAAAAGATAATAATCTCACAGTAGCAAACTGATTTAACATCAGAATACATACGGTTTTTTTAAACAAAAATAAAAGGGAATTGTTGCGTATGGCTAGAAATCCTATTAAATAAATGCCTTATAATATCATGGTTTAGGGCTGCTGATTGGGTTGGGTGCAGCTCACAGTTTGTCCGTTAATTCCCATGAGAGAGATTCAGAGGAATGAGAATCACTCTGCAGAACAATCTATTGTAGTAAAGAAAAACAGGTTCACACTCTCAAAAACAAGAAATCTGTCCCATGTGAATCAGTGAAGGATATTGTGGGATCTCAGCACCTCAGGATGGAGGTGCAGAGTGGCCGAGATCACCCTTGGGGGGCTCGGGAGTCCTGGAATGTTGCCAGAAGTGTCTGGTGGCAGGACTTTGATCCGACACAGGAGACGACACCTGTATGAGGACTGGGAAGGTTTCACTGGGTGAATGGTGAAGGGATAAGTTAATTAGAGTGTAAGACACAGGGTTTAGGATTTTGGTACAGGGGGGTCTAAAGAAGTAAGATGGAGGAATTGGGGTGTGTCCTGTTCTTCTTCTTCTTCTTCTTGGCCTCCATCTTCTGTGGTGATGGTGGCACTTTGGGATTGGTTATTACTAAAAGTGCACCGGTTAATAAGGGTAGAAGGTATTGGGGAAAAATTATAAATATTGTATACGTAACTTCAGGTATAAAGATAACTGACCGCCCCGGGGGCTCTCAGTGTGCCCATGGCTGACTTGCTGTGCAGACCTCTGTCGGGCTGAAAGAAAATCTTTTAGATAAACAATTAATAAACACCGAGACCGAGACAAGATCAGAAGTCTCTCCTCGTCCTTTGAAGCGCCGGGCTCTTCAAGGCCATCCCTGGGCCTTTCCAGGCCACCTAAACAGCCGAGAAACCGACAAGTGGTGTCCCTGAGCTGTCTCCGGTCAAAAACCAGCCGGGAGAAACAGAAACCATCAGGATATGTGTACACTAAACAAAAATAGAGAGGTTTAGTGGAAATGCAAAATGCCATTTACTGACCAATGAACTGAGTGTCAGAGTGTTGTAAGCCAATTAGATCTAACACGGTGCCAGCTGATAATCCTGTAAAATATGAGCTGTGCAACAAAGATGAGCCTTTTCTGGATGAAGAAATGGAGTCCTGGCTGATTACGACAAATCAAGGGGGAATTTTCCTCAATTTAGTCTTGTACAATGAAGGGAATTCCAGTTTCCTTCCTCAATTTCCCTGAACAAAAGACCACTCTGGGGGCTTTTGCACATCTTTTTCATCTGTGAAGGTCCCTTCAAATGGAGGATCCCCCTCGATGGAACTCTTAAAGTGGCACATCAAGAGGTTCCTCTCAAGGGAAGCCCTTTCAGACCAGGGACAGTCGTGTTTGCTCTCAGTTTGAACCTGGAGATGATGAAAATGGGGCTCATTCCCTCAATTCCAACAGCACCATAAAGGGTTTCTCCTTCCAATTCAACATGAAAATCATGGAAACCAAGGTGCCACCAAGGGAGGCACTATCAAGGGAGGCACCCAAAATGATGAAAAAGGTGTGTTTTCCTTCAATTGAGACCCTTCAAATCACAGGTGAATTGGGATCCCTTCAGTTCAAACACAATTACAGAAAAGCTTTCCCCCCTCCATTTCAATCCCATTTTTGGGGGCACTGGGGATGGGCTGGGGGCACTTCCCTCTCCTCACTGCTCACCCCTGGGGCTGCTGCCCCTCGCACAGTGCTGAGCAGTTCCCTCCCAGTTCCCTGCCAGTTTCCCTCTTCCTGGCGAGCCCCGGCAGGGATGGGGAGAGCACTGGGCAGGAGCTGGGAGCGCTGTTCCTTCCCAGGGCTCCTGATATCCCTGCCAGTGCTCCTTCCTGCTCACTCCCGCTGCTCCCACTCTCCCTCCCAGTTCCCTCCTGGCATTCCCTGTGCTCCCAGTTCCCTCCCAGTGTTCCCAGGATCTCTCCCAGTGCTGCCAGCGGCAAAGCCCTGGGGGCACAGCGTGCTCTGCTCTTGGAGAGGCGAGACTGGAGCTGTCAGGAGAGCAAACCCGGCTGGAAGGAGCCCGGGGCGGTGGCGCCCGGCAGGGCTGGCCCGGGAGCGCCCGGGGGCTGCGGAGATTTCCCTGCAGGGCCGGCCTGGAGCCCACGGGCACAGGGGGAGCGCGCAGGGAGCTCGGTGCTGCTCGGGCTGCTGTGACAGGGGTGCAAGTGTTTAATTTGCTTCTGTTTAACGAGAAGAAGGCAAAGCTTCTTTCTTTTTTCCCCCATCCCCTTTGTGTTTCTTCTTCCTTTGTTTTTCCTTTTCCTTGCCTTTCTTTCTTTCTTTCTTCTTCTTCTTCTTTCTTTCTTTCTTTCTTTCTTTCTTTCTTTCTTTCTTTCTTTCTTCTTTCTTTCTTTCTTTCTTTCTTTCTTTCTTTCTTTCTTTCTTTCTTTCTTTCTTTCTTTCTTTCTTTCTTTCTTTCTTTCTTTCTTTCTTTCTTTCTTTCTTTCTTCTTTCTTTCTTTCTTTCTTTCTTTCTTTCTTTCTTTCTTTCTTTCTTTCTTTCTTTCTTTCTTTCTTTCTTTCTTTCTTTCTTTCTTTCTTCTTTCTTTCTTTCTTTCTTTCTTTCTTTCTTTCTTTCTTTCTTTCTTTCTTTCTTTCTTTCTTTCTTTCTTTCTTTCTTTCTTTCTTTCTTTCTTTCTTTCTTTCTTTCTTTCTTTCTTTCTTTCTTTCTTTCTTTCTTTCTTTCTTTCTTTCTTTCTTTCTTTCTTTCTTTCTTTCTTTTTCCCTTCCCTTCCCTTCCTCTTTCTGTCTTTCTTCACCTGCAGTTACTCAGCACACAGCAGCTGCAGGGTACAGGATCTGTGGTTGGGGCAATAATACACTGAAAGAAGCAAGTCTGCAAAGAGAACAGGAAAAGTTACACAAATATCAAACACTCACTGAGTGTGTGCTTTGTTTTTCCCCTCCCTTTTACCATTTCCTGCCTGCATGTCTCTTTCTCTGTGGTTGCTGCTGTTCTGCTGGAGCAATGTGGGAGCTGCCCCTCAGCATTCAGAGGCAGCTATTCCGTGGCTGTTCAGCTGTACAGCGCTGTTACTCCAGTGTGAGCCCACGCTGCCCTTTCCCTGCCCCTGCAGCAGCCCCAGCAGTCGGGGCACTGCGGGAAGGGCAGGCTGGGCACGGAGAGGCGCGGCTGGCACCGCCTGCCCTCCCGGCAAGGTGCACGAAAGCATCTTCACCGAGGGACAGCGAGCACGGCTGTCAGCACTGACAGACCTTGGGAGGGCCGGGGCTGCCTGTGCAGCACCGAGGGCACCAAAGGGACAGCAGCCACTTCTGTCACCGAGCTGCCAGGCTGCAAACCGCGGGGGATGCAGGGCTGGGCTCCCAGCGCTGCGGTTTTTCCTTATTCGGTCCTTGTTGTAATTTTTGTCTAGGTCTAATTAACCTTTTTAAAAGAGAGGGTCGTTTCTCACACTGATTTCCAATCTGCTCTTGTAGCAGCAGACTGTCAGTAGTACTGAAGGTTGTTACTGTGAGAGGACAGAGAGCTGGCAAAGCTTTGCGAAGCTTCTGCTCCTCCTTCCTCTGCTTGAAAAAGCCGAGTCTCACAGTGCAATGCAACCTCTGTTACTGCCTGCGGAAGTTTAGTTTGCGTGACTCATCTTGAAAATGTGACTGAGAAAACACCTCAAATGCAGTGTTGATTTCTTTAATGCTTCTCCTGAAAAGAATTTCTTTAAAGATTTTCCTGAAATCGTTGGTTTGCAGTTGATTTTGATGCTGAAACCATTCATTGTAGCTACTCTGCACGCAAATAAGGAAACCTTTAGACATGTTTACTCTTACTGTAAGTATAACAGAATTTTCAGTAAGTTCTGCACTTTGTAGTAGCAGCCCTAGAATTTGCGTTCATCAGTAGTTGTTGTGGTTTGCAATAGGAGGAAAATTTCTGTGGAACCGCTGAGAAGCTGGACACGGGTCTGTGAAACACACAAGTTAAAGAGGAAACAACCCAGGAACCTCCTCTTTCTTTCTTTCCCAGTGGGCGAGGAGGCGGCGGGCCCCGGGCCCAGCCCCCGTCTCGGCCGGGCCGGGCCGGGCAGCCCTGCCCCGGGTCGGACCCGTTCCCCCGGGCCGGGCCCTTCCCCCCATCGGCCCCGTTCTGTTCTGGCCGGGCCCAGCAGATCAGGGCAGGAACGGGAGGAAGCTGCAGAGACCACAAAGGAGCAGGGCTGGCCCGGCTGTGAGATCTCATCAGCAAATCCCTTCCGTCAGCGCGGCTGGAACCGAAACCCCTGCAACATACAACTCCCAAAGACTGATTCTAGAGAGGAAATTAAACAAAGAAAAAGCAACGACCAACCATGAAACCAATCCTATCACAGTCCCAGCTGCAGCATCCTGTCACATAGACCTCACAGGAAATGCTAACCCTTTCAATACTTCAATCCTCCCTCGAGTAAAAGAAAAACAAAACAAGCCAAGATACAAGCATATAAAAAACCAACATACAACCATCAAAATCAGTAAAGAAGTTAAATCCAAAATTTTAAAAAAAGGGAACAATACCCTTATTTAAAAACTGAAATCCTCTTATAAACTTTGAAGAAAAAAAGCTCTGATAAACTTTGAAGAAACAATAGGAAAAATTTTTCCTACTGTGCATGAAACTACAGAAAAATGAAAGTATTCAAATAATATCAAACCTCCTTCAAATAATAAAACCTCCATAATAAAATAAACAAATATAAAAATAACTGTAATCCCATTAAAAGTTTAAGCAAAAAAGAGAGAATACTAATCTCATACTTCCAAAAAAAGAAAAAAAATTTCTGTTCCTAGAGATGAAAATAATTTAAAAAATAAATAATAAAATCGTATATGTTTAAACAACTCATCTTAAAAGCAATACCCTGTAAATCAACATAATCCACCAACAAACAATTAAAAAAATACACAATAACAAAGTTCCACAATACTATCCAAAACAAAAATAAAAACCACATAAATGCTGTTTTCTTTCATCTTATACAGGAGTCTCCATAACCTTAACAAAAAAGAAATCTCTCCCTAAGTAAACTAAAAAAAAGTTTTAAAAGTAATAAACTGACTAGAAATTTTAGGTTTAGTTTTTTACGTTATCATTAAAAAAGAAAAAAGTAAATTAAAGAAAAGTGTTTCTGAAAAGTTTATTTTAATTCTTACTACATTTTTCTTTCAGTTACTTTCAATAAAATTTTATACCCTTTAAAGTTTTAAACCTACTTTAGCTCTCTCCTAATCCTATCTCACAACAAAAGATGAATACCTTAGTCATTAAGCAACACTAAAACCCACAACACTCACCAACACATTAATTTAAAAATCTCAAAATTAAAGAAATCTGAAATTGGCAAACCAAAACCACTACAGTAGTGTTCATCCAGCCACACTTCATGTACAAATAGAATTGCCAAAAAACAAATATTTCAAGTTGGAACTAAAGTGTTTATGGATTTTATGTTCTTTTGTGTGTCAGAGAAGATTTGGGATTAAAAGATGAAAATCTGCCTCTGTTAAAAACAAAGAGAAATTTTACTTTTCTGGAACCCTCATTTTACCTCAGATGTCTTTGATTCCTTACTGGTTTTGCCCCTGAATGTGAATGCAATTTTCAACACCAGCTGGGCTTTGCTGGAAATGGTATTGGGGACCCACAAGAAAAGTTCCCCATTTGAGTGGCTGAGACCATGGTGAGGTTTTTAGCATTTCCTTCTCTCAGGTGGGATCTGATGGCCTGAGGTGGCCTTGTCTCCTCAGGGATTTCATGCCCTGAGGAAGCAAAGGCTGATGGAATGTGCTTGATCCTCTCCTGTCTAATGGGGAGGAGCAGCACCCAGCAGAGCTGGAATCACCTTCTCCATTCCTGATTTCTGCTGCCAACAGATCACTGGGCTCCCTCAGGGTCCAGAAGTCACTTTTCCTTTTGGATGGATGGCCTGAAGGCACCCAGGGGCTGCAGGCTGGGGCTGCCTCAGAAATCCCTTTGGCTTGGAAGGATCCTTCTACCTGAGAGCTGAATTGAGAAACAGACAGATGTAGTGAGGCCAGGGAGCTCACTCAGAACTGATAGGAGGATCCCAAAGGAAAAGATCCCTGGAAACGACTGCAGCTGTTTTTATAACAACAAACTTCTAGCGGAAGTTTCTGGACTCCAGGGGAGCCATGGAATAGTTTAGCAGTATCAGAAACAGGAAATCCACTCTTGGCCAGGACTTAGGGTTAGGGTTAGCAGCTAAACCTCAAACTCTTGCAGTGGCACTAGGAGTAGTTCCTGTCACCATGCTTACCCAGCAGAAAGCACACGTGACCACAGGATGTGACATTCTCCTGTTAAACAAAATTAATCACAGACAGCTCATTTTCTCCACGTGACCCTCTGACAGCTGGGTCTCAAAGGCTTGGTTACACTGCAGGGATTCAGATGCTCCTAGAATCTCTAGCACTGCTGTAGAAAACTAAATATATGCCTTGTAAAAGTGTACCTTAAGTCAGCACTGACAGCTGTAGATCAGAAAGTGACTTTCACTCTGACTGAACCAAAACTTCTTTAGAAAAGAGGAGACCTTACATTGATGAGAATTCTTTATTAGAAATTGCACTCAATTAGAAATTTCCACTCAAATTTCCATGCATAACACATACACCATTCCCCCTTTCAGTCCGAGATGAAATCTTGATGAACACCTTTGTTTCAAAGTCCCTGTCCCCCTGCAGAGAGGCCTGGAGCTTTCCTTTCCCTGTCCCCAGGGCACTGTGAGCTGCCCTCCCCAGCACCAGAGCCACACGTTCCCCTGCCCAGGTGAGGAGTGAAAGGGGCCCTGGACAGAGCACAAGCTGCTGAGGCAGTGGGCTCAGGCTGTTGTGAGTCCCTGCCCCAACAGCCCATGGGAATGCAAGGGGTGAAAAATGCCCCGAGTGCTGAGCACCAGCAGTGACCCTCAACCAACCTTCCCAATGCTCTCCCTCGAGCTCCTCAGGCTCTGGGGAACACAGGGCAGCAAAATGGGCTCAGTTTGGCCCTTGGAGGGTGAGAGGCAAGCAGCAGAATCCAGCCTGGTCTCTCTCTGACCTTTCCTTTAGCACAGGCCTGTGTGTCCCCAGCCCAAAGGCACAGAGGGGGCTCTTTAAACGGTGCCACAATGTCCCCGTGCCCACCGTGTCACTGTCCCACGAGGAGAGAGCCCGGGGGCATCGGGGCCAGGAGAGCTGTGCCAGAGAGCTGTGCCTGAGTGTGCCTGGCCCTGTGTGCCCGTGTGTGCTGTGCCCAGGTGTGAGGGCACACGTCCTGCTCTGCCATGGGCACTGTGTGTGTGTGCTGTGCCCAGGTGTGAGGGCACACGTCCTGCTCTGCCATGGGCACTGTGTGTAAGTGCTGTGCCCAGGAACACAAGCAAGCACAGGCGCACACTCCAGCCACAGAGAGCAGTAGATGAATGAAAGGTAGGAAAGGTGAGTTGTATGGAGTTCTGTTGGGCTTTATTTCAACCACACACGAAAGGGCTGCAGGGACAATTTTAATTGCATTTATTATTAAACAAATCAGAGCAAGAAAGTGAGAAGTATGCCAAATCCTAAAAATCCACCTTGCCCACATTGTTTGGCCCTTCCTGGGCTTAACTTCATCTCCGATTTCCTCCCTCCCTCCTCCCCACACAGTGGCACAGAGGGATGGCTTGTTTTGGTATGAAAGACAGGGATCTGCTAAGGAAGGCAGGAGCCTCCCTGGCAATGGAAAGTGTAAATCTCTCCCCTCTAAATTATTATAATTTTGAAATTAAGAGGTTCTCAGGCAAAGATATGAGAATATTCATACAAGCCTTTATTAGTATAAAAAAGAATAACCAAGTCTAACGCGCGGCGCTGCCCGAGCAGGCCCAGCCCCAGCCCCGCCTCTCTCGCTGCAGTTCCGGGCGCGGCCGGCAGGGGCGCTGTGGGCAGCGGCAGCCGGGTGTGAGCAGGGCAGGGAGAGGCGAGCTCAGGATCCCGGGCACCCGAGCAGGGGGGACAGGGCCCTGCGGCACTGAGGGGTGACACTGAGGGGCCCGTGCAGGGGCTGCTCTCACCAGCACAGGCTCAGCCCACAGCCCCACAGCAGGAGAAGCAGCTCTGGGCTGGGTTGTGGCGGTGGCAGAGAATTCCCTTCCCCAAGCAACGTCCTCGTCCAAAGACGAGAGAGAGAAAGAGAGAGAGAGAGAGCAGCTGAGAGACCCTTCCTCACAGTCAGGTGCCTGACAGCAAAAGTTGGCAAAAAAGTTGCTCAAGACTTGTCAGCGGTTCTTGTTCCTCTTCCAAGGACAATCCGAAAGTGTCACATTCAGACAAGTTCGTGATGATTTCCAAGCTCCCAGGGAGATTTGGATTTCCCATTAGAGCTCATTGTGTCATGAGGGCAATGCACTCACTACAGGCAGCATCGGTGGCAGGATGGATTGCAGAGACTTTTCCTTTGCAGCCCCAGCCCAGCGCGGGCACTGGGGATGAAGAGGCACTGAGGTGACCCTGAGAGGAAGTGCAAGGCACAGGGCGCAGCTGAGGAAGGACAGCGCTGTGCTGGGCTCAGAGGTGAAGCTGGCACTGCCCAGCGTGGAGAAGGTCCTTTGTGCAGCCCCTGTTACAGCGGAGCTTGGGCCTTGCTGCAGACATACGGCCGCTCATGGGAGCAGTTGTCACTCCTGAATCTCCGGTCAGCCAGGTACACGCACTTGGAATTGTGAAAAACAGGAACCCTGCAGGGAGGAGCAGAGGCAGCGCTGGCTGCCAGGGGAAGCCCTTGTGCCCCTGTGCCCCCAGGCCCTGCCCGGCTCCCCGGCACTCACCGGGAGCTGTAGCTGCTGCCGTCCCCCCAGTGCAGGCGCTCGCCCCGTCTGCGCAGCCCGAGCCAGAAATCGCCGTTCCCGCGGAGGCGGAAGAGCAAATCCTGCCCAGGAGAGAGGAGTGGGAGCTGCCCCGGCCCCTCGGGGGGACACGTGCCCGGGGCTGCCCCCGCACGCCGGGGCTCCTTCCCTGCAAGGCCCCGGCCCAGGGCTGCAGCCCCGGCCCTGCGAGCACCGAGCCCGGCCCAGGAGCGCCCCCAGGCTGCCCTCAGCCACCCCACAGCGCCCGCAGCCCCTCACTCACCATGGCCTCCTCATCCTGGGCAATGGCCAGGGAGGCATTGAGCTCGGAGCACCGTTCCTGACCCTGCTCCCACGTGCTGTAATCCCGTGAGAAGCCGTAGCAGACACCCTTGTACCCAACCCAGCCATGGGGACAGCCCAGAACCGACAGCAGAGTGGCAGTTGTGTCTGGAAACTGTGGTGCTGCAGGGGGAAGAGGAGAAGCTCTGAGGATTCCCCTGTGCAGGGAGCAGGGAGCCCGCTCTGCCCCGAGGGGCTGGGCCCACGCTGCTGCCCCTCCCTTACCTGCCGGCACAGCCAAGGCCGCCCCCAAAGCCAGCACCAGCACCAGGAGCAGCAGAATCAGCACCGCCGTGCCCACGGGATGGCACCTGAACCGTTCACCTGGAGCAGGAAAGAGCTGCTGGCTGCCAGAAGCAGAGCCGGCCCTGCAATCTGCTCAGCCCACGGCCAGGGAGCAGAGCAGGGAGCCCTGAGGCAGTGTGGGCCTCCCTCAGCTGGCAGCCAGAGAGCCAAGAGCCTGGCCACAGGCAGGGACACAGCTGTGGCCACAGGCAGGGACACAGCTGTGGGCACAGGCTGCAGCAGGGAAACTGCACAGCCTTGGGGGCAGCTGGGGCTCTTGCTTCCAGCCACGGATGGGGCCCAGCAGAGCACGAGGCCTCTTCCAGAAATCGGGAAACAGCCACACACCTGCCAGTCCTGGCCTTGGGAGGGTACACGGGCCCCAGCCTAGAGGGCACAGGGGTGGCCCTGTACTCACCCAGCAATCTTCTGCGGGTCTATTTGTGTTCATTGCCCATTGCTGCTGTGCCTTGAGGATCCAGCCCTCCCCCCCCACTAGTGCAGAATCCATTCTCCACATCTGCACTCGCTGCACTCTCACAAGTGGCATCCCCCTGCTTATGCCAAGAGGCTTCTTGGGCTCCAGGCAAGTGTGGAACCGCGGCTGCTGGTCCCTCCTGGGGATGCTGGGGCTCATTTGCAGCTCCAGGAAAGGAGCAGGATTCACTCTCTTCAAGTTCACGGCCAGAATCGCTGTTTCTGGAAGAAACACTATTTCGCTTCAGATCCATCAGGAGTGCTGCTGGCAGATCCTTTGGGAGCTTGGCCTCGGGAACAGCTTTGCAGCCGCGCTGATGGCACCCTGAAAGGGACACGGTGAGAGGTCGCTGCTGGTGCCGGCCGTGCGGGGGCTCAGGAGGGCGGTGGCAGCTGTGGCTGCCCTGTCGCCGCTGCCCAGAGGTGCGGCAGCAGGTGCGGAGACAAGCGCAGCCTCCGGGAGCTCTGCGGTGGCCGCAGCCGCGGCCCCTGTGGCTCTGCAGCCGCTGCAGCCCAGCTCCGTGCCGGGCCGGGCGCTGAGAGCGCCTGCGAGCTGCCGGCTGCTGCTGGCCCGGGGCAGCTGCGGCTCGGAGTCCGCCGGCCGAGGGGCGAGAAGCAGCAGCCCCGGGCTGCTCACCATTGTGCCCCTCATGATTCCCTGCCCCGGCGCCTCGGAGCCCGGGCACACCGAGCGCCGGCACGGCCGCCGCGGCTCCTGCCTGGGCACACGGAGCGGCTCCCGGCACAGAGCGCAGCGCCGAGAAGCCTCGGCCCCGGAGCAGGCTGCTTGCGCCGCTTTGTGCCCGCACTCGGCGCCTGCAGCGTCTTTGGGCTCTGAGGCACTGGGTTCAAGTTCATGCCGTGCCAGCCCCGAGCCGGGCACGGACACCTCCCGCCCGAGCAGCGGCCCCGAGCCCGGTGCCGCACGGGTGGGAACGGTGCCGGGCACGGAGCAGCCGCCTGCGTCCTAGCGAGAGCAGCCGCGATGAGCCATGTGAAAAATGCGTATTTTTTGATTGGCTTTTTGCCAATATTAAAATGAATATTATATGTGTTATGTTTGAACAGTATGCTGTACTAAGTTTCTTAAGTAATGTGTTAAATACATTTCTAGGTTGTAACATAATGTTAAAATAGAAACTATGCTGTGTAAGATACTTTTTAAAGAGAGGCCTTGCACTGAGATAGCAGCCACAGGACACCTAAATCTTACAGTGAAAAAGAATTTATGCCCCCCTTATCAGAAGAAACGAACGTCTTCCTGCCTCGCTCAAACCTTAAGACGCTGTCAGTATGCAGAGGAAGAAGCTGACACTGACCAGACCGAAGCCTGTATTTCAATGGAATTTATGAATCGTGTATGAATATTCAACAGCCTGTTGCTCTTAAGGGTTAATCCTCTGTTAACGTGTGCTTTTTCCGGACTTATTTTGCCCAGAGAAAGGTATCTAGACCTTCTGTAACTCTTTGTTCTTATTGTCTCGTATTGTTCTAAATCCTAATTGTCCAAATTATTATTATCCTAATTATATTACTATTTTTATAACCATTTTATTACTATTAAACTTCTAAAATTTTCAAAACAAATGATTGGCATTTTTCACAATTTGGTAGCAGAGGATGGTTACTAACACCTCGCTGCCGGTGCTTTAGGAGAGTCAGGGTGGGGAAGGCGCACCCTGCCCTGTTTGGCAGCCTCGCTCTGTGTCCCCTGAAGTGACCGACAGACGCAGGTTACGATCTGTGGACAAGAGGAGGCAATAAAACAAAGAGAAGGGAAAAAGGCTCCCTACAACCACGGTAATTGGCCCCCTAAGACTAGTAGTGCGCACGAAGAACCCGGGAAGGAAAAGGGATTGGTAAGTATTTCTTGCAGGGGGCAGGTACGGGGGGATGAATGTGTGTGAATGAGAGGCGGGCTGGTTGTCCCAGACCTGCCGAGTGAGTGCTGGAGTCTCCCATGCTGCGTTTCCTTCCTTTCGTGAGAAAATAGGCCAGTAAAGAGACGAAGTGAGAGATAAAAGGAGTGAGAGAATCCCCCGGGGTAACTGGGACTGGGTCTCACGGAGGGGTTGGACCCCTCGGAGGTAGGGAGCAAGGTTTCCAAGCCAAATCCACTAGGAAACCGGACAAGAGTGAGGGGCCCCTAGAAATTCTGCTGGATAAAGGGATAAGAGTGCCCAAGGGCACCCATAATTAAAACCTGCGGGTTGAGAGATTAGCATTCCCAGAGCATCCAGGGTTGGGAAAAATTCTGCTGGATTGAAGATATGCCTGAGAGCATCCGGGGTTGGACAACGCAGCTGGATTGAGGGATATCCATGAGCACCGGGACTGGCCAGTAACACCTGAAATTGCAACAGGTGATTGGAAAGTAAAAGGTTCCTTATTGTTGTCTTGTTGTATGTGAGAGTGAGTCACACACAGAATCAGCCATTGTCCCCTGGGTGGGTGGGGGCTGTGGCAGAACATGTATGTGACCTGCAAACAGACCATTGTTCTTTCTGGAGTGAGGAAAGGGCTGTGGCTAAAGAGTGTGAGTGACACACAGACAGCCTGGTGTCACAGGTGAGGGGCTAAAGAGTGCGAGTGACACACACACAGCCTCACAGGTGAGTGGCTAAAGAGTGTGAGTGACACACAGACAGTCTGGTGTCACAGGTGAGGGGCTAAAGAGTGCGAGTGACACACACACAGCCTCACAGGTGAGTGGCTAAAGAGTGTGAGTGACACACAGACAGTCTGGTGTCACAGGTGAGGGGCTAAAGAGTGTCAGTGACACACACACAGCCTCACAGGTGAGGGGCTAAAGAGTGTGAGTGACACACAGATAGCCTGGTGTCACAGGTGAGGGGCTAAAGAGTGTCAGTGACACACTTACAGCCTCACAGGTGAACCAGCACCAGAGGTGACCAGAGCCAGGGCCCTTCCCGGAGGCCCGGTGACACTGAGACCCGCAGGCCAAGCCCAAGGCGAGGGGGGCCACAGGGACCCACAATTCCCTGGTGACAGGGATCTGCTTTGGGTCCTGAGGGTGTGAAAGAATGTGTGAAAGTGAATGAGAAATAAAAGTAAGTGAAAGTAGACAAATGAAAGTGTGTGTAATGTAGATTGTTTATTTTAAGCCTTACTATATCTCCTTGGAGGAAGGTGTACTGTATTGAAAAGTAGTGTGAGAAAAAGGGGGGTTTTTATTTTTTTGTGTGTGTAGTCGAAAGAAAGTGGTGTTCATGTTGCTAGTGAAAGTGAGAAACAGAGGGAGAGGATGAATAGAAATCATCTTGAAAATGGGACAGAAAACCAGTAAGTTGGATACAGGAAAAAAAAAAGGCAGCAAAAAGCCTACTAGCAGAGATACCCCAAAATAGCCCTTTGGGAGTTATATTAGCTAACAGAGATACAACTTCTTGCAAAAGGATAAAATACAGGCTATGCAATAGTTGATGGGAAAAACATGCAAACTATTGAAAAAGGGAAAGTAACCTTAAACTAGTAAGCTCAAACTTGTAAATTATATACTTTAAAAAGACCACTAGAATATTTAGCACAAAAGAAAAGAACCATATATACTGATTGAAGGTATGCATTTAGAGTAGTAGATACCTTTAAAAATTTTGGAAAGGGAGAAGATTACTTAATTCAAGAGTAAAAGGATTAGTACATGAGGAACTTATTTTAGAAGTTTTAGAGGCATTAAAATTACTTCAAGAGATAGCTATAGTACATATTAAGGGACACTAAAAGGTAAAGACTCCAGAAATAAGAGGAAATAATTTGTCAGATCAGAAAGCTAAGGATGCAGCAGAAAATGGAGCTGAAAGAGTTATGTTAATATTAACTCCAAATGTGGAAAAATTGGAAATTCCAAAGTTAAGTGGAAAAAAGATGTGTCGAAGTAATAACTTTGTTTTGTGAATGAGAATTATTAGTGCCTGTTGAATGAGAGATACCTGAGGAACGGTGGGAAACCACAGTTAAGGAGTGTCAAAAACAATTGGCCTAGAAATTAGTAGAAGGAAGTGACAAGGCAAAAAGAGGGCAAGCCTGGATTGACCACTGTACTCGCTACTGAGAAGTTCACACACACCTGCTATGGGCAGCAACCCCATAGGCAGGGAAGGTGGGGGTATAAGCCATATCAGACCCCTGTTATTCCTTTTTCTTTCACTCATTTGTTGTCCTTTCCCTTTCAGGATCCTGGCAAGATCATGTCACAAATGCTACCAAAAGCACTACACAGAAATAAACCAAAGTTCCTATTTTGTCACCCACACCCTTGTCAACAGCTACTGTTATAACCCATGCAAATTAAGAACCTGTAAGCAAAATGGGGAAAATTATTAGATTGCAAGAAACTTCAGAAAAAGTGGTAATAGATTTAGAACTGAATGTCCAAAAGGAGAGAAATAGATTTGTTTTACATTTAATCATAAAGATACAGTTCAGGAGTTGGTAAAAAAACAACTAGTAAACAAAAAAGTAAAACCAGCACAGAAATCTAACTCTATATTGACCCCAAATTATATGCTGAACCATATTATAATACTCTGAGCAGTTATAGAAATTATAACAAATAAAGCTGCTCAGGCATCGGAATTTAATATCAAGCCAGCAAAGCCAAACAAAAACTGTGGTGTATCAGGATAGGTTGGCTTTGGACTGTTTATTGGCTAAAGAAGGGAGTGTTTGTGGAAAGTTTAAATATCAGATTGTTGAAAATAGATGACAACAGAGCTGTTCTTCTGGAAAAAGCATAAGGTATCAGAAAAATAGCCCAGGTACCAATCCAAAATTAAAAAACAATGTTAAAAGCTAGCTGAAAGGGTAATGTGTTAGAGGTAAGATGATAGAAAGAATTAGGATTTTTCCTTTTATGTGTTACAACTGTTTTGATATTTCTTCCTTGTTTAATCCCCTGTTTTATTTGATTGCCAGCATAGTCCAAAGAATGCAAGCATTCAGTCTATTCGGTCTTCTGTTGTATTTTTGACGAGGTTGAATTAAGCTTTCTAAAATTATGAAAAGTGAGCAGCTGTTTCTCACAGGCTCCATCCCGGCCATCCGGGCAAGGACGAGAGCGCGGGCAGCCGCTCCCTCGGCTGCGATCCCAGCGCAGGGGGCACACGGGGGAAGCCGGCACCAGGAACTCGCCAGAACCCCCCGGCCCTCAGCGCGGCCCCCTCCGCCCGCAGCGAGCCCCGAGCTGGGGCAGCACCGACCGCGGTCCCACCTGGGCTGGAGCGGCCTCCGAGCTCCGCCGCCGTCGCAGATTTGAGGTGATGTGATCAATGAAATGCGGGAACGCAGCCAGTCCTGGGGCGGCCGTTTTGCACCCCGACCCCGCCCCGGCCGCTCCCCGCTGCTTTCTCCGGCATCGGTTCCTTCACCGTTCCGGCGCCTCCCGTCGCTGCCGGCCCGGATTGCGGGATGCGAACCCGAGTCCCTTTGGCCCGGCTGAGCGCAGTGCAAACCCCGAGCCCCGGGCGGGTCCCAGCTCGGCTCTCCCCGCTCGGCTTTGCCCTCGCTGCCGCCGGCGCTTTCCCCGCTCCCGGGGCTCGGCTCTGCCCGGCGCCTCCGCTTGGCCCCGGGCGAACTCACTCCCCCCGTGGCTCCCCAGCCCTGTGGCGGGGCGAACCCCCGGCATTTGCCGAAGGGCTCTGACTGCCCCTGGGCACTGAAGCCTCACGGAACGTGTCCTAGAATGCCGTAAACATGTGCTGAAATGCTTATTTGAAGGTAATCTTGTGTTTTTCGTGAACTCTGGTTTCTCCGAGAATTATTACTGGAGAGATTCAAAGCAGTAAATGGAGTGCCTCATTACTGTTCCCGTTATGTGCAATATAACACAATCGAATTTCTTTAACAGAAATGCTGATAACATTTAGCATATGCTATTACACTAAATACGATCTCGAGAAGCTCCTGCTTTGTTGGACAGTTTGCCAAAATCTATCTTGATATTCCTTTAGGTACAATTGCACTTTAAAAGTTCTTAGTAAATTTATGGTTCCTTAAAATTTGCGGCCACCATGAGTTTTTCTCAATGTCATAGGGTCAACTTATTTGTTACACTTTTCCAATCCCTCCAGTAAATCCATCAGGCCATTATTTCAACCATGCTTGGTTCACATTTTCAGTGCCTTTTGGTATTAATAGCATCAGAATAAGTTACATTTTGTACTACCCAGAACTTTTAAGGATATTGATTGTTAATTCAGTTCTGTTTTATTTGAATATGATTTATGTGTTGGTAACATTAAAGAAAGTTGGATGTGAGAAATGTCACCTTTATTACTCTATTGAGTTAATTTTTTTAATAATCTTTTATGTGAATGAGGATTTCAGTCAGGTTTGTGTTGCTGAATTTGGACAAGATCAAGTTTCAGTCTTCTTCCATTTAAGCTGTTTCATGTTCGATTCCACTTTTATTCTGATCAATTTTTATTCAGTATTAAAGATGTAACTATAATGCATCAGCAGTATAAGTATAAACCTCTAATTCTACTGGTGGTGGTGGAGATGATACTAAACTACTCTACAAATAATTTTAGGCCCTAAGATAATTTTGTTTAAATATGTTTGTCTACAGTGCAAGATGTGGTTATTTTCTTCTAGAGACAAGACAGATCCCACTGAAACAGCTGTGATGAAACACTGATAAACACCTGCTTTTGGATAGAAGAAGATACAGTTTGTTGGGCCCTTGATCCCCTCACAGGTTGCACAGGTGTCAGTGCTGCACTGCCTGACAGGATCATTGATTGTGATCTCTTCTGGTTTATCTCCCACAGATAACACAGGAGAGTGGGTGGTTCTACATTATGGCTGTTATCCATTGTAAGCTGTTCAGTGTTTCATTGTATGGATACAGGAATGCTGGAAGAATATTGTCTCCAATTCCTGAGACAGTCACTGCTGATAGATTGGTTCCATCATGTGAATTCACTCATTTTTATAACAGGAATTATTCATAAAACATCATTACCTTATTTATAACTGGCTTTTCATGAACTTTGACACATCTCTGTGTGACTATCTACAAGCCATGGTGTCACTTTGGGCTCTCTCTGTTTTGCTCTCCAGCTGCAGGTGCATCTCTTTGAACAGGCTGTCTGCAGCCGTTCCCTGCACTGCCTGCTCAGCCTTTAGTCCCTTCTCTTGTTCCAGCAGGGTTGCTGTGACTTCACCCAGGGCTGTCTCGTGGTTTTCCTGTGTTTTCAGAGTTCCAGGATGAGATCTCTGGGCTCTGTCAAAAACCTCATCTGAGCTGAGGTCCTGTGGTCTTTCCCGACCCTTTTGTGCCACATCCTCATGGCACAGGGCTGTGACCTGCTGAGGGCAAGGCTGCTCCTGCTCTGTGGCAATCACACACAGCCCCAGGTATTCTCACAGGAGCACTCCAGCAGTTTGCTGTGTTTGGGGCATCTCATAGCTGCTATTATTGAGAGATTTGTTTTTAAGGTGTGTGTGGGAGACCCTCCCAATGAGGGTCTGGGCTCTGGCCAGGCCCTGGCTCTACCTGGTCGGAAAATTGCTGACAAACCCAGATGTTTTCTGCCTTAAAACAATATTCAAGTCTCTTTGCCTTGGCAGTTTGACCCTATGCCAATAGGAGAGCTGGATCTATTTTTAAAGTGATCTTGGACACCTTTCCTGCTAATGGCTCTGCAGGTCCTCACTGAAATGAGGTTTGTCAGGTGCTGCAGGCTCTGGGTGATGGTGCAGTGTTTAAGACATTGATAATCATCCAATTTCACAAGTGTTATTAATGACATGAATTATCTGATTTATTCTTGATTACTGTCAGTTTCTTGTTTCACTGCATGCATTGTTTTGTTTTGATGTTCCCTTCAGGTTCACAGCAAGACACATGCATGTTATTTTGAAAACAAAAAGAAAAGGGGAATTGGCTCCTAAAGAATCTCTGAATAATGCAATATTTATACTAAAAGTATTTTTACAGGCTTTTCTGTAGGTGTCACAGTGAGGGTGGCTGCAACAAACCTCTCTGGTTTCCTGACTTCAGGCCAGGGTGGTGAAAATGAAAATGAGCAGGTTCAGTGGAGCTGCCCAGAAAGAACTTTAATAAAGGGTGAGAAACAACAAACGTGGAGAAGCCATGCACAATAAGAGGGGCAGGATCCAGAGACCCCAAACAAAGGGGAAGCAACAATAGATACACTCAGAGGTGGAACATTCTAGAACTGTAACCAGAGAGGGGAAACACTAGAGGAGAAGAAGTAAGCACTAGAGGAGAAGAACTTGTGCAACTTAACATAAAAACACCAATGGCTCATGGGGGAGCTCTCAGGCTGGCCCTGAATTAAACAAATGATTCCCAGGGCTGGAAACCAATGCCTGGCTCTTTTGGGGTAAAATCCAGCTCAGTCTGAGTCCCAGCTGGGCCACGTCCCGCACATGAGGATCTCCAGGTGAGTGTGCAATGGCAAGGCCTGGCTGATTGATGGACTGAGCAGAAGGGGTGCATGTGTTTTATCATCAGCAGCTTTAAAGGGGTCACCTGCTCACCTGATCAGGCATCGATGGCCTCGGAGCAAGCGAGGCCCAGGGAGAAGAGAGGTGACCTTGTCCCCACTCAGCCTTGGTGGCCAGGACAGGGACAGAGGCAGGACTGCCAGCCCATGGCTGTGCCTGGAGACTCAGGGAGGAAACTGAACAGAGGCCCTCTGTCCTACAGTATTTACCACCCTGATGTTGTGTTCTACCAGCCCTCTTCAGCTATTCCTGCTCCAGGCTTCCAGAAAGACATTCAGTGATGCCAAGGCCAACATTCCCAGCTGCTGGGCTTCCTCTTGCCTGGGCAGCACAGCCCCTGGGTTCCAGCCACAGGGACTTTAGAGCTATGGTCATTTATTTCCATTCCCTGAGAGATATTGAACATTATCTTTGTGTTCTCCCATGCTGCAAGACCCTTTGTCAGTGGCATGATTGGACTTGAGAATACAAAATTTGGATATTGATTGACTGTAACCTGTCTTTCATGTGCCTTATCCTGTACCTAAGATATAACCAGCAATAACCTTAAAAAGATAGTAATCTCACAGGAGCAAACTGATTTAACATCAAAATACATAAGTTTTTCTTTTTAACAAAAAGAAAAGGGAATTGTTGCATATTGGTAGAAATCCTGTGAAAGAAAATCCTTATAATATCATAGTTTAGGGCTGCTGATTGGGCTGGGTGCACCTCACAGCTAGTTTGTTGATTCCCATGAGAGAGAATCAGAGGAATGAGAATCAGTCTGCAGAACAATCAATTGTTGTAAAGAAAAACAGGTTCACACTCTCAAAAACAAGAAATCTGTCCCATGCAAATCAGTGAAGAATATGTGTAAACTAACTAAAAATAGAGAGGTTTAGTACAAATGCAAAATGCCACTTACTGACCAATGAACTGAGTGTCAGAGTGTTGTGAGCCAATTAGATCTAATATGGTGCCAGCTGATAATCCTGTAAAATATGAGCTGTGCAACAAAGATGAGACTTTTCTGGGTGAAGAAATGGAGTTCTGGCTGATTACAACAAATCAAGGGGGAATTTTCCTCAATTTAGTCTTGTAAAATGAAGGGAATTCCAGTTTCCTTCCTCAATTTCCCTCGACAAAAGACCACTCTGGTGGCTTTTGCACGTCTTTTTCATCTGTGAAAGTGCCTTCAAATGGCAGCTCCTCCTCGATGGAACTCTTACAGTGGCACATCAAGAAGTTCCTCTCAAGGGAAGCCCTTTCAGACCAGGGACAGCCGTGTTTGCTCTCAGTTTGAACCTGGAGATGATGAAAATGGGGCTCTTTCCCTCAATTCCAACAGCACCATAAAGGGTTTCTCCTTCCAATTCAACATGAAAATCATGGAAAACGAGGCGCCATCAAGGGAGGCAATACCAAGGGAGGCACCCAAAATGATGGAAAAGGTGTGCTTTCCTTCAATTCAGACCCTTCAAATCACAGGTGAATTGGGATCCCTTCAGTTCAAACACAATTACAGAAAAGCTTTCCCCCCTCCATTTCAATCCCATTTTTGGGGGCACTGGGGAGGGACTGGGGGCACTTCCCCCTCCTCACTGCTCACCCCTGGGGCTGCTGCCCCTCGCACAGTGCTGAGCAGTTCCCTCCCAGTTCCCTGCCAGTTTCCCTCTTCCTGGCGAGCCCCGGCAGGGATGGGGAGAGCACTGGGCAGGAGCTGGGAGCGCTGTTCCTTCCCAGGGCTCCTGATATCCCTGCCAGTGCTCCTTCCTGCTCACTCCCGCTGCTCCCACTCTCCCTCCCAGTTGCCTCCTGGCATTCCCTGTGCTCCCAGTTCCCTCCCAGTGTTCCCAGGATCTCTCCCAGTGCTGCCAGCGGCAAAGCCCTGGGGGCACAGCGTGCTCTGCTCTTGCAGAGGCGAGACTGGAGCTGTCAGGAGAGCAAACCCGGCTGGGAAAGCGTTCCCTGCACAGGAAGGTGTCTCCCCTCTCTGACCACAGAGGGAGCTCAGGCTGCGCTCTTGACTCCAAACCCTTGAAGCTCCGAGCCCGACTGCCCGAAATTGGCTCGGCCCCACTGCCCAGCGCACTGCTCAGAGCTCACACGGCTGAGGGGGCAGTGCAGATTGAATAATGAACGCTGCTGGGCACGGCTATAACTCTGAACTACACACTGTCACACAGGAACAAAACCCTTAACGAGGATGGGTTCCTCTTGCTGGCACAAGGAGAGAAGCAGAAATCTGACAGGAATATTCTTCATCATTCTGCCCAGGCTTTGTCACACCCTCCAGCTCCTGAACCTCGGGAAATAACAAGTGGCTTCTAAGCAGTGACTTTGATGTCAGTGAGCAGGTTATTATGGATTAATCTCACACTGGAAAACAGCCTTCACACCCTACTGTTCTTGGCATCACCCAAAGAGTTTGGAGGCTGCTGCCCAGGGAGCTCCTGAGTTGTATCTTCCTTGTCAATGTTATCTGCACCTTTTTTAATTGTAAAAACATAAATAAAATGCAGGGAGCATTGTCCCAGCGTCTCAGGACTTGCATATCTCTTCCAAGAAAAGGGGGAAAAATTTTATCATATTTGTAGAGTCCCATACCTTCTGGGTGGTTTTCTCACACACAGCTCTTCACAGCAGTATTGTTCCTGCTTTTTCATCAGGGCTCCTCCAAGGCTCTCCCTGACCAGCCAATCCCAGCCCCTTTTATCCCAGTTATCTTCACTAGCCACACCTGCCACCCAATTAAGGATATCACAGCTGCAGCCACCTTAGAACAAATAGGATCAGGGCAAGGCCACTTATACAATATATAGATTTTACTAGGGCTGCTACTGTATTTACCCCTTTTCCTTTACTTACAGATATTCAAATACAATGTAGATATTCAAGCACAACACATACATTTCCCCATGACTCAAAGACCATGTACAACACACACAGCTCCTTGCTCAAAGGCCATATTCTCACAGCTCTTTGACTCAAAGGCCATGTTTCCTCTACATCTCTCGGCTGTCCTAGCTTCTATTATGTCTTGTTGATGTTTTATTTCTAGAGTCCCAGCTCTCAGGCTATCACAGATCTCAGCTGTCCTATCTTCTATCACGTTGGGATCGCCACTGGTTGTTATCATATTTCTAGAGTCCCATACCTTCTGAGTGGTTTTCTCACACACAGCTCTTCACAGCAGCGTTACTCCTGCATCTTCATCAGGGCTCCTCCAAGGGTGTCCCGGACCTACCAACCCACCCCCCTTTTATCCCAGTTATCTTCATTGGCCACAGCTGCCACCCAAATAAGGACATCACAGCCTCAGCCCATTTAGAACAACTAGAATTGGGACAAGGCCACTTATACAATACATACATTTCACTAGGACTCCTATTATAAAAGAAGATGTTTCACCCAAACCACAGAGTTTAAAAGTTCATGTTATGTACATATATTTTGAAAAGGAAAAGAGGAAGAATAAAATATCAATTACTGTACCAACGGTGCTCCAGCCTATTTCTGTTCTCTTCTTTCAATTGTAGCATCTCTAAGGATACTTAATAAAAGCCCAAAACTAAAAGAACATTGAATTTAAGCTGAAGAAGAAGCAATCTGGCTGCAGGCTTGTGGCACTCCAGTGCCTGGGTTCCAGTAAGGGAGCTCATCCCCTCTGCAGTTCCAAGCCAGATCCCAAAGTCCTGAGTGAGCATCAGCTTTCAGCTTTTTGAAAACTAAACTGTAAGCAAAGCTGCTGGGGAGGGCCATGCTCCAGGCACATCTGTGCCATTTCATCTCTCCAGCTCTCTCAGCTCAGCTCGGCTCTTTTCCTCTCCTTGCCGGCTTTGGCTCATGCATTTCTTGAGGGGCTGCCCTGCACTGACCAGAGCATGAACTGACCATCAGACAAACAGCTCCTGGCACTGTGGCTCTATCCTAAATGCACCATTGCCCAAAGCAATTCCAGGGCCTTAATTTCACTTAAAATGGCTTTTAAAGGAGCCTGGTTTGATGCCCTCCATTTCTAAACAAGGAGAGCACAGCGCTCCTGCACTCCCTGCCAGGGTCATTCTTTGAGCCTTGCAGAAAGGCTTTAAGGCAGCACAGAGCTTGTTAAGCACCAACAACTTCATCCAAAATTCGAATCAATAGCATGGGCAGTGCCTGACTTTAAAACCTGTTTTAAAACTGAATTAAAGAGCAGTTGCATTGCCAATTGACAAGATGAGAAATGTTTCCTTAGCAGTTGTTGAGATGGCAAAGTAAGGGTGAGGATGGAGCATGGAGTGGGGGAAAGAAGGGGAAAACCTTCATTTGCACAGTGGGGTTTTAACCATCATGGTCACAGTTCAAGGAATTGCAGAAACCATTCTAATCTCAAGAAAGGGAAAGCTTCCTCGGTATTTTTGATTTTAGCAAGTGCCTAGGGAAGCCGTCAGCAGCAGGAGATTTGAGTAATTTCCAGGAATCAGACATTTTATTGTGTATGACAAACGCTGGGGAAGTGTAACGGCCATTTGTGGATTTGATGAGATTATTTTGTAATTGTTCATGTACTAATTTTTTGATGGTATTTAGTTTTTTCCCTGCTGGAGGCTCCTGACTCCCTTAGACAGGGTTGTTAGTTTTTGATGATTACTTTGGAGTGGTTGGTGCTGTTGTGGCTCTCATTAAAAACTCCCTTCTGTTTCTGTTCTGCACTGGGCCAGCGAGTCTCCCTTCTCTGCTGGGATGGTTTGTGCCCCACGAGGGCCCGGGTGATCCTTGGCTCACCCTCAGCACTGGTGGCAGTCCCCATGAGCTCACTGTGCACACTCAGTGTGACTGTTTTGGCTCTTGGGAGAGCCCCCATGGGCGCTGCCAGATTGTAATGGCTGGGCTGAAGCACAGCAGGAATTGCAGTGCCCTCTGTGCCAGTGCCCAGCACAGCTGTGACATTCACTGTTCCACTGCCCTGGCTCAGGCTGCACGGGGGCTGTGGCTGCTCACTGGGGACACCTCCCACCCAAAGGCCATCAGCTGTGGGCTACAGCTCTCGGTGCTGTTCCTTGGTGCACAGTTGGCTTAGTTAAAAGCACAGGCTCTCCATGGATGTCTTGCTCAGTTACAGTCCCTGGCAATGCAGCAGTGATAGCTCTCAGTGGTTTGGGTTGAATTACTGCTGGAGTGCTGTAAGCAAGAGCTAAAGCTGTCAGCTCTTGGTTACAGTGTACTGAAATGATAGTTGGGAACACTGAAAATTTAAGAATTATGTTTTTGTCTCTGCTTAGAATTATAATATCTTCTCTCTGTTTTGAAGTCCTAGTAACCCCTGTGGGCAGAAATTAATGACAAAAGTTTGTTTAGAGGTATGTTAATGTAGAAGTTGTTAGTTTGCATCGTGCCCCTGGGGGTAATAAGTCGGGGTTGCTCGGGAGATTTCTGGTGATTTTACAAATTGCATCTGTTCTAAGTTTGTTTGCGATGGAGCCGCCGTTCTTTGTTTTGTGTCACGGTGGCGCTGTGAGCTCTTGTTGAAGTTCCCGACAGAGGCTTTGCTGTTATGTTAAATTTGGAGCGACAGCCATCGGTAAAATGTCCCTCTTTTTTTGTACTGAGGGTAAGTATGAGGTAATTTTGTGTTTTTCTCTGCTTCAGAACTGTCTCTTTTTAAAGACTTAAGTTTTTTTACAGGTAAAACATGGCTCTTTAATGGACTCTAAAGCAGTGAGGGTTTCTGCAGTAGTTTTGCCTTGAGCCTCAACAGCTCTTTGGAATTTATTTCCCAGCAGATCTTGGGACTTTGTAAGTTGTTCCCCCAGAGCAGGAGTTTGTATGGTCACGATGTGCTGTGGAGGGCTGAGCTCACCACAAGCTGAGAGCATTCGTGGCACTGTTGGTGGCTGGGCTGGTAAAAGAACCCTTTTACATTTATTGTTTGTATCAGTAAAGGCAAGGCTTTAATTCCATGAGGATGTGCTGTTCCCTTAGGACACTGCTTTTGAACTGCTTGTGCCAAGCGATCTAAAAAGGCAAGAGAAGGTTTAGTTGTGGCTTGTTGAATCAGAGAATCAGCATTTTCATGGGTTCTTGCAGTTGTAGAGTTAAAAGAGTCTTTCTGGCTGCATTTCTAATATCTCTTATTCCTGCTCTAGAAAGGGATTCGGCTTGGTCCTCAGCTTTATGGTTTGAGCATCTCTGGCTCATTAACTGATTGTTAGTTGGGCTTTAGGACTTCTAGCAGAGCCCTCCATCAGTCTGTGAAGATGCTTTCACTGTTCCAAGTCCCACAGAATATACTGTGAGTTTGTTAAAATTAGAGATTAAATGTTACAGCAGTCTGAAGGCGTGAGGTGATAAGAATCATATCTACTTCTCACCACGTTATTAAAATACTGGGAGTTTAGCTGTTGTCATTAAATCTTTTCTTAACTTCTCAATATCCTAATGTGCTATAGGCTCCCACCGAGGATTAGCATTATTTTCCTTATATCGAACTGGCACAGCAAGGATTTTTCTGTATGGTGAATGAAAATCTTCATCTCTCATGAGTTTAGGTCTAACCTCAGCCCAATCCGTCAGTTCCCGTTGTGTGTTCACGGGGCTGGGATGGAACGGGTTAAACTCTTCCTCTGATCCAGAGTCCGTGCCCTGCTTCATTTCCCTATGGAGGAGTTTGCCAATCGCGGGTTTTTCTCTCGTTCCTCTCTTTGCCGCAGTCAGAGCTCGGGTTTTTGCAGCGCTGGCAGAGCAGCCTCGCTCCTTGAGCTGGGCAGAGCTGCCCTCGCTGCCGGCCGGGCAGGGCTGGAAGATGCCGGGCGGGCCGGGGATGGCAGCGGGGGCTGAGCCGGGAGAGCGGCGGGGGCTGCGGGGCAGCGCCGGGGGCAGCGCGGCTCCGCTCGGGCTTGCGGGGCCTCTGGGCAGGGCTGGAGGGAGGGAGGGCTCGGAGACACGGCTGGGGACGCGCAGGGGCTGCACACAAGAGTGGGGAAGTGGAAAACTTTGCAGGTTGTTCAAATAAGTTCATTAAAGTGTTATCTGGAGGTCATAATTTTGTGTTTGTGTGGTTTTGGTTTATGGTAAAAGTATTGTACAGTTTGAGTTAACTGTGTCTCTCAGAGTGAAGGTGAATGCATAAGTATAATTTATTGTTGGAAACTGCTTTTGGACTTAAGATAGTAATTTTTTTAGGGTTTTTTTTTTAATATTATAAGAATTCGGTTTGATTCGAGCTTTAAGGTTTTTATAAACCTCCTTGAGTTCCTTTAATATTTTGTGCATGATGTTTTTTAATAGGAGATAATATTGGTTTCTGTTCCAGTTGAGCTAGTGATGAAGGGAGAAGTCTTGACTGTGTTGTTGGGTTTTTTTTGTAGAAGAACTAATTCTTTAGGGTCTTGTTTCTTTGTAGTAGCACTGAACCAAAAATATTTTGTGGATTTTTAACTGCCTGAAAGATAGTTGAGTTATTGTGGTTTTTTATAATGGAGGTACTGTTTTGTTGGGTTTTTTGTTTCTGTTAAGATGGGGTAACTGAGCAGTGTTTTAAAATATTTAATTTTATTATGAGTCTCAATAAAAATGAAACATGAGAAATATAAATCTCAACGTTATTCTATTAAAAGCTAACTTATTTCCTAATTGCAATACCTTATAAATGTTTTTCAAGTTATTGGCTTTTAGCACACAATACTACTATATTACTTCTAACACAAATCACCTCCATTCGTACCTCACATAGTCCTATTACTATGCATCTATCAGAGTTCTAATTCTCTAAAATACCTACTCTTTTTATAAAGCATCTTTATATATATATGTATACACGCTTATATACGCTTTTTATATTTTAAAACTTATTTCTAATTCACTGTCTCCACAATATCACCTCTATTCCATAGCTTTCCTAAGTCAACACATCTGATCTCAGTATTTGCATACAGATATACAAGACCGTGTGAACTTTCTATCAATTTTTAAAGATTCTGCACAAATCCGTTCCTCGCAGCTCCGGAGCAGCCAAAGCTCGGAGCAGCGCCCGAGGGGCAGCGGGGGCGCGGCAGCGGCAGCCGGGTGTGAGCAGGGCAGGGAGAGGCGAGCTCAGGATCCCGGGCACCCGAGCAGGGGGGACAGGGCCCTGCGGCACTGAGGGGTGACACTGAGGGGCCCGTGCAGGGGCTGCTCTCACCAGCACAGGCTCAGCCCACAGCCCCACAGCAGGAGAAGCAGCTCTGGGCTGGCTTGTGGCGGTGGCAGCGAATTCCCTTCCCCAAGCAGCAGCTCTGACCATTCTCAGACAAAGGCGAGAGAGAAAAAGAGAGAGAGAGAGAGAGAGAGACAGAGAGAGAGAGAGACAGAGAGTAGCTGAGAGACCCTTGTTCACAGTCAGGTGCCTGATGCCGAAAGAGGGATTCCTCCTCAGCAGGTGTCAGCGGTTCTTCCTCCTCTTCCACAGACAGTCCAATTGTGTCACCACATTCCGACCAGTTTGTGATTTCCCGGAGCCCAGTGCGATTAGGATTTCCCATTGGAGCTCGTTGTGTCATGAGGGCAATGCACTCCCTGCAGGCAGCATCGGTGCCGGGATGGATTGCAGAGACTTTTCCTTTGCAGCCCCAGCCCAGCGCTGGCACTGGGGATGAAGAGGCACTGAGGTGCCCCTGAGAGGAAGCGCAAGGCACAGGGCGCAGCTGAGGAAGGACAGCGCTGTGCTGGGCTCAGAGGTGAAGCTGGCACTGCCCAGTGTGGAGAAGGTCCTTTCTCGCCAGAACCCCCCGGCCCTCACCGCGGCCCCTCCGCCCGCAGCGAGCCCCGAGCTGGGGCAGCACCGACCGCGGGTCCCACCCGGGCTGGAGCCGCCTCCGAGCTCCGCCGCCGCCTCGCCGGGCTCCGGTGCCGCCGCCGCTCCGCTCCCGGGCAGACACAGCGGGCACGGCTGCTGCTGTCACCGCATTTCTGCACAGCGGGGAAACGGGAGACGCCGCTTTGGCCCATTCAGCGTGCGGGGAAAGCGGCGAGGAGCTCCCTGGCGGCCGCCAGGAGAGGAGATCGCATGGATGTGCCATTAGTGTCAGGAAAGATGTTCTCAGATGTTCATGAGAACGTAGGATGGATTATTGAGATAAGCAATATCCTAAAACAGAATCGATCTCGGGATGAGCAAAGCTGGGACGATTCCAAATATGGAATCTGCAATACCAGTCTTATCTATAAAATAATATCGTTTAGTTCAAACATGATGCTTACTTACATAACACAAAGGTTAATGCACATGCCCAACCTGCCAGGTTATTCAGAGGACAGCGAGGAAGACAGTGAGCCTTCCTCTGAAGAGACCCTCAAAGGCCAAAACACCGCTCAGCAACAGGTGGAACATGCACTTTGCAGTCCAGTGACATAGATTTAAAGAATTAAAAATAGGAGGGGATTTACAGGAAAATATTGATGAATATCTGCTAGCATACAGTATATAAGTTGTGTTTGGATCCTTTTGTCCTTTGTACGTGAGGCAGGGTGAGAAAAACCCTCCCCATACCCCGATCAATTTTGCTTATGCTTTATCTAAACCACTGCCAATTTTTTTCTTTGCATCTGCTTGATTATTTTAAATTGTATTATTTTATATAAAATTGCTGCTCAACTAAAATTGGTGCTAAATTTTATTTTGTGGTTTATTAAATTAGATATATAGGGACTTGATTCATAAAGATTTAGTTGTACCTAGGAGTGAGTGCTCAGGAGAGAGGCTGGCAGGGTTACTCAGAAACAAGGGGATTTCTGAATGGGCGGGGAGAAATTGTCCAGGACAGTCCCCTGGGGATGGTAGTGAAGTTTTAACTGTTCCAACATTTTTAAGAGGTTTGTATTAGCTTTTAGACATGAACTCCAATAGTAGATCTTGGGGAGACCTGATGGACATATTAAATGACTTGGGAAAATTAGAGGAAGAGCTACAGAAAGTTGTAGAAAAAGTGCAGGAAGTGTTTGTGTGCAAAGATTGTACATGTATGAGGGTCAAGCACAGGGGAAGGGAAAGGAGGAGAGAGAGAGAAGGTTTTAAAACAGCAAGAAAAATGCAGAAGGGTTCACAAAAGCATTGAGACATCAGGGTAATCTAAATTCTACCCCAATGACTCGAGACCCACCTGTTTCTATTGCCATGAGAAGGGACACCTGTGGAAATTTTGCAGGAAAAGGAAGCAGGATGAAAAGGGGTTTCAGGAGGACTAGGGGTGTCAGGGACTGTATTCAATGAGGATTGAAACACCAAAAGAGCCCTTGATTAAATTAAGAATTGGTCCTCACAAGGACAAGCACTTTGTGATCATTTTTTTAAAAATGTATGGATATATAGGAATATTTGAAATCAGAAAACACATTAATCAGGGGCATTTCACATGTTGAAAAGTGAACAAAAAGGTGTGGAAGACTCATCCCCTTGGGGGTGGCTATATAGTATACAGACCATTTAAAAGGATCCAGGTTCATTTTGCCAAATTATCCAGTGGGCAGGTGGAAATATCTATTCGTTATTAATTGACTCAGTGGATAGAAGCCATCCCTGCAGCTCGGGCTCCAGCTCAAACAGTAGCCAAGATGTTGTTGAAGCCTATTATTCCAAGATTTGGATTACAATTGAAAGGGATAAAAGCAAATAATTTGGGGTAAAAGTTTTTACAGGAATGAATGCATGTTTTATGTAGTTTGGCCAAACTATGTGTGTGAGTGTTTGATACGTGGTATTTGTTTTGTTTCTCAAAGTAATTGTGTTACAGCAGAGGGAAAATGTGCAATGTGTACCAAAGGCTGGCTAAAAGTATAGTTTATGTCCACTAGAAATTTTTATACAAGCTACTAATTGTAGGCATTGGATGTAACTATTGTAAGGAGCGGTTTAAACATTAACAGGTATTAACATTGCCGCAGGGGTTACCCAACATCAGGGGTGGTGCAAAGTGTGGACACACTGATACAGTAGTGAGCTCAGCTGGAACATACAAACGGTGTAACTACAGATGGAAAACTTGGTAATGTCGTAAAATTTTAACCTCTGCTCAAACACCAGCTTGCCATCAATTCTGGAATCATTGGGGTGAATAACCCCGCTGTGTTTGGAGACCAAACAACATCACAAAGAACGAATTCAGCATTTCCTGAGACTCTGGGATCAGGGACTGGTGCCAGCAGCAGAGGTCCAGAAAGAAACAGAGCACTGGACGTGTGCTGGGCATGGCCTAGGCTGTGCCCCGTGGGCTTGTATTGTCTGTACAGTTTAACTCGTGGTGGAACGTAACCAAAATAGGAACAAGGGGAAAATCAACTGCTTTGTTTAACCTGCTTAAATCGCTTATGTGACCAGCTTACAATAGCATGCCTTTACAGTGATTTTATAGGAACACCTTTAAGTAATAGAGATAGAACCTTTAATGCAGCTGTTCAATGAAGAGAAGACAGAGACCAATGAGTTTTAGCTGTAACAGCTTATGAACAGGCAAGAGAGCAAGTGTGCCATTGTGGAACAGATAATTGTGTTATCACTGACAGCTGTTGGGGGAAGGAAATCTATGAGTCACACCATAGATTTGTTTCTCCTACAGACAGATGGGCATTGCAGGCGTGTTTACTGGTGGCAAAGATTAGTAAGTAATTAACCGCAACGTCAGAGTGCAAAGCAAACAGTCAGTTAGATCTTGTAAGAATTTTTTTATTGCTTAACTAAAACATTTTAGTATTTGTTTTATAGAAAAGAGTGGTTAAACATTACCTGTGGTTGGCACATCTCCGAAGCCCCTTTTACTTAATTAAAAAGAACTGTCAAATAACCCAGGGAAAGCGATAGGACTGTGCCTCCAGGGTGTAAGGATCCTGTGCTATCATCCTTGCACCCAGGTGGGCTACACAGAAATAGTATCCTGTGCTATAATCATTGCATTGAGGGGTGCACACAGCAATAGTATCCTGTGCTATAATCACTGTATGCAAGGGGTAAGAGTGGAGATTGGCTCAGCAGAAATGGTACCAGCAATGAGGTTCCAGGACACAATCTCTGCTCCCGAGAAGACAATCTCAGCCCTTGGCTGCAGCCCAAGGGGCCGTGAGAGAGGTGGAGAGTCCAGACTCCTGAGGTACCTGCTCCTGACATGGATCCTGGTACCCTGTGCATCTGCAACCCCTGCAATAAATGCTACCAGCTCCTGTGGGACAGCCACAATTCAATGACTGTTTTTGCAGTACATCACTCTGTGGATGCTGAATGTTACAACCAGACAAGTTTACAAACTTGCCACAGAAATGGCTGAGCCTATTGAGGGGGAGTTAATCTAGGATTGGGCCAATGGACGCCTTCATGCCCTGACTGCCCCACAGAGGGAGAATTCCTTTGTTTCCCGGAAAGAGAAGAGTGGGGAAATTCAGAGCAAAACCAGCAAGGTAAGAATAAAGGGAAAAATCCAAGAGTGTTGTATAACCAATGAAGGCAGCAAAATAGCGACTGGGATTTGCCAACCTCAGGTAGAAATCTTTTTGTAGACTTAATGCAAAACATAACAACCAAGCTGGATTTATCAAGGGTGGATTTATGGGTGAACTCAAATGGCTGAAAGATGGTCATGGAGGGGTGAAAGTCTTGCTCCAGAACACTTTTAAAAAGGGAAATACATACAAATTTCTGAGAAAATAAAATTGCCTGAAGGGTGTACTTTAAATCACCAGGTAATTGGAGCAGTTTGTATAACTTGAGAAGGAAAGAACTATACCAAGAACTATACCAAAGAGGTGGGACATACCACCTGTGAATCTACCTTAATTATAAATTCAGATAATAGAACTATGACCTGATGGCCAAACAAAACCCATGGGTATTGGAGAACAACAAAGAGAAACGATTGCAAATGGGACAATCAAATTAATCTGTGCTGGTATGATAGTTCCGCAGCTGGCCCTTACCATTCCATAGAAAATATAGATCCCTATTGGAATCAACCAGACAATATAAGTAGAACATGGAAGGCCCCTGATGGGCTATATTGGATTTTTGGACAGTGAGTGTGCAGTCAGCTACCCCGGAGATGGAAAGGGACCTGTAGGTTAGGAGTTATCCAACCCTCCTCCTGCACCCTGCCCTGGTCCAAGGGAAATCCTCTGGAGAAAGCCCCACTTGATAAAGCCATGGGCAATAACAAAGCAAACATAAACCTTTTGAATAGGGGCAGCTATAAATGGAGTGAAAATGAATGGCACTCAGAAAGGATCATAAACTTTTACGATCTGGCTATTTGGGCTCAAAACAGATCTGGGGAATATAGAACCCCAAACTATACATTAAATCGTTTGATAAGACTGCAAAAGGTAATTGAGGTCAGTTGGAACAACACAGTTCCAACAGTTGGTACCCAACAAAGCATGCATCGTCTAGTAACAGTGTATCAGAGCAGATTGGCCTTGGATTATTACTGAGATTCAGTCTTTTAATAGAAAGCATGAATCAATATTATCAAAAGAGAAAATGGGAGAAATTGTGCTAAATGAATATGATTCATGCTAAGAATTGTAACTATATCCATATTTTAGAAAAAATTTGTTAAATGTAATAGAGGAAAAGGATATGTAATTAGTGTCATGAACCAGATGTTCTCAGATGTTCATGGAAAAATAGGATAGAGGATGGAGTACTGAGATAAGCAATATCCTATAACAGAATCAACCTTGGAACAAACAAAGCTGGGACGATTCCCAAAGCAGAATGGGTCTTGGCATGGACAAAATTGGGATGATTCAAGGTACGTATGACATAATAAACCTCATTTTTGGAATATAAAGCTGGCTTCTATAACACAAGACTTGGGGCACATGTGCAGCCTGTGGGGTTTTTCAAAGGACAGTGAAGATGAGGAGAAGCCTTCATCAGAAACAATCCCTGAAAGGCCAAAAGACCCCTCAGCAATAGGCGGAGCATGCACTGGGCAGTGCAGTGACATAGATTTCAATAATCGAAAACAGGAGGGGATTTACATTTGCAGGAAAAGATTGATGAGTATGTGTTAGCATACAGTATATAAGTTGTGTTTGGATCCTTTTGCCTTTTGTACGTGAGGCAGGGTGAGAAAAACCCTCCCTGTACCCCAGTCTATCGGTTTTGCTTATGCTTTATCCAAACCACTGCCAAATTATTTTATATCTGCCTGATTATATTTGATTGTATTATTTTATATAAAATTACAACTCAATAAAAATTGGTGCTAAGTTCTAATTTTGTGGTTTATTGAATTAGACATATAGGGACCTCATTCATAACAGTGTAGTCACTTTTATTGTATTCTCTGTGAGAGGACACAAAGTTGCAAAGCTTTGCTAAGCTTTGCTCCTCCCTCCTCTCCCTGAAAAAGCTGAGTCTTACAGTGCCCTGTGCAGTGACTTTGGTGCTGATCAATCACTAGTGCACTCATTTCCTGCTGTGAGATAGGATTAGGAAAAAGTGAAAGCAGGCTTAAAACTTAAAAAAGGTATAAAGAAAATTTTATTAATAGTAACTAAAAGGAATAAATTAGCAAGAATTAAAGCAAACCCTTCAGAAAACTTCTAAAACCTCTACTCCTCCCACAACTTTTTTTTCTCCACTGACAAAGTAAAGAAACAAAACCAAACATTTCCAGTTAGTTTACTACCTCTAAAAAATCTTTCTTCAGTTCATTTAGAGAGAGAAGTCCCTCTTGTTAGTGTTATGGACACTTCTCCACAAGAGGAAAGAGTTTTCTCCTGGTTCCTAATTTGGTCACAAATAGCAGCCGCATGGGTGAAATTTATCATGAAGCTTCTGTCATTTTCTACATCCTTCCTACAGCTTGTTTATGGGTCATGATGACTTATGGGGTATTGTTTTAGTATGAGCTGGTTAAAGGCAAAAGTGATTATTATTTGTTTCCAAAATAATTTTCTTCCCTGGAAACAGAGATTTTCTCCTGGCATTATGGGATTACTCTTCTCTTTCGCTGTTCAATCTTCTTATGGGATTACAGCTACTTTAACATTTGCTTACTTTAGTGTGGAGGCCTTTGTTGGATATCAATTTGAACCCTCCATCTTCCCATAGTTTTATGCATTATAGGAAAAAAGTGTCATCTCCATAGCTTATAACAGGATTTCAGCTTTAAAATCAAAGCATCTCCTCGTCCCTCCAGTTTCGGACTTAACTTCCCCCTGACTGACCGTGATGTTTTCATGTTGTTCTTTTACACGTTTGTATCTTGTTCTTTTCTCTCACTCGAGTTAGTACTGAAGCACTGAAAGGGTTTGTGTGCTGCTTGGAGCCTGCAGGTGTTTGCCCTGACCCCGTTCCAGACCCGGAGCTGCGGCTGGGGAGCGGCTCCGATCTGATCAGCCCGGCCGGAGCTCAGCAGCAGCACCAGCAGCACCAGCAGCAGCACCAGCACCAGCACCAGCAGCACCAGCAGCAGCAGCAGCAGCAGCACCAGCAGCAGCAGCAGCACCAGCACCAGCAGCAGCAGCAGCACCAGCAGCAGCAGCAGCGCTCGGGGCTGGGCTGGCTGGGACAGGGGCGGCTTCTCCTTGCCCTGCCCGATGGCTGCGGCCGCTTCTCTGCGGTAAAATCCCGATGCTGGCCTGGGGCTGCTCCCGGGGCTCGGCTGGGCCGGGCTGGGGCTGTAACAAGCAGTGAGATGAGAGCAAGGCCGGCTCCATCCGGCCCGCAGCATCCCCCTCTCCCTGCCCGGCAGCGGGGCCGGGATGGGGAAGGGACCCAGCCTGGCCCCGTGGCAGCGCCCGCCCGGCTGTGGTACCTCACTCCCGGCCAGACGGGGAAGGGGAAATTCCCGGGTTCCTTTGGTCTTTATCAGTGTCTTTAACAGAGGTGTGATAGTGTGATAGCTTCTTAGTGGTTCAACAGAGCACTAGGTTTCTGTAGTTAGAAAAAGAGCTTTTGTTTCACTTCCCTAAATTCTTCCCATGTCAAACTGTGACTCATTGTAATGCTCTGTTACTGCCTCAGTCTCGTTTTCAAGATGCCCCGGTCACCCTAAAAACGTGACTGAGAAAATACCTGAAATACAGTGGAAAAATCACTGTTCCTTCTCCTGGTAAAATGTAGAAGTTTAATAAAGGACTTTAATAGGAGACAAAGACAACAAAGCAGAGGTTACAGGCAGGTGTGTCTCGGCCCTCAGCATGGAGCACACCTGCTAGTTTGGAAACACAAATTATATAGCATTTCTTTTGCATCAGCCTGGTGCATATGTAAACTTTTCCCCAACACCTGCTACTTTGGAAACACACTTATACAGCATTTCTATTGCATCAGCCTGGTGCATATGTAAATTTTTTCCCAAACTAGTTTACATGTCCCAAGAACTGTTTTGCATGGCTCTTCCTCGGGTCCTGCTTTTTAGAGCATGCATGTTTCTTGGTTGTGGTTTTAGTTAATTTTATCATCACCTTCAGTTCTTGGGCCTGGGTCCACACTGCCTTCAGAAGATGAGTGCTGATAGCTGGCATCATATATTCCTTGGATATTAACTCAACCAAGCAGGCATTTTAACACAAGCATATCTAGATCAGCTACTTCCAAGTTTTTGTTAACAACAGAAATAGAAACTATGTACTTTCAGCAAGATCACTTTAACACCACACATATAGAATCCATTTTAATATAGGCAAAAGGCCAACACCATAATATATATCCATAACACAGAGTTTCATTTTTTACACTTTACCTGAAATCATTGTTTTCCCATTGATTTTGATGTCAAAACCATTCAGTGCAACTGTTCTCCATACAAGGAAACCTTCAGACATGTTGACTCTTGCTGCCAGTAGAAGAGAATTTTCAGTAATTTCTGCAGTTTGCAGTAGTAGTCTTAGTGTTTGTGTGCTTCAGTAGTGTTCATCCAGCCACACTTCATGTAAAAACAGAATTGCCAAAAAACAAATATTTCAAGTTGCACCTAAAGTGTTTCTGTATTTTATGTCCCTTTGTATGTCAGAGAAGAGTTGAGCTTAAGAGATGAAAATCTGCCTCTATTAAAAACAAAGAGAAATTTTACTTTTATGGGACCCTCATTTTACCTCAGATGTCTGTGATTCGTTATTGGTTTTGCCCCCTGAATGTGAATGCAATTTTCAGCACCAGCTGGGCTTTGTTGGAAATGGTATTGGGAACCCACAAGAAAAGTTCCTCATTTCAGTGGCTGAGACCATGGTGAGGTTTTTAGCATTTCCTTCTCTCAGGTGGGATCTGATGGCCTGAGGTGGCCTTGTCTCCTCAGGGATTTCATGCCCTGAGGAAGCAAAGGCTGATGGAATGTGCTTGATCCTCTCCTGTCTAATGAGGAGGAACAGCATCCAGCAGAGCTGGAATCACCTTCTCCATTCCTGATTTCTGCTGCCAACAGATCACTGGGCTCTCTCAGGGTCCAGAAGTCACTTTTCCTTTTGGATGGATGGCCTGAAGGCACCCAGGGGCTGCAGGCTGGGACTGCTTCAGAAATCCCTTTGGCTTGGAAGGATCCTTCTACCTGAGAGCTGAATGGGCTGTGCCAACCCCAGAGTGAGAGGGACTCACAGCAACAGAATTAAAGGCTGGTGAGAGAACCCAAAGAATAGACTGTAACATGCAGAGCAGGTGAGAGAGAACAAAGGAAGATTGAAGACATCTGAAAAGTGGAGCCAAGCTGCCACCAGCTTAAAGATTGCTTAACTAACACTTTAGGCAGGGAGTTTGAACTGTATCAATTATTGATGTAATTGTCCTGTTTTAATAGATGAGAATCACAAGCATCTGTTGAGGGGAAGTACACAGGGAACCATCAGAGGTATTGGGGCAGTTTCCTTAAGGACCAACAAGCAGAGTGAAACAAGAAATAGAGGGCAAGACCAGGTTGGCCGCTGTGTTCATCACCATGAAGATTCCATAGCCCTGCTGTGGGCAGCAATCCCACAGTCATGGCAAGGTGGGGGCAAGAAAGGCACCCCAGACCTCTGTCACTGCTCAGCTGTCTTTTAATACAACAGGGACCAGAAGGCAAGACTGAGTTGGCCTCTGTACTCACCACTAAGATTCCCCTGCTATGAGCAGAAGATGGGGTTAAAAAGCCAAACCAGACCTCTATGATCCCGTTTTGTCCATTCCAAATAAGTCTGTCTAAAGAAAACCTGAGATTTTTTTCTTCTGTTCTCACTGTCCTCATCCTCATAAACAGATTCTAGTATGACTCATTAAAATTTTATTTGAGAGATTATCAGAATTGAAAATGGCAGTTAATTCTTCAAGCCAAATGAGTCAGGAAAAGATGGTTTTCTTTAATAGATGAATATTGTGATGGTTGACTCTCACAATTGAGAGACAGATATTAGGTGTATGTTTGGACAAGTTTTGTAGATGTAGAGTGCCGTTACTATAATATATCCCCTCACAGACCCCCTTTCCCTCCCCTTGCAGCAGCCTCAGTTCCCAGGGCATTTGGGGAGGGCCGGCTCATTGCCACGAGGGGCCACAGGACAACACCTGAGCTCCAGTCAAGGTGTGAGGAAGTGATCTCCACCTGTGGAGGGCAGAGAAGGAGCTGACTGACAAAACTCTGGGAGGGGCTGAGGGTATAAAAGGCAGAGCATCCATTTTATAAATGAGCACATGGCTGCTAGTCCCAGACACCACCAGCACTGTAATTTTTCCTTATTCAGTCTGTTGTATTTTTTTAAGGTTAAAAAAACGTTTAAGATTTTAAAAGTGAGGGTGGCTTCTCACTTCTTGTCAAGGACAGTCCAAAATTCTCACCTTCGTGCCAGTTTGTGATGATTTCCAGGAGCCCAGGGCAATTTGGATTATGCAATCAAGCTTGTTGTAAAATGTTATAAATAACAAATATGGGTATTGGCTTTTGCATTTATGTATTAAGCCAATACCCATATTTGTTATTTTTGTTTTGCAAGTTAGTATTGATCACAAAAATCCTGATATAGCGCAATTTGTAATTACTGCTTTTGATACAGTACCACCTGTCAGTTTATCTATGCACCCTATAGCTTTTATAGATGGAGGCGTAATAGATACTATCTTAGATCATAGCATAACAAAGACTGTGATATTGTGGAATGATTGTTTCATGTAACTAACTCAGAAAATGGTGTAAAATTTCCCACACTCAGGGACTTTCTTATCAGAAAGACAAGATAACAGAAACCAGAGCGTGGAAAAAAAAAAAGACTCCAGTGACCCTCGTTATCAGGAAGTGAAAATACAAGAAGATAAAACCATAAGAAAACATAAAATATATTAGTTTAAGGCACAAGATGGCCTGAAGAGAAGTCAAAAGTTAAAAACAAACAAAACAACATGTAAATTGAAAGTAAAGTTTGTGCACACAGCTCACATATGTAACAGTACATATGTTTCTCATGTGTATTGAGGGCAATGCACTCCCTGCAGGCAGCATTGGTGCCAGGATGGATTGCAGAGACTTTTCCTTTGCAGCCCCAGCCCAGCGCTGGCACTGGGGATGAAGAGGCACTGAGGTGACCCTGAGAGGAAGTGCAAGGCACAGGGCGCAGCTGAGGAAGGACAGCGCTGTGCTGGGCTCAGAGGTGAAGCTGGCACTGCCCAGCGTGGAGAAGGTCCTTTGTGCAGCCCCTGTTACAGGGGAGCTTGGGCCTTGCTGCAGAGATATGGCCGCGAATTTGAGCAGTTGTCACTCTTCAATCTCTCATCAGCCAGGTACACACACTGGGAATTGCCAAAGACAGGAACCCTGCAGGGAGGAGCAGAGCCAGAGCTGGTTTCTCCGTGCCTTAGGTTGGAAACCACGATTTTTTCTTACCATCTGTTAGAGGAAGAGCAGTTATTTTGTGTTAACTGGGCAGTTTTCTTCATCTCCTCTACAATCAATCCTCCCTCCAGCAGATATATTCTGTAAATGGCCAAGTGAATGTCACTGCATGGCTGATAAAATTCTATCATCCCATTGTGAGATGCTCTGCCCAGGGAGTGGAGCCAAGCATTCCAACCTGGATATAGCATGATGTTTGGAACACCATAGCAGCCTGTGCCCACTGGATTCCCAGAGGAAGACCAGGCCCATCTACACCACAGCTGGACCTTCTGAGGAAAACTCCAACCTTCTACAGGATCACTGATCCAACACAACCACACCTGTCACTGCAGGAGAGCTGCAGCCACCACTGAATGGGACTGCTACCACCACCCTGACCCAAAGAATGTCAGGACATGTTCTGACACAGTCAGTAGGGGGTTTTTTTGTTTCTATGATTACATTTGTGTATTTAGTTCTCCTAGTCAAGAAGTGTTATTCCTACTCTCACATCTTTGCCTGAGAGCCTTTTAAGTTCAAAATTATAATAATTCAGAGGGAGGGGGTTTAGGTTTTCCATTTCAGGAAAGGCTCCCGCCTTTCTTAACAGACACCTATCTTGCCAAACCAAGACACCAGGGGAAGCCCTTGTGCCCCTGTGCCCCCAGGCCCTGCCCGGCTCCCCGGCACTCACCGCGAGCTGTAGCTGCTGCCGTCCCCCCAGTGCAGGCGCTCGCCCCGTCTGCGCATCCCGAGCCAGAAATCGCCGTTCCCGCGGAGGCGGAAGAGCAAATCCTGCCCAGGAGAGAGGAGTGGGAGCTGCCCCGGCCCCTCGGGGGGACACGTGCCCGGGGCTGCCCCCGCACGCCGGGGCTCCTTCCCTGCAAGGCCCCGGCCCAGGGCTGCAGCCCCGGCCCTGCGAGCACCGAGCCCGGCCCAGGAGCGCCCCCAGGCTGCCCTCAGCCACCCCACAGCGCCCGCAGCCCCTCACTCACCATGGCCTCCTCATCCTGGGCAATGGCCAGGGAGGCATTGAGCTCGGAGCACCGTTCCTGACCCTGATCCCATGTGCTATAATCCTTTGACAAGTAGTAGCAGACCGCCTTGTGCCCAACCCAGTCAAAGGGACAGCCCAGAACACACTGTGGAGTCGCAGGTGTGACTGGAAGCTGTGGTGCTGCAAGGGGGAAGAGGAGAAGGTCTGAGGATTCCCCTGTGCAGGGAGCAGGGAGCCCGCTCTGCCCCGAGGGGCTGGGCCCAGGCTGCTGCCCCTCCCTTACCTGGCTGCACAGCCAAGGCCGCCCCCAAAGCCAGCACCAGCACCAGGAGCAGCAGAATCAGCACCGCCGTGCCCACGGGATGGCACCTGAACCGTTCACCTGGAGCAGGAAAGAGCTGCTGGCTGCCAGAAGCAGAGCCGGCCCTGCAATCTGCTCAGCCCATGGCCAGGGAGCAGAGCAGGGAGCCCTGAGGCAGTGTGGGCCTCCCTCAGCTGGCAGCCAGAGAGCCAAGAGCCTGGCCACAGGCAGGGACACAGCTGTGGGCACAGGCAGGGACACAGCTGTGGGCACAGGCTGCAGCAGGAGAACTGCACAGCCTGAGGGTAGCTGGGGCTCTTGCTTCCAGCCACGGATGGGGCCCAGCAGAGCACGAGGCCTCTTCCAGACATCGGGAAACAGCCACACACCTGCCAGCCCTGGCCTTGGGAGGGGACACGGGCCCCTGCCTAAAGCCCACAGGGGTGGTCCTGCACTCACCCAGGAATCTTCTGAGTCTATTCCCTGTTGCTGATCTGTTCTTCAGGGGCTCCTTCACAGCTCCAGAAATGGAGCAAAGTTCACTCTCCTCCTGCTCACAGCCAGTATCTCTCTGCGTGGAATAAACGGCTCTCGAGACATCAGGAGTGCTGCTGGCAAAGCCTTTGGGAGTTCGGCCTCGGGAACAGCTTTGCAGCCGCGCTGATGGCACCCTGAAAGGGACACGGTGAGAGGTCGCTGCTGGTGCCGGCCGTGCGGGGGCTCAGGAGGGCGGTGGCAGCTGTGGCTGCGCTGTCGCCGCTGCCCAGAGGTGCGGCAGCAGGTGCGGAGACAAGCGCAGCCTCCGGGAGCTCTGCGGTGGCCGCAGCCGCGGCCCCTGTGGCTCTGCAGCCGCTGCAGCCCAGCTCCGTGCCGGGCCGGGCGCTGAGAGCGCCTGCGAGCTGCCGGCTGCTGCTGGCCCGGGGCAGCTGCGGCTCGGAGTCCGCCTGCCGAGGGGCGAGAAGCAGCAGCCCCGGGCTGCTCACCATTGTGCCCCGCATGATTCCCTGCCCCGGCGCCTCGGAGCCCGGGCACACCGAGCGCCGGCACGGCCGCCGCGTCTCCCTGCCTGGGCACACGGAGCGGCTCCCGGCACAGAGCGGAGCGCCGAGGAGCCTCGGCCCCGGAGCAGGCTGCATGCACCGCTTTGTGCCCGCACTCGGCGCCTGCAGCGCTTTGGGCTCTGAGGCACTGGGTTCAAGTTCATGCCGTGCCAGCCCCGAGCCGGGCACGGACACCTCCCGCCCGAGCAGCGGCCCCGAGCCCGGTGCCCACGGCCGGGAACGGTGCCGGGCACGGAGCAGCCGCCTCCGTCCTAGCGAGAGCAGCCGCGATGAGCCATCGCTGCCGCGGCACCGGCTCCATCCCGGCCATCCGGGCAAGGAGGAGAGCGCGGGCAGCCGCTCCCTCGGCTGCGATCCCAGCGCAGGGGGCACACGGGGGAAGCCGGCACCAGGAACTCGCCAGAACCCCCCGGCCCTCAGCGCGGCCCCCTCCGCCCGCAGCGAGCCCCGAGCTGGGGCAGCACCGACCGCGGTCCCACCTGGGCTGCAGCCGCCGCCTCGCCGGGGTCCCGGTAGCACCGCCGCTGCAGAATGAGATGAACCCGGCGCCCGCCGCCCCTCCCATCCCGGCCAGGTTCCTGGAGCACTGGGGCTGGTGCCACCGGAATGAAACTCCACGAGAGCACTCGGGCTGGTGCCGGAGTTGGGATCGGACGTCGCTGTGGGAGCGGCTTTTGGGCGGTTTGACCAATCAGCGTGCGGGGCAGCAGCGCGGGGCGGGGAGCAGCGTGGGCGGTGTCGTCCTGGGCCGGGCCGGGCCGGGCCGGGCGCGTTATGGAAATTACCGGAGCGTTTTTGCTTTCTTGTACGAAAGTCACTCTCTGTGCCACATTGGGAGCCAGATCCAGGGGCATCTTCAGAAACAGAAGCGATGCGAGGAGAGGAGTCAGGTCACTCCTGTCCGGCAAAAACCTTGCTAAGAAAAGGGCCCCAGGCCGTTGCCCTGGTGAAGAACCGGAGCCCCGGGGAAGCCGCTTCTGTGGGTCTGTACAGGGAATTGCGGCAGGGATTCTTCGGCCGGGCTGGGCCCGGCCAGGTGCTCGGTGCCAGCAAAAGCGCTCTGTGCATCTCCTTCTGCCCCCGGCAGAAAACCCAACACAGCAGGAAAAGCCTTCATTTGCACAGTAGATTTTTAACCATCATATTCACATCTCCAGGACTTGTAGAAACCATTCTAATTTCAAGAAAGGAAAAGTGTCTTGGATATTTTTCATTTCAGCAGGAGCCTAAGGAAGCCCTCAGCAGCAGGAGATTGGGATAACTGCAACGCTGCTTTCTGGAGCAGAGGGAGCCGGATGCTCCTCATAGCCAGACCTTCACCCACAGCAGCCAGAAGGTAGAAAAACAAGGACCCAGCAAAGCCTTAAGTGGTGAACGGGTTATCAAGGATTTTGGAAGGAAAGAACAAGGTCTGGGAAACAGAACCTGGAAGGTGACAGAGGAAGGAAAACGGGAGGCAGCTGCGGCCTCTTCAGGTTCGAAAAGAGAAGAGAAAAGAAGGGAGGAGGAAAGGAAAGCCTGGCACTACATTCTAATGCAGCCGGCCCAACCGCTTTGGTCTCTGCCAGTGAACACGCAGCGGCTCCGGGCACAGAGCGCAGCGCTGCCGCCGCCATCGCGCCGCTCCTCCCCGGGGGCGGAGCGCTTTGGGCCCCGGCGCGATGGAGGCGCTGCGGCGGCCGGCGCTGCCCGAGGTCGCGGTGCGCTCCCGCCTGTTCGCGGCGGCGGCGGCGGCGGGCCCGGGCGGCGAGGCGCTGCTGCGGCGCTGCGCTGAGCTGGCCCTGGTGCGCTTGGCCCCGCTCCTGGCCGCCTGCGTGTGGCAGCGGCAGCCGTTCCGCCTGCGGTACGTGCCGGGCCGCGGTGAGGCGGGAGCGAGCCGGGAGGCACGGCGGGAGGAGCGCCCGGAGGCGCCGGACACGGCCGGGGACCGGGAGAGCGTGAGGGGGATCCGGTGGCAGGGAACCCGGGAGCCTGTGAGGGGAATCCGGCGGCCGGGAACCGACGGCGTTTGAGGGGAAAGCGGGGGTGGGGGGTGGTGTGAGGAGAACCCGGCGGCCGGAATCAAGGAGCGTGTGAGGGGGAACCGGGAGCTTGTGAGGGGCAACCGGGAGAGTGTGAAGGACAGCTGGCGGCCGGAGACCGGGATCTTTTGAGGGTAATCCGGCGGCCGGGAAGCAGAAGCGTGTGAGGGGGGTCTGGGCCGTGTGAGGAGGACCCGGTGGCCGGGAATCAAGGGCGTGTGAAGGGAAACCGGGGGGGTGTGAGGGGAACCTGGCGGCCTGGAACCAGAAGCGTGTGAGGGGGAACGGGGATCGTTTGAGGGGACCCGGCGGCCGGGAACCGGGAGCCTGAGAGGGGGACCTGGCCGGTTCGAACCAGGAACGAGTGAGGGAGAACCGAGGCCATGTGAGGGGCACACAGCGGCCGAGAATCGGGATCTTTGTAGGAGAGACCGGCGGCCGGGAACTGACGGCGTGTGAGGGGGACCCGGGGCGGGAGTGTGAGAGGAACCCGGCGGCCAGAAACCAGGAGTGTGTGAGGGGGAACCGGGATCGTTTGAGGGGAATCCGGCGGCCGGGAACCGACAGTGTGTGATGGGGAACTGGGGTGTGAGGAGAACCCGGCGGCCTGAAACCAGGAGCGTCTAAGGGGGAATTGTGGCGTGTGAGGAAGATCCGGCGGCCGGGAACCGAGGGCGTGTCAGGGGGGGCCCGGCGGGCTGGAACCGGGAGCGTGTGAGGGGGACCCGGCGGCTTCCCCGACTCTCGGTGTCACAGCACGGGTTAACCCAGTGAGGCATCTGGTGCCACCTCCCTGCTGCAGCCGGGCCGTCCCCGAGCACAGGACACAAGATTCTGTCAGCAGGGTCTGGGATATCCGCAGTGAGGGAGACTCCGTAGCCCGTGTGGACAATCTGTTCCCGGGCACGGCGTTGCTGAGGCGCCTCTCCTCTCTGTGCCCCGTGCAGGCGAGATCCCGGCGCACTTGGGCGGCACCGCGGTGTTCGGGGATAACGTGGAGGATGAGTGGTTCATTGTGTAGCTGCTGCGGGAGATGAGCAGGGAGTTGCCGGGGCTGGCAGCCAGGTAAGGCGGGTGCTGCTGAGCTGCTTTAGTGGGAGGGCTGCCAAGGGGCAGTGCCTGTGCTCTGAAGGTCCTGTCTTACCACGGCCCATCCTTGGAGGTGTTTCCCCATCCCAGACACGTTGGAAGTGTCCAAGGGCAGGTTGGATGGGGCTTGGAGCAGCCTGGGCTAGTGGAAGGTGTGCCTGGCTGTGGCAAGGGTGTTGGAACCAGGTGTTGATCTTTAAGATCCCTTCTAACCTAAGCCTTTTTATGGGTTTGTGAATATTAAAAAAACCCCAGCAGACATGGATTCAGAAGTGTGCTGTTGTGCTCTGCAAGGCTTTTCCTGCTGAATTTCCAATTTCTCCTTGGCCAGTATTGATGACAACGATGGAGAGTTTCTCTTGGTAGAAGCAGCTGATTTTCTCCCAAAGTGGCTGAATCCTGAGAACATAAAAACAGGGTGAGTAAAACTTGTGTACAGTTGGGAAGGGGGAGCCAGTGGCCTTTTCTGTAGCAGCTGGAGTTTTCTCTTGCACCTCTAGCCAAGTTGTCTGACTGCCTCTGAAAATCCAGAGTGCTGTCTGTCCCTGACTGTTGTTCCCTTCAGGAGCACTCCTGTATCCACCTGAACTTTCAAGTTCTGCTAGAACCAATTTTTTACAATATTGTGGAGTGTTTAGGCCAGAGGATTTGCTGCCCTCAGGGTAGGGAATGCTCAGGGCTGGAGTGTTGCTGTCTCTGTAAGGACACAGGCTTTGTCTAGTCCAGGTGAAATAATGAGCAGACACCTTCACCTGGGTATGGATGGTTGCTAATGGCAGTGGATTGGAATGGAGATCATTAATTTGGTCATTAGCAAAAAGTTGTTCAATTATTTTTCCCCTACTCCAAGATTCTTACAAGGGCTGGAACACAACACCAAAATGAATTTCAAGTGTGTCCCTGGAGTGTCAGGCTCATACTTTGCTTTGTTTGAGGGAACAGACAGAGTGAGGGAGTTGAGAACGTTGCATTCAGGGCTTTTCTTAGGATCAGGAACCAGCAGAGGTCACATGTGACACCTGAAATGCTGCTTTTTAATGCCTGGGATGTTCTGAAGCAGTTAGGCTGTGCTGGTTCTCCTGAAGCACTTCTCCATTTGAAGAGACATGTGTAACAATTATTCTTGTTAGGGAAACAAGGTATATTTGATGAAATTTGTTGTAGTTCAAACAGGGATTTTTCCTGGTTGGATCGTGGTCTCTGGCATCTCAAATAACCTTTTTAGAAAAGCTCTGCTGCTTCCTGCCTTGGTTCTCTATTTGTCCTTTCTATTGTCAGTGTCCAAGCAGATGCATTTGTGCGTGCAGTGAACTGTTCCATGGCTGTGTGTGAGTGCTCCTGCCCTGTGTGACGGGAGCATTCCTGCCTGCCAGGTGTTCTTTTACAAAGGAGAGCTGCACATCATTGCGCCGGGGGAGCCCTGGGAGCAGGGCTGGGCCCTCTCTGCTCCCCGTGCCACGGTGCCGCAGGCGCTGGCTCTGTTATCCACCCGCGCCGAGGAGTTCCTGGCTGCAGAGCCCATCAGAGCTGCGCTCAATAAACGCCTCCATGGGTACGTGGGGCTGCACTTGGCTCCTGCAGCTGTGGGGTTTGGGTCTGTGCTCCCTGGGCTTTAAATGTTTCCCCAGCAGATGGGATCAAGTTGGTTCCTTTTTTCCTTTTCAGAAACCAGCAGCTGGAGGTTTTTCTGTGGCACTCTTATAAAGAGGGGAATCAGTGTCCTGTAGTCTGTGGTGTGGGGATGTGAAACTGGTTCACTGCTGTAATTCCAGCCCTGACAATGACAAGAGTTACTCTTCCTTCACATCTTCCTTAGACTGAAACCTCTGAAAGTTCCATGATCTTTTAGGAGCCCTGTGCCTGAGGAACAAGAGGATTTGATCCAAAATATAGCACCAGCAGAATTGTCAGGGCTTCAGCTTGTCACAGCTGTGCTCCACCCTGTGCTTTATTTTTTGCAAGGATTTGACAGCAGATATGGCAAAGAATACTGGATAGCTGGATATGTTGGTTAAGTCCACAGGGACTCATCTTACCCATGTGGGGGATTCAATTTTATGAGCCATGTACACTTCTATAAATATGTATGATAGAAACAGCCATTCTAGGCATTAGACTGGCCAGGTTTTAACTGCAGAGTAATCTGAGCCATGATCCCAGTAAATACTAAAGGGAAGGGGCCTCCTGCTGAAGAAGGAGTGGTTAACGGGCAGTGCCCTCCCCACGCTCTGTTGCCGCTCAGGTATCCCGGGAAGATCCAGGCCTCGCTGCACCGAGCCCGCTGCTTCCTCCCGGCCGGGATCGCGGCCGTGCTGAGGCTGCGCCCGTCCCTGGTGGCTGCGGCCGTCCAGGCCTTCTACCTGCGGGAGCCGGGCGATCTGGGGGCCTGCCGGCGCCCGTTCAGAGCCTTCCCTGCCGAGCAGCGAGTGATGGCCCTGGTAAGTGCTCTCAGAGCCGCTGACGGCCCTGCCGTGTGCTCCTGTAGGCGTGAATTTCCAGGTCCTTGCATTGAGAGCTGCTCTGGATCGGTGTGGCTGGACTTTCAGGGGGCTGATCCTGAGAGAATTGTTTCTGAATCCAGAGGTTGTGATAGCAGTTCCTCTGCTGAAGTGCCTGCTCAGTAAATTGATCTCCTTGTGTGATCAGAGCAGTTTGCCAGCCTGCCGGCCAACGGGAGCAGTTGCTCCCAACCAGTGGTTCACTGCCAGGCTTTTCACCTTCTCAGCTGTGCTCTCACAGCTCTGGGAAAGCTTCTATGAAGTGTTGTATGAGCACTGTTGTATCTGATGCATTTTGTTACAGAGTTGTACCAATAGACTCCTGAAAAGAAGCTTTAGAGTCAAATATTGGACTTCAAAACTCTTGCTGAAATCTTTTAATCGAATGTCATTTTAATTGAAAATACACCTTGTTAATGCGAATGCAAAACACTGAGGGTTTTTCCAAATGTATTTATACTGCAAAAGTTCATATTTACTTGGGTATTTCAATTTGGGACAAACTTTATACGGCCTGAAAAGCAATTTATCAGAAAAATCTTTCTAAGATATATTTTGAATGCAGTCTCAGGCACTGCCTGTAATATGGGTGCCTTCAAAGGCACTCTGGTGACCTGGAGGGAGTTTGCTGGCTGTCCCCAGCCCAGTCCCGCTGCAGGGAGTGTTTGTTTCTGCTCTGGCTGTTGCAGGTGACTTTCACTCGGTGTTTGTATGCACAGCTGGTGCAGCAGCAGTTTGTTCCAGACAGACGCAGTGGATACACCCTGCCCGCCCCAGCTCATCCTCAGTACAGAGCCTGCGAGCTGGGCATGAAGCTGGGAATGATTCCTGGGGCATTTTGGCCTTGGCTCATGCATGTGCAGGGAATGGGTCCTTGTCTGGAGGTTGCCTGCTTGTCCAGAGAAATGTGAGCAAAGTCTGTCACACCTTGAGAACCTCTTGTTGTTGCATCTTTTGTCTGCAGGCTCATGGCTTTGAAATTTTGTGCTCCAAGAGCAGTAAAGTGGCTCCTGATGCCAAGAGAAACGTGTTAAGGGGTCCTCTGTGGGAGAGATTCCTCAGGAGCTTGAAGGAGAAGGATTATTTCAAGGTCTGTGAGTACTTCAGCGTCTGGCTTTTAAACATTGCAGGAAAAATACATTTTAACCCTTGAACTTGTGTGAGGAATTGTAGTGGGGCCAGAGCTTGAATCCTTATCTCTGTGTGAAATGAAGTAATGTGCAGTTTGTTCCCCTTTGAAAGGAATTTATTTTGGAAATTAAAAAGGAAAAAGCAAGATGTGGGGATTGATTCATTCATCTAAAGCAAGGGGAGAAATACACTTGAGTGAAGAAAACCCCCATGTGTGATTGTGTGAGGTGTAACTGATTTCACTGGTTTACATTTCATTTCCACCCCTCTAAAATTCAATATTCTTCAAGATCCATACATAACACCATAGACCTATCTGGGCCCATGCAAGTGTAATTTTGATGTGTGTGTGGTTTTTGTGGGTTCTGGGGGTTCTGGTGTGGTTCTGTGGGGTTTTATTTTAAAAGATGCCTTTGAGTACTTCTTTGAAGTTAATAAATTGGACATAAATTGACTACCTACTTGAAGGTTATAATATTGGACAACTTTATTGAGATTCTTAGGTTAATATCCTTTAATATGCTTCAAACACAGGAGTGCCCCTTTGCTGTATTGAGTTCAAAGTGTAGATGGCCAAGAGGTTTTAGTTGTTTTGTTTCTCTCAGCATTTCTGTGTGACCAACAGTCACCCTTAGGAAGCCTGGAATTGTTTGGGTTCATGGCTGTGACTTGCATTCAATAGGGAGAAATGGAAGGATCAGCCAAGTACCTGGAGCTGTTGCACATGGCAGAAGATCACTTCCAGCAATCTGTTGCAGTGCCAGAAAGGTGAGAGCTGCTTGAAATTCATGAGTGTCATATACCCTACAAATCCTGTAAGTGACCTTTGAAATCCTTGTCACAAACACCTGAACCCTTTTCTCCGCTGCACCTTGAACATGGGAGCTGTGGCCAGGACATACAAGTACTAATTCCTCTGGAATGCTCCACTGGGAGAAGTTCTGGCTTGAGTAACTCTTTTATCTTGGTTTTGTGAAATGCTGAGCTCTTCCAAGTGGATTCCAAGTGGTGACTGCAAAGCAATTTTTGCTTGGTTGACTGTAGAAAGTGTAGAAAAGTTTCATTGAAAAGCAGTGCCAGTGAATAATGAATACAGGGTAATCTGTCTCCTTTGCTCAAGGAGCTGGCTGTGGATTTCTCTGGAAGATCAAATCCAAAAGCTAAATCACTACAGAAATATCTGAGGCTTTGCCAGCCCATAATATCTTGATGTTATTTTTTGAGTTTCCAGTCTGTGGTGTTTGGGATCTGGTAATCTTAATATTTACCAAGGCAAATGAAATGTAAAGAAAAAGAGCCATGACCAATGGGTTTGGAGCCATCAGCTGGGAATTGCAGGGACTGTCTGTGTCCTGTTTTGGCCAATGCTCTGGGTAGTGCTCTGGTACTTCCCCCAGATTCATTTCCCTTTTTGATGTGTTTGCACAGAAGGAAAAATTAAGAATTCAAGTGAAAACCTGAATGCAGAGCATGTGATCCCATTGAATCCATTTCAGTAAATTGAGTTTGGTTTTTCTTCCAGCTGTGATGAAGTGAGCCCAGGTGATGAAATCCTGGCACTACTACAGACAACCCCCATTGATCTGAAGGAATTGGAGAGAGAAGCAGCTTGTCTTCCTGCAGAGGATGGTGAGCTGGATGGGGAATTATTCCTATTACAGATGGTTATTTGTGGGGGGAGAGGGGCAATGCTGACAGCTGTGAAGGGAGAGCAAATCCAGCCTTCCTCAAGACTAAACACTGGATTGGCTCTCCCAGTTTAGAGTGAGCCTTTCTTCCTCCACTGAGTGGCCAAAGGCTTCTCAGTGACTGAATGGTCTCTCTGAGTTTGAGCTCTGCAAAGCAGAGTTTGTAAGTAGTGACAAGAAATCTGCACTCAGTTCTTCTCAGCCTCTCTGTGCCTTTGCTGTGTGTGAGCCAGGACCAGCACAAGAGCTGAACTGCAGAACTGAGCTGCAGGATGGTTGCAGCCCTGTCAGTCAGCTGGTTTGGGCCTGTGGGCCAGCAGGCTTGTACAGAGTAACAGATCTGTGCTGTGTCTTTCAGATGACAGCTGGCTGGATATGACACCAGGTGCTCTGGATCAGATGCTGAAGGAGACAAGAAATGAGTCCCTTCCTTCCCCAAATGAGGAGGAGCAAAACTATGACTTGGAAACAGTTGCTGAGAGCATGAAGGCTTTTGTGTCCAAAGTGTCCACGCAGGAAGGAGCAGAAATGCCATGGTAGTAGCACCTGGAGTTTGGCTCTGGTGTGGAATGTTGCACTGTGCTGCAGCCCTGTGCTTGGTTCTGTGATGCAGAGAATCAGAGTTTGAAGGTGCTGTGCTGAGCAGGGCCTGAAGCAAAGGCAGAGCAGTGACCCTGTACTTGCTTTAAATCAGCTTGGTGCCACTCTGGCACTGGTGCAGGTTCAAGTGCTGCAAGCTGAGCTGCTCTCTGTCCCTCAGTTGGGTTTTGTGGTCTTCACAATTTTTCTCTTTTTCTGCCAAGAATTCTTCCACTCACTGTTTGATGTCTAATGCACACAGGCTTCAAACTTCTGCGGATTTTTAAATTCAAATGTCCCAACTTCAATCCTGTCTTGAGAGACATCATTATGGCTTGTGCCTGTGTCAGGCTTAGGCAAGCATAGAAGCTTTATTTCTTTAAAAATATTTTTATATTTCAGGTCATGTGATGAATCCCAAGTTACCTTTGATGTGGATTCTTTTACCAAAGCCCTGGACAGAATTTTAGGTGAGATTGCTTCTTTCTTTGAAACAAAAGCCAGCACTGATTTCTTTGCTGTTGTACTGACACCAAATCATGTGCAGGGGCAGACTCGGAGGAGCTGGATTCTGATGATGTGGATGAAGAGGAGGAGTTTGGTTTCTCAGATGAGGATGATGAAGAGCTGGATGCTGGGAATGGAAGGCAGGAGCAGAAGGTGTCTCCTGAGGAGCTCGTGGGCAGTCTCAAGGCGTACATGGAGGAGATGGACCGTGAGCTGGCACAGAGCAACGTTGGGAAAAGTTTCAGCAGCCACAAGAGAGGGGTGAGTGTGCCTTGAGCTCTGATTGGCAGCAGTAATTTCCAAGCAGGAAATGTGCTGCAAGTGGCCATTCTGAGTAATGGGATTGGAACCTTCCCACGTGCAAGCAAAGTGTGCTGGACCTGCACCATCATACATTTTTTATAAACTGAAACTTACCTAAGCTTGGAATTTGCCCATCTTTTCCAAGGCTTAGTTTTAGTTTGCCCATCTTTTCTCTGTTTTTGGTAGTAGGGCAAGCAGCTGCAGCTTCACTTGTGAGTTCCTGTAGTAGTTTTCTCCCATAGGAAGCTGAGCCAGGACTCAGCAACACTTTGTGTCCTTCTCTTGCAACTTAATGTGGGTAATGGACAGTGGTGATTTCCAGCTGACATGAGCATTTGGTGTCTGAATTCCTGTCTGTCAGGACTCAGGAGTGTACTGGACTTTGTTGGCTGCACAATTGCTGTTTCTTTTCTCCTGTGGTTTGCCTTTTTTTTTTTTCCCCTTAAATCTGCTCATGCAATTTGATAAAGCTTTCTCTTTGTACTCCCTGCAGGCAAGTTCTGTTGGAGCAGCCCCATGTGAGAGTGCTGGCCCTGACTGTGGAGCTGAGGCTGCTGAGCTGGCAGCCCTGGATGTGGACATGAACCTGGTGGCAAACCTGCTCGAGTCCTACAGTGCCCAGGCTGGCCTGGCAGGACCCACCTCGAGCATTTTACAGAGCCTGGGGGTGAATTTACCTGAGAGCTCAGAGCTCACTGGCAGCTGAGCAAGGCAGGGAGAGCCTTGGCACCAGACATGGCTGCTGGGGAGATGGAGCACAGACACACGAGCAGGATGGGGGAGAAGAGGCCAAAGGTTTGAATTTGGAGCAGCCTGTTCATTATGTGTCACTTCAGCAGAGTGAATTCACCTGCAAAAGCTTCTGTTTGCACACTGTCTTGGGTGGAAATGAGATTTTCCCTGTGCTGACACAATTTTAGAAAACTGAAAAATTATGTCAAATGAATGACCGAAATCTCTGCCCATTTTCTTTTATTACAACACCTCTCTTCCATTTTTTCATTCAGTGCTCCAATTTGCCATTTCTAAAATGTCCTTTTACCCATTGCTGAGTGGGTTCAATATCTGGGCAGCAGTTCTTGTTCTGAAAATGCTGCTGCCTTCAGGTGTAGGTGGGGAAATACCACACTGCAGGAAGAGTAATTGGATGAAATTTGTAAATATTGGCCAGAAGTATTTTTAAATTTTATTTCAATAAAAACAAAAATACAACTTGATTACTGATTTTTTTTAAGGTATAACTTCCTCAGTGCAGTATCAGTTCTTGGAATGAAATTATTTTTGTAATTGTTCATTTTCTGAATGAATTCCATTACTGCTGAGTGTTGATATACAGCTACTGCTGGCATGATGTGAGCCCAGGCTGAGCAGTTTGGGGTTTTTTCAGTGCAAATGTGGCTGGAAGGCATGCAGCATGATGCTTTCATGTGGGATGAAAAATCTGTTTTATATATGACTACTTTAGTTTCAACAAGACAAATTTGAAATAAAATAGATAGAAAGTCTTGATACCCAGACACCAACAGTGCAGTCCTGCTGAGTCCAAATCAGCTTCTTAATTTCTCTTTATTTCATTTTCATTCAGCTATTAATGAGCTGTCCTGCACTGATGTTGTGTAATTTCCTTTGTCAGCAGTTCAGGGAGAGCACTGGCAGGTTGGACAGGGATTAGAGATGGACAGCAAGAGCTGGGAAGTGTGAAGAAGGTTCTGCTAAATTTCAAGGAATTTGGACTGCTGAGAGGTGAGAGACTGAGACAAATCTGTGGTGGAAAAATGGGGTTAACAGAGGCTTTTTTAATTGAGACAAGGCTAATGAGCAGTTAGTGGTGGAAAACAGAGGTACTTGAACCTTGGGAAGGGTTGGTGTTTGACCAGGAAAGGTGATTTACTCTGAAAATACATAAAATTCTCTACTGATGAGTAGCTAGATCAAGTTTAGATACTTTAAAACATAATTGAGTTGAAGAACATGATCACATTGAGCTGCTGTGTGGCCTGTGCTATAGAAAAGGTCCAAATAGATGGAGGGACTCCCTTAGTGCATGAGGAGAGCTCCTAAGCTGGGTTCAGAACAAAGCTGCTCTTTTGCAAACACTCCAGCTGCTGTTGCTGCTTGGATAATCTGACTTTTCCATCAGTGGGGCTGGGATTTCTCTGGGGCTCTGCTCATCCCAACTCTTTCCATTTGTTCAGCAGCTTCCCAGGGGAGCCCTGCAAGGCTCTGGGAGTGCTCCCAGGAGAGTTTGCCATGGCAGAAGAAGCATTTCCATGCTGCCTCTTCCTCTGCTTTGAGGTAACACACCAGGCATCTCCACTTTTAATTCTGAGAGTGTTTTTAGTGAAGGAAGCCCGATGGAATTAATTAGGGCAGACAAGTGGTGTGTGGTTCCCTTTCAATGGATTTCTGTCCAAGTGTATTCTGGAGTTGTTTAACTGGTTAATTTTCCCTTATAGTCTGTGTTTCACCTGGGGGAATCCCCATTCACCTGCAATGTTGAGGGGATCAATGGAAAGGAACCCTGCCTTGGCCATTATTTCAGGGGTATCAATGGATGGGGAATCCCCATTTTCTTGCTGAAATAGATCAGGGAACACACTTTGTGATGGGATTTTATAGGTTTGAAATGAGAGCAAACCTTCAGTTTTCATCATCTTTAAGTTTAAATTGACAAGGAATCTCTGTTGTGCTTTATTTTTAGGGTTGAAATTGGTAGAAACCCCCACTGATTCCTTTGAGGCATTTATAACGTGGGGCCAAAAAAAGGCTGAAAAAAAAGAGGCAAAAATGGCCAGCAAAAAAAAAAAAAATAAAGGTGCAAAAAATGTGGTAGAAAATGCGTGGAAAAGAAGGTCTCAAAAACAGGTGACAAAAACAGGGCAGAAGAAAAAAATGGAGGGGGAAAAAACGGGCAAAAATTGGGGAAAAAAAGCAGCAAAAAACGGGGGGAATGCAGAAAACAGGAAAAAAGGCAGCAAAAATGGGGGGGGGGGAATGGGCAGCAGGAAAAGAGGGAAAGAGTGCAAAATTAGAGACATCATAATTGTGAAAACGTGGTGTTTAAGAAGCAGGAAAGCTCTAGAAAGGTGATGAGAAAAGGGTGCAAAACATGCGAGGAAAAAGGATGGGAAATATGAGGGGAAAAGAGCAGGACCCCCAGAGACACCCCCAGAGCTCAGGCCCCCCTCCCCAATGCCACAGACACCCCCAGGTACCCCCAAGAGAGCCCCTGCAAACCCCACAGACCCCTGGGCCTGGATTCCTGCAGGAACACTGGGGAACAACTGGGCTCCTTGCAGCGGGATGGAAACAAGGGCCAGGGCTGGCAATGTGTGCCCACTGTGCTGCCAGGCTGGCAATCAGCTGGGTGGGGCCGTGCCATGGCAAAGGCTCCTGAACAACTGCCAGGTTTGTGGGCTGCAGCTGGAGCTGAGAAGCAAAGGGATTAGTCCAGGCAGGAGAACATCCCATCGTGGGGCACTGCTGCAAAGTGGGCATGTTTGGAACAGAGCCTCTCCTTCAGCAGGCCAACGCTGCCAGATGGAAATTGCCAAGGGCACGAGGCTGGCAAGTGAAGAGCAGAGCTGCTGTGAAGGGAAAGCTCAGTTCATTCAGAGAGATCACACAGGTCACTTGAGTGCAGGTAGGAAACAGAAAATGAGAGATTTCCAGGAAAGCCTTTGTAGTTTGGTGGGGCCAAGGAGTCATGATACCCAATGGCTGCAGGGAGGGTGATCCAAATTAGTTCTGAGCAGATTTTATTTTTATTTTAATTGGTGAGGGTCATTAACCTTAGCTGCAGTTTTAAGGCCAAACAGTTTTGGAATCTATTCTAGTTTAATCTAGCTGTCCTCCAGGCTGCATACTCACAGCAGCCATATTGAACTGTCATATGATGTGTGAATTTTCTTTAGTCCCTATTCAAATGTCATCCTTCCTGGGTTTTCAGCTTCTTTTTAACATGCTAGTAAATCTTCTGTGACCCTCTGCAGTATTTCCATGGGTAAACCCACTGAAGAGCACAAGCTAAAGGATGCTACCTCCAGCTGAGCACAGGGAGCAGTGGGAAAGGATGTTCTATCAGCATTTTCTGTCCCTGTGCTGATACTGTTCTCCCTGGGAGGGAGCTGGGAAATCCCTATTTCTGCTCCTGTGCTCTTCCTGATGTGTGTCACAGCTGATGCCAATCCCATTTTCCCCCTGTAACGATGATTCTGGACATCTCTGAGTGTACCTGCTGGCCTTGGAAATGCCACTGATGGTTATTGAGGAGAAGGCAAGTCCCACCATTTCTGTGTGGGAACGGAAACGTGTGGCCGTCCCTCAGTGCAGCTCTTTTGGTGACAGCAGTCAGTGGCCATTCCTGGTGCAGTTCTGTTATCATTTTGTCTTATACCATTCTATTTTATTCCCTTCACACTTCCCACCCTTTTATGTGCTTTACTTTTTAACCAGCACTGCCCCAATGGTCCCTGGGTGCAGCTCCTTTAGAGAACAGGGCCTGTCCCAACAGGCGGCTGCTGCAGCCAGGGCAGGGGCAGGGCAAGGCACATCACAGCACTGGTGATGCTCAGACTGTTGGCTTTTGCAGTGCAGGCAGATCAAATGAATCCCAATTGTCAGAGATTTCTACCATCTGCTACTTCTCCCCTTTTTTCCTGCATGGATTTGACAGCTCTTCCTTTCCTCGCACGGAGCTGGAAAGCAAAATGCCAACCCGACCCATGGCCACCCCACCACCTTGTCCCCCTTTCCCTCCCCGTTACTTGGCACCACTTTCTCCCTCCTCCTTCTGTCCCTGCCAGCTCCAGCAAAGCCATTTCCCCCACTGGCACCAGCTGCCTCCTGTCCCTCGCTCCCATTTTGCCCACTCTGAACTCCTGGAGCCGCCTGCCCGCGGAGCCGCAGCCGCCGTGGGGCCGGGCAATGGTGCAGGGAATGCTGGCAGGGATTCTTGGGCTGGGCTGGGCCAGGCCAGGTGCCCGGGGCCAGCAAAAGCGCTCTGAGCCTCTGCTCCTGCCCCTGGGCAGGCAACAGAACACAGCAGGAAAGGCTCGGGGCTCTCAATAAAGGCAGCCAGAGATCTCTCACCCATCATGGGCAGAAGAGGCCCAGAGTGGGGAAATGAAATTTCATTGAATTTATTATCAATCAGAACAAGGAAATGAGATGTTCCCCAAATCCCAAAAATGACCTTCTCCACACTGTTCTCTCCTTCCTGGGCTTCGCTTTGTCCCCTGGTCCCCCCTCCCTCCTCCCCACACAGTGGCACAGAAGTATGAGGGGGGTTATAGTCACATCATGTCACTGCTTCTCCCTCCGAGAGACAAATCCTTATCCTGCTCCAGCCTGGCATTCCTCCCACAGGAGGACAGTCAGATTCTTTACAGCAGACATACAGATAAAGAGACAACAGACTATTCTCCACAGTCAGGTCCCTGGTGCCAAAAGTGGGATTCCTGCTCAGCACATGTCAGCAGTTCTTCCTCCTCTTCCAAAGACAGTTCAAAACTCTCCCATTCCGGCCAGTTGGTGATGATTTCCAAGAGCCCAGGCTGATTTGGATTCCCCACTGGAGCTTGTTGTGTCATGAGGGCAATGCACTCCCTGCAGGCAGCATCGGTGGCAGGATGGATTGCAGACTATTCCTTTGCAGCCCCAGCCCAGCGCTGGCACTGGGGATGAAGAGGCACTGAGGTGACCCTGAGAGGAAGTGCAAGGCACAGGGCGCAGCTGAGGAAGGACAGCGCTGTGCTGGGCTCAGAGGTGAAGCTGGCACTGCCCAGCGTGGAGAAGGTCCTTTGTGCAGCCCCTGTTACAGGGGAGCTTGGGCCTTGCTGCAGACATACGGCCGCTCATTGGAGCAGTTGTCACTCTTGAATCTTTCATCAGCCAGGTACACACACTCGGAATTGTGAAAAACAGGAACCCTGCAGGGAGGAGCAGAGGCAGCGCTGGCTGCCAGGGGAAGCCCTTGTGCCCCTGTGCCCCCAGGCCCTGCCCGGCTCCCCGGCACTCACCGCGAGCTGTAGCTGCTGCCGTCCCCCCAGTGCAGGCGCTCGCCCCGTCTGCGCAGCCCGAGCCAGAAATCGCCGTTCCCGCGGAGGCGGAAGAGCAAATCCTGCCCAGGAGAGAGGAGTGGGAGCTGCCCCGGCCCCTCGGGGGGACACGTGCCCGGGGCTGCCCCCGCACGCCGGGGCTCCTTCCCTGCAAGGCCCCGGCCCAGGGCTGCAGCCCCGGCCCTGCGAGCACCGAGCCCGGCCCAGGAGCGCCCCCAGGCTGCCCTCAGCCACCCCACAGCGCCCGCAGCCCCTCACTCACCATGGCCTCCTCATCCTGGGCAATGGCCAGGGAGGCATTGAGCTCGGAGCACCGTTCCTGACCCTGCCGCCAGGTGCAGGAATCCCGTGAGAAGTAGTAGCAGATCCCCTTGTACCCAACCCACTCGAAAGGACAGCACTGCAAATTTGCAGGTGTGACTGGAAGCTGTGGTGCTGCAGGGGGAAGAGGAGAAGCTCTGAGGATTCCCCTGTGCAGGGAGCAGGGAGCCCGCTCTGCCCCGAGGGGCTGGGCCCAGGCTGCTGCCCCTCCCTTACGTGCCAGCACAGCCAAGGCCGCCCCCAAAGCCAGCACCAGCACCAGGAGCAGCAGAATCAGCACCGCCGTGCCCACGGGATGGCACCTGAACCGTTCACCTGGAGCAGGAAAGAGCTGCTGGCTGCCAGAAGCAGAGCCGGCCCCGCAATCTGCTCAGCCCACGGCCAGGGAGCAGAGCAGGGAGCCCTGAGGCAGTGTGGGCCTCCCTCAGCTGGCAGCCAGAGAGCCAAGAGCCTGGCCACAGGCAGGGACACAGCTGTGGGCACAGGCAGGGACACAGCTGTGGGCACAGGCTGCAGCAGGAGAACTGCACAGCCTTGGGGGCAGCTGGGGCTCTTGCTTGCAGCCATGGATGGGGCCCAGCAGAGCACGAGGCCTCTTCCAGACATCGGGAAACAGCCACACACCTGCCAGCCCTGGCCTTGGGAGGGGATACGGGCCCCTGTCTAGAGGGCACCAGGGTGGCCCTGCACTCACCCAGGAATCTTCTGAGGTTCCTTCTCTGTTCATTGCCCGTTGCTGCTGTGCCCTGGGGAGCCAGGGGCTCCCTCACACTCCCATCCCTGGTGCAGAATCCATTCTCCACATCTGCACTGTGGCATCCCCCTTCTTATGCCAAGAGGCTTCTTGGGTTCTAGGCAAGTGTGGAAGTGCGGCTGCTGGTTCCTCCTGGAGATGCTCATTCTCAACTCCTCTCATGGAGCAGAAGTCTCTCTTCTGCTCAGAGGTGTCATCTCTGTGGCTGGAAGAAGCAGCACCTTGCTCTCGAGACATCAGGACTGCTGGCAGATCCTTTGGGAGCTCGGCCTCGGGAACAGCTTTGCAGCCGCGCTGATGGCGCCCTGAAAGGGACACGGTGAGAGGTCGCTGCTGGTGCCGGCCGTGCGGGGGCTCAGGAGGGCGGTGGCAGCTGTGGCTGCGCTGTCGCCGCTGCCCAGAGGTGCGGCAGCAGGTGCGGAGACAAGCGCAGCCTCCGGGAGCTCTGCGGTGGCCGCAGCCGCGGCCCCTGTGGCTCTGCAGCCGCTGCAGCCCAGCTCCGTGCCGGGCCGGGCGCTGAGAGCGCCTGCGAGCTGCCGGCTGCTGCTGGCCCGGGGCAGCTGCGGCTCGGAGTCCGCCTGCCGAGGGGCGAGAAGCAGCAGCCCCGGGCTGCTCACCATTGTGCCCCGCATGATTCCCTGCCCCGGCGCCTCGGAGCCCGGGCACACCGAGCGCCGGCACGGCCGCTGCGCCTCCCTGCCTGTGGGAAAAATTGCCAGGTAATTTTGGCTTTCACATTTATGTATTAGTCTCTGCATGTTTTAGTGATTTTAACTATTTAGATATAGTATCAATTATACCTCTTTTTACATGGATATATCAACTTAATGTTTATTATGCATTGTATTGCTCATAGAAATAGTCGTGCAATGAATATAATACCTATGTATCACTTATGGAAATAAACGTGTGCAGACTGTACTCTGTTATAGACCTTGGCATACATGTGATGTGAAAAAGGCTTTTGTGTAACTAAAATCAGTGTAAGGCCACGTAAGGCCATCCACTGTCCGACCCATCCAATTGTTATAAATTGTAAGATGATTGGCTCTCGCAATTAAAAGATAACTATTGTACGAAAATAAGAAGAGCTTTAATGGTGTATAGTTATGTTATTGTAGTTTACATGTCCTCTGCTCTCCCCACAGTTCCCTTCCCACCCCATCTGACAGCCTGGGGTGTCTAGGACAGATAGAGAGGAGGCTGCACATGTGCCCCTGGCATGGGGCAGGTGGGAATGGAAAAGCTTGGTGCTTAGGGGGTGGGCATGGCAACACCTGACCCCCAGTCCCGTTAAGAGAAAGCAGTCTGCAGTGATAAATGGCAAAGAAGAGCTGGCAGACAGACTTTGGGAGAGGCCAGGGCTGACTGATGCCACCACCAGGGGTATGAATCACTGAGCATCTCTCTTGAAGATGAACTGGCCATGTGGTCTCCACGTGGGGGAGCTCCCAGCGCTGCAGCTTGCTCCTTATGTAGTCCTTGGTTGCATTTTTGTTAAGGTTTAATAAACCTTTTTAAATTTTCAAAGTGAGCAGTAGTTTCTCCCACAAGTGATAAGATAACCGGCACACAAACCAGAGCACTGGAGGACAATCCTAGAATACCATGTTAAAATAAGGGAGTACAGCTACAGCTAAAATCTTATCAGAGGATGTGGAACTGCAGGATGGAGGCACCAGAAGAAATAAAACACATTGACCCGACACCCAGTATGTCATTCAGATAAACCAGAGCGTGAACAAGTCAGAAAAAGGAGTTCCAGAAACATCAGAAACTTCGAAAGAATGGCTGCATAATGCATGAAAGACACGAATATGCAAGTGTCTTAGCGTAGTAACACTATAAATATAACACTGAATGTATATCCTGGTGTGTTTTGTGGCTGTTTGCTAGAAGTACCTAGCGCTGGAAATATTGTCCGTTTGTATTCTATTATTATAATAATAATTATTATTATTATTAAATTTTCAGAAACACTAAGCAGTGATTTCTGTTTTTCAGTGAACGGGGGAAGCCGGCACCAGGAAGGCGCCAGAACCCGCCCGCCCCTACCTGCAGCCCTCTCTGCCCGCAGCGAGCCCCGAGCTGGGGCAGCACCGACCGCGGCTCCCACCTGGGCTGGAGCCGTCTCCGAGCTCCGCCATCTCCTCATCGGGCTCCGGACGCCGCCGCCGCTCCGGGATGTCACGAACGGGCCGCCTCTAGTGCGGTGCGGGCCGGGGTAACGGAGCGGCTGCCGGTGCCCCATACTCGAAATGACCGCGCTTCGCGAGCTTTCGGCCGGTTTGGCCCATCAGCGTTCGGGAGCGCAGCCAATCGCGGCTCGGGAGCGCTGCTCGCATCCGCTGCTCGGGGCGGTGCCGCGCCCTTCTTACACCCCGACCCCGCCCCGGCCCCGGCCCCTCCCCTCAGCGCTCCCCGCCGCCTTCTCGGGATCGGTTCCGTCACCGTTCCGCCGCCTCCCGTCGCTGCCGGCCCGGATTGCGGGATGTGAACCCGAGTCCCTTTGGCCCGGCTGAGCGCAGTGCAAACCCCCTGCGGTGGCGGCAGGCGCGGGGCTGCCCCGCCTCACCCCGAGCCCCGGGCGGGTCCCAGCTCGGCTCTCCCCGCTCGGCTTTGCCCTCGCTGCCGCCGGCGCTTTCCCCGCTCCCGGGGCTCGGCTTTGCCCGGCGGCTCCGCTTGGCCCCGGGCGAACTCACTCCCCCCGTGGCTCCCCAGCCCTGCGGCGGGGCGAACCCCCGGCATTTGCCGAAGGGCTCTGACTACCCCTGGCTACTGAAGCCTCACGGAACGTGTCCTAGAATGCCGTAAACATGTGCTGAAATGCTTATTTGAAGGTAATCTTGTGTTTTTCGTGAACTCTGGTTTCTCTGAGAATTGTTACTGGAGAGATTCAAAGCAGTAAATGGGGTGCCTCATTACTGTTCCTGTTATGTGCAATATAACGCAATCGAATTTCTTTAACAGAAATGCTGATAACATTTAGCATATGCTATTACACTAAATACGATCTCGAGAAGCTCCTGCTTTGTTGGACAGTTTGCCAAAATCTATCTTGATATTCCTTTAGGTACAATTGCACTTTAAAAAGTTCTTAGTAAATTTATGGTTCCTTAAAATTTGTGGCTACCATGAGTTTTCCTCAATGTGAAATTACATAGGGTCAATATATTTGTCACACTTTTCTAATCCCTCCAGTAATTCCATCAGGCAGCTGTTTCAACCACTTCACATTTTCAGTGCCTTTTGGTATTATTAGCATCAGAATAAGTTACATATTGTAGTACCCAGAACATTTAAGGATATTGTTAGTCCGGATATGTTTTATTTTAATAGGATTGCAGAGTCGGCAAGATTGAGCAAAGCCATGTCTGAGTAATATTAAACTATGTTTTATTACTCTATTGAGTTAATTTTGTAAAGAGTCATTCATGTCGAGGTGGATTTCTGTCAGGTTTGTGTTGCTGAGCTTTGATGAGGTCAAGTTTCAGTCTCCTTCACTTTAAGCCATTTCATGTTCTATTCCAGTTTTATTTAGATCAATTTTTATTCAGTATTAAAGATGTAACTATAATGCATCAGTAGCATAACTATAAATCTCTAATTCTACTGAGGTGACACTGAATTACTCTGAAATTTATTTTTAGGCCCTAAGTTAATTTTGTTTAAGTATGTTTGTCTGCAGTGCAAGATGTGGTTGTTTTCTTCTAGAGATAAGACAGATCCCACTGAAACAGCTGTGATGAAACACTGATAAACACCTGCTTTTGGATAGAAGAAGATACAGTTTGTTGGGCCCTTGATCCTCTCACTGATTGCACAGGTGTCAGTGCTGCACTGCCTGACAGGATCATTGATTGTGATCTCTTCTGCTTTATCTCCCACAGATAACACAGGAGAGTGGGTGGTTGTTCCACATTATGGCCGTTATCCATTGTAAGCTGTTCAGTGTTTCATTGTATGGATACAGGAATGCTGGAAGAATATTGTCTCCAATTCCTGAGACAGTCACTGCTGATAGATTGGTTCCATCAGGTGGATTCACTCATTTTCATAACAGGAATTATTCATAAGACACCATTACCTTATTTATAGCTGGCTTTTCATGAACTTTGACATATCTCTGTGTGACTATCCACAAGACACGGTGTCACTTTGGGCTCTCTCTGTTTTGCTCTCCAGCTGCAGGTGCATCTCTTTGAACAGGCTGTCTGCAGCCGTTCCCTGCACTGCCTGCTCAGCCTTTAGTCCCTTCTCTTGTTCCAGCAGGGTTGCTGTGCCTTCACCCAGGGCTGTCTCATGGTTTTCCTGTGTTTTCAGAGTTCCAGGATGAGATCTCTGGGCTCTGTCAAAAGCCTCATCTGAGCTGAGGTCCTGTGGTCTTTCCTGACCCTTTTGTGCCACATCCTCATGGCACAGGGCTGTGACCTGCTGAGGGCAAGGCTGCTCCTGCTCTGTGGCAATCAGACACAGCCCCAGGTATGCTCACAGGAGCACTCCAGCAGTTTGCTGTGTTTGGGGCATCTCATAGCTGCTATTATTGAGAGATTTGTTTTTGAGGTATGTGAGGGAGACCCTCCCACTGAGGGACTGGGCTCTGGCCAGGCCCTGGCTCTACCTGGTCAGAAAATTGCCAACAAACCCAGATGATTTTTGCCTCAAAACTATATTCAAGTCTCTTGGACTTGGCAATTTGACCCTATGCCAATAGGAGAGCTGGATCTATTTTTAAAGTGATCTTGGACACCTTTCCTGGGAATGGCTCTGCAGGTCCTCACTGAAATGAGATTTGTCAGCTGCTGCAGGCTCTGGGTGATGGTGCAGTATTTAAGACATTGATAATCATCCAATTTCACAAGTGTTACTAATTAAATGAAATATCTGACTTATTCTTGATTACTGTCAGTTTCTTGTTTCACTGCATGTATTGTTTTGTTTTGTTTTGCTGTTCCCTTCACGATCATAGCAAGAGACATGCTTGTTATCTTTAAAACAGAAAGTGCAACTGGCTCCTAAAGAATGTCTGGATAATGCAATATATTATACTAAGATATTTTAAAGGCTTTTCTGTGTCACAGTGAGGGTGGCTGTGACAAACCTCTCTGGTTCCCTGACTTCAGGCCAGGGTGGTGGAAATGAAAAGGAGCGGGTTTGATGGAGCTGCCTGGAAAGAACTTTCATAAATGGTATGAAAGCAACAAAAGGTGAGAAGCCATGCACAATAAGAGGGGCAGAATCCAGAGACCCCAAACAAAGGGGAAGCAACAATAGATATACTCAGGGTGGAACATTCTAGAGCTGTAACCACATGGGGAAAAGAAGTAAGCACCAGGGGAGTAGAACTTGTGCAGCTTAACATAAAAACACCAATGGCTCATGGGGGAGCTCTTAGGCTGGCCCTGAATTAAACAAATGATTCCCCGGGCTGGAAACCAATGCCTGGCTCTTTTGGGGTAAAATCCAGCTGAGTCTGAGTCCCAGCTGGGCCAAGCCCCACACATGAGGATCTCCAGGTGAGTGTGCAATGGCAAGGCCTGGCTGATCGATGGACTGAGGCAGAAGGGGTGCATGTGTTTTATCATCAGCAGCTTTAAAGGGGTCACCTGCTCACCTGATCAGGCATCGATGGCCTCTGAGCAAGCGAGGCCCAGGGAGAAGAGAGGTGACCTTGTCCCCACTCAGCCTTGGTGGCCAGGACAGGGACAGAGGCAGGACTGCCAGCCCATGGCTGTGCCTGGAGACTCAGGGAGGAAACTGAACAGAGGCCTTCTGTGCTACAGTATTTACCACCCTGATGTTGTGTTCTACCAGCCCTCTTCAGCTATTCCTGCTCCAGGCTTCCAGAAAGACATTCAGTGATGCCAAGGCCAACATTCCCAGCTGCTGGGCTTCCTCCTGCCAGGGCAGCACAGCCCCTGGGTTCCAGCCACAGGGACTTTAGAACTATGGTCATTTATTTCCATTCCCTAAGAGACATTGGACATGATCTTTGTGTTCTCCCATGCTGCAAGACCCTTTGTCAGTGGCATGATTGGACTTGAGAATACAAAATTGGAGTACGGATTGACTGTAACCTGTCTTTCATGTGTCTTATCCTGCACCTAATAGATAACCAGTAATAACCTTAAAAAGATTGTAATCTCACAGGAGCAAACTGTTGCAACATGAGAATACGTAAGCTTTTTGTTTTTCAACAAAAAGAAAGGGGAATTCCTGCATATGGCTAGAAAGGCTGTAAAAGAAAAGCGTTATAGTATCATGGTTTAGGCCTGCTGATGGAACTCTCACAGTGGCTCCCTCGGCGATCTCAGCGCAGGGGGAACAGGGGGAAGCGGGCACAAGGAACTCGCCAGAACCCCCTCGGCGCCTCCGAGCTCCGCGGCCGCCTCGCCGGGCTCCGGGTGCCGCCGCCGCTCCCGGGCAGGCACAGCGGGCACGGCCGGGGCCGCCGCAGGACAGAGCCGATGTTGGTGTGGGAGGGGTTGGGACCAGTCAGCAGCCAGGGAAAGCGGCAACCGCGGCCAGGAGGGGAAGGAAGGGAGAGGTCATTCCATCAGCCAGGTCAAGTGAGGTGACATCCCAGCGCCTCCCCGTAAAAGCCGTGGTTACAATGAACCGCAGTTTCTGGCAGGAGCTTCTGGGGCTCAGTCATGGCAGGGATTCTTGGGCTGGGCTGGGCCGGGCCAGGTGCCAGCAAAGCGCTCTGTGCCTCTGCTCCTGCCCCTGGGCAGGCAACAGAACACAGCAGGAAAGGCTCGAGGATCGGCAAAGGTCAGGCCGAGATCACTCACCGGTCACTGGAATAATGGACATGACTGGGGGGAATTCTTTGAATTTATTATGACACAAATCGTGGCAAGAGAAGGAGCGGTGAAGCAGCAGGGTTCAGCCTCGGAAGCAGGACTGTGCCCTCGGCCCCCGGCAGCCGCAGCAGGGGATAAAGGATCCCCGGGCCGAGCAGCGGCTCTGCCCCAGCACGGGGATGTGTCCGGAGCCCCCGCTCCGGGCCGGGCTCGCAGGGCCGAGCGCGGAGCAGGCGCTGAGCTGCTCCTGGAGCTTCCAGCGCTGCTGGATCCGGCGGGCGCGGCACAGGCACTGCCGGGGGCATCGCTCGGTGCCTGGCGGCGTTTGCCGTCCCCAGGGAGAAACTGAGCCCGGCCCGCAGCGCCAGCTCATCCTCACCCTTCTATTGCAATTGCTCCATGGTTAAACCAAGGGGAAACTCCCTCTTGTCGCCACTTCAAAGACTGGAATGAAGGGGAGAATGGAGGTTTCCTCTTGATTTAGATCCCTAATTGATGCACACGGAGGGTCTGCCCTCAGTTTAATCCCAAACCAAAAGTGCTACAAAGAGTTGTAGTAGATGACTTGCTAAATTTAGAGCAAGAGCTACAGATAATTGTAGAAAAAGTGCAGAAACTGTTAATGTGTAAAGATTGTATGTATATGAAGATCAAGCATGGAGGAAAAGAAAGGAGTAGAGAGAGAGAAGTTTTTAAAACATTGAGAAAAACACAGAAGGCTGCTAACAGCAAAGGATCCACAAAAGCATTGAGACATCAGGGTAATCTAAATTCTATCCCAATAACTCGAGACCCACCTGTTTCTATTGCCATGAGAAGGGACACCTGTGGAAATTTTGCAGGAAAAGGAAGCAGGATGTAAAGAGCTTTCAGGAGGAGTAGGGGTGTCAGGGACTGTATTTAATGAGGACTGAAACATCAAAAGAGCCCTTGATGAAATTAAGACTTGGTCCTCACAATCAGGAAATATTTTTAGTAGATAGAGGACCCTCTAGGACCATAAGAAAGTTACCCCAAGGATGCAAATTAAGTTGGGAATACATCTCAGTAATTGGAGTTGGGGGAGAACCGTTCCCAGTCCCTGTGATTAAAAAAGTACAAATTGAATCAGATTAAAAATTTGGGGTAAATGACTTATTGTTATTACCAGAGGCTGGAAATAATTTGTTAGGAAGGGATTTAATAATAGCCCTAGAAATTAGGATAAACCCCCCTCCTCCCCAATGAAAGAAAATTTGTAATCTGGAGATGTGTGACACTGTATGGTATTTTGGTGAAACAAGAGAGTAAAATTTTCAGTCCATTAGTTGAAATACAGAATAATCTCCCCTGAATTAGTGCTGAGAATGACAAATATAAAAAGCCCCGCTCAGTTTCTCTATGGGGTTCCAGGGCAAGAACTGATGCATGACTGCACAGAGGTCACAGAGCTACAAACAAAAAATGTGTCCAGATCTAAGAGAACAGGAGTTACAAAGAGGAGAAAAATTATTTATAGAAGGATCATCTCGAGAGAGAAATGGGAAAAGAAAATCTGGGAATTCTGTAATTAGTGGAGAAAAACTAGAAGGAAAAGAATCTGGTCCCCTTAGCCCATCCTGGGCTTGCATTATTCTCTGTGTTGCTATTAAAGATTGGGAAGGGATCATTTACACAGACTTGAAATATGCTTTTGGAGTAGTACACACTTCTAGAAAAATTTGGAAAGAAAGGGGACTTAGGAACATTCAAGGAGAGGGATTAATACACCAGGGATTGCTTATCTTCACTGTGCTTTTTATGATACCCTTGGCAACTGGCAAAAACCATAAAACTGCATGGAACAAAGTTAAGAAATAGGAAGGGAACAAGCAATGCACAAATAAGTGATGATAAAACAAGCAGTGCAAGAGCAAACAATGAGAAAACAAATTGAGCAAAAACAAAATCCAAATAACTCAGAGCCCTGTGACAATCACTTTATGTAGGTCAGGGACAAGAGGGACCCTGTGTTAGTGGCACATTCATGTGTTAGTGCTGCCTGTCACAATGGCAGCAGCTTCACAGGTGTGTCTGTTAAAAATAGAAAAATGTGCTGGGTAGGGAAAAATTAAGGATTCAATGGATGAGCTCCTTATCCTTATAGCAATCAAATTTGTCCTCAATAGGAAAAATTTCTTTGTATTGAGAAAGATGAAAATGGAAATGACCCAAATATAAATATAAGAAGTGTAGCATTAAAGGAGAAAATAGAAGAACAACAAAAGAAAACAAAAATTGATATAAAAAGAGGTCACAGGAAAACAATAGAGGAACTGAATGAGTTGTACAAACAGTTAAAACAGCAGGCTATCTTGATAACCTCCCCTAACTGGCTGATGATGAAGCAAAAATCTGCCTTGAGGGAAAACAGCAGCGTACTTGTGACTTTTTGCAAACAGAAACACAGAATAAAACACCATACATTTTCCTTAGCAGAGTTAGCAGCCATAAAGATGTTAGGGGAAAGCCTGGAAGGGGGGCAATAGATTCTCCCTGATGGTAGGTCTAAAACCCTTAGCCAGACAGACATTGACAGACTCACTGAGGAAAAAGAGCACTTTGTCATCATTTACTAAAATTGTATGGGTATATAGGAATATTTGAAATCAGAAAACAAATTACTCACGGGGCATCTCACATGTTAAAAAGTGAACCAAAAGGTGTGGAAGACTCATCCCCCTGGGGGCTGCTATATAGTATACAGGCCATTTAAAAGGATCCAGATTAATTTTACCAAATTACCCAGAGTGGGCAGGTGGAAATATCTATTCATTATTAATTGACTCAGTGGATAAAGGCCATTCCTGCAGCTCAGGCTACAGCTAAAACAGTAGCCAAAATTTTGTTGAAGCCTATTATTCCAAGATTTGGATTACAATTTCAAGTGATAAAAGCAAATAATTGGGGTAAAATTTTTTATAGTAATGAATGTATATTTTATGTAGTTTGGCCAAACTATGTGTGTGAGTGTTTGATATGTGTTATTTGTTTTTTTTTATCAAAGTAATTGTGTTACAGCAAAGGAAAAATGTGCAATGTGTACCAAAGGCTGGCTGAAAAGTATAGTTTATGTCCACTAGAAATTTTTATACAAGCTACTAATTGTAGGCATTGGATGTAACTATTGTAAGGAGAGGTGGTATCAGCATTGTCGCTGAGGTTACCCAACATCAGGGTTGGTCCAGAGTGTGAACACACTGATACAGTAGTGAGCTCAGCTGCAACATACAAACAGCTGAACTACAGATGGAAAACCTGATAATTTCATAAAATTTTAACCTTTGCTCAAACACCAGCTTGCCATCAATTCTGGAATTATTGGGTTGAGTAACCCCACTATGTTTGGAGACCAAACAACATCACAAAGAATGAATTCAGCATTTCCTGAGACTCTGGGATCAGGGACTGATGCCAGCAGCAGAGGTCCAGAAAGAAACAGAGCACTGGACGTGTGCTGGGCATGGCCCAGGCTGTGCCCTGTGGGCTTGTATTGTCTGTACAGTTTAACTCGTGGGGAAAGGGAACCAAAATAGAAGAAGGGGAAAATCAACTGCTTTGTTTAACCTGCTTAAATCACTTGTGTGACCAGCTTACAATAGCATGAATTTTCAGTGATTTTGTAGGAACACTTTTAAGTGATAGAGATAGAACTTTTCATGCAGCTGTTCAATTAATAGAAGACAGAGACCAACGAGTTTTAGCTGTCACAGTCTATGAAGAGGCAAGAGAGCAAGTGTGCCATTGTGTAACAGATAATTGTGTTATCACCAAGAACTGTGGAGGGGCAGGAAATTTATGAGTCACACCATAGATTTGCTTCTGCTACAGATAGATGGACATTGCAGGTGTGTTTACTGGTGGAAAAGATTATTTAGTAATTATTCCCAATATCAGAGTAAAAAGCAACCAGCAAGTTAGATCTTATAACAATTTTTTTTTATTGCTTAACGAAATCATTTTAGTATTTGTTTTATAGAAAAGAGTGTTCAAACATTTCCTGCACTTGGCACATCTCCAAAGTCCCTTTTATTAATTAAAAAAAGAACTGTCAATTAACCCATGGAAAGCGATGGGACAGTGCCTCCAGACTGTAAGGATCCTGTGCTATCATCCTTGCACCCAGGTGGGCTACACAGAAATAGTATCCTGTGCTACAATCATTGTATTGAGGGGTGCACACAGAAATAGTATCCTGTGCTACAATCATTGTATTGAGGGGTGCACACAGAAATAGTATCCTGTGCTATAATCACTGTATCTGAGGGGCGCACACAGAAATAGTATCCTGTGCTATAATCATTGTATCCAAGGGGTAAGAGTGGAGATTGGCTCAGCAGAAATGGTACCAGCAATGAGGTTCCAGGACACAAACTCTGCTCCCGAGAAGACAATCTCAGCCCTTGGCTGCAGCCCAAGGGGCCGTGAGAGAGGTGGAGAGTCCAGACTCCTGAGGTACCTGCTCCTGACATGGATCCTGGTACCCTGTGCGTCTGCAACCCCTGCAATAAATGCTGCCAACTCCTGTGGGACAGCCACAATTCAATGACTGTTTTTGCAGTACATCACTCTGTGGATGCTGAATGTTACAACCAGACAAGTTTACAAACTTGCCACAGGAATGGCTGAGCCTATTGGGGGGGAGTTAATCTAGGATTGGGCCAATGGACGCCCAGACTGCCCCACAGAGGGAGAATTCCTTTGTTTCCCAAAAAGAGAAGAGTGGGGAAATTCAGAACAAAACCAGCAAGGTAAGAATAAAGGGAAAAATCCAAGGGTGTTGTATAACCAATGAAGGCAGCAAGACAGCAACTGGGATTTGCCAACTTCAGGTAGAAATGTTTTTGTAGATTTAATGTAAAAAAAAATCACAATCGAATTGGATTTATCACGGTTGGATTTCTGAGGGAACTCAAATGGCTGAAAGATGGCCATGGAGGGGTGAAGGTCTAGCTCCAGAACACTTTTAAAAATGGAAATGCACCCAAATTTCTGAGAAAATAAAATTGCCTGAAGGGTGGACTTTAAGTCACCAGGGAATTGGAGCAGTTTGTATAACTTGAGAAAGAAAGAACTATACCAAGAACTATACCAAAGAGGTGGGACATGCCCCCTGTGAATCTACCTTAATTGTATATTCAGATAATAGAACTATGACCTGGTGTCCAAACAAAACCCATGGGTATTGGAGAACAACAAAGAGAAACGATTGCAAGTGGGACAGTCAAATTAATCTGTGCTGGTATAATAGTTCTGTAGCTGGCCCTTACCATTCCATAGAAAATATGGATCCCTATTGGAATCAACCAGACAATATAAGTAGAACATGGAAGGCCCCTGATGGGCTATATTGCATTTGTGGACAGCGAGTGTGCAGTCAGTTACCCCGGAGATGGAAAGGGACCTGTAGGTTAGGAGTTATCCAACCCTCCCCCTGCACCCTGCCCTGGTCCAAGGGAAATCCACTGGAGAAAGCCCCACTTGATAAAGCCATGGGCAATAACAAGGCAAACCTAAACCTTTTGATAAGGGGCAGCTATAAATGGAGTGAAAATGAATGGCACTCAGAAAGAAACATAAACATTTCTGATCCAGCTGTTTGGGCTCAAAACAGATGTGGGGAATAGACAGCTCCACACTATACATTAAATTGCTTGATAAGACTGCAAAAGATAATTGAGGTCAGTTGGAACAAAACAGCTACCCAACAAAGCATGCACCTGCTAGTAACAGTCTATCAGAGCAGATTGGCCTTGGGCTATCTAATGGCTGAAAAAGGAGGAGTTTGTGAAAAACATAACACATCTAAATGTTATCTAAAAATAAATGGCAATGGAAAAGCGTTGATCAAAAGAAGCTAATTGTACCAGTTAAAAATTGGAACCCCTCTAGGGGGAAATCTGGTGGTTTATACCAGCTGGACTCATTATTGGAATTGTTGCCTAGACTCATTTTATCTCCTGTGTTATGTACCTGAAAATACCACATATTAAATTTAATCAAAAAGAGAAATGAGGGAATGTGAAAACCTGGATTTTTGGGGATGTAGAAGATACTGAGATTCAGTCTTTTAATAGAAAGCATGAATTAATATGATCAAAACTTATAATGGGAGAAATTGTGCTAAATGGATATGATTCGTGCTAACAATTGTACCTATATCGATATTTTAGAAAATATTTTTTAAAAAGTAATAGAGGAAAAGGATATGTAATTAGTGTCATGAAACAGATGTTCTCAGATGTTCATGAGAAAGTAGGATACAGGATGGAGTATTGAAATTAACAATATCCTGTAACAGAATTGGTCTTGGGATGAGCAAAGTTGGGATGATTCCAAGTATGGAATCTGAAATACCAGTCTTATCTATGAAATAATAAGGCCTACTTGGAACATAATGCTGACTTATATAACACAAAGCTTAATGCACATGCCCAAGCTGTAAGGTTATTCAGAGGGCAGTGAGGAAGACAGTGAGCCTTCATCTGAAAAGACCCCCAAAAGGCCAAAAGACCCGTCAGCAACAGGCAGAGCATGCATTGTGCAGTGCAGTGACACAGATTTAAAGAATCAAAAACAGGACGGGATTCACAGGAAATTACAAGTATGTGTTAGCATACAGTATATAAGTTGTGTTTGGATCCTTTTGCCTTTTGTACGTGAGGCAGGGTGAGAAAAACCCTCCCCGTACCCTGAGTGATTGGTTTTGCTTATGCTTTATCCAAACCACTGCCAAAATATTTTATATCTGCTTGATTATATTTGATTGTATTATTTTATATAAAATTGCTGCTCGATTAAAATTGGTGCTAAATTCTAATTTTGTGGTTGATTAAATTAGACATATAGGGACCTCATTCATAACAGTGTAGTCACTTTTGTTTTATTCTCTGTGAGAGGACACAAAGTTGGCAGAGTTTTGGTTAGATTCTGCTCCTCCCTCCTCTCCCTGAAAAATCCAAGTCTTACAGTGCCCTGTGTAGTGGTTTTGGTGCTGATCAATCACTCGTGCACTCATTTCCTGCTGTGAGATAGGGTTAGGACAAAGTTAAAGCAGGTTTAAAATTTCAAAAGGGTATAAAGAAACTTTTATTAATAGCAACAAAAAGAAAAAAAGTAGCAAGAATTAAAGCAAAACTTTTAGAACACTTCTAAAATTTTTCCTCCCACAACCTTTTCTTTTACACTGACAATGTAAAGAAACAAAATCAAACATTTCCACTTAGTTTACTTCCTCTAAAATAGTCTTTCTTCAGTTCATTTAGGGAGAGAAGTCCCTCTTGGTAATGTTATGGAGACATCTCCATGAGAGGAAAGAGTTTTCTCCTGGTTCCTAATTTGGTCACAAATCCCAGCTGCCCAGGAGAAATTTATCATGAAACTTCTGTCATTTTCTACATCCTTCCTAGAGATCACTGGGCTCTCTCATGGTCCAGAAGTCACTTTTCCTTTTGGATGGATGGCCTGAAGGCACCCAGGGGCTGCAGGCTGGGACTGCTTCAGAAATCCCTTTGGCTTGCAAGGATCCTTCTACCTGAGAGCTGAATGGGCTGTGCCAACCCCAGAGCGAGAGGGACTCACAGCAACAGAATTAAAGGCTGGTGAGAGAACCCAAAGAATAGACTGTAACATGCAGAGCAGGTGAGAGAGAACCAAAGATTGAAGATGTCTGAAAAGTGGAGTCAAGTTTCCACCAGCTTGAAGGTTGTTTAGCTAACACTTTGGGCAGGGAGTTTGAACTTTATCGTTTATTGATGTAGTTGTCCTGTTTTAATAGATGAGAATCACAAGCATCTGTTGAGGGGAAGTACACAGGGAACCATCAGAGGTGTTGGGGCAGTTCCCTTAAGGACCAACAAGCAGAGTGAAACAAGAAATAGAGGGCAAGACCAGGTTGGCCCCTGTGTTCAGCACTGAGAAGATTCCATAGCCCTGCTGTGGGCAGCAATCCCATAGGCATGGCAAGGTGGGGGCAAGAAAGGCACCCCAGACCTCTGTCATTGCTCAGCTGTCTGTTAATACAGCAGGAACCAGAAGGCAAGAGTGAGCTGGCCTCTGTACTCACCACTAAGATGCACCTGCTGTGAGTAGCAGCCCCATGGGCACGGTAGATGGGAGTAAAAAAGGCACATCAGACCTTTGTGATCCCATTTTGTCCTTTCCAAATAAGTGTGGCAAAGAAAAGCTGAGATTTTTTTCCTTCTCTTCCCACTCTTCTTGCCCACATCAACAAATGCTAGTAGAAGTCATTAATTTTTTTTTTCTTGTGAAGAGTTGATTATCTGGATTGAAAATGAGAGTTAATTGTTTGGGACAAAAGCTCATAGAAATGGAAAAGTGTGGTTTGTTATAGATGAATGATGTGATAGTTGGCTCTCACAAGTAAGAGACAGATATTATGTGTATGTGAGGAGAAGTTTTGTAGATGAATAGTGCTGTTACTGCAATATGTCCCCCCCTATTCCCCTTTCCCTCTCCCTCACAGCAGCCTCAGTTCCCAGGGCATTTGGGGAGGGCCGGCTCATTGCCAGGAGGGGCCACAGGACAACACCTGAGCTCCAGTCAAGGTGTGAGGAAGTGATCTCCACCTGTGCAGGGCAGAGGAGGAGCTGACTGACAAAACTTTGGGAGGGGCTGAGGGTACAAAAGGCAGAGTATCCGTTACGTAAACAAATACGTGACAGAGATCCCCAGTGCTGTAATTTTTCCTTATTCAGTCTGTTGGTGTATATTTTGTTAAGGTTTAATGAACCTCTAAAAATTTAAAAGTGAGGGTCCTTTCTCACATCTTCCAAGGATAGTCCAGAAGTGTCACCTTCAGGCCAGTTTGTGATGATTTCCAAGAGCTCAGGTGATTTGGATTTCCCAACTAAGTTTGTTGTAGCATGTTATAAATTATAAATATATGTACTGGCTTTTGCATTTATGTATTAACATTTGTTTTGCAAGCTATTACTGATCACAAAAACCCTGATATAGTACAATTTGTAATTACTGCATTTGATATGGTATAATCTGTCAGTTTATGTATACACCCTAGAGCTTTAATAAATAGAAGTGTCATAGATACTATCTTAGGCCATAGTACAATAGAGACTGGGATATCTTGGAATGATTGTTTCATGTAACTAACTCAGAAAATGGTGTCAAATACTTAAGTGATTTTCCACATTCAAGGACTTCCTTATCAGAAAGACAAGATAACAGAAACAAGAGCATGAAAAAAAAAAGACTTTATTGACCCTCATTATCAGGGAGTGAAAATACAAAAAGATAGAATCACAAGAAACCATGCAATATAACAGCGTAAGGTACAAGATGGTCTGAAAAAGTTAAAAAAACCTAAACGAGCAGGAAAATTCAAAGTTATAGTGCAATTCTTAAAAGTTGTAAAAAAAATTTACATATATTACATATATATAATTTAATAATATATTTAATAGGATAAATCTTAAATATTAGAGCTACACGCATTCTTATAAATGTACATGTAGCTCTAATATGTAACAGCATATAGAAAGCGTAGGTTGAGTTAACCCTGTGCAAGCAGACAAGCACCCCAGGGCAGGACTTAAAGCCATAATAAACTTTTATAAAAGTGTAAATAGTGAGCCGTATTTCCCACACATAATGAGGGCAATGCCCTCACTGCAGGCAGCATCGGTGCCAGGATGGATTGCAGAGACTTTTCCTTTGCAGCCCCAGCCCAGCGCTGGCACTGGGGATGAAGAGGCACTGAGGTGACCCTGAGAGGAAGTGCAAGGCACAGGGCGCAGCTGAGGAAGGACAGCGCTGTGCTGGGCTCAGAGGTGAAGCTGGCACTGCCCAGCGTGGAGAAGGTCCTTTGTGCAGCCCCTGTTACAGGGGAGCTTGGGCCTTGCTGCACAGATGCGGCCGCTCGTTGGAGCAGTTCTCACTCCGCAATCTCCTGTCAGCCAGGTACACACACTCGGAATCGCCGAGGACAGGAACCCTGCAGGGAGGAGCAGAGGCAGCGCTGGCTGCCAGGGGAAGCCCTTGTGCCCCTGTGCCCCCAGGCCCTGCCCGGCTCCCCGGCACTCACCGCGAGCTGTAGCTGCTGCCGTCCCCCCAGTGCAGGCGCTCGCCCCGTCTGCGCAGCCCGAGCCAGAAATCGCCGTTCCCGCGGAGGCGGAAGAGCAAATCCTGCCCAGGAGAGAGGAGTGGGAGCTGCCCCGGCCCCTCGGGGGGACACGTGCCCGGGGCTGCCCCCGCACGCCGGGGCTCCTTCCCTGCAAGGCCCCGGCCCAGGGCTGCAGCCCCGGCCCTGCGAGCACCGAGCCCGGCCCAGGAGCGCCCCCAGGCTGCCCTCAGCCACCCCACAGCGCCCGCAGCCCCTCACTCACCATGGCCTCCTCATCCTGGGCAATGGCCATGTCAGTTTCTCGGCTGTTTAGGTGACCTGGAAAGGCCCGGAGTGGCCTTGGACAGCCCACGCTTCAAAGGGTGAGAAGAGGCCTCAGATGTTTTCTCGGTCTCGGTGTTTATTAATTGTTTATCTAAAAGATTTTCTCTTGGCCCGACAGAGGTCTGCACAGCAGCCAGCCATGAGCACACTGCGAGCCCCCGGGGCGGTCACCTATCTTTATACTCGAAATTATGTATACAATATTTATAATTTTTCCCCCCAATACCTTTTACCCTTATTAACCAGTGCACTTTTAGTAATAACCAATCCCAAAGTGCCAACATCACCACAAAAGATGGAGGCCAAGAAGAAGAAGAAGAAGAAGAAGAAGGACAGGACATGCCCCAATTCCTCCATCTTACTTCTTTAGACCCTCCTGTACAGAAATCCTAAACCCCGTGTCTTACACTCTAATTAACTTATCCCTTCACCATTCACCCAGTGAATTCCTCCCAGTCCTCATACAGGCGTCGTCTCCCGTGTAGGATCAAAGTCCAGCCACCAGACATTTCTGGCAACATTCCAGGACTCCCGAGCCCCCCAAGGGTGGTCTCGGTCACTCTGCACCTCAGTCCTGAGGTACTGAGATCCCACATCTCCCCCTTCTGTTTGCACCAAGAAGACCTCTTTTGCTATCTGATTCATGGCACGTTTTAAACATGCAAAGATGCATGGGACGACAAGTAGGAGGACTAGGAGAACTATTAAAACATAGAACCCTACCCTTAAAATTCCTCTCCAAATGGGAGAGATGTCAAAGATTTCTACCAGCTGATCGATCCATGATCCTGTGATCTCGCCAAGCGTATTTATGCTGTCCTTTATATTTTTTAATTCTTTCATGAATTGACCTTGAATGATCTGAGAGATTCATGCAGCACATCCCTTCAAACTCTTCACATCCATGTCCATGAGCGAGCAATAGATTATCGATCGCCACTCTGTTTTGAAGAGTCGCCTGTCTTACACCACTGAAGTCTTTTAACATGTCATCCAACATGACAGACACAGACCGCGCGTGTTTGCTCAACCAACAACCCATGCGGTCGACTTGAGTCAAGGCTACCCCTGATGCTGTTTGAGGTGAGAAGATTGCTGTAGCAATTCTTGCTGTCTTGTCCCAAGAAAATATTTTATCATTGCAATCTGCCGCATAATGTTCTATTGATCTTTTTTCTCTGCGTTTTCTCTCCCTTAACATGTTCAAATCAGGCGATAACATTGAAATTTCCCCAATGCTGCATGGACCTCCCGTGGCATTAGCAGGAATGCCATGCCAAATTCTGTCCCCGCAAATTAAGAACAAACCCCGTGGCAATTGCACTGGGACTTGGATCGATCCCCTGGCAGTTTTCTCTGTATATTTACACCATGCTGATGCATTCTTATAGAATTCATGAATGGGAGTCAAGTCGATAGTTTTTGCCTTTGTGACCTTCGAAGTTTCAAACTGCATGCAGAGTTCCATTGTCATGGACCCAAAAATCTCCAATTCCTGAAGTTCTGTAGAAGCCACAGGAAGTAGATGTGTCCAAGCACACCACTCTTTCACAGGATCTTTAATGACCTGCGAAATGTTAACTGCGGAGTGCCTTGGAACTGGCCATTCGTCCACTGGCAATCCAACCATGCATGCTGAAAATGGTTTTCCTGGCCTTGAATGTGTCAGGCACATACTATCTAAATTCGCTGCCTGAGCTAAAGTCTCCCATACATTTTGCTTTGGTTGACTAACAGGTAAATTTCCTCCATTGCTTACTGCAATGAATGAAAGAATGATGCACATAAGCATCATGAAACTCATTACTTCGCTTTCATGTGAAATCATTGTTTTGCTTTTCATTCAAGACCCTAAAGAAAATTCCCTAAAGTCCTTAGTTTCTTTTATTTCTCTGCTGAATCGCTCTGTGCAGTCTGAGTCTCGACTTCTGTCTGAGTACTCGTCTCTTTGTTTCTCGGATCAGCGTTCTCGTGTTCTCGCGTTCGGAATGGCTTCACGTGCCACGTCGACACCCACTTCAGACCTCGATCTGTGGAGATACAAGCGAAACCCTTGCCCCAAGTGATTAGTTTGAAAGGATCCTCTATTTGTCCTGTCTCTGGGTTTCTGATCAAAACTAAAGGATTTTCCCTTAGCTTTGCCTGTGTGCTGTTTAGAAAATGTCTCACGATTGGTGGATTAGGTTCTGAGGATGAGCTATTTAGAAAATTCAACACATACAGTGCCTTATTTAATTTCATGTGAGGTGTTGCCTCTGGTTCACCCCTTCTCTGTCTGTCCAGAAGGGATTTCAGGGTGTGATGTGTTCTTTCAATGATCGCCTGACCTCTGGGCGAATGTGGAATACCAAATGTATGTTTGACACCCCATCTTTTCAGAAATCTGTCAAGCACCCTGCCTGTATACGTTGGACCATTATCTGGTTTTATCTCCTGAGGCACACCTAATGCTGCGAATGCTTGCAGAAAATGTCGGCAAGCATGGTCTGCTGTTTCCCCTGCATGTGCTGAAGCAAAGACTGCCCCTGAGAATGTATCTACAGAAACATTAACATTTTTGAGCCTCCCAAAAGATGGATAATTCGTGACATCAGCTTGCCACAACTGAAGACTTTGCAGCCCCCGCGGATTGATGGCTCCGGTAGAAGAAGGTGGCTGCACAAGCTGACAGTCTGGACAAGCACTAATGATTTCCCTCGCCTGACTCTTTGTGAGACGAAAGGACTCCATCAGCGCTTGCGCATTCTGATGAAAGAAAGCATGACTTAATCTTACCTGCTCAAAAATGTCCGGCAGTGTTTGCGAAATGGGCATCGTCAACCTGTCCGCCCAAGCATTCCCTTCCGCTAAAAATCCCGGAAGTGTTGTGTGTGCTCTAATGTGTGTGATAAAATACTCTCTTTCCCTGCTCTCTAGCAGTGTTTTCAAGCTCGTCAGATATGAGTATAAAACCTCATTACTGACTTCTTTCAAGAGCGAACCCTCCAATCTCTTGACCACACCCGCAACATATGCGGAATCTGTCACCAGATTGAGAGGTTGTTCGAACAACTGAAATGCTCAGACAACGGCTGCCAACTCCACAATTTGTGGAGAGCCCTGAACCATCCTCACGTCAGATTCCCAATCCCCTGTTGTTGAGTCTCTCCACGTGATCACTGACTTGTGTGTCTTCCCTGAGCCATCCGTGAACACTGTGATCCCGTCCAAAGGTTCTTCACTTATTCTTGGTTTTGCTCTGTAGCATATTTGCGATTGCAGTATTCTATGTTGTGGAAAGTGGACTGTGCAAGTTCCTGGGAACGCTAACAACGCGATGAACAAGTCTTTCGATTGTTGCATTGCCCAATCGAAATAGTCTCGCTTCAGAGGTAATCTGATGACTGAGAATTCTCTTCCTGCCATTGTCAGCAACCTTGTTCTCACCTTTATGATGATTTGTGCTGCCATCTCCAAATCTGTGAGAATTGTTTTTGTGGGCCTGTGTGGTAGGAAAATCCACTCTATGATTATCAAAGAGTCCTTTTGTGATTCGTCCCATTGGAAGATCAAACCATGGAACTGTGTTTTCTTCCCCAGCACTGCCAACTGAAAAGCCAACATTGGAACAAATCGATGTGCCTGCCTTTTCTGTATTGCGTCCATGACTTTCTCCAACTCTTTTTTCGCTTCTGGCGTGAGCGTCCTGGGAGACCGAATGTCTGTGTCTCCTCTCAAAAGATCGAACAACACTGGGATGTCGCTGTTTGTGATTCCCAAAACTGGCCTCATCCAGTTGATTTCTCCCAAAAGCTGTTGCAAATCATGCAAATTGCTGATCTTGGTGCTGATCTCCATTTTTTGAGGTTTTATTGTTCTCTCTGAAATTTTCCACCCTAGATATTTCCAAGGTGCAACCTCTTGAATCTTCAAAATGCTGATTTCCAGACCTGCCTTTTGCACCTCTGCAATCACACAGTCACGAGCTTCTTGCAGCTCCTGTCGTGTTGATGCTGCAATGAGCAAATCATCCATGTAATGAATGATCTTCACCTTCGGAAATTTCTTCCGCGCTGGTGCCAAAGCTCGTGCCACGTACCATTGACAGATCATCAGAGAATTTTTGAGGCCTTGTGGAAGAACGACCCAATGGTACCGCTGCAGAGGCGTTTCCTTGTTGATACTAGGAACTGAAAAGGCAAATCTCGGAGCATCATCTGGATGGAGTGGAATACTGAAAAAACAATCCATGGTCCCATGTCTTCTATGACTTGGTTGATCTTCCTGAGATCATGTAACAACCTCCATTTGCCCGATAGCTTTTTCTTGATGACAAACACTGGAGAATTCCAAGGGCTGTCTGTTGGCTTGATGTGTCCCTTCTGCAATTGTTCTTGGACCAGGTCTTTCAAAGCACTCAATTTTCTCCGCTCAAGGGGCCACTGATCCACCCAAACTGGATCATCTGTTTTCCATGTCAACTTCAATGTGGCGAGTGCCGCAGTGACCCCTATTAAAAATCCACTTCAATCTTCGCGCCCCATTGTGCCAAAAGGTCCCGACCCCAGACTGTGATCGGCTTTTGGACAACAAAAGGACGAATGATCGCCGTCTTGTCTCCTGGTCCCATGACAACGACAGAATTCTCACTTTGCAGACACAGAGATGCTCCCCCTATGCCTGAGAGAGAGCCCAATGGTGCGGCCAAGCTCCAACTGCGTGGCCAAAAGATGTACGATATTACCGTTACATCCGCCCCTGTGTCGAGCATACCTCTGATCACTATTGTCCTGTCCCTACATGTCAATTGGCATGTGAGCGTGGGTCGGTCTCAACCTCTGTGCTTCACCCATGTTGTATGTACTTCAACATGTTCTTTCATAGGGAAACCTTCGTCGAAGATGGACATGACCTCTCCAACTGCGTGTGGCGGCAATGCGAAAGCTCTCGCAACCACAGTATTTTCTGGTACAGTCAATGGTGGACGAAGCACTCTTGCCAAAACTGTTAATTCTGTGTTTTTGTCCGCTGAGACAACTGTTGGATAAACAATGAGTCCAAGAATACTGCACTTATCTTGTCCAACTATCAAGAAATCTTGTTTCTTGTATGAGTCCCCACGGATACCCGTTGGTATCTCTGCATGACTTTCATCTAGAAAGCATACTAGTTTTGAAGCTGCCAATGCACACTGTGCCCCTGGTGGGAGGAGGTCTGGGTCACTGTGGAATCGACTGAGGGTTTTGCTGAGGGCATCTGCTTGTCGCTCACTGATGTCTTGTGACACCGCCAGTACTTGTGTCTGAGTGCGCCGGCGATTTTCCGCGCTTCACTTCCGGTTTCCCGGATGCGGTAACGAATTTCCGTCCACGTCTGTCCGGGAATAACATTCTTTCACAGAGTGTCTCCCTCTGCCGCACCGTGCAAATTGGCCTTTCTGCCTTCTGTGCTGGCGCTGGCGTATGTGTTCATGGACAATTCTTTTTCATGTGCCCAAACTCCCCACATTTGTAGCACTGTCCTCTTGGGAGATTGTTCTTTTTCTGCATCGTTGCAAGAATTTTGTTGATGTTCTCGTCCTGCTGATGGAGTATATTTTCGAGCATCTTCTCCAATGTCTTGTCCTCTGTTTGCCTTTCTGAATGTCCCTTTAACTGTTCTTCCCATTCCTCTTTTAATTCGTTCTTCACAATCGCTGCGACATGCTAAGGTGTCCCCACCTTGCTGCATGCCTCCACCATCTCTGTCAAGGATGGCCGTCCTGGCATGGCACCAATCACCCGTTGACAGTCCGGGTTGGCATTGCCAAAAGCCAAGCTCTCCAAGAGAGGCCTCTTCGCTTCTTCTATCATCACCTGTCGATCCATGGCTTGCGTGAGTTGATCGATGAACGACATGAATGGCTCTGTGGGACCTTGCCTGATGCAAGAGAACGGAACATCCGGAGCTCCTGTTGGTGTAATTTGCATGATTGCCAATCGCGCTGCTTCTTTGATGTCGCTTAACACTGTCCGTGGAAGCCGCGCTGATTGTTCCCCTGGGTTGTCATCTGGAGGATCTCCTGCTAACTGCCCTTCTGTGAGGTTCGCGTTTGGCCCACCTTGATATCTATTCCGCAATTCAGAAAGATATTTTCTCCACCTTTTTTCCCAGACGAGACTCTGTGTGTCAGTGAGAATCATTGCCACAATACTTCGAATATCATATGGCGTGAGGTCCTATGTGGTGAATGTCCCTCTTAGTAGCTGTTTGAAGTATTGTGAATTCAGCCCAAAAGTTTGAGCCGCCTTCCCTAAGTCTTTGAGTGTCTCATGACCCATCCTTTCCCACCTTGGATTCTGTCCCTGGGCATCATATGTCACTGGCATTGTCAAATCTCCTGATCCCGGAAATAAATGCTTTTCCTTTGCCAATGCTTTTCTAATTTGCTTCCAATCCATCGTCTTCACTGGCTCTTGAAATTCCTCTTCTTGAGGTTCCATTGGGATTTGCATGAATAATGGTGTTGTGGATGTCATCGGTGATTCATCGTGCCTCATTTCTCACCTTGAGGTTTTTGGCCTCGCTCCTAAATCCGAAAAGGAAACTCGAGGATCCTGTTGATATTTCTTTTTTGCTGTATCAACTGAATGCAAGAAGCTTTTTGCTGCTTCTGCTGCTGACAGCATCCATGTCGGAACACCTTCCGATGCTGTGATCCTTATGACATCTTCTCCTTGTAGCTGTGCTTCATCTGAGCTTTCATCATCCTCATGAAATCCCGAAGTCGATGGATAATCCCTTTGTTGTGTTAACATTGTCTTCTTTAAAGTGCTTTACTTTTTGTATATTGTTGGAAAAAATTGCTGCATTGTTGCAGTCTCGCCACGAGACGGCGCTGTGGCTCCACCGAACTGATCCGGCATGTCCTGCACTTCTGTCCTCCTCCCACTAGGCGGCACTGTCACCGGCCTCCCCAGCTTGGATGACGGAATGAGCTCGACTGCCCCTTTTCCGGTCGACTGCCATGTCTGAGACTGAGTGTGCCTGGCTTTTAATTCAGCTGAAAATGGAGCTTGAACACCAGAACGTCTCCCTTGAAGGGATGAGCCTTGGACCCTGAGGGTTTCAACTAAAGGCACTAAGTCTGAAAAAGGTGTGGAGCCCCGGGACTTAGAATCCTGAACACGGCCCCTCCTTGCCCGAGACGTCACAGGGGACCTGGCCCGCCCCGGCCCGCGCTCTGCTCTCTGCGCATGCGTGCTCTCCGAGGCGCTCCCTATCTCTCCCGAGCTGACGTCACTCTCTCCCCCTTGTTCCACCTCCGAAGTCTTCTCCCCTCGGTCTGTCCCTGACTCTGTCTCCTCCTCCTCTGACGCTGTGTCCATTCCTCCCACCGGTGTGCGCAGCCCGCCCCCCGCCGACCCCCGGGTCCACTCCGCGATTCGGGCCGACCTCCGCACCGGGTCTGACGTCACCACCGCGCCTTTTGCGTCTCTCTACAGTGGCCCTTTGGGGCTGCGCAGTTTCCCCCAATTCGCCGCCCGTGTTTAACGCTCCTGCGCTGGTTTGTGACTCCCCCCGGGGTTTTTGTGAGTTTTGCCCACCACGTGCGTCTCTGCTACCCTGCCGGCCGGGGCGGCCGCCACCCCCGGCGCTGCGCTGACAAAAGCCGCACCGGAGCTTGTGTCTCCCGTTATCTCTACTCGCATTCCCCGCATGCACCACCGCAGCCTAGCCGCCCTGCTCTGCCTCTGCGCTGCCGCGAGTAAGCGCCCCCCCCCGATCCCTTCTCTCCCCCCCGCATCCCCCTTCCGATCCTGACTCCCCTGTACTCTCCGGGGTTTCAGGACGCTTTAGGAGTTTCCTGGGGTTTCTGGGTTTTGGGACCGGGGGCTTTAATTATTTCCTGCTCTCTTTTCTCGAGAGCCCTTTCCCCCTGGCTTCTTGAGGCCAGAACTAATTTTTTCCTGGAGCTTTCCTCCCCCCCTCATTCTGAGGGTGCCGCAACTTTTCGTTGTTTTTCCAGTCTTTTCGACTGCACCGAAATGCCTTCTAGCATGGTTCTTGCCGGCGAGAGCAGCTTTAACGCTGTCTCATCTTTTTTCGTTGCTAAGAGATATAAATGTCTATTAATTTCTTGCCAAAACCCCACTTCGAATAGCAGGCATGTTTCTGCAGGTGGATAATTGGGCCTTGCCCACAACAATAACTGTTTTAATTCTTTCTTTGGGATCCCTTCCGTGTATGATTGAGCCACACCTTGTAAGGCGGACAAAATTTCCCGTTGTTCCTGGGAGAGTGTGCCCCCCATGTTCTTATTTTTGACACTCTCACCGAATCTGTCGTCAGAGTAGTCCGAAGGCTCCCGGTCTCCGTCCAGCAGGTCATGAGAAATGGATCCAGAGGCGTCTTTCTGGTTCCGGTCCGGACTGCTCTGCTACGAACTTTCTTCGTCAGAAGCTGACAAATATAATTCTCAGTGACTGCTGTTTTTTGCAGACTCTCCTGGTCGTTTTTTTTTTTTTTCTTTTTTCTTCAGGCTTCTCTCCTCAGGAGCTATCAGTGCTCTCCTGGGAACTCGTCCTAGATTGGAGCTGCCCTCTTGGCTCTTCAGCTCTTCAGCTCTTCAGGGCTGATCCCCCCGCGAAAGGTTGGTAGGGGGATAGCCCACGCAGCGAAGGCCACTTGTCGGTTTCTCGGCTGTTCAGGTGACCTGGAAAGGCCCGGGGTGGCCTTGGACAGCCCGTGCTTCAAAGGACGAGAAGAGGCTTCAGATCTTTTCTCAGTCTCGGTGTTTATTAATTGTTTATCTAAAAGATTTTCGCTTGGCCTGACAGAGGTCTGCACAGCAGCCAGCCGTAAGCACACTGCGAGCCCCCGGGGCGGTCACCTATCTTTATACTCGAAATCACATATACAATATTTAACTATTTTCCCCAATACCTTTTACCCTTATTAACCAGTGCACTTTTAGTAATAACCAATCCCAAAGTGCCAACATCACCACAAAAGATGGAGGCCAAGAAGAAGAAGAAGAAGGACAGGACATGCCCCAATTCCTCCATCTTACTTCTTTAGACACCCCTGTACAGAAATCCTAAACCCTGTGTCTTACACTGTAATTAACTTATCCCTTCACCATTCACCCACTGAAATCCTCCTATCCTCATACAGGCGTCGTCTACCGTGTAGGATCAAAGTAGCCACCAGATATTTCTGGCAACATTCCAGGACTCCCGAGCCCCCCAAGGGTGGTCTCGGTCACTCTGCACCTCAGTCCTGAGGTGCTGAGATCCCACATGGCCAGGAAGGAATTGAGCTCGGAGCACCATTCCTGACCCTGCTCCCACGTGCTGTAATGCCGTGAGAAGTAGTAGCAGACCCCATTGTAGCCAATCCAGTCATAGCGACAGCGCTGCGGGGTCGCAGGTGTGACTGGAACCTGTGGTGCTGCAGGGGGAAGAGGAGAAGGTTTGAGGATTCCCCTGTGCAGGGAGCAGGGAGCCCGCTCTGCCCCGAGGGGCTGGGCCCACGCTGCTGCCCCTCCCTTACCTGCCAGCACAGCCAAGGCCGCCCCCAAAGCCAGCACCAGCACCAGGAGCAGCAGAATCAGCACCGCCGTGCCCACGGGATGGCACCCGAACCGTTCACCTGGAGCAGGAAAGAGCTGCTGGCTGCCAGAAGCAGAGCCGGCCCTGCAATCTGCTCAGCCCACGGCCAGGGAGCAGAGCAGGGAGCCCTGAGGCAGTGTGGGCCTCCCTCAGCTGGCAGCCAGAGAGCCAAGAGCCTGGCCACAGGCAGGGACACAGCTGTGGGCACAGGCAGGGACACAGCTGTGGGCACAGGCTGCAGCAGGAGAACTGCACAGCCTTGGGGGCAGCTGGGGCTCTTGCTTGCAGCCACGGATGGGGCCCAGCAGAGCACAAGGCCTCTTCCAGGCATCTGGAAACAGCCACACACCTGCCAGCCCTGGCCTTTGAAGGGGACACGGGCCCCTGTCTAGATGGCACCGGGTTGGCCCTATACTCACCTAGGAGTCTTCTGAGGTTCCTTTTGCGTTCATTGCCCGGTGCTACTGTGCCCTGGGGAGCCAGGGGCTCCCTCACGCTCCCATCCCTGGTGCAGAATCCATTCTCCACATCTGCGCTCGCTGCACGCTCACAAGTGGCATCCCCCTGCTTATGCCAAGAGGCTTATGCCAGGCAAGTGTGGAAGCGCGGCTGCTGGTCCCTCCTGGAGATGCTGGGGCTCATTTGCAACTCCAGTCATGGAGTAGAATTCACTCTTCTCCGGCTCACAGGCGCCATCTCTCTGCCCGAAACAAACAGCACCTTGCTGCGGAGACATCAGGAGTGCTGCTGGCAGATCCTTTGAGAGCTCGGCCGCGGGATCAGCTTTCCAGCCGCGCTGATGGCACTCTGAAAGGGACACGGTGAGAGGTCGCTGCTGGTGCCGGCCGTGCGGGGCTCAGGAGGGCGGTGGCAGCTGTGGCTGCGCTGTCGCCGCTGCCCAGAGGTGCGGCAGCAGGTGCGGAGACAAGCGCAGCCTCCGGGAGCTCTGCGGTGGCCGCAGCCGCGGCCCCTGTGGCTCTGCAGCCGCTGCAGCCCAGCTCCGTGCCGGGCCGGGCGCTGAGAGCGCCTGCGAGCTGCCGGCTGCTGCTGGCCCGGGGCAGCTGCGGCTCGGAGTCCGCCTGCCGAGGGGCGAGAAGCAGCAGCCCCGGGCTGCTCACCATTGTGCCCCGCATGATTCCCTGCCCCGGCGCCTCGGAGCCCGGGCACACCGAGCGCCGGCACGGCCGCCGCGGCTCCTGCCTGGGCACACGGAGCGGCTCCCGGCACAGAGCGCAGCGCCGAGAAGCCTCGCCCCGGAGCAGGCTGCATGCGCCGCTTTGTGCCCGCACCCGGCGCCTGCAGCGCTTTGGGCTCTGAGGCACTGGGTTCAAGTTCATGCCGTGCCAGCCCCGAGCCGGGCACGGACACCTCCCGCCCGAGCAGCGGCCCCGAGCCCGGTGCCGCACGGGCGGGAACGGTGCCGGGCACGGAGCAGCCGCCTCCGTCCTAGCGAGAGCAGCCGCGATGAGCCATCGCTGCCGTGGCACCGGCTCCGTGCCGGCCATCCGGGCAAGGAGGAGAGCGCGGGCAGCCGCTCCCTCGGCTGCGATCCCAGCGCAGGGGGCACACGGGGGAAGCCGGCACCAGGAACTCGGCAGAACCCCCAGCCCTCACCGCGGCCCCCTCCACCCGCAGCGAGCCCCGAGCTGGGGCAGCACCGACCGCGGGTCCCACCTGGGCTGCAGCCGCCTCTGAGCTTTGGGTGCCACCCGCTGCTCCGGACCGACACGAACTGATCCCGACACAGCCCACCGGCCACGGTCGCTGCCGCCGCATTTTAAGCCGGTGTCCGTGTGGGAGGGGTTTCCAGTTGTGAGCAATCAGCGTGCGGGAAAGAATCGCGGGCCGGGCTGGGGAGTGCAGCCAGGGGCGGGGGCAGAGACAGGGAGGTGTCACGTCCCTCCTGTGCCGAAACGCCGGTGCTGAGCGCCGGCGTCGTTGAAGCTGGTGAAGAAGCGCAGCGCCGAGGAAGCTGCGTCTGGGGCTCTAAACAGTGAATTCTCGCAGGCATTCTTGGGCTGGGCTGGGCCTGGCCAGGTGCCCGGGGCCAGCAAAACCGCTCTGTCCTGCTCCTCTTGACGCTGGGCAGACCTAGCTCGCGCGAGTGGGTTGAGCACCGCCGGCACCGCGGGCGCAGCGGGCACCGACGGCGAAGAGATCACCGCGGGCGGAGCGAGCAACGACGAGGAAGCGAGCACCGCGGGCGAAAGAAGTACCGCGGGCGGAGCGAGGAACGACGGCGAAGGGGAGCAACGAGGAGAAAGCGAGCAACGACGAGGAAGCGAGCACCGCGGGCGGAGCGAGCAGCGCCGGCGGCCGCGGCGCTCGAGTGTCTCAATAAAGGCAGCCAGAGATCTCTCAACCATCATGGGCATAACAGGCTCGGACTAGGGACATTATTTTTAATTGAATTTATTGTCAAACAAATCAGAACAAGGGAATGAAAAGCACGACAAATCTTAAAAATGCACCTTCCCCGCACTGTTCTGTCCTTCCTAGGCTTCACTTTATCCCCAATTCCCTCTCCTCCCTCCTCCCCACACAGCGGCACAGAAGCATGGGGGTTACAATCACGTCATGTCACTGCTTCTCCCTCGAAGAGGCAAATCCTTGTCCTGCTCCACCCTGGGATTCCTCCCACAGAAGGACAGTCAGATCCTTCCCAGCAGTCAGACAGACAGACAGACAACAGACTATTCTCCACAGTCAGGCGCCTGATGCTGAAAGTTGGATTCCTGCTTAGCACGTGTCAGCAGTTGTTCCTCCTCTTCCAAAAACAGTCCAAAACTGTCCCATTCTGGCCAGTTGGTGATGATTTCCAAGACCCCAGGCCACTTTGGACTCCCCACTGGAGCTTGTTGTATCGTGAGGGCACTGCACTCACTGCAGGCAGCATCTGTGGCAGTGTGGATTGCAGAGACTTTTCCTTTGCAGCCCCAGCCCAGCGCTGGCACTGGGGATGAAGAGGCACTGAGGTGACCCTGAGAGGAAGTGCAAGGCACAGGGCGCAGCTGAGGAAGGACAGCGCTGTGCTGGGCTCAGAGGTGAAGCTGGCACTGCCCAGCGTGGAGAAGGTCCTTTGTGCAGCCCCTGTTACAGGGGAGCTTGGGCCTTGCTGCACAGATACGGCCGCTCGTTGGAGCAGAACTCACTCCTGAATTTATCGTCAGCCAGGTACACACACTCGGAAGTGCCAAAAACAGGAACCCTGCAGGGAGGAGCAGAGGCAGCGCTGGCTGCCAGGGGAAGCCCTTGTGCCCCTGTGCCCCCAGGCCCTGCCCGGCTCCCCGGCACTCACCGCGAGCTGTAGCTGCTGCCGTCCCCCCAGTGCAGGCGCTCGCCCCGTCTGCGCAGCCCGAGCCAGAAATCGCCGTTCCCGCGGAGGCGGAAGAGCAAATCCTGCCCAGGAGAGAGGAGTGGGAGCTGCCCCGGCCCCTCGGGGGGACACGTGCCCGGGGCTGCCCCCGCACGCCGGGGCTCCTTCCCTGCAAGGCCCCGGCCCAGGGCTGCAGCGCCGGCCCTGCGAGCACCGAGCCCGGCCCAGGAGCGCCCCCAGGCTGCCCTCAGCCACCCCACAGCGCCCGCAGCCCCTCACTCACCATGGCCTCCTCATCCTTGGCAATGGCCAGAGAGGCATTTAGCTCGGAGCACCGTTCCTGACCCTGCTCCCACGTGCTGTAATCCCGTGAGAAGTAGTAGCAGACCCCATTGTAGCCAACCCAGCCATGGGGACAGCCCAGAAGAGACGGCGGAATGGCAGGTGTGACTGGAACCTGTGGTGCTGCAGGGGGAAGAGGAGAAGGTTTTGAGGATTCCCCTGTGCAGGGAGCAGGGAGCCCGCTCTGCCCCGAGGGGCTGGGCCCACGCTGCTGCCCCTCCCTTACCTGCCAGCACAGCCAAGGCCGCCCCCAAAGCCAGCACCAGCACCAGGAGCAGCAGAATCAGCACCGCCGTGCCCACGGGATGGCACCTGAACCATTCACCTGGAGCAGGAAAGAGCTGCTGGCTGCCAGAAGCAGAGCCGGCCCTGCAATCTGCTCAGCCCACGGCCAGGGAGCAGAGCAGGGAGCCCTGAGGCAGTGTGGGCCTCCCTCAACTGGCAGCCAGAGAGCCAAGAGCCTGGCCACAGGCAGGGACACAGCTGTGGCCACAGGCAGGGACACAGCTGTGGGCACAGGCTGCAGCAGGAGAACTGCACAGCCTTGGGGGCAGCTGGGGCTCTTGCTTGCAGCCACGGATGGGGCCCAGCAGAGCACGAGGCCTCTTCCAGACTTCGGGAAACAGCCACACACCTGCCAGCCCTGGCCTTGGGAGGGGACACGCGCTCCTGTCTAGAGGCCACAGGGGTGGCCCTGTACTCACCCAGGAATCTCTTGAGGTTCATTTTGCGTTCATTGCCCGTTGCTGCTGTGCCCTGGGGAGCCAGGGGCTCCCTCGCGCTCCCATCCCTGGTGCAGAATCCATTCTCCACATCTGCACTCACTGCACGCTCACAAGTGGCATCCCCCTGCTTATGCCAAGAGGCTTCTTGGGCCCCAGGCAAGTGTGGAAGCGCGGCTGCTGGTCCCTCATGGGGATGCTGGGGCTCATTCTCAACTCTAGTCATGGAGTAGAATTCACTCTTCTCCGGCTCACAGGCGCCATCTCTCTGCCCGGAACAAACAGCACCTTGCTGCGGAGACATCAGGAGTGCTGCTGGCAGATCCTATGGGAGCTCGGCCTCGGGAACAGCTTTGCAGCCGCGCTGATGGCACCCTGAAAGGGACACGGTGAGAGGTCGCTGCTGGTGCCGGCCGTGCGGGGGCTCAGGAGGGCGGTGGCAGCTGTGGCTGCGCTGTCGCCGCTGCCCAGAGGTGCGGCAGCAGGTGCGGAGACAAGCGCAGCCTCCGGGAGCTCTGCGGTGGCCGCAGCCGCGGCCCCTGTGGCTCTGCAGCCGCTGCAGCCCAGCTCCGTGCCGGGCCGGGCGCTGAGAGCGCCTGCGAGCTGCCGGCTGCTGCTGGCCCGGGGCAGCTGCGGCTCGGAGTCCGCCTGCCGAGGGGCGAGAAGCAGCAGCCCCGGGCTGCTCACCATTGTGCCCCGCATGATTCCCTGCCCCGGCGCCTCGGAGCCCGGGCACACCGAGCGCCGGCACGGCTGCCGCGTCTCCCTGCCTGGGCACACGGAGCGGCTCCCGGCACAGAGCGCAGCGCCGAGGAGCCTCGGCCCCGGAGCAGGCTGCATGCACCGCTTTGTGCCCGCACCCGGCGCCTGCAGCGCTTTGGGCTCTGAGGCACTGGGTTCAAGTTCATGCCGTGCCAGCCCCGAGCCGGGCACGGACACCTCCCGCCCGAGCAGCGGCCCCGAGCCCGGTGCCGCACGGGCGGGAACGGTGCCGGGCACGGAGCAGCCGCCTCCGTCCTAGCGAGAGCAGCCGCGATGAGCCATCGCTGCCGCGGCACCGGCTCCATCCCGGCCATCCGGGCAAGGAGGAGAGCGCGGGCAGCCGCTCCCTCGGCTGCGATCCCAGCGCAGGGGGCACACGGGGGAAGCCGGCACCAGGAACTCGGCAGAATCCCCCCGGCCCTCACCGCGGCCCCCTCCACCCGCAGCGAGCCCCGAGCTGGGGCAGCACCGACCGCGGTCCCACCTGGGCTGCAGCCGCCTCTGAGCTCCGGGTGCCGCCCGCCGCTCCGGACCGACACGAACTGATCCCGACACAGCCCACCGGCCACGGTCGCTGCCGCCGCATTTTAAGCCGGTGTCCGTGTGGGAGGGGTTTCCAGTTGTGAGCAATCAGCGTGCGGGAAAGAATCGCGGGCCGGGCTGGGGAGTGCAGCCAGGGGCGGGGACAGAGACAGGGAGGTGTCACGTCCCTCCTGTGCCGAAACGCCGGTGCTGAGCGCCGGCGTCGTTGAAGCTGGTGAAGAAGAGCAGCGCCGAGGAAGCTGCGTCTGGGGCTCTAAACAGTGAATTCTCGCAGGCATTCTTGGGCTGGGCTGGGCTGGGCCTGGCCAGGTGCCCGGGGCCAGCAAAACCGCTCTGTCCTGCTCCTCTTGACGCTGGGCAGACCTCGCTCGCGCGGGTGGGTTGAGCACCGCCGGCACCGCGGGCACAGCGGGCACCGACGGCGAAGAGATCACCGCGGGCGGAGCGAGCAACGACGAGGAAGCGAGCACTGACGACGAAGAGAGCAAGGACGACGACGCGAGCACCGCGCGCGGAGCGAGCAACGACGACGAAGCGATCACCGCGGGCGAAAGAAGCACCGCGGGCGGAGCGAGGAACGACGACGAAGTGGAGCAACGAGGAGAAAGCGAGCAACGGCGCGGAAGCGAGCACCGACGACGAAGCGAGCACCGACGACGAAGCGAGCACAGCGGGCGCAGCAGGCTCCGCTGCCCGAGCGGGGACCGACGAGGAAGCGAGCAGAGCGGACGGAGCGAGAACCGCGAGCGGAGCGAGGAACGACGGCGAAGGGGAGCAACGAGGAGAAAGCGAGCAACGACGAGGAAGCGAGCACCGCGGGCGGAGCGAGCAGCGCCGGCGGCCGCGGCGCTCGAGTGTCTCAATAAAGGCAGCCAGAGATCTCTCAACCATCATGGGCATAACAGGCTCGGACTAGGGACATTATTTTTAATTGAATTTATTGTCAAACAAATCAGAACAAGGGAATGAAAAGCACGACAAATCTTAAAAATGCACCTTCCCCGCACTGTTCTGTCCTTCCTAGGCTTCACTTTATCCCCAATTCCCTCTCCTCCCTCCTCCCCACACAGCGGCACAGAAGCATGGGGGTTACAATCACGTCATGTCACTGCTTCTCCCTCGAAGAGGCAAATCCTTGTCCTGCTCCACCCTGGGATTCCTCCCACAGAAGGACAGTCAGATCCTTCCCAGCAGTCAGACAGACAGACAGACAACAGACTATTCTCCACAGTCAGGCGCCTGATGCTGAAAGTTGGATTCCTGCTTAGCACGTGTCAGCAGTTGTTCCTCCTCTTCCAAAAACAGTCCAAAACTGTCCCATTCTGGCCAGTTGGTGATGATTTCCAAGACCCCAGGCCACTTTGGACTCCCCACTGGAGCTTGTTGTATCGTGAGGGCACTGCACTCACTGCAGGCAGCATCTGTGGCAGTGTGGATTGCAGAGACTTTTCCTTTGCAGCCCCAGCCCAGCGCTGGCACTGGGGATGAAGAGGCACTGAGGTGACCCTGAGAGGAAGTGCAAGGCACAGGGCGCAGCTGAGGAAGGACAGCGCTGTGCTGGGCTCAGAGGTGAAGCTGGCACTGCCCAGCGTGGAGAAGGTCCTTTGTGCAGCCCCTGTTACAGGGGAGCTTGGGCCTTGCTGCACAGATACGGCCGCTCGTTGGAGCAGAACTCACTCCTGAATTTATCGTCAGCCAGGTACACACACTCGGAAGTGCCAAAAACAGGAACCCTGCAGGGAGGAGCAGAGGCAGCGCTGGCTGCCAGGGGAAGCCCTTGTGCCCCTGTGCCCCCAGGCCCTGCCCGGCTCCCCGGCACTCACCGCGAGCTGTAGCTGCTGCCGTCCCCCCAGTGCAGGCGCTCGCCCCGTCTGCGCAGCCCGAGCCAGAAATCGCCGTTCCCGCGGAGGCGGAAGAGCAAATCCTGCCCAGGAGAGAGGAGTGGGAGCTGCCCCGGCCCCTCGGGGGGACACGTGCCCGGGGCTGCCCCCGCACGCCGGGGCTCCTTCCCTGCAAGGCCCCGGCCCAGGGCTGCAGCGCCGGCCCTGCGAGCACCGAGCCCGGCCCAGGAGCGCCCCCAGGCTGCCCTCAGCCACCCCACAGCGCCCGCAGCCCCTCACTCACCATGGCCTCCTCATCCTTGGCAATGGCCAGAGAGGCATTTAGCTCGGAGCACCGTTCCTGACCCTGCTCCCACGTGCTGTAATCCCGTGAGAAGTAGTAGCAGACCCCATTGTAGCCAACCCAGCCATGGGGACAGCCCAGAAGAGACGGCGGAATGGCAGGTGTGACTGGAACCTGTGGTGCTGCAGGGGGAAGAGGAGAAGGTTTTGAGGATTCCCCTGTGCAGGGAGCAGGGAGCCCGCTCTGCCCCGAGGGGCTGGGCCCACGCTGCTGCCCCTCCCTTACCTGCCAGCACAGCCAAGGCCGCCCCCAAAGCCAGCACCAGCACCAGGAGCAGCAGAATCAGCACCGCCGTGACCACGGGATGGCATCTGAACCATTCACCTGGAGCAGGAAAGAGCTGCTGGCTGCCAGAAGCAGAGCCGGCCCTGCAATCTGCTCAGCCCATGGCCAGGGAGCAGAGCAGGGAGCCCTGAGGCAGTGTGGGCCTCCCTCAACTGGCAGCCAGAGAGCCAAGAGCCTGGCCACAGGCAGGGACACAGCTGTGGCCACAGGCAGGGACACAGCTGTGGGCACAGGCTGCAGCAGGAGAACTGCACAGTCTTGGGGGCAGCTGGGGCTCTTGCTTCCAGCCACGGATGGGGCCCAGCAGAGCACGAGGCCTCTTCCAGACTTCGGGAAACAGCCACACACCTGCCAGCCCTGGCCTTGGGAGGGGACACGCGCTTCTGTCTAGAGGCCACAGTGAGTAACCCTGTACTCACCCAGGAATCTCTTGAGGTTCCCTCTCTGTTCATTGCCCATTGCTGCTGTGCCCTGGGGAGCCAGGGTCTCCCTCACACTCCCATTTTTGGTGCAGAATCCATTCTCCACATCTGCACTCACTGCACGGTCACAAGTGGCATCCCCCTGCTTATGCCAAGAGGCTTCTTCGGCCCCAGGCAAGTGTGGAAGTGTGGCTGCTACTTCCTCCTGGAGATGCTCATTCTCAACTCCTCTCATGGAGCAGAACTCTCTCTTCTTCTGCTCAGAGGTGTCATCTCTCTGGCTTGAAGAAGCAGCACCTTGCTCTCGAGACATCAGGAATGCTGACAGATCCTTTGCGAGCTTGGCCTCGGGAACAGCTTTGCAGCCGCGCTGATGGCGCCCTGAAAGGGACACGGTGAGAGGTCGCTGCTGGTGCCGGCCGTGCGGGGGCTCAGGAGGGCGGTGGCAGCTGTGGCTGCGCTGTCGCCGCTGCCCAGAGGTGCGGCAGCAGGTGCGGAGACAAGCGCAGCCTCCGGGAGCTCTGCGGTGGCCGCAGCCGCGGCCCCTGTGGCTCTGCAGCCGCTGCAGCCCAGCTCCGTGCCGGGCCGGGCGCTGAGAGCGCCTGCGAGCTGCCGGCTGCTGCTGGCCCGGGGCAGCTGCGGCTCGGAGTCCGCCTGCCGAGGGGCGAGAAGCAGCAGCCCCGGGCTGCTCACCATTGTGCCCCGCATGATTCCCTGCCCCGGCGCCTCGGAGCCCGGGCACACCGAGCGCCGGCACGGCCGCTGCGGCTCCTGCCTGGGCACACGGAGCGGCTCCCGGCACAGAGCGGAGCGCCGAGGAGCCTCGGCTCCGGAGCAGGCTGCATGCACCGCTTTGTGCCCGCACTCGGCGCCTGCAGCGCTTTGGGCTCTGAGGCACTGGGTTCAAGTTCATGCCGTGCCAGCCCCGAGCCGGGCACGGACACCTCCCGCCCGAGCAGCGGCCCCGAGCCCGGTGCCGCACGGGCGGGAACGGTGCCGGGCACGGAGCAGCCGCCTCCGTCCCAGCGAGAGCAGCCGGGATGAGCCATCGCTGCCGCGGCACCGGCTCCATCCCGGCCATCCAGGCAAGGAGGAGAGCGCGGGCAGCCGCTCCCTCGGCTGCGATCCCAGCGCAGGGGGCACACGGGGGAAGCCGGCACCAGGAACTCGCTAGAACCCCCCGGCCCTCACCGCGGCCCCCTCCGCCCGCAGCGAGCCCCGAGCTGGGGCAGCACCGACCGCGGTCCCACCTGGGCTGCAGCCGCCGCCTCGCCGGGGTCCCGGTAGCACCGCCGCTGTAGAATGAGATGAACCCGGCGCCCGCCGCCCCTCCCATCCCGGCCAGGTTCCTGGAGCACTCGGGCTGGTGCCACCGGAATGAAACTCCACGAGAGCACTCGGGCTGGTGCCGGAGTTGGGATCGGACGTCGCTGTGGGAGCGGCTTTTGGGCGGTTTGACCAATCAGCGTGCGGGGCAGCAGCGCGGGGCGGGGAGCAGCGTGGGCGGTGTCGTCCTGGGCCGGGCCGGGCCGGGCCGGGCGCGTTATGGAAATTACCGGAGCGTTTTTGCTTTCTTGTACGAAAGTCACTCTCTGTGCCACATTGGGAGCCAGATCCAGGGGCATCTTCAGAAACAGAAGCGATGCGAGGAGAGGAGTCAGGTCACTCCTGTCCGGCAAAAACCTTGCTAAGAAAAGGGCCCCAGGCCGTTGCCCTGGTGAAGAACCGGAGCCCCGGGGAAGCCGCTTCTGTGGGTCTGTACAGGGAATTGCGGCAGGGATTCTTCGGCCGGGCTGGGCCCGGCCAGGTGCTCGGTGCCAGCAAAAGCGCTCTGTGCATCTCCTTCTGCCCCCGGCAGAAAACCCAACACAGCAGGAAAAGCCTTCATTTGCACAGTAGATTTTTAACCATCATATTCACATCTCCAGGACTTGTAGAAACCATTCTAATTTCAAGAAAGGAAAAGTGTCTTGGATATTTTTCATTTCAGCAGGAGCCTAAGGAAGCCCTCAGCAGCAGGAGATTGGGATAACTGCAACGCTGCTTTCTGGAGCAGAGGGAGCCGGATGCTCCTCATAGCCAGACCTTCACCCACAGCAGCCAGAAGGTAGAAAAACAAGGACCCAGCAAAGCCTTAAGTGGTGAACGGGTTATCAAGGATTTTGGAAGGAAAGAACAAGGTCTGGGAAACAGAACCTGGAAGGTGACAGAGGAAGGAAAACGGGAGGCAGCTGCGGCCTCTTCAGGTTCGAAAAGAGAAGAGAAAAGAAGGGAGGAGGAAAGGAAAGCCTGGCACTACATTCTAATGCAGCCGGCCCAACCGCTTTGGTCTCTGCCAGTGAACACGCAGCGGCTCCGGGCACAGAGCGCAGCGCTGCCGCCGCCATCGCGCCGCTCCTCCCCGGGGGCGGAGCGCTTTGGGCCCCGGCGCGATGGAGGCGCTGCGGCGGCCGGCGCTGCCCGAGGTCGCGGTGCGCTCCCGCCTGTTCGCGGCGGCGGCGGCGGGCCCGGGCGGCGAGGCGCTGCTGCGGCGCTGCGCTGAGCTGGCCCTGGTGCGCTTGGCCCCGCTCCTGGCCGCCTGCGTGTGGCAGCGGCAGCCGTTCCGCCTGCGGTACGTGCCGGGCCGCGGTGAGGCGGGAGCGGGCCGGGAGGCACGGCGGGAGGAGCGCCCGGAGGCGCCGGACACGGCCGGGGACCGGGAGAGCGTGAGGGGGATCCGGTGGCAGGGAACCCGGGAGCCTGTGAGGGGAATCCGGCGGCCGGGAACCGACGGCGTTTGAGGGGAAAGCGGGGGTGGGGGGTGGTGTGAGGAGAACCCGGCGGCCGGAATCAAGGAGCGTGTGAGGGGGAACCGGGAGCTTGTGAGGGGCAACCGGGAGAGTGTGAAGGACAGCTGGCGGCCGGAGACCGGGATCTTTTGAGGGTAATCCGGCGGCCGGGAAGCAGAAGCGTGTGAGGGGGGTCTGGGCCGTGTGAGGAGGACCCGGTGGCCGGGAATCAAGGGCGTGTGAAGGGAAACCGGGGGGGTGTGAGGGGAACCTGGCGGCCTGGAACCAGAAGCGTGTGAGGGGGAACGGGGATCGTTTGAGGGGACCCGGCGGCCGGGAACCGGGAGCCTGAGAGGGGGACCTGGCCGGTTCGAACCAGGAACGAGTGAGGGAGAACCGAGGCCATGTGAGGGGCACACAGCGGCCGAGAATCGGGATCTTTGTAGGAGAGACCGGCGGCCGGGAACTGACGGCGTGTGAGGGGGACCCGGGGCGGGAGTATGAGAGGAACCCGGCGGCCAGAAACCAGGAGTGTGTGAGGGGGAACCGGGATCGTTTGAGGGGAATCCGGCGGCCGGGAACCGACAGTGTGTGATGGGGAACTGGGGTGTGAGGAGAACCCGGCGGCCTGAAACCAGGAGCGTCTAAGGGGGAATTGTGGCGTGTGAGGAAGATCCGGCGGCCGGGAACCGAGGGCGTGTCAGGGGGGGCCCGGCGGGCTGGAACCGGGAGCGTGTGAGGGGGACCCGGCGGCTTCCCCGACTCTCGGTGTCACAGCACGGGTTAACCCAGTGAGGCATCTGGTGCCGCCTCCCTGCTGCAGCCGGGCCGTCCCCGAGCACAGGACACAAGATTCTGTCAGCAGGGTCTGGGATATCCGCAGTGAGGGAGACTCCGTAGCCCGTGTGGACAATCTGTTCCCGGGCACGGCGTTGCTGAGCCGCCTCTCCTCTCTGTGCCCCGTGCAGGCGAGATCCCGGCGCACTTGGGCGGCACCGCGGTGTTCGGGGATAACGTGGAGGATGAGTGGTTCATTGTGTAGCTGCTGCGGGAGATGAGCAGGGAGTTGCCGGGGCTGGCAGCCAGGTAAGGCGGGTGCTGCTGAGCTGCTTTAGTGGGAGGGCTGCCAAGGGGCAGTGCCTGTGCTCTGAAGGTCCTGTCTTACCACGGCCCATCCTTGGAGGTGTTTCCCCATCCCAGACACGTTGGAAGTGTCCAAGGGCAGGTTGGATGGGGCTTGGAGCAGCCTGGGCTAGTGGAAGGTGTGCCTGGCTGTGGCAAGGGTGTTGGAACCAGGTGTTGATCTTTAAGATCCCTTCTAACCTAAGCCTTTTTATGGGTTTGTGAATATTAAAAAAACCCCAGCAGACATGGATTCAGAAGTGTGCTGTTGTGCTCTGCAAGGCTTTTCCTGCTGAATTTCCAATTTCTCCTTGGCCAGTATTGATGACAACGATGGAGAGTTTCTCTTGGTAGAAGCAGCTGATTTTCTCCCAAAGTGGCTGAATCCTGAGAACATAAAAACAGGGTGAGTAAAACTTGTGTACAGTTGGGAAGGGGGAGCCAGTGGCCTTTTCTGTAGCAGCTGGAGTTTTCTCTTGCACCTCTAGCCAAGTTGTCTGACTGCCTCTGAAAATCCAGAGTGCTGTCTGTCCCTGACTGTTGTTCCCTTCAGGAGCACTCCTGTATCCACCTGAACTTTCAAGTTCTGCTAGAACCAATTTTTTACAATATTGTGGAGTGTTTAGGCCAGAGGATTTGCTGCCCTCAGGGTAGGGAATGCTCAGGGCTGGAGTGTTGCTGTCTCTGTAAGGACACAGGCTTTGTCTAGTCCAGGTGAAATAATGAGCAGACACCTTCACCTGGGTATGGATGGTTGCTAATGGCAGTGGATTGGAATGGAGATCATTAATTTGGTCATTAGCAAAAAGTTGTTCAATTATTTTTCCCCTACTCCAAGATTCTTACAAGGGCTGGAACACAACACCAAAATGAATTTCAAGTGTGTCCCTGGAGTGTCAGGCTCATACTTTGCTTTGTTTGAGGGAACAGACAGAGTGAGGGAGTTGAGAACGTTGCATTCAGGGCTTTTCTTAGGATCAGGAACCAGCAGAGGTCACATGTGACACCTGAAATGCTGCTTTTTAATGCCTGGGATGTTCTGAAGCAGTTAGGCTGTGCTGGTTCTCCTGAAGCACTTCTCCATTTGAAGAGACATGTGTAACAATTATTCTTGTTAGGGAAACAAGGTATATTTGATGAAATTTGTTGTAGTTCAAACAGGGATTTTTCCTGGTTGGGTCGTGGTCTCTGGCATCTCAAATAACCTTTTTAGAAAAGCTCTGCTGCTTCCTGCCTTGGTTCTCTATTTGTCCTTTCTATTGTCAGTGTCCAAGCAGATGCATTTGTGTGTGCAGTGAACTGTTCCATGGCTGTGTGTGAGTGCTCGTGCCCTGTGTGACGGGAGCATTCCTGCCTGCCAGGTGTTCTTTTACAAAGGAGAGCTGCACATCATTGCGCCGGGGGAGCCCTGGGAGCAGGGCTGGGCCCTCTCTGCTCCCCGTGCCACGGTGCCGCAGGCGCTGGCTCTGTTATCCACCCGCGCCGAGGAGTTCCTGGCTGCAGAGCCCATCAGAGCTGCGCTCAGTAAACGCCTCCATGGGTACGTGGGGCTGCACTTGGCTCCTGCAGCTGTGGGGTTTGGGTCTGTGCTCCCTGGGCTTTAAATGTTTCCCCAGCAGATGGGATCAAGTTGGTTCCTTTTTTCCTTTTCAGAAACCAGCAGCTGGAGGTTTTTCTGTGGCACTCTTATAAAGAGGGGAATCAGTGTCCTGTAGTCTGTGGTGTGGGGATGTGAAACTGGTTCACTGCTGTAATTCCAGCCCTGACAATGACAAGAGTTACTCTTCCTTCACATCTTCCTTAGACTGAAACCTCTGAAAGTTCCATGATCTTTTAGGAGCCCTGTGCCTGAGGAACAAGAGGATTTGATCCAAAATATAGCACCAGCAGAATTGTCAGGGCTTCAGCTTGTCACAGCTGTGCTCCACCCTGTGCTTTATTTTTTGTAAGGATTTGACAGCAGATATGGCAAAGAATACTGGATAGCTGGATATGTTGGTTAAGTCCACAGGGACTCATCTTACCCATGTGGGGGATTCAATTTTATGAGCCATGTACACTTCTATAAATATGTATGATAGAAACAGCCATTCTAGGCATTAGACTGGCCAGGTTTTAACTCCAGACTAATCTGAGCCATGATCCCAGTAAATACTAAAGGGAAGGGGCCTCCTGCTGAAGAAGGAGTGGTTAACGGGCAGTGCCCTCCCCACGCTCTGTTGCCGCTCAGGTATCCCGGGAAGATCCAGGCCTCGCTGCACCGAGCCCGCTGCTTCCTCCCGGCCGGGATCGCGGCCGTGCTGAGGCTGCGCCCGTCCCTGGTGGCTGCGGCCGTCCAGGCCTTCTACCTGCGGGAGCCGGGCGATCTGGGGGCCTGCCGGCGCCCGTTCAGAGCCTTCCCTGCCGAGCAGCGAGTGATGGCCCTGGTAAGTGCTCTCAGAGCCGCTGACGGCCCTGCCGTGTGCTCCTGTAGGCGTGAATTTCCAGGTCCTTGCATTGAGAGCTGCTCTGGATGGGTGTGGCTGGACTTTCAGGGGGCTGATCCTGAGAGAATTGTTTCTGAATCCAGAGGTTGTGATAGCAGTTCCTCTGCTGAAGTGCCTGCTCAGTAAATTGATCTCCTTGTGTGATCAGAGCAGTTTGCCAGCCCTGCCGGCCAACGGGAGCAGTTGCTCCCAACCAGTGGTTCACTGCCAGGCTTTTCACCTTCTCAGCTGTGCTCTCACAGCTCTGGGAAAGCTTCTATGAAGTGTTGTGTGAGCACTGTCCAAGCAATGTTGTATCTGATGCATTTTGTTACAGAGTTGTACCACTAGACTCCTGAAAAGAAGCTTTAGAGTCAAATTTTGGACTTCAAAACTGTTGCTGAAATCTTTTAATCGAATGTCATTTTAATTGAAAATACACCTTGTTATTGCGAATACAAAACACTGAGGGTTTTTCCAAATGTATTTATACTGACAAAAGTTCGTATTTACTTGGGTATTTCAATTTGGGACAAACTTTGTAAAGCCTGAAAAGCAATTTATCAGAAAAGTCTTTCTAATATGTATTTTGAATGCAGTCTCAGGCACTGCCTGTAATATGGGTGCCTTCAAAGGCACTCTGGTGACCTGGAGGGAGTTTGCTGGCTGTCCCCAGCCCAGTCCCGCTGCAGGGAGTGTTTGTTTCTGCTCTGGCTGTTGCAGGTGACTTTCACTCGGTGTTTGTATGCACAGCTGGTGCAGCAGCAGTTTGTTCCAGACAGACGCAGTGGATACACCCTGCCCGCCCCAGCTCATCCTCAGTACAGAGCCTGCGAGCTGGGCATGAAGCTGGGAATGATTCCTGGGGCATTTTGGCCTTGGCTCATGCATGTGCAGGGAACGGGTCCTTGTCTGGAGGTTGCCTGCTTGTCCAGAGAAATGTGAGCAAAGTCTGTCACACCTTGAGAACCTCTTGTTGTTGCATCTTTTATCTGCAGGCTCATGGCTTTGAAATTTTGTGCTCCAAGAGCAGTAAAGTGGCTCCTGACGCCAAGAGAAACGTGTTAAGGGGTCCTCTGTGGGAGAGATTCCTCAGGAGCTTGAAGGAGAAGGATTATTTCAAGGTATGTGAGTATTTCAGTGTCTGGCTTTTAAACATTCCAGGAAAAATACATTTTAACCCTTGAACTTGTGTGAGGAATTGTAGTGGGACCAGAGCTTGAATCCTTATCTCTGTGTGAAATGAAGTAATGTGCAGTTTGTTCCCCTTTGAAAGGAATTTATTTTGGAAATTAAAAAGGAAAAAGCAAGATGTGGGGATTGATTCATTCATCTAAAGCAAGGGGAGAAATACACTTGAGTGAAGAAAACCCCCATGTGTGATTGTGTGAGGTGTAACTGATTTCACTGGTTTCCATTTCATTTCCACCCCTCTAGACTTCAATATTCTTCAAGATCCATACATAACACCATAGACCTATCTGGGCCCATGCAAGTGTAATTTCTATGTGTGTGTGGTTTTTGGGACTTCTGGGGGTTTTGGTGAGGTTTTCTGGGTTTTTTTGTGTTATTATTTTAAGATGCCTTTGACTACTTTTTTGATGTTAATAAATGGGACATAAATTGACTACTTGTTTGAAGGTTATAAAGTTGGACAACTTTATTGAGATTCTTAGGTTAATATCCTTTAATATGCTTCAAATACAGGAGTCCCCCTTTGCTGTATTGAGTTCAAAGTGTTCATGGCCAAGAGGTTTTAGTTGTTCTGGTTCTCTCAGCATTTCTGTGTGACCAACAGTCACCCTTAGGATGCCTAACTGTGAGGAGGAAAGGGAGGGAGAATTGTTTGGGTTCATGCCTGTGACTTGCATTCAATAGGGAGAAATGGAAGGATCAGCCAAGTACCTGGAACTGTTGCACATGGCAGAAGATCACTTCCAGCAATCTGTTGCAGTGCCAGAAAGGTGAGAGCTGCTTGAAATTCATGAGTGTCATATACCCTACAAATCCTGTAAGTGACCTTTGAAATCCTTGTCACAAACACCTGAACCCTTTTCTCCACTGCACATTGAACATGGGAGCTGTGGCCAGGACATACAAGTACTAATTCCTCTGGAATGCTCCACTGGGAGAAGTTCTGGCTTGAGTAACTCTTTTATCTTGGTTTTGTGAAATGCTGAGCTCTTCCAAGTGGATTCCAAGTGGTGACTGCAAAGCAATTTTTGCTTGGTTGACTGCAGAAAGTGTAGAAAAGTTTCATTGAAAAGCAGTGCCAGTGAATAATGAATACAGGGTAATCTGTCTCCTTTGCTCAAGGGGCTGGCTGTGGATTTCTCTGGAAGATAAAATCCAAAAACTAAATCACTACAGAAATATCTGAGGCTTTGGCAGCCCATAATATCTTGACTGTTATTTTTTTGAGTTTCCAGTCTGTGCTGTTTGGGATCTGGTAATCTTAATATTTACCAAGGCAAATGAAATGTAAAGGAAAAGAGCCTTGGCCAATGCTCTGGGTAGTGCTCTGGTACTTCCCCCAGATTCATTTCCCTTTTTGATGTGTTTGCACAGAAGGAAAAATGAAGAATTCAAGTGAAAACCTGAATGCAGAGCATGTGATCCCATTGAATCCATTTCAGTAAATTGATTTTGGTTTTTCTTCCAGCTGTGATGAAGTGAGCCCAGGTGATGAAATCCTGGCACTACTACAGACAACCCCCATTGATCTGAAGGAATTGGAGAGAGAAGCAGCTTGTCTTCCTGCAGAGGATGGTGAGCTGGATGGGGAATTATTCCTATTACAGATGGTTATTTGTGGGGGGAGAGGGGCAATGCTGACAGCTGTGAAGGGAGAGCAAATCCAGCCTTCCTCAAGACTAAACACTGGATTGGCTCTCCCAGTTTAGAGTGAGCCTTTCTTCCTCCACTGAGTGGCCAAAGGCTTCTCAGTGACTGAATGGTCTCTCTGAGTTTGAGCTCTGCAAAGCAGAGTTTGTAAGTAGTGACAAGAAATCTGCACTCAGTTCTTCTCAGCCTCTCTGTGCCTTTGCTGTGTGTGAGCCAGGACCAGCACAAGAGCTGAACTGCAGAACTGAGCTGCAGGATGGTTGCAGTCCTGTCAGTCAGCTGGTTTGGGCCTGTGGGCCAGCAGGCTTGTGCAGAGTAACAGATCTGTGCTGTGTCCTTTCAGATGACAGCTGGCTGGATATGACACCAGGTGCTCTGGATCAGATGCTGAAGGAGACAAGAAATGAGTCCCTTCCTTCCCCAAATGAGGAGGAGCAAAACTATGGCTTGGAAACAGTTGCTGAGAGCATGAAGGCTTTTGTGTCCAAAGTGTCCACGCACGAAGGAGCAGAAATGCCATGGTAGTAGCGCCTGGAGTTTGGCTCTGGTGTGGAATGTTGCACTGTGCTGCAGCCCTGTGCTTGGTTCTGTGATGCAGAGAATCAGAGTTTGAAGGTGCTGTGCTGAGCAGGGCCTGAAGCAAAGGCAGAGCAGTGACCCTGTACTTGCTTTAAATCAGCTTGGTGCCACTCTGGCACTGGTGCAGGTTCAAGTGCTGCAAGCTGAGCTGCTCTCTGTCCCTCAGTTGGGTTTTGTGGTCTTCACAATTTTTCTCTTTTTCTGCCAAGCATTCTTCCACTCACTGTTTGATGTCTAATGCACACAGGCTTCAAACTTCTGCGGACTTTTAAATTCAAATGTCCCAACTTCAATCCTGTCTTGAGAGACATCATTATGGCTTGTGCCTGTGTCAGGCTTAGGCAAGCATAGAAGCTTTATTTCTTTAAAAATATTTTTATATTTTAGGTCATCTGATGAATCCCAAGTTACCTTTGATGTGGATTCTTTTACCAAAGCCCTGGACAGAATTTTAGGTGAGATTGCTTCTTTCTTTGAAACAAAAGCCAGCACTGATTTCTTTGCTGTTGTACTGACACCAAATCATGTGCAGGGGCAGACTCGGAGGAGCTGGATTCTGATGATGTGGATGAAGAGGAGGAGTTTGGTTTCTCAGCTGAGGATGATGAAGAGCTGGATGCTGGGAATGGAAGGCAGGAGCAGAAGGTGTCTCCTGAGGAGCTCGTGGGCAGTCTCAAGGCGTACATGGAGGAGATGGACCGTGAGCTGGCACAGAGCAACGTTGGGAAAAGTTTCAGCAGCCACAAGAGAGGGGTGAGTGTGCCTTGGGCTCTGATTTGCAGCAGTAATTTCCAAGCAGGAAATGTGCTGCAAGTGGCCATTCTGAGTAATGGGATTGGAACCTTCCCACGTGCAAGCAAAGTGTGCTGGACCTGCACCATCATACATTTTTTATAAACTGAAACTTACCTAAGCTTGGAATTTGCCCATCTTTTCCAAGGCTTAGTTTTAGTTTGCCCATCTTTTCTCTGTTTTTGGTAGTAGGGCAAGCAGCTGCAGCTTCACTTGTGAGTTCCTGTAGTAGTTTTCTCCCATAGGAAGCTGAGCCAGGACTCAGCAACACTTTGTGTCCTTCTCTTGCAACTTAATGTGGGTAATGGACAGTGGTGATTTCCAGCTGGCATGAGCATTTGGTGTCTGAATTCCTGTCTGTCAGGACTCAGGAGTGTACTGGACTTTGTTGGCTGCACAATTGCTGTTTCTTTTCTCCTGTGGTTTGCCTTTTTTTTTTTTTCCCTTAAATCTGCTCATGCAATTTGATAAAGCTTTCTCTTTGTACTCCCTGCAGGCAGGTTCTGTTGGAGCAGCCCCATGTGAGAGTGCTGGCCCTGACTGTGGAGCTGAGGCTGCTGAGCTGGCAGCCCTGGATGTGGACATGAACCTGGTGGCAAACCTGCTCGAGTCCTACAGTGCCCAGGCTGGCCTGGCAGGACCCACCTCGAGCATTTTACAGAGCCTGGGGGTGAATTTACCTGAGAGCACAGAGCTCACTGGCAGCTGAGCAAGGCAGGGAGAGCCTTGGCACCAGACATGGCTGCTGGGGAGATGGAGCACAGACACACAAGCAGGATGGGGGAGAAGAGGCCAAAGGTTTGAATTTGGAGTATTCTGTTCATTCTGTGTCACTTCAGCAGAGTGAATTTACCTGCAAAAGCTTCTGTTTGCACACTGTCTTGGGTGGAAATGAGATTTTCCCAGTGCTGACACAATTTCAGAAAACTGAAAAATGATGTTGTATGCATGACTCAAATGATGTTTTCTTTTATTACAACACCTCTCTCCCATTTTTCCTTTCAGTGATCCAATTTGCCACATTTCTAAAATGTCCTTTTACCCATTGCTGAGTGGGTTCAATATGTGGGGAGCAGTTCTTGTTCTGAAAATGCTGCTGCCTTCAGGGGCAGGTGGGGAAATACCACATTGCAGGAAGAGTAATTGGATCAAATGTGTAAATATTGGCCAGAAGTATTTTTAAAATTTATTTCAATAAAAATAGAAATACAACTTGATTGCTGAATTTTTTTGAAGGTATGCATAACTTCTTCAGTGTAGTATCAGATCTTGGAGTGAAAGTGTTTTTGTAATTGTTCATTTTCTGAATGAATTCCATTATTGCTGAATGTTGATATACAGCTACTGCTGGCATGATGTGAGCCCAGGCTGAGCAGTTTGGGGTTTTTTCAGTGAAAATGTGGCTAGAAGGCATGCAGCATGATGCTTTCATGTGGGATGAAAAATCTATTTTAAATATGACTACTTTAGTTTCAACAAGTTAAATTTGCAATAAAATAGATAGAAATTCTTGATACACAAACACCAGCAATGCAGTCCTCCTGGGTCCAAATCAGCTTCTTAATTTCTCTTTATTTCATTTTCATTCAGCAATTAATGAGTTGTCCTGCACTGATGTTGTGTAATTCACTTTGTCAGCAGTTCAGGGAGAGCACTGGCAGGTTGGACAGGGATTAGAGATGGACAGCAAGAGCTGGGAAGTGTGAAGAAGGTTCTGCTAAATTTAAAGCAATTTGGACTGCTGAGAGGTGAGAGAGACTCAGACAAATCTGCGGTGGAAAAATGGGGTGAACAGAGGTTTTTTAATTGAGACAAGGCTAATGAGCAGTTAGTGGTGGAAAACAGAGGTACTTGAACCTTGGGAAGGGTTGGTGTTTGACTAGGGAAGGTGATTTACTCTGAAAATACATAAAATTCTCTACTGATGAGTAGCTAGATCAAGTTTAGATACTTTAAAACATAATTGAGTTGAAGAACATGATCACATTGAGCTGCTGTGTGGCCTGTGCTATAGAAAAGGTCCAAATAGATGGAGGGACTCCCTTAGTGCATGAGGAGAACTCCTAAGCTGGGTTCAGAACAAAGCTGCTCTTTTGCAAACACTCCAGCTGCTGTTGCTGCTTGGATAATCTGACTTTTCCAACAGTGGGGCTGGGATTTCTCTGGGGCTCTGCTCATCCCAACTCTTTCCATTTGTTCAGCAGCTTCCCAGGGGAGCCCTGCAAGGCTCTGGGAGTGCTCCCAGGAGAGTTTGCCATGGCAGAAGAAGCATTTCCATGCTGCCTCTTCCTCTGCTTTGAGGTAACACACCAGGCATCTCCACTTTTAATTCTGAGAGTGTTTTTAGTGAAGGAAGCCTGATGGAATTAATTAGGGAAGACAAGTGGTGTGTGTGGTTCCCTTTCAATGGATTTCTGTCCAAGTGTATTCTGGAGTTGTTTAACTGGTTAATTTTCCCTTATTGTCTGAGTTTCACCTGGGGGAATCCCCATTCACCTGCAATGCTGAGGGGATCAATGGAAAGGAACCCTGCCTTGGCCATTATTTCAGGGCTATCAATGGATGGGGAATCCCCATTTTCTTGCTTAAATAGATCAGGGAACACCCTTTGTGATGGGATTTTATCAGTAGGGCTGGAAAAAAAAGGTGGCACTGAAGGGCAAGAAAAAAACAAGTGGAAAATGTTTGCAGAAAAGGGTAGGAAATGAAGGTCGGAAAAAGAGGTTGCAAAAAAGGGCAGAATAAAAAATGAGAGGGAAAAAAGTGGCAAAAAAGTGGGGGAAAACGGCATCAATAAAAGGGGGGAGAAAGGACAGAAAAAAGTAGGGAAAAATAGCACAAATAATGGGAGAAAAAAAGGGCAGCAGAAAAAGGGAGGAAGAGTTAAAAACTGAGATGGCATAATGGTGAAAACGTGGTATTTAAGAAGCAGGAAAGGTGAAGAGAAAAGGGTGCGAAACATGTGAGGAAAAAGAATGGGAAATATGAGGGGGAAAAGAGCAGGAGCCCCAGAGACACCCCCAGAGCTCAGACCCCCTCCCCAATGCCACAGACACCCCCAGGTACCCCCAAGAGAGCCCCTGCAAACCCCACAGACCCCTGGGCCTGGGTTCCTGCAGGAACACTGGGGAACAACTGGGCTCCTTGCAGCGGGATGGAAACACGGGCCAGGGCTGGGAATGTGTGCCCACTGTGCTGCCAGGCTGGCAATCAGCTGGGTGGGGCCGTGCCATGGCAAAGGCTCCTGAACAACTGCCAGGTTTGTGGGCTGCAGCTGGAGCTGAGAAGCAAAGGGATTAGTCCAGGCAGGAGAACATCCCATCGTGGGGCACTGCTGCAAAGTGGGCATGTTTGGAACAGAGCCTCTCCTTCAGCAGGCCAACGCTGCCAGATGGAAATTGCCAAGGGCACGAGGCTGGCAAGTGAAGAGCAGAGCTGCTGTGAAGGGAAAGCTCAGTTCATTCAGAGAGATCACACAGGTCACTTGAGTGCAGGTAGGAAACAGAAAATGAGAGATTTCCAGGAAAGCCTTTGTAGTTTGGTGGGGCCAAGGAGTCATGATACCCAATGGCTGCAGGGAGGGTGATCCAAATTAGTTCTGAGCAGATTTTATTTTTATTTTAATTGGTGAGGGTCATTAACCTTAGCTGCAGTTTTAAGGCCAAACAGTTTTGGAATCTATTCTAGTTTAATCTAGCTGTCCTCCAGGCTGCATACTCACAGCAGCCATATTGAACTGTCATATGATGTGTGAATTTTCTTTAGTCCCTATTCAAATGTCATCCTTCCTGGGTTTTCAGCTTCTTTTTAACATGCTAGTAAATCTTCTGTGACCCTCTGCAGTATTTCCATGGGTAAACCCACTGAAGAGCACAAGCTAAAGGATGCTACCTCCAGCTGAGCACAGGGAGCAGTGGGAAAGGATGTTCTATCAGCATTTTCTGTGCCTGTGCTGATACTGTTCTCCCTGGGAGGGAGCTGGGAAATCCCTATTTCTGCTCCTGTGCTCTTCCTGATGTGTGTCACAGCTGATGCCAATCCCATTTTCCCCCTGTAACGATGATTCTGGACATCTCTGAGTGTACCTGCTGGCCTTGGAAATGCCACTGATGGTTATTGAGGAGAAGGCAAGTCCCAGCATTTCTGTGTGGGAATGGAAACGTGTGGCCGTCCCTCAGTGCAGCTCTTTTGGTGACAGCAGTCAGTGGCCATTCCTGGTGCAGTTCTGTTATCATTTTGTCTTATACCATTCTATTTTATTCCCTTCACACTTCCCACCCTTTTATGTGCTTTACTTTTTAACCAGCACTGCCCCAATGGTCCCTGGGTGCAGCTCCTTTAGAGAACAGGGCCTGTCCCAACAGGCGGCTGCTGCAGCCAGGGCAGGGGCAGGGCAAGGCACATCACAGCACTGGTGGTGCTCAGACTGTTGGCTTTTGCAGTGCAGGCAGATCAAATGAATCCCAATTGTCAGAGATTTCCACCATCTGCTACTTCTCCCCTTTTTTTCTGGATGGATTTGACAGCTCTTCCTTTCCTCGCACGGAGCTGGAAAGCAAAATGCCAACCCGACCCATGGCCACCCCACCACCTTGTCCCTCTTTCCCTCCCCGTTACTTGGCACCACTTTCTCCCTCCTCCTTCTGTCCCTGCCAGCTCCAGCAAAGCCATTTCCCCCACTGGCACCAGCTGCCTCCTGTCCCTCGCTCCCATTTTGCCCACTCTGAACTCCTGGAGCCGCCTGCCCGCGGAGCCGCAGCCGCCGTGGGGCCGGGCAATGGTGCAGGGAATGCTGGCAGGGATTCTTGGGCTGGGCTGGGCCAGGCCAGGTGCCCGGGGCCAGCAAAAGCGCTCTGAGCCTCTGCTCCTGCCCCTGGGCAGGCAACAGAACACAGCAGGAAAGGCTCGGGGCTCTCAATAAAGGCAGCCAGAGATCTCTCACCCATCATGGGCAGAAGAGGCCCAGAGTGGGGAAATGAAATTTCATTGAATTTATTATCAATCAGAACAAGGAAATGAGATGTTCCCCAAATCCCAAAAATGACCTTCTCCACACTGTTCTCTCCTTCCTGGGCTTCGCTTTGTCCCCTGGTCCCCCCTCCCTCCTCCCCACACAGTGGCACAGAAGGATGAGGGGGGTTATAGTCACATCATGTCACTGCTTCTCCCTCCGAGAGACAAATCCTTATCCTGCTCCAGCCTGGCATTCCTCCCACAGGAGGACAGTCAGATTCTTTACAGCAGACATACAGATAAAGAGACAACAGACTATTCTCCACAGTCAGGTGCCTGGTGCCAAAAGTGGGATTCCTGCTCAGCACATGTCAGCAGTTCTTCCTCCTCTTCCAAAGACAGTTCAAAACTGTCGCATTCTGGCCAGCTGGTGATGATTTCCAAGACCCCAGGCCGATTTGGATTCCCCACTGGAGCTTGTTGTGTCATGAGGACAATGCACTCCCTGCAGGCAGCATCGGTGGCAGGATGGATTGCAGAGACTTTTCCTTTGCAGCCCCAGCCCAGCGCTGGCACTGGGGATGAAGAGGCACTGAGGTGACCCTGAGAGGAAGTGCAAGGCACAGGGTGCAGCTGAGGAAGGACAGCGCTGTGCTGGGCTCAGAGGTGAAGCTGGCACTGCCCAGCGTGGAGAAGGTCCTTTGTGCAGCCCCTGTTACAGGGGAGCTTGGGCCTTGCTGCAGACATACGGCCGCTCATTGGAGCAGTTATCACTCTTGAATCTTTCATCAGCCAGGTACACACACTCGGAATTGTGAAAAACAGGAACCCTGCAGGGAGGAGCAGAGGCAGCGCTGGCTGCCAGGGGAAGCCCTTGTGCCCCTGTGCCCCCAGGCCCTGCCCGGCTCCCCGGCACTCACCGGGAGCTGTAGCTGCTGCCGTCCCCCCAGTGCAGGCGCTCGCCCCGTCTGCGCAGCCCGAGCCAGAAATCGCCGTTCCCGCGGAGGCGGAAGAGCAAATCCTGCCCAGGAGAGAGGAGTGGGAGCTGCCCCGGCCCCTCGGGGGGACACGTGCCCGGGGCTGCCCCCGCACGCCGGGGCTCCTTCCCTGCAAGGCCCCGGCCCAGGGCTGCAGCCCCGGCCCTGCGAGCACCGAGCCCGGCCCAGGAGCGCCCCCAGGCTGCCCTCAGCCACCCCACAGCGCCCGCAGCCCCTCACTCACCATGGCCTCCTCATCCTGGGCAATGGCCAGGGAGGCATTGAGCTCGGAGCACCGTTCCTGACCCTGATCCCACGTGCTGTAATCCCGTGAGAAGCCGTAGCAGACACCCTTGTACCCAACCCAGCCATGGGGACAGCCCAGAACCGACAGCAGAGTGGCAGTTGTGTCTGGAAACTGTGGTGCTGCAGGGGGAAGAGGAGAAGCTCTGAGGATTCCCCTGTGCAGGGAGCAGGGAGCCCGCTCTGCCCCGAGCGGCTGGGCCCACGCTGCTGCCCCTCCCTTACCTGCCAGCACAGCCAAGGCCGCCCCCAAAGCCAGCACCAGCACCAGGAGCAGCAGAATCAGCACCGCCGTGCCCACGGGATGGCACCTGAACCGTTCACCTGGAGCAGGAAAGAGCTGCTGGCTGCCAGAAGCAGAGCCGGCCCCGCAATCTGCTCAGCCCACGGCCAGGGAGCAGAGCAGGGAGCCCTGAGGCAGTGTGGGCCTCCCTCAGCTGGCAGCCAGAGAGCCAAGAGCCTGGCCACAGGCAGGGACACAGCTGTGGGCACAGGCAGGGACACAGCTGTGGGCACAGGCTGCAGCAGGAGAACTGCACAGCCTTGGGGGCAGCTGGGGCTCTTGCTTCCAGCCACGGATGGGGCCCAGCAGAGCACGAGGCCTCTTCCAGACTTCGGGAAACAGCCACACACCTGCCAGCCCTGGCCTTGGGAGGGGATACGGGCCCCTGTCTAGAGGGCACCAGGGTGGCCCTGCACTCACCCAGGAATCTTCTGAGGTTCCTTCTCTGTTCATTGCCCGTTGCTGCTGTGCCCTGGGGAGCCAGGGGCTCCCTCACACTCCCATCCCTGGTGCAGAATCCATTCTCCACATCTGCACTGTGGCATCCCCCTGCTTATGCCAAGAGGCTTCTTGGGTTCTAGGCAAGTGTGGAAGTGCGGCTGCTGGTTCCTCCTGGAGATGCTCATTCTCAACTCCTCTCATGGAGCAGAAGTCTCTCTTCTGCTCAGAGGTGTCATCTCTGTGGCTGGAAGAAGCAGCACCTTGCTCTCGAGACATCAGGACTGCTGGCAGATCCTTTGGGAGCTCGGCCTCGGGAACAGCTTTGCAGCCGCGCTGATGGCGCCCTGAAAGGGACACGGTGAGAGGTCGCTGCTGGTGCCGGCCGTGCGGGGGCTCAGGAGGGCGGTGGCAGCTGTGGCTGCGCTGTCGCCGCTGCCCAGAGGTGCGGCAGCAGGTGCGGAGACAAGCGCAGCCTCCGCGAGCTCTGCGCTGGCCGCAGCCGCGGCCCCTGTGGCTCTGCAGCCGCTGCAGCCCAGCTCCGTGCCGGGCCGGGCGCTGAGAGCGCCTGCGAGCTGCCGGCTGCTGCTGGCCCGGGGCAGCTGCGGCTCGGAGTCCGCCTGCCGAGGGGCGAGAAGCAGCAGCCCCGGGCTGCTCACCATTGTGCCCCGCATGATTCCCTGCCCCGGCGCCTCGGAGCCCGGGCACACCGAGCGCCGGCACGGCCGCTGCGCCTCCCTGCCTGTGGGAAAAATTGCCAGGTAATTTTGGCTTTCACATTTATGTATTAGTCTCTGCATGTTTTAGTGATTGTAACTATTTAGATATAGTATCAATTATACCTCTTTTTAGATGGATATATCAACTTAATGTTTATTATGCATTGTATTGCTCATAGAAATAGTCGTGCAATGAATATAATACCTATGTATCACTTATGGAAATAAACGTGTGCAGACTGTACTCTGTTATAGACCTTGGCATACATGTGATGTGAAAAAGGCTTTTGTGTAACTAAAATCAGTGTAAGGCCACGTAAGGCCATCCACTGTCCGACCCATCCAATTGTTATAAATTGTAAGATGATTGGCTCTCGCAATTAAAAGATAACTATTGTACGAAAATAAGAAGAGCTTTAATGGTGTATAGTTATGTTATTGTAGTTTACATGTCCTCTGCTCTCCCCACAGTTCCCTTCCCACCCCATCTGACAGCCTGGGGTGTCTAGGACAGATAGAGAGGAGGCTGCACATGTGCCCCTGGCATGGGGCAGGTGGGAATGGAAAAGCTTGGTGCTTAGGGGGTGGGCATGGCAACACCTGACCCCCAGTCCCGTTAAGAGAAAGCAGTCTGCAGTGATAAATGGCAAAGAAGAGCTGGCAGACAGACTTTGGGAGAGGCCAGGGCTGACTGATGCCACCCCCAGGGGTATGAATCACTGAGCATCTCTCTTGAAGATGAACTGGCCATGTGGTCTCCACGTGGGGGAGTTCCCAGCGCTGCAGCTTGCTCCTTATGTAGTCCTTGGTTGCATTTTTGTTAAGGTTTAATAAACCTTTTTAAATTTTCAAAGTGAGCAGTAGTTTCTCCCACAAGTGATAAGATAACCGGAACACAAACCAGAGCACTGGAGGACAATCCTAGAATACCATGTTAAAATAAGGGAGTACAGCTACAGCTAAAATCTTATCAGAGGATGTGGAACTGCAGGATGGAGGCACCAGAAGAAATAAAACACATTGACCCGACACCCAGTATGTCATTCAGATAAACCAGAGCGTGAACAAGTCAGAAAAAGGAGTTCCAGAAACATCAGAAACTTCGAAAGAATGGCTGCATAATGCATGAAAGACACGAATATGCAAGTGTCTTAGCGTAGTAACACTATAAATATAACACTGAATGTATATCCTGGTGTGTTTTGTGGCTGTTTGCTAGAAGTACCTAGCGCTGGAAATATTGTCCTTTTGTATTCTATTATTATAATAATAATAATTATTATTATTAAATTTTCAGAAACACTAAGCAGTGATTTCTGTTTTTCAGTGAACGGGGGAAGCCGGCACCAGGAACGCGCCAGAACCCGCCCGCCCCTACCTGCAGCCCTCTCTGCCCGCAGCGAGCCCCGAGCTGGGGCAGCACCGACCGCGGCTCCCACCTGGGCTGGAGCCGCCTCCGAGCTCCGCCATCTCCTCATCGGGCTCCGGATGCCGCCGCCGCTCCGGGATGTCACGAACGGGCCGCCTCTAGTGCGGTGCGGGCCGGGGTAACGGAGCGGCTGTCAGTGCCCCAAGCTCGAACTAGCCGCTCTTCGCGGGCTTTCGGCCGGTTTGGCCAATCAGCGTTCGGGAGCGCAGCCAATCGCGGCTCGGGAGCGCTGCTCGCATCCGCTGCTCGGGGCGGTGCCGCCCCTTTCTTACACCCCGACCCCGCCCCGGCCCCGGCCCCTCCCCTCAGCGCTCCCCGCCGCCTTCTCGGGATCGGTTCCGTCACCGTTCCGCCGCCTCCCGTCGCTGCCGGCCCAGATTGCGGGATGTGAACCCGAGTCCCTTTGGCCCGGCTGAGCGCAGTGCAAACCCCCTGCGGTGGCGGCAGGCGCGGGGCTGCCCCGCCTCACCCCGAGCCCCGGGCGGGTCCCAGCTCGGCTCTCCCCGCTCGGCTTTGCCCTCGCTGCCGCCGGCGCTTTCCCCGCTCCCGGAGCTCGGCTTTGCCCGGCGGCTCCGCTTGGCCCCGGGCGAACTCACTCCCCCCGTGGCTCCCCAGCCCTGCGGCGGGGCGAACCCCCGGCATTTGCCGAAGGGCTCTGGCTGCCCCTGGCTACTGAAGCCTCACGGAACGTGTCCTAGAATGCCGTAAACATGTGCTGAAATGCTTATTTGAAGGTAATCTTGTGTTTTTCGTGAACTCTGGTTTCTCTGAGAATTGTTACTGGAGAGATTCAAAGCAGTAAATGGAGTGCCTCATTACTGTTCCTGTTATGTGCAATATAACGCAATCGAATTTCTTTAACAGAAATGCTGATAACATTTAGCATATGCTATTACACTAAATACGATCTCGAGAAGCTCCTGCTTTGTTGGACAGTTTGCCAAATTCTATCTTGATATTCCTTTAGGTACAATTGCACTTTAAAAGTTCTTAGTAAATTTATGGTTCCTTAAAATTTGTGGCTACCATGAGTTTTCCTCAATGTGAAATTACATAGGGTCAATATATTTGTCACACTTTTCTAATCCCTCCAGTAATTCCATCAGGCAGCTGTTTCAACCACTTCACATTTTCAGTGCCTTTTGGTATTATTAGCATCAGAATAAGTTACATATTGTAGTACCCAGAACATTTAAGGATATTAATTGTTAGTCCGGATATGTTTTATTTTAATAGGATTGCAGAGTCGGCAAGATTGAGCAAAGCCATGTCTGAGTAATATTAAACTATGTTTTATTACTCTATTGAGTTAATTTTGTAAAGAGTCATTCATGTCGAGGTGGATTTCTGTCAGGTTTGTGTTGCTGAGCTTTGATGAGGCCAAGTTTCAGTCTCCTTCACTTTAAGCCATTTCATGTTCTATTCCAGTTTTATTTAGATCAATTTTTATTCAGTATTAAAGATGTAACTATAATGCATCAGTAGCATAACTATAAATCTCTAATTCTACTGAGGTGACACTGAATTACTCTGAAATTTATTTTTAGGCCCTAAGTTAATTTTGTTTAAGTATGTTTGTCTGCAGTGCAAGATGTGGTTATTTTCTTCTAGAGATAAGACAGATCCCACTGAAACAGCTGTGATGAAACACTGATAAACACCTGCTTTTGGATAGAAGAAGATACAGTTTGTTGGGCCCTTGATCCTCTCACTGATTGCACAAGTGCCAGTGCTGCACTGCCTGACAGGATCATTGATTGTGATCTCTTCTGGTTTATCTTCCACAGATAACACAGGAGAGTGGGTGGTTGTTCCACATTATGGCCGTTATCCATTGTAAGCTGTTCAATGTTTCATTGTATGGATACAGGAATGCTGGAAGAATATTGTCTCCAATTCCTGAGACAGTCACTGCTGATAGATTGGTTCCATCATGTGAATTCACTCATTTTTATAACAGGAATTATTCATAAGACACCATTACCTTATTTATAACTGGCTTTTCATGAACTTTGACATATCTCTGTGTGACTATCCACAAGACACGGTGTCACTTTGGGCTCTCTCTGTTTTGCTCTCCAGCTGCAGGTGCATCTCTTTGAACAGGCTGTCTGCAGCCGTTCCCTGCACTGCCTGCTCAGCCTTTAGTCCCTTCTCTTGTTCCAGCAGGGTTGCTGTGCCTTCACCCAGGGCTGTCTCATGGTTTTCCTGTGTTTTCAGAGTTCCAGGATGAGATCTCTGGGCTCTGTCAAAAGCCTCATCTGAGCTGAGGTCCTGTGGTCTTTCCCGACCCTTTTGTGCCACATCCTCATGGCACAGGGCTGTGACCTGCTGAGGGCAAGGCTGCTCCTGCTCTGTGGCAATCAGACACAGCCCCAGGTATTCTCACAGGAGCACTCCAGCAGTTTGCTGTGTTTGGGGCATCTCATAGCTGCTACTATTGAGAGATTTGTTTTTGAGGTATGTGAGGGAGACCCTCCCAATGAGGGTCTGGTCTCTGGCCAGGCCCTGGCTCTACCTGGTCAGAAAATTGCCAACAAACCCAGATGATTTTTGCCTCAAAACTATATTCAAGTCTCTTGGACTTGGCAATTTGACCCTATGCCAATAGGAGAGCTGGATCTATTTTTAAAGTGATCTTGGACACCTTTCCTGGGAATGGCTCTGCAGGTCCTTACTGTAATGAGATTTGTCAGCTGCTGCAGGCTCTGGGTGATGGTGCAGTATTTAAGACATTGATAATCATCCAATTTCACAAGTGTTACTAATTAAATGAAATATCTGACTTATTCTTGATTACTGTCAGTTTCTTGTTTCACTGCATGTATTGTTTTGTTTTGTTTTGCTGTTCCCTTCACGATCATAGCAAGAGACATGCTTGTTATCTTTAAAACAGAAAGTGCAACTGGCTCCTAAAGAATGTCTGGATAATGCAATATATTATACTAAGATATTTTAAAGGCTTTTCTGTGTCACAGTGAGGGTGGCTGTGACAAACCTCTCTGGTTCCCTGACTTCAGGCCAGGGTGGTGAAAATGAAAAGGAGCGGGTTTGATGGAGCTGCCTGGAAAGAACTTTCATAAATGGTATGAAAGCAACAAAAGGTGAGAAGCCATGCACAATAAGAGGGGCAGAATCCAGAGACCCCAAACAAAGGGGAAGCAACAATAGATATACTCAGGGTGGAACATTCTAGAGCTGTAACCACATGGGGAAAAGAAGTAAGCACCAGGGGAGTAGAACTTGTGCAGCTTAACATAAAAACACCAATGGCTCATGGGGGAGCTCTTAGGCTGGCCCTGAATTAAACAAATGATTCCCCGGGCTGGAAACCAATGCCTGGCTCTTTTGGGGTAAAATCCAGCTGAGTCTGAGTCCCAGCTGGACCAAGCCCCACACATGAGGATCTCCAGGTGAGTGTGCAATGGCAAGGCCTGGCTGATCGATGGACTGAGGCAGAAGGGGTGCATGTGTTTTATCATCAGCAGCTTTAAAGGGGTCACCTGCTCACCTGCTCAGGCATCGATGGCCTCCGAGCAAGCGAGGCCCAGGGAGAAGAGAGGTGACCTTGTCCCCACTCAGCCTTGGTGGCCAGGACAGGGACAGAGGCAGGACTGCCAGCCCATGGCTGTGCCTGGAGACTCAGGGAGGAAACTGAATAGAGGCCTTCTGTCCTACAGTATTTACCACCCTGATGTTGTGTTCTACCAGCCCTCTTCAGCTATTCCTGCTCCAGGCTTCCAGAAAGACATTCAGTGATGCCAAGGCCAACATTCCCAACTGCTGGGCTTCCTCCTGCCAGGGCAGCACAGCCCCTGGGTTCCAGCCACAGGGACTTTAGAGCTATGGTCATTTATTTCCATTCCCTAAGAGACATTGGACATGATCTTTGTGTTCTCCCATGCTGCAAGACCCTTTGTCAGTGGCATGATTGGACTTGAGAATACAAAATTGGAGTACGGATTGACTGTAACCTGTCTTTCATGTGTCTTATCCTGCACCTAATACATAACCAGTAATAACCTTAAAAAGATTGTAATCTCACAGGAGCAAACTGTTGCAACATGAGAATACGTAAGCTTTTTGTTTTTCAACAAAAAGAAAGGGGAATTCCTGCATATGGCTAGAAAGGCTGTAAAAGAAAAGCGTTATAGTATCATGGTTTAGGCCTGCTGATGGAACTCTCACAGTGGCTCCCTCGGCGATCTCAGCGCAGGGGGAACAGGGGGAAGCGGGCACAAGGAACTCGCCAGAACCCCCTCGGCGCCTCCGAGCTCCGCGGCCGCCTCGCCGGGCTCCGGGCGCCGCCGCCGCTCCCGGGCAGGCACAGCGGGCACGGCCGGGGCCGCCGCAGGACAGAGCCGATGTTGGTGTGGGAGGGGTTGGGACCAGTCAGCAGCCAGGGAAAGCGGCAACCGCGGCCAGGAGGGGAAGGAAGGGAGAGGTCATTCCATGAGCCAGGTCAAGTGAGGTGACATCCCAGCGCCTCCCCGTAAAAGCCGTGGTTACAATAAACCGCAGTTTCTGGCAGGAGCTTCTGGGGCTCAGTCATGGCAGGGATTCTGGGGCTGGGCTGGGCCAGACCAGGTGCCAGCAAAGCGCTCTGTGCCTCTGCTCCTGCCCCTGGGCAGGCAACAGAACACAGCAGGAAAGGCTCGAGGATCGGCAAAGGTCAGGCCGAGATCACTCACCGGTCACTGGAATAATGGACATGACTGGGGGGAATTCTTTGAATTTATTATGACACAAATCGTGGCAAGAGAAGGAGCGGTGAAGCAGCAGGGTTCAGCCTCGGAAGCAGGACTGTGCCCTCGGCCCCCGGCAGCCGCAGCAGGGGATAAAGGATCCCCGGGCCGAGCAGCGGCTCTGCCCCAGCACGGGGATGTGTCCGGAGCCCCCGCTCCGGGCCGGGCTCGCAGGGCCGAGCGCGGAGCAGGCGCTGAGCTGCTCCTGGAGCTTCCAGCGCTGCTGGATCCGGCGGGCGCGGCACAGGCACTGCCGGGGGCATCGCTCGGTGCCTGGCGGCGTTTGCCGTCCCCAGGGAGAAACTGAGCCCGGCCCGCAGCGCCAGCTCCTCCTCACCCTTCTATTGCAATTGCTCCATGGTTAAACCAAGGGGAAACTCCCTCTTGTCGCCACTTCAAAGACTGGAATGAAGGGGAGAATGGAGGTTTCCTCTTGATTTAGATCCCTAATTGATGCACACGGAGGGTCTGCCCTCAGTTTAATCCCAAACCAAAAGTGCTACAAAGAGTTGTAGTAGATGACTTGCTAAATTTAGAGCAAGAGCTACAGAAAATTGTAGAAAAAGTGCAGAAACTGTTAATGTGTAAAGATTGTATGTATATGAAGATCAAGCATGGAGGAAAAGAAAGGAGTAGAGAGAGAGAAGTTTTTAAAACATTGAGAAAAACACAGAAGGCTGCTAACAGCAAAGGATCCACAAAAGCATTGAGACATCAGGGTAATCTAAATTCTATCCCAATAACTCGAGACCCACCTGTTTCTATTGCCATGAGAAGGGACACCTGTGGAAATTTTGCAGGAAAAGGAAGCAGGATGTAAAGAGCTTTCAGGAGGAGTAGGGGTGTCAGGGACTGTATTTAATGAGGACTGAAACATCAAAAGAGCCCTTGATGAAATTAAGACTTGGTCCTCACAATCAGGAAATATTTTTAGTAGATAGAGGACCCTCTAGGACCATAAGAAAGTTACCCCAAGGATGCAAATTAAGTTGGGAATACATCTCAGTAATTGGAGTTGGGGGAGAACCGTTCCCAGTCCCTGTGATTAAAAAAGTACAAATTGAATCAGATTAAAAATTTGGGGTAAATGACTTATTGTTATTACCAGAGGCTGGAAATAATTTGTTAGGAAGGGATTTAATAATAGCCCTAGAAATTAGGATAAACCCCCCTCCTCCCCAATGAAAGAAAATTTGTAATCTGGAGATGTGTGACACTGTATGGTATTTTGGTGAAACAAGAGAGTAAAATTTTCAGTCCATTAGTTGAAATACAGAATAATCTCCCCTGAATTAGTGCTGAGAATGACAAATATAAAAAGCCCCGCTCAGTTTCTCTATGGGGTTCCAGGGCAAGAACTGATGCATGACTGCACAGAGGTCACAGAGCTACAAACAAAAAATGTGTCCAGATCTAAGAGAACAGGAGTTACAAAGAGGAGAAAAATTATTTATAGAAGGATCATCTCGAGAGAGAAATGGGAAAAGAAAATCTGGGAATTCTGTAATTAGTGGAGAAAAACTAGAAGGAAAAGAATCTGGTCCCCTTAGCCCATCCTGGGCTTGCATTATTCTCTGTGTTGCTATTAAAGATTGGGAAGGGATCATTTACACAGACTTGAAATATGCTTTTGGAGTAGTACACACTTCTAGAAAAATTTGGAAAGAAAGGGGACTTAGGAACATTCAAGGAGAAGGATTAATACACCAGGGATTGCTTATCTTCACTGTGCTTTTTATGATACCCTTGGCAACTGGCAAAAACCATAAAACTGCATGGAACAAAGTTAAGAAATAGGAAGGGAACAAGCAATGCACAATAAGTGATGATAAAACAAGCAGTGCAAGAGCAAACAATGAGAAAACAAATTGAGCAAAAACAAAATCCAAATAACTCAGAGCCCTGTGACAATCACTTTATGTAGGTCGGGGACAAGAGGGACCCTGTGTTAGTGGCACATTCATGTGTTAGTGCTGCCTGTCACAATGGCAGCAGCTTCACAGGTGTGTCTGTTAAAAATAGAAAAATGTGCTGGGTAGGGAAAAATTAAGGATTCAATGGATGAGCTCCTTATCCTTATAGCAATCAAATTTGTCCTCAATAGGAAAAATTTCTTTGTATTGAGAAAGATGAAAATGGAAATGACCCAAATATAAATATAAGAAGTGTAGCATTAAAGGAGAAAATAGAAGAACAACAAAAGAAAACAAAAATTGATATAAAAAGAGGTCACAGGAAAACAATAGAGGAACTGAATGAGTTGTACAAACAGTTAAAACAGCAGGCTATCTTGATAACCTCCCCTAACTGGCTGATGATGAAGCAAAAATCTGCCTTGAGGGAAAACAGCAGCGTACTTGTGACTTTTTGCAAACAGAAACACAGAATAAAACACCATACATTTTCCTTAGCAGAGTTAGCAGCCATAAAGATGTTAGGGGAAAGCCTGGAAGGGGGGCAATAGATTCTCCCTGATGGTAGGACTAAAACCCTTAGCCAGACAGACATTGACTCACTCACTGAGGAACAAGAGCACTTTGTTATCTTTTTTTTTTTTTTTTTAATGTATGGATATATAGGAATATTTGAAATTAGAAAACAAATTAATCAGGGGCATCTCACATGTTAAAAAGTGAACAAAAAGGTGTGGAAGACTCATCCCCCTGGGGGCTGCTATATAGTATACAGGCCATTTAAAAGGATCCAGATTCATTTTGCCAAATTACCCACAGTGGGCAGGTGGAAATATCTATTTGTTATTAATTGACTCAGTGGATAAAGGCCATTCCTGCAGCTTGGGCTACAGCTCAAACAGTAGCCAAAATTTTGTTGAAGCCTATTATTCCAAGATTTGGATTACAATTGAAAGGGATAAAAGGAAATAATTTGGGGTAGAAGTTTTTATAGTAACGAATATTTGTTTTATGTAGTTTGGCCAAACTATGTGTGTGAGTGTTTGATATGTGTGATTTGTTTTGTTTATCCAAGTAATTGTGTTACAGCAGAGGGAAAATGTGCAATGTGTACCAAAGGCTGGCTAAAAAGTGTAGTTTATGTCCACTAGAAATTTTTATACAAGCTACTAATTGTAGGCATTGGATGTAACTATTGTAAGGAGAGGTGGTATCAGCATTGTCGCTGTGGTTACCCAACATCAGGGTTGGTCCAGAGTGTGAACACACTGATACAGTAGTGAGCTCAGCTGGAACATACAAACAGCTGAACTACAGATGGAAAACTTGGTAATTTCATAAAATTTTAACCTTTGCTCAAACACCAGATTGCCATCAATTCTGGAATTATTGGGTTGAGTAATCCCACTGTGTTTGGAGGCCGAACAAAGTCAAGAAGAACAAATTCAGCATCTCCTGAGACACTGGGATCAGGGACTGGTGCCAGCAGCAGAGGTCCAGAAAGAAACAGAGCACTGGACGTGTGCTGGGCATGGCCTAGGCTGTGCCCTGTGGGCTTGTATTGTCTGTACAGTTTAACTCGTGGTGGAAGGTAACCAAAATAAGAACAAGGGGAAAATGAACTGCTTTTTTTAACCTGCTTAAATCGCTTACGTGACCAGCTTACAATAGCATGACTTTACACTGATTTTATAGGAACACCTTTAAGTAATAGAGATAAAACCTTTCATGCAGCTGTTCAATGAATAGAAGACAGAGACCAACGAGTTTTAGCTGTAATTGCCTATGAACAGGCAAGAGAGCAAGTGTGCCATTGTGTAACCGATAATTGTGTTACAACTGACAGCTGTGGAGGGGGAGGAAATTTATGACTCACACCATAGATTTCTTTCTGCTACAGATGGGCCTTGCAGGTGTGTTTACTGGTGGCAAAGATCATTTAGTAATTATCCCCAATGTCAGAGTAAAAAGCAACTAGTAAGTTAGATCTTACAAGATTTTTTTTTTTTATTGTTTGACCAAATCGTTTTCGTATTTATTTTGTAGAAAAGAGTGTTAAAACATTTCCTGTGGTTGGCACATCTCCAAAGCTCCTTTTATTTAATAAAAAAGAGCTGTCGATTAACCCAAGGAAAGCGATAGGACAGTGCCTCCAGACTGTAAGGATCCTGTGCCATCATCCTTGCACTCTGGCGAGTTACACAGAAATAGTATCCTGTGCTATAATCACTGTATCAAGGGATGCACACAGAAATAGTATCCTGTGCTATAATCATTGCATTGAGGGGTGCACACAGCAATAGTATCCTGTGCTATAATCATTGTATCCAAGGGGTAAGAGTGAAGATTGGCTCAGCAGAAATGCTACCAGCAATGAGGTTCCAGGACAGAGATTGTGATACCCAGAAGACAATCTCAGCCCTTGGCTGCAGCCCAAGTGGCCGTGAGAGAGGTGGAGAGTCCAGACTCCTGAGGTACCTGCTCCTGACATGGATCCTGGTACCCTGTGCATCTGCAACCCCTGCAATAAATGCTGCCAACTCTGTGGGACAGCCACAATTCAATGACTGTTTTTGCAGTACATCACTCTGTGGATGCTGAATGGTACAACCAGACAAGTTTACAAACTTGCCACAGAAATGGCTGAGCCTATTGGGGGGGAGTCAATTTAGGATTGGGCCAATGGACGCCCAGACTGCCCCACAGAGGGAGAATTCCTTTGTTTCCCGGAAAGAGAAGAGTGGGGAAATGCAGAACAAAACCAGCAAGGTAAGAATAAAGGGAAAAATCCAAGGGTGTTATATAACCAATGAAGGCAGCAAGACAGCAACTGGGATTTGCCAACTTCAGGTAGAAACCTTTTTGTAGACTTAATGCACAAAATGACAGCCGAGTTGGATTTATCAAGGTTGCATTTGTGGGGGAACTCAAATGGCTGAAAGATGGCCATGGAGGGGTGAAGGTCTAGGTCCAGAACACTTCTAAAAAGGGAAATACACCCAAATTTCTGAGATAATAAAATGGCCTGAAGGGTGTACTTTAAGTGACCAGGTAATTGGAACACTTTGTATAACTGGAGAAGGAAAGAACTATACCAAGAACTATTGCAAAGAGATGGGACATACCCCCTGTGAATCTACCTTAATTGTAAATTCAGATAATAGAACTATGACCTGGTGGCCAAACAAAACCCATGGGTATTGTCGAACAACAAAGAGAAATGATTGCAAGTGGGACAGTCAAATTAATCTGTGCTGGTATAATAGTTCTGTAGCTGGCCCTTACCTTTCCATGGAAAATATGGATCCCTATTGGAATGAACCAGACAATATAAGTAGAACATGGAAGGCCCCTGATGAGCTATATTGGATTTGTGGACAGCGAGTGTGCAGTCAGTTACCCCAGAGATGGAAAGGGACCTGTAGGTTAGGAGTTATCCAACCCTCCTCCTGCACCCTGCCCTGGTCCAAGGGAAATCCACTGGAGAAAGCCCCACTTGATAAAGCCATGGGAAAAATATGGCAAACCTAAACCTTTTGATAAGGGGCAGCTATAAATGGAGTGAAAATGAATGGCACTCAGAAAGGATCATAAACTTTTATGATCCAGCTGTTTGGGCTCAAAACAGATCAGGAGGATATAGAACTCCAAACAATAGGTTATATCGTTTGATAAGACTGCAAAAGATAATTGAGGTCGGTTGTAACAAAACAGCTACCCAGCAAAGCATGCACCTGCTAGTAACAGTCTATCAGAGCAGATGGGCCTTGGGCTATCTAATGGCTGAAAAAGGAGGAGTTTGTGAAAAATATAACACATCTAAATGCTGTCTAAAACAAAAAAAAAAAAAAAATGGAAAAGTGTTGATCAAAAGAAGCTAATTGTACCTGTTATAAGTTAGAACCCCTTTGGGGAAACCTGGTGGCTTAAACTAGCTGGACTCATTATTGGAATTGTTGCCTAGACCATTTTTTATCTCCTGTGTTATGTAAGTGAAAATACCACATATTACATTTAATCAAAAAGAGAAATGAGGGAATGTGAAAACCTGGATTTTTGGGGGATGTAGAAGATACTGAGATTCAGTCTTTTAATGAAAAGCATGAATCAATATGATCAAAAGAGAAAATGGGAGAAATTGTGCTAAATGAATATGATTCGTGCTTACAATTGTAACTCTAGCAATATTTTAGAAAATATTTGTTAAAAAGTAATAGAGGAAAAGGATATGTAATTAGTGTCATGAAACAGATGTTTTCAGATGTTCATGAGAAAGTAAGATACAAGATGGAGTATTGAAATAAACGATATCCTGTAACAATATCCAGATAAACAATATCCAGAATTGGTCTTGGGATGAGCAAAGTTGGGATGATTCCAAGTATGGAATCTGAAATACCAGTCTTAGCTATGAAATAATAACGTGCAGTTGGAACATAATGCTGACTTACATAGCAAAAAGTTTAATGCACATGCCCAACCTGTCAGGTTATTCAGAGGACAGTGAGGAAGACAGTGAGCCTTCCGCTGAAGTGACCCCCAAAAGGCCAGAATACCCCTCAGCAACAGGCAGAGCATGCACTGTGCAGCACAGTGACACAGATTTCAATAACCAAAAAGAGGAGAGGATTTACAGGAAATTATTGATGAGTATGTGTTAGCATACAGTATATAAGTTGTGTTTGGATCCTTTTGCCTCTTGTACATGAGGCAGGGTGAGAAAAACCCTCCCTGTACCCCGATTGATTGGTTTTGCTTATGCTTTATCCAAACAACTGCCAAATTGTTTTATATCTGCTTGATTATATTTGACTATATAATTTTATGTAAACTTGCTGCTCAATTAAAATTGGTGCTAAATTCTAATTTTGTGGTTGATTAAATTAGACATATAGGGACCTCATTCATAACAGTGTAGTCACTTTTGTTTTATTCTCTGTGAGAGGACACAAAGTTGGCAAAGTTTTGGTTAGATTCTTCTCCTCCCTCCTCTCCCAAAAAAATCCAGGTCTTACAGTGCCCTGTGTAGTGGTTTTGGTGCTGGTCAATCACTCGTGCACTCATTTCCTGCTGATGTGAGACAGGGTTAGGACAAAGTTAAAGCAGGTTTAAAACTTTAAAAGGGTATAAAGAAAATTTTATTAATAGCAACTAAAAGAAAAAAAGTAGCAAGAATTAAAGCAAACCTTTCATTACACTTCTAAAATTTTTCCTCCCACAACATTTTCTTTTACACTGACAATGTAAAGAAACAATACCAAAAAATTCCACTTAGATTACTACCTCTAAAATAGTCTTTCTTCAGTTCATTTAGGGAGAGAAGTCCCTCTTGGTAATGTTATGGAGACATCTCCATGAGAGGAAAGAGTTTTCTCCTGGTTCCTAATTTGGTCACAAATCCCAGCTGCCCGGGAGAAATTTATCATGAACCTTCTGTCATTTTCTACATCCTTCCTACAGATCACTGGGCCCCTCAGGGTCCAGAAGTCACTTTTCCTTTTGGATGGATGGCCTGAAGGCTGCAGGTTAGGACTGCTTCAGAAATCCCTTTGGCTTGGAAGGATCCTTCTGCCTGAGAGCTGAATGGGCTGTGCCAACCCCAGAGCGAGAGGGACTCACAGCAACAGAATTAAAGGCTGGTGAGAGAACCCAAAGAATAGACTGTAACATCCAGACCAGGTGAGAGAGAACCAAAGACTGAACATGTCTGAAAAGTGGACTCGAGCTTCCACCAGCTTGAAGGTTGTTTAGCTAACACTTTGGGTGGGGAGTTTGAACTGTATCATTTATTGATGTAGTTGTTCTGTTTTAATAGATGAGAATCAAAAGCATCTGTTGAGGGGAAGTACACAGGGAACCATCAGAGATGTTGGGGCAATTCCCTTAAGGACCAACAAGTAGAGTAAAACAAGAGTTAGAGGGCAAGACCAGGTTGGCCCCTGTGTTCAGCACTGAGAAGATTCCATAGCCCTGCTGTGGGCAGCAATCCCACAGGCATGGCAAGGTGGGAGCAAGAAAGGCACCCCAGACCTCTGTCACTGCTCAGCTGTCTTTTAATACAACAGGAACCAGAAGGCAAGACTGAGTTGGTCTCTGTACTCACCACTAAGATCCACCTGCTGAGAGTAGCAGCCCCATGGGCACTGTAGATGGGAGTAAAAAAGGCACATCAGACCTCAGTGATCCCATTTTGTCCATTCCAAATAAGTGTGGCAAAGAAAAGCTGAGATTTTTTTCCTTCTGTTCCCACTCTCCTTGCCCACATCAACAAATGCTAGTATAAGTCATTAATTTTTTTTTTCTTGTGAAGAGTTGATTATCTGGATTGAAAATGATAGTTAATTGTTTGAGCCAAAAGCTCATAGGAATGGAAAAGTGTGGTTTGTTATAGATGAATGATGTGATAGTTGGCTCTCACAATTGAGAGACAGATATTATGTGTATGTGAGGAGAAGTTTTGTAGATGTACAGTGCTGTTACTGCAATATATCCCCCCCCATTCCCCGTTCCCTCCCCCTTGCAGCAGCCTCAGTTCCCAGGGCATTTGGGGAGGGCCGGCTCATTGCCAGGAGGGGCCACAGGACAACACCTGAGCTCCAGTCAAGGTGTGAGGAAGTGATCTCCACCTGTGGAGGGCAGAGAAGGAGCTGACTGACAAAACTCTGGGAGGGGCTGAGGGTATAAAAGGCAGAGCATCCATTTTGTAAACAAGCATAGGGCTGACAGTGACAGAGATCCCCAGTGCTGTAATTTTTCCTTATTCAGTCTGTTGTTGTATATTTTGTTAAGGTTTAATAAACCTCTAAAATTTTAAAAGTGACAGTCCTTCCTCTCATCTTCCAAGGACAGTCCAGAAATGTCACCTTCAGGCCAGTTTGTGATGATTTCCAAGAGCCCAGGGTGATTTGGATTTCCCAACTAAGCTTGTTGTAGAATGTTATAAATTATAAATATAGGTATTGGCTTTCGCATTCATGTACTACTATTACAGCGTCCTGAGTGGGTCGCTGCTGGTGAGAGAGAGACGGGAATCTTGTTTCTTGATCAGAAGGCTGGATTTATTGATATATCATATATAATGCATTCTGACTATACTAAATAGAATAAGGAGAGAGAAGTTGCAGAGCTGCTGCTAAGCTAAGAATAGAAAGAAAGAATCTATAACAAAGGTGTCCAAGGACTCAGTCCCTAGCTTGCACCCGTGATTGGCCTCAAATTATAAACATGGGAACATGAGCCAATCAAGGTGCCCCTGTTGCATTCCACAGCATCTGATAATAATTGTTTATGTTCTCTTCTGAGGCCTCTGCCTTCCAGAAGACGCAAAAATCTGAAAGAAAGGATTTCTGTGAAACAATGTCTGCAACATATTACCTTTTGTTTTGCAAGCTATTACCGATCACAAAACCCTGATATAGTACAATTTGTAATTCCTGCATTTGATATAGTATAATCTGTCAGTTTATGTATGCACCCTGTAGCTTTAATAAATAGAAGTGTCATAGATACTATCTTAGGCCATAGCACAATAGAGACTGGGATATCTTGGAATGATTGTTTCATGTAACTAACTCAGAAAATGGTGTCAAATACTTCAGTGATTTTCCACATTCAAGGACTTCCTTATCAGAAAGACAAGATAACAGAAACAAGAGCATGGGGAAAAAAAAGACTTTATTTACCCTCATTATCAGGGAGTGAAAATACAAAAAGATAGAATCACAGGAGACCATGCAATATAACAGCTTAAGGTACAAGATGGCCTGAAAAAGTTAAAAAAACCTAAACCAGCAGGACAATTCAAAGTTGCGGTGCAATTCTTAAAAGCTGTTAAAATATATACATATATTATAGATATGTAATTTAATAATAAATTTTATATTATAAATCATAAATATTAGAGCTACATGCACTCTTATAAATGTACATGTAGCTCTATATAGGTAACAGCATATAGAAAGCGTAGGTTGAGTTAACCCTGTGCAAGCAGACAAGCACCCCAGGGCAGGACTTAAACCCATAATAAACTTTTATAAAAAGTGTAAATAGAGAGCTGTATTTCCCAGACATACTGAGGGCAATGCCCTCACTGCAGGCAGCATCGGTGCCAGGATGGATTGCAGAGACTTTTCCTTTGCAGCCCCAGCCCAGCGCTGGCACTGGGGATGAAGAGGCACTGAGGTGACCCTGAGAGGAAGTGCAAGGCACAGGGCGCAGCTGAGGAAGGACAGCGCTGTGCTGGGCTCAGAGGTGAAGCTGGCACTGCCCAGCGTGGAGAAGGTCCTTTCTCGCCAGAACCCCCCGGCCCTCACCGCGGCCCCTCCGCCCGCAGCGAGCCCCGAGCTGGGGCAGCACCGACCGCGGGTCCCACCCGGGCTGGAGCCGCCTCCGAGCTCCGCCGCCGCCTCGCCGGGCTCCGGTGCCGCCGCCGCTCCGCTCCCGGGCAGACACAGCGGGCACGGCTGCTGCTGTCACCGCATTTCTGCACAGCCGGGAAACGGGAGACGCCGCTTTGGCCCATTCAGCGTGCGGGGAAAGCGGCGAGGAGCTCCCTGGCCGCCGCCAGGAGAGGAGATCGCATGGATGTGCAATTAGTGTCAGGAAAGATGTTCTCAGATGTTCATGAGAACGTAGGATATAGAATGGAGTATTGTGATAAGCAATATCCTAAAACAGAATCAGTCTCGGGATGAGCAAAATTAGGACGATTCCAAATGTGGAATCTGCAATAGTAGTCTTATCTATAAAATAATATGGCTTAGTTAGAACAGAATGATTACTTACATAATACAAAGGTTAATGCATACGCCCAACACTCCAGGTTATTCAGAGGACAGCGAGGAAGACAGTGAGCCTTCCTCTGAAGAGACCCCCGAAAAGCCAAAAGACCCCTTAGCAACAGGCAGAGCATGTGCAGTGCAGTGACATAGATTTAAAGAATCCAAATTAGGAGGGGATTTACAGGAAAATACTGATGAATATGTGTTAGCATACAGTATATAAGTTGTGTTTGGATCCTTTTGTCCTTTGTACGTCAGGCAAGGTGAGAACAACCCTCCCTGTACCTCGATCGATTTTGCTTATGCTTTATCCAAACCACTGCCAATTGTTTTTTGGGTTTTTTTTTGCATCTGCTTGAATATTTTGAATTGTATTATTTTAAATAAAATTGTTGCTCAATTAAAATTGGTGCTAAATTTTATTTTGTCGTTTATTAAATTAGACATATAGGGACTTCATTCATAACAATTTCATGCCAGAACCCAGGAACTCCAGGCCTGGGAAGGACAGCTAGCCTTGGGAAGGAGCTCCACACCAGTTTTTAAGTGTTCCCAATGTCAGACCAGACTCCCTTGGAGAAGGAGTTCAATTTTGATAAAGCATAAGCAAAAGAAGCTAGCGGTAGGAAGCCTCAAAGGGGCTGCCTTAAGAGTGCCAGCTAAAGGTGAGAGCACCCATAAAACTTCTGTCTGCACAAAAATCCCCATGAGAAATGGAAGCTGTGAGTATCCCGAAGTGGGGTGAAGGCAGGTGTGTGCTTGCATTTGTATTTTTGTGTATGTGTGGGTGCTTATGATGTGACCTCACACTCCGAGGGCCATGGTAGTCACAGTCCTGCAGGGGCATCAGCCACCTAAGGACAGGTATTTGTGTGTTTGTGTGAGTGTTTGAGACTGACCTAGTCACAGAGCAGGTGGGCACCTGCATTTGTATGTTTGTGTAGTTGGGACATGACCTCATCACAGAGCGAGTAGGGACCTGTATTTGTGTGTCTGTGTGTGTGTTTGAGATGTGACCTCATCACAGATCGAGTGGGCACCACTGAGGGTCGCGGTTCCGCAGTCCTGGCTAAGGAAGGAAGCGACAGTTTTGTTGTGTTAAGGGTTTTGACCAGGCTTTGTAATTCCTGTGAGAAGGGGGTGAGCAGATGAGCTGACCCAGCTGTGCCGTGCATGTATAAAGGGTGGGTGAGTGTGGTTTAAATTTAGCAAAAGTAATTTTAAAAGGGCTTAGGAAGTGAGAAAGGAGGTTTGTGTGGACTGAAGCCAGAAAGAGTGAGAAGCAGGAGCTTGTCGGGGTGAGTGGAATCAGGCAGGAGCAAGTGGCTGACAAGAGATGAGCAAGTATTAGAGGGGATTAAACCACGAGTGAAAAGAGTGAGTGAGGATTTCCCAGGTGCCTGGAGCTCCTGGTTATTTACCTGCCAGAAACGAGGGCAAGAGAGGTGGCATCTTGTACCTGGGAGCGAGTGCTCAGGAGGGAGGCTCGCAGGGTTACCCAGGAACAAGGGGATTTCTGAACAGCGTGGGGAGCAATTCTCTGGGACAGTCCCCTGGGGATGGTAGTGAAGTTTTGACTGTTGCAACATTTTTAAGAGGTTTGGATTAGCTTCTAGAAATGAACCCCAATACTAGATCTTGGGGAGGTGTGATGAGCATAATAAATGACTTGGGAAATTTAGAGGAAGAGCTTCAGAAAGTTGTAGAAAAAGTGCAGGAACTGTTTGTGTGCAAAGATTGTATGTGTATGAGTGCGGGATGTGGAGGTTCAGGGACATCACACCATAACAAATATAATCCAGTGAAGCCAAATTCATTATCCCTAAAAAGACTCTATTTATAATAAATCTCTACTGGCCACGCATCTCTAGCTAATACACGATTGGTTAATCCTGGCTGTTCACACTTCTAAAATAGAATGCTGATTGGATCATCTAATTTTTCACGCGTCTTGCTGTGGTCATCTGGCCCACCCATGGCTCACTTTCCCAAGCTTGCTGACAAACTTGCTGAGTCCTGACGACTCTTCTTCTTGTATCTTTTTCAAGAATATACCGACCCCATTTCTGAATATGTCCATTATTCACTGTTTGTGAACGTGTCCATTGTCCATTAGTACAAGCCGGCTGGATTGTGCAATGGCTGAATATGGCCAGTGTCTAGCAAGAACTCCTCAATCTGCAAAAAACTCTCAACAGTTCCTCGGTTTTGTTCAGGCACAAGCCAGACTGATTTAAAAGCACGGTCAATTATTTTCTGTGCACAGTGTAGTGAGCAAGCCACTGTAAGCAGAACTGAAAAATGAATACAAAGTATCATAGTACCAAAGCTTACTAAGTCCTTCAGCCAGCCTGTTATTCCCCTGGATTTTAGCCACTCATCAAAAGAATTCTCAACTGTGAGCCTTTTCATATTCTCCTTAAGCAATGACAGCTTCTTGTGAATAGATTCAGAGTGGTCAGAGAGATTCGTGCAAGACATCCCTTCAAAATCTTCACATCCATCTCCTTGTGCTAGCAACAAAAAGTCTATAGCAGCCCTATCCTGTAACACAGTGTGGCATATGCTACCTGCATCAGTGGTAAGCTCATTCAGTATTGCAGATGTCATGTTAATTTATTTTCCTCTCCAACAAGCCAATTGTTTGAATTGTGTAAGGGCCTGTGAGGAAGGTACTCCTGGTGTAAAAAGCGATGCCTGTATAACCAAAGTCCTATTCCACAATTCTACATTATCCTTACAGTCTGAGCCTAATAGATGCACACTACGTTCTGGACGCTGGAATTTGTGCCTGATGTCAAGCATCTGTAGAATGCTAGGGGCAAACAGTGTCAGTTTCCCGAAAATATAAAATAAAAAATAGCACAGTACTCCTCATGCTTTCAGAGGAATCGCAGGCTAAGCTCTATCTCCACAAATGAGAAAAACTCCAGGAGGTAACATCCTTGCTGATTTTTGTTTTAGGGACACAGACCATGTCCAATTGGCACAGTATGCTGTGGTATTGTAATACCAAGAAGAAATAGGAGATATCCAAGTGCTATCATCTCCAGGTTTTCCTGACTTCTCCCTAATCAGCTCTTTACCCTTGTAGTACTCAAAGAACAAACAATCATTTCCTGGCACTGATCCCAAAATATGCAATTCCTGTGGTTTCTGACTTGTAGAATTTAAACCTTGAGTGTTTGCAAATGCCTGAGGCCCTAAAGCATTTCTAGGGATTGTTTTGTTTTTCACACCAATTTTCTGTGATCATCCCATTTTGATTAGAACACCAATTTGACCAGACCTTACTTAAGTTGCCATAAATCTGAGCTCTGGTCCAATTTCCGAGTCCTTCCATTGAGTCTAAGGGAATTCCAGTTAAACAGGTGTGAAATGGATCAGAAGGTGTAGCTGGTGATAATCAGAAAGATTCTTGCCCTGTTCTGTTAGCCCATGTAACCCACGTGTTATCTCGCTGCTCTGTGTTGTATACTCCCTGCATTTCCTTTATCACTGCACTGAGCAACATTGTCAATATTTGCCAGACTGCTGCCATTGTTGACACTGTCATCAATCATGCCTGCGCTTTGCCCAAATTGCTTTAGCCTGTTCCCTCTCAAAATCTTTAAAGTGGTGTCTTTGTGGTATTGCTATTCGTACTCCACATTCAGTAGCTATTATCTTCCTCTCTAGTACAATTTGGTTTACTATAGCAATTAAAGCAAGATTAAACTGCACCCACAGTAACAATCTTTGCTCATGTACTTCTATCAACGATACATCCTGGAGAAAACTCTGACATCCTCCTGAGTTATGCCCTAAAAATTTAGCTAATGCTGCTCTTGGGGTAATGGTGTTAAGTGTGTAAGAGCAGTTACTGCATATTAGGTTAATAGGCCTAAATTTTTGCTTTTTCCCTCAAACCACTGGTAAATTATGTTCTTGACGAACTTGTCGCCAAGTTTTTAGGTTACACTTTATACAATGAACCTGAGGCCGTGTCTTACATGTACAACCATGCAGATAACAAGTATTTTCTATCTGATTTACAATTTGTGATGAAAGTGAAGGTAAAAGAAGTCTGTGTATATCTAACCCACGTGTATTAAGCCCATGTGGAGTTGCTCATGCTGCCTCAGCATAGTCCAGCAAACTTGGTAGATATTCCGACCGTTGTTCAGCTGTCAGGTGTTGAAGAATTGGATTCAGGTCTGTCTGGAATCGGTGCTTTCACTGATTCTCAGCCTCTGGACACAGCATGGGTTGATGATGGTGGTTTCAGATAGGGCTTCACCCACGTGGCTGGAATCCAACGAATGCCTTCATCTGGCAGTAAGCACATAGAACCTCTGCCTGTTAATTTTACTGCAGGTGGTCCTTCCCACACCCCTGCTTCTGGAGTTTTAAACATGACTGGAATACCATTAGCCAATTTCTCACTTGGATTATGTGTGAGACCATGATGCACAAGAATAGGTGGATCATCCCTCTCTCCTGTTGTTCTAAGGTAATTAAACACAAAAATGGCTTTAGCTGTTTTTTCTTCCTGAGGGGATTACCCTGTAGTTCCCCCTTATTGTTTTTGCAGCATGCCCTTGAACGTCTGATGGGCACGCTCAATAATTGCCTGACTTGTAGGATTGTGAGGAATACCAGTGTTATGTTGAATACTTCATAAATTAGAGAAATGTTTGAATCTTAAGGAACAGTAAGCAGGACCATTATCAATCTTAATTGCTAAGTGGATACCTAATACAACAAAGCAACTGTACAAATGTTTCTCAACATGACGTGCTGTCTCACCTGTTAAGGGAGTAGCCCATATAACACAAGAATAGGTATCAATGCAAACATGTACAAACTTTTTCTGACCAAGTTCTGCTACATGAGTTACATCCATTTGCCATAATTGCAAGGGTTGAGTACCCCTAGGGTTAACACCATAACTAAACCAATGCCATCTCGTTGCCAATCGGGACAGGATCGCACAATACCAGAAGCATCAGTGAGGGGAATACCAACTTGTTTAACCAACATTTTTGCAGATTGATGAAGAAATGCATGGGAAGTTTCAGCTTGCTGAAATTTATCAGAGTTTGACATTGGTCAGACAGTGGCTACCAACCGATCAGCTCAAGCGTTACCTTCAGACAGACCAGGGAGAGCTGGATGACTACAAACATGAGTTATAAAGTATTCCTGGCCTCGTTGATTTAGGTTTCTAAGGATTCGGCTTAAAAGGGAATACAAATGCTCATTACTCACCTCCTTAAGTACTGCTCTTTCAAGGCCTTGGACACAGCCAACTCCATAAAGTGAATCAGAAGCAATGTTAATGGCCTCATTATCCCAATTTTCAAAAGCCCAAATCACAGCTTTCAATTCTAATGTCTGCAACGTATCTTTTACCTCTCCAAAAATGACATGCGTATTCCACACTTTGTCTTGCTGCTGAGTGCAGGCAGCCTTTTTTGCCGTTTTACCTGCATCTGTAAATACTGTCTGCCCAGACATTGGACAGTCGGATCTCCAGGGTCTGTCCTCCAGACGCTGATGCTCCAATAAAGATAACACCCGGTGCCGTGGATAAGTATTGTGAACTTTACCATCACATCCAGCCAAAGCTGTCTGTAAAGGAATAGAATGCCTAATTCCCCATTCAAGATACCAGTTAGCCAATGGTGCTACAATTGCATGTGGTTCATGTCCCCAGATTTCCAATATTCCCCCTCTGCCCTTCATAATCAAATGAGCAAAAAGTTCCAGTTTAGTGATAATAGTTTTAGATTGTTTTACAGGTAAAAATACCCATTCCAAAACATTTAAAGGATTAGCCCGAGTTTTAACCCATTGACAAATCAAGGCAAAAGGATGCTTGGCATAATTGTCACCCTCCTTGCTCTGATTGATGGTCATCAATTGAACTGGAACATCCTCGATCAGACGATGTGCATGCCATGTAGCAACCTTTGTGGCAATGTGATCCTAAAAAGGCTGTGTGACAATGGTAGCTTTGAACTGGCCTAACAGATCCCTACCAAGCAAATCTTGTAAAGTACAGGGCATTTGCATGACATAAGGCCTTGTAGATACAATCACTCCATCTAGGAAAGTAAAAGTAATTACTTCCCTGCTCATCTGAGTTGCCTGAGTCCCTCCAATACCTGCATTGCCTAAAGCAGGATCTACCAATGCCCAATTTTCTGGCCATATTGTGTTTGAAATGATGGTTACATCTGCTCCTGTGTCAATTATGAGTTTCTTTGTAATAGAATCACCATCAGGATGTGTCAGGTTTACCTGTTTGTCTGGTTTACCTCTTGTGATGTCCATGGCCCAATATTCTTCTGGTTTACCTGTGGAACCAAAGCTTCCTGCTCCCCCTTCCTTGTAGCCTGTACAGGGGACACAAGACTTAAAAGGAACAAGCTGAGCAATTTGTGAACCTTTGGGAATAGATACAGGAGGGAAAAATGTTCTAACCATAATTTTAACAATGCCTTGATAGTCTGCATCAATAACCCCAGGAATTACATCCAATCCCTTTTTACTGGCAGATGATCTCCCTCACAGAAAAGCACTAAGCCCATTCCCCCAGGGTCCTTTTACATTGGTATCTATCAGGTGCACAGCAGAGCCCGTGATGGTCACATCTACTGCGGTTTCCACGTCCACTCCAGCGCTTCCAGTAGTTGATGATCTGAGTGAGTAAAGTCCATCTCCTCCTTCGTGGGAGGCTGAGCTCTCCAGGCAGCTCTCTGTACTTCTTTTGTGACACCTGGAGAGAAGGCGTTCCGAGACCCATTTCCCTGGAACTGACATTCTTTAGTATTGTGGTTATCTTTCTTGCAGATAGAAGAATTATTTTTTTTTCATAGTTGCAGAGTGACACTGCCTCCTAACATGTCTGATTTTACCACATCCAAAGCACTTAAAGTTCTTTCCTTCAGCCCTTTTACAGTTTAGAAAGCAATGGTTTTATTGCATCCTGGACTGCAGCAGCTACATAGGCTGCTTTTTCTCTCTCTGTAGTTCTAGCCATAAGTACCAGCATTTCTGTAACATCAGCTCCCTTCTTTAATGCTCCCCAAATCTGCTGAGTTTTATCATTAGCATTGTCAAAACCAAACATATTAAACAATTGTACCTTTGTGCCTGAATCCAAATCAGGATGATCATGGATAGCTTCATGCAATCTGTCTACAAATTTATCAAACTCCTCATTGATTCCTTGGCAAATCTGTGTAAAAGACTTAGTGTGTAACCCATCTGCAAGTGCAAGGACAGCATTATATGCCAGTTGTTGGCTCATCTGCAAGACTTGAGCAATGCTCTTAGCCTGGGCAGCGGCAGTAGCCCAGGGCCCTTTGTCAAGTAACTGTTGTGCTGTTAAATAATACAGAGGATCCCCCTGCACTCTAGGTCTTGATGCTTCCTGAGCACACTTTTCCTCCCAGCTTTTATGAAACATCACCTGCTGATGGGGTGGCATTATAACTCTTATTAGGGTATACACATCGGCTGGAATAAATGTGTTAGATGTAAAAATATACTGCAAAAGTGACTGTGCAAGTTGGGATTTTAAACCAAATTGTGAAATTACAGCTCTTAACCTTTCTCAAGTCTTCCAGTTGAAAGGTTCCCAAACTCTACCTGCAGCATTAGTCACTACAGGAAATGCCACTACGTCGTTTGAGAGAAAAGTCCCTTCTACAATAGCTTCTGTAATAACTCACTCCCACTTTCGTTTCTGAGCTGCTTCTATTTCAGGGTCACATTCCAACTCTAATTCCACATTTTTTACAGCATGAGAGGGGGGATTTTGTTTAACCAGCTCAAATGCTGGCTCGGAGACAAACTGAGATGGTGGTAACCACTTTCCTGGTTGTCTGTCTGAATCTACTATCATTGGCAAGTCCATTTTCTCAAAAGAAGAGTCTCTTTTGGGGACAACTGAATCCTTTTGTTGAATTACCAATTTTTGCAAATTGTCCACTAAAAATTTTAAATCCTCTTTGATAGGAATAATATTCATAATAACACCTCCTTCTTTATCCTTTTCACTTACAGCATATTTAGTTTCTAAATTATGTTATCAACAGTTTCTTCACTCTGAGTACAACTGTCCTTTGCTCTTTGATCCTCCTGATGATGTTTTTTCACTCTGAGGACAACTGTACTTTTTTCTGCAGACTTCCCTGAAGAGGCAGCAGCTTCCTCATTCTCACTCTGAGCTGGAGGAGCAGTCGGTGTAATGCTCAATTCTGAGCTGAGGGTTTGTTTGCTGTGTGAGGGAATATCTAAGGTGGTAGGAAACAGTTGCTGAACTGAAGTTGCCAGAAATGCCTGAGGCTGTTCTGACTCAGAGGCAAGGGCTGCACAAGCTGCAGCAGCAGCTTTCCTCTCTGTCTTTAAGGCTTGTAACACCTCAATGATAATTTTCCCCAAAGTAGCAGATTTAGATGCCTCTCTTGCCTCACTCCTGCCAGATGCAACGCAGTCCCACAACATCCACCCCACAAATTCCCATGTCGAAATCTCAAAAGCAACCTGTGCTCCTGCTATGAGATTATGGTCCCAAGCCCAGTGCAATAGTCCCTTCAAATTGGAAGCATCATACTTTAGTTCTCTCTTCCAGAGGAGATGTTGGAGGAGTTTCTGAACACCTTCCCTTTCATGTTCAGACCCCATCTCCTCCCCGGCTGCTCACCTTGATCAGGGTGAGATTCAAGTCGTCTAGAACTGGAGCTCCAGTAACCTTTTCCTCTCCCCGGGGCAGTGAGGATACTTTCGACGGCTTCTCTGCTCCTCGAGGGTTGGCTCTGATCCTCTGCACAGCAGCCAAATCGCCGACCTTGAGTCCCTTTAGTGCTACAGCATTGGGCCTGCCCGCGTTCTCCACCAGAAATGCGGGGTGCAGAGGTTCAGGGACATCACACCATGACCATGATTTTACCAATTACCCAGATTGGGTAGGTGGAAATATCTATTAATTGACTCAGTGGTCAAAAGCATTCCCTGCAGCTCTGGCTACAGCTCAAGCAGCAGCCAAAATTTTGTTGAAGCATATTATTCCAAGATTTAAATTAGAATTTGAAATTATAAAACCAAATAATTTGGGGCAAAAGTTTTTATAGTAATGAATGTATGTTTTATGTAGTTTGGCCAAACTAAGTGTGTGAGTGTTTGATATGAGTGATTTGTTTTGTTTGTCAAAGTAATTGTGTTACAGCAAAGAGAAAATATGCAATGTGTACCAAAGGCTGGCTAAAAAGTATAGTTTATGTCTACCAGATTGTTTTTTTATACAAGCTACTGATTGTAAGCTTGTAACTACTTGCTTTGGCTTCTTGCTGGAATGTGACTATTGTAAGGAGAGGTTATATAAACATTGCCACCGGTTGTGTCTGGAGCGTAAACACACTGATAAGTCATACAGTAGTGAGCTCAGTTGGAATATACAAACACCTTGACTACAGATGAAAAACTTGGTAATTTCATAAAATTTTAAACTCTGCCTAAACACCAGCTTGCCATCAATTCTGGAATCACTGGTCTGAGTAATCCCACTGTGTTTGGAGACCAAACAACATCACGAAGAACGAATTCAGCGTCTCCTGAGACACTGGGATCAGGGACTAATGCCAGCAACAGAGGTCCAGAAAGAAACAGAGCACTGGACGTGTGCTGGGCATGGCCTAGGCTGTGCCCCGTGGGCTTGTATTGTCTGTACAGTTTAACTCGTGGGGGAAGGTAACCAAAATAGAAGAAAGGGGAAATCAACTGCTTTGTTTAACCTGCTTAAATTGCTTATGTGACCAGCTTACAATAGCATGCCTTTACAGTGATTTTATAGGAACACCTTTAAGTAATAGAGATAGAACCTTTCATGCAGCTGTTCAATGAATAGAAGACAGAGACCAAAAAGTTTTAGCTGAAATAGCGTATGAACAGGCAAGAGAGCAAGTGTGCCATTCTATGATAAATAGTTGTGTTATGGCCGACAGCTGTTGGGGGAAGGAAATTTATGAGTCACACCATAGATTTGTTTCTCCTACAGATTGGCATTGCAAGTGTTTTTACCGGTGGCAAAGATGATTTAGTAATTATCCCCAATGTCAGAGTAAAAAAGCAATCAGCAAGTTAGATCTTAAAACAATTTTTTTTTAATATTGCTTGACTAAATTATTTTAGTATTTGTTTTATACAAGAGAGTGTTAAAACATTTCCTGTGGTTGGCACAACTCCGAAGCCCCTTATATTTAATAAAAAAAGAACTGTCAATTAACCCAGGGAAAGTGATAGGACTGTGCCTCCAGACTGTAAGAGTCCTGCGCCATCCTCCTTGTACCCAGGTGGGCTACACAGAAATAGTATCCTGTGCTATAATCATTGTATTGAGGGGTGCACACAGAAATAGTATCCTGTGCTATAATCACTGTATCTGAGGGGTGCACACAGAAATAGTATCCTGTGTTATAGTCACTGTATCCAAGGGGTAAGAGTGGAGATTGGCTCAGCAGAAATGGTACCAGCAATGAGGTTCCAGGACACAAACTCTGCTCCCAAGAAGACAATCTCAGCCCTTGACTGCAGCCCAAGGGGCCGTGAGAGAGGTGGAGAGTCCAGACTCCTGAGGTACCTGCTCCTGACATGGATCCTGGTACCCTGTGCATCTGCAACCCCTGCAATAAATGCTGCCAACTCCTGTGGGACAGCCACAATTCAATGACTGTTTTTGCAGTACATCACTCTGTGGATGCTGAATGTTACAACCAGACAAGTTTACAAACTTGCCACAGAAATGGCTGAGCCTATTCGGGGGGAGTTAATCTAGGATTGGGCCAATGGACGCCTTGCAGCCCAGACTGCCCCACAGAGGGAGAATTCCTTTGTTTCCCGGAAAGAGAAGAGTGGGGAAATGCAGAACAAAACCAGCAAGGTAAGAATAAAGGGAAAAATCCAAGGGTGTGGTATATCCAATGAAGGCAGCAAAACAGCAATTGGGATTTGCTAACTTCAGGTAGAAATCTTTTTGTAGACTTAATGCTTAAAATCGCAACCAAGTTGAATTTATCGAGGTTGGATTTGTGGGGGAACTCAAATGGCTGAAACATGGCCATGGAGGGATGAAGGTCTTGCTGAAGGTCTTGCTTTCTTAGAAAGGGAAATACATCCAAATTTCTGAGAAAGTAAAATGGCCTGAAGGGTGTGCTTTAAGTCACCAGGTAATTGGAGCAGTTTGTATAACTTGAGAAAAAAAGAACTATACCAAAGAGGTGGGACATGCCCCCTGTGAATCTGCCTTAATTGTAAATTCAAATAATAGAACTATGACCTGGTGGCCAAACTAAACCAACGGGTATTGGAGAACAACAAAGAGAAACGATTACAAGTGGGACAATCAAATTAATCTGTGCTGGTATAATAGTTCTGTAGCTGGCCCTTACCATTCCATAGAAAATATACATCCCTATTGGAATCAACCAGACAATATAAGTAGAGCATGGAAGGCCCCTGATGGGCTATATTGCATTTGTGGACAGTGAGTGTGCAGTCAGTTACCCCGGAGATGGAAAGGGACCTGTAGGTTAGGAGTTATCCAACCCTCCCCCTGCACCCTGCCCTGGTCCAAGGGAAATCCACTGGAGAAAGCCCCACTTGATAAAGCCATGGGCAATAACAAGGCAAACCTAAACCTTTTGATAAGGGGCAGCTATAAATGGAGTGAAAATAAATGGCACTCAGAAAGGATCATAAACATTTCTGATCCAGCTGTTTGGGCTCAAAACAGATCTGGGGAATAGAGAACTCCAAACTATACATTAAATCGCTTGATAAGACTGCAAAAGGTAATTGAGGTCAGTTTGAATAAAACAGCTACCCAACAAAGCATGCACCTGCTAGTAACAGTCTATCAGAGCAGATTGGCCTTGGGCTATCTAATGGCTGAGAAAGGAGGAGTTTGTGAAAAACATAACACATGTAAATGCTATCTAAAAATAAATGGCAATGGAAAAGCGTTGATCAAAATAAGCTAATTGTACCTGTTAAAACCTGGAACCCCTGTAGGGGGAAATCTGGTGGTTTATACTAGCTGGACTCATTATTGGAATTGTTGCCTAGACCAGTTTTTATCTCCTGTGTTATATAAGTGAAAATATCACATATTAAATTTAATCAAAAAGAGAAATCAGGGAATGTGAAAACCTGGATTTTTGGGGATGTAGAAGTTACTGAGATTCAGTCTTTTAATAGAAAGCATAAATCAATATGATCAAAAGAGAAAATGGGAGAAGTTGTGATAAATGGATATGATTCATGCTAAGAATTGTAACTGTATCCGTATTTTAGAAAATATGTGTTAAAAAGTAATAGAGGGAAAGGATTTGTAATTAGTGTCATGAAACAGATGTTCTCAGATGTTCATGGAAAAATACAATAGAGGATGGAGTACTGAGATAAGCAATATCCTATAACCGAATCAACCTTGGAACAAACAAAGTTGGGACGACTCCCAAAGCAGAATTTGTCTGGGGATGGACAAAATTGGGATGATTCAAGGTATGTATGACATAATAAGGCTCATTTTTGGAACATAAAGCTGGTGTCTATAACACAAGACTTGGGGCACATGTGCAGCCTGTGGGGTTGTTCAAAGGACAGTGAGGATGAGGAGAAGCCTTCATCAGAAACAATCCCCGAAAGGCCAAAAGACCCCTCAGCAATAGGCGGAGCATGCACTGGGCAGTGCAGTGACACAGATTTCAATAATCGAAAACAGGAGGGGATTTACATTTGCAGGAAAAGATTGATAAGTATGTGTTAGCATACAGAATATAAGTTGTGTTTGGATCCTTTTGCCTTTTGTACGTGAGGCAGGGTGAGAAAAACCCTCCCTGTACCCCGATTGATTGGTTTTGCTTATGCTATATGCAAATCACTGCCAAATTATTTTATATCTGCTTGATTATATTTGATTGTATTATTTTATATAAAATTAGAACTCAATAATAAAAATTGGTGCTAAGTTCTAATTTTGTGGTTTATTAAATTAGAGATATAGGGACCTCATTCATAACAGTGTAGTCACTTTTATTGTATTCTCTGTGAAAGGACACAAAGTTGCAAAGTTTTGGTTAGATTCTGCTCCTCCCTCCTCTCCCAGAAAAATCCAAGTCTTACAGCGCCCTGTGTAGTGGTTTTGGTGCTGATCAATCATTAGTGCACTCATTTCCTGCTGATCAATCACTAAGTGCACTCATTCCCTGCTGCTGTGAAATAGGATTAGGAAAAAGTGAAAGCAGGCTTAAAACTTCAAAAAGGTATAAAGAAAATTTTATTAATAGTAACTAAAAGGAATAAATTAGCAAGAATTAAAGCAAACCCTTTAGAAAACTTCTAAAACCTCTATTCCTCCCGCAACTTTCTTTTCTCCACTGACAAAGTAAAGAAACAAAACCAAACATTTCCAGTTAGTTTACTACCTCTAAAAAAATCTTTCTTCAGTTCATTTAGAGAGAGAAGTCCCTCTTGTTAGTGTTATGGACACTTCTCCACAAGAGGAAAGAGTTCCCTCTTGGTTCCTAATTTGGTCACAAATAGCAGCTGCACAGGTGAAATTTATCATGAAGCTTCTGTCATTTTCTACATCCTTCCTACAGCTTGTTTATGGGTCATATTGACTTATGGGGTATTGTTTTAAATATGAACTGGTTAAAGGCAAAAGTGATTATTATTTATTTCCAAAATAATTTTCATCCCTGGGAACAGAGATTTTCTCCTCGTGTTATGGGATTACTCTTCTCTCTTTCTCTGTTCAATCTTCTCATGGGAATTACAGCTACTTTAACATTTGCTTACTTTAGTGTGGAGGCCTTTGTTGGATATCAATTTGAACCCTCCATCTTCCCATAGTTTTATGCATTATAGGGAAAAGGTGTCTTATCTCCATAGCTTATAAGGGGATTTCAGCTTTAAAATCAAAGCATCTCCTCGTCCCTCCAATTTGGGACTTAACTTCCCCTCACTGACCTTGATGTTTTCATGTTGTTCTTTTACACGTTTGTATCTTGTTCTTTTCTCTCACACGAGTTAGTACTGAAGCACTGAAAGGGTTTGTGTGCTGCTTGGAGCCTGCAGGTGTTTGCCCTGACCCCGTTCCAGACCCGGAGCTGCGGCTGGGGAGCGGCTCCGATCTGATCAGCCCGGCCGGAGCTCAGCACCAGCACCAGCAGCAGCAGCACCAGCAGCAGCACCAGCACCAGCAGCACCAGCAGCAGCAGCACCAGCAGCAGCAGCAGCGCTCGGGGCTGGGCTGGCTGGGACAGGGGCGGCTTCTCCTTGCCCTGCCCGATGGCTGCGGCCGCTTCTCTGCGGTAAAATCCCGATGCTGGCCTGGGGCTGCTCCCGGGGCTCGGCTGGGCCGGGCTGGGGCTGTAACAAGCAGTGAGATGAGAGCAAGGCCGGCTCCATCCGGCCCGCAGCATCCCCCTCTCCCTGCCCGGCAGCGGGGCCGGGATGGGGAAGGGACCCAGCCTGGCCCCGTGGCAGCGCCCGCCCGGCTGTGATACCTCATTCCTGGGCAGACGGGGAAGGGGAAATTCACGGGTTCCTTTGGTCTTTATCAGGGTCTTTAACAGAGGTGTGATAGTGTGATAGCTTCTTAGTGGTTCAACAGAGCACTACGTTTCTGTAGTTAGAAAAAGAGCTTTTGTTTCACTTCCCTAAATTCTTCCCACGTCAAACTGTGACTCATTGTAATGCTCTGTTACTGCCTCAGACAGTCTCGTTTTCAAGATGCCCCAGTCACCCTAAAAACGTGACTGAGAAAATACCAGAAATATAGTGGAAAAAACACTGTTTCCTCTCCTGGTCAAAAGCAGAAGTTTAATAAAGGAGTTTAATAGGAGACAAAGCCAACAAAGCAGAGAGTAACCTCAGCCAAGAGCACAGCTGCTAGTTTGGAAACACCCTTTATACAGCATTTCTATTGCATCAGCCTGGTGCATATGTAAATTTTTTCCAAAACTAGTTTACATGCCCCAAGAACTGTTTAGCATGGCTCATCCTCGGGTCCTGCTTTTTAGACCATGCACATTTCTTGGTTGTGGTTTTAGTCCATTTTATCATCACCTTCAGTTCTTGGGCCTGGGTCCACACTGCCTTCAGAAGATGTGTGCTGATAGTTAGCATCATCTATTCCCTGGATATTATCTCAACCAAGCAGGCATTTTAACACAAGCATGTCTAGATCAGCTATTTCTAAGTTTTAGTTAGCAAGAGAAATATAAACTGTATCCTTATAGCAAAGTTACTTTAACACCACACATACAGAATCCATTTTAATATTTGCAAAAAGCCAATACTATAATATATATATCTAACAGTGTTAATTTTTTAACTTTAACTTTACATGAAATTGTTGTTTTCCAGTTGATTTTGATGGTGAAACAATTCATTGCAGCTACTCTCCATACTAACAAACCTTTAGACATGTTTACTCTTACTGCCAGTAGAAGAGAATTTTCAGTATTTTCTGCAGTTTGTAATAGTAGTTTTAGTATTTCTGTGCTTCAGTAGTGCTCCTGCAGCCACACTTCATGTAAAAATAGAATTCCCAAAAATCAAATGCTTCAAGTTTGAAGTAAAATGTTTCTATATGTTCTTTTCTGTATCAGAGAAGATTTGGGCTTAAAAGATTAAAATCTGCCTCTGTTAAAAACAAAGAGAAATTTTACTTTTAGGAAACCCTCATTTTACCTCAGATGTCTGTGACTCCTTATTGGTTTTGCCCCCTGAATGTGAATGCAATTTTCAGCACCAGCTGGGCTTTGTTGGAAATGGTATTGGGGACCCACAAGAAAAGTTCCTCATTTCAGTGGCTGAGACCATGGTGAGGTTTTTAGCATTTCCTTCTCTCAGGTGGGATCTGATGCCCTGAGGTGGCCTTGTCCCCTCAGGGATTTCATGCCCTGAGGAAGCAAAGGCTGATGGAATGTGCTTGATCCTCTCCTGTCTAATAGGGAGGGACAGCACCCAGCAGAGCTGGAATCACCTTCTCCATTCCTGATTTCTGCTGCCAACAGATCACTGGGCTCTCTCAGGGTCCAGAAGTCACTTTTCCTTTTGGATGGATGGCCTGAAGGCACCCAGGGGCTGCAGGCTGGGACTGCTTCAGAAATCCCTTGGGCTTGGAAGGATCCTTCTACCTGAGAGCTGAATGGGCTGTGCCAACCCCAGAGCGAGAGGGACTCACAGCAACAGAATTAAAGGCTGGTGAGAGAACCCAAAGCATAGACTGTGACATACAGAGCAGGTGAGAGAGCACCAAAGATTGAAGATGTCCAAAAAGTGGAGTCAAGCTTCCACCAGCTTGAAGGTTGTGTAACTAACACTTTGGGCAGGGAGTTTGAACTTTATTGTTTATTGATGTAGTTGTTCTGTTTTAATAGATGAGAATCACAAGCATCTGTTGAGGGGAAGTACACAGGGAACCATCAGAGGTATTGGGGCAGTTTCCCTAAGGACCAACAAGCCGAGTGAAACAAGAGATAGAGGACAAGACCAGGTTGGCCCCTGTGTTCACCACCAAGAAGATTCCATAGCCCTGCTGTGGGCAGCAATCCCATAGGCATGGCAAGGTGGGGGCAAGAAAGGCACCCCAGACCTCTGTCACTGCTCAGCTGTCTTTTAATACAGCAGGAACCAGAAGGCAAACTGGGCTCTGTACTCACCACTAAGATACACCTGCTGTGAGTAGCAGCCCCATGGGCACAGTAGATGGGGGTAAAAAAGCCACACCAGACCTCAGTGATCCCATTTTGTCCATTCCAAATAGGTGTGGCTAAAAAAACCCTGAGATTTTTCCTTCTGTTCCCACTGTCCTCATCCACATCAACAGATGTTGGTATGATTCATTAAATTTTTTTTTTTTAGAAGTAAGAGCAGATTATCAGATTCAAAAATTAAAGCTAATTGTTTGAGACAAATGACTCATAGAAAAAGAAAAGAGGGATTTTTTTAATAGATGAATGATGTGATGTTTGGCTCTCACAATTGAGAGACAGATATGTGTATGTGAGGAGAGGTTTTGTAGATGAATAGTGCTGTCACTGTAATATGTCTGCCCACAGTCCCCTTTCCCTCCCCCTTGCAGCAGCCTCAGTTCCCAGGGCATTTGGGGAGGGCCTGCTCATTGCCAGGAGGGGCCACAGGACAACACCTGAGCTCCAGTCAAGGTGTGAGGAAGTGATCTCCACCTGTGGAGGGCAGAGAAGGAGCTGACTGACAAAACTCTGGGAGGGGCTGAGGGTATAAAAGGCAGAGCATCCACTTTGAAAATGAGCACGTGGCTGACAGTCACAGAGACCCCCGGCCCCAGAGCCATAATTTTTCCTCATTCAGTCTGTTGCATTTTTTTTTAAGTTAAAAAAACCTTTAAGATTTTAAAAGTGAGGGTGGTTTCTCACATCTTCCAAGGACAATCTAAAATTTTCTCCTTGAGGCCAGTTTGTGATGATTTCCAGGAGCCCAGGGTAGTTTGGATTTCCTACTGGAGCTTGTTCTATAATGTTATTTATAACAAATATAGGCATTGGCTTCTGCATTTATGTATTAACGTTTGTTTTGCAAGTTATTATGGATCACAAAAATCCTGTTATAGTACAATTTGTAATTACTGTTTTTGATACAGTATACTCTGTCAGTTTATCTGTGCACCCTATAGCTTTTATAAATAGTGGTTCATTAGACACTATCTTGGACCGTATCATAATAGAGACTGAAATGTTGAAATTCTTGTTTCATGTAATGTCTCTGTCCCTCTGGGAGCCTCTCAGGAACCCTCGGCCAGTCCCCAGTCCCAGACACCGGGGGGGCAGCCCCGACCCGGCCAACAGCGGGGAGACACCCGAGGGTACTGAAGGCAGCTGGGCTGGTCACCTTTGCAGCAGAGGAGACACCAGGGACATCGGGAGAAGATAAAGGGCCGACTCTTAGCAGGGGTTAATCCAAGGTTTTATTCAGGGGCTCTGGGGAGCTCCTGCACCTCAGGGGGCTCCTGCTGAGAGCCCTGGGAGAGGGGCCACGGTTACATTTAAAGGGAGGTGGAAACTGAAAGTAGATAACATTTACTGACAAATAAGTGACCCTAAGGGATGGGAACTGGAGGATGGACATTTACGACAGCGTACAATGCAAGGCTTGGGTCTAGGAAGGCCTCTGGCTGATCACTCAACATCCTGGACCAAAGCTTCTACATGGAGGGGATGGGATGCTGAGTGATTGAAGAGAGCCAGGGTGGGGATTTGGGGATGATCTCAGTCAGGGAAAGAGATTACACAGGTAAAGGGAGGGGGTACAGTCTGGGACAAATCATTTGGGAAAAATACAGGGATACAAACCAAAACTACTTCAAATTATTACAAAGTATAAAAACACACTACAACAATGTAGGTAACTCAGAAAATGGTTTAAAATAATTGATTTCCCACATTCAGTAACTTTCTTATCAGAAAGACAAGTTCAACAGAAACAAAAACCAGAGCATGGAACAAAAAGACTTTACGGACCCTTGTTGTCAGGGAGTGAAAATACAATAAGATAGTACCCCAAGAAAAAAATTAAATATATTACTTTAAAGCACAAGATGGCCTGAAGACAAGTCTATTAAAATATGGTAGCAAGGTCTGGCAGGGTGTTCTCCTCACCTGAACAGGACCCCATGGGCAGGAGGGGCTCCCCTATTCTCCTCTGGAAAATCGCTCACCAGAAAGGAGCAGCACTTTCCAGAGGCGCAGAGCGTTCCGCGAGACTTCTTGTGGGGTCAGTCCCAAAGTCTCTCTGGAGAGCGATACAGCCAAAGCCCTTCCAGTGGATGCTCAGCGGATGCCTTAAAGTCTTTCCAAGGTTCTGAGATTCCGAGAAGCTTCTTGGGGCTGCAGAGTCGAGCAGCATCACGTTGGGAACCAAAACATTGAAATAGGATCCCAATATTACCAGATGGAACGTGCCTGGGCTCGTCTGGCCCTTGCTGCTGGACCAAAGGCGGCAGCTGTGGTGGTTTCACCTCAGAGGCACCTTTGGCTGGCTGGATGTTGCAGATAGGCACTTGGGACAAGTCCAGGCAAGCAGGAACTCAGTATTACCTCTGGTGTGAGGTGAAGAGGAAAAGGAGATGGATTCTGACCTAGGGTTTAATCCAGAGTTTTATTCCATGGTCACAGATCTCTCAGTCTTGTAACAGCTAAAACAGAATGCCAACCGCATGGACTCAGTGTCCTTTTCAGCTAGAGGAGAAGGGGGAGGGAAGGGATAGGTGTGCCACCAACCAGGTGGGAAGGGGGGAGTCTCAGGGGACAATGACTCTTAGACAAGCCAATGAGCCCAGGGCCGAGAAGCATCTTTTGAACTTCTGCCAATCACACCACGCTGGAAGGTTAAGCTTGACATACAGCACTTAGCAGGAGGCAAGGGGAGGGGAAGGGAGAAGATATTGCCACACCTGGGAAAGGATCTGGGATGGCAAAAACAGGAAATTGCAACACACTGCAACACAAGTCAAAAGTTAAAAACAAACAAAACAACGTGTAAACTCAAAGTTATGTATGAATTCTGAAAAACTCGTATAAATAAGCATGTAGCTCTAAAATACGGAAAACATAGTTTAAGTTAAGTGTGTGTAAATGCCCAAGCATCCCAGGGCAGGATTTTAACCCATAATGAACTTTAATAAAAAGTGTAAATATTGAGCCAGGTTTCCCACATATAATGAGGGCAATGCACTCACTGCAGGCAGCATCGGTGGCAGGATGGATTGCAGAGACTTTTCTTTGCAGCCCCAGCCCAGCGCTGGCACTGGGGATGAAGGGGCACTGAGGTGACCCTGAGAGGAAGTTCAAGGCACAGGGCGCAGCTGAGGAAGGACAGCGCTGTGCTGGGCTCAGAGGTGAAGCTGGCACTGCCCAGCGTGGAGAAGGTCCTTTGTGCAGCCCCTGTTACAGGGGAGCTTGGGCCTTGCTGCAGACATACGGCCGCTCGTTGGAGCAGTTGTCACTCTTGAATCTCCTGTCAGCCAGGTACACACACTTGGAATTTCCGAGGACAGGAACCCTGCAGGGAGGAGCAGAGGCAGCGCTGGCTGCCAGGGGAAGCCCTTGTGCCCCTGTGCCCCCAGGCCCTGCCCGGCTCCCCGGCACTCACCGGGAGCTGTAGCTGCTGCCGTCCCCCCAGTGCAGGCGCTCGCCCCGTCTGCGCAGCCCGAGCCAGAAATCGCCGTTCCCACAGAGGCGGGAGAGCAAATCCTGCCCAGGAGAGAGGAGTGGGAGCTGCCCCGGCCCCTCGGGGGGACACGTGCCCGGGGCTGCCCCCGCACGCCGGGGCTCCTTCCCTGCAAGGCCCCGGCCCAGGGCTGCAGCCCCGGCCCTGCGAGCACCGAGCCCGGCCCAGGAGCGCCCCCAGGCTGCCCTCAGCCACCCCACAGCGCCCGCAGCCCCTCACTCACCATGGCCTCCTCATCCTTGGCAATGGCCAGGGAGGCACTGAGCTCGGAGCACCGTTCCTGACCCTGCTCCCACGTGCTGTAATCCCTTGAGAAGTAGTAGCAGACCCCATTGTAGCCCACCCAGCCATGGGGACAGCCCAGAAACAACAGCGGAGTCGCAGGTCTGACTGGAACCTGTGGTGCTGCAGGGGGAAGAGAAGGTCTGAGGATTTCCCTATGCAGGGATCAGGGAGCTCACTCTGCCCCGAGGGGCTGGGCCCACGCTGCTGCCCCTCCCTTACCTGCCAGCACAGCCAAGGCCGCCCCCAAAGCCAGTGCCAGCACCAGGAGCAGCAGAATCAGCACCGCCGTGCCCACGGGATGGCACCTGAACCGTTCACCTGGAGCAGGAAAGAGCTGCTGGCTGCCAGAAGCAGAGCCGGCCCTGCAATCTGCTCAGCCCATGGCCAGGGAGCAGAGCAGGGAGCCCTGAGGCAGTGTGGGCCTCCCTCAGCTGGCAGCCAGAGAGCCAAGAGCCTGGCCACAGGCAGGGACACAGCTGTGGGCACAGGCAGGGACACAGCTGTGGGCACAGGCTGCAGCAGGAGAACTGCACAGCCTTGGGGGCAGCTGGGGCTCTCGCTTCCAGCCACGGATGGGGCCCAGCAGAGCACGAGGCCTCTTCCAGACATCGGGAAACAGCCACACACCTGCCAGCCCTGGCCTTGGGAGGGGACACTGTCCCCAGCCTTTAGACCACAGGGAGACCCTGCACTCACCCAGGAATCTTCTGAGGTTCCTTTTGCATTCATTGTTGGTTGCTGGTCTTCCCTGGGGAGCCAGGGGCTCCCTCACACTCCCATTTTTGGTGCAGAATCCATTCTCCACATCTGCACTCACTGCACGCTCACAAGTGGCATCCCCCTGCTTATGCCAAGAGGCTTCTTGGGCCCGAGGCAAGTATGGAAGTGCGGCTGCTGGTCCCTCCTGGAGATGCTGGGGCCCATTCACAACTCCACAAATGGAGCAGAATTCACTCTTCTCCTGCTCACAGCCGGCATCTCTCTGCCCAGAACAAACAGCACCTTGCTGCGGAGACATCAGGAGTGCTGCAAGCAGATCCTTTGGGAGCTCGGCCTCGGGAACAGCTTTCCAGCCGCGCTGATGGCACCCTGAAAGGGACACGATGAGAGGTCACTGCTGATGCCGGCCATGCGGGGTCTCAGGAGGGCGGTGGCAGCTGTGGCTGCGCTGTCGCCGCTGCCCAGAGGTGCGGCAGCAGGTGCGGAGACAAGCGCAGCCTCTGGGGGCTGGGGCAGCACCGACCGCGGTTCGCAGCTGGGCTGGAGCCGCCTCCGAGCTCCGCCGCCGCCTCGCCGGGCTCCGGGTGCCGCCACCGCTGCTGAAGGAAACGAGCGCTCCGCCCGCCGCCCCTCCCATCCCGGTCAGAGCCCGCGGGCACTCGGGCTGGTGCCGCTCTGCGCTCACACTCCGTGGGCACTCGGGCTGGTGCCGCTGTGAGCTCAGACTCCGCGGGCACTCGGGCTGGTGCCGCCCTGCGCTCACACTCCGCGGGCACTCGGGCTGGTGCCGCTGTGAGCTCAGACTCCGCGGGCACTCGGGCTGGTGCAAAAGCCTTGCTAAGAAAAAGGGCCCCACTCTGTTGAAGCCGGTCGAGAACCGTAGCCCCTTGGAAGCCCCTTCTGGGGCTCTCAAGAGTGAATTACGGCAGGCATTTTCGGAGTGAGCCTGGCCAGGTGCCCGGTGCCAGCAATTCCCACGAGTTCCTTGTGCCGGCTTCCCCCATGTCCCCCCCGGCCCTCACCGCGGCCCCCCCCACAGCGAGCCCCGAGCTGGGGCAGCACCGACCGCGGGTCCCACCTGGTCTGGAGCCGCCTCCGGGCTCCGCCGCCGCCTCTGCTCCCCGGGCACTCGAGATGGTGCCACTGGGTGCCGAGGGAGGTGTTTGAGCAGCGTTTAGCCGATTTCACAAATCAGCATGCGGGAAAGCAGCGAGGGACGGTGACGACAGCCCGAAGGGGAACAGCAAGCGAGAGGGCAGAACGGCAGAGCAGGGCCGGGCAGGATGAGTCACGGAAATTACCTGACAGTTCTTTTATTTACTCAGACTCCGCGGGCACTGCGGCTGGTGCCGCTCTGCGATCAGGCGCCGGGGGCACTCGGGCTGGTGCCTCAGCACAGAGCCGATGCGGGAGCTGCTTTTGGCCGTTTTGACCGATGTGCGTGCAGGAAAGCAGCGAGGGGCAGCGACGAGTGGGGGAGAGGAGCAGCGAGCTGGGGGGGAAGGGCAGAGCAGGGTGTCTCATGGAAATCACCGTAGTGATTTGTTTTCTTTCACCAAAGTGACTCCTGGCGCCACATTGGGAGTCAGAGTCAGGGGCATATTCGGAAGCAGGAGCCACACGAGGGGAGCAGTCAGGTCACTCCTGTCCTGCAAAAACCTTGCTAAGGAAAAGGGCCCCATGCTGTTGCCGCTGGTCGAGAACGGGAGCGCCAGGAAATCCGCTTCTGGGGCTCTCAAAAGTGAATTCAGGCAGGAATTTTTGCAGTGAGCCTGGCCAGGTGCCCGGTGCCAGCCCCGAGCCGGGCTCCGGGTGCCGCCACCGCTGTGGAGTGACCCGAACGCGGCGCCGGCCGCCCTTCCCATCCCGGCCGGACCCCGCGGGCACTCGGGCTGGTGCCGCCCTGCGCTCACACTCCGTGGGCACTCGGGCTGGTGCCGCCCTGTGGTCAGACTCCGCGGGCACTCGGGCTGGTGCAAAACACTTGCTAAGGAAAAGGGCCCCACTCTGTTGAAGCTGGTCGAGAACCGTAGCCCCTTGGAAGCCCCTTCTGGGGTTCTTAACAGTGAATTGCGGCAGGGATTTTCGGAGTGAGCCTGGCCAGGTGCCCGGTACCAGCAATTCCCGCGAGTTCCTTGTGCCGGCTTCCCCCATGTCCCCCTCGCCCCTCACCGCGGCCCCCCCCACAGCGAGCCCCGAGCTGGGGCAGCACCGACCGCGGGTCCCACCTGGTCTGGAGCCGCCTCCGAGCTCCGCCGCCGCCTCGCCGGGCTCCGGGTGCCGGCACCGCTGCGGAATGAAACCGGCGCTCCGCCCGCCGCTCTTCCCCTTCTGGCCAGACTCCGCGGGCACTCGGGCTGGTGCCGCTCTGCGCTCACACTCCGCGGGCACTCGGGCTGGTGCCGCTGTGCGCTCACACCCCGCGGGCACTCGGGCTGGTGCCGCCCTGCGCTCACACTCCGCGGGCACTCGGGCTGGTGCCGCCGCAGCTCGGGGCTCTCGCTGTGGGAGGGTTTTGGCTCCTCAGAGTGCGGCAGCGATGCCGAGCAGTAGGGGAGCAGCGAGCGGGGCGGCCAAGCGAGTAGCGCGCCGCGGGGACACCGACGTTCCTGTCCCGAAAAAGGAGTGCTAAGAAAAAGGGCCCCGCTCTGTTGGAGCTGGGGAAGAAGCGCAGCCCCGGGGAAGCCGCTTCTGGGGCTCTCAACAGTGAATTCTCGCAGGGATTCTTGGGCTGGGCTGGGCCAGGCCAGGTGCCCGGGGCCAGCAAAAGCGCTCTGAGCCTCTGCTCCTGGCCCTGGGCAGGCAACAGAACACAGCAGGAAAGGCTCGAGGATCGGCAAAGGCCAGGCAGAGATCTCTCACCTGTCACTGGTATAAAGGGACACGACTGGGGGGAATTCTTTGACTTCATTATGACACAAATCGTGGCAAGAGAAGGAGCGGTGAAGCAGCAGGGTTCAGCCTCGGAAGCAGGACTGTGCCCTCGGCCCCCGGCAGCCGCAGCAGGGGATAAAGGATCCCCGGGCCGAGCAGCGGCTCTGCCCCAGCACGGGGATGTGTCCGGAGCCCCCGCTCCGGGCCGGGCTCGCAGGGCCGAGCGCGGAGCAGGCGCTGAGCTGCTCCTGGAGCTTCCAGCGCTGCTGGATCCGGCGGGCGCGGCACAGGCACTGCCGGGGGCATCGCTCGGTGCCTGGCGGCGTTTGCCGTCCCCAGGGAGAAACTGAGCCCGGCCCGCAGCGCCAGCTCATCCTCACCCTTCTATTGCAATTGCTCCATGGTTAAACCAAGGGGAAACTCCCTCTTGTCGCCAATTCAAAGCCTTGAATCAAGGGGAGAACGGAGGGTCCCTCTCCATTTAGATCCCTAAATCATAAGGAGGGTTTCCCCTCAATTTAATCCTGAATAAAAAGTGAACGAAGGGGGATTTTTCCTCAATTTAGGCTCCTAAAATGAGGGGAAATTCATTTTCCCTCTTCAATTTACCTCAAGAAAGACCTTTCTGGGGGCTTTTGGACAAATATTTTGTCAGTGAAGGTCCCTTCAAATGGAGGGACCCCTTTGATGGAACTCTTACAGTGGCACATCAAGAGGTTCCTCTCAAGAGAAGCCTTTTCAGACCAGGGACAGCCGTGTTTGCTCTCAGTTTGAACCAGGAGATGATGAAAATGGGGCTCTTTTCCTCAATTCCAACAGCACCATGAAGATATTCTCCTTACATTTCAACATGAAAATCAAGGAAAACGGTAATTGCCTGCCTAGTGAGACACCCAAAATGACGAAAAAGGTGTGTTTTCCTAAATTGAGACCCTTCAAATGACAGGTGAATGGGTATCCTCCCCAGTTCAAACACAATTACAGAAAAGCTTTCCCCCCTCCATTTCAATCCCATTTTTGGGGCACTGGGGATGGACTGGGGGCACTTCCCCCTCCTCACTGCTCACCCCTGGGGCTGCTGCCCCTCGCACAGTGCTGAGCAGTTCCCTCCCAGTTCCCTGCCAGTTTCCCTCTTCCTGGCGAGCCCCGGCAGGGATGGGGAGAGCACTGGGCAGGAGCTGGGAGCGCTGTTCCTTCCCAGGGCTCCTGATATCCCTGCCAGTGCTCCTTCCTGCTCACTCCCGCTGCTCCCACTCTCCCTCCCAGTTCCCTCCTGGCATTCCCTGTGCTCCCAGTTCCCTCCCAGTGTTCCCAGGATCTCTCCCAGTGCTGCCAGCGGCAAAGCCCTGGGGGCACAGCGTGCTCTGCTCTTGGAGAGGCGAGACTGGAGCTGTCAGGAGAGCAAACCCGGCTGGAGAAACTACACACTGTCACACAGGAACAAAACCCTTAACGAGGATGGGTTCCTCTTGCTGGCACAAGGAGAGAAGCAGAAATCTGACAGGAATATTCTTCATCATTCTGCCCAGGCTCTGTCAAATACTCCAGCTCCCGCACCTCGGGAAAAAACTAGTGGCTTCTAAGCAGTGACTTTGATGTCAGTGAGCAGGTTATTCTGGATTAATCTCACACTGGAAAGCAGCCTTCACAGCCTACTGCTCTTGGCATCACCCAGAGTTTGGAGGCTGCTGCCCAGGGAGCTCCTGAGTTGTATCTTCCTTGACAATGTTATCTGCCCCTTGTTTAATTGTGAAAACATAAATAAAATGCAGGGAACATTGGCCCAGGGTCTCAGGACTTGCATAAGTCTTCCAAAGAAAGGGAAAAAGAGCGTTTCTCCCAAACAACAGTGTTTAAAAGTTCGTGTTGTCTACATATATTTTGAAAAGGAAAAGAGGAAGAGTAAAATATCAATTACTGTGCCAGTGGTGCTCCAGCCTATTTCTGTTATCTTCTTTCACTTGTAGCATCTCTAGGAATACTGAATAAAAGCCCAAAACTAATAGAACACTGAATTCAAGCTGAATGAGAAGCAATCTGGCTGCAGGTTTGTGGCACTCCAGTGCCTGGGTTCCAGTAAGGGAGCTCATCCCCTCTGCAGTTCTAAGCCAGATCCCAAAGTCCTGAGCATCAGCTTTCAGCTTTTTGAACACTGAACTGTAAGCAAAGCTGCTGGGGAGGGCCATGCTCCAGGCACATCTGTGCCATTTCATCTCTCCAGCTCTCTCAGCTCAGCTCGGCTCTTTCCCTCTCCTTGCTGGCTTTGGCTCATGCATTTCTTGAGGGGCTGCCCTGCACTGACCAGAGCATGAACTGACCATCAGACAAACAGCTTCTGGCACTGTGGCTCTATCCTAAATGCACCATTGCCCAAAGGAATTCCAGGGCCTTAATTTCACTTAAAATGCCTTTTAAAGGAACCTGGTTTGATGCCCTCCATTTCTAAACAAGGAGTGCACAACGCTCCTGCACTTCCTGCCAGGGGCATTCTTTGAGCCTTGCAGAAAGGCTTTAAAGCAGCACAGAGCTTGTTAAGCACCAACAACTTCATCCAAAATGCAAATCAATAGCATGGGCAAAGCATGACTTAAAGCCTATTTTACAACTGAATTAAAGAGCAGTTGCATTGCCAATTGACAAGATGAGAAAGGTTTCCTTAGCAGTTGTTGAGATGACAAAGTAAGGGTGAGGATGGAGCATGGAGAGGGGGAAAGGAGGGGAAAACCTTCATTTGCGCAGTGGAGTTTTAACCATCATGGTCACACCTCAAGGACTTGCAGAAACCATTCTAATCTCAAGAAAGGAAAAGCTTCCTTGATATTTTTCATTTCAGCAAGAGCCTAAGGGAGCCCTCAGCAGCAGGACATTGGGATAACTGCAAGGCTGGTGTCTGGAGCAGAGAGAGCAGGGTGTGCTCCTCAAAGGCAGACCTTCACCCCCAGCAGCCAGAAAGCAGAAAAACAAGGAGCCAACAAAGCCTTAAGTGAGGAGTGGGTTATCAAGGGTTTTATAAGGAAAGAGCAATGTGTGGGAAACAGGACCTGGAAGGTGAGAGAGGAAGGAAAAAGGGAGACACCTGAGACCTCTTGAAATTGAAAATGAGAAAAGAAGGGAGGAGGAAAGAAAAGGCTGTGACTACATTCTCACTCAGCTGGGGCTGACTGTAAAGGTAATAGAGGGAAGCTGTAGAAAGAGGAGATTTCTTTATTGTAGCAAAGTACTGGGATAAATTCACAGGAGAAACTGTGAAATCTCTACCAGCAGCAGCTCTCTGCAAAGAGCCAGTCATCCATTCCCCATGCCAAAACCAGGCTCAGGGAACTGGGCCAGACAACATCCCCAGGTTGATCCCAGCCTCATTTTCCAAAAATTGCTCAAAATTATCATTGTGCATTAACACAGGAAAGTCTTTCTTTCAGCTTATCAGGCTTTGAGATGCCTCAGATTGAGATGCAAACCCAGCTCCTGTCCCTTTGTTGTGCTCAGACTTTCCCCCTTTCCCTGACCCCATCTCTTTAGCAAGCAACAGCTCATCGGGAGCCAGCCAGGCCAGGGGCTTTTCCACAGCTTGTTCCAGGCAGAGGGAAGGAGAAAAATAAAGAAAAAGGAGGACAAAAGGGAGGCTGTCCTGGAAAGTGCAGCCTGGCAACCTCCAGACAATGAAACACAAAGCACTCAGACAGCTCCTTGCAAGTGGGGGCTCACAGGGCTGGGGGGGGGGGTAGCTCTTTTTATACATCTCAGCACAGCCTCATCCCCAGTGTGGGCTGCTTTCCTCCACAAAATCCATAGCTGTGTGCTTGCATAGGAAATTGCTGAACAACTGCCTAAAAACATACAGGTGGGAAAGAAAGGGCATTTCTGCCTTACAGACCAGCTCAGGTGGGCTGGCTTAAAAATTACATATATAGATATACACACACACATACATGTGTGTATATATATATATACATGCATACACACACATATATATATGCATATAGATATAGATAGATAGATAGATAGATAGATAGATAGATAGATAGATAGATAGATAGATAGATGTGTGTGTGTGTGTGTCTGGTCCAAAACCAGGCCTGTAAATATATATTTATATACCACCAAACCTTTCAAACTCCAAAATTAACTGAGCAGAATTGATTTTTTTCCTAAAATTGTGTGGGTTTTAACCAGTTCACACAATCACCAGTCATATTTTCCCCTTGCTCACAGGGCAGGGGATTGGCTGCTTTGCAGGAGTAGAAATCATCTCCTAAGGAGACCCCAGCTGAGGCTCATTAGGGTCATTAAAGCTCATTAGGGCCCTCAGGTGCTCACTGGTCACACCTGGGGCCTCTTGACCCACACAGCCCCAGGAAATCTCTCTGTTCAGGGATTTTGGAGACCTTTGAGTGCCACCAGTACAATCATGTGGGAGCTGCTCATCCCCCTTCAGTTTTTCTCTTCGAGGGAAGGATTGATGGAGCTTGTTGGTAGAGTCAGGGCTTTCCCTGCCACTGCAATGGCAAAAAGGGAGGTGGCAAGGCAGGAGAAGGTGCTGGGGATGAGGTGGGGGGACTTTTGGAGCTGAAGGTCATTTGGAAGAGGAGGAAATTGGGGTTTGCAGGCTGTGATGCAGCAGCCCCTGTGGCTTCCATCCAGGCGAGTGCAGCCTGGCCACCCTTTGCCAAAGTCCAGCCTGATGTCACAGCTCGGGGTGGTGAGGTCCCTGTGTGCCTCTCTGGCCTGGGCACGCTGACCTGGGCACTCTGAGTGCCCCTGCTCTGCTCTGCCCTGCTCTGCCCGTGGGTTTCAGAGCTGCCACACCAGGCCCTGCAGCCAGGATCCCCCCTGGTGGCCCAGCAGCCAGGGCCCTTCACTGGACAGAAGTGGGAGCTCACACTGGAGTGGTACACGAGGGGCTGGGGGAGCACCCAGGATTCCAGCAGCACTGACTTTAGAACCATCCATCTGCCCACAGGTGTCCAAAGTTCCATAAGGCACCTTTCCAAGAGCATGGCAACCCCAGAGGGATTTGAGAAGAATGCTTCACAAAGCTTTTACCTCCCTCTGGCTTCTTCTGCTTTATTCTTTTTCACAGATTGTCTCAGTGACAGAAGGAAGAAGCAGGTTTGGAGAAAAAAAAAACAGGTTTTCTCTCAGTTTTTTACATCCTAACCCTGGAAATTCTTGGCAGCCAGACCTAAACAACCAACCTGCCAAAGTTCAGCTCCCCTTTGAGGCCTCCTTATCAGCAGGTTTTTTTCACAGACTATTTCTGTTTGCCTTTCCTCTCCAGGTATTTTGTTGAGCTGCAGCCAGCAAACATTCTGGGACCTCACCTTCAGGGCTCAGACCCTCCACAACCACCTCACCCTGAAATATTTCCTTTTCCCCCATGCTGGATAAACAACTAAGGCTTCCTGTGTTCAGCAGGAAGTTTTCATGCTCTGAGAAGTGTGCTTTGCTCTCACTGCACTGCAGAGCACAGATCCCCCAGAGCCACAACATGGTTTGTGTTGGAAGAAACCTTAAAAATCACCCAATTCCAACCCCCTGCCATGGGCAGGGACAATTTCCACTATCCCAGGCTGCTCCAAGCCCTGTCCAGCCTGGCCTTGGACACTTGCAGGGATCCAGGGGCAGCCACAGCTGCTCTGGGCCATGGGCTTCTCTGCCCTTGCCAGGGGGTTGAGAGAAAATGGTCTTTAAGGTCCCTTCCACCTCAAACCATTCCATGAGTCTAGAAAAGCTAAATGAAAATACTGAAGAGAAGGATATTTTTCAAATTAAATATGGGGCATTTGTCCATAAACACCACAAAAGACCAAGTGAAGACACCACAAATGGGAAAGCTATAACTGGAATTTTCCCAGGTTTCTCTCAGCTGGATCTGCTTTCATTTTCTGATCACAGTAGAAGCCCAAAAGCCCAGTGGTGATGCAGAGCTGGGAGATTTGCCCTTGAAAATGCCAACACAGCAAAGTCCTGGGGTTCTGATCCCACTGCAATGTGCAGATCACTTCCAGAATGACACATGTGAAGTGCCCCCCTCTTCCACCCCCCCCCCCATTCTTTTTAGCAAAAAGCCTTCCCAGGACCCTGATCTGCATCAGCAGCCCTTACTGTGGTGTCTTTAGAAAACAATTAAACTCAGCAATCAGAAGGTTCATGCACTAATAAAAACACTGTATGGTGAGTGGGCCAAGGGGTTTAGAGATGGATTTCCCAAGCCTTTCCCATTTCTTTCTGGGGGTAGCAGTGCTCCCTGTCCCCTCCAGCCTGGCCCTTTAAGTAACTTGGGCCTCCAGGCTGCAAATCCCAGTCTCCAGCTAAAAGGATGGAAAAGCTGTTTCCCCCTTCCCCCTTCTGGGGCTTTTCTTTTGAAAAGAACTGTTTTCTATCCTGTGATGGGAAGAGACAGATCTCCAAAAGACAGAGCAGCTTTCTGAGCATCCCCCTCCCGTATCAGGAGAACTGACAATTCCTCCTCCCCTCAATGCTTCTGGCTGCTCTTTTTCTCCCAGCTTTCCTCCCCTCCCGCCGGCCTTTGGCGAACCCCAGCTGATTTCCAAACCCTCCGCGGCTGCTGGGGGTTGGTACAAAGGTTTAATTATTTCCCTTTCCTTGGGTGAGGCGGGGACAGGAGCAGGTCGGGCCCCATCGCCCGGCTCTGCTGATCTTGGCACTTTTGTTGTGCGGTTCCTCTCTCCCGGCCCCCTCCCTTGCCTGCTCCTGCCCTCTGGATGGGCCCTGGAGCCCACCATGGACCCACAGGCACTTTGGGGATGCTTGTGCCTGCTTTGCTTTTCCCTCCTGAGAGCAGCAAAAGGTAAGGGAGGCTTTGGGCTGGTTGGGGACCAGGGACTCGATGGGGTCCGGATGCCCGGAGAGGTGAGATGCTCATCCCAGCATTTATCCTCCCAGGCTGCAGCCAAGCAGGGAACAGGGACTGGCAAACTGCACACAGCGTGAGCATCTCCTGAGGCTGGGAAATTCTGGGGATTGTGGAAGTCCTTTCCATAATGGGATGGGGAAAATCAGAGAGCTGGAGCTTTTTAAACTGCACAGAGTGCAGAACCGTGAAAATTCCTCAGTCTGTCTGACAGAGGAAAGCCCCAGGGACTGAGCTGGACTTCCATTGATTCATTTGTTGTTAAAAGAAGCAAAGCTGTAAAACATTTCAGAAGTCCAGCAAGTGCATCAAATTTGCAAGAGAATTTCCAGTGACTTCAGAAAACAGATCTGACTGCTTTTGTCATGGCAAAGGCAACCACCCCCCCTTCAATCACACTTGTATATGAGCAAGAGAAGGGACTTCAAATAAGTCTAGAAAAAAAAGATTAAAGCAGAGAGTTTTGAACTAAAGCTATCCCACCAACTTCCTTTTGCCTTAGCACGGAGACAGTGATTTAATTAAAAGTTAGAAGTTCTGATGGAAAACTCATAATATGAAGGATTCTGCTTCTTTTCTCCCCTAAAAGTGTTGATTGTACCCCAGTTAATGCCCAGTGCTGAAAAGGCACTGGAGATATCCCTCCTGTCCATGGGCATGCTCAGGAAACCTCCCTTCAGGATTAAAGTGTGTTTCTTGGGCATTTCTACAAGTGCCCAGGCAGAGCTGCTGCTCCAGCCATCATTTCTGAGGCAGGGCTGGAAACACAAGCAGGAATCAGCTGTCAGCCTGGAGATCACCCAAATATCCAAACCACAGGCACAAATATTTGCCCAGGAAAACCTTTCCATCAGCTAGCCTGCCCTCCCAGGGGGTGCAGTGACCCAGGTCATCAGCACCTGCGAGTCCAGGTGCCCTCTGGGATGGAGGTGATCCATTGTCACCATCGAGTCAGGAACAGCAGTGGAAGTGACACAACTCCATACTGACCAGAAGACCAAACACTTACTTTATTACAGTCTCGTGATATTTATAACCAACATAATTCATCCAGAACCTGACTGATTTTTAATAACACCTGTCACCCAATAGGTTAATTAAGGAACTGCTGTTGTAGGGGTTTCTCTCGTGTGGGTGTAATTAGTATTGACTCTAGGATGCAGAAGGTTAAACTATTGTTTTATTTTTTTATACGATAAAATTATTATATTTTTAAGCAACTCATAACTTTCTTTAGTTTGTTTGATACAGCTTTGACCTTGTTGGCTAACTAATTAAAACACTATTACTCTTTGGTAAATAAATCTCTATAACACATTCTATATATGCTTAGTAACAGGTGTAGCAGGTGGAGATAAGAATTGTTTCAATTCTTTCTCTGAGCTTTTTCACAGCCTTCCCCAGGGATAAATGCCTGGGAAAGCCTGTGCCTGCTCTCTGTGGCCAGAGAGCTGCTGCCACAAGGGACCTCCATTCTAAACACCTCATGAAAAACAACTGCTCAAAACACCAGCTGCAAAACCTGAAGATAAGAATTGTTTTGATTCCTTTCTCTGAGCTTCTCACAGCTTTTCCCAGGACGATGCCTGGGGAACTCTCTGTTTCTCTCTCTCAGCATCCACAATCCATGACTGCTTCCCTCCAACACTTCCATCTTTCCCCAGGGAATCTGCTGCCTTCTTTCCATCCCAGGAGCCTGTATCAGTACCAGTACTCCCTGGCTGTCCAGCTGCAGCACACCTCCACACCATCCCCGTGGGGAGCCTGGCTGCAGGCTGAGGCACTGATCCGTCTGCAGCAGCTCTGGAGGGACCCAGGCGGGGAGGAGCTGCTCCAGCTGCAGGTGGGTACAGGGGGGTAGAGCCATCCCAGCTAGGAATTCCTGCTGGGAACACCCCAGGAGCTGCAGGTGTGTACAGGGGTGTACAGCCATCCCAGCCAGGTGTTCCTGTACAGGGGTGTACAGCCATCCCAGCCAGGGGTTCCTGTACAGGGGTGTACAGCCATCCCAGCCAGGGGTTCCTGTACAGGGGTGTACAGCCATCCCAGCCAGGGGTTCCTGTACAGGGGTGCTACAGCCATCCCAGCCAGGTGTTCCTGTACAGGGGTGTACAGCCATCCCAGCCAGGGGTTCCTGTACAGGGGTGTACAGCCATCCCAGCCAGGGGTTCCTGTACAGGGGTGTACAGCCATCCCAGCCAGGGGTTCCTGTACAGGGGTGCTACAGCCATCCCAGCCAGGGGTTCCTGCTGGGAACACCCCAGGAGCTGAAACCCTGTTGGTTTTTCTGGGTCTGGATTGAAGGCATTTGAGACAGTAGCTCATGTTCAGACTCAGGGGTCTATTATTGCTTATCAGTAAAACAGTCTCACTGCTGTGAGTTTGGCTGCTGTGGTCACCAATTGTTGTGGTGTTGTGGGTCCCCAGGCTGAGGTGAGAGATGAGAATCTGACTCCAAGTTCTTAGAAGACTGATATTGTACCTCTTTGTCTCTCGCTCTTTGTCTCTCTTCTTCTTCCACACCTTCCTTATTTCACATCCTCTTACACAATACTAAAGAAAGAGAGAAAGGAGACATCAGGAGGATAGACAAGAATGAATAGTAAAACTCAGACTCAGAGAGTCCAACACAGCTGGCTGGGATTGGTCATTAAGTAAAAACAATTCATATGGAACCAATCCAAGATGCACCTGTTGGTCAGCAACCTCCAGACCACATTCCAAGCAATCAGATAATTATTGTTTACATTTCTTTTCTGAGGCTTCTCAGGAGAAAAATCCTGAAGGGATTTTTCAGAAAATATCACAGTGACAGGCAGCTTTTCATTAGAAGGCAGCAAATGGCCAACAATCTCTTGTTCCAAGGGCTTTTAAGACTCAACTATCCAATGAAGAACTGACACCTGGATTATTTTCCCTTTTAACCCAATAGCTGATCCCAAAGAGCTGCAATGGGGACTTTTCCACCCAATTACAAAATGCCACCCAAACCCATGGAGAAGGAGGAAGAAGCAGTATGAAGAAGAAACCCAGGATGACACCCTGTGCCCTCCATCTTTCTTCCATCCACAACACACTAAAAATTCCAAAACCTCAATTTCTCACCAAGTGACACACCTACACTGCTCTCTATAATCTATTGCACACTTTTGTGGGTTCTGGTCTATTCTGGAGCTTAGGAAACTTTCTCCATGGATGAGGGTCGGAGTCAGTGCTCCCCTGGGGGTCAAGACACCCCAGAGCACACAGAGAAATATTCCCACTGCTCTGGGTTTCCACACAACCCCTTCTGTTTCTAGCCCACGCCAGCTGAAAAATGACCTCTCTGACCAAATTCACTGCCTGCAGGGGAAATGCACACCAGCCTCAGAGCAGACACTTGGTCACTGCTTTCTGCATCTTCTGCTGTTGTAGATCCATGACCTGAAGGCCCAACACCAGCCAGAGGAGCAGAGGAGCCAGGACAGCAGCAGAGGCTCCCCTGTAGAGATTGCTCTGAGCCCAGAGGCACAGGCAGAGCTCCAGCAGCCAGTGTTCATCTCCTGGAGCAGTGGCAAGGTCAGCTGGACACCTCCTGGGCCTGTTCATGCCCTCTGCAAAGCATTCCTGTCCTCATCCTAGATTTTCTGGGCTATGAGGCCCATGGGAGCTCCATCTCCACCTCTGATTTCAGAGCACTGGCCAATGTTGGACCCTACAAGGAGTCCCGTGCTCCAGAAGGACTCAGCTGGAGCTGCAGAATCCCATGTTAAAGCTCTTCAGCCCTAACCATGGGATATAAGCTCCTTTCTGGCCTTCTCCTCTGAGGCTGTGCGACCCCAGGGTGGGAAGGAAAGGGAAATTTTGTGTTCCTGCATTCACAGACCTCACGCTATTGAGGGATAAGGGCCTCCTTGAGAAAATTCCTCGGGGGTCTGCAGGGTGTTCTCAGGTTCCCTTTTGTCAGGGAAGGCAGCAGGGAGCCTGCAGGGACCCCAGAGATGTCCCCTCAGCCAGGCACCCCCTCCTGCCCTCCCAGGTCAAAGCTTTCTACGGGAATGAAGCAGAAAACATCCTGATCTCCAACCTGAAACGAGGCATCACCAGTCTGTTCCAGCTTCAGCCCCATGCCGGCACCACAGTGGAGGTAGGTCCAGAGCTGGGACCAAAACCCAGAGATGGACCAGGAGAGCTGGCCCTGGAGCCCAGCCAGCCCACGAGCTTCAGCAGAGGGGGCAAAATTCAGGGTAAATAACATTGGGTCTGCTGCTCCAACCGGGCTGTGAGCAAGGGTGACTCTTGGAAAGGCAGAAGAGTTAAAATAAAATAACCTAATTTTCAGCAATTGGCACCCCTTACAAAATCACAGCTTTTCCCTGGACAGTAGGAACAGCAGAGAAAAAACTCCACAAGCATTCCTGCCAACAGGATTTGCTTTGCCAGCAGCCAGCTGGAATGACCTGTGAACAACATGAAATAACCTCAGAATCCCAAATGCAGTCACAGGGGTGCTTAATTAAATCTTAATTTAGAGCCTGAATTTACAAAGATGGACTTGGAGCTGTCCAACCACCCTCTGATTTGTCCCACATTCTGGATTTTAGCTGCTGTTCTCTTTGCTGGGTTGGCCTTTGTGTCTGTCCCCTCCACAGAGTGTTTAACACTCGTGGTCACTCCTGTTTGTTTTCAGGAAGATGCCTCTGGAAGCTGCCAGGTCACCTACACCATGTCCAACCATTCCATCACCAAGACCAAAGATCTCCTCAGCTGCTCGAAGCCAAAGTCTGGATTCACCTCCATGAACAAAGCAAGTCCATTGCTCTCACTGTGGGGGGCTCAGCAGGGCCACCCCTAAAATCCTTTGGCAGGTGGGCTTGGATTCCCATTCCCAGCTGGCTTCAGCCTTCGGCAGCAGCTTGGGATGGGACTCTTAGACCCATCCCCAAAGTGGGATGCACCAGCATCCCTCAGGAGGGTCTCGAGGTGGGAAGGAGCAGCAAAGGTGCTCTGGGTCACCCCATCCCCGCTCCTGTTATCAGTTCTGAGCTGTCAGCTGATCTTGCTTGGGAAGCTGCAGATGCAGGGATGGTTTCTGGGTCTCGTTGCATGGGGGATTATTTTGACAGGATTCTGTTTTGCTGAAAGCAGTAGCCTGTGCTCAACCCTGACATGAACAGAGGAAATCCTGTGGGTCTTGATGCAGTCATACCTGCCATAACCAAAATTTAAGGGGTTTTTTGAAAATATACTAATTCTACTGAATTCAGTATAAAAGTGGACATTCCCATGGAGATCCCAGGGGCCCTGGCAGGGGTCTCAAGACCTCCTTGTTGTGCAAGTCCCTGTGGTGTCACCCCTCTGTCTGCCTGCATCAGCCATGGCTGGGGGCATCCCCTTGCTGCTCCTCACCTGGTGGTGCCTTCTCCCACACCTGGGAAGAAGGTGGGCTCTGATGGATTTTCCTTTCCTACATTTTGCAAGTGAAGTAGGTGACTTGGTGGACTGGAAAGTTCTTTTCCTGCTAATGTAAAGAGATAAATCTCCTGGGGAGAGGCCAAGGGGAACAAAAGGTTGCTTTTTTCCTCATTGCCTTTCCTTTCCCAAGATTTTTGGAGTGGAGTGGCAGCCCTCCAGCAGAAGCCAGTACGTGGTGAGGGACAGCCTGCTGCAGTCAGTCCTGGCAGAGGAAAGCCACGTGGTGGCTCCAGCCCTGAGATCCCGCTCTGGCATCAAAATCAGCTCAAGGTGAGGGATGATCCCAACCCCTGGCCATGGAGGGTGGGAATCACAAAACTTCCCACTGACTGTTTCTCCCTTCACAGGCAGCAGCTCCAGCTGGTGTCTCCTGCAGTGCCTGGGCTGGCAGAGGTGTCTGGACAGAGCTTTGAGGATGTGCTGGCTGGCACGGGGGCACGGCCCCAGCCCCTGGGCACGGCCAGCCTGCCCTTCAGGAGGGTCTGCACCCACTGCCCGTCGGTCAGTGATGCTGCTGAGCCCCAAAACTCCCCCTCAGGCTGGGCACTCGTGGGGTTTGGGGTTAAACCCCGGTGGTGCTTTTGGAGGGGCTGCTTTGGTGCAAATGTTACCCTGTGATAACGTGGGAAAAGAGGCTAAATCCCCCCTAACAAACCTCACCTTTGCAGCTGAGAGCCTTCCTGAAGGCGTTTGACAGGCAGAGAGTCAGAACAGACACCTCGAGGGTGGCGACAGCCTGGCAGTTCCAGAGGTTCATCCAGATGCTGCGCAGTGCCAAGAAGAGGGATGTGCTGCAGCTGCTGAGGAGAGCCCCCGAGGAGGCACGGTGAGAGCCCCTGGAGCTGTGGCTCCAAAATTCCGAGCGCTGGGCAAGACAGACGGGGATGGTTGGTGCTGCTCCATGGCAGCTTCTCCATGCTCCTCCATCCTGGCTAGTGGCAGTGTTCTCTGGCTTCTCCTAATGCCTGTCCTGTCCAAGCACTGCAGGGTTTTTGTGGGCTGTGCCTCTGCTGATTTCCCTCCTCCTGCTCCAGCCCCTTCCTGGTGGAGGCAGCGGTGGCCACACAGTCGGTGGCTTCCTTGGCAGCGCTCTCAGAGTTCCTGGATTTCAGCCAGGAGCCCAAATCCCTCCTGGAGAAGTTCCTCTATGCAGCAGCTTTCTCTCCCCGGCCTTCAGGAGAGCTTCTCCAGCTCGTCCTGGTGAGTATGGACATCTCCCTCTCTTCCCCATCCTGGGATGGATCCACACACACCATGGAACAAGGGAAACCTTTCTGTAGAAATTGATTTTCCTGCTCATGGGTTTGGTTCATGTGCATTTAGTGGGATGGGAGTAGATGATTTCCAGAGCAAAAGAATCCAGCAGAAGATGCTTTGTATCAGTGCATTAAAGATAATAAAATCTCAATTTAGAGCCCGAGCATTTTATCCAATTAAATCATGCATGGCCTCCTTCAAGGCAGGTAAGAACTAGTTTTCCCTGACTGTGGGAATCCACAAAATCAGAGGGTTTTGGGGAAGCTGCAAAAGGCAGGCCCCAGAGACAGCAGAACTGTGATTAGAGCTAAGCAGCAACCATGAGAATGGTCAGCAGAAAAATTATTGAAAAAGTAGAAAAGGAAGGACAAATAGAACAATGCTCTGTGTATTAACACTTGTCTAGAATAACTCCCTAAGCTACAGAAAAGTTTATCTAGTGAGACATTAGGAAGGTTGAAGTTTAATAATGGAGCTCTGTGCATTGTGTTTTAAGGCTTACAAGCAGGTATTGTATTTGAAATAAGCAAGCATTGTGTTAACCAAAGGTACCTGTGCTTATAGTGGTTGGATGGAACTACTGTCAATGTGCTTTTGCTTTTTGTGATTGGTCAAGAAGCTTATAAGTAAGTTGTAACACTAAGTTTTTTGGCCTGCTGCCTGGGATGTGAGCTGGTGGCCTCTTCCCATTGTCATAACCATGTAATGAGACTGATGCTGGAAAACAAAACAGCTCAAAGCACATTTCACAGCAGCCCTGTCCTGTTTGTGATTTGTACACAGCCCCCAGCCAGTGACACCTGACTTGCTTGAGATAACAGGTAAAGCAAACTCCTTCTCTTTTTTTCCTTTTATTTTTCTCCCTAATTTCTTTTTTTCCTGCTTCCTGTTACCCCTTTCCTGATGCCCAGGACAAGCTGGATGGGAAGCAGCTGGCACCTGAGATCTGGGAGACAGGAGTAGTTGCTGTGGGCTCTCTGGTGGGCAAGCTGTGCCAGCAGAAGCTCTGTGGGCTGCAGGTGGGTCCTCTGCAGTCCCTCACACTTGGCTTTTTGGGACACCCCCCAATTCCAGGGTGCCCAGGATATCTCCTGTCCCTCACTCCCCTCTCCTCCTGCAAATCCCGAGCAGGTGGTGGAGCGTGGGGTGGAAACCATCCTCAGGGGGCTCAGAGGTGCCCAGGAGGAGCCCAGGGTGGTCATTTCCCTGCTGGCCCTGGGCAATGCAAGGCTCCCTGAGACCATCCCCACCCTCCTGGAGCACGCTGAGGGCGGTCCCACGGCTGTCACCACCGCTGCCACCTCTGCCCTGCAGCGATTCCCCGCTCCCCACATCTCCAGCAAGGTAGGAGAGCAGGTTGTGTGAGGCTTGGTGCTCCCCTCCCCACTCAAAGCCAAGCTGCTGGGGTGCCCTTCACTCTCAATTACCCCTTCCCATCAGGTGAAGCAAGTGATGAGGAGGATTTTCCACCAGAAGAGGAAGAGTTATGACAAAACCTGTCGCCTGGCAGCTGCAGAAATCCTCCTGGATAACCACCCCCTGCCCATGGATGTCATCAACATCCTGCTGGCCACCACGGAGATGGAGACAGAGGTGGCCACGTTCCTGCTGCTGAAGGTGCAGAACAGCCTGCGTGACCACCACCACCTGGCAAGGTGGGGCTTGAGGGCACAGGGACATTTTCCCTCTGCTCTGTATCCCCTTTTTCTCCTCCTCCTCCTCAATCCAGCTCGGGGGTTTGGACCAATATATCTTTAAACTGTGCTGACATCACTTCATGGGGGCTGCCTGGATATCCCTGGAGTAAAAACAGGGATGCAGATGTCACACAGCCAGGCAGAACCTGATTTTGTCATCCTGCCCCATGGCAGCAGGACCCAGGCTTGTGGGTTCAGCAGAGTCCTTGGAGGCTGAAGCTCTGGCTCCCAGGGCAGTGCACAATTTGTGCCTGCAATAATCTTTCTGTCTGCACAGAACAAACCAAGCACTCACATTTTTCAGAGCTAAGCAAAAGCTGCACAAAAATATCTGCCTGGTTTATCCTAGTAATCCAGAGGAAAAGGAAACTCCAGGGTAGCCCACGTCTAATGCTTTCATTCTTTTACTCACACTTTTCTGGGCAGTCAGCAACCATGAGAAACGCTTTGGCAAATTATATTTCCTTCTGTGGTGACCACTGACCCCTTGCCTTCCCTCCCTCCCAGTGCTGACACATCCTTTCCCTCTCTTTTCCAGGAAGATACTGAAAGACATCATGGCAGACCCACGGATCAACAATTACAACTTCTTCTCCAAAGTTGGCATCTCCTCTTCTTTCTCAGCACCTCTGGCAGGTGACAGCACAGAGGACACCTTGGTCCCCTCAGAGGGTTAAAGGAGGGGTTGGTGGGAAAAGGCAGCTCCAGAGGAGGATCCAGGTCTGTAGAATGCCCCAAAATCTCAGGGAGGTTTCTGAGAACGTCCCCCAGTACCAGAGATATGAACATGCCCTTCTCTGACACAAACTTTTGCCAAATCTTGCTGGTTTGGAAGAGGGACTTCAGCTGGAAATGAAACCAACAGCAGGTTGCTGGTGGGAGTTTCCATGCTTTCCCTGACAAGTTCCTTTGGTATTTTTAATAAGATCTCCAGAGAGGAGGATTCTTGCACTGAGATTTAAAAGAAAGAATCAAATTTCAGAGACTGCAAAAAGCAGCGCTTGCTAAATATCTGCTGAATTCTTCACCCCTCATTTCTGTCCCCGTTCAAATTAGCTCAGTCTGGCCTTGCAGAGGGTCAGTGAAGGTGGAATATCCAGGGAGAAAAAAAAAAAAACCAACCTTGCAATGCTGAATCATTTGAGTGTTGCCAGAATGAAAGGAGTGGATGCAGAGTGGTACCACAGGTTTGGGTTGGAGGGACCTTAAAGATCATCCTGTTAGCACCCCTTCCAGCAGACACCCAGGGGTGCTCATGGGCATCTCTCTGCCCTTCAGTCACCCAGGACCTGACCTCCACTTTTGGGCTGGACCTGCTGTTTGTGGAGGGTGGATTCCTGAGGAAGAGCGTCTCCGACTTCTCCCTGCTCAGCCATGGCCAGCGGCTCTGTGCAGCTCAGGTGCCACTGAGAGAGGGGCTGGGGGCTGCAGGGGGGTGACAGCACAACCCAGGGGTGCCACTGCTGTCCCTGTGTCCCCTCTTCACCTCCTCGTGGTGCTTCACCTCTGTGCTCAGCACGTCCTGTGTCAGAAAAAGGCAAATTCCCAAATCGCTGGTGTGAAACCAGACTCCTGCTCTGGAGAGGGGAGCCTCCTGCTCCCCAAAAACCAGAGGATGGAACACTGGTACCTCAGGGTGCTCAGGGAAGGTTTGGATGCCTCAGTGGCACCTCCGGGTGCTCAGGGATGGCTTGGATGTCACACGGGTACCTTGGAGTGCTCGGGGATGGCTTGGATGTCACACGGGTACCTTGGAGTGCTCGGGGATGGCTTGGATGTCACACTGGTATCTCAGGGTGCTCAGGGATGGCTTGGATGCCTCAGTGGTACCTCAGGGATGGCTTGGATGCCTCACCCAAGTCACTCCATCACTGATGTCCTGCTCCTGTCCACTTCTGTCTTCCAGGTGACCTTTGAAGCACAAGGGATGGAGTTGATGATGGGAGAAAACCTCTCGGAAGGAGAAGAGGAGCCAGAGCTCAGGGCTGGGATGGCAGCCACCTTCTTTGACGTCCAGCTGCGGCCAATTGTCTTCTTCCAGGGATACACAGACCTGATGGGCAAGGTCCTGCTGAGCAGTGCAGAGCCCACCAGTGTGGTCAGGGGGAACCTCCTGCTGATGGACCATCACCAGGTACTGGCTGGGGAGGAAGCAGTGGCCTGTCTGCACATCCCAACTGAGCCTGTGGATGTTGCACACCACAGACACAGATCTGAGAGCGAGGTGGCACTGCCAGATGTGTCTTGGGGGTTGGTAAAGCGGTGGGATGGCTTGTTCTGCCATGGGAGACCCGTGGCTGAGGTGCAGGGTTGGGATGGACATTCCCAGCAGCCACAAGGCCCTGCTGGTGCCAGCACTCATCCAGGAGCAGGGCCTGGCCACAGGGAGCTCTGCCTTTTCCATCTTCCAGGTCATTCCTCTGCAGTCTGGCCTCCAAGTGACCGTCAGACTCCAGGGTGGGCTGGGGCTGGACATCTCAGCTGACATGGACGTGAGCATTTGGGAGCAGGAGCTGAAAACCAGCGTCAGTGCCAGGTCAGCCTGGCTCTGGGAATGGGAATACCTGGGGGGCAAGGGTGGATTTCCACTGCTCCCTGCTCTTCTCCTGGTGGGTCCAGCCTTTCCTGGTGCTTACACAGACATTTTCCATGGCCAGACCTCTAACTGAGGTGTTTATGGAGTTGTTTGGTGCCCAGCTCAGGCCATTGCTCCATGACCAGACCCTACGTGCTTCTCTCTCCCAGGGGAAGCCTTGCCATGGATTTCCAGGCTGAACTGGATTCCCCTTTGCTCCAAGCCAGCCTGAGGAGCCAGACAGAGGTGGAGACCTCCATCCACTTTGACACCAAGCTGAGGTTTTCCAGCAGCCCCGTGCTCATGTGCCTGCAGCTGAGAGAGGAGCAGGTCCCATACAGGTAGCACCAGATCCTGCAGAAACATCCTGGCGGGCTTGAGAGAAAGGAGGGAAGAGGAGAGGATTAATGGTTGCACTTATTGGGTGGGAATTGGTAGGGATGAGGGAAGGGCACCACAAGTTTCTGATATGGGTGGAAGCATCATCTGTGACTGTGTTCACAGGGGTTCTTGCGTATGGGAAGAGATGAGGATCTGACTCCATGTTTCAGAAGGCTTGATTTATTAGTTTATGATATATATTAAAACGATACTAAAAGGGTAGAAGCAAAGGATTTCATCAGAAGGCTAGCTAAGAATAGAAAAAGAAAGAATGATAACAAAGGCAGCTGTTTAGGACTCTGTGTCTGAGCCAGCTGGGCTGTGATTGGCCATTAATTACAAACATCCAACATGAGCCAATCACAGATGCACCTGTTGCATTTCACAGCAGCAGATAATAAATGTTTACATTTTGTTCCTGACCCCTCAGCTTCTCAAGAGGAAAAATCCTAAGGAAAGGATTTTTCATGAAAAGATATCTGCGACAATCATCCATAAGTGTTGCTCTGATTTTTTAAGATTCTCTAAGCCTTCTGATGTTGACATTCTTGTAGCAAACTTTCTCACACACTTTCTGTAAATAATTGATTGTTTTACATTCTTTTATAGAAGAGGAGAAATTTGATAGACTCTTGGTTTGTGCAATGTCATTGGAGAGGTGGCACTGTCACCCTCCAATCCACTGTCACTTTTAGAAATCTATAAATGATGGAGTCAGAAAATAAATTTCCCTTTTCCTCACCTTGAGAGCAGCAGTGTGTGCGCTCGTGTTGTTCCGTGTCCTATAGTGACACATGAGACCATCAGGAGATGGTGACTGGGAGCAGAAGGGTGAGATCCACCACCCCCACCAGAGCTCCTGACCGTGCTGCTGTCCCTCTGTCCCACAGGGAAGTGTTCTCAGTGTCCCAGTCTGCCGGGAGCCGGAGCAGCACCGCTCGGAGGGGCCGGCGCGGCGCCGTGCCCGGCAGGGAATTTGCCCTGCACCAAACCAACTCCAGGGTCTGCAACCTCCTGCTGGCTGCAGAAAAGGAATAGGGAGCCAGAGCACCTCGGGATTCTCCTCCACAACCACCTTTGAATGAGGAGAATGCTGCAATAAGGGCACCAGAAGGATGATGAGGAAGGACAAGAGGAGCTGCTGAAGAACAGACACACCCCAAGCCCCCAAACCTGCCCTCACACCCCAAAGGCTCAGATTTCCGACTCCTCCCCTTCATGGGGCAGGGCCTTGCTGGAAGCCAAGCTATTTCTCATGAAAAACAGCCTTGTTTTGCAAGTGGATTAGTTCCTGAGAGCCCAAGAAACCCTCCTGGAGGACTGCACCCCAAAATGCTGAGTTTTCTCCCTGTTTACCAAAGCTGTCAGGAGGGGACACATCTGCAGCCAGCTGGAACTCCCCAGTGGAGGGAATAAATGACCTTCCTTGCCCAAGCTGGATTGCTGTCATCCACCCCACCCAACACCTCCAGGATCAGAGGGCTGGTGAGGAAAAGGCAGCATTTCTCCATTCCTTCCTGATAGTAATGTGCCTTGGAAGTCTTTTTAGCCCTTTTTCTGTGGTGTGTGTGCTACAAAACAACCTTTTTAGGAAAGAAAAGAGGAATATGGAGTATACATTCTTTTGTTAATTATGAGCCTGAAATGTTAGCACTGAGTCTCCTGGTTCAGGGGAGGAGACTTGCCTGGTTTTCCATCTGGAGACACCAATTACAAGCACTTTGGTTATGTACAGAAATAAATGCCCTGTGTTTTCATACTGTCTCTGTTTGACTCGTAACTGTCCTGGACACATGGAAAGGCAGAAGGAGGAGGCATTTCCAGCAAGAACCTGCTTTCTAGGTCTGCATTTAGGGTGCTCCCTTTCCTCTTCCTCCTCCTCTAGAGACTGACAAAGGCGGATTTGCCATCCAGCTGATATTTACCCCAAATCAGCTGAACTCCTAGTCCCAAAGGATACCTGTCCTGCCAGAGGGACCAGGTCCTGTAGCTGGGATTGGAGTTGGGAATGTGTTTCCAGACCCTTTGCAAGGGGGGAGGACATCTGAATACAGATTTCACCAGTTTGCATTGCTGCTGGCAGCTTTGCTGTCCTGCTGAATCCTGATGTTTTCCAAGCCCTCCCAAGGATTTTATTTTTCCCCCAGTCCTGTTTAGATGCTCAAACAGCACTGAAGGACCATGGGCCTTTTGGTGAAGTCACCCATTTCCTTGGCAATGGCTCCAAACCCTCCCAGAAGGGACCTCTCAGCCCCAGGTCCCCAGTAAAGGTGACACTGTGCCCGCAGAGCTGGAATGGAGTCCCCTCAGTTTGGATGGGCAGAAAGGGACCGGGATGTGAATTTATTTTACCCAGCCTGTTCCAGTGCTTGCCAGCCCTCTCCGTGAAGGAATTTTCCCTCATTTCCAGCCTCCCCTGGCCCAGCCTGAGGCCCTTTCCCCTTGTCCTGTCCCTGTTCCCTGGCAGCACAGCCCGACCCCCCCTGGCTGTCCCCTCCTGTCAGGAGTTGTGCAGAGCCACAAGGGCCCCCTGAGCCTCCTTTGCTCCAGGCTGAGCCCCTTGCCAGCTCCCTCAGCCTCCCAAAGAGTCCCTCCATCCAGCAGCGAGGGACAGGGACAATCGGGCGGGGTTGGAGTGCCAGGTGTGACTGCTGGTGAGGATCCCCAGGGCAGCCTCTGTCCATCCATCTCCCAGGGATGTCGCAGCGCTCCTGTGGCCCCTCCAGGAGCCGCGTTCCGTGCGGAGCTGCAGAGCAGCAGTGACCTCCAGCGGCTGCAGCCGCATCCCAAACCCTCGCTCCGGCTCCCAGGGATGTCCCACGAGCGGCACAGGAGCTCCAGGGACCTCTGCGATGGACCAGGGTTGGTCCTGGGCAGCCCTCACCCCCTGAGCTGGGTTCGGGATGGCAATGCTGTCCCCTCCTGCCTCCAGGTGTCACCTTTAGGTCGGACCTGACAAACACACATGTGATCAGGGTCTCAAAAGAAATAAGTTTTTTATTCTGAGTGTTCTCCAGCTTATATAGTCTTAGCAAAGTGTGATATTAAGTCGTTTACTATGTCACAATAACTTATTGTATTCATTGGTGCAAAGCAATTAACGTCAATATAATTGGCAAAAGTTTTACAGAAATTGAGTAAGGCACATACACATCTACTTATGCTCATAGTCTAGCTTGCAAAAATTCCCATGCATCTTTTCTAAGATACACGTTGACAGCTTTGTCTTCTTCCTTGCCATGGATACACTTGAAAATCATTAATTGTTATTTCTTCTATTAACTCAGCTTTGCTTGCAGGCCAGCTGTCAAGCCCCTCCATATCCAGGCTTGCCAGCACAAGCAGTTTTGGTTTTTCTTACCCCCTGCAAGTCACTCCTACTGCCAGGACATCCCCTCCAGCCCTCAGGAGAGCACATGGACACCACCCTCCAAATGGGGCAATAAAACATTGTCTGCCTGTCTGTCTGTCTGCTCCAGCTGCTGCAGAGACAAAACTACCACGAGGAAGAGTGAGGGAATGCAGATGAAAGAATGGTATGGATCAGCTCTCTTTGGGAATTTAGTGGAGAGGCAGCACTGAAGTGCTGGACAGAGCTCTCTCTGATCAGCCACTGCTCTCTCCTTCCTAGGCAGCCTGAAACACAAAGAATTGTATTTCCTGACTGCTGCCCCCCAGAGAGTCCTCAAACTCCATGAAAAATAAAACAAAAAATTAAAAATTTTAAAAATCAGTTTATAACTCACCAAAGCAGCGGTGGAAATCCCAGCGCTGAACTGTGGCAACAGCAAACCTCACATGAAGCTGCTCATCCCAAACCTCCACTGCAGGGCTGGCAGCTTCCTTGGGACATGCACATCACAGCAGGGTCCTTGCAGGGCATTCCTGGGACATGCACATCACAGCAGGATCCCTGCAGGATTTCCTGGGACATGCACATCACACCAGGATCCCTGCAGGGCATTCCTGGGACATGCACAGCTTCTCTGACAGCCACAGGAGAATCAATCTGGAGCATCCCAGGAGCAGCAGCTGGCAGGGTGCTGTTATAACCTGCCCAGCTGTCAGGAGTGCAGGGACACAGCTGGGAAGCTGCACAGGACACAGCAGCAAAGCACAGCAGCCGTGCCATGAGAGATCCCTGCAGGAAAAGCTGGGGGGAAAGCTCAGGGCCAGGGCTGGTGAGTCAGGCAGGGAAGTGGCTGAGCTGAGCCAGCAAGGCTGAGATTAAATCCTTTGGTAAAAGCCATGGGAAAGAAAGCTGAAGCTTTCCTAGAAAACTGTTCCACCCATTCCAATCCTGGCCAAGAGTGTGAGTACTGGGAGGGATGCAGTGGTTGCTGTAGGAAAATGAGCAGTGAAGAAGGTGAGACAGAGCCATAATTCCATTTCTGGTGGGGACAAGCACCTGCTCTGCCCCATCTCACAGAACCCAAATCCCTGACTGGTTTGGGTTCGAAGGGACTTTAAATCTCACCTCATTCCACCTCCTGCCATGGGCAGGGCATTCTCCACCAGACCAAATTGCTCCAACACCCATCCAGCCTGGCCTGGCCTGGTCATGCCAGCAACAAAAGCCACAACCACACCAGCTGCAAGCCTTTTCTGTCTCTTACAAACACCAAAATCCCTCCTTGCCCAAATATTGTGGCTGATGCAGCCTAAAGACCTGAAGGTGTGATGAGCTTGTTAGTGGAACCCTGGAAAAAGTTAAAGATAGAATCTAAAATGTTAGGCTTTGTGCTTTCCCAGATCAACTGCACCTGCGTAAGCAGTATGGTAAATTATATAATTGTTAGAAGTGATGAATGTTTAGTAATTAAATGTAATTATTATATAACCATAAGAAGAATAGTGAGAAACTATATTGGAAGTTCAGAGAGGGGCTAAATTTATGTATACAATAGAACAATATAAGTTTAATAATTAACATGAAAGTTATGTAACGATAGAGTATAAAACATGATCATTTCGGATGTATGGTCGGAGTCAGATTTGGGTTGAATATACCCCGATTCCCAGAGCTCTTAATAAAAAGCACCGCATATAATCCCCCGTGATTATGTATTTTTGAACGCTAACATTTTGGCGACCCAGATGAGTCCCTTGTGAGTGCTGCTGAGCGAGTTCGCGACTCGATCACTCTCCAGCCGGCACCGAGGGATTCTCGGGGAGCCTATCGGCCGTGACCACTTCTGCCGCTCACAAACGTCCCTGGGAGAAAGGTAAGGTGCTTTTTACTTTGGTTTGGATGCCTGCCAATAAGACGCAGCAAAAGCTACGCTTGGTTGGGCTAAAGGAATTCCTGTTGGTGTAAGCCTAGGCGCCGTTCCGTAAGACAATCGTGAAAGCGTTGCGGGTTCGGCATTTGTGGTATTTTTGAAATGGAGAAACTTAAAGGGATTTTGGGCAGTAACACCCCTATCCCGCAAAATTCTCCTTTGGGGTGCTTATTAGTACATTGGAAACAAAGTAACTTTGGGGAAGGATTACGGAAAACTAAGTTGATTGATTATTGTAATTCATGGTGGCCAGAATATGCCTTGGAGAACGGTGAAAAATGGCTAAAACATGGTACTCTGCAATATAACACTATTTTGCAGTTAATGTCGTTTTGTAAACAAGAAGGAAAATGGGATGAAGTCCCATATGTTGATCTGTTTTTCTACTTATGGGGAAAGCCAGAATGGCAGAATGAATGTGGATTATTAATGGTTAAAACATCTGCAAAGTGTGGGGTTTGTGAGGAACATTGTTTAGAACACTTGGCATTAAGAGAAAGCTTGAGTAGGGAAAATTATACAGATATTGATTTACAAGTAGCTCCAATAGGAACAAGAGAACCTAACCCTATCCCACCTGTTTCATCTGTCCCTATCCCACTACCTGCTCCTCACCCACCTACCCCTGAACCTGTCTCATCTAGTACACCTTTCCCTCTTTATCCTCCTCTCCCATCATCACACGATCCCTCTTCCTCTGAAGATGAGCAAAACCTAACTGTGATAGAAAGGGGAAAGAGGTATGCGAGGGAAAAAGATAGCAATGGTAATGAATCAGTGACCCCAACAGCCCATAGAACCCGGGGTCAGGCAAAGCTTTCTCCAGTTGTGCATAGAGATGGCATAAGGAAACAAAAACAGACTGTGATTGCCCCCTTGCAACAAGATGTCGGAGTGGAAGGGCCAGTAATTATAAAAGTGCCTTTTTCCCCGGCAGACTTAGTCATTTGGAAACAGTCAGCCGAAATTTATAGAGAAAATCCTGATAAAGTGGCACGCGTAGTAAAAATGGTTATGAAAACTCAAAATCCCGACTGGGATGACATACAAGTAATATTAGATACTCTGATGGATTCTACTGAAAAAGAAATGGTACTTAAGGCAGCCAAAGAGAGGGCAAGAGAAGATATTAGAAATGGGGTGGTAACAGGGAATTTAGATGTGAATTTCCCAATTGAGGATCCAAATTGGGACCCTAATTTATTGTGCGATATGAGGACATTACAGAAAAATCATGAGTGGATGCAAATAGGAGTTCAGAATGCTGTGCCCAAAACTATAAATTGGTCCAAACTATATGAGGTTCGACAGGAAAAGAAGGAATCTCCCACTACGTTTTTGGAGAGGCTTAAGGAGGTAGCAAGGAAATATACAGACCTCCAAATGGATACAGAGCAAGCAAAGGTTCAGCTTGCTCTCATATTCTTGGGTCAATCACAGTATGATATTCGTAGAAAATTGCAAAAATTAGAAGGGGAAGAATTAAGGAATTTGGATAAGTTACTCAAGGTTGCTTGGAAGATATATAACAATAGGGAAAAAGAAGCTAGTAAAAGGCAACAGCAGAATCTTTTGGCAGTAATACAGGGGAGAGGGAACCCAAATTTCAGGGGGCATAACAGGAATGGTCGGGGTAGGAGACCAGTTACCCAGGGGTTAAGCCTGAATCAATGTGCATATTGCAAGGGGGTGGGACATTGGAAGCGAAATTGCCCAAGTTTGAATAACCAGTTTGACCAGGGCAATCAGTTCCAGCAGGCTACCAAGGAGATGGTCCTGGGGGAGTATACCAGCTGACTAGACATAGAACCAGTAGAACAAGTTAAGGAACCTGTTGTAAATATAAAGTTAGGGCATAAAGAGGTCAGATTTCTAATAGATACGGGAGCTACTTTTTCTGTATTGAATGATTTGCAAGGACAAATTGGGGACAAGGAAACGACAATAGTCGGCACTACAGGGAAAGGAAAAACGGCCTTTCCTGCAACCCCTAGATGTGTGTTTTGGAAACAAGGTTATAACACATGAATTTTTATATGTACCTGAGTGTCCAATTCCGCTTTTAGGGAGAGATTTGCTAGCAAAACTTGATGCAGTAATAACCTTTGAAAATGGAGAGCTTATAATGAAAACACCTGAATCAAAGATGGGACAGATATTAATGATCAAAGAAAAACCTGTTCCCTCTATCCCTAGGGAGGTAGAAGATGCAGTGATTCCCTCTGTATGGGAGACAGATATACCAGGGAAATCTAAATTGGCACAACCAGTGCATGTAGAGTTAAAAGAAAGGGCAAGGGCTGTACAAGTCAAACAATATCCCGTAAAACCAGAAGCACGGCAAGGAATAGTAAAGATTATTGAGAAATTCTTGAAATACCGAATTTTAGAAGAATGTGAATCAGAATTTAATACACCAATATTTCCAGTAAAGAAGCCAAATGGTGAATATAGATTAGTGCAGGATTTGAGAGCAATAAATAAAATAACAATGGACATTTATCCAGTGGTAACAAATCCTTATACATTGCTAACATCCGTAAAGGAGATATATAAATGGTTTACCGTAATTGATTTAAAAGATGCCTTTTTCTGCATCCCCCTTGACAAAGAAAGTAGGAAACTGTTTGCCTTTGAGTGGGAAAACCCAGGGAACGGAAGAAAGACCCAGCTCACCTGGACACGACTCCCACAAGGCTACAAGAACTCGCCCACCCTATTAGGATACCAACTGGCAAAGAACTGGAGATTTGGACTGAAAATGGGCAAGTACCAAGAGACCAATACTTATTGTTGCAGTATGTTGATGATATACTAATAGCTACAGAAGAAAGAGCAACCTGTATAAAGGTAACCATTGAGATTTTAAATTCACTGGGGATGGGAGGCTATAAAGTATCCAGAGGAAAGGCACAAATCGCACAACAGACTGTGATTTACCTGGGATGTGAAATTTCACAAGGGCAATGAAAACTAGGTACTAACCGTATCCAAGCTATTTGTGCTATTCCAGAGCCCCAGAATTTACATGAGCTGTAAGTCTTCCTTGGGATGGCAGGATGGTGTCGCTTGTGGATCATGGGCTATGGACTGATTGCGAAACCCCTGTATGAAGCTCAGAAGATTCAGCCATTCACCTGGGGCAAACCACAGAAAGAAGCCTTCCTAAAATTAAAGGAAGCACTGACAACTGCTCCAGCATTAGGGTTACCTGATTTGTCTAAAGATTTTCAGCTGTTTGTACATGAAAGGCTGCACCTAGCACTAGGAGTCCTGACCCAACGTCTGGGAAGCTGGAAAAGGCTGGTGGGCTACTTTTCCAAACAACTCGACAACATAAGTGCTGGGTGGCCCCCATGTCTGCGGGCAGTCGCAGCTACTGTGATCCTGATACAAGAAACCAGGAAACTTACTATGGGAAGGCACATAGATGTCTATGTACCACACATGGTAACCACTCTCTTAGAACAAAAGGGGGGCCATTGGCTATCTCCCAGCAGGATGATGAAATTCCAGGTAGTCCTGACTGAGCAGGATGATGTCACATTAAAAACAACTAACCTTTTGAATCCAGCTTTGTTCCTAGGTACAACTGACAAAGGCCCATTAGAACACGACTGTGTAGAAGTAATCGAGTACACCTATTCACAAGAGAGGACCTGAAAGACATCCCACTAGAGCAGCCGGAGTGGGAGCTGTTTACAGATGGGAGCAGCTTTGTGGAAAACGGAACCAGATACGCTGGATATGCGGTAACAACAGTCAATACAGTAGTGGAGGCAAAGGCATTACCACCAAATACATCTGCCCAGAAGGCAGAACTGGTTGCTTTAACCAGGGCACTAGAATTAAGTGAAGGGAAAAAGGTAAATATCTGGACTGACTCAAAATATGCTTTTGGAGTGGTGCATGTACACGGAGCACTGTGGAAAGAAAGAGGACTGTTATCTTCTCGGGGTACGCACATTAAACATCAGGATGCAGTCCTGCAATTGATAAAGGCAGTACAAAAACCTGAACAAGTGGCAATCATACACTGCAAAGCACACCAATCAGGAAACTCCAAAATCTGTGAGGGAAATCGAAAGGCAGACTGGGCAGCCTGACAGGTTGCTCGAGAGGTACAAACAACAATGGCATTGATACCTTTGAAGCTTAATGTATCCCAATTCAATTTGCCTCCAAAACCAAAATATTCAGTAGAAGATGAGAGACTGGCACATTTGCTAAATGCACAAAAGAATTCAGAGGGATGGTATGTAACTGCACAAGGACAAATAGTGGTACCCCCCCTGATAATGAGAGAAGTTCTACAAATTAAACATAACGAATGTCACTGGGGAGCAGAGGCATTGGTAAAATTGCTAAAGCAGACTTTAATTTCAGTCCGGATGTTAACAATGGCAAAATCAGTAATGACAAAATGTGATATCTGCTTGAAAAACAACCCGGTGGCCAGGCAACAGGCACAGCTAGGAAGAATTTGTATAGGAATAGAGCCAGGAGACTATTGGCAGGTAGATTTTGTAGGACTACCAAGGACTCGAGGATACAAATACCTGTTAGTGGGGGTTGACACATTCTCTGGGTGGCCAGAAGCCCTTCCCTGTCGCACAAACCAAGCAAAGGAAACAGTTAAGTGGTTACTACAGGAGATTATTCCCAGGTTTGGGGTACCTCTAGGGGTATCATCAGATAGGGGACCCCATTTCATAGCTACAGTAGTAAGAGAGATAAGTAGATTGCTGGGGATAAACTGGGACCTCCACACACCGTGGAGACCCCAGTCAAGTGGACAGGTAGAGAGGATGAATCAGACACTAAAAAGGCAAATCAGTAAAATATGCCAAGAAGCCAAATTGCAGTGGCCGCAGGCTTTGCCAATAGCACTGTTGAGGATTCGGATAAAGCCTAGGAGTGGGATGTCAGTCAGTCCTTATGAGATATTGTATGGGAAACCATATGAATCTCCTGAGCCTAACCCTAATGTACATGTCACAGGAACGCAGGAAGTGTATAATTATGTTCTGTCTCTTGGGAAAACTTTAGCTCGGCTCCGGATTATCCTCATGTGGAATAGACCACTGACTCTCGAGAACCCAGTCCATAACATACATCCAGGAGACAAGGTGTACATGAATGTAAATTTCATTTTTCTCCCGGCTGATTTATGTCCAGGGACGCCACTTGTATGGTTTTCTTGTGTTGTTTAGGTGGCCTGGAAAGGCCCAGGGATGGCCTTGAAGAGCCGACGCTTCAAAGGACGAGGAGAGACTTCTGATCTTGTCTCGGTCTTGGTGTTTATTAATTGTTTATCTAAAAGATTTTCTTTCTGCCCAACAGAGGTCTGCACAGCAAGTCAGCCATGGGCACACTCCGTGAGCCCCCGGGGCGGTCACTTATCTTTATACCCGAAGTTACGTGTACAATATTTATCATTTCTCCCCAATACCTTCTACTCTTATTAACCGGTGCACTTTTAGTAATAACCAATTCCAAAGTGCCACCACCACCACAGAAGATGGAGGCCACGAAGAAGAAGAAGAAGGACAGGACACGCCCCAATTCCTCCATCTTACTTCTTTAGACCCCCCTGTACCAAAATCCTAAACCCTGTGTTTTACACTTTAACTAACTTATCCCTTCACCATTCACCCAGTGAATTCCTCCCAGTCCTCATACAGGTCTCATCTCCTGTGTAGGATCAAAATCCTGCCACCAGACACTTCTGGCAACATTCCAGGATTCCCGAGCCCCCCAAGGGTGGTCTCGGCCTCTCTGCAACTCCATCCTGAGGTGCTGAGATCCCACATCTCCCCCTTCTGTTTGCACCAGGAAGATCTCTTTTACTATCCGATTCATAGCGTGTTTTAAACATGCAAATATGCATGGGACGACAAGTATGAGGAATAGGAGAATTATTAAAACATAGAACCCTACTCTTAAAATTCCTCTCCAAATGGGAGAGATGTCAAAGAAGTCTACCATACATTTTGCTTTGGCTGATTAATAGGTAAATTATCCCCATTGCTTATTTCAATGAACGAAAAGATGATGCGCATAAGCATCATAAAACTCATGGCTTCACTTTTGTGTGACATCATTGCTTTGCTTTTCATTCAGGACCTTAACAGAGAATTCCCCCAAAGTCCTTAGTTTCTTTTTATTTCTCTTCCGAGTCGTCTTGGCAATCTGAGTCTCGACCCCTGTCTGAGTACTCGTCTCTTTTTTTTTCTTGGATCTTTGTTTCTGGGATCCGCGTTTTCATGTTCTCGCACTCGAAATGGTTTCACGTGTCGTGCTGACACCCACGTCTCGATCTGTGGAGATACAAGCGAAAGCCTTGCCCCCCACTAGGTGGCGCTGTCACCAGCCTCCCCAGCTCAGATGACAGCATGAGCTCGACTGCCCCTGTCCTGTCGACTGCCGTGTTCGTGATCTCATTTGAGACCGTGTCTGCCTGGCTTTTAATTCAGCTGGAAATGGAGCTTGAACACCAGAACGTCTCCCTTGAAGGGAAGGGACTGGGACTCCGAGGGTTACAACCGAAGGTGCCAATTCCGAAGAGGGTGTGGAGCCGCTGGGACATAGGATCCCGAGCACGGCCCCTCCTCGCCCCAGACGTCACTCTCTCCCCCTTGCTCCACCTCCGAATCTCCTCCCCTCGGTCTGTCCCGACTCTGTCTCCTCTCCCTCTGACGTTGTGTCCCTGGCTCCTCCCGCCGGTGTGTACAGCCCGCCCCCCGCCGGCACCCGGGCCCGCCCCGCAATTCGAGCCGACTTTGCTCCCAGGTTGCGAGTTTTGCCCGCCGCGCGCGTTTCCGCTACTCTGCCGGCCGGCCGGAGCGGCCGCCACCCCCCGGCGCCGCGCTGATAAAAGCCGCATCTGCACTCATGTCTCCCTTTATCTCTTCACCCGCGCTCCCCGCCGGCTCCGTCGCTGCCGCGCCGTGCCCCCCGCGGGAAACGCCCCCCCCCCCCGATCCCTTCTCTCCCCCCTGCACCCCCCCTTCCGATCCTGACTCCCCTGTACTCTCCGGAGTTTCAGGACGCTTTAGGAGCTTCCTGGGGTTTCTGGGTTTTGGGACCGGGGCTTTAATATTATTTCCTGCTCTCTTTTCTCGAGAGCCCTTTCCCCTGGCTTCTTGAGGCCAGAGATAATTAATTTTTTTTTTTTTTCCTGGGGCATTGCCCCCCACCCTCCTTCTGAGGTGCCGCAACTTTTCGTTGCTCTCCCAGTCTTTTCGACTGTGCCGAGATGCCTTTCTGGCATCAATCTTGCCGGCGAGAGCAGCTTTAACGCTGTCTCGTCTTTCTTTGTTGCTAAAAAATATAAGTGCCTATTAATTTCCTGCCAAAACCCCACTTCGAATAGCAGGCATGTTTCGGCCAGTGGGTAATTAAGCCTTGCCCACAACAACAGCTGTTTTAATTCTTTCTTTTGAGATCCTTTCTGTATATGTTTGAGCCACGCCTTGTAAGGCGGACAAAATTTGTTTTTGCTCTTGGGACAGTGTACCCCCCATATTCTTATTTTTTGACCTTCTCACCGAATCGGTCGTCAGAGCTGTCCGGAGGCTCCTGATCTCTGTCCAGCAGGTCACAGGAGAAGGATCCAGAGGCGCCTTCCGGTTCTGATCCGGGCTGCTCTGCTACGAACTGTCTTCAGCAGAAGCTGAGAGATGTAATTCTCAGTGACTGCTGTTTTTTTGCAGACTCTTCTGGCTGTTTTTTTCTTTTCTTCTTTCTTCTTTTCCTTTTTTTTTTTTTTCTCAGGCTTCTCTCCTCAGGAGCTGCCCTCTCGGCTCTTCAGCTCTTCAGCTCTTCGGGGCTGATCCCCCCCCCCGAAAGGGTTGGTGGGGGGTGCCCACGCAGTGAACGCCACTTGTAAATTTCATTTTTCTCCCGGCTGATTTATGTCCAGGGACGCCACTTGTATGGTTTTCTTGTGTTGTTTAGGTGGCCTGGAAAGGCCCAGGGATGGCCTTGAAGAGCCGACGCTTCAAAGGACGAGGAGAGACTTCTGATCTTGTCTCGGTCTTGGTGTTTATTAATTGTTTATCTAAAAGATTTTCTTTCTGCCCAACAGAGGTCTGCACAGCAAGTCAGCCATGGGCACACTCCGCAAGCCCCCGGGGCGGTCACTTATCTTTATACCCGAAGTTACGTGTACAATATTTATCATTTCTCCCCAATACCTTCTACTCTTATTAACCGGTGCACTTTTAGTAATAACCAATCCCAAAGTGCCACCACCACCACAGAAGATGGAGGCCACGAAGAAGAAGAAGAAGGACAGGACACGCCCCAATTCCTCCATCTTACTTCTTTAGACCCCCCTGTACCAAAATCCTAAACCCTGTGTTTTACACTTTAACTAACTTATCCCTTCACCATTCACCCAGTGAATTCCTCCCAGTCCTCATACAGGTCTCATCTCCTGTGTAGGATCAAAATCCTGCCACCAGACACTTCTGGCAACATTCCAGGATTCCCGAGCCCCCCAAGGGTGGTCTCGGCCTCTCTGCACCTCCATCTTGAGGTGCTGAGATCCCACACATGAAGAACTGGAACGAGGAACCGCTGAAAGAAAAGTGGAGTGGACCCCATCAGCTACTACTGACCACCTTTACAGCAGTCAAAGTAGCCGGCGTGGAACCCTGGATCCACTATACCTGAGTGAAGAAAGTCCATCCTGGATCACAGACTGTATAAACTCTGGAATGAACAAAGGCTGCAGATAAGACATGTTTAATTGCTTTCAGGATGCTATCAGTAATTGTGCTAATGTTATGGTTATTAATATCTTTGGGATGTGGAATGCAAAATTATCAACTAACCACTCTTCATTCTAGAATGAAGAGAGGGGTACAAACAGAAACACAGGTGGTAAAGGTTTCTAATGCAGTTCGGGCTGAGAATGTAATGATTGGATTAGTCAAAGATTTTGCCAAAATGCAAAACACCAGCTGAATAACTGCCTGTCTGCCAATACCAAAGGCAGCAGGAGACCCAGTAAATTGGGGAATCATAACATCAAAACTACCTGAAATACAAAAGAACAAAATAATTACATGTAAACTGGTACCCGAATCGAGGCAAGTTACAGAAACAACTCTGGTGTGGGAATGTGAGGCCAAGGATAAGAAAGATCAGATAGAACCTTGGGACAGTGTGTGCTCTGTGAGTATTCTTCAAAGATTCCAATATATGGCAAACACCCCTTGGTGTATTAAGTGGGAAGGCCCCGAGAATGAAACAGATCCAGCAATAACGAACACTGACACTAGTAGCAGAACAAGGGCAGACAAAGTAAGTTGGTGGGCATGTAATAAAACTTACGACTGCACTTCAGATGATGAAGAGATAAAACAGATGCCACCCCTGGCAATAGCCCTACAAATTGGTTGTGCTTGCAGAGGGATCAAACATAAACAAGGCAGAGTGAATTATAAAGTAATTATAGGGTGTACAAGGATTACAATCCAAGGTCCAGGACAATTTGTATGGGCAGCAAGTGATGGTACCTGGACAACACATCTGCCTGTAGACGGGAAAGTAAAGGAGATTACTTTAGGCCTCCCAACCTTATGTCCAATTTGGAAAAAGTCCCCATTTAATGGAAAACATTAACTTCTGAGATAAGAGCAAGATGAGAAGTTCTAGACAATGAAAATCCAGATGACACTTGGCAAGAACCCTCTAGTGGAGTGAAATTTGGATGGGCCCTAGAGTCATTGCTTGGTCCTGTAGCAAACTATAAGAGCAGAGAGATGCTGTACAAACTTACAGGTCAGGTAGGTAGACTGGCAAGAGTCACCCGGGAAGGATTTAAAGAATTAAATATACAGTTACAAGCCACCACAAAAATGACTTTACAAAATCGATTTGCCCTAGATATGTTACTCCTGAAAGAGCATGGAGTATGTGGATTTTTAAAGGGACAAGTTGATCATTGCTGCGTTCGTATCCCAAATGTAACTGCAGATGTAGAATATGACATCAATTGGTTGAAACAAATAGATCATGAAGCACAAGAAGAGCAAAAGGATTTGGCTACAAGCTGGTTAGGAAAAATCTTTAAAGGATTAGGGTGGAATGTGAGTTCATGGATTAAATCTATCATGGAGAGTGTGATAATCTTATTAATTGTATTCTTAGCAATTGGGTTAGTTTACAGCATCTTAAAGGGAGAGATACAGAAGAAAACATCCTGGAACCAGATGATAATAAAGGCACTAACACGAGATCCATGCCCACCATCTTCTGGTTCTCCAGTTCGTAACAGCATCCACGACAACGTTTACATCAACCCTGGATTTGAAGAACCAAGTACGAACTGAGGAATAAAGGACTGTATCAAGTGAAAACATTTACACCTATAGTGAAGTGAAAATGCTTTCAAAGGGGGGAGAATGATAGTGGAACCCTGGAAAAAGTTAAAGATAGAATCTAAAATGTTAGGCTTTGTGCTTTCCCAGATCAACTTCACCTGCGTAAGCAGTATGATAAATTATATAATTGTTAGATGTGATGATTGTTTAGTAATTAAATGTAATTATTATATAACCATAAGAAGAGTAGTGAGAAACTATGTTGGAAATTCAGAGAGGGGCTAAATTTATGTATACAATGGAACAATAGAAGTTTAATGATTAACATGAAAGTTATGTAACGGTAGAGTATAAAACATGATCATTTTGGATGTATGGTCAGAGTCAGATTTGGGTTGAATATACCCCGATTCCCAGAGCTCTTAATAAAAAGCACCGCATATAATCCCCCGTGATTACGTGTTTTTGAATGCTAACAAGCTGTAGTGATGCTCTGTGGAAGGGAAGCACCCAACAGAGAGGTGGAAGAGTTTTTCCATGGTAATATCCAGGCAGGGTTTGCAAAGCACTTGTAAAAGCAGGCACTGCAAAGATCCAGAGGAATCCAGTGTGGCTGGGATTTAAGGAATGACCTGGTGGCGTCTGGGTTTCACCTTTTGGGAGGGGCCATGAAAAACACAAGGGGAAGGACAGAGTGACTTCATTACACCGAAAGAGGCAGTGGTTCCACCATCACTCTGAGAACCAGAGGGCTGCAGGAGACATTTCAAAGGGTGTAAAGCAGGAAAGAGGAAAATAAAGGCTTTTTTGAGGGATTACAGCAGCACCAATGGCCACCAATGAAGTAAACTGTCAATCACAGTGAAGTCAATCACCAACACCTGAAGTTTCCACAGGAAGCCCCAATTTGAGTGAGGTGACTTTAGAGCAGCTCCCACACCCCTGAGGGCAAAGCCACGTTGTTCTCACCTCCCTCCCATGCAGGTGCCACCAGCTGGGCATTGCCACCATGGTCCTTGATAAAAAGTGGCCCTGGGGACCACCCAAGTGTCCCCTCCCAGCCCTGCCCTGCGTGCAAAGGGCAGGAAGCAAGGCAGGAGTGGTCCTTGAGGGGGAACTGCTGCTCTGAGGATGGAGCGGAGCATCCATGAGCTGGGACAACTGAGGCAGCACCAAACCTTTCAGAGAGTTTCCCTAAAAACCCCAGCAACAGGAACTGGGTTTTGGCATCAAACAGGAAAAGGGGGGCTGCCAAAACACACCCTGACAGTTCTCTCTGGCCTCATCCCCACCCTGGTTTCACCTCTCTATATTTTTTACCTGGCTGTGCCATCAGGGGCTCTTTTTGGCCTGAACCAGTGACACATCAATATTTATTTTTGCACTGGTTTAACTATTTATGTGTGTGTATCTATATATGACAGTGTTCACAGGGGTTCTTGGATGAGGGAAGAGACGAGGATCTGACTCCATGTTTTAGAAGGCTGATTTATTGTTTTATGATATATATTACATTAAAACTATACTAAAACAATAGAAGGAAGGATTTCATCGGAAGGCTAGCTAAGAATAGAATAGGAAGGAATGATAACAAAGGCAGCTGTCTCAGACTGTCTGAGCCAACTGACTGTGATTGGCCATTAATTACAAACATCCAACATGGGCCAATCACAGATGCATCTGTTGCACTCCACAGCAGCAGATAATCAATGTTTACATTTTGTTGCTATGGCCTGTCAGCTTCTCAGGAGGAAAAATCCTAAGGAAAGGATTTTGCATAAACGATGTCTGCAACAGTTCCTTAAAATTTGCAGCTACCAAAAGTTTTTCTCAATGTTAAATTACATAGGGTCAATTTATTTGTCACACTTTTCTAATCCCTCCAGTAAATCCATCAGGCCATTATTTCAACCACCCTTTGTTCACATTTTCAGTGCCTTTTGGCAGCCTTGATAGCAGTAGAACTAAGTTACATTTTCTAGTGCCCAGAACTTTTAAGGATATTTATTGATTGTTAGTTCGGTTATGTTTTATTTGATTATTATTTTAGTGCTGCTAAGATTAAGCACAGTTAGGTGTGAGTAATGATACGTTTAATTGTTCTATTGAGTTAGTTTTGTTGAGTCGTTTATGTCGAGGTGGATTTCTGTCAGGTTTGAGTGTTGCTGAGTTTGAATGAGGTCAAGTTTCAGTATCCTTCACTTTAAGCCATTTCATGTTCTATTCCAGTTTTATAAGAGCAGTTTTTATTCAATATTAAAGATGTAACTTTCGGTTCTCTTAGGTATTCCTCTAATGCCACTGAGGTGACACTGAGTTACACTGCAATTCATCTTAATTGCTAAGTAAATTTTGCTTAAGTATGTTTGTCTACAGTGCAAGATATGGTTATTTTCTTCTAGAGATAAGACAGATCCCACTGAAACAGCTGTGCTGAAACACTGATGAACACCTGCCTTTGGACAGAAGAAGATACAGTTTGTTGGGCCCTTGATCCTCTCACAGATTGCACAGGTGTCAGTGCTGCACTGCCTGACAGGATCATTGATTGTGATCTCTTCTGCTTTATCTCCCACAGATAACACAGGAGAGTGGGTGGTTGTTGCACTTTATGGCTGTTATCCGTTGTAAGCTGTTCAGTGTTTCATTGTATGGATACAGGAATGCTGGAAGAATATTGTCTCCAGTTCCTGAGACAGTCACTGCTGATATATCAGTTTCATAATGTGTATTCACTCATTTTTATAACAGTAATTATTCCTAAGACACCATCACCTTATTTAAACCTGGCTTTACATAAACTTTGACATATCTTTGTGTGACTATCCACAAGACACGGTGTCACTTTGGGCTCTCTCTGTTTTGCTCTCCAGCTGCAGATGCATCTCTTTGAACAGGCTGTCTGCAGCCGTTCCCTGCACTGCCTGCTCAGCCTTTAGTCCCTTCTCTTGTTCCAGCAGGGTTGCTGTGCCTTCACCCAGGGCTGTCTCATGGTTTTCCTGTGTTTTCAGAGTTCCAGGATGAGATCTCTGGGCTCTGTCAAAAGCCTCATCTGAGCTGAGGTCCTGTGGTCTTTCCTGACTCTTTTGTGACACATCCTCATGGCACAAGGCTGTGACCTGCTGAGGGCAAGGCTGCTCCTGCTCTGTGGCAATCACACACAGCCCCAGGTATTCTCACAGAAGGGGATTTGCCTCAATTTAGTCTCCTATAATGAGGGGAAATGCAGTTTCCCTCTTCAGTTTCCCTCAACAAAGACCATTCTGGGGGCTTTTGCTCATCTTTTTCATCTATGAAGGTCCCTTCAAATGGAGGCTCCCCCTCGATGGAACTCTTACAGTGGCACATCAAGAGGTTCCTCTCAAGGGAAGCCCTTTCAGACCAGGGACAGCCGTGTTTGCCCTCAGTTTGAACCTGAAGATGACAATGGGGCTCTTTCCCTCACTTCAAACAGCACCATAAAGGGTTTCTCCTTCCATTTAAGCATGAAAATCATGGAAAACAGACGTGCCACCAAGGGAGGCAATACCAAGGGAAGCACCCAAAGTGATGAAAAGGGTGTGTTTTCCTTCAATCAAGACGCTTCAAATCACAGCTGAATGGAGATCCTCCCCTGTGGAGAGCTTTGTTCAGACATGGCTTATAGAAAAAGGCCATGATCATATACAGCTGGTTAAGAAGTAAAAGGCAGCTGTAAGCAGCAAGTTCTCAGGCTTTTTCCTTAAAAACAGTAAACACCATGTCCTTGAGTAAGTGATGAGAAAAATATGGTGGAAAACATGGAGGCCTTGAGAATGGTCAATAACAAGTCAACAACAGGATGAGAAAAACAAGTATTAGCCTCAACAAGAAACTACAGCTATTAGCAACAAAGGAGGGGTTGGTGTGTAATCTGTAACCAATGATGAGCTCAGGTTTTGCAATATGTATGAGCTTAATTAACACTACTATAAAAGTGTGTAAGCTGGATCAATAAATCTGAGATCGATGCTCATCAATCGGATGTGGTCGTCTCCCTTCACTTTCGTCAAATGGTGAACCCCGATCGTGATGCTGCGACATACCACGGAAAAGTGGAGAACCGGATCGGGTCCTGAGAAGCAGCCAGGACGGCAGAAAGGCACAGAGATAAAAAAAAGGGGGAAAAAAAAGAAGCGGAGACGCGCCGTGCCTCAGGCAGTCGTAAAGGCAAGCCAGACTGAATACATGCTGTGGCGACCTTGCAGAGCTGCAACAGCGCTGATGATTTAGGTATGGAAAGGCAAGCAGCATATGATTTATTTACTGCCTTTTTACAAAAAGGGCAGGATAAGGGAATAGATTTGCAAAAGGATTTACCAGGGCTTTTGACTTATGGCTATGCTAGGGGAGTTTTTATTAACGCCCATACGGTTCACAAGTTAACAGAGTGGAGTAAATTCGGTGATTTATTATGGGAGGCTACTTTAGAGGACGATAGAACTGCTAAGAAGTTAGGTAAATTATGGAGGGTGGTTCACAATGAGTTATTGCAGCACCAGGCCGAAAGAAAGGCTGCCGAACAGGCAACAGCTGCTCATGGGCGTAATAAAGATTACGATCAGGAGACAGGAACACCATTAGCTCCTGCAATGAGGACGGTTTTCTTACCTGCTTCGCCGCCCTCCTCTGCTTCAGAAAGCCAGGCTATACAGCGCTCTTCTGAGGCTTCCGCACCCCCGAACAACAGGAGCCATGGCTGAGACCACCCGATAATCTCCCGAAAATCAATGAGCTGATCCCTGGGGCGGAATATGACCTAGCGGGGGCTATTGCAAGGGAGCGCAGGGGGGCTTGGGCTGCACTGGCAAGAGAAGCCATGGAAAAGGGGGATGAGGAGGTTATCAGCGCTGCTACCGAGCTGGCTTGTCCTGTTGTATTCAATCCGCAGGAGGGAGGGGGCATGCGGGCTACCATTACAGCCCTTGATTGGAAATTGCTCAGCTGAGCAATTGGAAATGTCTCAGCTGAGGTCTGCTGTTAGTCAATTTGGAGTGAAAAGTGAGCCAGCCAAACAGATGTTAGACTGTATTTTTGATACCAGTCTTCTTTTGGTGAATGATTGTCGTGGCATAGCTAAATTGATCTTTACTCAACATCAGCAGTTGTTATTTAATGCTCATTGGCAAGGGCTTGTGAACGAGTGTGTGGCAGTACAGAGGCAGCCGGGAGATCCTCTCCATGGTATAACTGTTAATGAGCTTATGGGCCTGGGACCTTTTCTTCGTACCAAGGCACAAGCTTTGCTGGGGCAAGAGAAGTGCTGGGAGGCTATGAGGTTGGTCAGGCTCGCTATAGAGAGGATAAAAGAACCGGGAGGGGTACCCGTGTATATGGGAATTAAGCAAGGGAGAGAAGAATCTTTCAGCTCATTTATTGATAAAGCTGCTGCTGCAATTGAAAGGGCCAGGGTGCCAGAATAAATGAGGGGGGCATTACTTAAACAGTGCGCCCTTCAAAATTGTAATTCTACTACTAGGAGCATTCTTAATACCCTGGGTGCCAATTGGACTGTAGAGGAGGCATTAGAGAGAATGGCTTTGATGCCAACAGGACCACAAACCTTTGTAGTAGATGCGATCAAACAATTAGGAATAGGCTTACAAGAACTGGCAAAGTCCTCTCAAAGTCAGGTGTTACCTGCTCTTGCATGGCTTCAAGCGTCAGCTGTACTGGCACCGGCAAATAGAGGGAACCGCATGAAATGTTACCGATGCAGAGGCATGGGTCATATGCACCGGGAATGCCAAGCTACAGGACTCTGGTGCCAAAAATGCAGTTCGGATACTCATAATACAGGCGCTTGCAGACAGAAATTGCGGAACTTCCCCAGGAGCACGCACCGCTGCGACCGTGCCCCGACACAAGTCGTCGCTGTAGCAGCAACAGCGCCCCCTCCTGCCTCCAACCCACCACAGCAGGGAGCCTCGGCATGGACCTGGCAGTCGCAGTAGATGTTACGCTGATGACTCACACCCGCAAAAAATCCCGACAGCGATTCAAGGACCTACTGTTATACAGGATAAGGCGGTGGGTGCATTGCTTTTTGGAAGATCATCTGCATCTATGTTGGGATTATTTGTTTTGCCTGGTGTCATTGATGTGGATTACACGGGAGTAATTATGGTGATGGTATATACCCCTTTCCCCGCTCCAAATCAATAAGGAACAGAGGATTGCTCAGCTGGTACCACTTGAGCAAATGACTAAGGGATTGCAGCCCATAAAAGGACAAGAGAGGGGGGAAAGTGGTTTTGGTTCTACTGGAGGACTTACCTTGTTGACTTTAAACCTTTCTGAGAGACCCAAGAAAAGGGTGGAAGTAGAGTTCAAAGGACAAAAAAGGTCGTTTTCAGGTCTGCTGGACACTGGAGCAGATTCCAGCATCATTAGCCCTAGCTGTTGGCCTCAACACTGGCCTTTGCAGCCAGCAGCCACTACAGTGACTGGGGGCAGAGGATTTACCCTGGCTAGCCGTTCGCCTCCTCTCCAAGTTCACATAGATGGAAAACAGTTAACGGCTATTTTTTCAGTAGTCCAGTTACCACCAACCGTACAATGTCTTATAGGGCGGGACATTATGGCTCAGTTGGGGGTGGTTTTAACTAATGAACACCCTTTGGAGTAAAAGCCATTGCTTGGACTTTCCCAATTCCCATCAGCTGGACTGTTGACACCCTGGTATGGGTTAAGCAATGGCCCTTAAAAGAGGAAGGTCTTCAACACGCACATCAGCTGTGCATGAACAATTTCAACAGGGACACCTGCAGTTATCTACCAGCCCCTGGAATACTCCAATTTTTGTAATAAAGAAGAAATCTGGGAAGTACAGGTTGCTCCATGATTTGCGTGCTGTTAATGATCAAATGGAGCCTATGGGCGCATTACAACCTGGATTACCTAATCCTGCCATGATTTCAATGTATTGGCCTCTGCTAATCATCGACCTAAAAGATTGTTTTTTAACTATTGCCCTTCATCCACAGGATATGCGACGGTTTGCTTTTACATTGCCAGCGATTAACAGGGAAGGGCCTGACCAAAGGTTCGAGTGGACCGTACTTCCGCAGGGAATGCGCAACAGCCCCACCTTGTGTCAGCTTTATGTTAATGCAGCATTGCAACCATTAAGAAAACAATGGCCGAGCACAGTGATATATCATTACATGGATGATGTCTTGTTTGCTCAACCCGTGCCTTTTACAGAACAAAAAATCCAGAAAATAAGGACCACACTGGCACAGTATTCTTTAGTGATAGCTCCTGAGAAAATTCAAACAACAGCCCCCTGGAAATATCTGGGATGGTTCATGTCAGAGCAAACCATAAAAGCTCAGAAATTGCAGTTGAAAACAAAGATGGCAACTTTAAATGATGCTCAAAAACTTTTGGGTGATTTGCAGTGGTTAAAACCAATAGTGGGAATACCCAACAAACTACTAAATGAGTTGCACCCGCTGCTAAAAGGAACTGACCCAACCTGCCCGGTGCAAATCACTGACAAACAATAACAGGTCATTCAGCAAATTTTGGACTGTGTTACACATGGACACGTTTATCGAAGGGATCCAGAACTACCCATAGACCTGACCATTTGGAATGGTCCACAATATCTTCTTGGAGCTCTAACGCAATTTAAAAAGAAAACGGGGGAGACACGGATACTAGAATGGATCTCCCCTCTGCTACAGCAAACTAAAACTCTTTTCCAAAAGGTTGAAATGTTAGCAGATCTAATAAAGAAAGGCAGAGAAAAGATGTTACAGATGGCTGTTGCAGAACCAGCTATCATCCGGATGCCAATGTAAAAGGACACTTTGGATTGGTATTTGAATAATTCAAAAGAACTGCAGGAAGCTCTTTTAGGTGCATGTTGCCCCATTGAAACAGACAAGCTTTGACCAGCTCTGGTTCAGTGGATAGGGGACTGGGACGGGATAACTCGCCCTAAGCAAGAAAACTCCCCTATACCAGATGCAATTACTGCATTTACAGATGCTGGCAGGAAGTCAAGAACCTCTGCAATAACTTGGCAAGAAAAGGGAGTATGGAAACATCACATTCTGCAAGCAGAGGCAGTGGACAGCCTACAAACCACGGAACTGTTAGCAGTGGTATGGGCAATGGCACAGCTTGAGGAGCCTTTGAATGTTGTTACAGACTCTTTGTATGTTGCAGGAGTTGTAGCAAGAATTGAAGATGCCTCCATAAAGGAGGTACAAAATCAGAGATTGTATGAACTGTTAATGCAGCTGAAGAGAACTACAAGATCAAGGGAGCATGCTTATGCCATAATTCATGTTAGAAGCCACAAATGGAATGTTGGTTTAGGAGAAGGGAATGATAGGGCAGATAGATTGGTTACTATAACCCAAAACACACCCCTGTCAAACCACTAATTGGCATGAGAAGCTCACTCAATGTTTCACCAAAATGCAAAAGGCTTAAGTAGAGAATTTAAGGTAACACTCACAGAAGCAAAAGCCATCGTGAGGGCCTGCCCAATTTGTAGTCACCATAATGGGGGTAGTGGTTTAGGCCTAGGACTAAACCCACGAGGCCTACAAACAAACGAATTATGGCAAATGGATGTCACACACGTCCCTAGTTTTGGCAGGCTAAAATACGTACATGTGTCTATTGATACTTATAGCAAGTATATCTGGGCAAGGGCTCAGACAGGAGAAAGAGCTATACATGTGGAAAGGCATTTGTACAGTTGCTTTGCAGTGATGGGTACACCAAAAAGAATTAAAACGGATAATGGTTCTGCCTATATCAGCCAGAGGATAAGGAGATTCTTAAGAAATTGGGGAATCGAACATGTTACAGGTATCTCAAATTCCCCGACAGGGCAAGCCATCATCGAAAGGGCAAATGGTACCTTGAAAAGGTATTTAGTCAAGCATGAAGGAGTAACTGACCCCCAGGCGAGATTGCTAAAACGTTTATTTGTGATCAATCACTTGTGTGTATTTGGGGACGCAGGGCAACCCCCGGCAGAACTGCATTATAAGCTGCAAGAGGTTGCTGAGCAGAAAAAAGAAATATGGGTAAGATACAGGGACCCCAAGACAGGGTTGTGGAAGGATCCTGCTAAGGTCCTGTTCTGGGGAAGGGGATATCTCTGTATTTCCACCCCTGCAGGAGCACTGTGGGTACCTGCCAAGTGGACTAAACCTGTTCTTGATGCAGCGATTGGTGGACCACCTCACGGAAGGGGGCAAGGAATGTCTGGAGAAGAAACTGCCCCTGATCCTGCGACCACTACTGCTACAGCTGAAGGGGCACTCGAAAGCGTTCAACAGGGCCGTGACACGCCGCTGCCAAACGGCCAAGGAACTGATTGACACCGTTGAATCATTATCATCTTTCCACATAAGGGGACCAGCAGAGGAGAACTGCCTTGACTGCCGCAGCCCAAATTGTGCCTCTTGGGTCGCACTATACTGTGGGGGTTGTGGTAGGACCTTTTGGGTGGAACAGTCATTGCTTTGGCGTTTGTGGTGTATCACCTGTGACCATAAAAACACATGGGGCCATGACTGGGAATGGGAACTACGGAGACAGACAGGGCTAAATACAGCTTCAGCCTTAGATCTTTATGAGTCTCACGAGCAGAAAATCTTGGCTTACTATTGGTGGGAGGTACAGTATATTCTGAAAAGAGTTAATGTTCAAAGTAGGTCATTCATAGCCTCTGCAAGGTGTAGAAAGTTGGTGCCCTTAACACAGCGTTCTGTTGTAGGACCCATTAGAGGAGATCCTGATAAGGCATTAGATCACTGCATTAAGAGATTACAGGGGTGGAGACTACAAGTGTCAGGAGCAGTAAAGTTAAAGACTGATAAGAAAAAGAAAGCAAGAGAGAGAACAGAGAAATGAGGCTTATTTTTGTTATACTGCTTAGTGCAATGGTGGCTGGAGTAGTAGGGGTAACACAATTTAATCAACCAAGAGATAATATATGGATAACGCTTGCTAATCAAATTAACCAATCATCGCTTTGTCTCAGCCTTGGAGGCGTTACTAACCCATTTTGAGCATGCTTGGTGGGACTGCCAGTGTGGTCTCCTCAGGAGTTTTGCAGTCTGATCAATAACCAAACTCTATGCATGCGTATTATGACAAACATTAGATTACCCATGCAACAAGGGTATACTGCAAGTCAGAGTGACGGCTACCGCCAATGTTTACTAATCCAATCACTTAATACTCCTTTGCACTCTCCTCCAGAGGAATTGGATCTTTTCGGAAGTGCAAACGCCAGTATGACAAACACTTCAAATGGCGGATGGTTCAGTTTTGATCCTTTAAATCTTCAGAAGCTGAATCAGCATAGAGGAACATGGGCTACTCTAGATTCATCTCTGAGTCTGGGCACAGTGTCCCAGCAACTTTACAGCCAATGTAAAGGCACTAATATCGTGACACCAATGAAATTACCCACAGGGATATTTTTAATTTGTGGGGACAGAGCCTGGAATGGTATACCAGCCCGGCCACAGGGTGGACCTTGTTATTTGGGCAAATTGTCATTATTTCACCCCAATGTATCGATACTAATGCAACTAAGCCATAATGCAAGCAGACAGAGATGTAGCCTATATTACTTAGACTGTAGTCAGATAGGAGACCCATGGTTCTGGAGTGAGCTGAAACAAGTAGTGGTTTCAACTATCTTGCCAGGAGGTGCTGCAAACAAAGCTAGGAACTTAGCAAAACAACTAGGGTGCTGGGCTAAGGGTGAATTGAATAAGACGTCACAAATTTTAGATATGTTAACTGCAGATGTACAAAGTGTTAATCATGCTGTTTTGCAAAATAGAGCCACTATAGATTTTTTGCTTTTAGCACAAGGCCACGGGTGTGAAGAGTTTGAAGGGATGTGCTGCATGAATTTGTCTGATCACTCTATATCTCTTCATGCTAAGATAAAAGAGTTGCAGCAAGGACTTCACAATCTCAAAGAAGAAGAAGGACTGGGAATTGATGAATGGCTTAAAAGTTTGGGACTTGGCAGTAGGACAGAGACTGGTGATCGGAAGATCACGCAATGTGACGGAAAGCGGTAGGACTTCTTTTTCCCTGAACCCCTGAGATAAGAGATCAACCCAGGAATGTAACCAGGGATGCAGTCCTCCTAACATAGCAATGCTGGTAACTTTCCACTCCTGGTAACTTTCCACTCCTTCCTAACCATAGATAGTACTGCAGACCCCCTCTGACATAGAGAAGCCCTTAGACTATAAAACCCTAAGAGAAGAGACAAGAAAGGCCTTTGACCGTCTACCACATTGGTATCTGCGTGTTCCTTGGCCCAAGTGACCCTGGTGAGTTTGGGTCGCCGTGCTGCTCCTCGAAACCAGGTCGCCTTGCCTTATATCAGAAGGCAACGCTTGGCCCATGGCTGAGGAACCTTGTGACTTATGCTATAGGGATATTAGGTGTGCTTTTAATGCTTTTGCTTATTTTACCTTGTAATTTTAATTGTATTCAAAATATGGTTAGTAGAATGATAGAAAAAACTTGGCAGACTAACCTCCTTGCGCAAAAAGAAAAAATCAGGGGAAGTGTGGAGAGCTTTGTTCAGACATGGCTTATAGAAAAAGGCCATGATCATATACAGCTGGTTAAGAAGTAAAAGGCAGCTGTAAGCAGCAAGTTCTCAGGCTTTTTCCTTAAAAACAGTAAACACCATGTCCTTGAGTAAGTGATGAGAAAAACATGGTGGAAAATATGGAGGCCTTGAAAATGGTCAATAACAAGTCAACAACAGGATGAGAAAAACAAGTATTAGCCTCAACAAGAAACCACAGGTATTAGCAACAAAGGAGGGGCTGGCATGTAATCTGTAACCAATGATGAGCTCAGGTATTGCAATATGTATGAGCTTAATTAACACTACTATAAAAGTGTGTAAGCTGGATCAATAAATCTGATGTGGTCGTCTCCCTTCACTTTTGCCACTCCCCAGTTCAAACACAATTACAGAAAAGCTTTCCCCCCTCCATTTCAATCCCACTTTTGGGGGCACTGGGGAGGGACTGGGGGCACTTCCCCCTCCTCACTGCTCACCCCTGGGGCTGCTGCCCCTCGCACAGTGCTGAGCAGTTCCCTCCCAGTTCCCTGCCAGTTTCCCTCTTCCTGGCGAGCCCCGGCAGGGATGGGGAGAGCACTGGGCAGGAGCTGGGAGCGCTGTTCCTTCCCAGGGCTCCTGATATCCCTGCCAGGGCTCCTTCCTGCTCACTCCCAGTGCTGCTCCCACTCTCCCTCCCAGTTCCCTCCTGGCATTCCCTGTGCTCCCAGTTCCCTCCCAGTGTTCCCAGGATCTCTCCCAGTGCTGCCAGCAGCAAAGCCCTGGGGGCACAGCGTGCTCTGCTCTTGCAGAGGCGAGACTGGAGCTGTCAGGAGAGCAAACCCGGCTGGGAAAGCGTTCCCTGCACAGGAAGGTGTCTCCCCTCTCTGACCACAGATGGAGCTCAGGCTCCGCTCTTGACTCGAAACCCTTGAAGCTCCGAGCCCGACTGCCCGAAATTGGCTCGGCCCCACTGCCCAGCGCACTGCTCAGAGCTCACACGGCTGAGGGGGCAGTGCAGATTGAATAATGAACGCTGCTGGGCACGGCTTTAGCTCTGAACTACACACTGTCACACAGGAACAAAACCCTTAACGAGGATGGGTTCCTCTTGCTGGCACAAGGAGAGAAGCAGAAATCTGACAGGAATATTCTTCATCATTCTGCCCAGGCTCTGTCAAATACTCCAGCTCCTGCACCTCGCGAAATAACAAGTGGCTTCTAAGGAGTGACTTTGATGTCAGTGAGCAGGTTATTCTGGATTAATCTCACACTGGAAAGCTCTTGGCATCACCCAAAGAGTTTGGAGGCTGCTGCCCAGGGAGCTCCTGAGTTGCATCTTCCTTGTCAATCTTATCTGCGCATTTTTTAATTGTAAAAACATAAATAAAATGCAGAGAGCATTGGCCCAGGGTCTCAAGCCTTGCATATCTTTTCCAAAGAAAGGGAAAAAAGAGTGTTTGTCCCAAACAACAGTGTTTAAAATTTCATGTTATGTACATATATTTTAATAGGGAAAAGAGGAAAATTGAAATATGAGTTACTGTGCCAGTGGTGCTCCAGCCTATTTCTGTTCTCTTCTTTCAATTCTAGCATCTCTATGGATACTTAATAAAACCCCATAACTAAAAGAATATTTAATTCTAGCCGAAGGAGAAGCAATCTGGCTGCAGCCTTGTGGCACTCCAGTGCCTGGGTTCCAGTAAGGGAGCTCATCCCCTCTGCAGTTCCAAGCCAGATCCCAAAGTCCTGAGCATCAGCTTTCAGCTTTTTGAACACTGAACTGTAAGCAAAGCTGCTGGGGAGGGCCATGCTCCAGGCACATCTGTGCCATTTCATCTCTCCAGCTCTCTCAGCTCAGCTCGGCTCTTTCCCTCTCCTTGCTGGCTTTGGCTCATGCATTTCTTGAGGGGCTGCCCTGCACTGAGCAGAGCATGAACTGACCATCAGACAAACAGCTTCTGGCACTGTGGCTCTATCCTAAATGGACCATTGCCCAAAGTAATTCTTTGAGCCTTAATTTCACTTAAGATGGCTTTTAAAGGAACCTGGTTTGATGCCCTCCATTTCTAAACAAGGAGTGCACAACGCTCCTGCACTCCCTGCCAGGGTCATTCTTTGAGCCTTGCAGAAAGGCTTTAAAGCAGCACAGAGCTTGTTAAGCACCAACAATTTCATACAAAATTCAAATCAATATCATGGGCAGTGCCTGAGTTTAAAATCTATTTTAAAACTGAATTAAAGAGCAGTTTTCTTGCAAATTGACAAGATGAGAAAGGTTTCCTTAGCAGTTGTTGAGATGACAAAGTAAGGGAGAGGATGGAGCATGGAGTGAGGGAGAGAAAGGGAAAACCTTCAGCAAGTGCCTAAGGAAGCCGTCAGCAGCAGGGAATTTGAGTAATTTCCTGCAATCAGACATTTTATTGTGTATGAGGAACTCTGGGGAAGCCGAACGGCTATTTGTGGGTTTGATGTGATTCTTTGGTAATTGTTCATTTATTAATATTTTGAGGGTAGTTAGTTTTTTCCCTGCTGGAGGCTCCTGACTCCCTTAGACAGGGTTGTTAGTTTTTGATGATAACTTTGGAGTGGTCGGTGCTGCTGTGGCTCTCATTAAAAACTCCCTCCTGTTTCTGTTCTGCACTGGGCCAGCGAGTCTCCCTTCTCTGCTGGGATGGGTTTGTGCCCCACGAGGGCCCGGGTGATCCTTGGCTCACCCTCAGCACTGGTGGCAGTCCCCATGAGCTCACTGTGCACACTCAGTGTGACTGTTTTGGCTCTTGGGAGAGCCCCCATGGGCGCTGCCAGATTGTAATGGCTGGGCTGAAGCACAGCAGGAATTGCAGTGCCCTCTGTGCCAGTGCCCAGCACAGCTGTGACATTCACTGTTCCACTGCCCTGGCTCAGGCTGCAAGGGGGCTGTGGCTGCTCACTGGGGACACCTCCCACCCAAAGGCCATCAGCTGTGGGCTACAGCTCTCGGTGCTGTTCCTTGGTGCACAGTTGGCTTGGTTAAAAGCACAGGCTCTCCATGCATGTCTTGCTCAGTTACAGTCCCTGGCAATGCAGCTGTGATAGCTCTGAGTGGTTTGGGTTGAATTACTGCTGGAGTGCTGTAAGCAAGAGCTAAAGCTGTCAGCTCTTGGTTACAGTGTACTGAAATAATAGTTGGGAACACTTGAAATCTAAGCATGATGTTTTTGTTTCTGCTGAGAATTAAAAAGTCCTGTCTCTGTTGTGAAGCACCAGTAAACCCTGAGGGCAGAAATTGATGACAAAAGTTTCTTTAAATGTATGTTAATGTAGAAGTTGTTAGTTTGCATCGTGCCCCTGGGGGTAATAAGTCGGGGTTGCTCGGGAGATTTCTGGTGATTTTACAAATTGCATCTGCTCTAAGTTTGTTTGCGATGGAGCCGCCGTTCTTTGTTTTGTGACACGGTGGCGCTGTGAGCCCTTGTTGAAGTTCCCGACAGAGGCTTTGCTGTTATGTTACATTTGGAGTGACAGCGATTGGTATAATGTCTCTCTTTTTTTGTACTGAGGGTAAGTATCGGGTGATTTTGTATTTTTCTCTTCTTGAGAACTGTCTTTCTAAAAATGACAGAGTTTTTTTTACAGGTAAAAAATGGCTCTTTAATGGGCTCTTCCTGTAAAGCAGTGAGGGTTTCTTCAATAGTTTTGGTTTGACCCTCAATAACTCTTTGGAATTAATTTCCCAGCGATTCTTGGGACTTTGTATGTTGTTCCCCCAGTGCAGCAGCTTGTATGGTCACGATGTGCTGTGGAGGGCTGAGCTCACCACAAGCTGAGAGCATTCATGGCACTGTTGGTGGCTGGGCTGGTAAAAGAACCCTTTTACATTTATTGTTTGTATCAGTAAAGGCAAGGCTTTAATTCCATGAGGATGTGCTGTTTCCTTAGGACACTGCTGTTGAACTGCTTGTGCCAAGCGATCTAAAAAGGCAAGATAAGGTTTAGTTGTGGCTTGTGGAATCAGAGAATCGGCATTTTCATGGGTTCTTGCAGTTGCACAGTTAAAAGAGTCTTTCTGGCTGCATTTCTAATATCTCTTATTCCTGCTCTAGAAAGGGATTCGGCTTGGTCTTCAGCTTAATGGTTTGGAGCATCTCTGGCTAATTGACTGATTGTTAGTTGGGCTTTAGGACTTCTAGCAGAGCTCTCCACTGATCTGTGAAGATGCTTTCACTGTTCCAAGTCCCACAGAATATATTGTGAGTTTGTTAAAATTACAGATGAAATGTTACAGCAGTCTGAAAGTGTGAGGTGATAAGAATCATATCTACTTCTCACTACATTTTTAAAATACTGGGAGTTTAAGCTGTTGTTATTAAAGGTTTTCTTAACTTCTCAATATCCCAATGTGCTATAGGCTCCCACCGAGGATTAGCATTATTTTCCTTATATCGAACTGGCACAGCAAGGAGTTTTCTGTATGGTGAATTAAAATCTTTATCTTGCATGAGCTTAGGTCTAATCTCATCCCAATCAGTCAGTTCCCGTTGTGAGTTCACGGGCCTGGGATGGAACGGGTTAAACTCTTCCTCTGATCCAGAGTCCGTGCCCTGCTTCATTTCCCTATGGAGGAGTTTGCCAATCGCGGGTTTTTCTCTCGTTCCTCTCTTTGCCGCAGTCAGAGCTCGGGTTTTTGCAGCGCTGGCAGAGCGGCCTCGCTCCTTTAGCTGGGCAGAGCTGCCCTCGCTGCCGGCCGGGCAGGGCTGGAAGATGCCGGGCGGGCCGGGGATGGCAGCGGGGGCTGAGCCGGGAGAGCGGCGGGGGCTGCGGGGCAGCGCCGGGGGCAGCGCGGCTCCGCTCGGGCTTGCGGGGCCTCTGGGCAGGGCTGGAGGGAGGGAGGGCTCGGAGACACGGCTGGGGACGCGCAGGGCTTGCACACAAGAGTGGGGAAGTGGAAAGCTTTGCAATTTGTTTAAATAAGTTAATTATTACATCAGTTGCACAGAGGGAGTACCTGTTCGGTTCTATGGTTTTGGTTTATGGTAAAAGTATTGTATAGGTTGAGTTTAACTGGGTCTCAAAGGGAAGATGAATACAGAAGTGTTATTTATAGTTGAAAACTGCTTTTGAACTTAAGATAGTAAATTTAGTAGGTTTTGTTTTGAAATATTATAAGAATTAAATTCGATTAGAGTGTTAAGGCTTTTATCAACGTCTTTGGGTTGCTTGGATATTTTGTGCTGGATTGTTTTTTAAAAACTTACTTGATGTTGTGTAATAGGAGATAATATTGGTTTCTGTTTGAGTTGAGCTAGTGAGGTAGGTAGAAGTCTTGAGTGGTTTTTAGTAAACTAATTCTTTCAGATCTTGTTTCTATGTAGTAGCAATGAACAAACAGTATTTTTAGTGTTTTACCTGCTTGAAAGATAATTTAGTTATTGTTTTCTTTAGAATGGAAGTCCTGTTTTGCTGGTTTTTTTAGTTTCTATAAAGACGGGGTGACTGAGAAGTGTTTTAAAAGATTTTATTTTATTATCAGTCTCAAATGAATGAAACATAAGAACCATAAGTCTCAGCGTTATCCTGATAAAAGCTAACTTATTTCCTAATTACAATACCTTATACATGTTTTTCAAGCTATTTTCTTTTACCACACAATACTGCTATTACTTCTAACAAAAATCACCTCTATTTGTACCTCACATAGCTCTATTACTATGCATCTATCAGACCTCCAATTCTCTAAAATATCCACTCTTTTTATAAAGCATCTTATATATATATATATATATATATATATATATACACTCTTATATTCTCTTTTTATATTTTAATACTTATTTCTAATTCAACCTCTCAACAATAAAATCGCTATTCCATAGCTTTGCTAAGTCAACACACCTGATCTCAATATTTGCATACAGATATATAAGGCCGTGTGAACTTTCTATCAAATTTTAAAGATTCTGTACAAATCCGTTCCTCACAGCTCCGGAGCAGCCAAAGCTCGGAGCAGCGCCCGAGGGGCAGCGGGGGCGCGGCAGCGGCAGCCGGGTGTGAGCAGGGCAGGGAGAGGCGAGCTCAGGATCCCGGGCACCCGAGCAGGGGGGACAGGGCCCTGCGGCACTGAGGGGTGACACTGAGGGGCCCGTGCAGGGGCTGCTCTCACCAGCACAGGCTCAGCCCGCAGCCCCACAGCAGGAGAAGCAGCTCTGGGCTGGGTTGTGGCGGTGGCAGCGAATTCCCTTCCCCAAGCAGCAGCTCCGACCGTCCTCCTCCGAAGGCGACACAGACAAAGAGCCAACAGCTGGCAGACAGACCGACAGACACATCCTTCTTCACAGTCAGGTGCCTGATGCCGAAAGAGGGATTCCTGCTCAGCACGTGGCAGCGGTTCTTCCTCTTCCAAAGACAGTCCAAAAGTGTAAAGTTCAGGGTAGTCTACAATGCATTCCAAGATCCCAGGGAGATTTGGATTTCATACTGGAGCTTGTTGTGTCGTGAGGGCAATGCCCTCACTGCAGGCAGCATCGGTGCCAGGATGGATTGCAGAGAGTTTTCCTTTGCAGCCCCAGCCCAGCGCTGGCACTGGGGATGAAGAGGCACTGAGGTGACCCTGAGAGGAAGTGCAAGGCACAGGGCGCAGCTGAGGAAGAACAGCGCTGTGCTGGGCTCAGAGGTGAAGCTGGCACTGCCCAGCGTGGAGAAGGTCCTTTGTGCAGCCCCTGTTACAGGGGAGCTTGGGCCTTGCTGCAGACATACGGCCGCTCGTTGGAGCAGTTCCCACTCTTGAATCTCCTGTCAGCCAGGTACACACAGTCGGAATTCCCGAGGACAGGAACCCTGCAGGGAGGAGCAGAGGCAGCGCTGGCTGCCAGGGGAAGCCCTTGTGCCCCTGTGCCCCCAGGCCCTGCCCGGCTCCCCGGCACTCACCGCGAGCTGTAGCTGCTGCCGTCCCCCCAGTGCAGGCGCTCGCCCCGTCTGCGCAGCCCGAGCCAGTAACCGAAATTCCCACAGAGGCGGAAGAGCAAATCCTGCCCAGGAGAGAGGAGTGGGAGCTGCCCCGGCCCCTCGGGGGGACACGTGCCCGGGGCTGCCCCCGCACGCCGGGGCTCCTTCCCTGCAAGGCCCCGGCCCAGGGCTGCAGCCCCGGCCCTGCGAGCACCGAGCCCGGCCCAGGAGCGCCCCCAGGCTGCCCTCAGCCACCCCACAGCGCCCGCAGCCCCTCACTCACCATGGCCTCCTCATCCTGGGCAATGGCCAGGGAGGCATTGAGCTCGGAGCACCGTTCCTGACCCTGCTCCCACGTGCTGTAATCCAGTGAGAAGTAGTAGCAGACCCCATTGTAGCCAATCCAGCCATGGGGACAGCCCAGAACACACTGTGGAATCGCAGGAGTGACTGGAACCTGTGGTGCTGCAGGGGGAAGAGGAGAAGCTCTGAGGATTCCCCTGTGCAGGGAGCAGGGAGCCCGCTCTGCCCCGAGGGGCTGGGCCCACACTGCTGCCCCTCCCTTACCTGGCTGCACTGCCAAGGCCGCCCCCAAAGCCAGCACCAGCACCAGGAGCAGCAGAATCAGCACCGCCGTGCCCACGGGATGGCACCCGAACCGTTCACCTGGAGCAGGAAAGAGCTGCTGGCTGCCAGAAGCAGAGCCGGCCCTGCAATCTGCTCAGCCCATGGCCAGGGAGCAGAGCAGGGAGCCCTGAGGCAGTGTGGGCCTCCCTCAGCTGGCAGCCAGAGAGCCAAGAGCCTGGCCACAGGCAGGGACACAGCTGTGGGCACAGGCTGCAGCAGGAGAACTGCACAGCCTTGGGGGCAGCTGGGGCTCTTGCTTCCAGCCACGGATGGGGCCCAGCAGAGCACGAGGCCTCTTCCAGACATCGGGAAACAGCCACACACCTGCCAGCCCTCGCCTTGGGAGGGGACACGGGCCCCTGCCTAGAGGGCACAGGGGTGGCCCTGTACTCACCCAGGCATCTTCTGAGGTTCCTTTTGTGTTCATTGTTGGTTGCTGCTGTGCCCTGGGGAGCCAGGGGCTCCCTCAAACTCCCATCACTGGTGCAGAATCCACTGTCCACATCTGCACTCGCTGCACGCTCACAAGTGGCATCCCCCTGCTTATGCCAAGAGGCTTCTTGGGCCCCAGGCAAGGGTGGAATCGTGGCTGCTTGTCCCTCCTGGGGATGCAGGAGCTTCTTCATAGCTTCATCAAAGGAATTGACGGCTTCACTCTCCTCCAGCTCACAGTCAGAATCTTTTTCCCTGTAACAATCACCACCTTGCTCTCGAGACGTCAGGAATGCTTTTGGAAGATCCTTTGGGAGTTTGGCCTCGGGAACAGCTTTCCAGCCGCGCTGACGGCGCCCTGAAAGGGACACGGTGAGAGGTCGCTGCTGGTGCCGGCCGTGCGGGGGCTCAGGAGGGCGGTGGCAGCTGTGGCTGCGCTGTCGCCGCTGCCCAGAGGTGCGGCAGCAGGTGCGGAGACAAGCGCAGCCTCCGGGAGCTTTGCAGTGGCCGCAGCCGCGGCCCCTGTGGCTCTGCAGCCGCTGCAGCCCAGCTCCGTGCCGGGCCGGGCGCTGAGAGCGCCTGCGAGCTGCCGGCTGCTGCTGGCCCGGGGCAGCTGCGGCTCGGAGTCCGCCTGCCGAGGGGCGAGAAGCAGCAGCCCCGGGCTGCTCACCATTGTGCCCCGCATGATTCCCTGCCCCGGCGCCTCGGAGCCCGGGCACAGCGAGCGCCGGCACGGCCGCTGCGGCTCCTGCCTGGGCACACGGAGCGGCTGCCGGCACAGAGCGCAGCGCCGAGAAGCCTCGGCCCCGGAGCAGGCTGCATGCGCCGCTTTGTGCCCGCACACGGCGCCTGCAGCGCTTTGGGCTCTGAGGCACTGGGTTCAAGTTCATGCCGTGCCAGCCCCGAGCCGGGCACGGACACCTCCCGCCCGAGCAGCGGCCCCGAGCCCGGTGCCGCACGGGCGGGAACGGTGCCGGGCACGGAGCAGCCGCCTCCGTCCTAGCGAGAGCAGCCGCGATGAGCCATCGCTGCCGCGGCACCGGCTCCATGCCGGCCATCCGGGCACGGAGGAGAGCGCGGGCAGCCGCTCCCTCGGCTGCGATCCCAGCGCAGGGGGCACACGGGGGAAGCCGGCACCAGGAACTCGCCAGAACCCCCGGTCCTCACCGCGGCCCCCTCCGCCCGCAGCGAGCCCCGAGCTGGGGCAGCACCGACCGCGGTCCCACCTGGGCTGGAGCCGCCTCCGAGCTCCGCCATCACCTCGCCGGGCTCCGGGTGCCGCCGCCGCTGCGGAATGACCCGAAAGCGACCCGCTCCGGTCCCGGCCAGACACAGCGGGCACTGCCGGTGGTGCTGCAGGACAGGCTCCGGGCAATCGAGTTGATTGAGTCTTGTACTGTAGCGCAGCCCACCCTGGCACTGGAGTTTACTCGGGCTGGTGCCGCAGCACAGACTACCCAGGCACTGGAGTTGATTCGGCAGCACGGAGCCCATGTGGGAGCGGCTTTGACCAATCAGCGTGCGGGCAGCAGCGAGGGGCGGGCACCAGCGGGCCGGGCCGGGCCGGGCCGGGTCGGGCGAGTTATGGAAATCTCCGGAGCCATTTCGCTTTCTTGTATCAGAATAACCCCCGCTGCCACATTGGGAGCCAGAGCCGAGGGCATCTTCAGAAGCAGGAGCCACGCGAGGGGAGCAGTCAGGTCACTCCTGTCCTGCTAAGGACCTTGCTAAGGCAAAGGGCCCCACTGTCTTGGAGCTGGTGAAGAAACAGAACCCCGGGAAAGCCGCTTTTGAGGCTCTCAGCAGTGAATCACCTCAGGGACTCTGGGGCTGGGCTGGGCCAGGCCAGGTGCACGGTGCCTGCAAAAGCGTCTCCCTCTACCCCTGGGCCTGCAACAGAACACAGCAGGAAAGGCTTGGGAATTGGCAAAGGCCAGGCACAGATCACTCACCAGTCACTGGTATAAAGGGACACGACTGGGGGGAATTCTTTGAATTTATTGTGACACAAATCATGGCAAGAGAAGGAGCGGTGAAGCAGCAGGGTTCAGCCTCGGAAGCAGGACTGTGCCCTCGGCCCCCGGCAGCCGCAGCAGGGGGATAAAGGATCCCCGGGCCGAGCAGCGGCTCTGCCCCAGCACGGGGATGTGTCCGGAGCCCCCGCTCCGGGCCGGGCTCGCAGGGCCGAGCGCGGAGCAGGCGCTGAGCTGCTCCTGGAGCTTCCAGCGCTGCTGGATCCGGCGGGCGCGGCACAGGCACTGCCGGGGGCATCGCTCGGTGCCTGGCGGCGTTTGCCGTCCCCAGGGAGAAACTGAGCCCGGCCCGCAGCGCCAGCTCATCCTCACCCTTCTATTGCAATTGCTCCATGGTTAAACCAAGGGGAAACTCCCTCTTGTCGCCACTTCAAACCCCGGAATCAAGGGGAGAACGGAGGTTCCCTCTCGGTTTAGATCCCTAAATGATGCACACGGAGGGTCTCCCCTCCAGTTAATCCCAAATCAAAAGTGAACCAAAGGGGATTTTTCCTCAATTTAGGAATTTAAGATATTAATCCCTTCCATAAACGAGGGAAAATGCAGTTTCCCTTTTAAACTTCCCTCAGCAAAGATTGTTCTGGGGCATTTGCACATCCTTTTCATCTGTTAAGGTCCCTGCAAATGGAGGCTCCCCCTCGATGGAACTCTTACAGTGGCACATCAAGAGGTTCCTCTCAAGGGAAGCCCTTTCAGACCAGGGACAGCCGTGTTTGCTCTCAGTTTGAATCTGAAGATGATGAAAATGGGGCTCTTTCCCTCAATTCACACAGCACCATAAAGGGTTTCTCCTTCCATTTAAACATGAAAATCATGGAAAACGGTGATTGCCTGCCTAGTGAGGCACCCAAAGCCATTAAAAAGCCAAACACCCGAATTCTTGTTTTCTTTCAAATCACAGGTGAATGGGGGTCCTCCCCAGTTCAAACACAATTACAGAAAAGCTTTTCCCCGCTCCATTTCAATCCCATTTTTGGGGGCACTGTGGAGGGACTGGGGGCACTTCCCCCTCCTCACTGCTCACCCCTGGGGCTGCTGCCCCTCGCACAGTGCTGAGCAGTTCCCTCCCAGTTCCCTGCCAGTTTCCCTCTTCCTGGCGAGCCCCGGCAGGGATGGGGAGAGCACTGGGCAGGAGCTGGGAGCGCTGTTCCTTCCCGGGGCTCCTGATATCCCTGCCAGGGCTCCTTCCTGCTCACTCCCGCTGCTCCCACTCTCCCTCCCAGTTCCCTCCTGGCATTCCCTGTGCTCCCAGTTCCCTCCCAGTGTTCCCAGGATCTCTCCCAGTGCTGCCAGCGGCAAAGCCCTGGGGGCACAGCGTGCTCTGCTCTTGCAGAGGCGAGACTGGAGCTGTCAGGAGAGCAAACCCGGCTGGAAGGAGCCCGGGGCGGTGGCGCCCGGCAGGGCCGGCCCGGGAGCGCCCGGGGGCTGCGGAGATTTCCCTGCAGGGCCGGCCTGGAGCCCACGGGCACAGGGGGAGCGCGCAGGGAGCTCGGTGCTGCTCGGGCTGCTGTGACAGGGGTGCAAGTGTTTAATTTGCTTCTGTTTTACGAGAAGAAGGCAAAGCTTCTTCTTTCTTTCTTCCCCTATCCCCTTTGTGTTTCTTCTTCCTTTCTTTTTCTTTCTTTTCCCTTTCCTTTCCTTTCCTTTCCTTTCCTTTCCTTTCCTTTCCTTTCCTTTCCTTTCCTTTCCTTTCCTTTCCTTTCCTTTCCTTTCCTTTCCTTTCCTTTCCTTTCCTTTCCTTTCCTTTCCTTTCCTTTCCTTTCCTTTCCTTTCCTTTCCTTTCCTTTCCTTTCCTTTCCTTTCCTTTCCTTTCCTTTCCTTTCCTTTCCTTTCCTTTCCTTTCCCTCTCTATCTTTCTCTATCTTTCTGTATTTCTTGACCTGTAGTTACTCAGCACACGGCAGCTACAGGATACAGAGTCTGTGCTTGGGGCAGTACCACACTGAAACAAGCAAGTCTCCAAGTCTGCAAAGAGAACAGCTGCAGTTACAAAAGTATCAAACACTCGCTTAGCGTGTCCTTTGTGTTTCTCCTCTCTTTTACCATTTCCTGCCTTCCTGTCTCTCTCTCTGTTGCTGATGTTACGTTGGAGCAATGTGGGAGCTGCCCCTCAGCATTCAGAGGCAGCTATTCCGTGGCTGTTCAGCTGTACAGCGCTGTTACTCCAGTGTGAGCCCACGCTGCCCTTTCCCTGCCCCTGCAGCAGCCCCAGCAGTCGGGGCACTGCGGGAAGGGCAGGCTGGGCACGGAGAGGCGCGGCTGGCACCGCCTGCCCTCCCGGCAAGGTGCACGAAAGCATCTTCACCGAGGGACAGCGAGCACGGCTGTCAGCACTGACAGACCTTGGGAGGGCCAGGGCTGCCTGTGCAGCACCGAGGGCACCAAAGGGACAGCAGCCACTTCTGTCACCGAGCTGCCAGGCTGCAAACCACGGGGGATGCAGGGCTGAGCTCCCAGCGCTGTGGGTTTTCCTTATTCGGTCCTTTGTTGTAATTTTTGTCTAGGTTTAATAAACCTTTTTAAATTTTAAAAGAGAGGGTCGTTTCTCACACTGATTGTATCTGCTCTTGTAGCAGCATACGGTCAGTAGTACTGAAGGTTGTTACTGCGAGAGGACAGAGAGTTGGCAAAGCTTTGCGAAGCTTCTGCTCCTCCTTCCTCTCCCTGAAAAAGCCGAGTCCCTCAATGCTATGTAACCTCTGTTACTGTATCAGGAAGTTTCGTTTGTGTGATCCATCTTGAAAATGTGAATCTTAGAAATCTTAGAAAACACTGTTATGAACAAAAATTCGGTTAATGTTTTTTTTATGAGAAAAAGTTTCAAAAAGGCAGCCAGATCACTGGCCCTGCCCAAGTTCTGTGTGTTTTGTTATTGTAATCACGGGTCGTTGAGGCTAATCGCTCCTTTTGTATCAGCAGAGCCTTGCCGAGGCTAAGTTGTACCTTTCTCATAGTGAAGACACCTGAGAAGGTGGGGGGGGGTTATGCAAAGTGACTCCAAGACCACAGTGCAGCATGGGTCCCCCACTGTACTGAGAAGATCCCAAAAACAACGAGCCAAATAAGAGTTGAGAGACTGGAGTGGTGTCTGGATGTGAGGAGCGGAGTGCTGGGCCTGCAGAGATGCGGGAAACCTTCATCGTTCCTCACCCTGTCTTCGAGATCCCCTGGGCCAGGTCTGGGAGGGAGCGAGAGGTGAACGAAAGCGCCATCTGAAGAGATCAGGAAGCCCTAAAGGCTCCCACGAGGATCTGATCCCCAGCTCTGCCCCTTGTGGACAAAACTGTGCATATCCTCCTCCTCTGAGTCGCCTTGGGAGAGAAGATGGGACGCTGCAGACCTGCCGAGCTACCCAATCCTGTGCTGATCACTTTTAATAAAGGCATTAAAAAGGAGAAGAAGTCTCCTGGCCCTGTTTATTTCAGCTGGGGGCTCTCGTCCAGAATAGCCACGCCACAAGAGGACTCAGGACTGGCCATCTTGGATCTTCAGAGGACAGCTGGCTACCAGGCCTAGAGGGATCGGCTAAGGACAGCGACGCAGAGGAGCACCAGAGCACCGGACTGGTGAGAAACTCGGTGGCGGGAGTGGGAGACGTGCGCACGTGTGTGTGTGAGTGAGACGAGGGCCGGCAGCCGGACCTTTGAAGTGAGAGGGACCCCTCTACCGCGTTTCCTGACTCCTGCGAAGGGGCAGGCCGGAAACAGGGGAAAGCGAGTGGAATTAGCGTGAGTGAAGTCGTCTCCCAAGGGGAAATAAAGGGTCCCCCCACTCCGGGCGTGCGGAGTGAATTACTGTGTATGAGTGGCACGCACCCCAAAGTCCTGACAAAGGGAGGTCAGACACTTTTGTGAGTCTCGAGAAGGATTCGAGTAAGATTTGTCAGTCCCGAGAAGGATTCGGGTGTTTCACAAGCCCTGCAGGCAAAGTAAGTCCTGACAAAGGGAGTCAGGCACAAACCCTAGCGAAGGAGGCTGCGGTTTGCTTTTAAGTCCTGATACGGTGAAGCCTAAAAATTGGCGGGTTAGGCAAACTAAAAATCAGGCAGTTGTTTTTCCTGACTGAGGGAGTCAGGCACGACCCGGATTCTTGGCTGAGGCTTCGTGTGTTCAAGTCCTGATAGATGTAAGACCTGACGCTGGGAAGTTGGGCAATCAAGAGATTGGGCAGTTGTTTCAGTATAAAGTCCTGAGTCAGGCAGAAATTTGAAGTTCAGTGGAGGAGGCTGGAGCTCCTCAAAGAAGGTTTTTTTTTGAAATTCCCGGTCAGTAGAGGCACCTTCGGGATTTTTTTATTGAGACCTGAAAAATGGGAGGTTGTAATAGTAAAAAGACTGGCAAGAGACTGATAGATATACCTCCTAGTAGTCCCTTAGGAGAACTGTTAGTAAAATGGGATTCTATAGAGGCCACGGAGGGATTAGATAAAGTGAAAATGATCCATTATTGTATGGAAGCGTGGCCAGAATTAGAGTGTCAAGGAGGATGGCCTTGGTGTGGGACAAAGGATAAGTGGATGTGCCAACAATTAAATAATTATCTGACAGCTCAAAGAGATACTGATCCTGAGCAATTATTGTATGTGGCTTGCTGGTTAAAGAGCGCTGTTGGGGATGAAGGGGTGCGAATTTGTAAGGTACAGAGGAAGAAAGGGGAATGAAGGAGGGGATGATAGAACTAGTAAAAGATGGGACCCCCTGGATTATTTGCCTCCTTCTGCCCCTCCACCATATAATCCTCTTCTTCAAGCACCTCAAATGGCAGGTCCGGTTTCTCCCCCGGCTGCCATCTCATTACCACCTGCTCAAACTCCTCCTTCTACCTCTTCAGCTTCCGCTATGATGAACCCAGTATCTCCTCCAGTCCCTTCTGCACCACCACAAGTGCCTACTCCACCTGCTGTATTCTCCACCCCTTCTCCAGCTCCGCTTAATATCTACTCAGGCTCTTCTCCCCCTCCTATTGCTGTCCCTTTACCTCCTTCTACCTGGGACACAAATGCCTCTTCGCCCAATAAACAGCTATCAGCAAATACACCTGCTGATGGGCAGAACATTCAGGGTAACCCAGATGTCCCTCAAAGTAGTTTGGCATCTGAAGATGGGCCATACTGTACCACCAGATCCAAGACCTCCAAGACAGAGAGACTCTTTCCCCTCAGAGAGGTTCCTATGGGAGGAGTAGCGGGAGGTGTTGGCTTTGTGAATGCTCCCCTAACTGCTTCTGAGGTGAGAAGATTCAAGAAAGAGTTGGGGCATGTAGTTGAGGACCCATTGGGCATAGCCAACGAAGTGGATCAATTTCTAGGTCCAAATATCTACACTTGGGGGGAGATGAATTCCATCCTGAGTATATTATTTTCCCCAGAAGAGGTCCAGATGATTAGGGTGGCTGGCATAAGAATATGGGAGAAAGATAACAGTCCAGGACCCCAGGTGCCAACAGGTGAACAGAAATTGCCACTAACGGATCCCAGCTGGAACCCTAACCAGGAGGAGGGGAGGAAGGCCATGAGGGAATATAGGTCTTTGAAAATACGGGGGATCAAAGAGTCAGTTCCCAAAGGAACTAATACCCAATTGGCATTTGAGGGTGCACAAGAGAAGGGTGAAGCTCCTGCTGCCTGGCTTAACCGCCTAAGGCGGAACTTCCAGATGTACTCTAGAATAGACCCAGACACCCCAGAAGGTCAAATGCTGCTAAAAGTCCAATTTGTTACCAAATCTTGGCCTGATATAAGGAGAAAACTGGAAAAGATGGAAGATTGGCAAGAGAAGGACATTAATGAGTTATTAAAGGAGGCATTGAAGGTGTATTTAAGGAGGGAGGAAGATAAAGCAAAGGCCAAGGCTAGGATCATGGTTGCTGTAGCTAGAGAAAGTGCAGGGTGGGCAGGTCTACCACCAGGAAGAGGCAAGGATAGGCCAGTACTGACCGGTGCACGAAGGACGGAGAGACCTCAAGAAGTTCCTTTGAGAGGACAACAGTGTTATTACTGTGGGGAGGCAGGACACATCAGGAGGTTTTGTAAAAAGCTCAGTCTCGATGAGGCAATAGCCAAGGAACAGGACAATTTAGGAAGGATTCTTAAGGGGGAGGACTAGGGGTGTCAAGGGCTTTTTACTATAGGGGACCCGATGAAACATCTAGAAGAGCCCTTGGTAAACTTTGAAGTGGGACCCCTAAATGAGGAATTTGAATTTTTGGTTGATACAGGGGCAGATAAGTCCTGTCTCAACAAAATACCACAAGGTATGGAAATTGGGAGACATTTTTGTGAAGTATTGGGTGCAGAGGGGAGACCATTTAGAGCATCGGTGATTGAAGAAGTGAAAATAATTGGAAACTCAAGGCAATGTAAAGCTAATTTTCTTTATCTGCCTAACTTAGAAAAAAGTTTGTTAGGAAGGGATCTGCAAGTCCATTTGGGGGTTGGGATTGTTCCAAGGGAAGGGAGGATGGTAGTAGAAGTGATGAAGCTGTCTCAAGGAGATGTTGCAGAGATAAATCCTGAGGTATGGGCTGAGGGGGGAAAGAGAGGCTTATTAGACATTCCACCGATAACAATAAAAATGCAGGATAATACCTCACCCATACGAGTTAAACAGTATCCGATTTCCCTAGAAGGAAAGAAGGGGCTTGCTATAGTCATTGAGCAACTGTTGCAGGAGGGAATTTTAGAACCCTGCATGTCACCACATAATACCCCTATACTGGCAGTTAAAAAGGCTGAAGGGAAATATAGGCTGATACAAGATCTGAGGGAAGTCAACAAAAGAACCATTGCCAGACATCCAGTTGTGCCCAACCCATATAGTCTCCTAAGCAGAATTCCAAGAGAACATGCTTGGTTCACTGTCATAGATTTGAAGGATGCTTTCTGGGCGTGTCCTCTGGCAACAGAATGTAGGGATTGGTTTGCCTTTGAATGGGAGGACCCGAGTATGAAAAGGAGACAACAGCTAAGGTGGACCCGATTACCACAGGGGTTCACTGAATCCCCCAGTCTCTTTGGACAAGCTTTAGAGAGTTTGTTGGAACAATTTGTCCCTGAACAAGAAGTGCAGATCTTGCAGTATGTTGATGACCTGATGGTATCAGGAAAGGAAAAAGATCAGGTCAGACAAACTAGTATTAAACTTTTGAATTTTCTGGGGGAAAAATTTAAAAGTTTCCCAAGGGAAACTACAATTTGTGCAATCAGAAGTAACATACTTGGGGCACATAATAGGGGGAGGGTATAAGAAACTGAGCCCTGACAGAATTTCAGGTATTTTAGCTCTCCCAGCCCCAAAAACAAAAAGAGATGTGAGAAAACTCCTGGGCTTGTTTGGGTATTGTAAGTTATGGTTGGATCAATACACACAGAGTGTGAAATTTCTGTACAATAAACTAGTGGATCCAGAACCCCTAATTTGGACAGCTGAAGATGATCAACAATTGGAAAACTTAAAAAACAAATTGTCCTCTGCCCCGGTCCTAAGCTTACCAGACCTCAGGACGGGCTTTGACCTGTTTGTGAGTGCAGAAGGAGGTATAGCCTATGGAGTATTAACTCAAGAGTGGGGAGGGTGCAGGAAACCCGTGGCATACATCTCCAAATTGTTAGATCCAGTGGCTAGAGGCTGGCCAGTTTGTATACAGGCAGTAGCAGCAACCACAATCCTGATAGAGGAGACTCAAAAATTGACCTTACAGGGAAAAATTAAAGTGCATACTCCTCATGATCTTAAGGCAGTACTGAGACAGAGAGCTCCACAGTGGTTAACCGATGCTAGAATATTAAAATATGAGATAATACTAATGAATACAGAGGACTTAGAATTTAGCACATCAAATGCCCTCAATCCAGCACAATTCCTAATGGGAGAGCCTATAGAGAATTTAGAACATGATTGTCTAGAATTGTTTATCTCCAAACAAAAGTAAGAGAAGATTTGGAAGATCAGCCTCTTGCAACTGGAAGAAGCTTATTCATAGATGGCTCTTCGAGAGTAGTAAATGGAAAAAGAGCTTCAGGTTATGCCATTATAGATGGAGAAACATTACAAATTGCAGAAAAAGGGAAACTATCCCCAAGCTGGTCAGCCCAAAGTTGTGAAATATATGCCCTGAAAAGGGGACTGGACTTACTGGAGGGGGACCGGGGAACCATTTATACGGACTCCCAATATGCATATGGGACAGTTCACACATTTGGGAAAATATGAGAGGAACGTGGGTATTTAAGTTCAAAGGGAAAGAGCTTAGCCCATGAGAACCTAGTCCGATCAGTACTAGAAGCCCTACAAAAACCTACAGAAATAGCAGTGGTCCATATAAAGGGGCACCAAAGAGGAGACAGTTTAGAAGTTAAAGGAAACCGACTGGCTGATCAGATAGCCAAAGAAGCAGCTCTAGAACCAGGGGATCCAGTAAAAATTTTGAAGACAAAAATGACACCTGAAAAAGGGGAAGAACCTATATTTAGTGAAGAAGAATTAAAAGCAATAAAAGATTTAAAGTTACACCAAGGACAACAGGGAGAGTGGTTAACCTCAGATGGACGGGTGTTTTTGAATAAAGCACTGGCTCGGACAGTGCTAACAGAACTACATAAATTAACTCACTGGGGAGTCCAAGGACTATGTGATCATTTCCTAAGAAATAACCTATGCATCGGGGTATATAGCCTGGCTAAAGCTGTTACCAGAGGGTGTATCATTTGTCAAAAAGTGAACCAAAAAGTTATGAGAAAAGTAGCACCTGGAGGAAGGGAATTAGCCTTGAGACCCTTCCAAAGCATACAGATAGATTTCACTGAAATGCCCCCAGTGCAAGGATACAGATATTTACTGGTTATAGTTGATCATCTCACACACTGGGTAGAAGCCTTCCCGACCAGGAGGGAAACAACCCAAGTTGTGGCAAAAGCAATCCTAGAGAATATTATCCCCAGATATGGTATTGTGAACACCATAGACTCAGACCGAGGTCCACATTTTGTGTCCCAAACATTACAAAATATAATTGAGGCTTTAGGAATGAAATGGAGGCTGCATACTCCATGGCACCCCCAGAGTTCTGGGAGGGTGGAGCGAATGAACAAAACTCTCAAAAATGTATTAATTAAATTGATTGAGGAAACAAAGATGAATTGGCTGAAGTGTTTGCCCCTAGCGCTATTGCGCATCAGAACAAGACCTCGGGCTGACATAAGAATTTCACCTTATGAAATGATGTTTGGGCTGCCATTCTTGTTAACACCTTATAGCATAGGAGACTATCTGGAAGGGGAAGAAGCTACCAGAAAGTATTTAGAAATAATTGGAAGAACTCTGGAGGGACTTAGAAAGAAAGGATACCTTCCTCAAAGTTCCCCTCTCGACACAAAAGTTCACAACATTAGTCCAGGAGATTGGGTTTTGATAAAATCATGGACTACGGGAACATTAATGCCTAAATTTGAAGGCCCCTTCCAGGTGCTCCTGATCACAAATTCAGCTGTGTGGACCAAAGAAAAAGGTTGGACTCATATCACAAGAATAAAAGGGCCAGTCTCACCCCCAGGTACGGGACTGGATCCAACATCAGCTTCCCCCTCTGGCATTGGACCAGAGTCCACACCACTCTCACCCCCTGGCGCTGGACGAGATCCATCTGCTTCACAAGCTAAATCACCTGAGTACACTGTGGTAAAAGGACCAAAAGATTTAAAGTTGACTCTCAGAAGGAAGAGTCAAAAAGACTGAACTGTGTGGGAAAAAAATTATTTGTTAAGAGTTCTAATATTGCTGAAAATGTTTTAAGACTGTTCTGTGTAAACTATGTTGGTAAAAAGTTTAGGACTGTAAATAAGTAATTCTGGTTAAGTTCCCCAATTTAATTCTAAAGACTCCAGGTTAATCCTCTACAGAACACTCCCCTGGGAGGGGAAACCAAAATTGTTAGGGAACAGACCAAGAGAGGTTTAAGCAGAGAAGCGGGTAGAAGGGACTCTCAAGAGCCTGGAAGCTTTTCCTCAGTAAAATTCCCCAAGAGGCAAGGCCGGGTGGGCAGGCGGAAGGCAGATGGCCCATACCGGACTCTTGGGAAGGGTAGTACTGATGGCTCTGATTGCTGGTGGTGCTCAGGGGAGCCCAGCTGAGCCATGCAATGAATGCTACCAAACCCTCTATGAGGAGGAAGTAAGCTCCTTGTCCAGAGTCCACATCAGTTCTAACCCTGATTGTGTTAACCTCTCCCAATTGGTCTTTTATCAGAAAAATAAGAGAGTGTATTGGAGAGCATACAATACTGCCACTTTTAGGCAGCCACTCCTAGGAGAGTGCCCTATAGGGGAAGCCTGGTTGTGCTTTGAATGGGATACTGCTGAAACAAGCTCAGCAGATCTAGTAAAAAGCAAAGAAATGGTGAAAATAGTAAGAAAAATTGTTTGTTACAAGTATTTATATGAGTGTACTGGAAAAGAGATAAATCCCTTTTGGAACACATTTCAGGGGAGCCTTAAACCCCTAGAGTTGATCTCGTCTGGCAGCTGCACCGCTAGAGTGATAAAACCAATTTTCTTATTACCCAAAGAAACTGGATCAAGTTTGGGAGTTCATATATATAACGATTTGGGAATTAAACAGAACAGGCAAAGTGAAATAGAGATTGTAAAAGTCAAATTCGGATCCCAATATCTATGTTAAACAAAGTTATCCGGCTCCAGGAAGTATTAAAAATAAAGAATTCAATTATTAGGAACATTTCAAATGAAATAAAAAGGTTAGCATGTGTAAATAATGAAGAACAAACTCCTACACTTGATCCCAGGGGGTGGGAGAACCTGGAGATTTTCAAAAAAGGATGTATGGGAAAAGGTAGGTTTTCTCACTGTGTGTGTACTTGGAGGATTGCTTTTTTTACTATGTTTATTTATCTGTTTTAGTAGAATAGTACTTGCCGTGCAGACCAACCTGAAGAAACCAAGGAAAGTAACAAGGTTAAGTAACCATGATTACCAAAGTGCACAAGAGATTTATAGTAGATTCAAGACAAAAATTGGGAGTTGATGCGAGCTTAGAATTTAAGCTCGATCAAAGAAAAAGAGGGGGGACTGTTATGAACTAAAATTCGGTTAATATTTTTTTCTGTGAGAAAAAGTTACCACTACTGCTGGGCTGCTGCCTTTGTTATTGTAATCACGGGTCGTTGTCGTTAATGGTTGTTTTTGTATTAGTAAGAGCCCTGGCTGGGGCGAGGTAATGGCCCTTCTCCTGGGTGGGGACCTTGCCCGAGGCTAAGTTTTACCTTTCTCAGAATACTGAAGACACCTGAGAGGGTGGGGGGGAGGGTTATGCAAAGTGACTCCCAAGACCAGAATGCTTTGTGGAACCCCCGACTCCAAACCCACGGAGAAACCCCAAAAACAACGAGCCACCTAAGAGTTGAGAGACTGGAGTGATGTCTGGACGTGAGGAGCCGAGTGCTGAGCCTGCAGAGACGCGGAACACCTTTGGACCCTCTCGCCCTGACCACGAGAGTTGACCCCGGCAGTGAGACCAAGCTGACGGAATGGGAGGGGCACAATCTGACGGGAATACCACGCCCCAAAGGCTCCCAGAGAGGACTGGATTCCCCCAGCTCTGCCCCTTGCAGACAGAGCTGTGCATATCCTCCTCCTCTGAGTTGCCCTGGAAGAGACGACGCCCTGCAGCCCCGCCGAGCTACCCAATCCTGAGCTGATCACTTTTAACAAAGGCATTAAACAGGAGAAGAAGTCTCCTGGCCCTTTTTATTTCAGAAACCGTTAGACATGTTTACTCTTACTGCCAGTAGAAGAGAATTTTCCATAATCTCTGCACTTTGCAATAGTAGTCCTGGGATTTGTGTGCATGAGTAATTGTTGTGGTTTGCAATAGGAGGAAAATTTCTGTTGAACCGCTGAGAAGCTGGACACGGCTCTGTGAAACACACAAGTTAAAGAGGAAACAACCCAGGAACTTCCTCTTTCTTTCTTTCCCAGTGGGCGAGGAGGTGGCGGGCCCCGGGTCGGACGGGCAGCCCTGCCCCGGGTCGGACCCGTTCCCCCGGGCCGGACCCTTCCCCCCATCAGCCCCGTTCTGTTCTGACCGGGCCCAGCAGATCAGGGCAGGAACGGGAGGAAGCTGCAGAGACCACAAAGGAGCAAGGGTGACTGCGGCTGTGAGATCTCATCAGCAAATCCATTCCGTCAGCGCAGCTGGAACCGAAACCCCAACAGCCCAGAACCCACAGTGTAACCCTGCAGTGAGAATTCAACACAGAAAAATAAGTGAACAATCATGAAACCAATCCTATCACAGTCCCAGCTACAGGGTCCTGTCACATGGACCCCTAGCAAAATGCTAACCTTTCAAAGCTTCAATCCTACCTCGAGTAAAAGAAAAACAAAAACCAAAATACAAGCATATAAAAAAGGACCATACAACCATCAAAATCAGTAAAGAAGAAGTTAAATCCCAAATTTAAAAAAAAAGGAACAATATCCTAATTTGAAAACTGAAATCCTCTTATAAATTATGAAGAAATAAACCTCTTATAAACTTTGAAGAAAAAATATAATTTTTTTTCCTATTGCACATGAAACTATAGAAAAATGAAAGTATTCAAATAATATCAAACCTCCTTCAAATAATAAAACCTCCATACTAAAATAAACAAATATTAAAAATAACTGTAATCCCATTAAAAATTTAAACAAAAAAGAGAAAAAAATAATCCCATACTTCCACAAAAGAAAAAAAAAATCTCTGTTCCCAAAGATGAAAATAATTTTAAAAATAAATTTAAAAAGTTTCTACCTTTAAACAACTCATCTTAAAAGCAATACCCTGTAAATCAACATAATCCACCAATAAACTGTTAAATAGTTTATAAAAATAAGGAAAACTTCACAATAGCAAAGTTCCCCAAACAACTACTATTTATAAGAAAATTAAAAAACACCAAAAAACCTGTTTTATTTTATAAAGAAGTATCAATACCCTTAAAAAAAGAGTTCTCTCCCTAAATAAACTAAAAAAAATTTTGAAAAGTAATAAACTGACTAGAAATTTGAAGTTTAGTTTCTTTACATTATGAGTAAAAAAATGTAAAGGAAAGAAAAGTGTTCCGAAAACTTTATTTTAATTCTTACTACTTTTTTCTTTCAGTTACTTTCAATAAAATTTTGTACTCTTTAAAGTTTTAAAATTACTTTAGCTTTCTCCTAATCCTATCTCACAACAAAAAATAAATACCTTAGTAATTAAGCAACATGAAAACCCACCACACTCAACAACGCATTAATTTAAGAATCTCAAAATTAAAGAAATCTGAAATTGACAAACCAAAACCACAACAATGTACAATATGTACAAATGTACACTTCATGTACAAATAGAATTGCCAAAAAACAAATATTTCAAGTTGGAACTAAAGCATTTATGGATTTTATGTTCTTTTGTGTGTCAGAGAAGATTTGGGCTTAAAAGATGAAAATCTGCCTCTGTTAAAAAGAAAGAGAAATTTTACTTTTATGGAACCCTCATTTTACCTCAGATGTCTGTGATTCCTTATTGATTTTGCCCCTGAATGTGAATGCAATTTTCAGCACCAGCTGGGCTTTGTTGGAAATGGTATTGGGGACCCACAAGAAAAGTTCCTCATTTCAGTGGCTGAGACCATGGTGAGGTTTTTAGCATTTCCTTCTCTCAGGTGGGATCTGATGGCCTGAGGTGGCCTTGTCTCCTCAGGGATTTCATGCCCTGAGGAAGCAAAGGCTGATGGAATGTGCTTGATCCTCTCCTGTCTAATGGGGAGGAACAGCACCCAGCAGAGCTGGAATCACCTTCTCCATTCCTGATTTCTCCTGCCAACAGATCACTGGGCTCTCTCAGGGTCCAGAAGTCACTTTTCCTTTTGGATGGATGGCCTGAAGGCACCCAGGGGCTGCAGGCTGGGACTGCTTCAGAAATCCCTTTGGCTTGGAAGGATCCTTCTACCTGAGAGCTGAATTGAGAAACAGACAGATGTAGTGAGGCCGGGAGCTCACTCAGAACTGTTAGGAGGATCCCAGAGAAAAAGATCCCTAGAAAAGACTGCAATTGTTTTTTATAACAAAGTTTCCAGCAGAAGTTCCTGGACTCCAGGGGAGCCGTGGAACAGTTTAGCAGTGTCAGAAACAGCAAATCCACTCTTGGCCAGGCATTATGGTTCGGGTTAGCAGCTAACCCTAAAACTGTTGCTGTGGCACTGTCAGCTCCTGTCAGCATGATCAACCAGCAGGAAACGCAGGTGACCACAAAGTGTGACATTGTCTAGTTAAACTGCTAACTAGAAACAGCTCATTTTCTCCACGTGACTACCCTCTGACAGCTAGGTCTCAAAGGCTTGGTTACACTGCAGGGATTCAGATGCTCCTAGAATGTCTAGCGCTGCTGTAGAAAACTGAATATATGCCTTGTAAAAGTGTACCTTAAGTCAGCACTGACAGCTGTAGATCATAAAGTGGCTTTCTCTCTGAGTCAAGCAAAACTTCTTTAGAAAACAGGTGACTTTATGTGGATGAGAATTCTTTATCAGAAATTACAGTTGTTTTCCACTCAAATTTCCATGCATAACACAGATACCTTTCCCCCGTTCAGACCGAGATGAAATCTTGATGAACACCTTTGTTTCAAAGTCCCTGTCCCCCTGCAGAGAGGCCTGGAGCTTTCCTTTCCCTGTCCCCAGGGCACTGTGAGCTGCCCTCCCCAGCACCAGAGCCACACGTTCCCCTGCCCAGGTGAGGAGTGAAAGGGGCCCTGGACAGAGCACAAGCTGCTGAGGCAGTGGGCTCAGGCTGTTGTGAGCTCCTGCCCCAACAGCCCATGGGAATGGAAGGGTGAAAAATGCCCCGAGTGCTGAGCACCAGCAGTGACCCTCAATCAACCTTCCCAATGCTCTCCCTCGAGCTCCTCAGGCTCTGGGGAACACAGGACAGCAAAAGGGGCTCAGTTTGGCCCTGGGAGGGTGAGAGGAAAGCAGCAGAATCCAGCCTGGTCTCTCTCTGACCTTTCCTTTAGCACAGGCCTGTGTGTCCCCAGCCCAAAGGCTCAGAGGGGGCTCTTTAAACGGTGCCACAATGTCCCTGTGCCCACCGTGTCACTGTCCCACGAGGAGAGAGCCCGGGGGCATCGGGGCCAGGAGAGCTGTGCCAGAGCTGTGCCCGAGTGTGCCGTGCCCAGGTGTGAGGGCACACGTCCTGCTCTGCCATGGGCACTGTGTGTGTGTGCTGTGCCCAGGTGTGAGGGCACATGTCCTGCTCTGCCATGGGCACTGTGTGTGTGTGCTGTGCCCAGGTGTGAGGGCACACGTCCTGCTCTGCCATGGGCACTGTGTGCGTTTGCTGTGCCCAGGAACACAAGCAAGCACACTCACACACTCCAGACACAGAGAGCAGTAGATGATTGAAAGGCAGGAAGGGTGTGTTGTATGCAGTTCTGATGGGCTTTATTTCAACCACACACGAAAGGGCTGCAGGGACAATTTTCATTGAATTAATTATTAAACAAATCAGAGCAAGAAAATGAGAAGTACGCCAAACCCTAAAAATGCGCCTTGCCCACACTGTTCTCTCTTTCCTGGGATTCACTTTATCCCCGATTCCCTCCCTCGCTCCTCCCCACACAGTGGCACAGAGGGATGAGGGTGTTTTGGTTTTAAAGACAGGGATCTGCTAAAGAAGACAGGAGCCTCCCGGGCAATAGAAAATATAAACCATTTCCCTCTGAATTATTATACTTCTGAAATTAAGGGGGATTTCAGGCAAAGATATTAGAATATGAAAACTAGCTTTTTAGTACTATAACAAAGTATAAAACAGTCTCCATACAAAAAAACACACAACCCCCCCCAGCGCGGCGCTGCCCGAGCAGGCCCAGCCCCAGCCCCGCCTCTCTCGCTGCAGTTCCGGGCGCGGCCGGCAGGGGCGCTGTGGGCAGCGGCAGCCGGGTGTGAGCAGGGCCGGGAGAGGCGAGCTCAGGATCCCGGGCACCCGAGCAGGGGGGACAGGGCCCTGCGGCACTGAGGGGTGACACTGAGGGGCCCGTGCAGGGGCTGCTCTCACCAGCACAGGCTCAGCCCACAGCCCCACAGCAGGAGAAGCAGCTCTGGGCTGGCTTGTGGCGGTGGCACCGAATTCCCGTCCCCAAGCAGCAGCTCCGACCGTCCTCCTCCGAAGGCGATAGAGACAAAGAGCCAGCAGCTGACAGACAGACAGACAGACAGACAGACCCTTCTTCACAGTCAGGTGCCTGATGCAGAAAGTTGGATTCCACCTCAGCACATGTCAGCTGTTCTTCTTTCTCTTCCAAAGACAGTCCAATAGTGTCAAGTAGAGGTCAGTTTACAATGAATTCCAAGAGCCCACGGCAGTTCGCATTTCACATCTGACCTTGCTGTGTCGTGAGGGCAATACACTCACTGTAACAGTGCCAGGATGCATTGCAAAGACTTTTCCTTTGCAGCCCCAGCCCAGCGCTGGCACCAGGGATGAAGAGGCACTGAGGTGACCCTGAGAGGAAGTGCAAGGCACAGGGCGCAGCTGAGGAAGGACAGCGCTGTGCTGGGCTCAGAGGTGAAGCTGGCACTGCCCAGCGTGGAGAAGGTCCTTTGTGCAGCCCCTGTTACAGGGGAGCTTGGGCCTTGCTGCAGACATACGGCCGCTCATTGGAGCAGTTGTCACTCCTGAATCTCTCATCAGCCAGGTACACACACTCGGAATTGCCAAGGACAGGAACCCTGCAGGGAGGAGCAGAGGCAGCGCTGGCTGCCAGGGGAAGCCCTTGTGCCCCTGTGCCCCCAGGCCCTGCCCGGCTCCCCGGCACTCACCGGGAGCTGTAGCTGCTGCCGTCCCCCCAGTGCAGGCGCTCGCCCCGTCTGCGCAGCCCGAGCCAGTAACCGCCATTTCTGCGGAGGCGGGAGAGCAAATCCTGCCCAGGAGAGAGGAGTGGGAGCTGCCCCGGCCCCTCGGGGGGACACGTGCCCGGGGCTGCCCCCGCACGCCGGGGCTCCTTCCCTGCAAGGCCCCGGCCCAGGGCTGCAGCCCCGGCCCTGCGAGCACCGAGCCCGGCCCAGGAGCGCCCCCAGGCTGCCCTCAGCCACCCCACAGCGCCCGCAGCCCCTCACGCACCATGGCCTCCTCATCCTGGGCAATGGCCAGGGAGGCATTGAGCTCGGAGCACCGTTCCTGACCCTGCTCCCACGTGCTGTATTCCCGTGAGAAGTAGTAGCAGACCCCATTGTAGCCGACCCAGCCATGGGGACAGCCCAGAACCAGCAGTGGTGTGACTGGAACCTGTGGTGCTGCAGGGGGAAGAGGAGAAGCTCTGAGGATTCCCCTGTGCAGGGAGCAGGGAGCCCGCTCTGCCCCGAGGGGCTGGGCCCAGGCTGCTGCCCCTCCCTTACCTGCCAGCACAGCCAAGGCCGCCCCCAAAGCCAGCACCAGCACCAGGAGCAGCAGAATCAGCACCGCCGTGCCCACGGGATGGCAGAAAACCCAACACAGCAGGAAAAGCCTTCATTTGCACAGTAGATTTTTAACCATCATATTCACATCTCCAGGACTTGTAGAAACCATTCTAATTTCAAGAAAGGAAAAGTGTCTTGGATATTTTTCATTTCAGCAGGAGCCTAAGGAAGCCCTCAGCAGCAGGAGATTGGGATAACTGCAACGCTGCTTTCTGGAGCAGAGGGAGCCGGATGCTCCTCATAGCCAGACCTTCACCCACAGCAGCCAGAAGGTAGAAAAACAAGGACCTAGCAAAGCCTTAAGTGGTGAACGGGTTATCAAGGATTTTGGAAGGAAAGAACAAGGTCTGGGAAACAGAACCTGGAAGGTGACAGAGGAAGGAAAACGGGAGGCAGCTGCGGCCTCTTCAGGTTCGAAAAGAGAAGAGAAAAGAAGGGAGGAGGAAAGGAAAGCCTGGCACTACATTCTAATGCAGCCGGCCCAACAGCTTTGGTCTCTGCCAGTGAACACGCAGCGGCTCCGGGCACAGAGCGCAGCGCTGCCGCCGCCATCGCGCCGCTCCTCCCCGGGGGCGGAGCGCTTTGGGCCCCGGCGCGATGGAGGCGCTGCGGCGGCCGGCGCTGCCCGAGGTCGCGGTGCGCTCCCGCCTGTTCGCGGCGGCGGCGGCGGGCCCGGGCGGCGAGGCGCTGCTGCGGCGCTGCGCTGAGCTGGCCCTGGTGCGCTTGGCCCCGCTCCTGGCCGCCTGCGTGTGGCAGCGGCAGCCGTTCCGCCTGCGGTACGCGCCGGGCCGCGGTGAGGCGGGAGCGGGCCGGGAGGCACGGCGGGAGGAGCGCCCGGAGGCGCCGGACACGGCCGGGGACCGGGAGAGCGTGAGGGGGATCCGGTGGCAGGGAACCCGGGAGCCTGTGAGGGGAATCCGGCGGCCGGGAACCGACGGCGTTTGAGGGGAAAGCGGGGGTGGGGGGTGGTGTGAGGAGAACCCGGCGGCCGGAATCAAGGAGCGTGTGAGGGGGAACCGGGAGCTTGTGAGGGGCAACCGGGAGAGTGTGAAGGACAGCTGGCGGCCGGAGACCGGGATCTTTTGAGGGTAATCCGGCGGCCGGGAAGCAGAAGCGTGTGAGGGGGATCTGGGCCGTGTGAGGAGGACCCGGTGGCCGGGAATCAAGGGCGTGTGAAGGGAAACCGGGGGGGTGTGAGGGGAACCTGGCGGCCTGGAACCAGAAGCGTGTGAGGGGGAACGGGGATCGTTTGAGGGGACCCGGCGGCCGGGAACCGGGAGCCTGAGAGGGGGACCTGGCCGGTTCGAACCAGGAACGAGTGAGGGAGAACCGAGGCCATGTGAGGGGCACACAGCGGCCGAGAATCGGGATCTTTGTAGGAGAGACCGGCGGCCGGGAACTGACGGCGTGTGAGGGGGACCCGTTGCGGGAGTGTGAGAGGAACCCGGCGGCCAGAAACCAGGGGTGTGTGAGGGGGAACCGGGATCGTTTGAGGGGAATCCGGCGGCCGGGAACCGACAGTGTATGATGGGGAACTGGGGTGTGAGGAGAACCCGGCGGCCTGAAACCAGGAGCGTCTAAGGGGGAATTGTGGCGTGTGAGGAAGATCCGGCGGCCGGGAACCGAGGGCGTGTCAGGGGGGGCCCGGCGGGCTGGAACCGGGAGCGTGTGAGGGGGACCCGGCGGCTTCCCCGACTCTCGGTGTCACAGCACGGGTTAACCCAGTGAGGCATCTGGTGCCACCTCCCTGCTGCAGCCGGGCCGTCCCTGAGCACAGGACACAAGATTCTGTCAGCAGGGTCTGGGATATCCGCAGTGAGGGAGACTCCGCAGCCCGTGTGGACAATCTGTTGCTGGGCACGGCGTTGCTGAGCCGCCTCTCCTCTCTGTGCCCCGTGCAGGCGAGATCCCGGCGCACTTGGGCGGCACGGCGGTGTTCGGGGATAACGTGGAGGATGAGTGGTTCATTGTGTAGCTGCTGCGGGAGATGAGCAGGGAGTTGCCGGGGCTGGCAGCCAGGTAAGGCGGGTGCTGCTGAGCTACTTTAGTGGGAGGGCTGCCAAGGGGCAGTGCCTGTGCTCTGAAGGTCCTGTCTTACCACTGCCCATCCTTGCAGGTGTTTCCCCATCCCAGACACGTTGGAAGTGTCCAAGGGCAGGTTGGATGGGGCTTGGAGCAGCCTGGGCTAGTGGAAGGTGTGCCTGGCTGTGGCAAGGGTGTTGGAACCAGGTGTTGATCTTTAAGATCCCTTCTAACCTAAGCCTTTTTATGGGTTTGTGAATATTAAAAAAACCCCAGCAGACATGGATTGAGAAGTGTGCTGTTGTGCTCTGCAAGGCTTTTCCTGCTGAATTTCCAATTTCTCCTTGGCCAGTATTGATGACAACGATGGAGAGTTTCTCTTGGTAGAAGCAGCTGATTTTCTCCCAAAGTGGCTGAATCCTGAGAACATAAAAACAGGGTGAGTAAAACTTGTGTACAGTTGGGAAGGGGGAGCCAGTGGCCTTTTCTGTAGCAGCTGGAGTTTTCTCTTGCACCTCTAGCCAAGTTGTCTGACTGCCTCTGAAAATCCAGAGTGCTGTCTGTCCCTGACTGTTGTTCCCTTCAGGAGCACTCCTGTATCCACCTGAACTTTCAAGTTCTGCTAGAACCAATTTTTTACAATATTGTGGAGTGTTTAGGCCAGAGGATTTGCTGCCCTCAGGGTAGGGAATGCTCAGGGCTGGAGTGTTGCTGTCTCTGTAAGGACACAGGCTTTGTCTAGTCCAGGTGAAATAATGAGCAGACACCTTCACCTGGGTATGGATGGTTGCTAATGGCAGTGGATTGGAATGGAGATCATTAATTTGGTCATTAGCAAAAAGTTGTTCAATTATTTTTCCCCTACTCCAAGATTCTTACAAGGGCTGGAACACAACACCAAAATGAATTTCAAGTGTGTCCCTGGAGTGTCAGGCTCATACTTTGCTTTGTTTGAGGGAACAGACAGAGTGAGGGAGTTGAGAACATTGCATTCAGGGCTTTTCTTAGGATCAGGAACCAGCAGAGGTCACATGTGACACCTGAAATGCTGCTTTTTAATGCTGGGATGTTCTGAAGCAGTTAGGCTGTGCTGGTTCTCCTGAAGCACTTCTCCATTTGAAGAGACATGTGTAACAATTATTCTTGTTAGGGAAACAAGGTATATTTGATGAAATTTGTTGTAGTTCAAACAGGGATTTTTCCTGGTTGGATCGTGGTCTCTGGCATCTCAAATAACCTTTTTAGAAAAGCTCTGCTGCTTCCTGCCTTGGTTCTCTATTTGTCCTTTCTATTGTCAGTGTCCAAGCAGATGCATTTGTGTGTGCAGTGAACTGTTCCATGGCTGTGTGTGAGTGCTCCTGCCCTGTGTGACGGGAGCATTCCTGCCTGCCAGGTGTTCTTTTACAAAGGAGAGCTGCACATCATTGCGCCGGGGGAGCCCTGGGAGCAGGGCTGGGCCCTCTCTGCTCCCCGTGCCACGGTGCCGCAGGCGCTGGCTCTGTTATCCACCCGCGCCGAGGAGTTCCTGGCTGCAGAGCCCATCAGAGCTGCGCTCAATAAACGCCTCCATGGGTACGTGGGGCTGCCCTTGGCTCCTGCAGCTGTGGGGTTTGGGTCTGTGCTCCCTGGGCTTTAAATGTTTCCCCAGCAGATGGGATCAAGTTGGTTCCTTTTTTCCTTTTCAGAAACCAGCAGCTGGAGGTTTTTCTGTGGCACTCTTATAAAGAGGGGAATCAGTGTCCTGTAGTCTGTGGTGTGGGGATGTGAAACTGGTTCACTGCTGTAATTCCAGCCCTGACAATGACAAGAGTTACTCTTCCTTCACATCTTCCTTAGACTGAAACCTCTGAAAGTTCCATGATCTTTTAGGAGCCCTGTGCCTGAGGAACAAGAGGATTTGATCCAAAATATAGCACCAGCAGAATTGTCAGGGCTTCAGCTTGTCACAGCTGTGCTCTACCCTGTGCTTTATTTTTTGCAAGGATTTGACAGCAGATATGGCAAAGAATACTGGATAGCTGGATATGTTGGTTAAGTCCACAGGGACTCATCTTACCCATGTGGGGGATTCAATTTTATGAGCCATGTACACTTCTATAAATATGTATGATAGAAACAGCCATTCTAGGCATTAGACTGGCCAGGTTTTAACTCCAGACTAATCTGAGCCATGATCCCAGTAAATACTAAAGGGAAGGGGCCTCCTGCTGAAGAAGGAGTGGTTAACGGGCAGTGCCCTCCCCACGCTCTGTTGCCGCTCAGGTATCCCGGGAAGATCCAGGCCTCGCTGCACCGAGCCCGCTGCTTCCTCCCGGCCGGGATCGCGGCCGTGCTGAGGCTGCGCCCGTCCCTGGTGGCTGCGGCCGTCCAGGCCTTCTACCTGCGGGAGCCGGGCGATCTGGGGGCCTGCCGGCGCCCGTTCAGAGCCTTCCCTGCCGAGCAGCGAGTGATGGCCCTGGTAAGTGCTCTCAGAGCCGCTGACGGCCCTGCCGTGTGCTCCTGTAGGCGTGAATTTCCAGGTCCTTGCATTGAGAGCTGCTCTGGATGGGTGTGGCTGGACTTTCAGGGGGCTGATCCTGAGAGAATTGTTTCTGAATCCAGAGGTTGTGATAGCAGTTCCTCTGCTGAAGTGCCTGCTCAGTAAATTGATCTCCTTGTGTGATCAGAGCAGTTTGCCAGCCCTGCCGGCCAACGGGAGCAGTTGCTCCCAACCAGTGGCTCACTGCCAGGCTTTTCACCTTCTCAGCTGTGCTCTCACAGCTCTGGGAAAGCTTCTATGAAGTGTTGTGTGAGCACTGTCCAAGCAATGTTGTATCTGATGCATTTTGTTACAGAGTTGTACCAATAGACTCCTGAAAAGAAGCTTTAGAGTCAAATTTTGGACTTCAAAACTCTTGCTGAAATCTTTTAATCGAATGTCATTTTAATTGAAAATACACCTTGTTATTGCGAATACAAAACACTGAGGGTTTTTCCAAATGTATTTATACTGACAAAAGTTCGTATTTACTTGGGTGTTTCAATTTGGGACAAACTTTGTAAAGCCTGAAAAGCAATTTATCAGAAAAGTCTTTCTAAGATGTATTTTGAATGCAGTCTCAGGCACTGCCTGTAATATGGGTGCCTTCAAAGGCACTCTGGTGACCTGGAGGGAGTTTGCTGGCTGTCCCCAGCCCAGTCCCGCTGCAGGGAGTGTTTGTTTCTGCTCTGGCTGTTGCAGGTGACTTTCACTCGGTGTTTGTATGCACAGCTGGTGCAGCAGCAGTTTGTTCCAGACAGACGCAGTGGATACACCCTGCCCGCCCCAGCTCATCCTCAGTACAGAGCCTGCGAGCTGGGCATGAAGCTGGGAATGATTCCTGGGGCATTTTGGCCTTGGCTCATGCATGTGCAGGGAACGGGTCCTTGTCTGGAGGTTGCCTGCTTGTCCAGAGAAATGTGAGCAAAGTCTGTCACACCTTGAGAACCTCTTGTTGTTGCATCTTTTATCTGCAGGCTCATGGCTTTGAAATTTTGTGCTCCAAGAGCAGTAAAGTGGCTCCTGACGCCAAGAGAAACGTGTTAAGGGGTCCTCTGTGGGAGAGATTCCTCAGGAGCTTGAAGGAGAAGGATTATTTCAAGGTAGGTGAGTATTTCAGTGTCTGGCTTTTAAACATTCCAGGAAAAATACATTTTAACCCTTGAACTTGTGTGAGGAATTGTAGTGGGACCAGAGCTTGAATCCTTATCTCTGTGTGAAATGAAGTAATGTGCAGTTTGTTCCCCTTTGAAAGGAATTTATTTTGGAAATTAAAAAGGAAAAAGCAAGATGTGGGGATTGATTCATTCATCTAAAGCAAGGGGAGAAATACACTTGAGTGAAGAAAACCCCCATGTGTGATTGTGTGAGGTGTAACTGATTTCACTGGTTTCCATTTCATTTCCACCCCTCTAGACTTCAATATTCTTCAAGATCCATACATAACACCATAGACCTATCTGGGCCCATGCAAGTGTAATTTCTATGTGTGTGTGGTTTTTGGGACTTCTGGGGGTTTTGGTGAGGTTTTCTGGGTTTTTTTGTGTTGTTATTTTAAGATGCCTTTGACTACTTTTTTGATGTTAATAAATGGGACATAAATTGACTACTTGTTTGAAGGTTATAAAGTTGGACAACTTTATTGAGATTCTTAGGTTAATATCCTTTAATATGCTTCAAATACAGGAGTCCCCCTTTCCTGTATTGAGTTCAAAGTGTTCATGGCCAAGAGGTTTTAGTTGTTCTGGTTCTCTCAGCATTTCTGTGTGACCAACAGTCACCCTTAGGATGCCTAACTGTGAGGAGGAAAGGGAGGGAGAATTGTTTGGGTTCATGCCTGTGACTTGCATTCAATAGGGAGAAATGGAAGGATCAGCCAAGTACCTGGAACTGTTGCACATGGCAGAAGATCACTTCCAGCAATCTGTTGCAGTGCCAGAAAGGTGAGAGCTGCTTGAAATTCATGAGTGTCATATACCCTACAAATCCTGTAAGTGACCTTTGAAATCCTTGTCACAAACACCTGAACCCTTTTCTCCACTGCACATTGAACATGGGAGCTGTGGCCAGGACATACAAGTACTAATTCCTCTGGAATGCTCCACTGGGAGAAGTTCTGGCTTGAGTAACTCTTTTATCTTGGTTTTGTGAAATGCTGAGCTCTTCCAAGTGGATTCCAAGTGGTGACTGCAAAGCAATTTTTGCTTGGTTGACTGTAGAAAGTGTAGAAAAGTTTCATTGAAAAGCAGTCCCAGTGAATAATGAATACAGGGTAATGTGTCTCCTTTGCTCAAGGAGCTGGCTGTGGATTTCTCTGGAAGATAAAATCCAAAAACTAAATCACTACAGAAATATCTGAGGCTTTGCCAGCCCATAATGTCTTGACTTATTTTTTGAGTTTCCAGTCTGTGCTGGTTGGGATCAGGTAATCTTAATATTTACCAAGGCAAAATAAATGTAAAGGAAAAGAGCCTTGGCCAATGGGTTTGGAGCCATCAGCTGGGAATTGCAGGGACTGACTGTGTCCTGTTTTGGCCAATGCTCTGGGTAGTGCTCTGGTACTTCCCCACTACTACAGACAACCCCCATTGATCTGAAGGAATTGGAGAGAGATGCAGCTTGTCTTCCTGCAGAGGATGGTGAGCTGGATGGGGAATTATTCCTATTACAGATGGTTATTTGTGGGGGGAGAGGGGCAATGCTGACAGCTGTGAAGGGAGAGCCAGTCCAGCCTTCCTCAAGACTAAACACTGGATTGGCTCTCCCAGTTTAGAGTGAGCCTTTCTTCCTCCACTGAGTGGCCAAAGGCTTCCCAGTGACTGAATGGTCTCTCTGAGTTTGAGCTCTGCAAAGCAGAGTTTGTAAGTAGTGACAAGAAATCTGCACTCAGTTCTTCTCAGCCTCTCTGTGCCTTTGCTGTGTGTGAGCCAGGACCAGCACAAGAGCTGAACTGCAGAACTGAGCTGCAGGATGGTTGCAGCCCTGTCAGTCAGCTGGTTTGGGCCTGTGGGCCAGCAGGCTTGTACAGAGTAACAGATCTGTGCTGTGTCCTTTCAGATGACAGCTGGCTGGATATGACACCAGGTGCTCTGGATCAGATGCTGAAGGAGACAAGAAATGAGTCCCTTCCTTCCCCATATGAGGAGGAGCAAAACTATGGCTTGGAAACAGTTGCTGAGAGCATGAAGGCTTTTGTGTCCAAAGTGTCCACGCAGGAAGGAGCAGAAATACCATGGTAGTAGCACCTGGAGTTTGGCTCTGGTGTGGAATGTTGCACTGTGCTGCAGCCCTGTGCTTGGTTCTGTGATGCAGAGAATCAGAGTTTGAAGGTGCTGTGCTGAGCAGGGCCTGAAGCAAAGGCAGAGCAGTGACCCTGTACTTGCTTTAAATCAGCTTGGTGCCACTCTGGCACTGGTGCAGGTTCAAGTGCTGCAAGCTGAGCTGCTCTCTGTCCCTCAGTTGGGTTTTGTGGTCTTCACAATTTTTCTCTTTTTCTGCCAAGAATTCTTCCACTCACTGTTTGATGTCTAATGCACACAGGCTTCAAGCTTCTGCGGACTTTTAAATTCAAATGTCCCAACTTCAATCCTGTCTTGAGAGACATCATTATGGCTTGTGCCTGTGTCAGGCTTAGGCAAGCATAGAAGCTTTATTTCTTTAAAAATATTTTTATATTTCAGGTCATCTGATGAATCCCAAGTTACCTTTGATGTGGATTCTTTTACCAAAGCCCTGGACAGAATTTTAGGTGAGATTGCTTCTTTCTTTGAAACAAATGCCAGCACTGATTTCTTTGCTGTTGTACTGACACCAAATCATGTGCAGGGGCAGACTCGGAGGAGCTGGATTCTGATGATGCGAATGAGGAGGAGGAGTTTGGTTTCTCAGCTGAGGATGATGAAGAGCTGGGTGCTGGGAATGGAAGGCAGGAGCAGAAGGTGTCTCCTGAGGAGCTCGTGGGCAGTCTCAAGGCGTACATGGAGGAGATGGACCGTGAGCTGGCACAGACCAACGTTGGGAAAAGTTTCAGCAGCCACAAGAGAGGGGTGAGTGTGCCTTGAGCTCTGATTTGCAGCAGTAATTTCCAAGCAGGAAATGTGCTGCAAGTGGCCATTCTGAGTAATGGGATTGGAACCTTCCCACGTGCAAGCAAAGTGTGCTGGACCTGCACCATCATACATTTTTTATAAACTAAAGCTTACCTAAGCTTGGAATTTGCCCATCTTTTCCAAGGCTTAGTTTTAGTTTGCCCATCTTTTCTCTGTTTTTGGTAGTAGGGCAAGCAGCTGCAGCTTCACTTGTGAGTTCCTGTAGTAGTTTTCTCCCATAGGAAGCAGAGCCAGGACTCAGCAACACTTTGTGTCCTTCTCTTGGAACCTAATCTGGGTAATGGACAGTGGTGATTTCCAGCTGGCATGAGCATTTGGTGTCTGAATTCCTGTCTGTCAGGACTCAGGAGTGTACTGGACTTTGTTGGCTGCACAATTGTTGTTTCTTTTCTCCTGTGATTTACCCTTTTTTTTTTTTCCCTTAAATGTGCTCATGCAATTTGATAAAGCTTTCTCTTTGTACTCCCTGCAGGCAGGTTCTGTTGGAGCAGCCCCATGTGAGAGTGCTGGCCCTGACTGTGGAGCTGAGGCTGCTGAGCTGGCAGCCCTGGATGTGGACATGAACCTGGTGGCAAACCTGCTCGAGTCCTACAGTGCCCAGGCTGGCCTGGCAGGACCCACCTCGAGCATTTTACAGAGCCTGGGGGTGAATTTACCTGAGAGCACAGAGCTCACTGGCAGCTGAGCAAGGCAGGGAGAGCCTTGGCACCAGACATGGCTGCTGGGGAGATGGAGCACAGACACACAAGCAGGATGGGGGAGAAGAGGCCAAAGGTTTGAATTTGGAGTATTCTGTTCATTCTGTGTCACTTCAGCAGAGTGAATTTACCTGCAAAAGCTTCTGTTTGCCCACTGTCTTGGGTGGAAATGAGATTTTCCCAGTGCTGACAAAATTTCAGAAAACTGAAAAATGATGTTGAATGCATGACTCAAATGATGTTTTCTTTTATTACAAAACCTCTCTCCCATTTTTCCTTTCAGTGATCCAATTTGCCACATTTCTAAAATGTCCTTTTACCCATTGCTGAGTGGGTTCAATATGTGGGGAGCAGTTCTTGTTCTGAAAATGCTGCTGCCTTCAGGGGCAGGTGGGGAAATACCACATTGCAGGAAGAGTAATTGGATCAAATGTGTAAATATTGGCCAGAAGTATTTTTAAAATTTATTTCAATAAAAATAGAAATACAACTTGATTGCTGAATTTTTTTGAAGGTATGCATAACTTCTTCAGTGTAGTATCAGATCTTGGAGTGAAAGTGTTTTTGTAATTGTTCATTTTCTGAATGAATTCCATTATTGCTGAATGTTGATATACAGCTACTGCTGGCATGATGTGAGCCCAGGCTGAGCAGTTTGGGGTTTTTTCAGTGAAAATGTGGCTAGAAGGCATGCAGCATGATGCTTTCATGTGGGATGAAAAATCTATTTTAAATATGACAACTTTAGTTTCAACAAGTTAAATTTGCAATAAAATAGATAGAAATTCTTGATACACAAACACCAGCAATGCAGTCCTCCTGGGTCCAAATCAGCTTCTTAATTTCTCTTTATTTCATTTTCATTCAGCAATTAATGAGTTGTCCTGCACTGATGTTGTGTAATTCACTTTGTCAGCAGTTCAGGGAGAGCACTGGCAGGTTGGACAGGGATTAGAGATGGACAGCAAGAGCTGGGAAGTGTGAAGAAGGTTCTGCTAAATTTCAAGGAATTTGGACTGCTGAGAGGTGAGAGAGACTCAGACAAATCTGCGGTGGAAAAATGGGGTTAAGAGAGGTTTTTTAATTGAGACAAGGCTAATGAGCAGTTAGTGGTGGAAAACAGAGGTACTTGAACCTTGGGAAGGGTTGGTGTTTGACTAGGGAAGGTGATTTACTCTGAAAATACATAAAATTCTCTACTGATGAGTAGGTAGATCAAGTTTAGATACTTTAAAACATAATTGAGTTGAAGAACATGATCACATTGAGCTGCTGTGTGGCCTGTGCTATAGAAAAGGTCCAAATAGATGGAGGGACTCCCTTAGTGCATGAGGAGAACTCCTAAGCTGGGTTCAGAACAAAGCTGCTCTTTTGCAAACACTCCAGCTGCTGTTGCTGCTTGGATAATCTGACTTTTCCAACAGTGGGGCTGGGATTTCTCTGGGGCTCTGCTCATCCCAACTCTTCCCATTTGTTCAGCAGCTTCCCAGGGGAGCCCTGCAAGGCTCTGGGAGTGCTCCCAGGAGAGTTTGCCATGGCAGAAGAAGCATTTCCATGCTGCCTCTTCCTCTGCTTTGAGGTAACACACCAGGCATCTCCACTTTTAATTCTGAGAGTGTTTTTAGTGAAGGAAGCCCGATGGAATTAATTAGGGAAGACAAGTGGTGTGTGGTTCCCTTTCAATGGATTTCTGTCCAAGTGTATTCTGGAGTTGTTTAACTGGTTAATTTTCCCTTATTGTCTGCGTTTCACCTGGGGGAATCCCCATTCACCTGCAATGCTGAGGGGATCAATGGAAAGGAACCCTGCCTTGGCCATTATTTCAGGGCTATCAATGGATGGGGAATCCCCATTTTCTTGCTTAAATAGATCAGGGAACACCCTTTGTGATGGGATTTTATCAGTAGGGCTGGAAAAAAAAGGTGGCACTGAAGGGCAAGAAAAAAACAAGTGGAAAATGTTTGCAGAAAAGGGTAGGAAATGAAGGTCGGAAAAAGAGGTTGCAAAAAAGGGCAGAATAAAAAATGACAGGGAAAAAAGTGGCAAAAAAGTGGGGGAAAACGGCATCAATAAAAGGGGGGAGAAAGGACAGAAAAAAGTAGGGAAAAATAGCACAAATAATGGGAGAAAAAAAGGGCAGCAGAAAAAGGGAGGAAGAGTTAAAAACTGAGATGGCATAATGGTGAAAACGTGGTATTTAAGAAGCAGGAAAGGTGAAGAGAAAAGGGTGCGAAACATGTGAGGAAAAAGAATGGGAAATATGAGGGGGAAAAGAGCAGGAGCCCCAGAGACACCCCCAGAGCTCAGACCCCCTCCCCAATGCCACAGACACCCCCAGGTACCCCCAAGAGAGCCCCTGCAAACCCCACAGACCCCTGGGCCTGGGTTCCTGCAGGAACACTGGGGAACAACTGGGCTCCTTGCAGCGGGATGGAAACAACGGCCAGGGCTGGGAATGTGTGCCCACTGTGCTGCCAGGCTGGCAATCAGCTGGGTGGGGCCGTGCCATGGCAAAGGCTCCTGAACAACTGCCAGGTTTGTGGGCTGCAGCTGGAGCTGAGAAGCAAAGGGATTAGTCCAGGCAGGAGAACATCCCATCGTGGGGCACTGCTGCAAAGTGGGCATGTTTGGAACAGAGCCTCTCCTTCAGCAGGCCAACGCTGCCAGATGGAAATTGCCAAGGGCACGAGGCTGGCAAGTGAAGAGCAGAGCTGCTGTGAAGGGAAAGCTCAGTTCATTCAGAGAGATCACACAGGTCACTTGAGTGCAGGTAGGAAGCAGAAAATGAGAGATTTCCAGGAAAACTTTTGTAGTTTGGTGGAGACGAGGAGTCGTGCTACCCAATGGCTGCAGGGAGGGTGATCTAAATTAGTTCTGAGCCGGCTTCCTTTATTTTTTAATTGGTGAGGGTTATTAACCTTACCTGCAGTTACAAGGCCAAATAGTTTTGGAATCTATTCTAGTTTAATCTAGCTGTCCTCCATGCTGCATACTCACAGCAGCCATATTGAACTGTCATATGATGTGTGAATTTGCTTGTGTCCCTATTCAAATGTCATCCTTCCTGGGTTTTCAGCTTCTTTTTAACATGCTAGTAAATCTTCTGTGACCCTCTGCAGTATTTCCATGGGGAAAACCACTGAAGAGCACAAGCTAAAGGATGCTATCTCCAGCTGAGCACAGGGAGCAGTGGGAAAGGATGTTCTATCAGCATTTTCTGTCCCTGTGCTGATACTGTTCTCCCTGGGAGGGAGCTGGGAAATCCCTATTTCTGCTCCTGTGCTCTTCCTGATGTTTGTCACAGCAAATGCCAACCCCAGTTTTCCCCCTGTAACGATGATTCTGGACATCTCTGAGTGTACCTGCTGGCCTTGGAAATGCCACTGATGGTTATTGAGGAGAAGGCAAGTCCCAGCATTTCTGTGTGGGAACAGAAACGTGTGGCCGTCCCTCAGTGCAGCTCTGTCAGTGACAGCAGTCAGTGGCCATTCCTGGTGCAGTTCTGTTATCATTTTTTCTTATGCCATTCTATTTTATTCCCTTCACACTTCCCACCCTTTTATGTGCTTTACTTTTTAACCAGCACTGCCCCAATGGTCCCTGGGTGCAGCTCCTTTAGAGAACAGGGCCCGTCCCAACAGGCGGCTGCTGCAGCCAGGGCAGGGGCAGGGCAAGGCACATCACAGCGCTGGTGGGGCTCAGAGAGTGTTGGCTTTTGCAGTGCAGGCAGATCAAATGAAAACCAATTGTCAGAGATGTCCACCACTTGCTACTTGGCCCCTCTTTTCCTGCATGGATTTGACAGCTCTTTTGTTTCCTCCCATAGAGCTGGAAAGCAAAATGCCCACCTGCCCCATGGCCATCCCCACCACCTTGTCTCTCTTTCTCTCCCCGTTACTTGGCACCACTTTCTCCCTGCTCCTCCTGTCCCTGCCAGCTCCAGCAAAGCCATTTCCCCCACTGGCACCAGCTGCCTCCTGTCCCTCGCTCCCATTTTGCCCACTCTGAACTCCTGGAGCCGCCTGCCCGCGGAGCCGCAGCCGCCGTGGGGCCGGGCAATGGTGCAGGGAATGCTGGCAGGGATTCTGGGGCTGGGCTGGGCCAGGCCAGGTGCCCGGGGCCAGCAAAGCGCTCTGAGCCTCTGCTCCTGCCCCTGGGCAGGCAACAGAACACAGCAGGAAAGGCTCGGGGCTCTCAAGAAAGGCAGCCAGAGATCTCTCACCCAACATGGGCATAAGAAGTCTGGAGCGGGGACATTAATTTCCATTGAATGTATTATGAAAGAAATCCCAGCAAGGGAGTGAGTAGGCTGCCAAATCCGAAAAATACAACTTCTCCACACTGTTCTCTCCTTCCTGGGCTTCACTTTATCCACAATTCCCTCCCTCCCTCCTCCCCACACAGTGACACAGGGGGGCAGGGGCTACAGACACATCATGTCACTGCTTCCCCCTCAGGGAGACAAATCTGCCGTACTTTGTTATCATCTTATGACAGGGGGTCCATACTGTTGTCTCCTTATTGCAGATGTTTCACACTTTCTTGGTGTTTTCTCCTGGGCAGCTCCTCAGAGCACTGACTCTTCATTGTTGACAAAGCAGCCAACTGACTCCAGTTCCCTTCCCAACCTGCCAGCCCACTCTTTTATAGCACTCTTCTTTTCATTGGTAACAGCTGTGGCCTGTTAAAATCAGGCCTGTTCCTAATCTTTGCTAATTGGCCCAGCTGCAACTCCTTAGGGGCAAGATTACTTTCTACACCATCTTTATTTTCTTATGTTCTATCCCCCTACACTGCTCCAGCCTGGGATTCCTCCCACAGGAGGACAGTCAGATCCTTTGTGACAGTGTCCTGGTTCAGGGCAAATTTGGGCTGCACTAGGAAAGCAGATTATTTGGCCCCTCCCTGCAACCAGTCTGGGAGAAAATACCTCCTTGGAGAAAAGTGGAAAAAAACTATTTATTAAACAATAAAACCCCTTGCTGCTCCAAAAGAGATGCCAAACTGAGAAAGTCCTCCTCCAGGCTGCAGTTCAGCTCACTGAGTCTCCCATCAGTCCCTCTGGTGCTGGAAATGTTGTGCCCCAGGCCCAGCCCAGCAGGCCGCAGGTGTGAGCTGCTGCTGCTCTTCTGGGTGTTCAGTCCAGAGCAGGTTCAAACAGGTCCGAAAAAAGGGAAAAAGGAAAAAAACCAGAGTCCAAGGAACTTCCTTGCCTCAGCTAGCTAAACTAACTAAAAGCCAAGGAGAGCTCGATGCCGTTGTCTGTCCATCTGCAGAAAACACAGTTCAGGAGCAGGAATGTGGAGGAGTGAGAGCAGTATCTGAAAACAAAATGCGCGCTTCTTCTCTCCCCTCTTCACTCTCTGGAAGACGTCTTAAACACACAAAACTTATTATTCAGCATAAACAGAACAAGACGATTGGGGCTAAAAGCATCATATAGTCAGATTGAACAGACAGACAGACCATTCCCCACACTCAGGTGCCGGATGCCAAAAGTGGGATTCCTGTTCAGCATGCGTCAGCAATTCTTCCTCCTCTTCCAAAGACAGTCCAAAAGTGTCCCATTCTGGCCACTAGTTTACGATGAATTCCAAGACCACAGGGGGATTTGAATTTCCCATTAGAGCTGATTGTGTCATGAGGGCAATGCCCTCACTGCAGGCAGCATCGGTGCCAGGATGGATTTGAGAGACTTTTCCGTTGCAGCCCCAGGCCAGCGCTGGCACTGGGGATGAAGAGGCACTGAGGTGACCCTGAGAGGAAGTGCAAGGCACAGGGCGCAGCTGAGGAAGGACAGCGCTGTGCTGGGCTCAGAGGTGAAGCTGGCACTGCCCAGTGTGGAGAAGGTCCTTTGTGCAGCCCCTGTTACAGGGCAGCTTGGGCCTTGCTGCAGACATACGGCCGCTCGTTGGAGCAGTTCCCACTCCTGAATCTTCTGTCAGCCAGGTACACACACTGGGAATTGCCGAGGACAGGAGCCCTGCAGGGAGGAGCAGAGGCAGCGCTGGCTGCCAGGGGAAGCCCTTGTGCCCCTGTGCCCCCAGGCCCTGCCCGGCTCCCCGGCACTCACCGGGAGCTGTAGCTGCTGCCGTCCCCCCAGTGCAGGCGCTCGCCCCGTCTGCGCAGCCCGAGCCAGAAATCGCCGTTCCCACAGAGGCGGGAGAGCAAATCCTGCCCAGGAGAGAGGAGTGGGAGCTGCCCCGGCCCCTCGGGGGGACACGTGCCCGGGGCTGCCCCCGCACGCCGGGGCTCCTTCCCTGCAAGGCCCCGGCCCAGGGCTGCAGCCCCGGCCCTGCGAGCACCGAGCCCGGCCCAGGAGCGCCCCCAGGCTGCCCTCAGCCACCCCACAGCGCCCGCAGCCCCTCACTCACCATGGCCTCCTCATCCTTGGCAATGGCCAGGGAGGCACTGAGCTCGGAGCACCGTTCCTGACCCTGCTCCCACGTGCTGTAATCCCGTGAGAAGTAGTAGCAGACCCCATTGTAGCCAATCCAGTCATGGGGACAGCCCAGAAGAGACGGCGGAGTGGCAGGTGTGACTGGAACCTGTGGTGCTGCTGCAGGGGGAAGAGGAGAAGGTTTTGAGGATTCCCCTGTGCAGGGAGCAGGGAGCCCGCTCTGCCCCGAGGGGCTGGGCCCAGGCTGCTGCCCCTCCCTTACCTGCCAGCACAGCCAAGGCCGCCCCCAAAGCCAGCACCAGCACCAGGAGCAGCAGAATCAGCACCGCCGTGCCCACAGGATGGCACCTGAACCGTTCACCTGGAGCAGGAAAGAGCTGCTGGCTGCCAGAAGCAGAGCCGGCCCTGCAATCTGCTCAGCCCATGGCCAGGGAGCAGAGCAGGGAGCCCTGAGGCAGTGTGGGCCTCCCTCAGCTGGCATCCAGAGAGCCAAGAGCCTGGCCACAGGCAGGGACACAGCTGTGGGCACAGGCAGGGACACAGCTGTGGGCACAGGCTGCAGCAGGAGAACTGCACAGCCTTGGGGGCAGCTGGGGCTCTTGCTTGCAGCCACGGATGGGGCCCAGCAGAGCACGAGGCCTCTTCCAGGCACTGGGAAGAGGATCCCTGGCACCCGAGCAAGGGGGACAGACCTGCCAGCCCTGGCCTTGGAAGGGGACACGGGCCCCTGCCTCGAGGGCACCAGTGTGGCCCTGTACTCACCCAGGAATCTTCTGAGGTTCCTTTTGTCTTCTTTGTTGGTTGCTGCTGTGTCCTGGGGAGCCAGGGGCTCCCTCACGCTCCCATCCCTGGTGCAGAATCCATTCTCCACATCTGCACTCACTGCATGCTCACAAGTGGCATCCCCCTGCTTATGCCAAGAGGCTTCTTGGGCTCCAGGCAAGTGTGGAACCGCAGCTGCTCGTCCCTCCTGGAGATGCTGGGGCTCCTTATCAACTCCAGGAAAGAAGCATGATTCACTCTCTTCAAGTTCACAGCCAGAATCGCTGTTTGTGGAAGAAACACTATCCTGCTTCAGATACAGCAGGACTGCTGCTGGCAGATCCTTTGGGAGCTGGGCCTCGGGAACAGCTTTGCAGCCGCGCTGATGGCACCCTGAAAGGGACACGGTGAGAGGTCGCTGCTGGTGCCGGCCGTGCGGGGGCTCAGGAGGGCGGTGGCAGCTGTGGCTGCGCTGTCGCCGCTGCCCAGAGGTGCGGCAGCAGGTGCGGAGACAAGCGCAGCCTCCGGGAGCTCTGCGCTGGCCGCAGCCGCGGCCCCTGTGGCTCTGCAGCCGCTGCAGCCCAGCTCCGTGCAGGGCCGGGCGCTGAGAGCGCCTGCGAGCTGCCGGCTGCTGCTGGCCCGGGGCAGCTGCGGCTCGGAGTCCGCCTGCCGAGGGGCGAGAAGCAGCAGCCCCGGGCTGCTCACCATTGTGCCCCGCATGATTCCCTGCCCCGGCGCCTCGGAGCCCGGGCACACCGAGCGCCGGCACGGCCGCCGCGGCTCCTGCCTGGGCACACGGAGCGGCTCCCGGCACAGAGCGCAGCGCCGAGAAGCCTCGGCCCCGGAGCAGGCTGCATGCGCCGCTTTGTGCCCGCACTCGGCGCCTGCAGCGCTTTGGGCTCTGAGGCACTGGGTTCAAGTTCATGCCGTGCCAGCCCCGAGCCGGGCACGGACACCTCCCGCCCGAGCAGCGGCCCCGAGCCTGGTGCCGCACGGGCAGGAACGGTCCCGGGCACGGAGCAGCCGCCTGCGTCCGAGCGAGAGCAGCCGCGATGAGCCATGTGAAAAATGCATATTTTATGATTGGCTTTTTGCTAATATTAAAATTAATATTATATGTGTTATGTTTGAACAGTATTTTATTAAGTTTCTTAAGTAATGTGTTAAATACAGTTCTAGGTTATAACATAATGTTAAAATAGAAACTATGCTGTGTAAGATACATTTTAAAGAGAGGCCTTGCACTGAGCTGGCAGCTACAGGACACCTAAATCCTTCAGTAAAAAAGAATTTATGCCCCCCTTATCAGAAGAAACAAACTTCTTCCTGCCTCTCTCAATCCTTAAGACGCTGTCAGTATGCAGAGGAAGAAGCTGACACTGACCGGACACAATCTTGTATTTGAATGGAATTTATGAATCATGTATGAGGTGCATAAATATTCAACAGCCTGTTGCTTTTAAGGGTTAATCCTCTGTTAACGTGTGCTTTTCCCGGACTTATTTTGCCCAGAAAAAGGTACCTAGACCTTCTGTAACTCTTTGTTCTTATTGTCTCGTATTGTTCTAAATCCTAATTGTCCAAATTATTATTATCCTAATTATATTACTATTTTTATAACCATTTTATTACTATTAAACTTTTAAAATTTTCAAAACAAGTGATTGGTATTTTTCACAATTTGGTGGCAGAGCAGTGTTGCTAACACCTCGCTGCCGGTGCTTTAGGAGAGTCAGGGTGGGGAAGGCGCACCCTCCCCTGTTTGGCAGCCTCGCTCTGTGTCCCCTGAAGTGACCGACAGACGCAGGTTATGATGTGTGGACAAAAGGAGGCAATAAAACAAAGAGAAGGGAAAAAGGCTCCCTACAACCGCCGTAATTGGCCCCTAAGAGTAGTAGTGTGCACGAAGAACCCGGGAAGGAAAAGGGATTGGTAAGTATTTCTCGGGGGGCAGGTACGGGGGGATGAATGTGTGTGAATGAGAGGCGGGCGGGTTGTCCCAGACCTGCCGAGTGAGTGCTGGAGTCTCCCACGCTGCGTTTCCTTCCTTTCGTGAGAAAATCAGCCAGTAAAGAGACGAAGTGAGAGATAAAAGGAGTGAGAGAATCCCCCGGGGTAACTGGGACTGGGTCTCAGGGAGGGGTTGGACCCCTCGGAGGTAGGGAGCAGAGTTGCCTAGCCCAATCCACTAGGAAACCGGCCAAGAGGAAGGGGCCCCTAAAAACCTGCTGAGTTGATGGATAAGAGTGCCCAAGAGCATCCAGAATTAAAACCTGCGAGTTGAGGGATTAGCATTCCAAGCGCATCCAGGGTTGGGAAAAATTCTGCTGGATTGAGGATGTGCCCGAGAGCATCTGGGGTTGGACAACGCAGCTGGATTGAAGGATATCCATGAGCACCGGGACTGGCCAGTAACACCTGAAATTGCAACAGGTGATTTGAAAGTAAAAGGTTCCTTATTGATGTTTTGTTGTATGTGAGAGTGAGTCACACACAGAATCAGCCGTTGTCCCCCGGGTGGGTGGGGGCTGTGGCAGAACATGTATGTGACCTGCAAACAGACCATTGTTCTCTCTGGAGTGTGGAGAGAGCCGTGGCTAAAGAGTGTGAGTGACACACAGACAGCCTGGTGTCACAGGTGAGGGGCTAAAGAGTGTGAGTGACACACAGACAGCCTGGTGTCACAGGTGAGGGGCTAAAGAGTGTGTGACACACAGACAGCCTCACAGGTGAGGGGCTAAAGAGTGTCAGTGACACACTTACAGCCTCACAGGTGAACGGGTACCAGAGGTGACCAGAGCCAGGGCCCTTCCCGGAGGCCCGGTGACACTGAGACCCGCAGGCCAACCCCAAGGCGAGGGGGGCCACAGGGACCCACAATTCCCTGGTGACAGGGATCTGCTTTGGGTCCTGAGGGTGTGAAAGAATGTGTGAAAGTGAATGAGAAATAAAAGTGAGTGAAAGTAGAGAAATGAACGTATGTGTAATGTTGACTGTTTATTTTAAGCTTCCCTATATCTCCTTGGAGGCAGGCGTATTGTATTGAAAAGTAGTGTGAGAAAAAGGGTTTTTAATTTTTTGTGTGCTTAGTTAGAAGAAGGTGGTATTTAGGTTGCTAGAGAAAGCAAAAAACAGAGACGGGGATGGATAGATAAGATCTTGAAAAATGGGACAGAAAACCAGCAAGTTAAATACAGGAAAGGAAAAAGGGAGTTAAAAGCCTACTAGCAGAGATACCCCAAAATAGCCCTTTGGGAGTTATGTTAGCTAACAGAGATACAAATCCTTGCAAAAGGATAAAATACAGGGCAGGCAATAGTTGATAGGAAAAACATGCAAACTATTGAAAAAGGGAAATTAACCTTAACCTTGAACTAGTCAGCTCAAACTTGTGAATTATATACTTGAAAAAGAGCACTAGAATATTTAGCAAAAAAGAAAAGAACCATATATACTGACTCAAGGTATGCCTTTGGAGTAGTGCACACCTTTAGAAAAATTTAGGAAGAAAGAGGATTACTTAATTCAGTGTGTTTAGGTTTTTCCTTTTCCCAATAAATTATATTTTTGACTTGGAGTCTCTCACTGGTTTTGCTTTCAAACCAGAGCAAGCAGAAAGAATCTGCCTCTTAAATATTCAAAAAGGTTATAGCTAAACAAAGACACTGTAAAAGTAACAGGAACGAAAGGAGAGAGTTTCACAGATCCTGTCATTAAAGATGTGGTAACTGAGGGAGAAACTAAAATTTTGATGGGGGATATCTTACTATTCCCTGGGGCAGCTAGCAACTTATTAAAAAGAGACTTACAAGTAAAACTAGAAATAGGAGTTATACCAGAAGAAGAGAAAATGGCAGCTAGAGTTTTAAAACTTGGCCAAGAGGATGAGAAAAAAATTAACAAAGAAGTTTGGGCTGGAGAGGGGAGGATTAAATATTGACCCCCATAAAGGTCACAATTGAGAGAGAAGATTGTCCCATATGTATACATCACTATCCTATATCCTTAGAAAGGTGGGAAGGTTTGAAACCAGTAATAAGAAGGAATTCTAAAGGATGGGACGTTAGAACCTTATATGTCTTCTCATAATACCTCTATTCTCCCACTAAAGAAGTCCAATAGAAACTATCTTTTATTATTTGGAGAAACTGAAGTTAAAGTTAGAGAAGCTACTATATAACTTTTGAATTCTCTTGGGGAAAAAGGATTAAGGGTATCAAAAGGGAAATTTGGAGAATGAGAGGTAAAATATCTTGGACACTTAATAAGTAAGAGTCACTGGAAATCCAATCCCAAGAGAATTGCAGGAATTTTATCACTTCCTCCTCCCTCTTCAAAAAGAGAAATCAGAAAACTACTCGGATTATTGGGATATTGCAGATTATGGATTGATGGGTACACACGAGCAACAACAATTTTATATGGAAAATTAACAATGGAAAATGATGTTAAATTAGGAGAGCTGAAGTTAAAACTGGCCTAAGTACCAGCGTCAAGCTTACCTTCGTTAGGAAAACCCTTTTCATTTGTACATAAATGTAGAAAATGGAATAACTCACAGAATTCTAATTCAGGAGTGGGAGGAATAAAGAGACCAGCAGTTTATTTATCAAAGATGTTACACCCGGTAAGCCTTGGCTGGCCAGTTTGTATTCAAGCTATACCAGCTACTGCAATCCTAGTCCAAGAAAGTTGTAAGCTTCCTTTTAGAAGTAAACTAGTTGTGTGTACACCTCGTACAGTCCGAGGTACCTTGAAATAAAGAAAAGAGAAAAAGATAGAGAAAAGAAAAGGGAGTAAGAAGAAAAGAAGGGGAGGGGCGATTCCGCTCTGGGATATTGGAATGCAGAGTGATGATATCTTGGTGCTGGAGGAGGACAAAAGTTTGAATGCAGTTTCTGCATGAAGGGCAGGGAAGTGTCTTAACACATGGCTGGTAGGAAGTTGCTCAATGCTGAACTGGGATCTGGAGAAAGTTTAACAGAACAGACCCTCCTTGAAGGGAAAGAGAAGATATGTTAACCAAGGAAAAAGAATGTCAGGAGCACCTGGGGACGCCAGGTTTGGCTTATCAAGGCTAGAAATTGTTGGAGAGTTTTTGTGCAGATGTGGCTTGAAGGAAAAAGGGCCATGATCATATACCGCTGTTTAAGCAGTAAAAAGCAGCTGTACGTAGTAAGTTCTTAGCCTTTTTCCTTACGAGAAAAACAACAACACTGCGTGCTTGATCAAATGATGAGAAAAATATGGTGAAAAACATGGAGTCCTTGAGGGTAGTCAATAACAGTCAACAGCAGGATATGAAAAACAAGTATTAGCCTCAACAAGAAACCACAGGTATTAGCAACAAAGGAGGAGTTGGTGTGTAATCTGTAACCAATGATGAGCTTAGGTTTTGCAATATGTTTGAGCTTAATGAACACTACTATAAAAGTGTGTAAGCTGGATCAATAAATCTGAGACCAATGATCATCAATAGGATGTGCAAGTCTCCCTTCACCTTCCTCAAGAAAGGGTTTGGCCGCTCTCGTACGAGCGGCGGGGTCTCAGAGCGGGCTGGCTCAGTAGCGGAGCTGCCGAGGGGGGCTCCGAGCCTGCTGGGTCTGAGTCCAGGATGGCAGCCCCGGGCCGGCAAGTGGGGGGAGAGAGAGAGAAGAGAGGGCGAAAGGGACCCGAGGCACACCCCCAGGGTCCCCAAGCTCGTGGCTGTCTGAGAGTTTCCTCCCCCGTTCCTGCTAGAGCAGAATCTGCTCTGCCTGTTCCTGCTAGGGCAGAATCTGCTCTGCCTGTTCCTGCTAGGGCAGGAGCTGCTCTGGTCGGAGTCACTGCAATAAAGATAAGTAAAGAATGAGAAATAACTGAGGAATGTTGAGAAATCACAGTTAAGAAGTGTCAAAAACGATTGGCTACAAATTAGTAGAAGGAAGTGACAAGGCAAAAAGAGGGCAAGCCTGGATTGACCACTGTACTCGCTACTGAGAAGTTCACACACACCTGCTGTGGGCAGCAGCCCCATAGGCAGGGAAGGTGGGGGTATAAGCCATATCAGACCCCTGTTATTCCTTTTTCTTTCACTCATTTGTTGTCTTTTCCCTTTCAGGATGCTGGCAAGATCATGTCACAAATGCTACCGAAAGCACTACAAAGAAAGAAACCAAAGTTCCTCTTTTGTCACCCACACCCATGTCAACAGCCACTGTTATAACCCATCCAAATTAAGTTCCTGTGAGCAAAATGGGAAAATTATTAGACTGCAACAAACTTCTAAAAAAGTAGCAATAGATTTGGAATTGAATGTCCAAATGGAGAGAAATAGATTTGTTTTACATTTAATCATAAAGATATAGTTCAGGAGTCGGTAAAAAAAAAACTAGTAAACAAAAAAGTAAAACCAGCACAGAAATCTAACTCTATATTGACCCCAAATTATATGCTGAATCATTATAATACTCCGAGAAATTATAGAAATTATAACAAATAAAGTTACTCATGCATTGGAATTAATATCAAGTCAGCAAAGCCAAACAAAAACCGTGGTGTGTCAGAAAAGGTTGGCTTTGGACTATTTATTGGCTAAAGAAGGGAGTGTTTGTGGAAAGTTTAATATATCAGATTGTAGAAAATAGATGACAACAGAGATGTTCTTCAGGAAAAAGCAAAAGATATCAGAAAAATAACCCAGGTACCAATCCAAAATTAAAAAACAATGTTAAAACCTAGCTGAAAGGGTAATGTGTTAGAGATAAGATGATAGAAGAAATTAGGATTTTTTCTTTTATGTGTTACAACTGTTTTGATATTTCTTCCTTGTTTAATCCCCTGTTTTATTTGATTGCCAGAATAGTCCAGAGGATGCAAGTATTCAGTCTTGTATTTTTGACGAGATGGAATAAAGCTTTCTAAACTTATGAAAAGTGAGCAGCTGTTTCTCACAGGCTCCATCCCGGCCATCCGGGCACGGAGGAGAGCGCGGGCAGCCGCTCCCTCGGCTGCGATCCCAGCGCAGGGGGCACACGGGGGAAGCCGGCACCAGGAACTCGCCAGAACCCCCCGGCCCTCACCGCGGCCCCTCCGCCCGCAGCGAGCCCCGAGCTGGGGCAGCACCGACCGCGGTCCCACCTGGGCTGGAGCCGCCTCCGAGCTCCTCCATCACCTCGCAGCTCTGGGCTCCGCCGCCGCCGCCGCTCTGCAATGCCCCGAACGCGCCGCCATCGCTCTCGTCCCGGCCAAAAATCCCGGACACGGCCGCTGCCAACGCAATGTAAAGTCGGTATGGGAGCGGCTTTTGCACAAGTGCAATAAAGGATCATAAAGCAATAAAGGACTATAAAGAACCTTTGCCCGCAGTGAAAAGATGGGCGTGCCGTGCCGTGCCCCGTGTACCGCGGGGGAAAGGGGAGGATCGCGGCCCGCCGCTGGTGACACCCCCAGAAGCAGCTACCGGGGGCTGAAGTTCTTCTCCAGGTCCTCCAGGCTGGCTTCCTTTTTCTTAGCGCGGGTTTTCCGGGGTAGGAACCTCCTCTGCCCTCCCGCCTCGTGTAGAATTTGCAGTTCAGACAGATCAAATGAATCCAAATTGTCAGTGATTTCCACCATCTGCTATTTCTCCCCTCTTTTCTTAAATGGATTTGACAGTTCTTCCTTTCCTCCCAAAGAGCTGGAAAGCAAAATGCCCACCTACCCCAAGGCCATCCCCACCACCTTGTTCCTCTTTCTCTCCCCTTTACTTGGCACCACTTTCTCCCTCCTCCTTCTCTCCCTGCCAGCTCCAGCAAAGCCATTTCCCCCACTGGCACCAGCTGCCTCCTGTCCTTCGCTCCCATTTTGCCCACTCTCATCTCCTGGAGCCACTGAGAGTCACCACATTTTTGGGTGTGTTGCCAGGGCTCAGGAGCACCAGGGATTGTAGCATTCTTGATATTTGGTGACATCAGGAGGAACATCAATAAAATTTGTACATTAGGCTTCCAGAGGGCTTTGGCCTATTCAGGAGACTTTTTCAGAGTTCTTTGGGAAGCAGCCCTTGAAAACAAAGGAGTTCAGGAAAGGTGATCTCAGAGATCTTGAGGGTACAGGAACAGACTGTCCCTGTGTGCCCAAAGAGGAGTCCATGAGGCAAACGTCCAGCCTGGACTGGAATGAGGTTTTGAAGGAACTTAAGAATGAAAGGAGGAGGTATCATCATTGGAAGGAGGGTCAGGTTTCTCAGGAAGTATTTAAGGGGGCTGCTAGGGTATGTAGGAAAAAGATTAGGGAGACCAAAGCCCAGTTTGAATTTAATTTAGCATTTTTTGGAAGGGATAATAAAAAAATGTTTTTACAAATATAGTAATGGTAAAATGAAGTGTAAGACCAGCCTTTGTTCTTTTTTGAATGTGGGACTGCACATGAGGAAAATGCAAATATGCTTAACTGTTTCAATATTGGGTCAATAAAGACTATGGACTTTGGACATGGTTAGCATAAAAATTTGATAGCAGGGTGCCTTCTGTTTCCTCAAACAGAAATTTGAGGATTAAATCAAGATTACAAGAAGATTGAATCAAATGGGTTTAGGAAAAAGAAAATTACATTGGACTTCTGCAAACAAGAGATGTTTAAAGTGTCTAAGTTTGTTTATGTGATGATTAACACAATCACTGTAGTAAAACATAACACATCTTCCTAGAGTAAGTATATAAGCATTTGTATCCCACACTAAAATTGGAATCTTTGAGTGTCTCAAATCCTTCACTGTCTCTCCTCATCACCGATACTCAACGCCTTCCTTGCCACAACCTTCAGTGGGAACACAGCTTGTCCTCAGGACAAGTGTCCTCCTGGGCTGGTGGATGGTGTCAGGGAGCAGAATGGGCCCCATGTTATCCAGGAGGAGGCAGCCAGAGAACTGCTGAGCTGCTTGGATGTTCATAAATCTGTGGGCCCAGAGGGGATCCACCCCAGGGGGATGAGGGAGCTGGCAGATGAACTTGGGAAGCTGCTCTCCATCATTTACCACCAGCCCTGGCTCACTGGGGAGGTTCCAGATGGCTGGAAGCTGGCCAGTGTGACACCCATCCACAGCAAGGGTGGGAAGGAGGATCCTGGCAATTCCAGGCCAGTTAGCCTGGCCTCAGTGCCCAGTAAGGTCATGGAGCAGTTCACATTGATTCCAGCAGGCAGCACTTCCAGGATGGCCAGGGTGTCAGAGCAGCCAGCAGGGGTTTAGGAGGGCTGGGGCGTGTGTGACCACCCTGGTCTCCTTCCATGAGCAGGTGACCCTGCTGGAGGGTGCAGGAAAGGCTGTGGATGTGTCTGTCTGGGCTCCAGCAAGGCCTTTGGCAGTGTCTGCCACAGCTCCCTCCTGGAAAAGCTGCAGCCCAGGGCTGGCACAGGAGCACTCTGTGCTGGGCTCAGCCCTGGCTGGATGGGCCAGAGAGTGGTGCTGAGGGTGCTGCATCCAGCTGGGGCCAGGCACCAGGGGTGTCCCTCAGGGCTCTGGGCTGCGGCCAGCTCTGTTCAGTGTTTGCACTGACCCCATGGATAAGGGCATTGAGGCTTTCATTAGTGACTCTGCAGAGGCCTCTGAGCTGGGAGCTGTGTCCATCCGTGGGGAGGTAGGAGGGCTCTGCAGAGAGACCTGGAACTGTGGGATAGATGACCTTGCATTGATGAGAATTCTTTATTAGAAATTACAGTTGTTTTCCACTCCAATTTCCAAGCATAACAGACACATTTCCCCTTTTCAGTCCAAGATGAAATCTTGATGAACACCTTTGTTTCAAAGTCCCTGTCCCCCTGCAGAGAGGCCTGGAGCTTTCCTTTCCCTGTCCCCAGGGCACTGTGAGCTGCCCTCCCCAGCACCAGAGCCACACGTTCCCCTGCCCAGGTGAGGAGTGAAAGGTGCCCTGGACAGAGCACAAGCTGCTGAGGCAGTGGGCTCAGGCTGTTGTGAGTTCCTGCCCCAACAGCCCATGGGAATGCAAGGGGTGAAAAATGCCCGGAGTGCTGAGCACCAGCAGTGACCCTCAATCAACCTTCCCAATGCTCTCCCTCGAGCTCCTCAGGCTCTGGGGAACACAGGGCAGCAAAATGGGCTCAGTTTGGCCCTTGGAGGGTGAGAGGCAAGCAGCAGAATCCAGCCTGGTCTCTCTCTGACCTTTCCTTTAGCACAGGCCTGTGTGTCCCCAGCCCAAAGGCACAGAGGGGGCTCTTTAAACGGTGCCACAATGTCCCCGTGCCCACTGTGTCACTGTCCCACGAGGAGAGAGCCCGGGGGCATCGGGGCCAGGAGAGCTGTGCCAGAGAGCTGTGCCTGAGTGTGCCTGGCCCTGTGTGCCCGAGTGTGCTGTGCCCAGGTGTGAGGGCACATGTCCTGCTCTGCCATGGGCACTGTGTGTGTGTGCTGTGCCCAGGTGTGAGGGCACACGTCCTGCTCTGCCATGGGCACTGTGTGTGTGTGCTGTGCCCAGGAACACAAGCAAGCACAGGCGCACACTCCAGCCACAGAGAGCAGTAGATGAATGAAAGGTAGGAAAGGTGAGTTGTATGGAGTTCTGTTGGGCTTTATTTCAACCACACACGAAAGGGCTGCAGGGACAATTTTAATTGCATTTATTATTAAACAAATCAGAGCAAGAAAGTGAGAAGTATGCCAAATCCTAAAAATCCACCTTGCCCACATTGTTTGGCCCTTCCTGGGCTTAACTTCATCTCCGATTTCCTCCCTCCCTCCTCCCCACACAGTGGCACAGAGGGATGGCTTGTTTTGGTATGAAAGACAGGGATCTGCTAAGGAAGGCAGGAGCCTCCCTGGCAATGGAAAGTGTAAATCTCTCCCCTCTAAATTATTATAATTTTGAAATTAAGAGGCTCTCAGGCAAAGATATGAGAATATTCATACAAGCCTTTATTAGTATAAAAAAGAATAACCAAGTCTAACGCGCGGCGCTGCCCGAGCAGGCCCAGCCCCGCCTCTCTCGCTGCAGTTCCGGGCGCGGCCGGCAGGGGCGCTGTGGGCAGCGGCAGCCGGGTGTGAGCAGGGCAGGGAGAGGCGAGCTCAGGATCCCGGGCACCCGAGCAGGGGGGACAGGGCCCTGCGGCACTGAGGGGTGACACTGAGGGGCCCGTGCAGGGGCTGCTCTCACCAGCACAGGCTCAGCCCACAGCCCCACAGCAGGAGAAGCAGCTCTGGGCTGGGTTGAGGCGGTGGCAGAGAATTCCCTTCCCCAAGCAACATCCTCCTCCAAAGACGAGAGAGAGAAAGAGAGAGAGAGAGCAGCTGAGAGACCCTTCCTCACAGTCAGGTGCCTGACAGCAAAAGTTGGCAAAAAAGTTGCTCAAGACTTGTCAGCGGTTCTTGTTCCTCTTCCAAGGACAATCCGAAAGTGTCACATTCAGACAAGTTCCTGATGATTTCCAAGCTCCCAGGGAGATTTGGATTTCCCATTAGAGCTCATTGTGTCATGAGGGCAATGCACTCACTGCAGGCAGCATCGGTGGCAGGATGGATTGCAGAGACTTTTCCTTTGCAGCCGCAGCCCAGCGCGGGCACTGGGGATGAAGAGGCACTGAGGTGACCCTGAGAGGAAGTGCAAGGCACAGGGTGCAGCTGAGGAAGGACAGCGCTGTGCTGGGCTCAGAGGTGAAGCTGGCACTGCCCAGCGTGGAGAAGGTCCTTTGTGCAGCCCCTGTTACAGGGGAGCTTGGGCCTTCCTGCAGACATACGGCCGCTCATGGGAGCAGTTGTCACTCCTGAATCTCCGGTCAGCCAGGTACACGCACTTGGAATTGCCGAGGACAGGAACCCTGCAGGGAGGAGCAGAGGCAGCGCTGGCTGCCAGGGGAAGCCCTTGTGCCCCTGTGCCCCCAGGCCCTGCCCGGCTCCCCGGCACTCACCGGGAGCTGTAGCTGCTGCCGTCCCCCCAGTGCAGGCGCTCGCCCCGTCTGCGCAGCCCGAGCCAGAAATCGCCGTTCCCGCGGAGGCGGAAGAGCAAATCCTGCCCAGGAGAGAGGAGTGGGAGCTGCCCCGGCCCCTCGGGGGGACACGTGCCCGGGGCTGCCCCCGCACGCCGGGGCTCCTTCCCTGCAAGGCCCCGGCCCAGGGCTGCAGCCCCGGCCCTGCGAGCACCGAGCCCGGCCCAGGAGCGCCCCCAGGCTGCCCTCAGCCACCCCACAGCGCCCGCAGCCCCTCACTCACCATGGCCTCCTCATCCTGGGCAATGGCCAGGGAGGCATTGAGCTCGGAGCACCGTTCCTGACCCTGCTCCCACGTGCTGTAATCCCGTGAGAAGCCGTAGCAGACACCCTTGTACCCAACCCAGCCATGGGGACAGCCCAGAACCGACAGCGGAGTGGCAGTTGTGTCTGGAACCTGTATTGCTGCAGGGGGAAGAGGAGAAGCTCTGAGGATTCCCCTGTGCAGGGAGCAGGGAGCCCGCTCTGCCCCGAGGGGCTGGGCCCACGCTGCTGCCCCTCCCTTACCTGCCGGCACAGCCAAGGCCGCCCCCAAAGCCAGCACCAGCACCAGGAGCAGCAGAATCAGCACCGCCGTGCCCACGGGATGGCACCTGAACCGTTCACCTGGAGCAGGAAAGAGCTGCTGGCTGCCAGAAGCAGAGCCGGCCCCGCAATCTGCTCAGCCCATGGCCAGGGAGCAGAGCAGGGAGCCCTGAGGCAGTGTGGGCCTCCCTCAGCTGGCATCCAGAGAGCCAAGAGCCTGGCCACAGGCAGGGACACAGCTGTGGGCACAGGCAGGGACACAGCTGTGGGCACAGGCTGCAGCAGGAGAACTGCACAGCCTTGGGGGCAGCTGGGGCTCTTGCTTCCAGCCACGGATGGGGCCCAGCAGAGCACGAGGCCTCTTCCAGGCACTGGGAAGAGGATCCCTGGCACCCGAGCAAGGGGGACAGACCTGCCAGCCCTGGCCTTGGGAGGGTACACGGGCCCCAGCCTAGAGGGCACAGGGGTGGCCCTGTACTCACCCAGCAATCTTCTGCGGGTCTATTTGTGTTCATTGCCCGTTGCTGCTGTGCCTTGAGGATCCAGCCCTCCCCCCCCCACTAGTGCAGAATCCATTCTCCACATCTGCACTCGCTGCACTCTCACAAGTGGCATCCCCCTGCTTATGCCAAGAGGCTTCTTGGGCTCCAGGCAAGTGTGGAACCGCGGCTGCTGGTCCCTCCTGGGGATGCTGGGGCTCATTTGCAGCTCCAGGAAAGGAGCAGGATTCACTCTCTTCAAGTTCACGGCCAGAATCGCTGTTTCTGGAAGAAACACTATTTCGCTTCAGATCCATCAGGAGTGCTGCTGGCAGATCCTTTGGGAGCTCGGCCTCGGGAACAGCTTTGCAGCCGCGCTGATGGCACCCTGAAAGGGACACGATGAGAGGTCGCTGCTGGTGCCGGCCGTGCGGGGGCTCAGGAGGGCGGTGGCAGCTGTGGCTGCGCTGTCGCCGCTGCCCAGAGGTGCGGCAGCAGGTGCGGAGACAAGCGCAGCCTCCGGGAGCTCTGCGGCGGCCGCAGCCGCGGTCCCTGTGGCTCTGCAGCCGCTGCAGCCCAGCTCCGTGCCGGGCCGGGCGCTGAGAGCGCCTGCGAGCTGCCGGCTGCTGCTGGCCCGGGGCAGCTGCGGTTCGGAGTCCGCCTGCCGAGGGGCGAGAAGCAGCAGCCCCGGGCTGCTCACCATTGTGCCCCGCATGATTCCCTGCCCCGGCGCCTCGGAGCCCGGGCACACCGAGCGCCGGCACGGCCGCCGCGGCTCCTGCCTGGGCACACGGAGCGGCTCCCGGCACAGAGCGCAGCGCCGAGAAGCCTCGGCCCCGGAGCAGCCAGGATGCGCCGCTTTGCGCCCGCACTCGGCGCCTGCAGCGCTTTGGGCTCTGAGGCACTGGGTTCAAGTTCATGCCGTGCCAGCCCCGAGCCGGGCACGGACACCTCCCGCCCGAGCAGCGGCCCCGAGCCCGGTGCCGCACGGGCGGGAACGGTGCCGGGCACGGAGCAGCCGCTTCCGTCCTAGCGAGAGCAGCCGCGGTGAGCCATCGCTGCCGCGGCACCGGCTCCATGCCGGCCATCCGGGCAAGGAGGAGAGCGCGGGCAGCCGCTCCCTGGGCTGCGATCCCAGCGCAGGGGGCACACGGGGGACGCCGGCACCAGGAACTCGCCAGAATCCCCCGGCCCTCAGCGCTGCCCCCTCCGCCCGCAGCGAGCCCCGAGCTGGGGCAGCACCGACCGCGGTCCCACCTGGGCTGGAGCCGCCTCCGAGCTCTGCCGCCGCCTCGCTGGGGTCCGGGTCAAATGCAGGAACGCGGCCAATTATGGCGCGGCCCTTTTGCTCCCGGCCCCGCCCCGGCCCCTCTCCCCAGCGCTCCCCGCTGCATTTTCCAGCATCGGTTCCTTCTCCTTTCTGGCGCCTCCCGTCGCTCCCGACCCGGATTTGGGGACCTGAACCCTTTGGCTTGGCTGAGCTCATTGGAAAATCCAACGGCTGCCCCGCATCATCCTGAGCCCACGCTAGGTCCCCGCTCGGCTTTGCCCTCGCTGCCGCCGGCGCTTTCCCCGCTCCCGGGGCTCGGCTGTGCCCGGCGGCTCCGCTTGGCCCCGGGCGAACTCACTCCCCCCGTGGCTCCCCAGCCCTGCGGCGGGGCGAACACCCGGCATTTGCCGAAGGGCTCTGACTGCCCCTGGGCACTGAAGCCTCATAGAACGTGTGAAGAATGCCTTAAAAATGTGTTGAAATGTTTTTTTTAAAGTTAATCTTGAGTTTTTCGTGAATTCTGATTTCTCTGAGGATTGTTACTGGAGATATTCAAAGCGGTAAATGCAGTGCCTTGTCATTATTATCATGTCCAGTACAACACAATCGAATTTCTTTAACAGAAATGCTGATAACATTTACCATATGGTATTACACTAACTACAATATCGAGAAGCTCCCGGTTTGTTAGACAGTTTGCCAAATTCTACATTGTTGTTTCTTTCGGTACAATTGCACTTTAAAAAGTCTTAGTAAATCTCTGGTTCCTTAAAATTTGTGGCTACCATGAGTTTTCCTCGATCTTAAATTACATAGGGTCAAAGTATTTGTCACACTTTTCTAATCCCTCCAGTAAATCCATCAGGCCACTATTTCAGCATGCTTGGTTCACATTTTCAGCACCTTTTGATATTAATAGCAGCAGACTAAGCTACATATTGTAGTACCCAGAATTTTTATGGATATTGATTGTCAGTTTGGTTCTGTTTTTTTTTTTTTAATTTGATTTTAGTGTTCGTAAGACTAGGCAAAGCTATGTCTGAGTAATGTTAAACTATGTTTTATAACTCAATTGAGTTAATTTTGTTAAGAGTCATTTACGTTGAGGTGGATTTCTGTCAGGTTTGAGTGTTGCTGAGTTGGGATGAGATCAAGTTTCAGTCTCCTTCATTTTAGGCCATTTCATGTTATATTCCAGTTTTATTAAGATCAGCTTTTACTCGGTATTAGAGATGTAACTTAAATTCTCTTAAGTGTACCTCTAATTCTACTGTGGTGACATTGAATTACATTGCAATTAATTTTAGGCCCTAAGTTCATTTTGTTTAAATATGTTTCTTCACATTGCAAGATGTGGTTATTTTCTTCGGGAGATAAGACAGATCCCAGTGAGGCAGCTGTGATGAAACACTGATAAACACCTGCTTTTGGACAGAAGAAGATACAGTTTGTTGGGCCCTTGATCCTCTCACAGATTGCACAGGTGTCAGTGCTGCACTGCCTGACAGGATCATTGATTGTGATCTCTTCTGGTTTATCTCCCACAGATAACACAGGAGAGTGGGTGGTTGTTCCACATTATGGCTGTTATCCATTGTCAGCTGTTCAGTGTTTCGTTGCTGTGGATACAGGAATGCTGGAAAAATATTGTCTCCAATTCCTGAGACAGTCACTGCTGATAGATTGGTTCCATCATGTGAATTCACTCATTTTTATAACAGGCATTATTCATAAGACTCCCTTACCTTATTTATAACTGGCTTTTCATGAACTTTGACATATCTTTGTGTGACTATCTACAAGACATGGTGTCACTTTGGGATCTCTCTTGTTTGTTCTGCAGCTGCAGATGCATCTCTTTGAACAGGTGTTACAGGGCTTGCAAGGGTTGCAGGGTGAAGAGAGAGACGAGGATGTTGAATCCATGTTCAGAAGGCTTGATTTATTATTTTATGAGATATACTACATTATTTCTATACTAAAAAGAATAGAGAGAAAAGTTCTCCGAAGCTAGCTAAGCTAAGAAGAGAAAAGGAAGGAATAACAAAGTTTTGTGTGCAGGCAGAAAGCAAGAACAGCTCTGCTGTGAGTGATCAATAAATCCAAACATCCACAGGAGACCAATCACGAATCCACCTGTTACATTCCACAGCAGCAAATAACCATTGTTTACATTTGTTGCTGAGGCCACAGCTTATCAGAAGGGAGAAAAATCCTAAAGAAAGGATTTTTCACAAAAGATGTCTATGACAAACAGGCTGTATGCAGCCGTTCCCTGCACTGCCTGCTCAGCCTTTAGTCCCTTCTCTTGTTCCAGCAGGGTTGCTGTGCCTTGACCCAGGGCTGTCTCATGATTTTCCTGTGTTTTCATAGTTCCAGGATGAGATCTCTGGGCTCTGTCAAAAGCCTCATCTGAGCTGAGGTCCTGTGGTCTTTCCTGACCCTTTTGTGCCACATCCTCATGGCACAGGGCTGTGACCTGCTGAGGGCAAGGCTGCTCCTGCTCTGTGGCAATCAGACACAGCCCCAGGTATTCTCACAGGAGCCCTCCAGCAGTTTGCTGTGTTTGGGGCATCTCATAGCTGCTATTATTGAGAGATTTGTTTTTGAGGTATGTGAGGGAGACCCTCCCACTGAGGGACTGGGCTCTGGCCAGGCCCTGGCTCTACCTGATCGGAAAATTGCCAACAAGCCCAGATATTTTCTGCCTCAAAACTATATTCAAGTCTCTTGGACTTGGCAATTTGACCCTATACCAATAGCTGGATCAAAATCAGTTGAACTTAAACCTAAGATGCTGCGAATTGAGGTACAGCTCCCTAAAAGCAGAGAGGACGCTGTTATCCCTGTAGATTAATTACACTGAATAAAATTAAATACAACAAGAGTAAACGAGCCGAGTAAGTCAGAACTGACCCAACTCTTGGGTCAGGGGATAAGAGCCGGTTACAGGGTCTTATTTAATTGCGTTCTGTCCCACCAGTGTCGGGCCAGGACCGGTGCTCAGGAATGCCGGGAATATTCTCCCATAGGGGACAGGGGGTGACCGGGCCGTCCCGGGGCCCTGCTCGGTACTGGGGGCAGCGCGGGCGGCAGGCCCGGGAGCGGGGCCGGGGGGATCGCGACCGGGACCGCGCTGGGGCTCGGGGCCGCGCCAGCACCGGGGCAGCGGCGGCCACTCCCGGCTGCACCGGTTTCCGCGCGTATCGCGATATCACCCTCAGCGCCGCCACCCCGCCGCCGCCATCGCGCCGCTCCTCCCCGGGGGCGGAGCGCTTTGGGCCCCGGCGCGATGGAGGCGCTGCGGCGGCCGGCGCTGCCCGAGGACGCGGTGCGCTCTCGCCTGTTCGCGGCGGCGGGCCCGGGCGGCGAGGCGCTGCTGCGGCGCTGCGCTGAGCTGGCCCTGGTGCGCTTGGCCCCGCTCCTGGCCGCCTGCGTGTGGCAGCGGCAGCCGTTCCGCCTGCGCTACGTGCCGGGCCGCGGTGAGCCGGGAGCGGGCCGGGAGGCGCGGCGGGAGGAGCGCCCGGAGCCGGGGGGACTGGGAGGGGGACCTGGCGGCCGGGAAGCGGGAGAGTGTGAGGGGGATCTGGCGGCGGGGAAGCGGGGGTGTATGAGGGGGATCCGGGAGCGTGTGAGGGGAAAGCGGGGTTGTGTGAGGGGGATCTGGAGGTCGTAATCGAGGAGCATCTGAAGGGGAACCCGGGAGCGTGTGAGGGGGACCCGGCGGCCGGGAACCGAGGGCATGTGAGGGAGAATCGGGAGAGTGTGAGGGACACCTGGCGGCCGGAATCGGAATCTTTTGAGGGTAATCCGGCGTCCGGGAACCGGCAGTGTGTGAGGGGGAGCTGGGCGGTGTGAGGAAGACCCGGTGGCCGGGAACCCGGAGCCTGTGAGGGGGACCCGGCGGGCTCGAACCGGGAACGAGGGAGGGAGAACCGAGGCCATGTGATGGGCACACGGCGCCGAGAATCGGGATCTTTGGAGGAGAGACCGACGGCCGGGAACCGAGGAGTGTGAGGGGACCCGGCGGGCTGGAACCGGGAGCGTGTGAGGGGAGTCCCGGCGGCTTCCCCGACTCTCGGTGTCACAGCACGGGTTAACCCAGTGAGGCATCTGGTGCCGCCTCCCTGCTGCAGCCGGGCCGTCCCCGAGCACAGGACACAAGATTCTGTCAGCAGGGTCTGGGATATCCGCAGTGAGGGAGACTCCGCAGCCCGTGTGGACAATCTGTTCCCGGGCACGGCGTTGCTGAGGCGCCTCTCCTCTCTGTGCCCCGTGCAGGCGAGATCCCGGCGCACTTGGGCGGCACCGCGGTGTTCGGGGATAACGTGGAGGATGAGTGGTTCATTGTGTAGCTGCTGCGGGAGATGAGCAGGGAGTTGCCGGGGCTGGCAGCCAGGTAAGGCGGGTGCTGCTGAGCTGCTTTAGTGGGAGGGCTGCCAGGGGGCAGTGCCTGTGCTCTGAAGGTCCTGTCTTACCACTGCCCATCCTTGGAGCTGTTTCCCCATCCCAGACACGGTGGAAGTGTCCAAGGGCAGGTTGGATGGGGCTTGGAGCAGCCTGGGCTAGTGGAAGGTGTGCCTGGCTGTGACAAGGGTGTTGGAACCAGGTGTTGATCCATAAGGTCCCATCTAACCTAAGCCTTTCTATGGGTTTATGAATATTAAAAAAAAACCCCAGCAGACATGGATTCAGAAGTGTCCCTGAGGATAGGGAATGCTCAGGGCTGGAGAGTTGCTGTCTCTGTAAGGACACAAGCTTTGTCTAGTACAGGTGAAATAATGAGCAGACACCTTCACCCGAATATGGATGGCTGCTAATGGCAATGAATTAAAATGGAAATAATTTATTTGGTCATTAGCAAAAAATTGTTCAATTATTTTCCCCTACTCCAAGATTCTTAAAAGGGCTTGAACACAACACTAAAATGGATTGCAAGTGTGTACTTGGAGCGGCAGCCTCATACTTTGTTATTGTTTGAGGGAAAAGAGTGAGGGAGTTGAGAACGTTGCATTCAGGGCTTTTCTTAGGATCAGGAAACAGCAGAGGTCGCCTGTAGCACCTGAAATGCTGCTTTTTAATATCTGGGATGTTCTGAGGCACTTAGGATATCTTGATTCTCCTGAAGCACTTCTCTAGTTGAAGAGAAGCGTGGTGTTATTGTTGTTAAGGAAACAAGATATATTTGATGAAACGTGTTGCAATTCAAATGGGGATTTTCCAGAATATCAAAGATTTTTCCTAATGTATTTAGCATGAGTAAAGTTTATATTTGCTTGGGGATTTCAATTTGGAACAAACGTTGTATAGCCTGAAAAGCAATTTATCAGAAAAATCTTTCTAAGATATATTTTGAATGCAGTCTCAGGCACTGCCTGTAATATGGGTGCCTTCAAAGGCACTCTGGTGACCTGGAGGGAGTTTGCTGGCTGTCCCCAGCCCAGTCCCGCTGCAGGGAGTGTTTGTTTCTGCTCTGGCTGTTGCAGGTGACTTTCACTCGGTGTTTGTATGCACAGCTGGTGCAGCAGCAGTTTGTTCCAGACAGACGCAGTGGATACACCCTGCCCGCCCCAGCTCATCCTCAGTACAGAGCCTGCGAGCTGGGCATGAAGCTGGGAATGATTCCTGGGGCATTTTGGCCTTGGCTCATGCATGTGCAGGGAATGGGTCCTTGTCTGGAGGTTGCCTGCTTGTCCAGAGAAATGTGAGCAAAGTCTGTCACACCTTGAGAACCTCTTGTTGTTGCATCTTTTGTCTGCAGGCTCATGGCTTTGAAATGTTGTGCTCCAAGAGCAGCAAAGTGGCTCCTGATGCCAAGAGAAACGTGTTAAGGGGTCCTCTGTGGGAGAGATTCCTCAGGAGCTTGAAGGAGAAGGATTATTTCAAGGTCTGTGATTATTTCAGTGTCTGTGGCTTTTAAACATTCCAGGGAAAATACATTTTAACCCTTGAACTTGTGTGAGGAGTTGCAGTGGGGCCAGAGCTTGAATCCTTATCTGGTGTGAAATGAAGTAATGTGTTTAAATGTGCAGTTTGTTCCCCTTTGAAAGGAATTTATTTTGGAAATTAAAAAGGAAAAAGCAAGATGTGGGGATTGATTCATTTATCTAAAGCAAGGGGAGAAATACACTTGAGTGAAGAAAACCCCCATATGTGATTGTGTGAGGTGTGACTGATTTCACTGATTTCCATTTCATTTCCATCCCTCTTTCAATATTCTTCAAGATCCATACATAACCCCATAGACCTATCTGGGCCCATGCAAGTGTAATTTCTATGTGTGTGTGGTTTTTGGGACTTCTGGGGGTTTTGGTGAGGTTTTCTGGGGTTTTTTTGTGTTTTTATTTTAAGATGCCTTTGACTACTTTTTTGATGTTAATAAATGGGACATAAATTGACTACTTGTTTGAAGGTTATAAAGTTGGACAACTTTATTGAGATTCTTAGGTTAATATCCTTTAATATGCTTCAAATACAGGAGTGCCCCTTTGCTGTATTGAGTTCAAAGTGTTCATGGCCAAGAGGTTTTAGTTGTTCTGGTTCTCTCAGCATTTCTGTGTGACCAACAGTCACCCTTAGGAAGCCTGGAATTGTTTGGGTTCATGCCTGTGACTTGCATTCAGTAGGGAGAAATGGAAGGATCAGCCAAGTACCTGGAGCTGTTGCACATGGCAGAAGATCACTTCCAGCAATCTGTTGCAGTGCCAGAAAGGTGAGAGCTGCTTGAAATTCATGAGTGTCATATACCCTACAAATCCTGTAAGTGACCTTTGAAATCCTTGTCACAAACACCTGAACCCTTTTCTCCACTGCACATTGAACATGGGAGCTGTGGCCAGGACAGACAAGTACTAATTCCTCTGGAATGCTCCACTGGGAGAAGTTCTGGCTTGAGTAACTTTTTTATCTTGGTTTTGTGAAATGCTGAGCTCTTCCAAGTGGATTCCAAGTGGTGACTGCAATGCAATTTTTGCTTGGTTGACTGTAGAAAGTGTCCCAGTGCTTGAAAAGCATTGCCAGTGAATAATGAATACAGGGTAATCTGTCTCCTTTGCTCAAGGAGCTGGCTGTGGATTTCTCTGGAAGATCAAATCCAAAAAGTAAATCACTACAGAAATATCTGAGGCTTTGCCAGCCCATAGTATCTTGACTGTTATTGTTTTGAGTTTCCAGTCTGTGCTGGTTGGAATCAGGTAATCTTAATATTTACCAGGCAAATTAAATGTAAAGGAAAAGAGCCTTGGCCAATGCTCTGTGTAGTGCTCTGGTACTTCCCCCAGATTCATTTCCCTTTTTCCCTTTTTGATGTGTTTGCACGGAAGGAAAAATGAAGAATTCAAGTGAAAACCTGAATGCAGAGCATGTGATCCCATTGAATCCATTTCAGTAAATTGATTTTGGTTTTTGTTCCAGCTGTGATGAAGTGAGCCCAGGTGATGAAATCCTGGCACTACTACAGACAACCCCCATTGATCTGAAGGAATTGGAGAGAGAAGCAGCTTGTCTTCCTGCAGAGGATGGTGAGCTGGATGGGGGAATTATTCCTATTACAGATGGTTATTTGTGGGGGGAGAGGGGCAATGCTGACAGCTGTGAAGGGAGAGCAAATCCAGCCTTCCTCAAGACTAAACACTGGGTTGGCTCTCCCAGTTTAGAGTGAGCCTTTCTTCCTCCATTGAGTGGCCAAAGGCTTCCCAGTGACTGAATGGTCTCTCTGAGTTTGAGCTCTGCAAAGCAGAGTTTGTAAGTAGTGACAAGAAATCTGCACTCAGTTCTTCTCAGCCTCTCTGTGCCTTTGCTGTGTGTGAGCCAGGACCAGCACAAGAGCTGAACTGCAGAACTGAGCTGCAGGATGGTTGCAGTCCTGTCAGTCAGCTGGTTTGGGCCTGTGGGCCAGCAGGCTTGTGCAGAGTAACAGATCTGTGCTGTGTCCTTTCAGATGACAGCTGGCTGGATATGACACCAGGTGCTCTGGATCAGATGCTGAAGGAGACAAGAAATGAGTCCCTTCCTTCCCCAAATGAGGAGGAGCAAAACTATGGCTTGGAAACAGTTGCTGAGAGCATGAAGGCTTTTGTGTGCAAAGTGTCCACGCAGGAAGGAGCAGAAATGCCATGGTAGTAGCACCTGGAGTTTGGCTCTGGTGTGGAATGTTGCACTGTGCTGCAGCCCTGTGCTTGGTTCTGTGATGCAGAGAATCAGAGTTTGAAGGTGCTGTGCTGAGCAGGGCCTGAAGCAAAGGCAGAGCAGTGAACCTGTACTTGCTTTAAATCAGCTTGGTGCCACTCTGGCACTGGTGCAGGTTCAAGTGCTGCAAGCTGAGCTGCTCTCTGTCCCTCAGTTGGATTTTGTGGTCTTCAAATTTCTGCTCTTTTATGCCAAGAATTCTTCCACTCACTGTTTGATGTCTCATCCATACAGGCTTCAGACTTCTGAGGACTTTTAAATTCAAATGTCCCAACTTCAGTCCTGGCTTGATAGAAAATAATATGGCTTGAGCCTGTGTCAGGCTTAGGCAAGCATAGAAGCTTCATTTCTTTAAAAATATTTTTATATTTCAGGTCATCTGATGAATCCCAAGTTACCTTTGATGTGGATTCTTTTACAAAAGCTCTGGACAGAATTTTAGGTGAGATTGCTTCTTTCTTTGAAACAAATGCCAGCACTGATTTCTTTGCTGTTGTACTGACACCAAATCATGTGCAGGGGCAGACTCGGAGGAGCTGGATTCTGATGATGTGGATGAAGAGGAGGAGTGTGGTTTCTCAGCTGAGGATGATGAAGAGCTGGATGCTGGGAATGGAAGGCAGGAGCAGAAGGTGTCTCCTGAGGAGCTCGTGGGCAGTCTCAAGGCGTACATGGAGGAGATGGACCGTGAGCTGGCACAGAGCAACGTTGGGAAAAGTTTCAGCAGCCACAAGAGAGGGGTGAGTGTGCCTTGAGCTCTGATTTGCAGCAGTAATTTCCAAGCAGGAAATGTGCTGCAAGTGGCCATTCTGAGTAATGGGATTGGAACCTTCCCACGTGCAAGCAAAGTGTGCTGGACCTGCACCATCATACCTTTTTTATAAACTGAAACTTAGCTAAGCTTGGAATTTGCCCATCTTTTCCAAGGCTTAGTTTTAGTTTGTTCATCTTTTCCCGGGTTTTAGTAGTAGGGCAAGCAGCTGCAGCTTCATTTGTGAGTTCCTGTAGTGTGAGGTTTCTCGGCTGTTTATGCTTGTAAGGTTTTCTGTGAGCTGATCCCCCCCGAAAGGGTTGGTGGGGGGTGCCCATGCAGCGAACGCCACTTGTCAGGTTTTCTGTGTTGTTCAGGCTGTTTAGGTGTTCTGGAATTCTCAGGGATGCCCTTTGCTCGGTTTCAGCTGGCATGAGCATTTGGTGTCTGAATTCCTGTCTGTCAGGACTCAGGAGTGTACTGGACTTTGTTGGCTGCACAATTGTTGTTTCTTTTCTCCTGTGGTTTGCCTTTTTTTTTTTTCCCCTTAAATCTGCTCATGCAATTTGATAAAGCTTTCTCTTTGTACTCCCTGCAGGCAAGTTCTGTTGGAGCAGCCCCATGTGAGAGTGCTGGCCCTGACTGTGGAGCTGAGGCTGCTGAGCTGGCAGCCCTGGATGTGGACATGAACCTGGTGGCAAAGCTGCTCGAGTCCTACAGTGCCCAGGCTGGCCTGGCAGGACCCACCTCGAGCATTTTACAGAGCCTGGGGGTGAATTTACCTGAGAGCACAGAGCTCACTGGCAGCTGAGCAAGGCAGGGAGAGCCTTGGCACCAGACATGGCTGCTGGGGAGATGGAGCACAGACACACGAGCAGGATGGGGGAGAAGAGGCCAAAGGTTTGAATTTGGAGCATTCTGTTCATTATGTGTCACTCCAGCAGAGTGAATTTACCTGCAAAAGCTTCTGTTTGCACACTGTCTTGGGTGGAAATGAGATTTTCCCAGTGCTGACACAATTTCAGAAAACTGAAAAATTATGTCAAATGAATGACCGAAATCTCTGCCCATTTTCTTTTATTACAACACCTCTCTCCCATTTTTCCTTTCAGTGATCCAATTTGCCACATTTCTAAAATGTCCTTTTACCCATTGCTGAGTGGGTTTAATATGTGGGGAGCAGTTCTTGTTCTGAAAATGCTGCTGCCTTCAGGGGCAGGTGGGGAAATACCACACTGCAGGAAGAGTAATTGGATCAAATGTGTAAATATTGGCCAGAAGTATTTTTAAATTTTATTTCAATAAAATCAAAAATAAAACGTGATTACTGAAATTTTTTGAAGATATGCATAACTTCCTCAGTTCTTGGAGTAAAAGTATTTTTGTAATTGTTCATTTTCTGAATGAATTCCATTACTGCTGAATGTTGATATACAGGTACTGCTGGCATGATGTGAGCCCAGACTGAGCAGTTTGGGGTTTTTTCAGTGAAAAGTGGCTGGAAGGCATGCAGCATGATGCTTTCATGTGGGATGAAAAATCTATTTTAAATATGAGAATTTAGGTTTCAACGGGTTAAATTTGCAATAAAATAGATACAAATTCTTGATACACAGACACCAACAGTGCAGTCCTGCTGTGTCCAAATCAGCTTCTTAATTTCTCTTTATTTCATTTTCATTCAGCAATTAATGAGCTGTCCTGCACTGATGTTGTGTAATTCACTTTGTCAGCAGTTCAGGGAGAGCACTGGCAGGTTGGACAGGGATTAGAGATGGACAGCAAGAGCTGGGAAGTGTGAAGAAGGTTCTGCTAAATTTCAAGGAATTTCGACTGCTGAGAGGTGAGAGACTGAGACAAATCTGTGGTGGAAAAATGGGGTTAACAGAGGTTTTTTAATTGAGACAAGGCTAATGAGCAGTTAGTGGTGGAAAACAGAGGTACTTGAACCTTGGGAAGGGTTGGTGTTTGACCAGGAAAGGTAATTTACACTGAAAATACATAAAATTCTCTACTGATGAGTAGCTAGATCAAGTTTAGATACTTTAAAGCATAATTAAGTTGAAGAACATGATCACATTGAACTGCTCTGTGGCCTGTGCTATAGAAGAGGTCCAAATAGATGGAGGGACTCCCTTAGTGCATGAGGAGAACTCCTAAGCTGGGTTCAGAACAAAGCTGCTCTTTTGCAAACACTCCAGCTGCTGTTGCTGCTTGTATAATCTGACTTTTCCATCAGTGGGGCTGGGATTTCTCTGGGGCTCTGCTCATCCCAACTCTTTCCATTTGTTCAGCAGCTTCCCAGGGGAGCCCTGCAGGGCTCTGGGAGTGCTCCCAGCAGAGTTTGCCATGGCAGAAGAAGCATTTCCATGCTGCCTCTTCCTCTGCTTTGAGGTAACACACCAGGCATCTCCACTTTTAATTCTGAGAGTGTTTTTAGTGAAGGAAGCCCGATGGAATTAATTAGGGAAGGAAAATGGTGTGTGGTTCCCTTTCAATGGATTTCTGTCCAAGTGTATTCTAGAGTTGTTTAACTGGTTAATTTTCCCTTATTGTCTGTGTTTCACCTGGGGGAATCCCCATTCACCTGCAATGTTGAGGGGATCAATGGAAAGGAACCCTGCCTTGGCCATTATTTCAGGGCTATCAATGGATGAGGAATCCCCATTTTCTTGGTGAAACAGATCAGGGAACACCCTTTGTGATGGGATTCTATAGATTTGAAATGAGAACAAACAATTTTCAATTTTCATCCTCTTTAAGTTTAAATTGACAAGGAATCTTTATTGTCCCTTATTTTTTAGAGTTTAAATTGGTAGAAACCCCCACTGATTTCATTGAGGGATTGATATTGAGGGTTAAAAAAAGGGCTGGATAAAAAAGGTGGCACTGAAAGGTAAGAAAAAAAAAAGTGTAAAAAACATTTGCAGAAAAGGGTGGGAAATCAAAGTAGGAAAAATAGGTGGCAAGAAAGGGCAGAATAAAAAAATGAGGCGGAAAAAAAGTGCCAAAAAATTGGGAAAAAAGGCATCAAAAAAAGGGGGGAAGAAGGGACAGGTAAAAAGCGGGAAAAAATAGGACAAATAAGGGGGAAAAATGGCAGCAGGAAAAGGGGGGAAGAGTGAAAAAGTTGAGATGGCATAATGGTGTAAAGGTGGCATTTAGGAAGCAGGAAAGCTCTAGAAAGGTGAGGAGAAAAGGCTGTGAAACATGAGAAGAAAAAGGATGGGAAATATGAGGGGAAAAGAGCGGGAGTCCCAGAGACACCCCCAGAGCTCAGACCCCTTCCCCAATGCCACAGACACCCCCAGGTACCCCCAAGAGAGCCCCTGCAAACCCCACAGACCCCTGGGCCTGGATTCCTGCAGGAACACTGGGGAACAACTGGGCTCCTTGCAGCGGGATGGAAACAAGGGCCAGGGCTGGGAATGTGTGCCCACTGTGCTGCCAGGCTGGCAATCAGCTGGGTGGGGCCGTGCCATGGCAAAGGCTCCTGAACAGCTGCCAGGTTTGTGGGCTGCAGCTGGAGCTGAGAAGCAAAGGGATTAGTCCAGGCAGGAGAAGATCCCATCGTGGGGCACTGCTGCAAAGTGGGCATGTTTGGAACAGAGCCTCTCCTTCAGCAGGCCAACGCTGCCAGATGGAAATTGCCAAGGGCACGAGGCTGGCAAGTGAAGAGCAGAGCTGCTGTGAAGGGAAAGCTCAGTTCATTCAGAGAGATCACACAGGTCACTTGTGCACTGTTACAGGTAGGAAGCAGAAAATGAGAGATTTCCAGGAAAACCTTTGTAGTTTGGTGGGGAAAAGGAGTCGTGATACCCAATGGCTGTAGGGATGGTGATCCAAAGTAGTTCTGAGCCGGCTTCCTTTATTTTTTAATTGGTGAGGGTTATTAACCTTACCTGCAGTTATAAGGCCAAACAGTTTTGGAATCTATTCTAGTTTAATCTAGCTGTCCTCCATGCTGCATACTCACAGCAGCCATATTGAACTGTGTGATGTGTGAATTTGCTTGTGTCCCTATCCCAAATGTCATCCCTTCCTGGGTTTTCAGCTTCTTTTTAACATGCTAGTAAATCTTCTGCATCCCTCTGCAGTATTTCCATGGGTAAACCCACTGAAGAGCACAAGCTAAAGGATGCTATCTCCAGCTGAGCACAGGGAGCAGTGGGAAAGGATGTTCTATCAGCATTTTCTGTCCCTGTGCTGATACTGTTCTCCCTGGGAGGGAGCTGGGAAATCCCTATTTGTGCTGCTGTGCTCTTCCTGATGTTTGTCACAGCTGATGCCAACCCCAGTTTTCCCCCTGTAACGATGATTCTGGACATGTCTGAGTGTACCTGCTGGCCTTGGAAATGCCACTGATGGTTATTGAGGAGAAGGCAAGTCCCAGCATTTCTGTGTGGGAACAGAAACGTGTGGCCGTCCCTCAGTGCAGCTCTGTCAGTGACAGCAGTCAGTGGCCATTCCTGGTGCAGTTGTGTTATCATTTTTTCTTATACCATTCTATTTTATTCCCTTCACACTTCCCACCCTTTTATGTGCTTTACTTTTTAACCAGCACTGTCCCAATGGTCCCTGGGCGCAGCTCCTTTAGAGAACAGGGCCCGTCCCAACAGGCGGCTGCTGCAGCCAGGGCAGGGGCAGGGCAAGGCAGAACACAACACTGGTGGTGCTCAGAGAGTGTTGGCTTTTGCAGTGCAGGCAGATCAAATGAATCCAAATTGTCACAGATGTCCACCACCTTCTACTTGGCCCCTCTTTTCCTGCATGGATTTGACAGCTCTTTTGTTTCCTCCCATAGAGCTGGAAAGCAAAATGCCCACCTGCCCCATGGCCATCCCCACCACCTTGTCTCTCTTTCTCTCCCCTTTACTTGGCACCACTTTCTCCCTCCTCCTCCTGTCCCTGCCAGCTCCAGCAAAGCCATTTCCCCCACTGGCACCAGCTGCCTCCTGTCCCTCGCTCCCATTTTGCCCACTCTGAACTCCTGGAGCCGCCTGCCCGCGGAGCCGCAGCCGCCGTGGGGCCGGGCAATGGTGCAGGGAATGCTGGCAGGGATTCTGGGGCTGGGCTGGGCCAGGCCAGGTGCCCGGGGCCAGCAAAAGCGCTCTGAGCCTCTGCTCCTGCCCCTGGGCAGGCAACAGAACACAGCAGGAAAGGCTCGGGGCTCTCAAGGAAGGCAGCCAGAGATCTCTCACCCAACATGGGCATAAGAAGCTTGGAGTGGGGCCATTAATTTCCATTGAATGTATCATGAAAGAAATCCCAGCAAGGGAGTGAGCAGACTGCCAAATCCTAAAAATGCACCTTCTCCACACTGTTCTCTCCTTCCTGGGCTTCACTTTATCCACAATTCCCTCCCTCCCTCCTCCCCACACAGTGACACAGGGGGGCAGGGGCTACAGACACATCATGTCACTGCTTCCTCCTCAGGGAGACAAATCTGCCGTACTTTGTTATCATCTTATGACAGGGGTTCCATACTGTTGTCTCCTTATCACAGATGTTTCACACTTTCTTGGTGTTTTCTCCTGGGCAGCTCCTCAGAGCACTGACTCTTCATTGTTGACAAAGCAGCCAACTGACTCCAGTTCCCTTCTCAACCTGCCAGCCCACTCTTTTATAGCACTCTTCTTCTCATTGGTTACAGCTGTGGCCTGTTAAAATCAGGCCTGTTCCTAATCTTTGCTAATTGGCCCAGCTGCAACTCCTTAGGGGCAAGATTACTTTCTACACCATCTTTATTTTCTTATGTTCTATCCCCCTACACTGCTCCAGCCTGGGATTCCTCCCACAGGAGGACAGTCAGATCCTTTGTGACAGTGTCCTGGTTCAGGGCAAATTTGGGCTGCACTAGGAAAGCAGATTATTTGGCCCCTCCCTGCAACCAATCTGGGAGAAAATACCTCCTTGGAGAAAAGTGGAAAAAAACTATTTATTAAACAATAAAACCCCTTGCTGCTCCAAAAGAGATGCCAAACTGAGAAAGTCCTCCTCCAGGCTGCAGTTCAGCTCACTGAGTCTCCCATCAGTCCCTCTGGTGCTGGAAATGTTGTGCCCCAGGCCCAGCCCAGCAGGCCGCAGGTGTGAGCTGCTGCTGCTCTTCTGGGTGTTCAGTCCAGAGCAGGTTCAAACAGGTCCGAAAAAAGGGAAAAAGGAAAAAAACCAGAGTCCAGGGAGCTTCCTTGCCTCAGCTAGCTAAACTAACTAAAAGCCAAGGAGAGCTCAATCCCGTTGTCTGTCCATCTGCAGAAAACACAGTCCAGGAGCAGGAATGTGGAGGAGTGAGAGCAGTGTCTGAAAACAAAATGCGCGCTTCTTCTCTCCCCTCTTCACTCTCTGGAAGATGTCTTAAACACGCAAAACTTATTATTCAGCATAAACAGAACAAGACGGTTGGGGCTAAAAGCATCATATAGTCAACTTGAACAGACAGACAGACCATTCCCCACACTCAGGTGCCGGATGCCAAAAGTGGGATTCCTGTTCAGCATGTGTCAGCAATTCTTCCTCCTCTTCCGAAGACAGTCCAAAAGTGTCCCATTCTGGCCACTAGTTTACGATGAATTCCAAGACCACAGGGGGATTTGAATTTCCCATTGGAGCTTATTGCGTCATGAGGGCAATGCCCTCACTGCAGGCAGCATCGGTGCCAGGATGGATTGCAGAGACTTTTCCTTTGCAGCGCCAGGCCAGCGCTGGCACTGGGGATGAAGAGGCACTGAGGTGACCCTGAGAGGAAGTGCAAGGCACAGGGCGCAGCTGAGGAAGGACAGCGCTGTGCTGGGCTCAGAGGTGAAGCTGGCACTGCCCAGCGTGGAGAAGGTCCTTTGTGCAGCCCCTGTTACAGGGGAGCTTGGGCCTTGCTGCACAGATACGGCCGCTCATGGGAGCAGTTCTCACTCCGCAATCTCCTGTCGGCCAGGTACACGCACTGGGAACTGCCGAGGACAGGAACCCTGCAGGGAGGAGCAGAGGCAGCGCTGGCTGCCAGGGGAAGCCCTTGTGCCCCTGTGCCCCCAGGCCCTGCCCGGCTCCCCGGCACTCACCGCGAGCTGTAGCTGCTGCCGTCCCCCCAGTGCAGGCGCTCGCCCCGTCTGCGCAGCCCGAGCCAGTAACCGAAATTCCCACAGAGGCGGGAGAGCAAATCCTGCCCAGGAGAGAGGAGTGGGAGCTGCCCCGGCCCCTCGGGGGGACACGTGCCCGGGGCTGCCCCCGCACGCCGGGGCTCCTTCCCTGCAAGGCCCCGGCCCAGGGCTGCAGCCCCGGCCCTGCGAGCACCGAGCCCGGCCCAGGAGCGCCCCCAGGCTGCCCTCAGCCACCCCACAGCGCCCGCAGCCCCTCACTCACCACGGCCTCCTCATCCTGGGCAATGGCCAGGGAGGCATTGAGCTCGGAGCACCGTTCCTGACCCTGCTCCCACGTGCTGTAATCCCGTGGGAAGTAGTAGCAGACCCCCTTGTACCCAACCCAGCCATGGGGACAGCCCAGAAGAGACGGCGGTGTGACTGGAACCTGTGGTGCTGCAGGGGGAAGAGGAGAAGGTCTGAGGATTCCCCTGTGCAGGGAGCAGGGAGCCCGCTCTGCCCCGAGGAGCTGGGCCCACGCTGCTGCCCCTCCCTTACCTGCCAGCACTGCCAAGGCCGCCCCCAAAGCCAGCACCAGCACCTGGAGCAGCAGAATCAGCACCGCCGTGCCCACGGGATGGCACCTGAACCGTTCACCTGGAGCAGGAAAGAGCTGCTGGCTGCCAGAAGCAGAGCCGGCCCTGCAATCTGCTCAGCCCACGGCCAGGGAGCAGAGCAGGGAGCCCTGAGGCAGTGTGGGCCTCCCTCAGCTGGCAGCCAGAGAGCCAAGAGCCTGGCCACAGGCAGGGACACAGCTGTGGGCACAGGCAGGGACACAGCTGTGGGCACAGGCTGCAGCAGGAGAACTGCACAGCCTTGGGGGCAGCTGGGGCTCTTGCTTCCAGCCACGGATGGGGCCCAGCAGAGCACGAGGCCTCTTCCAGACATCGGGAAACAGCCACACACCTGCCAGCCCTGGCCTTGGGAGGGGACACTGTCCCCAGCCTTTAGAACACAGGGAGACCCTGCACTCACCCAGGAATCTTCTGAGTTTCCTTTTGCATTCATTGTTGGTTGCTGGTGTTCCCTGGGGAGCCAGGGGCTCCCTCACACTCCCGTCACTGGTGCAGAATCCATTCTCCACATCTGCACTCACTGCACGCTCACAAGTGGCATCCCCCTGCTTATGCCAAGAGGCTTCTTGGGCCCCAGGCAAGTGTGGAAGCGCGGCTGCTGGTCCCTCCTGGAGATGCTGGGGCCCATTCGCAACTCCACAAATGGAGCAGAATTCACTCTTCTCCTGCTCACAGGCGCCATCTCTCTGCCCAGAACAAACAGCACCTTGCTGCGGAGACATCAGGAGTGCTGCAAGCAGATCCTTTGGGAGCTCGGCCTCGGGAACAGCTTTGCAGCCGCGCTGATGGCACCCTGAAAGGGACACGATGAGAGGTCACTGCTGATGCCGGCCGTGCGGGGTCTCAGGAGGGCGGTGGCAGCTGTGGCTGCGCTGTCGCCGCTGCCCAGAGGTGCGGCAGCAGGTGCGGAGACAAGCGCAGCCTCCGGGAGCTGGGGCAGCACCGACCGCGGTTCGCAGCTGGGCTGGAGCCGCCTCCGAGCTCCGCCGCCGCCTCGCCGGGCTCCGGGTGCCGCCACCGCTGCTGAAGGAAACGAGCGCTCCGCCCGCCGCCCCTCCCATCCCGGTCAGAGCCCGCGGGCACTCGGGCTGGTGCCGCTGTGAGCTCACACTCCGCGGGCATTCGGGCTGGTGCAAAAGCCTTGCTAAGAAAAAGGGCCCCACTCTGTTGAAGCCGGTCGAGAACCGTAGCCCCTTGGAAGCCCCTTCTGGGGCTCTCAAGAGTGAATTACGGCAGGCATTTTCGGAGTGAGCCTGGCCAGGTGCCCGGTGCCAGCAATTCCCACGAGTTCCTTGTGCCGGCTTCCCCCATGTCCCCCCCGGCCCTCACCGCGGCCCCCCCCACAGCGAGCCCCGAGCTGGGGCAGCACCGACCGCGGTCCCACCTGGGCTGGAGCCGCCTCCGAGCTCCGCCGCCGCCTCTGCTCCCCGGGCACTCGAGATGGTGCCACTGGGTGCCGAGGGAGGTGTTTGAACAGCGTTAAGCCGATTTCACAAATCAGCATGCGGGAAAGCAGCGAGGGACGGTGACGACAGCCCGAAGGGGAACAGCAAGCGAGAGGGCAGAACGGCAGAGCAGGGCCGGGCAGGATGAGTCACGGAAATTACCCGACAGTTCTTTTATTTACTCAGACTCCGCGGGCACTGCGGCTGGTGCCGCTCTGCGATCAGGCGCCGGGGGCACTCGGGCTGGTGCCTCAGCACAGAGCCGATGCGGGAGCTGCTTTTGGCCGTTTTGACCGATGTGCGTGCAGGAAAGCAGCGAGGGGCAGGGACGAGTGGGGGAGAGGAGCAGCGAGCTGGGGGGGAAGGGCAGAGCAGGGTGTCTCATGGAAATCACCGCAGTGATTTGTTTTCTTTCACCAAAGTGACTGCTGGCGCCACATTGGGAGTCAGAGTCAGGGTCATATTCAGAAGCAGGAGCCACACGAGGGGAGCAGTCAGGTCACTCCTGTCCTGCAAAAACCTTGCTAAGGAAAAGGGCCCCATGCTGTTGCCGCTGGTCGAGAACGGGAGCGCCAGGAAATCCGCTTCTGGGGCTCTCAAAAGTGAATTCAGGCAGGAATTTTTGCAGTGAGCCTGGCCACGTGCCCGGTGCCAGCCCCGAGCCGGGCTCCGGGTGCCGCCACCGCTGTGGAGTGACCCGAACGCGGCGCCGGCCGCCCTTCCCATCCCGGCCGGACTCCGCGGGCACTCGGGCTGGTGCCGCCCTGCGCTCACACTCCGTGGGCACTCGGGCTGGTGCAAAACCCTTGCTAAGGAAAAGGGCCCCACTCTGTTGAAGCTGGTCGAGAACCGTAGCCCCTTGGAAGCCCCTTCTGGGGTTCTTAACAGTGAATTACGGCAGGGATTTTCGGAGTGAGCCTGGCCAGGTGCCCGGTACCAGCAATTCCCGCGATTTCCTTGTGCCGGCTTCCCCCATGTGCCCCCCGCCCCTCACCGCGGCCCCCCCCACAGCGAGCCCCGAGCTGGGGCAGCACCGACCGCGGGTCCCACCTGGTCTGGAGCCGCCTCCGAGCTCCGCCGCCGCCTCGCCGGGCTCCGGGTGCCGCCACCGCTGCGGAATGAAACCGGCGCTCCTCCGCCGCTCTTCCCCTTCTCGCCAGACTCCGCGGGCACTCGGGCTGGTGCCGCTCTGCGCTCACACCCCGCGGGCACTCGGGCTGGTGCCGCCGCAGCTCGGGGCTCTCGCTGTGGGAGGGTTTTGGCTCCTCAAAGAGCGGCAACGATGCCGAGCATTAGGGGAGCAGCGAGCGGCGCGGCCAAACGAGTAGCGCGCCGCGGGGACACCGACGTTCCTGTCCCGAAAAAGGAGTGCTAAGAAAAAGGGCCCCACTCTGTTGGAGCTGGGGAAGAAGCGCAGCCCCGGGGAAGCCGCTTCTGGGGCTCTCAACAGTGAATTCTCGCAGGGATTCTTGGGTTGGGCTGGGCCAGGCCAGGTGCCCGGGGCCAGCTCTGAACCTCTGCTCCTGGCCCTGGGCAGGCAACAGAACACAGCAGGAAAGGCTCGAGGATCGGCAAAGGCCAGGCAGAGATCTCTCACCCGTCACTGGTATAAAGGGACACGACTGGGGGGAATTCTTTGAATTTATTGTGACACAAATCATGGCAAGAGAACGAACGGTGAAGCAGCAGGGTTCAGCCTCGGCAGCAGGACTGTGCCCTCGGCCCCCGGCAGCCGCAGCAGGGGATAAAGGATCCCCGGGCCGAGCAGCGGCTCTGCCCCAGCGCGGGGATGTGTCCGGAGCCCCCGCTCCGGGCCGGGCTCGCAGGGCCGAGCGCGGAGCAGGCGCTGAGCTGCTCCTGGAGCTTCCAGCGCTGCTGGATCCGGCGGGCGCGGCACAGGCACTGCCGGGGGCATCGCTCGGTGCCGGGCGGCGTTTGCCGTCCCCAGGGAGAAACTGAGCCCGGCCCGCAGCGCCAGCTCATCCTCACCCTTCCATTGCAATTGCTCCATGGTTAAACCAAGGGGAAACTCCCTCTTGTCGCCAATTCAAAGCCTTGAATCAAGGGGAGAACGGAGGGTCCCTCTCCATTTAGATCCCTAAATCATAAGGAGGGTTTCCCCTCAATTTAATCCTGAATAAAAAGTGAACGAAGGGGGATTTTTCCTCAATTTAGGCTCCTAAAATGAGGGGAAATTCAGTTTCCCTCTTCAATTTACCTCAAGAAAGACCATTCTGGGGGCTTTTGGACAAATATTTTGTCAGTGAAGGTCCCTTCAAATGGAGGGACCCCTTTGATGGAACTCTTACAGTGGCACATCAAGAGGTTCCTCTCAAGGGAAGCCCTTTCAGACCAGGGACAGCCGTGTTTGCTCTCAGTTTGAACCAGGAGATGATGAAAATGGGGCTCTTTTCCTCAATTCCAACAGCACCATAAAGATATTCTCCTTACATTTCAACATGAAAATCAAGGAAAACGGTAATTGCCTGCCTAGTGAGACACCCAAAATTATGAAAAAGGTGTGTTTTTCTAAATTGAGACCCTTCAAATCACAGGTGAATGTGGATCCTCCCCAGTTCAAACACAATTACAGAAAAGCTTTCCCCCCTCCATTTCAATCCCATTTTTGGGGACACTGGGGAGGGACTGGGGGCACTTCCCCCTCCTCACTGCTCACCCCTGGGGCTGCTGCCCCTCGCACAGTGCTGAGCAGTTCCCTCCCAGTTCCCTGCCAGTTTCCCTCTGCCTGGCGAGCCCCGGCAGGGATGGGGAGAGCACTGGGCAGGAGTTGGGAGCGCTGTTCCTTCCCAGGGCTCCTGATATCCCTGCCAGTGCTCCTTCCTGCTCACTCCCGCTGCTCCCACTCTCCCTCCCAGTTCCCTCCTGGCATTTCCTGTGCTCCCAATTCCCTCCCAGTGTTCCCAGGATCTCTCCCAGTGCTGCCAGCGGCAAAGCCCTGGGGGCACAGCGTGCTGTGCTCTTGAAGAGGCGAGACTGGAGCTGTCAGGAGAGCAAACCCGGCTGGGAAAGCGTTCCCTGCACAGGAAGGTGTCTCCCCTCTCTGACCGCAGAGGGAGCTCAGGCTCCGCTCTTGACTCCAAACCCTTGAAGCTCCGAGCCCGACTGCCCGAAATTGGCTCGGCCCCACTGCCCAGCGCACTGCTCAGAGCTCACACGGCTGAGGGGGCAGTGCAGATTGAATAATGAACGCTGCTGGGCACGGCTTTAGCTCTGAACTACACACTGTCACACAGGAACAAAACCCTTAACGAGGATGGGTTCCTCTTGCTGGCACAAGGAGAGAAGCAGAAATCTGACAGGAATATTCTTCATCATTCTGCCCAGGCTCTGTCAAATACTCCAGCTCCTGGACCTCGGGAAAAAACAAGTGGCTTCTAAGCAGTGCCTTTGATGTCAGTGAGCAGGTTATTCTGGATTAATCTCACACTGGAAAGCAGCCTTCACAGCCTACTGCTCTTGGCATCACCCAGAGTTTGGAGGCTGCTGCCCAGGGAGCTCCTGAGTTGTATCTTCCTTGTCAATCTTATCAGCCCCTTGTTTAATTGTGAAAACATAAATAAAATGCAGGGAACATTGGCCCAGGGTCTCAGGACTTGCATAAGTCTTCCAAAGAAAGGGAAAAAGAGTGTTTCTCCCAAACAACAGTGTTTAAAAGTTCGTGTTGTCTACATATATTTTGAAAAGGAAAAGAGGAAGAGTAAAATATCAATTACTGTGCCAGTGGCACTCCAGCCTATTTCTGTTCTCTTCTTTCACTTGTAGCATCTCTAGGAATACTGAATAAAAGCCCAAAACTAATAGAACACTGAATTCAAGCTGAATGAGAAGCAATCTGGCTGCAGGTTTGTGGCACTCCAGTGCCTGGGTTCCAGTAAGGGAGCTCATCCCCTCTGCAGTTCCAAGCCAGATCCCAAAGTCCTGAGCATCAGCTTTCAGCTTTTTGAACACTGAACTGTAAGCAAAGCTGCTGGGGAGGGCCATGCTCCAGGCACATCTGTGCCATTTCATCTCTCCAGCTCTCTCAGCTCAGCTCGGCTCTTTCCCTCTCCTTGCTGGCTTTGGCTCATGCATTTCTTGAGGGGCTGCCCTGCACTGAGCAGAGCATGAACTGACCATCAGACAAACAGCTCCTGGCACTGTGGCTCTATCCTAAATGCACCATTTCCCAAAGGAATTCCAGGGCCTTAATTTCACTTAAAATGCCTTTTAAAGGAACCTGGTTTGATGCCCTCCATTTCTAAACAAGGAGTGCACAACGCTCCTGCACTCCCTGCCAGGGTCATTCTTTGAGCCTTGCAGAAAGGCTTTAAAGCAGCACAGAGCTTGTTAAGCACCAACAACTTCATCCAAAATGCAAATCAATAGCATGGGCAAAGCATGACTTAAAGCCTATTTTACAACTGAATCAAAGAGCAGTTGCATTGCCAATTGACAAGATGAGAAAGGTTTCCTTAGCAGTTGTTGAGATGACAAAGTAAGGGTGAGGATGGAGCATGGAGAGGGGGAAAGGAGGGGAAAACCTTCATTTGCACAGTGGAGTTTTAACCATCATGGTCACACCTCAAGGACTTGCAGAAACCATTCTAATCTCAAGAAAGGAAAGGGCTGGGGGAGTGCCCAGGATTCCTGGATATTTTTCATTTCAGCAAGAGCCTAAGGGAGCCCTCAGCAGCAGGACATTGGGATAACTGCAAGGCTGGTGTCTGGAGGAGGGTGTGCTCCTCAAAGGCAGACCTTCACCCCCAGCAGCCAGAAAGCAGAAAAACAAGGAGCCAACAAAGCCTTAAGTGAGGAGTGGGTTATCAAGGGTTTTATAAGGAAAGAGCAATGTGTGGGAAACAGGACCTGGAAGGTGAGAGAGGAAGGAAAAAGGGAGACACCTGAGACCTCTTGAAATTGAAAATGAGAAAAGAAGGGAGGAGGAAAGAAAAGGCTGTGACTACATTCTCACTCAGCTGGGGCTGACTGTAAAGGTAATAGAGGGAAGCTGTAGAAAGAGGAGATTTCTTTATTGTAGCAAAGTACTGGGATAAATTCACAGGAGAAACTGTGAAATCTCTACCAGCAGCAGCTCTCTGCAAAGAGCCAGTCATCCATTCCCCATGCCAAAACCAGGCTCAGGGAACTGGGCCAGACAACATCCCCAGGTTGATCCCAGCCTCATTTTCCAAAAATTGCTCAAAATTATCATTGTGCATTAACACAGGAAAGTCTTTCTTTCAGCTTATCAGACTTTGAGATGCCTCAGATTGAGATGCAAACCCAGCTCCTGTCCCTTTGTTGTGCTCAGACTTTCCCCCTTTCCCTGACCCCATCTCTTTAGCAAGCAACAGCTCATCGGGAGCCAGCCAGGCCAGGGGCTTTTCCACAGCTTGTTCCAGGCAGAGGGAAGGAGAAAAATAAAGAAAAAGGAGGACAAAAGGGAGGCTGTCCTGGAAAGTGCAGCCTGGCAACCTCCAGACAATGAAACACAAAGCACTCAGACAGCTCCTTGCAAGTGGGGGCTCACAGGGCTGGGGGGGGGGTAGCTCTTTTTATACATCTCAGCACAGCCTCATCCCCAGTGTGGGCTGCTTTCCTCCACAAAATCCATAGCTGTGTGCTTGCATAGGAAATTGCTGAACAACTGCTAAAAAAATACAGGTGGGAAAGGGCATTTCTGCCTTACAGACCAGCTTAGGTGGGCTGGCTGAAAAATTACAGATAGATAGATAGATAGATAGATGTGTAGATGTGTGTGTGTGTGTCCGGTCCAAAACCAGGCCAGAAAATATATATTTATATACCTCCAAACCTTTCAAACCCCAAAATCTACTAAGCAGAATTGAATTTTTTTTTTCTTAAAATTGTGTGGTTTTTACCCAGTTCACACAAGCACCAGTCATATTTTCCCCTTGCTCACAGGGCAGAGGATTGGCTGCTTTGCAGGAGTAGAAATCATCTCCTAAGGAGACCCCAGCTGAGGCTCATTAGGGTCATTAAAGCTCATTAGGGCCCTCAGGTGCTCACTGGTCACACCTGGGGCCTCTTGACCCACACAGCCCCAGGAAATCTCTCTGTTCAGGGATTTTGGAGACCTTTGAGTGCCACCAGTACAATCATGTGGGAGCTGCTCACTCCCCTTCAGTTTTTCTCTCAGAGGGAAGGATTGATGGAGCTTGTTGGTAGAGTCAGGGCTTTCCCTGCCACTGCAATGGCAAAAAGGGAGGTGGCAAGGCAGGAGAAGGTGCTGGGGATGGGGTGGGGGGACTTTTGGAGCTGAAGGTCATTTGGAAGAGGAGGAAATTGGGGTTTGCAGGCTGTGATGCAGCAGCCCCTGTGGCTTCCATCCAGGCGAGTGCAGCCTGGCCACCCTTTGCCAAAGTCCAGCCTGATGTCACAGCTCGGGGTGGTGAGGTCCCTGTGTGCCTCTCTGGCCTGGGCACGCTGACCTGGGCACTCTGAGTGCCCCTGCTCTGCCCTGCCCTGCTCTGCCCGTGGGTTTCAGAGCTGCCACACCAGGCCCTGCAGCCAGGATCCCCCCTGGTGGCCCAGCAGCCAGGGCCCTTCACTGGACAGAAGTGGGAGCTCACACTGGAGTGGTACACGAGGGGCTGGGGGAGCACCCAGGATTCCAGCAGCACTGACTTTAGAACCATCCATCTGAACACCCACAGGTGTCCAAAGTTCCATAAGGCACCTTTCCAAGAGCATGGCAACCCCAGAGGGATTTGAGAAGAATGCTTCACAAAGCTTTTACCTCCCTCTGGCTTCTTCTGCTTTATTCTTTTTCACAGATTCTCTCAGTGACAGAAGGAAGAAGCAGGTTTGGAGAAAGAAAAACCAGGTTTTCTCCCAGTTTGTCACATCCCAACCCTGGAAAGTCTTGGCAGCCAGACCTAAACAACCAACCTGCCAAAGTTCAGCTCCCCTTTGAGGCCTCCTTATCAGCAGGTTTTTTTCACAGGCTCTTTCTGTTTGCCTTTCCTCTCCAGGTATTTTATTGAGCTGCAGCCAGCAAACATTCTGGGACCTCACCTTCAGGGCTCAGACCCTCCACAACCACCTCACCCTGAAATATTTCCTTTTCCCCCATGCTGGATAAACAGCTAAGGCTTCCTGTGTTCAGCAGGAAGTTTTCATGCTCTGAGAAGTGTGCTTTGCTCTCACTGCACTGCAGAGCACAGATCCCCCAGAGCCACAACATGGTTTGTGTTGGAAGGAACCTTAAAAATCACCCAATTCCAACCCCCTGCCATGGGCAGGGACAATTTCCACTATCCCAGGCTGCTCCAAGCCCTGTCCAGCCTGGCCTTGGACACTTCCAGGGATCCAGGGGCAGCCACAGCTGCTCTGGGCCATGGGCTTCTCTGCCCATGCCAGGGAGTTGAGAGAAAATGGTCTTTAAGGTCCCTTCCACCTCAAACCATTCCATGAGTCTATAAAAGCTAAATGAAAATTCTGAAGAGAATTATATTATTCAAATTAAATATAGGGTATTTGTCCATAAAGACCACAAGAGACCAAGTGAAGACACCACAAATGGGAAAGCTATAACTGGAATTTTCCCAGGTTTCTCTCAGCTGGATCTGCTCTGATTTTCTGATCACAGTAGAGGCCCAAAAGCCCAGTGGTGATGCAGAGCTGGGAGATTTGCCCTTGAAAATGCCAACACAGCAAAGTCCTGGGGTTCTGATCCCACTGCAATATGCAGATCACTTCCACAATGACACGTGAAGTGCCCCCCTCTTCCATCCCCCCATTCTTTTTAGCAAAAAGCCTTCCCAGGACCCTGATCTGCATCAGCAGCCCTTACTGTGGTGTCTTTAGAAAACAATTAAACTCAGCAATCAGAGGGTTCATGCACTAATAAAAATGCTGTATGGTGAGTGGGCCAAGGGGTTTAGAGATGCATTTCCCAAGCCCTTTCCCATTTCTGTCTGGGGGTAGCAGTGCTCCCCGTCCCCTCCAGCCTGGCCCTTTAAGTAACTTGAGCCTCCAGGCTGCAAATCCCAGTCTCCAGCTAAAAGGATGGAAAAGCTGTTTCCCCCTTCCCCCTTCTGGGGCTTTTCTTTTGAAAGGAACTGTTTTCTATCCTGTGATGGGAAGAGAGAGATCTCCAAAGACAGAGCAGCTTTCTGAGCATCCCCCTCCCGTATCAGGACAAACTGACAATTCCTCCTCCCCTCAATGCTTCTGGCTGCTCTTTTTCTCCCAGCTTTCCTCCCCTCCTGCCAGCCTTTGGCGAACCCCAGCTGATTTCCAAACCCTCCGCGGCTGCTGGGGGTTGGTACAAAGGTTTAATTATTTCCCTTTCCTTGGGTGAGGCGGGGACAGGAGCAGGTCGGGCCCCATCGCCCGGCTCTGCTGATCTTGGCACTTTTGCTGTGCGGTTCCTCTCTCCCGGCCCCCTCCCTTCCCTGCTCCTGCCCACTGGATGGGCCCTGGAGCCCAGCATGGACCCACAGGCACTGTGGGGATGCTTGTGCCTGCTTTGCTTTTCCCTCCTGAGAGCAGCAAAAGGTAAGAGAGGCTTTGGGCTGGTTTGGGACCAGGGACTCGATGGGGTCCGGATGCCCGGAGAGGTGAGATGCTCATCCCAGCATTTATCCTCCCAGGCTGCAGCCAAGCAGGGAACAGGGACTGGCAAACTGCACACAGCATGAGCATCTCCTGAGGCTGGGAAATTTTGGGGATTGTGGAAGTCCTTTCCATAACGGGATGGGGAAAATCAGAGAGCTGGACATTTTTAAACTGCACAGAGTGCAGAACCGTGAAAATTCCTCAGTCTGTCTGACAGAGGAAAGCCCCAGGGACTGAGCTGGACTTCCATTGATTCATTTGTTGTTAAAAGCAGAAAAGCTGTAAAACATTTCAGAAGTCCAGCAAGTGCATCAAATTTGCAAGAGAATTTCAAGTGACTTCAGAAAACAGATTTGACTGCTTTTGTCATGACAAAGGCAACCACCCCCCTTCAATCACACTTGTATATGAGCAAGAGAAGGGACTTCAAATAAGTCTAGAAAAAAAAATTAAAGCAGAGAGTTTTGAACTAAAGCTGTCCCACCAACTTCCTTTTGCCTTAGCACTTAGACAGTGATTTAATAAAAGTTAGAAGTTCTGATGGAAAACTCATAATATGAAGGATTCTGCTTCTTTTCTCCCCTAAAAGTGTTGATTGTGCCCAGTGCTGAAAAGGCACTGGAGATATCCCTCCTGTCCATGGGCATGCTCAGGAAACCTCCCTTCAGGATTAAAGTGTGTTTCTTGGGCATTTCTACAAGTGCCCAGGCAGAGCTGCTGCTCCAGCCATCCTTTCTGAGGCAGGGCTGGAAACACAAGCAGGAATCAGCTGTCAGCCTGGAGATCACCCAAATATCCAAACCACAGGCACAAATATTTGCCCAGGAAAACCTTTCCATCAGCTAGCCTGCCCTCCCAGGGGGTGCAGTGACCCAGGTCATCAGCACCTGCGAGTCCAGGTGCCCTCTGGGATGGAGGTGATCCATTGTCACCATCGAGTCAGGAACAGCAGTGGAAGTGACACAACTCCATACTGGTCAGAAGACCAAACACTTACTTTATTACAGTCTCGTGATATTTATAACCAACATAATTCATCCAGAACCTGATTGGTTTTTAATAACACCTGTCACCCAATAGGTTAATTAAGGAACTGCTGTTGTAGGGGTTTCTCTGGTGTGGGTGTAATTAGTATTGACTCTAGGATGTAGAAGGTTAAACTATTGTTTTATTTTTTTATATGATAAAATTATTATATTTTTAAGCAACTCGTAACTTTCTTTAGTTTGTTTGATACAGCTTTGACCTTATTGGCTAACTAATTAAAACACTATTACTCTTTGGTAAATAAATCTCTATAACACATTCTATATTTGCTTAGTAACAGGTGTAGCAAGTGGAGATAAGAATTGTTTCAATTCTTTCTCTGAGCTTCTCACAGCTTTTTCCAGAACAATGCCTGGGGAACGATCCGTCACTCTCTCAGCATCCACAATCCAGGACTGCTTCCCTCTAATACTTCCATCTTTCCCCAGGGAATCTGCTGCCTTCTTTCCATCCCAGGAGCCTGTATCAGTACCAGTACTCCCTGGCTGTGCAGCTGCAGCACACCTCCACACCATCCCTGTGGGGAGCCTGGCTGCAGGCTGAGGCACTGATCTATCTGCAGCAGCTCTGGAGGGACCCAGGCGGGGAGGAGCTGCTCCAGCTGCAGGTGGGTACAGGGGGGTACAGCCATCCCAGCTAGGAATTCCTGCTGGGAACACCCCAGGAGCTGTAGGTGTGTATAGGCGTGTACATCCATCCCAGCCAGGGGTTCCTGTACAGGGGTGTACAGCCATCCCAGCCAGGGGTTCCTGTACAGGGGTGTACATCCATCCCAGCCAGGGGTTCCTGTACAGGGGTGTACAGCCATCCCAGCCAGGGGTTCCTGTACAGGGGTGTACAGCCATCCCAGCCAGGTGTTCCTGTACAGGGGTGCTACAGCCATCCCAGCCAGGGTTTCCGGCTGGGAACACCCCAGGAGCTGAAACCCTGTTGGTTTTTCTGGGTCTGGATTGAAGGCACTTGAGACAGTAGCTCATGTTCAGACTCAGGTGTTTATTATTTCTTATCAGTAAAACAGTCTCCCTGTTGTGAGTTTGGCCACTGTGGTCACCAATTGTTGTGGTGTTGTGGGTCCCCAGGATGAGGTGAGAGATGAGAATCTGACTCCAAGTTCTTCGAAGACTGATATTGTACCTCTTTGTCTCTTTCTCTTTGTCTCTCTTCTTCTCCCACACCTTCCTTCTTTCACATCTTCTTACACTATACTAAAGAAAGAGAGAAAGGAGACATCAGGAGGCTTGACAAGAATGAATAATAAAACTCATGGCAGACTCAGAGAGTCCAACACAGCTGGCTGGGATTGGTCATTAAGTAAAAACAATTCATATGGAACAAATCCAAGATGCACCTGTTGGTCAGCAACCTCCAGACCACATTCCAAGCAATCAGATAATTATTGTTTACATTTCTTTCCTGAGGCTTCTCAGGAGAAAAATCCTGAAGGGATTTTTCAGAAAATATCACAGTGACAGGCAGCTTTTCATTAGAAGGCACCAAATGGCCAACAATCTCTTGTTCCAAGGGCTTTTAAGACTAAACTATCAAATTAAGAACTGACACCTGGATTATTTTCCATTTTAACCCAATAACTGATCCCAAAGAGCTGCAATGGGGACTTTTCCACCCAATTACAAAATGCCACCCAAACCCATGGAGAAGGAGGAAGAAGCAGCAGGAAGAAGAAACCCAGGATGACACCCTGTGCCCTCCATCTTGCTTCCATCCACAACACACTAAAAATCCCAAACCCTCAATTTCTCACCAAGTGACACACCTACACTGTTCTCTATAATCTATTGCACACTTTTGTGGGTTCCAGTCTATTCTGGAGCTTAGGAAACTTTCTCCATGAATGAGGGTCAAAGTCAGGGCTCCCCTGGGGGTCAGGACACCCCAGGGCACACAGAGAAATATTCCCACTGCTCTGGGTTTCCACACAACCCCTTCTGTTTCTAGCCCATGACAGCTGAAAAATGACCTCTCTGACCAAATTCACTGCCTGCAGGGGAAATGCACACCAGCCTCAGAGCAGACACTTGGTCACTGCTTTCTGCATCTTCTGCTGTTGTAGATCCATGACCTGAAGGCCCAACACCAGCCAGAGGAGCAGAGGAGCCAGGACAGCAGTGGAGGCTCCCCTGTAGAGATTGCTCTGAGCCCAGAGGCACAGGCAGAGCTCCAGCAGCCAGTGTTCATCTCCTGGAGCAGTGGCAAGGTCAGCTGGACACCTCCTGGGCTTGTTCATGCCCTCTGCAAAGCATTCCTGTCCTCATCCTAGATTTTCTGGGCTATGAGGCCCATGGGAGCTCCATCTCCACCTCTGATTTCAGAGCACTGGCCAATGTTGGACCCTACAAGGAGTCCCATGCTCCAGAAGGACTCAGCTGGAGCTGCAGAATCCCATGTTAAAGCTCTTCAGCCCTAACCATGGGATATAAGCTCCTTTCTGGCCTTCTCCTCTGAGGCTGTGGGACCCCAGGGTGGGAAGGAAAGGGAAATTTTGTGTTCCTGCATTCACAGACCTCACGCTATTGAGGGATAAGGGCCTCCTTGAGAAAATTCCTCAGGGGTCTGCAGGGTGTTCTCAGGTTCCCTTTTGTCAGGGAAGGCAGCAGGGAGCCTGCAGGGACCCCAGAGATGTCCCCTCAGCCAGGCACCCCCTCCTGCCCTCCCAGGTCACAGCTTTCTATGGGAATGAAGCAGAAAACATCCTGATCTCCAACCTGAAACGAGGCATCACCAGTCTGTTCCAGCTTCAGCCCCATGCCGGCACCACAGTGGAGGTAGGTCCAGAGCTGGGACCAAAACCCAGAGATGGACCAGGAGAGCTGGCCCTGGAACCGAGCCAGCCCATGAGCTTCAGCAGAGGGGGCAAAATTCAGGATAAATAACATTGGGTCTGCTGCTCCAACCGGGCTATGAGCAAGGGTGACTCTTGGAAAGGCAGAAGAGTTAAAATAAAATAACCTAATTTTCAGCAATTGGCACCCCTTACAAAATCACAGCCTTTCCCTGGACAGTGGGAACAGCAGAGGAAAAACTCCACAAGCATTCCTGCCAACAGGATTTGCTTTGCCAGCAGCCAGCTGGAATGACCTGTGAACAACATGAAATAACCTCAGAATCCCAAATGCAGTCACAGGGGTGCTTAATTAAATCTTAATTTAGAGCCTGAATTTACAAAGATGGACTTGGAGCTGTCCAACCACCCTCTGATTTGTCCCACATTCTGGATTTTAGCTGCTATTCTCTTTGCTGGGTTGGCCTTTGTGTCTGTCCCCTCCACAGAGTGTTTAACACTTGTGGTCACTCCTGTTTGTTTTCAGGAAGATGCCTCTGGAAGCTGCCAGGTCACCTACACCGTGTCCAACCATTCCATCACCAAGACGAAAGATCTCCTCAGCTGCTTGAAGCCAAAGTCTGGGTTCACCTCCATGAACAAAGCAAGTCCATTGCTCTCACTGTGGGGGGCTCAGCAGGGCCACCCCTAAAATCTTTTGGCAGGTGGGCTTGGATTCCCATTCCCAGCTGGCTTCAGCCTTCTGCAGCAGCTTGGGATGGGACTCTTAGACCCATCCCCAAAGTGGGATGCACCAGCATCCCTCAGCAGGGTCTCGAGGTGGGAAGGAGCAGCAAAGGTGCTCTGGGTCACCCCATCCCCACTCTTGTTATCAGTTCTGAGCTGTCAGCTGATCCTGCTTGGGAAGCTGCAGATGCAGGGATGGTTTCTGGGTCTCGTTGCATGGGGGATTATTTTGACAGGATTCTGTTTTGCTGAAAGCAGTAGCCTGTGCTCAGCCCTGACATGAACAGAGGAAATCCTGTGGGTCTTGATGCAGTCATACCTGCCATAACCAAAATTTACGAGTTTTTTTGAAAATATACAAATTCTACTGAATTCAGTATAAAAGTGGACATTCCCATGGAGATCCCAGGGGCCCTGGCAGGGGTCTCAAGACCTCCTTGTTGTGCAAGTCCCTGTGGTGTCACCACTGTCTGCCTGCATCAGCCATGGCTGGGAGCATCCCCTTGCTGCTCCTCACCTGGTGGTGCCTTCTCCCACACCTGGGAAGAAGGTGGGCTCTTATGGATTTTCCTTTCCTACATTTTGCAAGTGAAGTAGGTGACTTTGTGGGCTGGAAAGTTCTTTTCCTGCTAATGTAAAGAGAGAAATCTCCTGGGGAGAGGCCAAGGGGAATAAAAGGTTGCTTTTTTCCTCATTGCCTTTCCTTTCCCAAGATTTTTGGAGTGGAGTGGCAGCCCTCCAGCAGAAGCCAGTACGTGGTGAGGGACAGCCTGCTGCAGTCAGTCCTGGCAGAGGAAAGCCACGTGGTGGCTCCAGCCCTGAGATCCCGCTCCGGCATCAAAATCAGCTCAAGGTGAGGGATGATCCCAACCCCTGGCCATGGAGGGTGGGAACCACAAAACTTCCCACTGACTGTTTCTCCCTTCACAGGCAGCAGCTCCAGCTGGTGTCTCCTGCAGTGCCTGGGCTGGCAGAGGTGTCTGGACAGAGCCTTGAGGATGTGCTGGCTGGCACGGGGGCACGGCCCCAGCCCCTGGGCACGGCCAGCCTGCCCTTCAGGAGGGTCTGCACGCACTGCCCGTCGGTCAGTGATGCTGCTGAGCCCCAAAACTCCCCCTCAGGCTGGGCACTCGTGGGGTTTGGGGTTAAACCCCAGTGGTGCTTTTGGAGGGGCTGCTTTGGTGCAAATGTTAGCCTGTGATAACATGGGAAAAGAGGCTAAATCCCCCCTAACAAACCTCACCTTTGCAGCTGAGAGCCTTCCTGAAGGCGTTTGACAGGCAGAGAGTCAGAACAGACACCTCGAGGGTGGCGACAGCCTGGCAGTTCCAGAGGTTCATCCAGATGCTGCGCAGTGCCAAGAAGAGGGATGTGCTGCAGCTGCTGAGGAGAGCCCCCGAGGAGGCACGGTGAGAACCCCTGGAGCTGTGGCTCCAAAATTCCGAGCGCTGGGCAAGACAGACGGGGATGGTTGGTGCTGCTCCATGGCAGCTTCTCCATGCTCCTCCATCCTGGCTAGTGGCAGTGTTCTCTGGCTTCTCCCAATGCCTGTCCTGTCCAAGCACTGCAGGGTTTTTGTGGGCTGTGCCTCTGCTGATTTCCCTCCTCCTGCTCCAGCCCCTTCCTGGTGGAGGCAGCGGTGGCCACACAGTCGGTGGCTTCCTTGGCAGCGCTCTCAGAGTTCCTGGATTTCAGCCAGGAGCCCAAATCCCTCCTGGAGAAGTTTCTCTACGCAGCAGCTTTCTCTCCCCGGCCTTCAGGAGAGCTTCTCCAGCTCGTCCTGGTGAGTATGGACATCTCCCTCTCTTCCCCATCCTGGGATGGATCCACCATGGAACAAGGGAAATGTTTCTGTAGAAATTGATTTTCCTGCTCATGGGATTGTTTCATGTGCATTTAGTGGGATGGGAGTAGATGCTTTCCAGAGGAAAAGAATCCAGCAGAAGATGTTTTGTATCAGTGCATTAAAGATAATAAAATCTCAATTTAGAGCCCGAGCATTTTATCCAATTAAATCATGCATGGCCTCCTTCAAGGCAGGTAAGAACTAGTTTTCCCTGACTCTGGAAATCCACAAAATCAGAGGGTTTTGGGGAAGCTGCAAAAGGCAGGCCCCAGAGGCAATAGAACTGTGATTAGAGCTAAGCAACAGCCATGAGAATGGTCAGCAGAAAAAGTATTTAAAAAGTAGAAAAGCAAGGATAAACAGAACAATGGTCTGTGTATTAGTGCTTGTCTAGAATAACTCTTTAAGCTACAGAAAAGTTTATCTAGCAAGATATTAGGGAGTTCTAAGATTGATAACGGAGCTCTGTGCATGGTGTTTTAAGGCTTACAAGCAAGTATTGTATTTGAAATAAGCAAGCATTGTTTTAACCAAAGGTACCTCTGCTTAAAGTGGTTGGATAGAACTACTGTCAGTGTGCTTTTGCTTTGTGTAATTGGTCAAAAAACTTACTTATAAGTTGTAACACTAAGTTTTTTGGCCTGCTGCATGGGATGTGAGCTGCTGGCATCTTCCCATTGTCATAACCATGTAATGAGACTGATGCTGGAAAACAAAACAGCTCAAGGCACATTCCACAGCAGCCCTGTCCTGTTTGTGATTTGTACACAGCCCCCAGCCAGTGACACCTGACTTGCTTGAGATAAGAGGTAAAGCAAACTCCTTCTCTTTTCTTTTTTTTTTTCCCCCAAATTTCTTTTTTCCTGCTTCCTGTTACCCCTTTCCTGATGCCCAGGACAAGCTGGATGGGAAGCAGCTGGCACCTGAGATCTGGGAGACAGGAGTAGTTGCTGTGGGCTCTCTGGTGGGCAAGCTGTGCCAGCAGAAGCTCTGTGGGCTGCAGGTGGGTCCTCTGCAGTCCCTCACACTTGGCTTTTTGGGACACCCCCCAATTCCAGGGTGCCCAGGATATCTCCTGTCCCTCACTCCCCTCTCCTCCTGCAAATCCCGAGCAGGTGGTGGAGCGTGGGGTGGAAACCATCCTCAGGGGGCTCAGAGGTGCCCAGGAGGAGCCCAGGGTGGTCATTTCCCTGCTGGCCCTGGGCAATGCAAGGCTCCCTGAGACCATCCCCACCCTCCTGGAGCACGCTGAGGGCGGTCCCACGGCTGTCACCACCGCTGCCACCTCTGCCCTGCAGCGATTCCCCGCTCCCCACATCTCCAGCAAGGTAGGAGAGCAGGTTGTGTGAGGCTTGGGGCTCCCCTCCCCACTCAAAGCCAAGCTGCTGGGGTGCCCTTCACTCTCAATTACCCCTTCCCATCAGGTGAAGCAAGTGATAAGGAGGATTTTCCACCAGAAGAGGAAGAGTTATGACAAAACCTGTCGCCTGGCAGCTGCAGAAATCCTCCTGGATAACCACCCCCTGCCCATGGATGTCATCAACATCCTGCTGGCCACCACGGAGATGGAGACAGAGGTGGCCACGTTCCTGCTGCTGAAGGTGCAGAACAGCCTGCGTGACCACCACCACCTGGCAAGGTGGGGCTTGAGGGCACAGGGACATTTTCCCTCTGCTCTGTATCCCCTTTTTCTCCTCCTCCTCCTCAATCCAGCTCGGGGGTTTGGACCAATATATCTTTAAACTGTGCTGACATCACTTCATGGGGGCTGCCTGGATATCCCTGGAGTAAAAACAGGGATGCAGATATCACACAGCCAGGCAGAACCTGATTTTGTCATCCTGCCCCATGGCAGCAGGACCCAGGCTTGTGGGTTCAGCAGAGTCCTTGGAGGCTGAAGCTCTGGCTCCCAGGGCAGTGCACAATTTGTGCCTGCAATAATCTTTCTGTCTGCACAGAACAAACCAAGCACTCACATTTTTCAGAGCTAAGCAAAAGCTGCACAAAAATATCTGCCTGGTTTATCCTAGTAATCCAGAGGAAAAGGAAACTCCAGGGTAGCCCACGTCTAATGCTTTCATTTTTTTACTCACACTTTTCTGGGCAGTCAGCAACCATGAGAAACACTTTGGCAAATTATATTTCCTTCTGTGGTGACCACTGACCCCTTGCCTTCCCTTCCTCCCAGTGCTGACACATCCTTTCCCTCTCTTTTCCAGGAAGATACTGAAAGACATCATGGCAGACCCACGGATCAACAATTACAACTTCTTCTCCAAAGTTGGCATCTCCTCTTCTTTCTCAGCACCTCTGGCAGGTGACAGCACAGAGGACACCTTGGTCCCCTCAGAGGGTTAAAGGAGGGGCTGGTGGGAAAAGGCAGCTCCAGAGGAGGATCCAGGTCTGTAGAATGCCCCAAAATCTCAGGGAGGTTTCTGAGAACGTCCCCCAGTACCAGAGATATGAACATGCCCTTCTCTAACACAAACTTTTGCCAAATCTTGCTGGTTTGGAAGAGGGACTTCAGCTGGAAATGAAACCAACAGCAGGTTGCTGGTGGGAGTTTCCACGCTTTCCCTGACAAGTTCCTTTGGTATTTTTAATAAGATCTCCAGAGAGGAGGATTCTTGCACTGAGATTTAAAAGAAAGAATCAAATTTCAGAGACTGCAAAAAGCAGCGCTTGCTAAATATCTGCTGAATTCTTCACCCCTCATTTCTGCCCCTCTTCAAATTAGATCAGTCTGGCCTTGCAGAGGGTCAGTGAAGGTGGAATATCCAGGGAGGAAAAAAAAAAAACCAACCTTGCAATGCTGAATCATTTGAGTGTTGCCAGAATGAAAGGAGTGGATGCAGAGTGGTACCACAGGTTTGGGTTGGAGGGACCTTAAAGATCATCCTGTTAGCACCCCTTCCACCAGACACCCAGGGGTGCTCATGGGCATCTCTCTGCCCTTCAGTCACCCAGGACCTGACCTCCACTTTTGGGCTGGACCTGCTGTTTGTGGAGGGTGGATTCCTGAGGAAGAGCGTCTCCGACTTCTCCCTGCTCAGCCACGGCCAGCGGCTCCGTGCAGCTCAGGTGCCACTGAGAGAGGGGCTGGGGGCTGTAGGGGGGTGACAGCACAACCCAGGGGTGCCACTGCTGTCCCTGTGTCCCTTCTTCACCTCCTCGTGGTGCTTCACCTCTGTGCTCAGCACGTCCTGTGTCAGAAAAAGGCAAATTCCCAAATCGCTGGTGTGAAACCAGACTCCTGCTCTGGAGAGGGGAGCCTCCTGCTCCCCAAAAACCAGAGGATGGAACACTGGTACCTCAGGGTGCTCAGGGAAGGTTTGGATGCCTCAGTGGCACCTCCGGGTGCTCAGGGATGGCTTGGATGTCACACGGGTACCTTGGAGTGCTCGGGGATGGCTTGGATGTCACACGGGTACCTTGGAGTGCTCGGGGATGGCTTGGATGTCACACTGGTACCTCAGGGTGCTCAGGGATGGCTTGGATGCCTCAGTGGTACCTCAGGGATGGCTTGGATGCCTCACCCAAGTCACTCCATCACTGATGTCCTGCTCCTGTCCACTTCTGTCTTCCAGGTGACCTTTGAAGCACAAGGGATGGAGTTGATGATGGGAGAAAACCTTTCGGACGGAGAAGAGGAGCCAGAGCTCATGGCTGGGATGGCAGCCACCTTCTTTGACGTCCAGCTGCGGCCAATTGTCTTCTTCCAGGGATACACAGACCTGATGGGCAAGGTCCTGCTGAGCAGTGCAGAGCCCACCAGTGTGGTCAGGGGGAACCTCCTGCTGATGGACCATCACCAGGTACTGGCTGGGGAGGAAGCAGTGGCCAGTCTGCACATCCCAACTGAGCCTGTGGATGTTGCACACCACAGACACAGATCTGAGAGCGAGGTGGCACTGCCAGATGTGTCTTGGGGGTTGGTAAAGCGGTGGGATGGCTTGTTCTGCCATGGGAGACCTGTGGCTGAGGTGCAGGGTTGGGATGGACATTCCCAGCAGCCACAAGGCCCTGCTGGTGCCAGCACTCATCCAGGAGCAGGGCCTGGCCACAGGGAGCTCTGCCTTTTCCATCTTCCAGGTCATTCCTCTGCAGTCTGGCCTCCAAGTGACCGTCAGACTCCAGGGTGGGCTGGGGCTGGACATCTCAGCTGACATGGACGTGAGCATTTGGGAGCAGGAGCTGAAAACCAGCGTCAGTGCCAGGTCAGCCTGGCTCTGGGAATGGGAATACCTGGGGGGCAAGGGTGGATTTCCACTGCTCCCTGCTCTTCTCCTGGTGGGTCCAGCCTTTCCTGGTGCTTACGAGAAATTTTCCATGGCCAGACCTCTAACTGAGGTGTTCGTGGAGTTGTTTGGTGCCCAGCTCAGGCCATTGCTCTGTGACCACACCCTACGTGCTTCTCTCTCCCAGGGGAAGCCTTGCCATGGATTTCCAGGCTGAACTGGATTCCCCTTTGCTCCAAGCCACCCTGAGGAGCCAGACAGAGGTGGAGACCTCCATCCACTTTGACACCAAGCTGAGGTTTTCCAGCAGCCCCGTGCTCATGTGCCTGCAGCTGAGAGAGGAGCAGGTCCCATACAGGTAGCACCAGATCCTGCAGAAACATCCTGGCGGGCTTGAGAGAAAGGAGGGAAGAGGAGAGGATTAATGGTTGCACTTATTGGGTGGGAATTGGTAGGGATGAGGGAAGGGCACCACAAGTTTCTGATATGGGTTGGAAGCATCATCTGTGACTGTGTTCACAGGGGTTCTTGCGTAAGGGAAGAGATGAGGATCTGACTCCATGTTTCAGAAGGCTTGATTTATTAGTTTATGATATATATTATATTAAAACGATACTAAAAGGGTAGAAGCAAAGGATTTCATCAGAAGGCTAGCTAAGAATAGAAAAAGAAAGAATGATAACAAAGGCAGCTGTTTAGGACTCTGTGTCTGAGCCAGCTGGGCTGTGATTGGCCATTAATTACAAACATCCAACATGAGCCAATCACAGATGCACCTGTTGCATTTCACAGCAGCAGATAATAAATGTTTACATTTTGTTCCTGACCCCTCAGCTTCTCAAGAGGAAAAATCCTAAGGAAAGGATTTTTCATGAAAAGATATCTGCGACAATCATCCATAAGTGTTGCTCTGATTTTTTAAGATTCTCTAAGCCTTCTGATGTTGACATTCTTGTAGCAAACTTTCTCACACACTTTCTGTAAATAATTGATTGTTTTACATTCTTTTATAGAAGAGGAGAAATTTGATAGACTCTTGGTTTGTGCAATGTCATTGGAGAGGTGGCACTGTCACCCTCCAATCCACTGTCACTTTTAGAAATCTATAAATGATGGAGTCAGAAAATAAATTTCCCTTTTCCTCACCTTGAGAGCAGCAGTGTGTGCGCTCGTGTTGTTCCGTGTCCTATAGTGACACATGAGACCATCAGGAGATGGTGACTGGGAGCAGAAGGGTGAGATCCACCACCCCCACCAGAGCTCCTGCCCGTGCTGCTGTCCCTCTGTCCCACAGGGAAGTGTTCTCAGTGTCCCAGTCTGCCGGGAGCCGGAGCAGCACCGCTCGGAGGGGCCGGCGCGGCGCCGTGCCCGGGAGGGAATTTGCCCTGCACCAAACCAACTCCAGGGTCTGCAACCTCCTGCTGGCTGCAGAAAAGGAATAGGGAGCCAGAGCACCTTGGGATTCTCCTCCACAACCACCTTTGAATGAGGAGAATGCTGCAATAAGGGCACCAGAAGGATGATGAGGAAGGACAAGAGGAGCTGCTGAAGAACAGACACACCCCGTGCCCCCAAACCTGCCCTCACACCCCAAAGGCTGAGATTTCCCCCTCCTGGACTCCTACCTTTCTTGGGGCAGGGCCTTGCTGGAAGCCAAGCTTTTCCTCATGAAAAACAGCCTTGTTTTGCAAGTGGATGAGTTCCTGAGAGTCCAAGAAACCCTCCTGGAGGACTGCACCCCAAAATGCTGAGTTTTCTCCCTGTTTACCAAAGCTGTCAGGAGGGGACACATCTGCAGCCAGCTGCAAGTCCCCAGTGGGGGGAATAAATGACCTTCCCTGCCCAAGCTGAATTGTTGTCATCCACCACCACCCAACACCTCCAGGATCAGAGGGCTGGTGAGGAAAAAGCAGCATTTCTACAATTCCTTCCTGATAATAATGTGCCTTGGAAGTATTTTTAGCCCTTTTTTTTGTGGTGTGTGTGCTACAAAACAAGCTTTTTAGGAAAGAAAAGAGGGATATGGAGTATATATTCTTTTGTAATTATGAGCCTGAAATATTAGCACTGAGTCTCCTGGTTCAGGGGAGGAGACTTGCCTGGTTTCCCATCTGGAGACACCAATTACAAGCGCTTTAGTTATGTACAGAAATAAATGTCCTGTATTTTCATATTGTCTCTGTTTGACTCATAGCTGTCCTGGACATATGGAAAGGCAGAAGGAGGAGGCACTTCCAGCAAGAACCTGCTTTATAGCTCTGCATTTAGGGTGCTCCCTTTCCTCTTCCTCCTCCTCTAGAGACTGACAAAGGCAGATTTGCCATCCAGCTGATATTTACCCCAAATCAGCTGAACTCCTAGTCCCAAAGGATACCTGTCCTGCTGGAGGGACCAGGTCCTGTAGCTGGGATTGGAGTTGGGAATGTGTTTCCAGACCCTTTGCAAGGGGGGAGGACATCTGAATACAGATTTCACCAGTTTGCATTGCTGCTGGCAGCTTTGCTGTCCTGCTGAATCCTGATGTTTTCCAAGCCCTCCCAAGGATTTTATTTTTCCCCCAGTCCTGTTTAGATGCTCAAACACAATGAAGGACCATGGGCCTTTTGGTGAAGTCACCCATTTCCTTGGCAATGGCTCCAAACCCTCCCAGAAGGGACCTCTCAGCCCCAGGTGCCCAGTAAAGGTGACACTGTGCCCACAGAGCTGGAATGGAGTCCCCTCAGTTTGGATGGGCAGAAAGGGCCCTGGATGTGAATTTATTTTACCCAGCCTGTTCCAGTGCTTGCCAGCCCTCTCTGTGAAGGAATTTCCCCTCATTTCCAGCCTCCCCTGGCCCAGCCTGAGGCCCTTTCCCCTTGTCCTGTCCCTGTTCCCTGGCAGCACAGCCCGACCCCCCCTGGCTGTCCCCTCCTGGCAGGGAGTTGTGCAGAGCCACAAGGGCCCCCTGAGCCTCCTTTGCTCCAGGCTGAGCCCCTTGCCAGCTCCCTCAGCCTCCCAGAGAGTCCCTCCATCCAGCAGCGAGGGACAGGGACAATCGGGCGGGGTTGGAGTGCCAGGTGTGACTGCTGGTGAGGATCCCCAGGGCAGCCTCTGTCCATCCATCTCCCAGGGATGTCGCAGCGCTCCTGTGGCCCCTCCAGGAGCCGCGTTCCGTGCGGAGCTGCAGAGCAGCAGTGACCTCCAGCGGCTGCAGCCGCATCCCAAACCCTCGCTCCGGCTCCCAGGGATGTCCCACGAGCGGCACAGGAGCTCCAGGGACCTCTGCGATGGACCAGGGCTGGCCCTGGGCAGCCCTCACCCCCTGAGCCGGGTTTGGGGTGGCAATGCCGTCCCCTCCTGCCTCCAGGTGTCACCTTTAGGTCGGACGTGACAAACATGTCATTAAGGTCTTAAAAGAAATAGGTTTTTTATTCTGCGTGTTCTCCAGCTTATATACTCTTAACAAAGTGTGATATTAAGTCATTAACTCCATCACAGAAACTTATTGTATTCATTGGTGCAAAGCAATTCACATCAATATAATTGATAAAAGTTTTACAGAAATTGAATAAGGCACATACACATCTACTTATGCTCATAGTCAAGCTTGCAAAAATTGTCATGTATCTTTTCTAAGATACACGCTGACAGCTTTGTCTTCTTCCTTGCTATGGATACACTCGAAAATCATTAATTGTTATTTTTTCTATTAACTCAGCTTTGCTTGCAGGCCAGCTGTCAAGCCCCTCCATATCCAGGCTTGCCAGCACAAGCAGTTTTGTGTTTTCTTTCCCCCTGCAAGTCACTCCTACTGCCAGGACATCCCCTCCAGCCCTCAGGAGAGCACATGGACACCGCCCTCCAAATGGGACAATAAAACATTGTCTGCCTGTCTGTCTGTCTGCTCCAGCTGCTGCAGAGACAAAACTACCACGAGGAAGAGTGAGAGAATGCAGCTGAAAGAATGGCGAGGATCAGCTCTCCTTGGGAGTTTAGTGGAGGGGCGGCTCTGAAGTGCTGGACAGAGCTCTCTCTGATCAGCCACTGCTCTCTCCTTCCTAGGCAGCCTGAAACACAAAGAATTGTATTTCCTGACTGCTGGCCCCCAGAGAGTCCTCAAACTCCACAAAAAACAACAAAAAATTTTAAAACATCAGTTTATAACTCACCAAAGCAGAGGTGGAAATCCCAGCACTGAACTGTGGCAACAGCAAACCTCACATGAAGCTGCACATCCCAAACCTCCACTGCAGGGCTGGCAGCTGCCTTGGGGCATGCACATCACAGCAGGATCCCTGCAGGGCATTCCTGGGACATGACAGCCACAGGGGAATCAGTCTGGAGCATCCCAGGAGCAGCAGCTGGCAGGGTGCTGTTATAACCTGCCCAGCTGTCAGGAGTGCAGGGACACAGCTGGGAAGCTGCACAGGACACAGCAGCAAAGCACAGCAGCTGTGCCATGAGCAGATCCCTGCAGGAAAAGCTGGGGGGAAAGCTCAGGGCCAGGGCTGGTGAGTCAGGCAGGGAAGTGGCTGAGCTGAGCCAGCAAGGCTGAGATTAAATCCTTTGGCAAAAGCCATGGGAAAGAAAGCTGAAGCTTTCCTAGAAAACTGTTCCACCCACTCCAGTCCTGGCCAAGAGTGTGTGTATTGAAGGGATGCAGTGGTTGCTGTAGGAAAATGAGCAGTGAAGAAGGTGAGACACAGCCATAATTCCAAGCACCTGCTCTGCCCCATCTCACAGAACCCAAATCCTTGACTGGTTTGGGTTGGAAGGGACTTTAAATCTCATCTCATTCCACCTCCTGCCATGAGCAGGGCATCCTCCACCAGACCAAGTTGCTCCAAGACCCACCCAGCCTGGCCTGGCCATGCCAGCAAGAAAAGCCACAACCACACCAGCTGCAAGCCTCTCCTGTCCCTTACAAGCACCAAAATCCCTCCTTGCCCAAATATTGTGGCTGCTGCAGCCTAAAGAGCTGAGGGTGTGATGAGTTGTAGTGATGCTGTGTGGAAGGGAAGCCCCAAAGAGAGGTGGAAGAGTTTTTCCATGGCAAAATCCAGGCAGGGTTTGCAAAGCACTTGTAAAAGCAGGCACTGCAAAGATCCAGAGGAATCCAGTGTGGCTGGGATTTAAGGAATGACCTGGTGGGGTCTGGGTTTCAGCTTTTGGGAGGGGCCACGAAAAACACAAGGGGAAGGATAGAGTGACTTCATTACACCAAAAGAGGCAGTGGTTCCACCATCACTCTGAGAACCAGAGGGCTGCAGGAGACATTTCAAAGGGTGTAAAGCAGCAAAGAGGAAAATAAAGGCTTTTTTGAGGGATTGCAGCAGCACCAATGGCCACCAATGAGGTAAACTGTCAATCACAGTGAAGTCAATCACCAACACCTGAAGTTTCCACAGGAAGCCCCAATTTGAGTGAGGTGACTTTAGAGCAGCTCCCACACCCCTGAGGGCAAAGCCACGTTGTTCTCACCTCCCTCCCATGCAGGTGCCACCAGCTGGGCATTGCCACCATGGTCCTTGATAAAAAGTGGCCCTGGGGACCACCCAAGTGTCCCCTCCCAGCCCTGCCCTGCGTGCAAAGGGCAGGAAGCAAGGCAGGAGTGGTCCTTGAGGGGGAATTTCTGCTCTGAGGATGGAGTGGAGCATCCATGAGCTGGGACAACTGAGGCAGCACCAAACCTTTCAGAGAGTTTCCCTAAAAACCCCAGGAACAGGAACTGGGTTTTGGCATCAAACAGGAAAAGGGGGGCTGCCAAAACACACCCTGACACTTCCCTCTGGCCTCATCCCCACCCTGGTTTCACCTCTCTACATTTTCTACCTGTCTGTGGCATCAGGGGCTCTTTTTGGCCTGAACCAGTGACAAATCAATATTTATTTTTGCACTGGTTTAACTGTTTATGTGTGTGTATCTATATATGACAGTGTTCACAGGGGTCTTGGGATGAGGGAAGAGACAAGGATCTGACTCCATGTTTTAGAAGGCTGATTTATTATTTTATGATATATATTACATTAAAACTATACTAAAAGAATGGAAGGATTTCATCAGAAGGCTAGCTAAGAATAGAAAAATAAAGAATGATAAAGGTTTGTAGCTCGGACTCTCTGTCTGAGCCAGCTGACTGTGATTGGCCATTAATTACAAACATCCAACATGGGCCAATCCCAGATGCACCTGTTGCACTCCACAGCAGCAGATAATCAATGTTTACATTTTGTTCCTGAGGCCTCCAGCTTCTCAGGAGGAAAAATCCTAAAGAAAGGATTTTTCATAAAAGATGTCTGCGATATCTATATATATGTACCTCTAGAGATGTTCTTCCTCCTCAAATCAGCAATGTGAAATTCTGGCTGATAAAGAGGAGGAACTGGGTTGAAGTAACACAAAGTAAATCCATTTCAACAACCATATATGGGTCACGCTCTTACTTCCACCTCCACACACACATCCCCAAAACAGATCAACAGCAAGAGATTTTTATGTGGATTTATTTTTATTTTTTTACATTATGTTAGAGTTAAAAAAAAAAAAAGAACCCAACAAAATTAATAAATATTAAAAGTTAAAAAGCTCTGAATCTCATATGTACAAAACTTTATACATCAAGGTAACACTGGACAAGGTTACAGCACAGGAATGACTCCATGCACCCCCCTGCCTTAGGAGGGTGCAGGGACCAGAGTCATCCTCTCCTCCTGGAGGCAGAACCAGAGACAGGGCAAAGCCACCCAAGCTCAGCCTGCCTTCAGCTGGAATAAATCCCCCTGGATCCCTGGGAGTGTCCAAGGCCAGGATGGAGCAGCCTGGGTAGTGGAAGGTGAGGAGGACTGGAACCAGATGAGCTTTACGGCTCCTTCCAGCCCAAAGCACTCCAGGATTCCGTGAGACACACAGAGCTGGGTGCCAGCCCTGCAGCACCACCACCCCAGAGCACCCCCAGCTGCTGGGGGGGTTATCCCAGCCTGCTTTAGATCTCCCCCAGCTCTCAGGTGATCCTGAGGTCAGGATCAGCACCCGCAGTGCAGCCCCCTGCCCAGACACCCCCAGGGACTGGGCCAGTGCCCAGCCCCAGCTCTGCCCTGAGGGGTAGGGAGGGACCACTGCAAATATTCCTAAAGCAATAAAGCACCAAAGCCTAGGCCAGCAAGGAAGGGAGGGGAGCAGTGGGAATTTCGGAGGAAGGCCATCACAGCCCATTTTTTGGGGGAAAGAAGGTCTTTTTGTTATGCTCCTTGCAGAGCAAACAAAGCGTTATCTTTGGCACAATAAATAAATGCTGCCACTCCCGTGGAGGGGCTGGCAAGGGGCATGGCAGGGGTGGAGGCATCCCAAGGGATGAACCCCACCCTGGTATCCCACAGGATCCCCTGTGGATGCCAATCCCTGCCTGTCCTGGGTCTGGGCACTCCATGTGCCCACTCCTGGGAGGTGTGCCAGCTGTGTGGCTCAGACAGATGGGGGGCTTTGTTCAGGTTTTGGGATGCCCACCTAAGGCCAAAGGGCAGCACCCAGGAGGCCAAGGACCTCCAGCCTGAGGTGCTTCAAGAGGAGTTGGAAAAAAGCTCATCCAGCTGTGCCTCAGCAGCAGGAGAGTGTGGGGAAACTCTGGGGGAGCAATGAAGAGTCCAATACTTGAAACATCCAGAATGCAGAGGGGCCTCCATCCATTTCAGGCAAAGCAAGCACCTCAACCCTGTCACAATCCATGGGAAAATCACCCAGGCCACCTCACCAGCCAGGCCTGGCTACCTGCAGAGCTCACACTGTCCCTAGGGATGCCCCATCCTACTCCTGGGACACCAGGGAAGCAGCAGCCTCAGGGCCAGCACCCACACCATGCACGTGCTCCCAAGGACATCCCTCTTTACAATGCCAAACTGGTCTGGCTGCCAAGCCTTGCCTTCCTGGGGCTCCACCTCCCCATTCCCAAAACTTCCTCCCCCACCTTCCCCTGCCACTGCACCCAGAGGTACCAAAGTACCAAAACCATGGAAGCCCCTCAGGGACACCATTTGTGGGATGTTTCTGAGGACTGAAACTTGTCAAGGCAAACCCTGTGCCCAGAGCTGGCCCAACACCCAGCAAGGAGAGGGCAGCCCAAGGCTCCTAAAGTGCTGTGCAAACGTTTAGTACTTGGCACAATAATGTGTAACAGCATTAATCACCCCCTCTCCACCCCTTCCCAAGCAATGAGAGATGCAGATGAATCCTTGGCTCCCTCCTCTCTTTGTGACTGCCCCTAAAATCCACTCCTGGCTTCCCAGTCACTCCCATTCCCCCCTGGAAGCTGTTGCTGCCCCAGAGGCACTGGGCCCAAGGTGATCCTGGTGATCCTGGGCATTAATAACAGCTCAAGGCTGGCCAAGGGCAGTACTGGCTAAAAAAAAAAAGTCACCCCCAGGTGACAGGCATTTTTGACACCAATTTTTGGTCTTTGACCTGTGGCTCTTATTGCTCACTTTGGAATCTCCTGGACCATCTCCTGCCTCCAGGACAGAAGCAGCTCTGTGCTTGGCACGTTCCACCTTCCCCCAGACACATTTCCCAAACTCTCTACCGCACCAGGGACAGCCCAAAGCAGCAGTTTGGGATTTCCCCACATTTCCCCTCTCCTCACCTCAGCACCTCCCCTCCACTTTTCCCCACCAGATTCCCAGGATCCTCCCATTGCTCTCCCCAAGCTCCAGGGCTGAACCACCAAGCCAGGACACTCCTGTCCAGCACATCCTGTGCTGCTGCTTGGAGCAGGGGGAAGGAAAATGCAACATTAAAGCCATGTCCCTCCCACATCTTTTTAGCACCTTGGGAGGAAGCAGCCTGTGTACCCACAGCTTTTTTTGCTCTTTTCCACCTTTTTTTTCCCCACAGCACTGTCTAAAAGCACCATGGCACGACTGGGAGGGCAAGCAGGACCATGGGAAATGAGTGGTTTTCCCAGGAATTTCTGGGTATGGAGCCAGGTCATTCCCAAACCTGGCAGTGCCACCCATGAAAACCATCACTGGAAGTTGGGGGAGAGGACAAAGGTGGAGAGAACAGGAGGGGAGAAAGGCTTAGCCAGCCTCACAGGGAGGTGGTTCTGAGCAGGTTACCTGGCCCCCTGGCCCCTTCCCTGCTCCCTGGGGGCTGGCAGCTCCCCTGGGAAAGCACTGCTGGATAGCCCAGGCGCCACAGTGGGGTCCCCAGCAGGCTCCCCCCGAGCTGGGGTGGTGGGGTAGGGGAGGAGAGGCAGAGCAGGGCTGGGAGTGGTGGATCCCGGGGGAATGCTGGTGGCAGGGGGTGAGCCAGTGGTGGAGGAGGCTTTCTTCCCACAGGATTCACAGCAGAGCTTGTTGTATCCAGGGATGGAGCAGTAGCGAGCCAGCACCTCCATCTGGCAGAAGATGGACTTGTCCCCGAGGCAAGGCTCCCCTGGAGAGGGACAGAGCAGCACAAAATAAGGTGGCATTGGGCTCCCAGCCCTGCACTCCTCCCATGGGATTCCCAAAGGGAAATTGCAATGCAAGTTGTTTTCAGTTACCATCTGTATGGCAGATTACCTTTGTCAAGTGGGCAGTTTGCCTTATCTCTCTCTCTGAGTGACCACATTCACACCTCCCTGGGGAGGGGACATCTGCTGATAACAGATTATTGAATGTCACTGCATGGCTGATAAGAACTATAACATCCCATTGGGAGATGCTCTGCCCAGAGGGAGGAGCCAAGCATTGCTACCCAGATATAATCCAGAGGTTTTTGAGACACCAGCATGGCTTCTCCACTGGATTCCCCAGAGGAACAGCAGCTGAGTCTCCTTCCACTGGATCTTCAGAGCAAGAATACATCCTTCTCTACAGATATCCCTTGCTCCAACAGAATGACCCCTGACACTGCAGGAGGGCTGCAGCCACATTTCCAATTGGACTGCTACCAACACCCCACAGGGTGTCAGCTTGGGTTCTGACTCTGTCAGTGTTGTTCTAGTGTACTGCATTGTTTACTTTATCCTTTTTTTTTTCCTTTTTCCTGTTAAAGAACTGTTATTTCTTGCTCCCTTATTTTTGCCTGAGAGCCCCTTAATTTAAAATTTATAGCAATTCGGAGGGGTGGGGAGGGTTTACATCCTCCATTTCAGGGGAGGCTCCTTCCTTCCTTAGCAGAATCCTGTCTTTCCAAACCAAGACAAGGGTGCTGCCTATCCACATAGGAAGCAGGCAAGAGGGACCTGGAAAATGAAGCCAAAGCACTGAGGGATTCTGTGCATGGAGAAAAAACAGAGAGCAAGGGATGCTCCAAACCAAGATGCACTGAGCCCCAGCTGCGAAGGACTCCAAGGAGGAAAAACCAGAAGACATTTACCTTGCTTAAAAAATTCCAAAGTAAAAAGGAAAGGGCATAAACACCGGGAGGCAAAAGGAGCTCAGCACTGCAGGACCTCGCAGGCCACGAGATGGCAATGGAGCACTGCGCTCTGGAGCAGAGGCAGCGGCGGCGGCTGGAGCGGCGCTGGGTGCGCTCCCAGCTCTGCCCTGCCTGCACAACTCCTCGGGAGGGGTATCCTGGGCAGCACCGCCCTTACACGAGCACTTACTGGAGGAGATCTTGCTCACGGGGTTTTTGGCTCCCTCCTGGGGCACCCGCTGCCCTTTGGTCGTGCTGTGGTCACCGGCATTGGCACCGGTGGTGATGCCAGAGAGCTTCCCTGCAGAGAGAGCAGCACAATGCCCAGCAGTCACAGCAGGCTGAAGGCACTCAAAATACCTTGGAAGGGTGTTTGGTTCGTTTTGCAGGATCTCCTTAAAAATTAAATCCCTTAAGCACCCAGCATTTAAGCAAGTCAAACCCCACCCAAGATAAACTCCAGGGTGCCCATCTCCACCAGCTCATCGCGAGTTCAAACTGCCAGAAAACCCAAAACCAGCCAATGCCAGGGCTAAGAGCAGAGAAGAGAAATATTTTGGTTGGTGTTTAACTTTTTTTTACTGCCAGCCACATCAGGGATGTTCAATCCAACCTCGTCCACTGGCATCTCCTGAAGCCACAGCAGGCTGGAGGCATTCATGGGCGTTGATCCCCACCAGCACATGCCCCATCCCAGTGCCACCTCCTCCTCCTCTCACCTGGGCAGACGGCCACATGGCAGCCCTGGATGGCCTCTGGCTTGTCACCCTCGCAGCGTGCGCTGCTGTCACTGCCCTTGCACACCACCTGCCGCTGCTGGACGCCTTCCCCGCAGGTCACCGAGCACTGCGCCCAGACAGACAGACAGACAGTCAGTGACAGCCCCCACAGCCCCCCAGGATGTGCTGCTGACTGTTCCTCAGGTGGATTTTGTTTTCTGATGTGGGGTTTCCCTCCCTGTCTCCCAAACTCCCACACTCTCTGCACAGGGATGCTCTCCCCTGTCACTTTTCCTTGTACCCTCATCCATGGAAGTTTTCAAAGCCAGGCTTGGAGCAACCTGGCCTAGTAGAAGGTGACCTGACCAAGGGGTCGGAATAAGATGGGCTTTAAGGTCCCTTCCGACCCAAACCATTCCAGCATTCTGTGAAAACATCACTGTCTCTTGTACCCTTATCCAAGGCCAGGCTGGGTGGGACTCTGAGCAACCTGGTCTGATGGAAACTGTTCCTGTCCATGGCAGGGGGGTTGGACTGGGTGACCTTTACAGCTCCCTTTGAACCAAACCAGTCTAGGATTCTACTCCATGATCCCTACAAGCCCCTGACCTTCACACCCACCTGTTGAAGATTGTAATGCAAGATGTTTTCAATCACCACCTGTATGGCTGATTATCTTTTGTCAAGCGGGCAGTTTGCCTTATCTCTCTCTTTGAGTGACCACATTCACACCCTCCTTGGGAGGGGACATCTGCTGATAACAGACTATTGAATGTCACTGCATGGCTGATAAGAACTATAACATCCCATTGGGAGAGGTTCTGCCCAGAGGGAGGAGCCAAGCATTGCTACCCAGATATAATCCAGAGGTTTTGAGACACCAGCACGGCTTCTCCACTGGATTCCCCAGAGGAACAGCAGCTGCCTCTCCTTCCACTGGATCTTCAGAGCAAGCATACATCCTTCTCTACAGGACTCCCTGCTCCAACAGAATGACCCCTGACACTGCAGGCAGGCTGCAGCCACATTTCCAATTGGACTGCCACCAACATCCCACAGGGTGTCAGGTTGAGTTCTGACTCTGTCAGTGTTGTTCTAGTATACTGCATTGTTTACTTTATCCTTTTTTTTTTTTCCTTTTTCCTGTTAAAGAACTGTTATTTCTTGCTCCCATATTATTGCCTGAGAGCCCCTTAATTTAAAATTTATAGCAATTCGGAGGGGTGGGGAGGGTTTACATTCTCCATTTCAGGGGAGGCTCCTGCCTTCCTTAGCAGACTCCTGTCTTTCCAAACCCAGACAGCACCCTCATACCCTCCTCCTCACCTCGGACCAGGCTCCTGTCCTCCACTGTGCGGGGCAGGGCAGGCGGCCGCAGGGCCGGCGCGTCTCAGGGCGCTGCCCGGGGCAGTTCTTGCTGTGCAGGGTGCGGTTGGTGCCGTCCTGCAGGCGCTGCATGCACTGCACTGCCCGCGCCTGCACCCCAAGCTTCCCGCAGGAGCGGCTGCAGGCACCCCACTCCTCAGCCACCCACCTGCCAGTGGGGGGAGATGGACAAGGAGAAGGGGTTTCAGGCGATGCTTATGCTGGAAACGCTCCCAATCCAACCCTGAACTGCCCCCATCACGAGTGGGAACACCTTGGGCCACACAGAGAGGACTTACATGGGCTGGGAGCATTCCTGGAGGTTACAGCGCCTCCGGATGGGCTTTGGCTTCTTGCTGTTGTCACAGAAGTTCCTATGCACCATCCGGTTGTCGCTTTTCCGACGGCAGCCGTACTTGGTGTACTGGATGCCTGAGGGGGCAGAGCGTGGGCAGTGAGGGGATGGGTGTGGGAGACCCTCCAGAATCCCCCAGATCTTTCTCCTGCATCATATCCTGCTGGGATATCCTGCATATTCCACATATCCTGCTGGGATATGTGCTCTGAGATGTCACCGCTCAGGTGGGACCCAAGGTTTGTGAGGATGCTCGTGTGGCTGCTGGACTCACCCTCAGGGTCCCCCAGGCTCTTGTGTAGTGCACACAGCTTGTGGAAAATGTCCCAGCCCGTGGCAGGGGTTTGGACTAGGTGGGCTTTAAAGCTTCCTTCCAATCCAAACTACTCTGATTCCCAGAGCACAAGGTGCCCCCCACAATCTGAGGGTCAGATCCCAGTATGGAAATGAGGCTTTCACCAGCAAACCTCACGCCTACTTCTGTGCAAACTTTAGTAGTGATCATCTTCAAAATCACTGTTTCTTGGCTCTAATCCAGCTAAAAACAGCCAAGGAATTTAAAAATCCTAGCAGGTCTATGGACAGACAGACAAAGGTACACACACACAATCATGCAAGCCTGTTTCTCTAAGAAATCTGGCTAAAATGCTCACTTGAACTGCTTTGCAACAACTTCTCCACGCCAGAGATGCTCCAAGGGGCTCACACACCCTCTACCATATCCAAGCACCCCCCAAGCATTCCCTGTAGGCTGCTATGAAGAGGAAGGTACCTCCTCCACACGCCTTGGAGCACTGGGACCAGCTCTTGAGGGCCCACTCGTAGGAATCCATCTCCTCCAGCAGGACATTGTTATTTCCAATCATGGGCAGCAGGTCTTCATGGATGATGTACCTGTACATGAGGCTGCTCCTCGCCTCCTCCTCCTGAGGGATGACCTGCAGGCACAGAGGGAGCAGTCAGAGAGGGGGAAGAATAACGCCATGGGAAAGGGACCACATGGCAAGGTGGCCTCTGCCCAGAACTGGGACACAGGGATGGATGGGAGTGCAGAGCTGCCATTCCCTGCATGTCCAGGGAACCCAACCTCTAATTCCCCACGTACCAGCATAACCAAAATGGGATTTGGAGTCATAAGCAATTGCTGCAGAGCAAAATGCAGCAACATATCTTTGTGCCATTACCTCGCACATCTCATCACCCCTTGCCTTTCGTTGGCTCATTCCCTGGATTTAATGACATGGCCTCTTCCTCCACCCACATCCTTCCATCACCTGCCACATCACACCTCAAACCAGCTCCCCTGTGACAGCTGTCCCCAAGCCCCCCAGTGCCAGCCAGGCTTACCAGAACACTGATGGCCTCGTGCAGGGGACCGCTGGTTTTCAGGCTCTCCTTGCCTTGTTCCACAGTGTATTCCCACTCCAAGCCCATCTCAATGAACACTTGGCTTTTGGCTTCTTGGCCCTTGGCATTCAGGATGAAGTTCCCCGTGGCTTGATTCTTAACAGCTGGAGGAGAAAGGGGATATTTTCAATATCATTCCCTCTGGTCACTCGCTTTGGAGGATGGGAATGACCTAAACAAGACCCTTTTTGGTGGGAATTATGAGAAAAGGGTTGAGAAAGGGTGAAGGGAGAGGTGCATTAGGGCATGCTCACCGATGCTGTGGGATGCTGGCTCCATCTCCTCTATCTGAAGGTGCCTTGCTCCAGCTGGGATCTCAAACATCTTCAAAACACCTGAAAGGGAGAGAAGAAGGATGGAGGGAAGAAAAAGAGCAGGTTTCCTCCAACTGGACACACGAATCCAGCTGGTGAATCTGCTTCCAAGCCCACCCACCCCTCTCACCTGGCTGCTTGGGGGTCTTGGCCAATGTCCCCTTCACCGTCCGGCAGTGGGAATTGTCCCCCCCGCAGACCCCACACTTGTCATCCTGCTTCAGGGAGCCAACCTCCTTGTCACAGCCGACGTGCTGGCACCCAGGGGACGAGAGGACAAGCCTGGGGTTACATGCCTGAGGCCCAGCCAGGGATTACAGCCCTGCAGCCCAGCCCAGGGTTACAGCCCTGTGGCCTGTGGAAACCCACAGCAAATGAATATTTCCCTGTCTGCTCTGGGGTGCCCTGACCCCCAGGGGAGCACTGACTCTGACCCTCATTCATGGAGAAAGTTTCCTAAACTCCAGAATAGACTATAATCCACTAGGGTGTGAAGTAGATTGTAGAGAGCAGTGTAGGTGTATCACTGAGGTGGGTAATTTAGGTTATAGGATTTTTTGTATGTTGTGGATGGAAGCAAGATGGAGGGCACAGGGTGTCATCCTGGGTTTCTTCTGCCTTCTTCATGGGTTTGGGTGGCATTTTGTAATTGGGTGGAAAAGTCCGCATTGCAGGCTTTTGGGGATCAGTTATTTGGCTAAAAAGGGAAATAATCTAGGTGTTAGTTCTTAATTGGACAATTTAGCTTTGAAAGACCTTGTAACAAGAGATTGTTGGCCATTTTTGTGGCGCTTTTCCAATGCACTGAGCCTGGTGTGGACAGCATGCAAAACTTTAGATAAGACAACAATAAACAAGAACCCGAAGACCTAAAAGATCCAGTGGGTTTCTCCTTCCTGACACAAGACCACTCCAGAAGGGTCTCCCCCAACAGGAGAGCCCCCAGGGATGGCCCAGCCAGAATCCCAGAATTTGGGAAATCAGCAACAGCTACCCGACAGCAGCCCAGCCCATCGCTTTGCCATCCCCCTTTGCTGCACACGGGCTTGGTCCTCAGGGACAAAAACCCGTGCCCTCATGGGGCTGAGCTCCCTCCTGGCCAGGGAAAGGACAGAGACAGCCCCACAGGAGCTCCTCACCAGGCACTCGCCCCGGACACAGACGCTGTAGGGGTCTCGGTAGCTGCAGCGGGTCCCGTCATGAACCACCTGGTTCATGAACACCACGTCCCCCGTGCCCTCAGACTGGCAGATCAGCTCACACTTCTGAGCATCTGTGGCACAGGGAAAGGGAAGGGGGAGAAAAAGAGAGGGTGGGGGGAAAAGGAGTTGTGGAAAGGGGGAGAAAAAGAGAGGTGGGGAAAAAAAGGAGTTGTGGAAATTCATTAGGGTGAGTGAAGGCAGAAACTCATCTCAGCCTGTACCCCTGAGCACAGCCACAATTCCAAAGGCCAGGACATTCATGTGGCTGATCTCCATTTGCAGCTTTAGAGCCTACATGTTTGCCTGGTACACTCAAGAAATTAAGGGAAGGACAGGACACGCTACATGAGGCTGCAATGCAAGTAGGCAGCTCTGCTCTGGAAACAGGCTGGGAGAGCTGGGAGCGTTCAGCCTGGAGAACAGAAGGCTCCAGAGAGAACTTAGAGCCCCTTTCAGTGCCTGAAGGGGCTCCAAGAAAGCTGGAGAGGGACTCTGGACAAGGAGAAAAGTGTGACACATTAAACCCCATAATGGGGTTTAACCATAGAGTACAAAATCAAGCCCTGGATAAATAATTTGAAAAGGTTTTTCTTTTAACCCCATGAAACTTTCCACAAGAAAGAATAAAGTTGCGGGAAGCTTTCTCTACAAGGGGAAGGCAAATTCATTTTGTCTAGGATGAAAATTGGATAAATTCCCAACCAAAGAAGCTGTGGATGGGAGATGGGACAAAGGAATATGAAAAGGCAGGTTTTTGTAAGGGAGACTCCAGTAAGAATTGGAAGGAATACAAAAGGTTCTCCACAGGAGAATGATGGTGAGAAGCAACAACCTGGAAAATATTTAATTCTGAGCACAAGCACCCTTCAGCTTGTGAAGACTGGGAATGACTTCAAACTGTCAGAAGGCAGGGTTAGGTGGGGTATTGGGAAGAAATTCTGTATTGTGCAGGTGGGGAGGCCCTGGCACAGGTTGCCCAGAGAAGTGTTCTTCCAACTGTGAGTAACCTGGTCTAGTGGAAGGTGTCCCTGTCTACGGCTGCAGGGTGGGAATGAGAATATCTTTAAGGTCCCTTCCAACCCAAACCACTCTGTGATTCCGTGATTTTAAAAAGCTGCCTGCCTGATGTCGGCTTATTGCACAACGGTTTCCAGCTCAGGAGCTTCCCACAGCCCAACATCTGTGCAGCTGGCACAGTCTCCACCCCAGGGTGATGGCCACCACGCAGAGGAATTCCTCTGGAGGAGTCTGGCTGCTGCTCCTTTGCCAGGACCCACCACCACTCACCGTCATGGTGCTCATAGGGAAGCCAGGAGTGTTTGCTGTTCTGGTGGGTGTAGTAGGAGTTGCGCTTGGAGCACTGCTGGGCACGGAAATCCTGGAAGGGCCCCGGGCACTCCTCGGCATTGCACACCTGGTACTCGTAGGTGGCTCCTGGGCACGGGCGCCCTCCATATGCTGGGCTGGAAAAAAAACCCAGTGGCTGGTGAGAGTGCTGGAGAGAGAATGGTGCTCAACCCCAGCACGGCTCAGTGCCCCAACACACAGCACAGTGTGGCGTTCATGTTCTCTGGAAAAATCCCTTTGCCAAGGATTTTTCTCCTGGGAAGCTGAGAAGCCTCAGAGAAAAAGGAAAACAATAATTATTTCATTTGCTTCTCCTGTGTTTTGCTGCTTTGGAATGTGTTTGGAGATTGTTTATCCAACAGGTGCTTGTTTCATTGGATTCATGTGAATTGTTTTGACTTATTGGCCAGTCTGGGTCAAGTGGAGTCAGGACTCTGGAAAGAGTCACGAATTTTCATAATTATCTTTGTAGCCTTCTGTAAGTATCCTTTCTGCATTCTTTAGTATAGTATAGCATTCTTTAATATAATATAGTATCTTAAAATAATAAATTAGCCTTCTGAGAACATGGAGCCAGATTCATCATTCCTGCTTTCATCGGGACACCCCATAAATACAATAGCACAGCTCCCGCAGGAACTGATGTCCCCACCCCTGCCAACAAGGGGAGGAGCCAGGAACCCCTGGCTCATGGCCCCCTTCCAGCTGGGCAAAGGGAGGGAGGCAGAGCCCAGACGTACGGTGGGTTGTCGCAGCTCCGGCTGCGGGACCGCACGCCTCCCCCGCAGGTCCTGGAGCACGAGCCGAACTTGGACCAGGAGCTCCAGCTGCCATCCTGGCTGTAAGGCTGCTCCGACGTCTTCCAGATGCAGTGGCCCTTGAAACACCACTGGAAGGGAGGAGAAGGAATGAGTTCCAGGCCTCTTCCAAAGCAATCAGCACCAGTGGAGAGCCCTCCTGCACCCACAGCACTACAGAAAGGGCACAGCACGGGAGGAAGGTGCTCTTCATCGTGCCCTCAGACACATCCCTCCCATAGGAAGCAGGACCAGCCCCTACCTTGCCAGGAGAGCACTCAGTGCCGTCCAAGGGCGGCCCCTTCTTGGTCTTGCAGAAGTAGGGGTTGTCCGGATGGCTGCACCACAGCTGCTTGCAGGGGTCGAAGGTGCGGAACTGGGGAGCACAGAGGAGCTGGGCTGGGACAGCCGCGGCGAGTGCCAGCAGGCTGCTGGCAGCCAGGCTGGCTGGGGACCTGGGGGAGGGGGTACAGCGTGGCCATGCAGCCCCTACTCACCGCCGTGCAGGTCTTGTAGCCCACACCAAAGTCAAAGCGGCACTGCTCATCCATGGAATAATTAATTCCTGGCAGCTCAGGTAGTGTGGGCCACTGGTGCTCAAAAGGGTCATCCAGGAGGCAGTCGTAGGAGCTGCAGAGTCAGACAGAGGATTTCTTGCGATCACCCCATCCCTCAGCTCCAGGCCACTCTCCAAATTCACCTACCGAGAATTTGAATTATCATGGAATCCCAGAATGGCTTGGGTTGGAATGGTCCTTCAAAGCCATGGAGTCCTTCCACTAGACTAGGTTGCCCCAAGCCCCAGTGTCCAGCCTGGCCTTGGACACTTCCAGGCATCCAGGGGCAGCCACAGCTTCTCTTGGCAGCCTGTGCCAGGGCCTCACCTCTCTCACAGGTGATATCCCATCTAACCCTACTCTCTGTCAGTGGGAAGCCATTCCCCCTTGTCCAAAGTCCCTCTCTGGAGCCTTTAGGCACTGCAAGAGGCTCCAAGGCCTCCCTGGAGCCTTCTATCCTCCAGGCCGAACACCCCCATCTCTTCCAGCCTGTCTCCAGAGGCCCTCCAGCCCTGCGAGCACCTTTGGGTACCAAAGGCCACCAAAAGTGTGGGTCTGAGGGGAGGCCATGCCCCCCCAGCTGGAAGGGGCGTACTGGATGTAGCGGTTGAGCTCCTGCTTGCTGCAGCGGGACCAGTGGTAGCGGTGGAAGGCGGCCTGCACCAGCGGTGCCATGATGCTCCCCATGCTGGTCTCGTCGGCGCAGCGGTTGCCCTGCCCGTCGTGCTCCATGCCCAACCTGGAAGGGAAGATCCCAAGGGATTCACAGCTGCAGCAGCAGAAGGAAAGCCCCCTTTTTAAAGGGAGGGGCACCACCCCAGCCAGTTCTGCCCCCAGAACTTACACGTGCCCGGTCTCGTGGGCCACCACGAAGGCCGAGGAGAAGCCGTCCTCGTGGTTGAGGGTGCAGCTGCGGAGAGGGTGGCACATCCCTGTCACCGGGGCATAGCCTGGGGCAAAGACAGGAGGGAAGGACAGAGGAGAGGAGAGAGAAAACCTTTGAGAGAGGGGGGGAAAAAATGAAAAATTAAGAAAAAAAAAAAAAAAAGAAACCCACAAATGCATAACCTGGCTTCACTGCAACAGGAGAGTAAACAGAGGTGAAGGCACTGGAGAGGAGGAGCTGCCCAGGTCACTTGGGCGGCAGCCTAAGGACAGGCTCACCAGTGTGTGCCAAAAGCCAGCAGAGGTTGCTGTGGGGCTTGCTGGCACCACTGTGCCCTTGTGCCAACACACCTGGGCAGGCAGGAGGGCAGGAACAGCCCCCACAACACCCTGCCAGCAAGGGTGGCCATGGCCTCCCAGCCCAGGAATGGCCTCCCCCGCATTCTTCTTCATTTAAAACAAATAAAGAAGGAAAATGAGAGAGGAGAAAAGGCACGAGGCTCTCCCCAGAGCCCTGCCTAAACCACAGCCCTGCTCCCCACGGGGCGCACCCGCACATGCACCCGCCCCGGCCCCAGGACCCAGCCCTCGATCAAGTGCAGTGCAGTGGGGCAGCTGTGGGCAGAGGAATCTTCCCGTGTCCAGGCAGCAACACATCACCTCCATTTTGGTCACTTTTCCTTTCTTTTTCACCTTATTTCTGCCCAATTCAATTAGCTTGTTGGCACACTCCAGAATTAACTCCCGAAGTTTTTTTTTTTACATGTGTTGAGGCTGACCCTTTTTGGCATCAAGGGAGTTAGTGAAGGAAGGACTGAAAGGTCAGAGAGGCAAAAGCAGGGCAGGACCATGCTGGATAACTGTGCCCTGGGGACTGGGATGCTGCAAGGGCAGAGTTCAGTCAGCCAGGAATGGGCAGCAGCAGGAGAGAGGTGCTGATGAGCTGAGGGAGATGCACATCCCCTACACCCACCCTGGCCAAACCACGGGGTCCACACAGCCCCCATCCTTGTGGGATACTTGATCCACACCAAGTCACTCCCATAATAGGGTTTAACCATAGAGTACAAAATCAAGCCCTGGATAAATCATTTGAAAAGATTTTTTTTACCCCCATGAAGCTTTCCACAAGAAAGAATAAAGTCGTGGGAAGCTTTCTCTACAAGGGGAAGGCAAATTTATTTTGCCTAAGATGAAAATTGGATAAATTCCAACCAAAGAAGCTGAGGATGGGAGATGGGACAAAGGAATATGAAAAGGTGGATGCTCACAAAGGCAGGTTTTTGTAAGGGAGACTCCAGTAAGAATTGGAAGGAGTACAAAACGTTCTCCATAGGAGAATGATGATGAGAAGTAACTACCTGGAAAATATTTAATTCTGAGCACAAGCATCCTTCAGCCCAGGCCAGAAAACCCCTCTGTGCCACCCACTGCAGAGGGACAAGACCTCTACAGCAGCAATTAAAATTTACAGCCCATCTGTTCACTGCTCTTCTCTTCAAAGGGCATATTTGGGATCGTTTGGTGCCACACTCTGGTCCTTCATTCCACACGTCCCTGAGCTTAACAGTGTTGGGGGTCCACAAGGACTTTGTTTTGGGGAAAAGAGGCAAGAGCAAGCACGGTGTTACTATTCCAGCAGCCCAGTCAGAGGGAGATTCCCAGTGGAGGAGGAGCTCCTTGTGCCATGCAGCACAGCCAGGCAAGGACATGGGGATTCTGCATAAAGTCCTGGAGGTGTGTGACAAGCAGAGAGCCAGATCCACAGGGAAAAGGGGAAGGAGCTGCTGGAAGGAGCACCCCTGGAGCAGGGCTGCTCCATGGATCCCGCAACTCCTTCCCACCAAGGGGCAGCCTAGGGAGCCTCCCCCTTCTGCCAAAAAAGGTCCTCTCACCAATGCCTTGGGACACAGTCACTTTGCCAGGAAGGGTCTAGAAAAACAGAACAAAAGCTGGTATTGCACCCGTGTGACTCTGGACAAGGAGACCAGGGCAGGACGCCAGCTTGGCACAACCCAAGGTCTGCTACTCGGTGGCCACAGGACCACTGGCACACTCAGGAGGGCTTCCAGCTGGATATCTCCTGAGGTTCATCTCCTGCCGAGGGGGATCCTTCTCAGGGAGGTCATCCAAGTTAGGACAGGTTTCCTTCTCCACCTTTTCTTCCTCCTGTGCACACCAGGAGGACCTGTGCTACAGATCAGGGTGACAATACCAACCCCATCCACGGCATCAGTGGAGCCTCCTGATGGAAATCCAGACCTGGCCACCAGCGTGGAAAGGAGGAGATGGGAATTTGGAAGCAGCAGGCTCAGAACAGGGGAAGTCACCTCTCCTGGTAACACCAAAGCACCTGTTTTCCTAATGAAGTCATGAAACATCAGAATGTTTTCCTGAAAACTTTTATTAGCAAGGCCTCCAACTTCTCAGAGCACACCAGCACAATCTCTGCACTAAGAGGGTGAGAGATTCCTGCAGTAGAACTTCCTCTTTGGCCCAGGATTTATTGAATGCTCCCATGTTCAAGAAATAAATCCATATAAAAACAGGTTTTAAAGGTCCTCCAAGGGACAGAATAAATTGATTGTCCCCATGGGGCTTCCTGCAGTATTTCATCTTTTTTTATCTTATTTTTATATTTTTAAGGCATTTTGGGCCAAGGAGAGGACTGGTAAATGAAAACAAAGGATAAATAAAGATATTTAATCCATTGGATATGGATAAATAAAGATATTTTATCCATTCAGGCTGATGCTCTGGATTAATTCTCTGTCACTCTCTTCCTCATCAAGTGAATTTAAAAAAATACCAATCTTTATAATCTTTTTCTGAACCTCACTGGCCAAGAAACTGTGCTCACAAGAAAATCCTCTCACCCCTCGCTGGCTTTTCCCCCCGGGCAGACTGCACATACCTGATCGAGACAAATACAGTACCTTGCATACCTGCGGGCCCAAAATCTTGCCTGGTGAGGAAGACGGCGTGGTCGTGGTGCTCGGCGTGCGCGGGGTCGGGGCGCTGCTGCGAGTGCGCCCAGCGGCACACCTGCTCCAGGCTGCGCGAGGGATTGCCCCGCTCGATCAGGCTCACCGACTGCAGGGAGAACAACGGGAAATCCACTGCTGGGCAGGACAGGAGCAGCTGCTGCCCTTCCCCTGCAAGCCAAGGAGGCGCTGTCCCAAGTAGGGTGGTTTGGGGAAGAAGGCAGGAAATGCAAGCATTTCCTTCACTCTCCCAAATGTTCATGCATTCTTCACCCCCGGCAGCTGTCAGGAGCTAGAGCTCCAAATTGAGAGAGGGTAAGGGTATCTTCCTCTCCTTCTCTCTTCTTCTCCTCCCTCTCCTTCTTGTCTCCCAAGAGGGTAGAATAAGCTTGTCCTGGATCGCCAAGCAAATTGTATTCTATTTGCCATCTGTATGGCAGTTGTCTTCTGTCAAGTGGGCAGCTTTCCTTGTCTCTTCTACAACCACACCTCTCTCTGGGAAGTCACCTGCTGATAATAGGCTATTGAATGTCCCTGCTTGACTGATAAGAACTATAACATCCCATTGTGAGATGTGAGCCCAGAGGGAGGAGCCAAGCATTCCTACCCAGATATAATCTGGAGATTCTGGAACACCAGCACAGCTTCTCCACTGGATTTCCCAGAGGAACAGCAGCTGCCTCTCCCACTGGATCTTCAGAGAAAGAATACACCTTTCTACAGGATCACTGCTCCAACAGAACCACCCCTCACACTGCAGGAGGGCTCCAGCCACATTTCCAATTGGACTGCTGCCAACACCCTGACCAAGAGGGTGTCAGGTCACGTTCTGACTCTGTCACTGTTGTTTTGGTTTACTGCATTGTTTATTTTATCCTTTTATTTTCTTCCCTAGTAAAGAACAGTTATTCCTGCTCCCATATCTTTGTCTGAGAGCCCCTTAATTTAAAATTTATAGCAATTCAGAGTTGGGGGGGGGGTTACATTTTCCAATTCAGGGGAGGCTCCTGCCTTCCTTAGCAGACACCTGGCTTTCAAACGAAGACAAAGCTGCAGGAGGATTCGCTCAGGAAGCATCAGATCCAAACAGTGAGCTGAGATCTCTCCTGGATTCAAAAAAGATTCATCCATTCCTTCTTTTCTACATCATCCCCTGAACCTGAGAAGTGACGTACCTGGACAAAGAAGCTGCCTCCAGAGCTGGCTTTGGGGAGGAAAAATCATCCCTAACAGAACCTGGCAGTTCCCACGCCACTATATCACCACAGCTCCAAATCCCTTCCCCTCCTCAGATCAACCTCCAGCCCAGAGCACAAACGTCACTGGGATGAAGCCAAATGGATTGTTGGTTTTCTCAGCTAGACATTATGTCCCTGGTTCCATGGAAGCCTCCAAAAATGGGCCAGCCTCCATCTTTATCCCTGCTCGTCAGAACCATCTCTGGATCCTGGAGATCCAGAGATGTATTTGGGTTTCTGCCAGCCAAGCATATTTCTATAATAAGGAAGTTTTTTCCAATACCTAACTGGTCTTATTTGCAGATCACACACAGAGAAATCACTGCGGTGAGTCATTAACACCCTTGCTAGAACATTTCCTGTGGGACAGGGGCTTGCCCCAAAAAAGTACAGAAAATCACATTGTTTTAAAGAAAAATCTGGCTGCTGTGCTCAAACAAGCATTAAAAAGTAAGTGCAGCCTGAGAAACCACAGGAAAACTTCTCAGGAAACCTTCCCACGCTTTTCCTGGCCATGCCCAAGCCACACGAGAGCTACAGGACAGCCAGGGAGATGAGTCAAGGAGATCCCAACCTCAACTTCTCCTCTCAGTGTGGGAAGCCACCTCTACCCCATCACCTCAGAGCTCTGAGGAAGCCTCTGTGGTTGTCCCCACATCCCAGAGCAAGCAGGTACCAGCAGATCACATCCACCTACCCACCACCTCCCTCGGGGGCTGTCCAGGCCCTCAGCCCCCAAAATCCAGGCTAAGGAAGGTTCAAATTCACCCCTGCCCAGCACAGTTGTCACCTGGGCTCTGAGAACTGCCACATTTTCCCAAGGTTGGGCTTACCTAAGTACTAAATAAACATCAGAGCACATCCTGCTCTAACCCGAGCGCCGGATTTACCTGGCGGTATCCCACCATGATCATCCTGACCAGCACGATGTTGATGTGCACGCCCAGCGACTCGTCGTGGTAAATCTCATCCACCTGAGGGAGGGAGCGTGAGAAACAGCCGCTCACTTTTCACAGTTCAGGAAGGTTTATTAAACCTTGTCAAAAATACAACAGAAGACTGAATAAAGAAAAAAGGTTATGGTGCTGAGAGCAAAAGGTTTTCCCCACCATGTGCTCAGCCCCCTCACAATGGAGGTTTCACCCTTTTTAACCCTTTAACCCCTCCCAAAGCTCTGTCCTTCTTCACTGTCCAGTAGAGATCTCTTCCTCAAATGATGATTGGAGGTCTGTGTTCCATAGTGACAAGCCAGCCCTCCCAGATGTCCCAACTCCAGTTGTCCCTTGATAACCACGTGAGGGGGTACAGGGTAACTATAAACCTATAAACATTTCTTAACCTCTATACATGATATTTGTCCATTAATTGTGGGAATCAATCATGGCGTCGCTCATCTATCCCAGGAGGGAAATCCAACAGGGAAGGAGTTAAGGCCATCCCAGCTCTCAAGCCCCTCCTGTCCTCCACGCTCCCATGTTCCACACCCTCCCAGGCTATCCAAGGCCAGGTGCAAAGATGTCATCCTCCTCCTCCCACTGTGGGGAGGGGTTTTTTCCCATTTTCCCACGTGTAACAAGCACAAAGCCAAAAAGCCAAGCTGGAATAAGCCAAAATTTCCACAGGAATGGCTCAGATGGTCAATGACATCACCCATTCCCATCAAGGGCTGCGTTCCCTCCACCACATTTCTCAATGAGCCGTTGGAATATGAATCCCTCAGAGGGATGGAAATGCTCCAGACTCCAGCACCCAAAGGAAAAATGGCTTTTTGATACAATCCTTTGCCTCTCCCCAAAGCCAGGGCTTTCCTCAGTTGAGTCAAACCTGACCTATTGCTTCAGAAATCCCAGGAGAAAGCAACACAATGGAGAGAACAGGGAGGGCTCATGAGTCAATGAGATTTGTACCATCCTCAGCTATTAAAAATGACCTTGCAAAGGAAATAACCAGCTACAACCTCTTCCTTCTGCGTTTCCAGGATGAATAAACAAATTCTACTCCCAAATGCTACCAAGAGAGTAGGACACACAGATGGGAAATGTCCCTGAGAGCTGAGCCCAGTGACATGGAGAGAGGCATGGAGTGGGCAGCCACAGACCCATGTGAGACCCTGCACCTCCTGCAAAGCATGTGGGAAAACACAGCCCAGGGAAGAGGAACACCCTGATTTTTGAGAATGGGGCTTTCTTTTTCCCAAAAGGCCTCTTGTTGCAGTGTGTTACAATAGCCTCTTTTAAACTTCCAGGTCCCTTCCCAGGTGTGCCTATACCTCTCTCCCTTCCCCCTTGCCCCCATGCTGAGTGAGTCCTGTCAATCAGGCTTAACATTCCAGCAAGGCGTGGTGTGGTTGGTCAAGTTCAAAGGATGCCCCTATGCCCAGGGGTCATTGGCCTGTCTGGGTGTCATCTTCCCCTGAGACCCTGCCCCTCTCACCTGGTTGGTGGCTCACCTGTACCTCCCCTCCCCCTGCCCCGGGAGGTTAAAAAGGTGATCAGACCACGCGGCCGGGATTCTGTTGGAGCAGTTGCTCACGTTCAGACCTCTGTAACCATGGAATAAACCTCTGGATATTAAACCCTCCAGCAGAATCCATCTCCTTTTCCTCCTCACCATTCGCCTGAGGCCATTCCTCCTGAGGTAAACGGAGTTCCTAACAAGCCTGGACTTGTTCAGTGCCCAGCTGCAATCTCCAGCAAGCCAAAGTATCTCTGGGGTGATACACCACAGTTGCTGCCTTTGGCCCGGCAGCGAGGGTCAGACTGGCCCAGGCACAATCTAACTGATAATATTGGGATTCCTATTCCAATAACCTCTCAAATGAACAGTTCCACAAATGAGGATTCACTGCAGAAGTCAAAGAAACTGAATTAAGACAATTTTTAATACTGACTAGAATTCATGTTTTAATTAAAATATACTTTTTCGGCTTTGCCCATGGGTGGACTAATTTGCCTCAGCTCTACCATAGCCTTCCAGACTAGATGAAGGTTATGAAGTCAGATTTATGGATATTTTCTGTTTTTTCCTCTATTCCTTTGGGGTTTTGCAATTTTACATCAAGGGTTGGGTGACAATTACCCTTTTACTGCTGCCCAAGTCCATGTCAGCCACTCCCCAGTGTTTTACTCCCATTCTCCAGCCTGGGATTCCATTTGAAATACCCACTCAAGCCATTTTTAAACCCAAAAACCCAGTGTTAACCTTTTCCCTATGACAACCAATACTACCATGGGGTGCCTCCGAGCCATGCAGAGAGGTAATGCAGATCCTGAGCCTTGAATGCAGCAAAATTGATTATAAAAAATTAAAATTAATCAATGAACTGCCAGCCCATCCCCATTAATGCCTCCCTTTGGATGCAGAAGCTGCAAGAGCCGCCGGGTATTTTATCCATCAGTGTGGAAAGATGATGCTGGTCAACCCACCCTCAGCTCATCCTTGCTTTCTGTGGGTGGAATGCTCCTTCACCCTCCCCCTTTTGTAAGAATAATGAGGATATGATGGATTTTTTCTGATGCCAACCCTATTTTTTTGGGGACGTGCACGGAAGGGTGGAAGGTCACACAGTACTGCAGCTGCAAACATTGCTCAGGCTCCAGACCCACTGAGGTGTGAAGGATCCAGCCCAGCAAGGAGCTGCAGCTCCCCAGGGATGTCAGGCTGGGTTTTAGCATGTAGGAGGCTTTGGCATCTCAGAAAAATCCCCCATTCTAAGTTTGATCCCTTACAAAAATATTGGTAATGTGGCAGAGTGGGAAAGCAGGGAGAGAGGGATAAATTAAAGCCATGCTTGAAGAGGTGCAGAGCTGGAGCTGGGGGGTGGTGTGGGGAACAGGACAGGAAACACAACCATTTCCTTCATTTTCCCAAATCTTCACACCTTTTCCTTCAGCCCCAGCAGCTGCCAGGAGTTGGAGCTCCAAACTGAGAGAGGGGAGGGTTAGATGGGATATTGGGAAGGAACTGAGGGATGGGTTAGATGGGATATTGGGAAGGAACTGAGGGAGGTGAGGTCCTGGCAGAGGCTGCTCAGAGAAGCTGTGGCTGCCCCATCCCTGGAAGTGTTCAAGGTCAGGTTTGATTTGCCTTGGACCAGTCTGGGATGGTGGAAGGTGTCCCTGCCCATGGCAGAGGGTAGGAATGGAATGAACTTTCATCTCCCTTCCAAACCTCTCCATGATTTCAGGATTCTGTGGTTGTCCACCAGTGCTCTGCTGCTTGCTGCCTGCTCCTGAGGACCCCTCAATCCATCAGGATGAGCCACATTCCTGCCTTAGGGACCCCTCTACCAACCACAACTGTGACCTTGCTGTGGCTGGGAGCACCACGTGGAGCAGCACAGACCTCTCCTTCCCAGCTGCACAGGATATTCTGGCAGGATGCTCAGTAGATCCTGCTGTATTATTCCAAGATGGGATTTAATTCCATAAATCTTCCTTATAAAGCAGGGCTAAATCCCACTCTGCTCCAGCTCACAGGGGCCTGGTGCTCCCTCAGTATGGTGCTCCATTTCAGCCTTCCCTGGTGCTCCATTTCAGCTTCTGACATGAAGAGTTAACCTAAAGCCCAGCCCCTGTTTAGTCCAGGGTTTAGGCAGGGATCTGCACCTAACAGATACCAGCTCAGCAGTGACCTTTAGGGTTAATTCAGAAAGCAGATGTGGAACCACACTGCCCAAGGCTACAGACCTCCCTTCACAGCCAGATATAAACAATTGATTGAGGGGGGGAAAGAATCATATCAAAAGGGCTTGGTGCTGGCTGCTGCCAGGGCTGCGACCCTGCAGGCCCCAAATTTTGGGGCAGGGGGGGAACATCAGCAGGGCCAGATTCTCCCAAGTGCTGCAGGGCTTGTGGAAGAAGTGGGGATGGAGCTGGAGGGGTTGATCATCGCCTTGGAAATGGGAATTCACCTGGAGAGAAACGGGAATTCACCTGTGCAGGCTTGGCACAGCTCCCACTGCCCCCTGCAGATGCCAGTGTCTTCAGAGAAACCCCTTCCCCCAAAAACAGCTGCTCAGCAAAGGGCTCCAGTAAAATAATACCAATTTTTATAACCCACATCCCTGAAGCCATGGAATAAAGATCTTCTTATCCCTCTCATCCAAGCTCAGCCTGTTTCACACTGTCACCTGGCAATAAATGCTCTCCTCTTTCATTTAAAATGAAATTTTCCCACCTATAGACAGCCCAGCCCTTAAGGCTTGCTGTGAGTTAAGGGCAAACCAGCAGGAACATCCACCCCACAGACTGCCCCCAAGCCCTGCAACACCAAGGAGGCAGTGGCACTGCTTTCCAGTGACAGGAACATTCCACCCTGAGAGCAGGGCAGGCTGCCTCCCCAAATCCCTGCAAAGCCCGGCCAGCCCCGAGCCGGCAGCCCCAGACGCGAGATCCCGACAGCAAAACCACACTGGCAATGAGGTCTAGACCTCGCTGTTCTTCAGGGAAGGAAAACAAAGGGAGAGACACGAAAAGAATTTGCCAAAGCAGCAGAATAGCTGACATTTCAAAACGCCGGGATCGCTTACTCGGAACAGCCAAGTCATCTTTAAACTCCTTTCTTTTATTCCCTCACTCGGTTTTTACACTGGTGGATTCACCCTGAGCCTCTCTGCTGGGGCTGGGGGGTTAGGAAGGGAGGGGAAAGTCTCCCTTACCACATTTTTGCACTTGTATAATGCATAATGTCACCTCTGTGAGGGCTGACCCACATTATCTGTGGGGAGGAAGAGAGGAAGGGGAGAATTGTTCTGCAGGGCAAGACTAGATTTGATCAGAGCTCCCTACAGAACAAGGAATGTTGTCCCAGAAAAATAGCAACAAACATGTAAGCCTATACAGAGGGTAGGGAAAAGTGCATGGACACATGAGAGACATCAGAGGTATTTTTGTTATTATCAGTTACCAAGGAAGTGGCTCATAAACCCCTCACCTAAGGAAAACAACATCCACAGGTTAAAATTAAAGCTGAAGGTTTAATTTTTGTTCCCAACCTCCTCTTCTGTGGGGTCTCAGTAGCACTCTTTGTTGCTCTGCCCTTGGGAACAATAATTTCAGCTGGAGCCAGGCAAGTCCCAGCCTGGAGAGGGCTCTGACTCATGGGGTTTCCCTAGTAACCCGAAACAATGGGAAAACACCAAAAACCTTTGCATCCTTAACCAAATCATGGGCAACATCAGACAAAAGCCCAGGAGCCCACTTGAGGCCAGGGCCAGGTTTAACACAGCCACAGTTTGGCTTCTCCCCTCCAAGTGGAGCCACCCCAGACCTGAACGGACCAGGAATGAGCAGTGGGAAGTTTGGTGGAGAAAACCAAGAAGCCCAACTCCCTGAAGGCAAGAGACTGGAAAGCAGAACTCAGCACTGAGTATTTCCTCTCCTCCTCTTTTCCAAGGTGCTGGATCCCCTTCTGGTTCCCAGCCCTTGATCTCAGCAGCCACCACGGCTGGGGGATCCCAATTTTCCTTCTGTAACATCACAACCCCTGCCACAGGCAGCAAAGCAAGAGAGGGGAATGGCTTCCCAGAGGCACCACATCACCCAACATTCATCCCAAGAGCCCAACAGACCAGTTTTGGTTAGGTGGACAGAGCAAAGCTCAGCTCAGAGCAGAGATAAGCTCAGCTACTGATGGCAGAGGGGGAGCTATGCCTTTCCCACTCACTCCAACCTGACCCCAAATTCCTGGGCAGCATCTGAGCCAAGAAGGGAAGGGCAGGCTGGGAATGCAGGCTGGAAGCTAGCAGGGAAGGCAGCCTGCCTGCAGGGAAGCTCTTAGGTGCACAAAAGGAGCAGTCATCCTCATGTCAGCCTCCCGGGATGGACACAGCGCCCTTCACTGAAAAGCATCCACATTTCTGGCAATGAAATAAGGGCTGTGGGGTTTGTTTCTTTTCATAAAAAACCTCCTCCGTGACAAATCATTTATCACCAAGCTTCAGCCGACACAGAGTTCCTAATAATGGGTTTTGTGTCTTGGGAAGAGCCCCGGGACCCTACCTACAGCAGCGCTGGGAAGGGATCCGCGTCCCACTGCTCCCTCGGCACTCAGCGGAGACCTCAGGGAAAGCCAGGAGAGTTTATCATTACTCCCAAACCCATTGCCCCCGTTCCTTGGGATATATCTTGATAGGAGAGCTCCTAGACAGGAAAGCTTTCCCAGTTGGCTCCCTGACATACTCCAGGCCAGCTCGTTAAGTCCTTTCCTCGTTAGAGGGCTGGCCAAGCCTCTCATCCTTCTTCCCTTTGCCTCCAACTAATGGGATTAATGCTCAGCTGTGTGGTCCCAGCAGGCTCCTCCTCTCTCTCCCTCCCTCTGCCACACAGGCCAGAAAGCAGGACTCTCTTTTTTCTGCTGAATCGGGTGTTTCAAGGCAATCTGAGCCGGTAAGGAAACGAGGCGGTGCCAAGGGAAGAGGAGGCGGACGGAGGTCACGGCAAAGCTGGAAAGAGAACGCACTAAAAACCAGAAAGAAAGAAGGGGAAGGGGGTGGAGGGAGAGAATATGTAGAAGGAAATAATAGTTGGGGGGAAGTATTTGTTGCCTGTATTATCCTGGGGCTTTCCCCCCCTCATTAAAGTCTCCAGCGCCGCCTTTAATTGAATAGGCAGCGGGTCCTCCCTTCTCCCAGCGCAGCATCCCGCGCATTCACTCCCTGAAAAGTCCTGCCCGCGGGGTAGGAACCATGAAATGCGCCTGAAAACCGACCTTTTGATTAGAGCTGACAATCCCCGGGGCTCAAACTGGCCATCCCGAGCCCCCTTCCCCCCCCCGGGATCCGAAAGGAAAAATGACATCATCTCCGACCCCCAAAACGTGGGAAGAGCTGGAGGGCAGAGCAGGGAACACGGTGGCTTCCCTTTAATTTAATGTTCGGAAAGTGAATTTTAGTGATGCTGAGAACATTGGGATAACGTGCCAGAGAATAAAACATTGTGATGAAGGTGTTTGTTTCTTCAACACTTTCCCTATTCAGGACCAGCCACTTCACTCATCCTTCACCTCATCACCCTTTAATCACACAAATCCTCCCCCCACCTGTGTTGATAATTCCCCCTTCGTTGCTGGCCATGTGGCAGAAATAATGTCCAAAGCAACAACCAAGTACCCAAGAGCGTCTTTATAACTTGGCCATTCCAGAGCTGGTTGAGCCTTTTGAACATTTTCCACCACTATGTCAAGGAACACTTATAGAAAAGTTAATAAATAGAGGTGAGAATCAAACAAAAACAAAACAAAACCAAACTGGGACAGAGCAAGAGATCCTTGAGCATAGATCTTATTTGCAGACATTCAGATGCTGGAGGAGCAAACCTCCCTCAAGATGACTGGATGAATAAATATCGATCCTTCCACATCTCTCAGGACTCAGGGAATATGGATGTTTTTATCTTAGAAAGGATTGAAAAGGGGTGTAAGGAACCACCACAGGCTGCCCCGTGCCTCAGAGTGAGGAAGGGTGCAGGAACTGTAAAGTTGCTTTAAACTCCTTTTCAAACATATCCTGAATGGTTATCCAGGTGCAAAAAGCTCCTGAAAACCTATAAAAATATTTCCTCTACCAACAAATAGTATTCAGAATAAATCATGAACATCATCACTGCAAAACAAATCACAGATATTGTAATTTCTAACTAAGTAAGCCATGACCATTCTCTTTTCTAGCATTTGCTGAGACTTCAGTGACAAGGAGGAAATGTTCTCAGCTAGGATAAACTTTTGGACTCAGGTGACAGAGAGTGACAGCACTGACACGCCAAACCCAAATTGGCAAGGGGAAGGTGATGGACATGGCCATCAAAGGGCTCTGCTTTCCATGCCTCCAATTCCCACAGCTGTTAAACACCAGAGCCGGCGGTGTGAAGGCACAGCCCTTCCTGCAGCACTGCTCCCCTTCCCAAACCCATTTCTCTTCCCAGGATAACAGATCTGCAGCACCAGAAGAACACTGAAACCCAGGGCAGGGTGGGATCCACATCCCCCAGAGCCGAGCCTTACTATGTTCATGAGGGTGAGGACGTAGTTCTGGACGTGCTCCTTGCCATGGAAGCGCACCACGGAGTCATCCACGGCCAGCAGCACCTCGATGTTGTAGTCGTCCTTCCTGGCGTGGCGCCGCTTGCGCTCCGCGTCCCCCAGCCGCTCCGCCAGCAGCTCCAGGGAATTGGGCAGCTCACCCACCTGCACCCCGGGCCCTGGGCAGGAAAAGAAAGAGCCCTTGAGGTGGCCTGACACCATGGTGAGGCTCCACAGAAGTAGGAATTCAGCAGGGAAAGCAGATATGAGATTTAACTCAAATGGGATATTGAGGTCTGGCTGGTTGCTGGTCCAGCTCGCCCAGTGGCAGGTGAGCTCAGAATGGCTCTGAATTGTGAAGACCAGCACTAAAAGATATGTTAATGATTGGACTTGAGAACCTTAAATGTTTTTTCCATACTAAATGATTCTATGATCTGTGAAAAAGTCAAATCCAGGCCACATTTTGTAGAACCATCACAGAATGGTTTGGGTTAGAAGGGACCTTAGAGCACATCCTGTTCCAGCCCCTGCCATGGACAGGGACACCTTCCACTATTCCAGGCTGCTCCAAGCCCTATTCAGCCTGGCCTTGGACAATTCCAGGGATGCAGGGGCAGCCACAGCTTCTCTGGACAACAACTTCCAGTACCCCAACACTCTCACAACACAGGTGATCAAAGCAAGGCTGCAACTCCTCCAGCCCAGCATTCCCTTTCCTTCTTCTTGACTTTAGCAGTAAAACTGAGCCTAAAGCCACAGGGTGAGATATACAAGGGCTCATAGAAGGAGAAGTCCTCTCCCCAGGTGAAATATTGATTACCAGTTTCTGGGATAGACTGGATTCCAGCAGCCCCTACCTTCAGGGTGGAGGTCGTGGGGCGGCTCGGCGCCGTCCTGCCGGATGGCCGAGCGCCGATAGACAACGTGGGCCCTGCCGTGCTCCTCCGTGTCCTGCTGGCCCCTCTCCAGGGGCTCAATGAAAAACTCATTGCTGTCTGTCCGAATCAGGCCAGCCTGGACTCCACAAAGAAACAAGGAAAAGGGGGGGGAAAATGGTGTGGTTTTATATAACTGTAGGGGGACATACATACTCACTATGCTCATTAAAGATTAATACAGAGCACGCACAAATGGGAAAGGCATCCCAAATAATCTTGTTTTGATCCTACTCCATGACACCAGGATGGTTCTAATACCATGTTCATCTATGACAACCCTTAATTTCTCATGTAGATGGGGAAAAAAAATTAAGGAAAACGCAAGCAACAAAAAAAACCCCCTAACTTGGCTGCAATTCAATTTGTGTCTTTATATGGCTACAAAAGTCGGTTCTGCCTCATCTAGGAGTTGTGTTGGACCCTGAACTCAGGGATACAAGGCTGAAGGGGCTCCCAAGACACTCCTGAGCCTCCCTGAACCCTCCCCATTCCATTCCCACAGTGCCTTTAGGATATCTGCTATTTCACTGACACAACGAGCCGCAACAAGAAGAAGGAAAGAGAAACCATTCTCTCTGCCCCACAAAGTACTTGAGAATTAACAGAGGGGAATCCCGTTGGGGCAGAAGCTGGAAAGCATTATAACTCCACCTCCCAAACACAGGGAAGATGAATGACAGGGCAAACATCGCTGGAAATGTTGTCCTGGCTACCGACCTGCTCCTAATTAACACCAAGCTCCCATCAAATCCCCCTTACATCAGCCTGAGTGCTCACACCCCGCAGCGCCGGCCGGCTCAGACCTCGGGCAAGGAAAAGGATCACCAGGATTTGGCTTCTCTCCCAGGGCAGCCCCCCCAGCTCGGCATTTTTCCCAGCTCCCTCCGTGGCGCACGCGCGCGTTCCTTCCCCTGCTGCTGAAGGGCTGCCTGGAAAGCACCAGCAGAACTTTTGGATCTGTTCTCGGAGCAAAGCCTCCAGCAGCACGGGCCTACTGGAGTCCTCAAAAGGGTATTGGGGTGTTGGAATGGTCCTCATCAAATCAAATAAAATAAAAGTAAAATGTATACAGAGATGTACTTTGGACAGAAGCTGGGGCTCTTCCAAACCCGCCTGGCTCTTTGGGTCCCCTTCATGTTTGCATCCCATTGGATTCATCAGGCAATGGCCAACCTGGCTCTCTTGGATTACACCAAATTTCCTTCTCTACTTGGGTTTCATTAACTGCTTAACTCCACTGCAAAGTGGGGTTTTGGCAGGTTTTGCTTCACCTCCTTCCCGAGGAATCCAAGTCCTTGCCTGACACCTGACATATCTCAGGTTCTTCCCACAGGAGACATCCAGGTCAAACCAGGGAGCCAGGGATTGTGCCCCCAGCCTCAGCCAAGGAGATGAAGAACACAGCCAGGTTTAACCAGGGCACCAGGCAGGGTGGTGGTGATGAGGCAGGGAACAAGCCAGGGAGTTAAACCAGGTTCAGTGATGGCTGGGTGAGGCCATGATGATGGGGCAGGGCACAGAATCATGGAATTCCTTAGGTTGGAAAAGCTCTCCAAGATCATTGAGCCCAACCATTGACCCAGCACTGCCAAAGCCACCACTAAAACACATCCCCAAGTGCCACATTTATACATCTTTCCAGTCCCTCCAGGGATGGGAAACACAAGCCTGTGCCTGGACCTCACAACTCCTTCCATGAAGAAATTCTCCTAATTTCCAGCTCCAAAACATTGCCCTTCATTATACAATAAGAGAAGGAGCAGAAGCAGCCCCTGCCCCAGGAAGAGCTCTTCTGGGACACCACCACCCCCTCCCAGCCCTGCCACGGGGCGTTTCACTCGGGGCCAGGCACCCCAAAGCCGCTTTATGGGTTTAGGGCCAAAGCCGGGACTTGCTGAGTCAGGCGGCCGGACGAAAGCCGTGCTGCAAGGCTGGATTAAAACCTGAAAGAGCCTGGTCCCAAGGCACAGCCCACTTGGGTTTGAGCTGCTCTACAGCTCGTGACTAATTATATCTGGCTCAAGGAATAAAGCAGCCCAGACTTTCTCCCAAAGGCGGGATGCAGCGTGCCGCCGACTCCTGGGATGACTGAGGGCAAAGGGGACAATGCTGGGATTTTGTGTCCATCTGATCAGAGCAGTCCAATAAATGAAACAGAAGCTGCAGTGGTCACCCTGGCACTCACAAAAATAAATTAAAAAACTAAACCAACCCAAAAAACACCATTGCAAGAGGCACGCACCAACCTGCCTGCTCACAAGGAGGAGCAGCTCAGGCTGTATTTCAGCATTTTGGGAGGGTTGTAACAGTAGAGAGGCAGCAGAAAAGGTCAGATGCCACCCAAAAAGTCCCACTTAGCTTTTCTTGGGCTTTTTCCAAGAGTTCAATCCCATCCTCGGTGATCAATTAGCCATATGCTTCCTAGCCTTGATTTTAATTTGGTTTAATAATACCAAATCAAATTAAATCAATTGGCAGGACTATTACCACTGCTTTTCCTAACATGAGATGCTGTCTGCATCTCTCAGTGAAGGCACTCCCCAACCAGAAAATGGCTCTTTAAAGACAATTCCACTGGAAAGAGGGAACACATACACCAAACTCACCCTCACAGAGGGTGAAGTGTCTTCTCCAGCTCTCCTGTGCTTCCTCAGGCTAAGGGAGAGATGAACTCCTGCTTCACTAAGGGGACCCCCCAGGACCCTGAGTAAGAAACTCCTCCTCTACTGCTGGGTAAAAAGCTCCAACTCCCACAGGAATTCAGGAAATTCTGACACTTTACCCAGCTGAGATGTGGAAAAATTAATAAAGCTGCTGCACTCAACCAGGGAAGCTAACAGCAGGGGGAAATCCAGCTGCATGTACAGTATGTATTTTTCCTCTAAGATTCACACATAATTGGGACAAAAAGTCCTAGAAAACCAGGCAGTGTGAACACAGACACCATGGATAACAGCACTCCCCTTCCATCCAGAGGGCATCAGGCATGGTCCAGAGATGCTCCATCATTATTTTCATGCCTCTCTGCAGCACAGGCTTTGCAACCCATCAAACACAACACTTTGCCTTCCTTGACTTCTTTTCCTTGTTCTTTGTGCCCAGGTGAGAAGTTTTTGGGGTGGCTACAGACCAGGCTTTGCCAGGTGAGCTCAAATGTAGCTCCTGGTGGAGTGAGGGCATGAAGACACGCTCGGCACTAATTAATTAAATGGGTTTTCAGCCCCAACAGGGCCTGGTTTGCATCTCACTGCCAGAACTTGGGATTATCACCTGGGAGAAAAGCCCTCATATCCATATAACACCCACACCAGCTGAAGCCAGAGGGATCTATGTGACCAAAGAGACATCTCGCACCCTCTTCCTCCCCAAAATTAACTCTACACCTCAGGAACTGCAAGGAAAATCCTGGAAGACCAAGCCACCCTTTTTTCAGTGGGGCATCATTTTGGGGGCTGTTTCTCCCTCCCTTCCCTATTAATTACTGTTTCTGAGGGCTTCTTATCTGCTGCCACCCATCTGAAGCAAGCCAGGGCCACGGGGATGGAAAATGCTGGCTCCACAGTTTGCAGCACTATGGCAAATCACCCCAGGGCAAAGCCAGGCACACAAATATGGTGTCTGTGGGTGATAATCCTCCACCCATCCCTGCAAACCAGCACAGCAGGAAGGAAGCAAGGTCGGCCACACGCTGCTGAAGCCAGCGGGGAATAATCTGGGATGCCTCCACTGCAGCAAGACGTGTCTGCCGGCGGAGATTCCTGCCTAACGCTGCTTTACCAGTCAGGAATTTGGTGGCTTAGATCGGCTTTGAAATTACATTATGGGCCACAGCACCTTCCCACCCTGGTACGACACACGCCTGCAAAGCATGCAAGGCCAGATTCTCACGCATGGGTGCCTGCAGGGAACGACAGCCATGGAAGGTGCCACGGCTTTGGCATCTGGGAAAAGCATCAGCTCGCTTACGCAGCTAAATGTGGATTTAGGAAAGACTTTGGGTGGACTCTCTTTTTCACAAGCTGGGTTCAGGTTTTGGGGTTTTTTTCTTCCTCTCCTGCACTCCCCCCCTGTTATTTATAATCTCAGTCTCCGTTTATACACGGCCTAATCTCTCTGTGTACACAGCCCTCATCCGCAGCATCCCGGAGCGCTTCCTCTGCCCAGGAAGCGGCGGCCCCGCGCCTCCCACGCGCGCTATCCTGGGATGCAGGAACCACAGCCCCCTCCCAAAGGTCATGGACACCTCCAAGCTAAAGTCCACAGCAATTCCAGGGTCCTTGCTCATGGAAGAGTTTCCTCCAGCCCATCAGCATCATTCCTAACTACGTGCATCCCTCCCAGGTGCTCTGCTGCTTCTCCAACAGGTCATCCGCATCATCTTCCCATCCCATCCACTCCTAGAACCAGGATTCGGTTCTGTTTCTTGCTCTGTTTCCTAAATCAAGCTCTTTTCACTGCTTTTAGGGAATCCTCTTGATCTCCTCACTCCTCCAAAGCTGAGATCCTGAGCAGATTGAAGATGTCAGACTCACTTAAGCCAGAGGGCCAAACAGCAGAAAGCCCATGGAAAAGAGAAACTAACTGTGATGTTGGATGTATCATGAGGGCAAGGGAGCTGAGCACCTGCTTGTCCCCTCAGCCTTGTGTCCCTCACCAGACCAGCTCTGGAAACTCCTGGTGGAAGCCAGGATATTGATTCGGTGGCCACCCAGCAATAAATTTATTGTGGGAAATAGAAAAAAAAATCCTTATCATGGCGGAAAAGCCACTTCTTCCTTTACACAGGCTTAAAAGGGTGGGCTTATTCATGGGTGGCAGGATATGGCTGCATAAATCCACATGGAAAATCATCCTATGGTACAAGCTACACCCTAACCCAGCTGGAACAAGGGCAAAAAGAATGACAACCAACAAGGTGTGCCAGGGGCTGCGAGGGGAAAACGTGGGGCTAAAGCCTAGGAAAGCCTGGAAAAGTTAAATTAAAGCCTGCTTGGGATTGACACTAACAATAGAGTGGGCTCTGGGGAAGAAAACTCCCAGAGCTGTGCCACAGCAGGACACAGATCAGCTGCCAGTGGCCTCCAGCATCCTTCAGCTCATGATGCCAAAGGGAGTGAGATCTGCCAGGGAACCGGCACACTCCAAACCCTGCTCTGTGCTCCAAACCCTGCTCTCTGCTCCAGACTCGGCACTCTTTGCTGGGTCTGTAGGAAATGCTTTTAAAGCTTCCAAGCCTGCCCACACTGGCCAGCCCCAGCACAATCCGTGCCACAGAGAAATGTCTGCAAGTCCACAGCCTCAGCTCATTCCCAAAAGGATGCTTCAAAAGGTGTGGATTACGTGCTAAAAAAATGTGATTCCTGTACGTAGGCGAAATACGTATTTCTAGCTGTGCTGCTCTATCATTTCTGCTTGTACAGTAGCATCAGGCACTGTATAAAAAGAAAGGAATGCCAAATTGCTTGTGCTGGTGGCCAAAATTGGCTTAAGGAGCTCCCAGAATAAAGCAACTAAAAAAGAAATATATACAAAAAATATTTTTAAAAAGGCACAAAAAAAGGCATTTCTTCCAACCCAGCAGTAAGTCTAAGTGGCACCAGGAGAAAACAGCAAACTCTGGCATCTAAAACAAGATTTAAATTGGCTCAAAGGAAATCTGAAGGGCAACGGGCCAAGGGTATTAAAAAATAAGCGCTTCCCCAAGCGTATCAAAGGTAGGGAACCCACAGGCAGAGCAGATGCTGGGAATAATGAGGTAACAAAGCCATTTAAAGGAATTAAAGCGCTGTGGCAGCAAGTTACTGATGCTGAACTGTGCTCAGAAAGCCAAGAGCCTCCCAGCCCCTGAGTGATTAGGGAGAAAAAAAAAAGAAAGAGACATCCTCCTGCAAAAAGATGCTTGGTGGGAGCCAGACTGCAGCTAGCAGTGATTTCAGGAGGTGTTGCAGCTCACACAGCACCATTTAAGAGGTGGGAAATGCAGAGGAAAAGTTCCTGGAGCATTCTCAAGGTAAAACACGGGTGGGCAAGGATGGAACAGCATCACCATGAGTGTGGGTCCCTGTCCCAGAGGCTGGGCACAGCCCGTGGGGGCAACAGCATCTGGGCAGCAGGCACTTCAGGCACAGGGCTGGCAAGTTTTCCAAGCCTTTAAAATAAATACTGGTGCACAAACCACCCTGATGGAGCAGGCAGGTAACACCCAGGGGAAAGGGAACCTGCTGCTGTCAAGGCCTAAAGGGCAACATATGGCTCAGACACCTAAAGCATCACCAAAAATTCAGATTTCAGGACATCAGGATTCATCTCTTTGGAGGAAAGGGCACCAAAACACAGGCAGCACACAGAAAGCACCTGTGGTGGTTCTGCATGGGAGGCATTTAGGGAAGTGACAATTTTACATTTTGGTTCTTTACACTGTCAGCGAGAAGAAAATGTTGCGAGAAGTAGAGAAGTATTCTGAAGGTTTTGTTCGGATTTTTATTACTCCTTCTTCTAGTTACTGCTAATAATTTCTTCTTTATACTCTAAAAAAGTTTCGAGCTTACTTCACCTTTCTCCTAATCCTACCTCACAGCAAAAAGGTAAGTGATTATCCAGCACTAAAACCCACCACACCCATTAGCACACTAACCGGAAAATCTCGAAATTAACAAAATCTGGAAATTAACAAAATCTCAAACTAACAAACCACCAGCCCCCATCTTACCAGCCCATCGCAGTTGCTGATGGCCACGGCAGCTCCGGGCATGCCGGAGATGTCGCCGGTGAAGAGGCAGCGCTGCTGGAGGGGCTCCCGGAACAGCACCTGGAAATCCTCCTGCCACTCGGCCACGGCTCCCGGCGGCACCAGGCGCTGGTTGGGGCTCAGCCGGAGGTGCAGCTCCGTCCCGAACACGGTGACGTTGAAATAGAGCAGCCGGCGCTGGGGGGGCTCCTCCGGGGGGCTGCGCCGGGGCCGGGGCCGGGCCGGGAGCGGGGCTGGCCCCGGGGCACAGGCGGGCTGCCCGAGCCCCGCCGCCGCCTCGCCGGACACCACGTGCGACAGGAAGCGGCCCCGGCAGTCGGTGCTGAAGGGGACGATCACTCCATACTCGCTGAGCTTGCCGGACAGGAGGAGCTCTGCGGGGACAGCGGCGAGCAAAGGGCCGTGGGCACGCACGGAGCATCCCGCGGGGCCACCCCAGCCGGGGGAGCCTCTCGGGACCCGACGGACCCCACAGCAGCTCCTCCGTCCCGACCCGGCTCCGCTTTGTAGTTTTAAGCGGGTGCGTCCAGCGTAGCAGAAGGAACTCGGGCTGACGTCCCCTCGCACGCCAAGCACGCCAACTATTTCTCGCCCAGCCTCCATCTCCCCCAATTCCCACTGAAGCCTCCCCCCAGCAGCAGCGGGATCCCTCTCCCTTCTCCCCATCCGCAGCCACCTGTCAGCCCCCAGCCCCCCGTGCCCCCGTACCTGGGGCGCTGCCGGCGGCCAGGCAGCCGTGCAGGGGGACGAGGCAGGAGAGCACCAGCCGCAGATAATCCATTTGGGGCCGGCGGCGGGATGCGGGCCCGGCGGGATGCGGGATGCGGGGCGGGCGGCGCCCGGCGACCGCCTCCCCCCGCCGCCGCCGCCGCCGCCGGGGCCACCGGCGCTCCCGCCGCCGCCGCTTCTGCCGCCTCCCGGGCGGCGTGGGGCGGGCCGGGGGCCGGGTCTGGGCCAGGGGGTGGGAGGTCGGGCTCGTTTTAATTTAATTTCTTTGAATTTTTAAAAATTTTTTTAAACATAGTTTTCTTATTAAAGACGCGGAGCGGGGGGGTTGGGGGAGTTTGGGGGGGGAAAGTTCTCGCCTTGCCTGTGGATCGTTCTTTTCTTGGAGATTTAAAAAAAAAAAAAAAAAAAAGCCTTTTCGGGCAGCCCTCCCTCCCTCTTCTTTCCTCCCTCCCACCATCCCGCCTCCCCATCGCTCCCCGCCCCGCGGCCGCCCGGCTCCAGCGCTGCCCGAACAAAGGCGAGACGCGCCGGGAGCCGGGGAGCGCCCCCGGCCCTGCCCCGGTCCCCAAATCGCACCCCCGGCCCCGCACGGAGGGAGATGCTCCACAGGGAGAGCCGAATCCTCCCCCAGCTCAGGGCGCTGCCGCCGTGAGAGCTCTGGAGGTAAACATCCCGTTTGGAAACAGCTGGGATATCTTCCAGATGTGGAAACATCCCTAAGAGAGAAACTGAAGATGCCTCATCCCTGGCAGTGCCCAAGGCCAGGTTGGATGGGGCTTGGAGCAACCTGGAGTAGTGGAAGGTGTCCCTGCCCATCAGTAAGTTTTAAGGTTCTTTTCAACCCAAACCATTCCATGATCCCATTTAATTTTTCTTTCTTCCCTCTCCTCCTGTTTTTGGGGGGCAAACAGGCAGAAGGAGGTGCTGGCCTTGCTCCTGGATGCCCTCTTGCTGGCTCTCCAAGGAAAACCCACACTCCTTGGGTTTTCCAAAGGGCACTACCACAGCTCCAGAGCTGGGAGCCCACAGCTCAATACGTGCACTGCTTCCTCAGGCTCCTCCTCCTCACCACCCTGACAAGGGGCAAATAAACCCAGTACTCTCCTAAAAAAGCTCAGCAGAACTCAACAAACCCAGCACCGTGCTGAAAGGGCTTCCCACATCATGGAACCATGGAATGGTTTGGGTTGGAAGATCAAGATCATCGTGCTTCACCCCTTTGCCACAGGCAGGGACACCTTCCCCTATTCCAGGGTGCTCCAAGCCCTGTCCAACCTGGCCCTGGACACTTCCAGAGATCCAGGGGCATCCATCAGCACAGAGCAACAAACCTCCTGGCACTGTTTCCATTTGCTGTGTCCAGCTAATTTGTTCTTCTGGACAGGACTCCAGAAGGGAAGGGACTGTGCTGGACACCAGTAACGCCAGTTGTGCTGCTTGTGCTGGGATTTTACTGCTGTGGGGCCCAGCGGTGCTTGAGGTTACACTGAGCAAGCCAAAACCTTTCCCAAGAGGTGATTCCTGCCTTGAGGGACTTTCATCCAAGCTGCCACACAGGCCAGAGCACAAGGCAAGCAGGGAAAACAACGTGCCAGCCTGCAAGCTTCCCATCAGGAATTGGGATTCGGTTTTGGACATCTTTGGTAGGACCCCAGCTGGAGCTTTGTTCCATCAGCACAGCAATGCCCAGAATGGTAGGAAAGGATCAGTATTTGGGAAAATGCTCACCCCCCCTGCAGGTGTGGGAGGATGGTGGGGCTGCTGGTGCCAGGAGGAGGATCCAGAGGTGGAGATGGGGAACCCCTTGGAGATGGTCCTGCTGCAGCCATTTCTGGAGAGACACCACTCTCCTGTGTCCTGCTGCCAGAACATCCCTCCAGAGGAGGGGAGAGCTTTGCCTTCCAGCTGGGTGACTGGGTTGGGTTTGGGGGCAAAGAGGAGAAGCTGAGGCTGCAGTGATCAAAATCCAGTCCAGAATTCCCAGTAGCTACACAGGATTTCCCCAAAAGGAGAGAGGAATGCACTCACTTCAAGTAGAGAATTTCAAGCTGGAAAAAAACCAGATTTTAATTCCCACTCTAAGTGTTTTCATGCTTCTGTTGCTTTGTACAATCTATAATTAAAGAGGAGAAATGATCTGCAAGAGATTCTTTGCAGAAGAGATAGAAAAAGAATTTGTGCTCCGAGCATTTAGGATGATTTTGGAAGATACGCACCCGCTGGAGCATCAAAGCTGGAATGAGCCCTTAGTTTGGCTGAAAAGATTTATGAGGAAACATGCAATAAAGGGCATGCTTTACTTGTGAAGAACAGCTCTGGAAAGCATAATTTAATTACTGTTTTTCAGAGGCAAAAACTATTTCTTCATCCACAAGATCTGTGAATTCATCCAGTCCCTCTATGCCTCCCCTGATGTTACCAAATCCCTGGCTTTGGCAGCAAAAGCTTGGCTGAATGACAATGGCAATGACCTGACACACAGTTTGCCTCATTTATTACCTTCTCAAGGTAATAATTAAACACATTTGGGTACCTGGGACATGCTGGACCTGGTGAAAAGACAAGTTCCAAGGGGATCTCTCAGACTCACAGATGAGATGATGTTCATTTGTCACCCACACTGTGACACTAAGTGTTGATCTTACCTGCCTGAAATATTCATATAATAATATTAGTGTGGATTTTGGTGTTATCTCTATCAATACACCATCATTTAAGTCAGAAAAAATTGTTTATTCCAGCCTTTTTCCTTCCCAGTTCTTGTCATAGAGGATGGAAAGAGGAGCAGCAAGGCAAGTTCCCCTTGTCCTTTCCTTCTGCTTTGGCCCCTCCATTCTCCTCTTTGTCTCCTGGCTTTGCCTTTCCCAGCCTTTAACTCTGTCCCACCCTTCTCCTTGACTTTTGGCTTAACCTTTTCCTTTCCATTTTGGAGTCCAAATTGTTCCTTTTCCTGTTTTTCCCCTCCTTGGGTGCTATTTTATCTCGTACCCCCGTTTCCTCCATGGATAATGCACTCTGGGATCCTTTATGATTCAAGGCTTCCCTCTGCAGCTTGGAGATTCACCAGTGATGTGGGTTTGGGCACTTTCCCATTATTTAGGTGACCTCTAGGCCTGGGGAGGAACAGGTTTTCCTTCCAGCTCCCAGAGAAGAAAGCTGACAACAGCTGCTGTTTCCAAAACCCCAAATCAGGCTCCTTTTCCCGCAGGAGGCTCCAGCCAGTATTCCCAAGGCCTGATTTCCATCTGGCAGTGCCAATTTCTGGCCATCCTGGAGTGCTGCAGTGTCCAAGCCCTGCCTGTCTCACCAGGTACCACTCAGAGCCAGGGCCCAGGTGAAATGTTCCAAATCCCCTCCACCAGCAGTGGATGCAGCTATTGGCCCCCAAATACAATTAATCTTGATTTTGAGGGCTGGAAAAACTTTTACAAAAGGCTGGAAGGATTTCTTACAAGAAAATAAATCAAACAAAAAAAAAAACCAAAAAAACCCCTAACAAACCCACTTATTTGAGTCTATTTTTGTGCTTTTATGGGCACTGGTTCCTTTGCTCAGTCGTGCAAACCTCCTGGAGGGAAGGGCATTAGGGCTAATAAAATTGTAGCAATCTCCACCAATTACCTAAATTGGCTTTTCTGCCCATAATATCATGGGTTTGGGAGCCAGGAGCTGGGGGTGTATCAGAGTGAGGAGACAGGGCTGTATTTCCAGCCCTAGCTCACCACATGTCTCTTCCCAGAGATGCAAACCTTCTGTTTGTTAATCCAAAAGGCTCTGAAACAGCTGCCCCTGCACTCAGGTTGCGCAATCACCTCCTCACCACGGGCTGATTTCTGGTAAGAAGTGGTCAAATCACCAAAAAAAAAAAGAAAATTTAAAAGAGAAGAAGGGAGGAAAAGTGTTTTGCAGCTGTTTGGGTTAGTCTGAGGTTTTAAAAGCAGCTGGAAGAAGGAAGAAGCACAGGGAGGGATGGCCCAGCATCCCAGGGACAGGTAAGATGGGCAGAGGCACAGCCAGGGATTTTACTTGATGCTTATCCCCACCCAGGTGCAACACATTGATCATTGTCACTGCTGGAAATGAAAGGATGGGGCTCTTTTCAGGCTCAGAAGGATTTATTGCTCAGATAAACATCAGTCTCAGAGGCACTGAGGTTTTAGAGGAGCAAGCACTCGGCCATAGCTCAAAGTAGTCCCAAATTCTTTGTTACAAGGCAATACAGAACTTTCTAACCCAATGGACAGATTCCACAAGGTTCATTTTGCTTTTCTAACCTACCACCTTTACTAACTTCTACTGCACTGCGGGTATTTTTATCCAATGGGCTTCTAACTCACATGCACATGTATGCTTCTATTATAACTTCTAAACTCTCAGCTTATTCCATAAAACCACACCCCTACATTATAAACCCTTCACCATCTTATCAGTGCAGTTTTCTACAATATAAACCCTTCACCTTCTTATCAATACAGTTTTCTACATTGTAAACCCTTCACCTTCTTATCAATACAGTTTTCTACATTATAAACCCTTCACCTTCTTATCAGTGCAGTTTCTCACTTAAGGCATATTCTTAGTTACAACTATAGAAACACAAGTTTATTATTTTTCTGCTTAATGTCTGTGTGTTTTATTTTTACATCAATCCAAGCTTCTCCCAAGCTGCAGATCAAACCCTTCACTGTGGAAGTTTCTGTTTTCCCGATTCCCAGTTGCACCCACGCTCAGAGCAAGGCATTTTTTGCTCAGGGAAGCATCCCCAAGGCGCCGTGCGGGGACCGGGAGCCCCAGCAGGCTCCAATCGCCCCTTGCCCTGCGGAGGGAGGGAGGGATGGAGGGATGGAGCTCGGCGGGCTGTGGGTGAGCGAGCATGACCTCATCCCTCAGCCACGCCGGGATCAGAGCCGGGAGCAGCGGCTGCCGCAGCGCCGGGGCAGGAGGGGAGCGAGAAACCCCCGAGCATCCTCCCCTCCCTCTGCACAGCTGCCCCGGCCCGGAAAACGCCCCTTCTCCAGGATTTCAGCTCTTTTCGGGGGGATTTTAGGAGTCCAAGAGCTCGAAGGGGAGTCACGGAGATGTTGTGCTGGCCCAGGAGAGGAGCAGGAGAAAGGGGAGCCCGGATTTTGGAGGCAGGCAGGCAGGGAGGGAGGGAGCTGACAGACAGACACATCATCTGGTCTCCGGCTGCCCCGAGGCACGATCATTCCTGGCAGATCTCTCCCTAATCCCTACTTTAAGACCTCCAAAGATGGAGGGAGCCTCCACAGGCCAACATTTCTTTTCCTTTTTTTTTTTTTTTTTTTGGCCATGTCTTGATTTTCTTATCCTGTAAAGTTTTCCCACTGGTTAATCTGTATATGTGCAAGTTTGGCCTGGGTAAAACACTAATCCTGGTATATCCTGCTACCAAACTCTTCCTGCCAGCATGCCAAAGATTCTGGATGCTGTCACAGAACCAAGTGACAATGGCAGCCACTGGCAAAGCTCTTCCACGACACCACAAACCCGCTGGAATCAGCGCAACCCTTTAAAGGTGAGGCTTCACTGGAGCTGGAAAATGAAGGGTTTGTATGGATTTAGCACACAGTGCTGTGGATTCCTGAGAGGACCCAAGCTCCCCATGCCTTTTTCCAGGACCCAGAAGAGAGAGCTGGGTGTGCCAAGCAGCTGATCCAGCCAGGGTGGAAAACCATCCCTTCCAACCCTCTCGCCATGGCCAGCTGCTCTGCATCCCACATCTCCAAAGGCTGCCATCCTCCCTGCTTCCCCAGTGAGCCCAGCATCCCACAGCTGAGACAGGAGGCCATTCCCCTGCAGCCAAACCCCTGGAAGCAACGGGACAGCAAAGATGACACCGTGTTACCACAGGAGTGTGACAGCAAGAAACCTTGGAGAGGAGCAAACTCCTGTTTAGGCACATCATGGCAGGAGCAGAGCTCAAATCTTACTAAGGCTCATCTCCTGATGGCACCTAGGCAGTGTTTTTTGGGATCAGAGCCCAGTGTTCAGCCCAATCCAAACAGAAGCATCTTTCCCTCATCCCACCAAACTGCATCAGGCTGCACCTCCGAGCATCACTTCTCCTCAGCTACAGCTGCATCTGCAAATTCCTGCCAGATGTTGGCCTTGGCAGCCCTGCTGGGAGGTTTTCTAGGGGCTGGGAGTCCCCCCTCACTGCCTTGCCCACCCAGGGATGAGCAGACAAGCTCAGGAACCCAAACTGTAAAGCTGGAAAAGGGATAAATGAGCCAGAAAGTGGAAGCCGACGCCAGTCCCGGCTGAGCTGCGAGTTAAGGGATGGTGAAACAAGGTCAGTGAGATTTATACCGACAGCCTTGGATGGCTTCCAGCCCCTACTGTCAGCAGCAGAGTCTTGGAAAAGAGTAGGGAAAAACTTGCTCTCCTTCTAGGAACCGCGCCGCAGGGAGAGCTGCGCCGGCGTGGCCACATCCCCACCGTGGGGAAACAGAAAATATCCCCAAAATCTCTGTTTTTCTAAGCACAGCTGCAGCAGATGCTGAGCTCCAGGTCAGCAGCACTGAGGTGGTCACTGGGGTGAGGGGCTCCTGCTGCCATGGGTGGGAAGCCATGGAACCCTCCTTGCCAAAAGCACAGAGCCTTAAATCTCCCTGGTGGCCGTGGCACCCAAGGGAAATGTTATTGTGTTTGTGGCAGGAAAGGCTGATGAACCTGATTTCAAGTTCTCAGAAGGCTAATTTATTATTTTATGATACTATATTAAAGAATGTTATACTAAACTATACTAAGGAATACAGAAAGGATACAGACAGAAAGTTAAAAAGATAATAATGAAAACTTGTGACTCTCTCCAGAGTCCCAACACAGCTGATTGGCCAATAAGTCCAAATAATTCACACCAGAATCCAATGAAACAACCACCTGTTGGATAAACAATCTCCAAACCCATTCCAGATGATCACAACACAGGAGAAGCAAATGAGATAAGAATAGTTTTCCTTTTTTCTCTGAGGCTTCTCAGCTTCCCAGGAGAAAAATCCTGGGCAAAAGGATTTTTCAGAAAATGTGAATGTGACAAAACCTGTGCACCCTGTCCATGGGATCCAGCAGGGTGTCAAAGCCTCTCTTTAGGACCAAAGTCCCACCAGCATCCCTTCAGCTCTGGGGATGGCAGGTGGATTCATCCATCCCTGCTACCTTGGCATTCCCAGCCCTTCCCTTTGTCTTCTCCCTGCTGATGCTCAGTACAAACTAGATACAAACTAGGTTACCCTTGCCCAGCATCCCCCCAGATCAGCCTTTCCCTCTCCACACATTGACCACCTCATTAATTTTTTATCATCTTCCTGCCAGAATTAAGCTTACTGCCATGTAAACCCCAAATCCTTCTTTTTCTTTTTTTCTTTTTGACCTCTTAAATCGAACTTCTGAGCATTTCCCAGTCCCCAGGGCCTTGCTCATCCCCTCAACCCACAGATATTTTTCCAGCATGACCCCCCACCAGCCAGAGAGTGCTTTCATTGAGCCCCATCTCCTCTTTTAGCTCGAGCTGGGGAAAATTAATTTTTCATTTGCTTGGGGCCAGAAGCACCCTGAGGTGGTGGAGGGCTGGAAAACAGCTGCTTTTTTTCCCCTTCCCCTGCAATATTCATGTAAGAAAAGTGAGAAATAGAAGGAGAAAGTCATTCCAAGCCTGGGCTCCGTGGTTTATGCACATTTTGCTGCAATAAAAAAAGCCAAGCCTGATTCTTTGCACGATGTCCATAGGTTTTAGAGCTTTGGAAATCCTCCCCTTGCTGCCACCCTCTGCACAGGTCAGCATTGCCATTGCTCTTCTGGGTTTTTAGCCAAAAATCCCATTTCTCTGCACCATCCCCTTTCAGCCCATGATTTATTCCTGCTCCCCAGAACAGGGGCTTGGCCATGCCCAGGGTCCAGTGGAGCTGGGAGGGGGAAAACGGGGGAAAAAAGGGAATTTCTGGTGCTTGGAGGTCTGGTATTGTGCCTAGATGGCTTTTATTTTTAGTTTTTCAAGCCCTGGCTCTGCAAAAGCATCTTAATGACTGTTCTTCAGCTGTAAAAATGAAACCCAGATGTGCTCCATCTGCAGAGGTTTCATCAGGGGGGTTCTGCCGGAGTGGGACATCCCAGCAAGCAAAACATGGAAATTATTATTATTATTAATATTATTTTAGGAGCTCTCATGTCCAGAGCTATTTGTGGTGGCCCCAAGCCAGCACATGCTTCTTCCCTGCTGCTGCAAATAGAAATTATATCACCCCAGCCCCAAACACCTTCAATTTTCACCAAAATGAAAGGGAAACACTCCTGAGCTGGGCCTTGAAAAGCTGATGGCTCTGGGACTTGGGTGCAGCTGGCAGAGCTGCCACAGCTGGGCAGAAAAACAGGAAAAAATGGGAATTTTGGGGGGGAAAACCACAGCCCTGAAGGCTCTGATAGCTGCAGTGATTTGGCTGGGGCTGCGGCAGGTTTCCCCTTGCAGCCCCATGTGCCAGTGGAACATTGGCTCCTCGGCACATTTTCCCTTTTGGATGGATAAAAAACACAAAGACACGTGAAGTTCAGCTTCCAGGGATTGCTGCTCACCCCCGAGAGGAGGAGCAGGAATAAAATCCCTGGCTGAGGTCAGAGCAGCCCTGTTCCCTTCACCTCTGTGGAGCCCAAGGTCCCTTTGCCAGGGTCCCTGTCTGATGCAGGAAGGGAGAATCTGGCCAAGACCAGCTGCATTTTTGTACTTTAAATAAAATTAATAATTAGAAAATTATAATAAAATGTAAAATTATAAATAAAAAAATAAATTAAAACTTTAAAATAAACAAAATAAATAAAAAATTTACAATAAAATAAATAAAAACAACATAAATAAAAACTTTACAATAAAAAACTTAAATAAAATAAGTAACTTAAAAATAAAATAAATAAAAAATTTAAAATAAAATAAACAAAAACAACATAAAAATTTAAAAATAAAATAAAAACTTAAATAAAATAAGACTTAAAAATAAAATAAATAAAAATTTTAAAATAAAATAAATAAAACCAATATAAATAAGACCTTTAAAATAAAATAAAAACCTAAATAAAATAAATAAGACTTACAAATAAAATAAATAAAAATTTTAAAATAAAATAAATAAAAACAACATAAATAAAAACTTTAAAATAAAATAGATAAAAATAAAAATAAATATAAATAAAAATAACAAATAAAGATAACATAAAAATAACATAAATAAATAACAATATAAATAACAATAAATATAATATAATAAATTAATTTAAAGTTTTAAAAATAAAAATATTTAAAATTATAATCTGGAAAGAAATGTGATCTCCCAGGCCCATTTATCTGGGGAGAGTTTCACAGAGAAGTGGTGGGGTTCGGATAAAGTTTCTTGCCACCTTGTCACCACCCACACAGAGGATTTATATATTTATTTCTTATCTCTATTATTGTTCTCCCAGAAAAAAAATAAAAAAGGTTTCTGGCAGAAAGCTTTTCTTTCTCTGGAAGAGGCAGCCTTCCAGCCAAGGTACACGTGGTGCAAAGCTCCACTGAAATATTCCTGCCAGCAAACAAGCTCCAGCCAAAGGCAAAGGCCGAGCAGTGAGAAAGAGCCTCGGTACCCACCTATGCACCCACCTCCTCACAGGGGGAAGAAATATGGGCATAATTCCACTTCCAAGGCAGCTTTTGACCTGGAATTCCCCATGGATTGAGTCACAGGGATTTTATTCTGTTCCAAAAAGCTTTTCTTCTATTTTTTGGGGAAGTGTTTTATATTAAAATATGTTTTAATAGGGATTTAAAAGAGAGGTTTTGGCTCTGTATGAATAGCAAACACCATTCAGCCAATGGTTACAGGTTAATCATGCCTCCATTTATAAAGTGTTTTAATTACACCCTCAAATATGACCTTTGCTATGGGACAAGAACACGAGTGCAGCACAGAGAAAAGCCTGGAAAGGACATGTCAGCATAGCCCAAACCCTCAGGGATAGGGAAGGCAAGCAGAAGCATTAATAATCCATTAATTAATTATCCATGTCAAATATAATCTCGTTAGGCAGCAGCACAGCTACAAACAGCCCCATTGCCACATTACCCGACAGTGCAGCCAGAAAAAAAAGGGAAAACAAACCATTAAAATCCTCAGTGCTTTCATGCCAATGCAGCCAGGCTCCAAAAATCCTCTGTGATGATGATGATGATGATGATGATGATGATGATGATGATGATGATGATGATGATGATGATGACGATGATGATGATGATGATGTGGGGTGTGCTGGTGTGGAGGAAGGAGCATCCCCTCCTTTTCCTCTGCACTCAAGGCTTCCTGAGCAGCAAGGGGGGAACTCAAAGGAAAATTTGGGGAGGGCACAGATGCCCGTGGTGTGGGTTTGAGCTCCAGGGAGGGGCTCAGGGCAGGTCCCACCCCAGGACAATTCATCCTCACTGCCCTTGAGGCTGCAGCATCCTGGGGAATTGTGTGGGGCAGCCTGGAGCCCGTGGGCAAGGCTCCTCTGGCAATATATACAAATATGTTTAAATAAAGTCTCTCTCCTCCTCTCTGTCACAGGTGAAGCAGGCACTGACACCATTTATCCAGGCAGCTCTGGGCCCCCTTTCAGTGTTCTCCACATTTCACCTCTTCTAAGCCCCAGCAGCACCAATGCACGAATAACTTTTTCCATAGGTGGAGTAAGGGGTAGATTTGGGGTTTTTTAAGGGATATTCAGAGTTTCCACGACCCACCCCAGCCTGTGTGTACAACCAAGAGTGCAGTGGGGTGATTTTGGGCACTGCTGGGGCTTCCCCTTGGCTACAACACAGAGCTTGGCCCTTCCCCATTTCCCTGTGAGCCTGCAGCTTTGGGAAAAAGGGGACAAAACAAAGCCCCAAAATATGGGAGATGGCACCCAGAGCTGCAGGGATACCCTGTGGCCCCATGGAAATGAGATGCAGACAACCAGGTACAGATCTGTGTTTCCTGCCCTGAAATCAATCCCCTAGCACTGCTGGCTGGGATTTAATATTTAATATTTAATATTTAACACTCTACCCCAAAATAACGTCAGATCCCCTTGGCTGTACTCCCACACTCCAAGCCCTGAACAAGGTGAGGGAAGTGGAGAATTAGGAGTTAACTGAGGGTCAGGAACCTGCAGAAAAGCAGTTTCCATGAAAATCAATAACATTGATCAATGAGCTCTTGGTGTTTTAATGTAAAAACGCACTTTGAGTTTCTTTTTTTGCAGGTATTTTAGTCCACACAGCCTCTTGCTGGTGCTTCCCTGGGAAAAGCTGTTGCTCCTCCAGGGAATAAACCCCAGTGAGGCTGGAGGTCAGCTCATTAACACCATCCAATTAATTGCTGTTTTTTACCCTCCTGCCATGGGACACCTTCCACTAGCCTAGGTTGCTCCTGGTTGTTATTATATAGAATTTAAAATATTTCATGTATTTAATATTTCTGGAATTTACATGGTATAGAATAATTCTAGAACGTGTATTTGCTATCATTATCTATTAAAAGTTATATTTTTATAGAATTTTAAATATCTATTTTAATATATATTAAATATTATATATTTTTAATATAGAATTTAAAACATGTATTTTATATTTAATGTATTTAATATTTCTAGAATTTACATTGTATAGAATAATTCTAGAATGTGTATTCTCTACTATTATATATATAAAATATATCTTTTTCTATCATTATTTATAAATGTATATATACATTTATATATAATGTATACACAGTATATGTAATAAATCTATGCTATAGACATACAGCATTTAAAATTCACAATATATACTCAATAATGATTTTATATTTTAGATATATCACATATGATACATAACCCCTTGTTTGCTTTGTCTCTGGCTGAATGCTTTCAGAATTGCCAATCCTTTTCCCTCGGAGCAGAAAATCCAGGCCATTCAGAGCCAGGTTTTAACTTCTCATCTAGGAGAGGGATCTGGGTTTCTGCCTCCCCAGCCTGGGGAAAACAAGGAATAAACACAGCACGGTTGATTTTTCACATTCAAACACATTCCCATCTCCCAGGATATTTTTTTTTCCCAGGCAATTGCTGCAGCCCTGCTTTGGAAATCACTTGTTAGGATGGTGGGAAAGCAGAAAAGGAGCCTTTGAGCCCCTCAGACCAGGTGATGCAAAGCTCCAGCCTTCATTACCAAGATTAAAGGAGGCTGGGATTTCCTAAGCAATTAAAAACTCTGCCTAATTAAGACAGGGCTAATAGGCAGGACTTCCAAGGGCTGCTGCTGGGGCAGGAGAAGGATTTGCAGCAAAAGAGCCTGCAGGTAATTGCTTTGGTAAGGCAGAATAAATGGGGATGTGAGGATAGAGGGGATGTGCTCTGTTAAAAACTAAAATAAGAGGGGGAAAAAAAAAAAAGGAGGGAAAATAGCATCAACAGTCTCTTGAAATTACTCAGTCAACTGTCTGACTGCATCAGCAGCAAGTTATCCTAACACTGCAGCACTCAGCGAGGGGGCAAAACATTCAGGCAGGTATTTCTGCCTGAAGAAAGGAAAAAAATTAAAAGCACACCCCTAAATGTGCAGCTAAGCCAAAAAAAAGAAAACCAGGGACCCCTTGGGACCTGGGTCTGTCACAGCCAAGGCTGAAGAAAAAGCAGCACTTTGCTATTTTAAAACCTTGTTTTTCTTTCCAGCCTCCACCTTTGAATTTCTGCCACCTCCCGGCGCTGGCAGGGGATGAAAGCGGCGGCCGGGACAGACGGACGGACAGCATGCTCCTGCTTTTGTGCTTCCCATCCTGCCCTCTCCTCCCTCCAGGAGCCTTCCCCCTCACCCCACTGTGAGGCCAGCAGGGCACTGGGACCCCTCATTTATATCACCTCCTTTGGACTCACTTCATTTTTCACTCTTTCCTTAACAAACAAAGGAACCCTCCTAGCATTAATTTTGCTTTTCTGCCGTTACTGAGCAGCTCAGCCCCCTCTGCACCCCTCAACTTGCTGCAGGCACCCCAAAACTGGGTACCACAGCTGCCATTCCCCCAGCTAAAAAGAGTTGGGAAGAATCAACAAATGTGCCCAAGCCCTAAAAATACCCAGGTCTGAAGTGACTGGGATTTCTGCGAGTCCTAATTCTGGCTGCTGGTGTTTATGGCTCCATATATACATGGAGCCATAAAAATATAACCATATGTATATACATTTATGTGTATATAGACATGTACATTTGTGTGTTTATGCACACAAACACACCTTTGTGTGTACAAATATAAAAATTTGTGTAAATGCCGCGCTGCCTCGGGGAGAAAGCAAGGAAGGTCTCGGTTTTTAATTTACAACATTTTTATTGCGTCCAAAAGAACCCCAGAAATCCTCCCAACCTAAGGCAGCTTCGAGGCTCGCCCCTCCCTCCCCACACCCTCAGATTTGGGGAAAAACAGTCTTTTTTCCTTCCCCACCCCAGAGCAGGCAGCAGGGCCCCTGTGTGCTACACGAAGTCGCCGCGGAAGGGCCGGGCCGTGGCGCCCTGTGCCTGCCAGCGGCCCCGCAGCGTGCACAGGGCTCTGCCCTCCAGGCTCTCCAGCTCCGGGAACCCCAGCTGGTTCAGCACCTCGTAGACCCCGGCCACTGCTGCCACCTGCAAACAGAGGGACAAGGGACGTTGGATCCCCCTCCCCACCCCGGGGATGCTTCTGCCACCTCCAGGGTGAAGATCCCTCCCCATCCTGGTAGCACTCCCGTCACCTCCCCCAGCCCTTTTCCAGCCCCAGTTTATCCATTTTCTAAGCCTCTTCCTTGCTGCTGGGGTCAGCCATCACAGGGTTTGTTGGCTTTGGCACCCTCCTGCCAAAAAGCTACAATGGCGCCTTGTTTTTGCTGAAAACGCAGGGATTATGCAGCGGGAAGGGGCGCCCTGGGGGTCAAAGGCTCCTTGTATCCACAGGTTGGGTGTTTTTCCCTCCCCTCCAGCAGACAGGGGGAGTGGGGGATGGAAACCCCACACACAAGAGATGTGGCATTAAAAGGGGCAGCACCTTTTGGGCTGCACTCAAAAGAGATGCAGCGCCCAAAGAAAAACGAGGCGCTAAAAGATGCTCCAGCAAAAGTGGTCACAGAGGGCAGATGTAAATCCATGCGCTGGAAATGCAGGCCCAAAAGCACTAAAGGATGCACCCCCAAAAGGTGCTGCTTTAAAAAATACAGCATTAAAGGTGCAGCCCCAAATGGTGCAGCACTAAAGGATGCACCCCCAAAAGATGCAGCACTGAAGGCACAGCACTACAGGATGCAGCCTCTACCAAAAGGTGCAGCACTAAAGGGGCAGCATGAAATTATGTAGCCCCAAAAAGTTCAGCATTGAAGGTGCAGCATCAAAGTGCAGCCCCAAAAGGAGCAGGACTAAAGGATGCAGCCCCAAAAAGTGCTGCATTAAAGGTGTGGCCCCAAAACATGTGGCACTAAAGGATGCAGGCCCAAAAGGTGCAGCTCAAAAGATGCTGCTTTAAAAAATACAGCACTAAAGGATACAGCCCCAAAAGGTGCTGGTTTTAAAAATACAGTTTCAAAAGGTGCAGCATTAAAGGACGCAGCCCCAAAATGTGCAGCACTAAAGGATGCAGCCTTTAACAAAAGATGCAGCACTAAAGGGGCAGCATGAAAGGATGCAGCCCCAAAAAGTTCAGCATTGAAGGTGCAGCCCTAAAAAGTGCTGCATTAAAGGTGCAGCCCCAAAATGTTCTGCTTTAAAAAATACAGCCGCAAAAGTTGTGGCACTAAAAGTATAGCACTAAAGGATGCAGCCTCAAAAAGTTCAGCATTGAAGGTGCTGCCCTAAAAAGTGCTGCAATAAAGGTGCAGCCCCAAAAGGTGAGGTGCAGCCCCAAAAGGTTGCTGCCTTAAAAAATACATCCCCAAAAGGTGCAGCACTAAAGGATGTAGGCACAAAACATGCGGCACTAAAGGTGCAGCACTAAAGGATGCAGCCTTTACCAAAAGGTGCAGCACTAAAGGGGCAGCATGAAATTATGCAGCCCCAAAAAGTTCAGCATTGAAGGTGCAGCCCCAAAAGGAGCAGCACTAAAGGTGCAACCCTAAAAAGTTCTACATAAAAGGTGCAGCCCCAAAAGTTGTGGCACTAAAGGATGCAGACCTAAAACGTGCTGCTTTAAAATATACAGTCTCAAAAGGTGCAGCCCCAAAAGATGCAGCCCTAAAAAGTGCAGCACTAAAGGTGCAGCCCTAAAGGATGCAGCCCCAAAATGTGTGGCACTAAAGGATGCAGCCCCAAAAGATGCATCCCCAAAAGGTGCAGCACTAAAGGGTGCAGCCCCAAAAAGCACCATATTAAAAACCGCTGCACTCAACCTCGGGGCCTCCCGCATGCAGCCAGCAGCAAACATCCCAAATCCCCACCAAAGCTGCTCCAGCCCCAGCGGCGGCCGCCGGGCAATGCAAACACGGCATAGCCGGGATGCCAGGGCGGGGCGGCCCCGCTCCGGCCCCAGCTCCGCCCTTCCACCGGCCGCGGATCAAAGATGCCAATAGGAATTAGCAGCGCCGGCCGGGAAGGGGGGAGAAAAACTCTCTGCACCGTAACAGAAGTTAAGAGATGGAAATGACAGAATAAATTTTAAAATAACTGAAATTATAGGGTGCATCGATAGAAGTAACACAATAAAAGTACAAAAATTAAGAGTGAAAATAGTAAGATACAGTCGTGCAATGATAACATTTAAATAAATACAAATAATTAAAATGTAACAATATTAATAGGAAAAATAGGAATACTAGGAGGAATAATAATAATAATAATAATAATAATAATAATAATAATAATAATAATAATAATAATAATAATAATAATAGCATTATTAAAATTGCCATGTCCCTAGCTTCCCCTTTTTCCCCCTGACTCTCCTTTCATGCAGAAGAACCCCCCAGCCACCAGCACACACACCCCAGGACTTGTACCAGCTCCGAAGTCCCTTTTCCAGGGAAATTTAGAGCCCCTTCCTAACATTCCCATTCAAATCAATGTATCCCAAATAAATCTGGCACCTACATCCCTCCCAAGAAAGAAATATGGGTAATTTAGGGTCTCTTACCCAGCCTGCCCCCATTCCATAAGGATTATTTAGGGTCTCTCACTCGCCCCCATTCCATTTTTCCAGCTGGTTCCCAATCCCCTTGGATATTCAATGCCACCATCCCATGTCCCATCCCCTGTGCCACCTGTCCTGCCCAGGCAGGTTTGGCTGGTGGGCCCCCAGATGCTACAACCACAACAAAACCCCTGGGAAACTCAAACTGGGGGAAAAGAGCAGGTTTGGGGTGGGAGAGCTCCCCCTCTATGTGGTGGGATGCCAGTGGGATCTCCAGTGGCCTTCCATGAGAGCCACCAAGCCAGGGAGCAAAGGGACACGGACGATGCCCCAGCAAGCCCAGAAATCAGGTGCAAGCTAAGGACAGGTGCCTGCTTCCCAGCAAACTCCTGCATTCCCACATAAACACAGGGTGGCAGCCTGGGAGAGCCTCACCTCACGCATCCAGAGGCTGAAGGGCCTCTGCCAGGAGTCCTTCTTCTCCAGGTGCAGGTAGGTGTTGAAGAGGATGAGGAAGATGTAGCGCTCCAGGTACTGCAGGCTCCTCAGCTGCAGCGTCCGCGCCTCCCGCTCATCCTTGCTCGACTTGCCCTGGAAGGAACAAGAGCCTGCCTGAGGCACCTGCGGCACCCCCAGGGGGGCTCCTGCACCCCACCCTCAGCCCCAGCCCTGGGAGAAGCCTGGGAAGGGCACAGCAAGAGGAAGGAACACTCTGGGGACAGAAATGAGCGCATCCGTCCAGCCCGCTCCTGCTGGGGCTCGGCGCTCCAGGCTCTCATTTCCCTGCGGTTCCAGTGGGTAACAACATTCCCAGAGCTCCAAAATAGGTGAGGGAGGGCTAAATGTGGGCGGCAGGAGCAGGAATAGGCAGCCAAGGGAGAACTGTACCCCAAACCAGGAGGTTTTGGACTGTAGAGCACTTCCCCAGGGAAAAACATCTCCCTGCAAGGCATTCCCACCTGGATTCAGCCTCTGTTTCCAGAGGAAGGGAAGGGAAGAGAGAAGAGAGAGAAGAGGGAGAAGAGAGAGAAGAGAGAGAAGAGAGAAAAGAGAGAAAAGAGAGAAAAGGGAGAAAAGAGAGAAAAGAGAGAAAAGAGAGAAAAGAGAGAAAAGAGAGAAAAGAGGGAGAAAAGAGAAGTTGATGGCCATCACATCTCCCAGTACTGTTTTATATATATAAATATAAAGAGTACTATTTTATATATATAAATATATAAGAGAAAAGAGAAGTTGATGGCCATCACATCTCCCAATATTCTTTTATATATACAAATATAAATACTATTATATATATATAAAAATTATAAATATATCTCTTCTATCTTATATGTTTTATATAGATTATAGTGTTCATGCATTCATTATTTCTATTGATTGCTTTATTAGATATTGTATATAATTATGCAGTAATTTTTATTAGTATTATTATTGCCATTATGTCAAGCTCTGCATGCTGCCCTTTCTAGGAATTAATAAATGCTAATAAATCAGAGCCCTGATCCCACAGGCTACCCCAAAAAGCAGCAATTCCTCACTCCAGCTCTTCCCTTGGGAAAAGGTGTCTCCTCCACCCATGTGTGCCAGTATTTGTAGAAAGCAATCCTATAATCCTGTTATTTATCCTGGTACTGTATTACCCTATTTATTTTTCATTCTATTATCCTATTATTTACCATGTTGTATTATCCTACTTAATTTTTATCCTATTATTTATTGTTTTATTCTATTATGTTATTTCTTTTTCTTCTGTTACTTATCATTTTCTTCTATTATCCTATTTAATTTTCTTCTATTATCCAATTTTCTTCTGTTACCCTATTACTTCTCATTTTATTCTATTATCCTATTTATTTTTCTTCTATTATCTTATTATTTAACATCTTATTATCCTATCTTTTATCCCATTATTTATATTTTCCTACATTTTCCTCCCAGTTTGGGGTGGGAAGAGGTCGGAACAAACCAAACCAAGCCCCTAAACCACCTTTCCCTTCCCTTCTGTTTGCCCTAACCCTGAAAAGCATCTCCCAGCAGGCTCCCAAAACCCCAACAATTCTCCAAGCTGCCCATCACTGATGAAAAAAAAAAAAAAAAAAAAAACTAAAAAATAAATTTAAATTAAAGCATTTTTTCAGGGCCAAGCCAAATCAAATGGGATGGATGAAGCAGCCAAGGGGCTCTTCCCTGAGCACAGGGAGTGGATGAACTCTTCCTTATCTTGCCTTCCCACCAGGATGCAGCCTGGAAATGGGATACAGCCCAGGATTCCCCCTGTGCTAAGCCTGACAGCCAAGCAGGTGAAACTCCCCACATGGTCACAGGCCCATAGTAAAGGAAAGAAAGCCAAAATTAAAGTACTTATCCTGAATGAAGATAAATTAATAAAAAATAAATGTGTCTATAAATAATTTATAATCACACATCTGCAAATAGTTGGGTCTCCAGAGGTTTTCTCTCCCAGCTCCCCAAAAAATGCAGAGGATCTCAGGAGGCAAATCCCCAGGAAGCTGCAGATGTTCCTGGGTGATTGAACATTTTGTTTTTTCTTTCCTCCATCGATCATTGCCAGCCATTAATTGAAAACACAGATCAATGGCAGCTGGAGCAGGAGCTGCAGTGAGGAAATCCCAGTGGGATGTGGCACAAACAAATCACCCCAGGAATGACACCAGGCCCTGGGCTCTGCCCTGTGATACAGCTGCGCAGGTTAGAAACATCCCAAATCTGGTTAAAATAACCTTTTCGCTTCTTCATCAGCTGCACAGAGTGAAACAGGGCTGTGGAGCCCAGGCTCAGCTGGCCATGGATCAGTCCATTCCCAGGGGCAGCTCCTTTCCCAAAGCTGAACCTCCTTCCCAAACTCTGAGGAGCCTCTGGGGCTGGGAGTGGAGCGGGACAGAGCAGCCCTGCCCTCTGCAGGCTGAGCCTCGGGATGGGATGTGGGATAATGGATGGGATGGGATAATGGGACGCTGCAGGAGAGGAACGTGGGATGCAGGCTGGACTCTGGGTGGGATGCAGGACAGCAAGGGACAGCACAGGATCCGAGGGTGACCGTGACCATAAGGGCCCTGGTGTCACCATGATATTTTCTGAAAAATCCCTTCACCAGGATCTTCTCCTGGGAAGCTGAGAGGCCTCAGAAAAGAAAGTAAACAATATTTATCTGATTGCTTGGGAATGTAGTCCAGAAATCATTTACCAACAGGTGCATTTTTGGTTCCATGTGGATTGTTTTTAATTAATGACCAATCACCATCAGCTGTGTTGGACTCTGAGGAGTCAGTCATGAGCTTTCATTATCATTCTTTTGTAACCTTCTAAAGTATCCTTTCTCTTTCTTTAGTATAGTTTTAGCATATAATTTCTTTTAATATAATAGAATATCATAAAATAATAAATCACCCTTCTGAGAACATGGAGTCAGATTCACATTTCTCACCTCGTCCTGGGGACCCTCACAGCACCACACCCTGGCACCTCTCTGGTGACACTCCAGAGACCTGCAGCCTGAGGAATGACCCATGCTCCAGACTGCAAGCTAGGATGTATTCATTGCCATCTGTATGGCAGTTGCCTTTTGTCAAGTTTTCCTTATCTCTTCCACAATCACTCCTCCTCTGGGAGGGGACATCTGCTGATAACAGGCCATTGAATGTCCCTGCCTGGCTGATAAGAACTATAACATCCCATTGTGAGATGTGAGCCCAGAGGGAGGAGCCAAGCATTGCTAGCCAGATATAGCCCAGAGGGTTTTGAGACATCAGCATGGCTTTCTATACTGGATTCCCCAGAGGAACAGCAGCTGTCTCTTCTTCCACTGGATCTTCAGAGGAAGACTGAACCTTTCTACAGGATTCCTGCTCCAGCAGAACCACTCCTGACACTCCAGGAGGGCTGCAGCCACAATTCCAATGGGACTGCCACCAACACCCTGACCCACAGGGTGTCAGGCTGGGTTCTGACTCTGTCAGTGTTGTTCTGGTGTACTGCAGTGTTTATTTTATCCTTTTATTTTCTTCCCTATTAAAGAACTGTTATTTCCTGCTCCCATATCTTTGCCTGAGAGCCCCTTAATTTAAAATTTATAGCAATTCAGAGGTGTGGTGAGGGTTTACATTCTCCATTTCAGGGGAGGCTCCTGCCTTCCTTAGCAGACTCCTGTCTTTCCAAACTGAGACACCCCAGCTTTGGCAGGGCAGGTCCCAGAGCCCGGCTGCAGCCCCTGGAGCTGCCCAGTGCCCATGGAAGGGGGCTCACCTGGCGGAAGGTGCAGATGATGATCTCCCTCAGGTGGTAGTGCATGGGGGTCATAGTCTCGCTGACCGTGTCCAGCGCCATGTCCACCTCCTTCTTCATCCGGTGACCGTCGGGCAGGAGCTGGACCACCTTCATCACCACCTGGAGCACGGTCAGGAGCTTCACCACCCTGCCTTGTCCCACTGCCACCACTCCAAACGAGCAGCTGTGGCTTGAGGGAGCAGTAGAGGGAGAGTGCCAGGACTCACCTCAAACTCCCCCTTGGTGTACTTGGCGTCAGGCACACTCACGATTTCCTCCTCGCTCATCTCAGGGATGCCCTGGGGTGGCCAGAGGGGAATGGGTCGTTATGGGCTGCACAAAAATGCAGAGCCTGTGCCCAGCCCAGCATCCCCCACCTTGCCTCTGCCAGGCACAGAACGTGAATATTTTACCCCAGCCCGAGAAGGGAGCACATGTCTGGATAGACACAGGACTGTTCCAGGCACTGGCTCAGGGTGCCCAGAGAAGCTGTGGCTGCCCCTGGATATCTGGAAGCGCCCATGGCCAGGTTGGACAGGATTTGGAGCCACCTGGGATAGTGGAAGGTGTCCCTGCCCATGGCAATGGGGTGGAACAGGATGAGCTTTAAGGTTCCTTCCAACCCAAACCATTCCACATTCCATGCTCTCCCCTGCCCTTAGCCCTTCATGCTGGGGAGGGAGCTCTCAGGGAGAGGGTAAAGGCTCACCAGGGATCCACCCAGGCTTCTGGAGCTCACTGGGACTCAGGCACAGCAAATGACAACACACAGACAGGTGTCCACCCCCACATTCCACCCTGTCCCTGCCCACACTCCTTCCAACCCTCTGGCTGTGTGTGACACACCTGCCATGGGCTCTGCAGAGCTTCCCCAGGAGCCCCAGCAGGGGTTGTTGCAGCCCCTGGACTCACGTTGAAGTGCCACAGGGTGAGCACAGCGATGACCATGGCCGTGGTGGTCCTGCCCCGGCCACTGGAGCAGTTGAACACGAAGGCTGCCCGCGAGTCCTCGGCCAGGGCGCTCTTCATGGCCTCCAGCAGCCGGTCAAAGTCCTGCCAGGATGAAGCCAGTGGGTTTTTAGGCATGCAGGGCTTCCTCACCTTGGGGTCCCCTTTGTCCTACAGCCCCCAGGTTGAACTCCCTGTTTCCTCACTGCCAGATCCATCCTTGCCCACCTGAAGGCACTCAGCCTCTGTGTGCAGCACCTCCTGGGATCCCCCCTGCCCTGTCAAGCACTGAGCACCCAGGGGACATTCCTGCACAGCAGCAGGGCTGGGATGGAGGCAGCAGCACCCTCCCTCCCTGGGTACCTGCTCCCTGGGAGCACAGAAGTCAGGGATGGGGATGCGGCGGTAGGTGAGTCCCTGGCAGGAATTCTTCTGCTGGCTGAATATCTCCTGCGTGGTCAGGCAGCTCTTAAACATCTTCATCTGCTTCTCTGACTCCAGGTACACCTCCAGCCACTTCTGGCACTTCAGCAGGTCCCCCTTCAGGGCAGCCTCCAGTTTCTGCAGAAAACGGAGAAACCCTCGCTGTAACACCCACCCCTCCTAATTTTTAATTAGGATTTTAATCAATATTTTTAGATGCAGGCAAACACCCCAAATCCCACACCAGGTCCTGGCAGTTCTGCCCAGGTCCCTCTGGGTTTGATGGGAGCCCCAGGAGCATCATTTCCCACCACACCAGGCAGTTCCTCCAGCCAAGCTCCCCCCGTGCCTGTCTCCCCTGGAAATCCAGCTGGGAACATCCGCTCCCCTTTCCCCAGATGCCTTTTACCCTTGCTCTCAATGCATGCTATAAATTCTTCCAGGGTAGATCTCTCTCTGCTTCGCTCCCTTGTTCCCAAAGGAAAACAAACCCAGAGGGTAAGGAACTATGAAAGCCTGCCGAAATCACCCATGAGGGTTCCTGGGAACGTCCACAGCCCCCAGCACCCCCCAGAGCTCACCTCCAGCTGCTGGGGCGAGGCAGCAGGCACGGGGATCAGCTCCTCCAGGAGCCCAGGCTCCCGCAGGGTGTAGATCTGCTCATTCCCCTCCAGGACCGCCTCCTCCCGCAGGCTGACCCAGAGGATGCGCGAGTGCTTCCTCTTGGCATCCGTCAGGTACCGCAGCACGCTGCCCAGGCTCTGGGGGAACGGGGGCGAGGGTGATGGCAGGGCTGGGGGCCAACGTGGGGTCCCTGCCTGCCACATTCACATTCTCTGGAAAAAACCCTTCGCCCAGGATTTTTCTCTTGGGAAGTTGGGAAGCCTCAGAGGGAAAGGAAAACAATTCTCATCTTATTTGCTTCTCCTGTGTTTTGCTGCTTTGGAATGTGTTTGGAGATTGTTTACCAACAGGTGTTGGTTGTTTCATTGGTTTCATGTGAATTGTTTTGACTCAATGGCCAATCAGTGCCAAGCTGTGTTGGGACTCTGGAGAGAGTCACGAGTTTTCATTATTATCTTTTTAGCAATCTGTAAGTATCCTTTCTGTATTCTTTAGTATAGTTTAGTATAGCTTTCTTTAATATAAGATAGTATCATAAAATAATAAATTAGCCTTCTGAAAACATGGAGTCGGGTTCATCATTCCTTCCTTCATCAGGGAACACCACAAATCCAACACCTGCCCCATGTGGGATGGTGTCCCTCACCTTGGAGCTGGGCTGTGCCGTGCCATAAATGGGCATCTTGGGCACCCTGCGGAAGTTGCCCACGCTCATCTCCTTGGCAGTGCTCAGCACATCCGGGCAGAAGCGCTCATCCGCCACCTGCAACAGAGCAATGCACAGGCAAGGGATGTCCCTTCCCACCCTCAGCCCTGCAGCACTCCACAACCCACAGACCCTGCTCAGGACAAGCCCCCAGACCTTTCCAACAGCAGCACCCAGGGCTCAAAGCTGCGTTTCCAAGGTGGGACAGGCTCTTCTTGCAGCACAAGGCACCAACAGCCCCAGCCTCCTCCACCCCACCATGGAGACATCCAGGTCCCAAAGCCCCATGGTTGTGTTTCCAAGGTGGGACATGCTCTTCTTGCAGCACAAGGCACCAACAGCCCCAGCCTCCTCCACCCCACCATGGAGACATCCAGGGCTCAAAGCCCCATGGCTGTGTTTCCAAGACATCCAGGGTTCAAAGCCCCATGGCTGCGTTTCCAAGCTGGGACAGATTCCTCTTGCACCAACAGCCCCAGCCTCCTCCACCCCACCACGGAGCTGCTGCCCAGGCTCACGTCACGGGATGCTCCAGACACATCCACGTGCACAGGGATCTCTGGCTGGAAGGGACTTTAAAACCATCTAGTTCCATCCTTGCTGAGGGTGCCAGCAGGAGCTGCTGGAGCCAAGAGCCCACGACACCTGCCCTACAACAGGGAACCCTTTGGGAATGTCTCCAACCCACTCCCCCTTCTGCAAAGAGAACCCCTCACCCCATGTTCATGTGGCAACAGAAGGAGTTTATTCTCAAGCCTTTCTTTATAAAGGACATTTGAAAAACCAGATCTGGATAGCTCATAGGTCTGATTTTTTTACTCTCCCCAAATCCTGGACCGGTGACATGCTGGCAGCTTAGGAAGGAAGGTAATTGGCTGAAGTTCCTGTCAGTCAGCCCAGGGGCTAGTTTATGGAGCTGGCTGAGTTGAATTAATTTGCCCATTAAAGCCAGCCTGTACTGTGATATAACGTGGCAACATCTCCTCTTTTTTTCCTTTATTAAAATTGCAACCTGCTGTCTGTCATCCATCTGTAAGGGTGTTGCAGTAAAGTGGAAAAATTGTAAGAAAAAGGTCTCAAAAATCAGGCATGCTCTGGCTAGTCTGTCATTTCTTCTAAGTCAAGCTAGCCCTTTGCAAGTTCCCATGTGAAAGCAATCCTGGTGGGAGCAGTTCCTTAGCATAACAATCTATTCCTGGGTAAAAGAAAACCAGCACCTGTATAAACTTTTTTTACACTGTTAGACAAAAAATTTAAAATTACCTCTCACAAACAACTTTTCCTGCATGAAGACATCATGGGTTTGAGTGATCAATCAATGCAGGGCGACAACTTGTTAATAACCATTAAAATAATTGTCAAGAAAGCTCCTGACCAATTGGAGTCACACATAAGGTCTGTAAAACTGTATAAAAACTGTATGTGACTGAAGAAGGGGCTTTTTCCCCCATGAAGAACACGGAGTCTGCATGATTTATTCCCATACAAGGGCCCTTTGCAAATTGTCTGACAGAAGGCAGCACAGGTTTAATCTGCATTAGACCACAGATCACTGGAGCTGCAGCACTCACTCTAGGAGTTAGGTGACAACTTAGGGTAGCCCATCACAGGCTTAATGGGGTTTTAAAGGAGTTCTCCCAGCCCTCCACATCCCTCTGGCTGTCCTGGATGGCTCCAGCCCCTGCCAGGGGGCTCAGAGACCCTGGCACAGAGCCCAAGGCACCTGTGACTGATTTTGGCCCATGGAGCAAATCACTACCTTTATATGAAGGATTACAAGTCAAGAGAGTTTAAGCAGAATAACAATTAGTTAGTCACAGGGTGAAAAATAGATTTTTTGGGTTTTTAGAATGGGGCCTCAGGGTCCCAAGATGGAAGAATTTGGGCACGGCCTGTCCTTATTCTTTCTTCTTCCTAGCCTCCATCTTCTGGGTGATGGTGGCACTGTTGGATTGGTTTAGAGTAGAAGCCCACTGTCTAGCATAGGTGATAGGTATTGGGAAGTTATGGTAAATAATGTACAGGTAGTTTTAGTATTAAAAGATAACACTAGTGTGCCTCAACCCGAACTGCCAGACCTGCAGTGGGTCGGAGAAAGAATGTTATACATAACAAAAAAATAAACAACCTTGAGACCAAGAACAGAAGAATCCTAACTCCTTCTTCAACTGCTGGGCTGGGAAAAGAGACTTGTACCCATCTCTGGGTCACTGTGATCAGCAGAAGCCCCGGGAGCACTCACCAGCACGCGGGCGCCCTTGGTGAGGAGCTCAGCGGTCACGGTGAGCTCGGCGCGGTTCATGTCGGCCTGCAGCCGGTACAGCTCCGGGCGCCGGCACATCCACCTGCTGAAGCTGAGGGCAAAGCCCAGGGGGTACTGCCGGGGGGGAGGCACCATCAGCCTGGGCTCTGAGCCCCCTGCCCGCCGCCCCACCCGGACAACCCGCTAGGAAAACTCCAAGGGGGATGGAGCTGCTGTTTTGGGGGATCCCTGGGTATCCCCTAAGCTGTGTGTTCCCTGGGAGCAGCAGGCAGGGAAAGAGACCCCACAGGGCTGCTGAGGGTGTTAATTAGATGGGGGTTTATTGGGGTCCCACTCATGGGAGCAGCATGGTTCCAGAGGGAGAAGGGAGGGAAGGGGAGAGAGGGAGAGCCTGGGGAGAAAAGCGCCAAGAGCATCTCGTCTCCCTTGCACAATTTAACAGGGAGATTCAAGTCTTGGGCCAGTGGGATTACAGATCCATGATACTTCTGGAGAGGATCACAAGCTTGGAATAAACCCTACATTTTCATTTTGGAGGGGTGAGACAGAGCACGCCATTTAAATAAAATGTAACACCACAGGGGGAAGCCCCTGCCCTCCCACCAAGCCACAGAGACAAAAACAACAAAGGGAAAGGAAGGTTTTGGGTGGTTCTGGAGGTTTTTACCTGCTCATGAAGGTAGTAGTTGAAGGCAATCAAGTAGAAATAGCGTTCGAGGCTCTGCAGAGTCCTCTGGAGGAAATACTCTTTGGTGCTGCTCCCCTGGAAGCAAAGGACAGGGAGTCTGTGATGCTCAGAGCTGACCAGCCCTGCAGCCCCCCAGAGCAGGAGGCTGGAAAAGAGCCCTACAGACACTTTGGATTAATTGTTTTTACTTTTTTAATGAAAAAAGTTTTTCAGTTTCCAGTTTCCCATATTAAATGATGCTCAAAAGCATAAATTTGCATTTCAGCTCAAAACAAAAGCTTTCCCTTAGCACAAGGACACACCTGGAGCATTTCCAACTGGTCCATGCTGTCACAGGGACACACTGTCCAGCTGGGACATTCAAACCCAAGGGGATAGGTCTGGAAAACGCAAGGTCCTGCCCCCATTCCATCCACCTCCATGGCCTTTGGATGAAATGCTCAGGCAGTGGCACCACTAGGCCAGCCACACACCCTGCAATATCCTTCTTTTCCAAGTGTCTCCCTTTTCCATGTCCAGAAGCACCCTGATGCCTATGTTTCCAGCAAGTTCTCCTCCTCCTCCTCTTCTTTATCATCACCTCCACAACCCAGCATATTCTCCACCACAGCTATTCCCTCCCAGGGAGGAAATTCAAACCCTCGGGATTTTCCGCAATTCAGAAACCTCATGGTGGTGGGGGGAGGTTTGTACCTCTGAGCATCCCATCCAACAAATGAACCTGGCACCAGGTAAGGGACACCCAGCATGGCATCCACAAGCATCCCCAGGAGCCTGTGGAACCCATTTCCAGGCCAGGATGGAAAACCCTCCAAGATGGGGCTGTGTCCGGGCTCAGCTCGGCGAGCGGGGTTTGCTCATCCCGGACACTCCGTGGCTGACTCATGAATATTTACTTGTTCTCCACAAGAGAAATCCGGCCTGCAGTCATTTATCAAGAGGAAAGGCAGTGGGATTTGCTCTGGAAACTCAAAACAAAGCCTGTGGGGATGGAGCCATGCCAGGTTTGCCGGCAGCACCGACAGCAGAGCGGTGCTGCTGCTTCCCGAGCACACGGATTCCTGCAAAAAAATCCACCCCAGTGCTCCCACCCAAGGCAAACCTCCCAACATTCCCCTAGAACACCCTGTGGGTGGAAAGGGGAACGATCCACTCGTGTTTCAGCCATGGAAAGCCAGGTATTGTGGGAGTCTGGCTGCTCAGCATCCCACACCAGGATTCACCTGCACCTCTATCACTTGAGGGCTTGAATCTCCATTTCTGCCCCCCAAACCCAGGCAGAAACCCACAGACATCATTCCTCTGTGCCCAGAAATGCCCTTTTTCCCCCCAGAACCAAACCAGTACCACTCCAACACAAACAAGTCCAGGCTGGTTTTCCAAGGACTGAGCATTATCCGCTCTCCCCTCCTCATCCTCCATGTGCCCCCAGCGCATTTTCCTGGCCCCTTGCCACTGTTTAAACCTGCTCTTGCTCCACAAAGACTTCAAATAAACACTCCTTGAGGCTTATTTACGGCAGTCCCCAGCCGTTTGTTGTCCAGGAGCCCAAGATGACACAGAGCAGCTTTCCCCAGCAGGGATAAGCCAGGGAAAGGCTTCAAGGCAATGGGAAAATCCCCTGTCCCATGCCCAACCTTCCCCTGCTGGACAAGAGAACCTGCCAGCACACAAACAGCACCAAATCCACCCTAAAAGGGAACAAGGGAGGATAAAATTTGGGACTTGCCACTAGGCACCAAAAAAGTGACAGTAAATGCCTTCTTTTCCTGTAGCTTAATGATTTTCATGGGTTTTTTTGGCACAGGGCACCTGCTTTGAAGTTGCTCTTTACAACCAGCCCCAGCACTTCCACTCCATGTTCAACATTTAAATGGGAAAATTAATCTCCAAAGAAACTGGGATCAGGGCAGCACTTCTACCTGAGCATCCAACCTCCTTCCATCACCTGGTGAGGAGCCCCCTGGCTGGGCAGGGAAGACCCCAGCATGGAAAGCCACCCTGATGGCTCTTCAAAACAACAGGAAAAAACATAAATCCACAACTAGAAAAGCCTGACCTTGGGTGACTACATTTGCAATGATCCCTCTCAGCTCCCAAGGACTTTTACCATCCAGGCTGATATCGATTTTCCAATTTTAGAGCTGATGAAATCAGGGCACAGGATATTATTTGCCCCCAAGGTCATCTACCAGAAGCAGTAGCAAAGCCCAAACCAGTCTGTTTCCCCCCAATCCCAGCCTGCTCCATTTTATGGCTTTTAGAACAACTGAGGGGAAAAAAAAAAAAAAAAAAAAAAAGAGACACTCCACAACCTTCCAGGTTTCATATCCCTGGGAAATCTCCAGCTCACAGGAAGCTTTGGGTTTCCAGAATTTACATTCTTCTCATCCCGGCACAAAAACAGCTCAATAAATTTCCCGGTGCCGATGGCTCCCATCCGAGCACTCCTCTGATTACCTGGATCTGATAGTCCTCCCCAATCCCTTCCAGCTTCTTCTTGTTCTCGTAGATGGCTTCCTTCATGTCGTGCATCTCCGAGCAGGAGGCGATGGCGCCGTCCACCTCGGGAGGAGCAAAAGGGAAATTGCTCTGTAAGCCTCGGATCTGGGGGGAAACTCCATCCCTCCCTCCCAGCCATCCTGCTGGAGGGTTCACCAGCACCCCCTTACCTCCTCCACTATCTGCTGGCCTTTGGGCACCATCTCCATGAAGGCCTGGATGACCCGGAGCCTGTCCCTAGGAGATGTCTTGGGCAAGGGGGGGAAGCTGCGGTGGGAGAAGGAGGAAATCAAACCAGCCCCAGGGGGAATGGGCATGGCCCCAGTCCCACCCTGGGGGCTGCTCTGCTTACTCAGGCTTCTGGGTAGCTCCTCGGTGGTGGTGGAGGACCAGGGTGCCCATGGCCATGGCCAGGTTGGTCCTGCCCACGCCGGTCTGGCAGCCGAAGAGCAGCGCGGGCGGGGGCCGGCCGGGGTCCCGCAGCAGCAAGCTGGGGCTCTCCTGGGAGGGACAGACACAGGGATGGATGGATGGATGGATGGATGGATGGATGGATGGATGGATGGATGGATGGATGGATGGATGGATGGATGGATGGAGACCCCAGCAGCCTCCAGGAGAGCCAGGTCTGCCCCATCAGCGGCTGGGATGGAGGCCATGCCCAGGCATGGAGGGGTGGGCAGCATCTCCCTTTGCTCAGGGGATGGGGTGGATGGAGAACAGGACAATGGGTGGCCCACCCACTGCATTCCCCTGCCCAGTGCCCTCTCCATCCACCTCACTGGAGATGCTCCCACCACTCATCCCCAGCCCACTGAGATTTCATCTTACAGAATGTTAAAGAAAAAAAAAGCAGGTTTTCTGACGTGGAAAACCTTTGCACCAAAGGCAAATCATTCCTGCCAAAGCCATTTAGGGAAAAGCTGCCTGGAGGTGGCCAGGGATGGTCATTTCTAGCCAGGGGTAGGGATGAACTGCTGGACAACATTGACATCTCCAGCGGCATCCTACAGCAAGGGGAGTGGGATCTGCAGGCACAGACACCTCTAACAGGCAGAGTTAAGGAAAACCAGAAGATGCTCTCAGGCAGTCGTGGTCTCCACACAGCACAGGAGCAAACCCCACCCCAAGGACGCCCCAAGGACCAGCTGCTTTCCCTGTGCTCACCCTGAGGCAGCGGATGAAAGCATCAAACTGCTCCTCCAGAGGGGCTCCCTCGGCAGGCAGGGGCAGCCGGTGGTACCTGCGGGGACGGGGACAGCCCTGTGAGGACGGCACCACCGAGGGGCTCCATCCCCACCACCACGGGGGACACGCGGCCTGAGGGGTGCCAGAAGGAGGAGGAGGAGGAAGGACCTGTAGGAGGGCTGGAGGAAGACAGGCCTGCGATAGACCTCGTCGGTGACCTGGATGTCCTCGTCGCAGTGCACGCGCACGGCGTGGGGCTCGTCGCGCAGCCGCTCGATGTCGTTGTACACGTAGTACACGCTCTCGCTCAGCTGCGCGAAGTCACGGATCTACGGGGCACGGGAAAAACCCTGTCACAAACCCTCCTCCAGCCTCTGACCCCTGGGATGTGCCCCCATTCCCTCCCAGCTCACCTCCTTGCGGATGGCCAGCTCCAGGCTCTCGGCCCGCACGCCGCGCTGCAGGCGCTGCAGGTTCTCGTGCAGGTTCTCCTTGCCCCGGGGCGTGTAGGACACAAAGTCCCCCTCCAGCCGCAGGAACACCACGGGCTCCTCGCGGACACAGAAGAAGACACATTCCTGCAAAGAGCGGGGAAGAAGCTCTAAAAGCTCTCCTGGCTTTTTCCCCACCCCAGTTCCCACCCTCCCACCAACCTTGTGGCCTTCTCTCTGCAGCTTCTGCAGCACCAGCTTGAAGCCATTGAGGCTGGGCTGCCCCATCCCGAACACGGCGTAACCTCCCTTGGCCTGACGGAAGTTGGGAGCGCCACAGCTGCCAGTAGTGTTCAAAACATCCAATTTTCCATACACATCCCTGACCATGAAGTATTTCCCCTGCAAAACATCAGAAGGGAGAAGGTGGGACATCAGTGGACTTGAGCAAGGTGGGACTTCAACACAGCTGAGTGTAAAAGCAGCTTTTTCTAAGTGATCTTCAAAATGAGCCCCCTAACAAACTCCCGAGGTCCCCAAAGGCCAGGCTGAAATGAGCTGGGTGATGAAATCGGTGGCAGAGATGCTCACCTGCACCAGGTAGTGCTCCAGCGTGGCCTCAGAAATGCGTCCCACCGCGTAGTTGGCCTTGAGCAGGTCATCGTGGATCTGGAACTCCTCCCTGCAGTTGTACCTGCAAGAGCCACACGCACACAGGTGGGTAAAGGAAAAAAGTAATGGCATAGGTCAAGATCAAAATAAACCCCAATATTTAGAGAAGAGGGTGGAGAAACCCAGGATTCTGGAGGCTGCCGAGGACTTACGTGATGACCACGGGCGCCACTTTGTTGGTGATGATGGACTTGGCCTTGCTGTTGTGGAGCCCCAGGGTCTGGAAGGAGTGGATGCTGAGGGAGTGCTGGTCCTCCATGCTGCCGTCTCCCGGCGCCCGGCTCTCCAGGGGCGATGCCGAGACCGCCTGCTGCGCCGCGCTGGCCGTCGTACCCATCATCCGAGGGCAGCTCTGCCAGGACGGGGATGGAAGGGGGAAAGGCAAAACGGAAAACAAGGAGGTGGGGGAAGAAAGAAAAGGGAGGAGGAATTTATTCTTCAGCTGCTCCTGATTTAGGATGGGAAAATCCCAGGCAGGCACAGGGCAACCCCCTGCTGACAGGCGGCCAGGGAGGGAAGCTCAGCCAGCCCTTTCCTCCCGCTCCCACAAAAGGCTTTCTTCCTGCCTGCCATGCAGCTTGCTCCATCGGGGAGCTGAAAGTAGGGCTGAGGAAGGAGGGGGGGAATGAAGGGCGAAATGCTGGATCCGGTTGCTAAAATCTGCTGAGTCAGCACATGGCACTGCACAGAGCCTCGTCCCCTGCTGTCCCAGCACCCACAAACCACTCCTCACATGGAAAACTCTGGAACAGAGAGCACATGTTACTGGGGGTTTGGTGTGTGCCAGCCTGGAAGCAGCCGGTTATCCCCATCCCAGGGGAGCAGCCAGGGCAGCAGGGACCCCAAAAGCAGCTCCAGATCCATCCCCAGGGAGCTCATCCCTGCACAGGGATGGAATGGAAAGGGCCAGGCCTGGCGGCGGCCAGGAGCATCCCGCCACACTCCAGCGGGCTGGGACAATGAGCCGACTGTCTGCGCCAGCCAGGGCCGGATCCCGGCTTGCCAACAAAGCCAGGGATGGCAAAGGGCTAGCCTGGAAAAGACAAAACTCTGCCCACTCCTAACGAGACAGTTCCCAGTGAAACCTCCTTTGTGCTGCGTGGGAATAACCCTGGCAGCACCCGAGAGGGGACGGTACCTGCTCCGAGGCGATGCTCAGCACTGGAATACCGGGAATAGCTTTAACCCCGGGAATGGCTTTAACCCCGGGAATGGCTTTAACCCAGCCCTACAAACCCCTCTGCAGCTGCTCCTCCTGCCTCACAGGCAGCACAGGATCAACCCCTCACTGCAATCCCAGCGAATGTGATGCCCCCAGCAGCTGCAAATGCTTCAAGCGGGGGGAAAAGCCTGCGGAAAATGTGCTATTTCTAGACCACTGTGCCCAGGCACACATTTTCCCCTCCTCCCCATCTTCCTTCCCTGCTCCACGGAAAACTTGTTGCTCTACTGTGAATTTTATGCACCATTAGGCAGCCTGGTTTCTTTTACACACGAGAGCAGAGGGGGGGGAAAACAAAAACAGCTGTTTCAGGCCAGTGCCGTTTCTCCAAAGTTGCCTTGAGTGTTTCTTTCATGGAAACACTGTGAGGGCAAAAATAAAGAAAAAAAAAAAAAAACAGGGAGGTTTTGAGTGTTTCAGAGCAAGTGCTCGAGGCTTTGGAGAGCTCAGGCAGCAAGCAGGAATGGGGAATCCAGCCAGGATGCTTTTTTTCCCTAATCTTGCTCAGAATGGGTGCACTTTTCAACACTGAGCTGGATCGATCCCTCCAGCCATGCCCATGCTGCAGGATGGAGATTCCACCCCCCAGTTCCAAGGCAGGCAGCTCCTGTATGTCTTTTGTCCTTCTCCCCTCCCCACAGACACCCACTTTCACCCTAAAACCCCCAGGGATATTTTCTTTTCCTGACAAACCACACCAAGAAATAACAGGCATAAAAGATGCCGGGCAGATTTGGAAATTGCCTTTCAAACCACAAAATGAACAGAGAGAGGAAATCACATCTCAGCTTCTTCCCCTACTCCCTGCTTAGGCTGGGCAGGCAAAACCAAGCAAGAAAAGTACCGAAATTACCCAAAATGGGTGCTGAGGGAAGCCAAGGGAACTGCTCTAAAAAGCCACGGGAAGAGGGAAGTTCTGTGGTGTTAACCAAATGGGAGCAGCTAGTTACTGGTATTGCTGCATTTGATGGGAGCAGGAGGATTTACATCCCCCAGTGCCCACTCTGCAAGCTGGGACACAAACTGGGATGGGTAGGGAAGCAAAACCTTACCCCAGGAAAACAGATAAAATTATCTTGGCTGGAACTTAACCAAATATTGCTGGTGGCTGCAATGGGAAGAGATGCAATGAAGCCACCATCACAGGCCAGCCAAGGGAAGCAGGAGCCCAGAGCCCAGCCTGGCGGGGACCAGCCCACCAAAGGGCTCTGGATTAGCCCAGATATCATTGTTTTCCATATCACTGTTTTCCCCATCCCTGTTTGGCCACAGGTGGCAAACACCATGAGATGTTCCTGCACTGGAACAGGACACCCAGAGAAGCTGTTGATGCCTCTCAAAGTGCTCAAGGCTGGATGGAGCTTGGAGCAACCTGGTCTAGTGGAAGGTGTCCCTGCTCATGGCAGGGGGGTGGAACATGATCTCTAAGGTCCTTCCCACCCCAAACCATTGTGGGATTCTGTGATTCCAGGTTAGGAGGCTGGGAAGCCAGCCACGTGGATTTTACAATGTCATCAGCCCTCAGCTGGCATGGGTTGGTTTTGAGCATCCCTTCCCTTTCACCACGGTTTATTTGGGGGTTTCCTTCCTAGGAGAGAGAGGACACAGAGACAACATCCCCCTGCACAGCATCCTGGCCTCCTGTCTCCCCTTCCTTTTTGGGGACAAACCCCAGAAATATTCCCCGAGCTGGCAGCTCATCCCTTCACAGACCCCAAAGCCAAGCCTAAGATCAGTCATGGCCAAGGCTCCTGAACAAAGAGCCCATTTTCTCCCCAGCTGCCAAAAGAGCCAACACCCTGCACGAGGGCATCCCACCAAACACACCACCAGTGTTCCTCTCCAGGTGTTTTCCCTAAATTCAAAGCGCTGCCAATTAATTATTCTTGCTGCCTAACGAGAAACCAGAGCCACGGGTGGGCAGGGCAGAAGTGCTTCCCTTCCCCTCCAGACCCTGTTTCAAACCACCCAGCTCTGCCAAGCCTGGACAGGGAATACCAGAGGAGGCACCAGGAGCATCCCAAGAATTCCACTCGAGCATGCCAAGACATCCTGTGCGTGCAATGCTGCAGCCTCTCCCACAGAAGCCACGACACTCTAACAGCACTCTGCCCTCCATCTTCCCACCTCTCCCACCCTCCACCCAGCCCAGGGGTTATTCCCACACCCGGGGACCTGAAGAGGACTCAAAGCTAGAGCAAACAATGGACTAAATATAGTGGGAGGTGGTCAGGCTGCAGCTGCAGGATGCATCTGCCCCGGCCACCGCGCCGAGGAGGAAGCGTGCACTTGCCTGGCTGCCTCATTGTCAGCAGGAAATAAATCAAATAAATCTCCTCCCGTGCATCCTCGGGATATTTTATAGCTTTTAAAGCTCCTCTAAATGAAAAGCAAAGCCCTTTGGGAAGAAGCAGCATCCTCCTAGTGAATCCATCCTTCCTCGGCGTGGGGCAGCCCCTGTGGCTTTTCAGCATGGAGCTGGCGTGGATGCGTCCCCGAGGGACCCAGGGGCACCCCTGGAGCACTGCTGAGCCAAGCAGGGAGGCAGGAAACACCTCAGGCCAGCAGGAAGCTCTGGTGCAGCCAGAGGGGCATCACTGGAGCCTGGAGGAAGCGGAGCTGGAGCTGAGCCCCCCGCCCCAGCGTGCTCTTTAACCCCCTTCTTCAAAAAAACCAGCAGAAATGAAATCCCACACAAACAGCTTCTGTGGGACAGCCTGGAGATGTCCCAGAGCCAAGGCTGCATGGGAACCAGGCTCCTGTTGTTCCAGGTGATGCCGGAAGGAAGCGGCTTGGCTTCTCAAAAGCACATAATAAAACAAAAAATAAAGGTGAGAAATAACACATTAAGCTGCAGATGATTTGGGATGTGTTGTCCTGTGAGGGTAAAATAAAGCAAAGAACCAAAATGCCACAAATCAACCTAAAAACGCTTTGCCACAGGCAGGAAAAGGCCCTGGAAAGGCAACTTTGCAGCAGACAGCTCTGCTTTTACAAGCCTTGACTGATTTATTAACATCTTTAAAGGAGCAAAAGTGACTGCCCTCCGTCCTCAGGAGCTCCTCGGAGAGCCGGTGGTGATGGCCAAAAGTATAACAAAATAAGCAGCATTTCCTAGAGAGTCCAGAGGTCTTTCCCAGTCAGGCCAGGATGGGTGCTGCCAATCCCCCCACCAGCATCTGCCAAGCACCACAGGACAGCATCAGTGGGATCCCTGCCCCCAAATCCGAGCAGGAGCATCCAGAACAACGAGCATCAGGCATTTCACACCCCCTCCCCAACATGCTCCTGGTTTTTGGCAGAAAACCAAGTGCCACATCCCCATCCTCCATGTGACCAACTTGCCTTTAGTTAATTGACTTAAAGCCCCCACCCTGAAGCCAGGGAAAGCTGTTTGAGACATGGAATGGAGGAGAAAAAAGCCACCCCCAAAAATGGGGATGCCAGTCTGCTCCCCACCATGAGGAGGATGCTAGTATCCATTGGGAATGGTATCCGGGCTACAGCCCCTCTTCACAAACCTGGTTTGCATTATTAATCAGTATAATCAAACAGCCTTGCCTTGCTAAGCACAGTCTGGGAGGAATTACATTCCTGGAAGTGTTGGATAGGGCTTGGAGCAGCCTGGTCTGATGGAAGGTGTCCCTGCCCACAGCAGGGCCTGGGATGGGATGCCCTTTAAGGTCCTTTCCAAACCACTCAGTGGCTCCAGGGTTTTGCAGAGAGCCCACCTGTAACTGCTGCCTCACACCACACAACTTTTAAGGCTGCTGGCAGGTTCCATCTGTCCCTGGGATGCTCCTGTTTGGGCAGGCAGGAGATGCTGGGGCTGCCTGCTGCTGAGGTGAGGGGTTTCACCAAGGAGCAGCCATGGAAAGAGGAACAAAGCCCTGACTGGGAAGCACCAGCGCTGCCAGCCGTGCCCTCAGCTCACTGCCAGTGCTCTCAAGGTCTGCCTGAAGGGTTTCCTTTCAGCAGCACAAAGCAAAAAACAAAACAAAAAGCCATAAAACATGAGGATAAAGGCTGGGGGGCATCTCCAAAGAGACCAGCGACCTGTGGGCAAAGCTTTTGTCCAACACCAAACATTCCCCAGCCTGCCAGGAAGCTCCACAGCCCCACACCCAAACCAGGCCTGCCAAGCTCTGCCCCGCCGGAGGTTGTGTGGTGTGACCCCGCTCTGGGGAGCAGGGTTACATTCTCCTCCATTCCCCTCTCTGGGGGAGCAGGGTCACATTCTCCTCCATTCCCCGCTCTGGGGGAGCCGGGTTACATTCTCCTCCATTCCCCGCTCTGGGGGAGCAGGGTCACATTCTCCTCCATTCCCCGCTCTGGGGGAGCAGGGTGTCCCCAAGGGTGGGGATCTCAGCCTGTCCCCCCAGCACAGCCCGGGGATGGGCAGCGCCAGGCAGAGCCGGCCTTTGGGAAGGCCAGGGCTGTGATTTTGTGCTATTCATAGCAAACCACGGCTCCCCTCCCAACGCGGGGAAGGCAGCCGGAGCAAAGGGACGGCTCCTTTTACACGGGGCCGCTTTTCCACGCCGACCACACCTTTGCCAGGACAAGCAGCACCTTACGCACACCAACAGCGTGGTATGGGTTTGGGTTTGGGATGCAGCAGGACTCACAGATCTCACCTCCCCCGGCCCGCTCTCTTAATAAATAAAGCAAAAATCAAGCAAATCCCAGGGGAGTTTCGCTCACAGCAGAGACCTGCCCGTTATTTTTAGGCTCCGTGCACAGACATAATCACTTCCTGCCTTCCAGGAAGGAAATGTCCCACCGCCGCTGCCTGCCTGCCTCCTCCTCAGGCACTGCCTGCCTCCTCCTCAGGCAGCCCAGCCACCCCAAAACCCGCTGGTTTCTCCCGCCCAGGGCAGGAAAACAAGCTCGGGGTGCGAGGGGTGCCACGGCCGGGGGAAGGCGAGGGTGTGCTGGCTCCCCCAGCACCGAGAGGATGCACCGGGCAAAGGGCAGGAAAGCAGGTCCGGAAAAGTCCGGCAGCCATCGGAAAGGCAGCCTGGATGGGCTTTCTGGAAGTTTTGAGCGCCGAGGAGCTGGGCAGGAGCTCGGCGGGTGCCGGCAGCCTTGCTCCCGGCACATTCCCGCCGGTGACTCGGTGCCACAGGGGCTGGAGCCCACCGGGCTCGGCGCCATCCATCCATCCCCACGTGCCAGCGGGAACGGAGCCCATCCCAGCCTTTGGCTGCCCGGCCAAACCTCGGCTACATCTGCTCCTCTTCCTCCTCCATCTTCATCCCCCGGCCATCTCCGCTCCCAGAGCCTGCTCCCCGGGCGGCTTTGGGGGTGCGAGCGAGGCACAGCCAAGAGATGCGAATCCCAAAACTCGCTCCGGAGCCGCGGCAGGCACAGCCGGCACCGGCCCACAGCCGTGCTGGGCTGGCTTCCAGGCCAAAAGTGGGAGAGAAAAAGCCCCTTTTAAAGAGCAAACGCAACTCAAAGGCAGGAGAGGTGGGAGGATGCCATCCGCGGGGCGCACGCTGGGCCTCACCACCAGCGATCCATCGATTTTCCAGAGGTTTGGAGCCCACCCTCGGCTCCGGATGGACCCTCCTGGCCACGGCTGGGGCACCTCATGGCCACGCCGTGGGCTCTGTGCTCCAGGGCAAACAAACCTTCCCCCATTGTCCCGCCCGCCTTGCCTTGGGGGCGCCCTCCGCCCCCGGGTGCCCATCACAAACCCCCGGAGGGTGGGGGGACCCTCGAGGGCCTCCATCCATCCCCTTCCCACCGCACCGGGCCGGGAAACGAGCCCCTGCACCCCGGGGAGGGCATGAGAGGGGCAGCCGGTCCCGGGGGGACTGCCCGGGGCCGGGATGGGGCGCGGAGCGGGGCAGGATGCCCGGAGCCGGGGCTGGAGCGGGGGAACACCCAGTCCCGGGGCTCGGGGGGAGAATTCCCGGTTTGGGCTCGGAGGATGCCCGGTCCGGGCGGGGGTTCGGTACCTGGGGGCTCCGGGCTCAGCTGCCGCGCCGGGCCGGCCGCGCCGTCGGGCGCCCCATGGGAGCGGCGGGAGCGGTGGCGGGAGCGCAGCCCCGCGGCCGCGCCGACCGCCGGCGCCTCGGCGGGGAGGGACCGGGGCGGGCACCGGGACGGGGCCGAGGGGCGGCCGGGACCGCCCCCGCCTCGGGAACACGCCCCCTGCCCCGCCCGCTGCCCCGCCGGGACACGGCACCGGCACGGCGGGGACACCGGGCACGCGGCGCCCCCAAACACAGCCATGGTCACCTTAGGGACCCTGGCATGCAGTCCCCATCTTCTCAGGGATACCCAGCACGCAGCACCCCCAAACACAGCCATTCTCCCCTTAGGGACCCCTGACACTCAGCCCCATCACCTTGGGGACACCCAGCGCCCCCAAACACAGCCACTGTCACCTTCGGGACCCCCTGACACACAGTCCCTATCATCTAGGGGACACCGGGCACGCAGCACCCCCCAAACACAGCCACTGTCACCTTAGGGACACCCAGCATGCAGCACCCCCAAACACAGCCACTGTCACCTTCGGGACCCCCTGACACACAGTCCCTATCATCTAGGAGACACCGGGCCCGCAGCACCCCCAAACACAGCCATTGTCACCTTAGGGACACCCAGCATGCAGCACCCCCAAACACAGCCACTGTCACCTTAGGGACCCCTAACATGCAGTCCCCATCAACTTGGGGACCCCTGGCACACAGCACCCCCTAAACTCAGCCACTGTGCCCTTAGGGACCCCTGACACACAGCCCCCATCACCTCGGGGACACCCGGCACGCAGCGCCCCCAAACACAGCCATTGTCACCTTAGAGACCCCTGACACTCAGCTCCCATCACCTTGGGGACACCCAGCACCCCCAAACACAGCTACTGTCACCTTAGGGACCCTGGCATGCAGTCCCCATCATCTCGGGGACTCCTAGCATGGACCACCCCCAAACACAGCCATTGTCACCTTATGGATCCCTGGCACACAGTCCCCATCACCTCGGGGACACCCAGCCCGCAGCACCCCCAGCACGCTGATCCTTCCCTCATGTCCTGGTGACAAACCAGAGAGGGGTTGGGACAGAGGGCGGACTGTCAGATGCCACCACCCCAGCCAGGTTTGCAGTTTTGGGGACATCAAGGCGCTGCTGGCACCTCTCAAAGGCAAGAAGTGCTTTTGCTTCCCAGACATGGGAGATGGGGATGTGTGTGATGGAAGCGCAATATCCCATCTGACCCTGCCCTCTGGCTGTTCAGAACCATTCCCCTGGCACTCCATGCCCTTGTCCAAAATCCCTCTGCAGCTCTCTTGGAGCCCCTTTAGGCACTGAAAGGGGCTCTAAGGTCTCCCTGGAGCCTTCTCTTCTCCACATGAACACCCCCTGCTCTACCAGCCTGGCTCCATAGGAAACATCAGGGCACTCCCAGCTCTCAGAGCCATCCTTCCTTGCCCAGGCCACTCAGATTCCTGAGAAATAAAGCTGCTGTCCACCCACCCAGCTGCTTCCCAGCACCCTGCAGGGTGCCCCGTGGTGGGCTCTTGCCATGGCTTCACCAGTACCAGCAGCTCCAGCACCCAGCTCTGCTCAGAGTCCACCACAGCACAGAGTGAATCCATCAGGCCACTTCAGGCTCCTCTCATTGCCACACAGAGATGCTATTTCAGCTAATCCACAAAACCCCAATCCTTTCAGCTCCTACCTGCCTTGCCACATTCCATTGGGGTTAGAACAGTGGCTCCCAGAGCCCCCCAGGTAGGACCCCAACCCCACCTGCCCCTGAGCCTCCCCAGCGTTACAGCCCTGCCCACACCCAGCTCCATCCAGGGCTGCCGTGCTGCTCCCAATCAGTGCTTGGAGGACACCAGCAGGGCGAAGGAGAAGGAGAAAAACGGCATCAACACGTTCACTGGCACTGGGAAGGAGGGCCAGGAATGTAAACGCAGCCCAGAGCTAGTCCGAAAATGGTAACAGCTGGAAAGGAGGGCTGGAAAGTTTGTTCATTGGGATCTGAGATCCTAGCCAGGCTCCCAGCATCCAGCCCAGCCAAAATACCCTGCCCTCAGCAGCTCTGCTGCATTTGCAGTCCTGGATTGAAATTTTAACACTTTTGAAATTTATTTTAATTCTCTGTTTTAAGATCCCAAATCAGTATCTAGAAGCCCCTTAGGGAGGAGCGCACCAAAACCCAGGGATTCACACACACATCTCCTCACTACAGGGGCTTTGATAGCTGGGATTAACACATTAAAAACACCCAAAAATCTGGGAGGGAACCAGTTGTCACTGGCATTGCACGGCCTAAACCAGATTCAGGGAACAGCAGCTCCCAAACGCCTCGTCAGCAATTTTCCTCGCCGTGTTCCTCTCCGTACGCACGCTCCAGATTTCCCTGACTCTGCAGAATTAAACTGCTGCAATATGAGCACAATCCACGGGAGGTCATGGCAGGACCACTCCGAGTGCAGCCAAAGCAGGGTGCTCCAGGAGGGCCCCCCCAAACCCTTGGAAACACCCCCCAGCCTCACCCCTGGGATGTGAATGCTTTGGGAATGTGATGTGCTGCTCTGGTATTTCACACACACAGCTGAGGTGCCCTCAGGGGATGATTCCCCAAGTGATGCTGGAGGTTTGCTGAGGCACCCACAAAAATTTGGGGGCACCCTCTGTAGCCAGAGGGAGGGGACAGACATCCCATTGCTGCCTCTCCCTCATCACCCTAGCGGGGGAAAAGAACTTTGCTGCTCAGACCCCTCCCCAATTACAGTAGATGGTATAAAAGAGTTAAAAAATGGTTTAAAAATTTTGAAAATATATTACAATGCGATATATTAACATACATTAATGGTCTCCTGCCCCTGAAGGCTTCAAGGCCAAGGTTGGTGGGCACCTTCCACCAGACCATGTTGCTCCAAGTCCCATCCAAAAAGTCCTTGAAGACTTCCAGGGCTGAGATCAGGACAAATTATCAGTTGGGTGCAGTTTTGCACATGGAAGACCTATGGGAAAATCAGGTTTCTCTGTGTGTGACATTTTGCAATTTAACCCTCAGCTGCTGGTTCTGGGTTTGACCCTTCCCTGCTCTCTGGACACGACTGGGAGAGAGCCCATGAGGGGAGTTTGCTCCAAAGGGAAGGGAAAACCCTCCCCACCCCCTGAATCACAGTCCAAACCACCTTGATTTAGTAGAACCAAAATCTTTATTGATCTCAGTGTAACAGCAACCACTGACGAGAGCTTTTCTCCTCCCAAACACCTGCTTGAAGAGACGGTACTAAACAACAGAAATCCCAAACGGAGCCCCTGACTAGCAGAGGAACACCCCGGCGAGGCCAGGCACTCCTCCCTGCTCAGCCCCCAGCCCGCTTACAAAAGAGAGCCTTTGGGCAGAAAAGTTTCTCGGATGGGGAACGGACACAGGGAGGTTGGGAAAGGGGGTATTTAGAGAAAAAAAAATACAGAAAAAGGTTTCCCTCCGGCTCCTGTCCATTAAGTCATGTTGTCCTTGGATATGGTCTGATTGTTTCTGGCTAGCAGAGCAGGTTTTTCCCGAAAGGAGCAGCTGTGCTTGAGGGCGCCAGCTCCCTGCATCCTCTGCCAAGGATGTCCTCGCCCCCTGCCCCTCCCTCGATCCGAGGGCCTAACCGAACTCCTAGGATCTTGGCTTCAAGGAAAATATATTTATTTCTATATAATATATATATTTGTGTGTGTCTCATCACCACCCACCCACCCACACGGCCACTCGCACTCACTCACTCGTGCACCCACGGCTGCCACGCTCACCTCACCTCCCATGCCAGGGCAAGGATGGCAAAGACAACCCCATCGCCTGGGGCTGTGCTTTTGCTTCTGCCTCCCCCACCCCCAAAACGAGGGGCAGCCCCCCCTCCCTGTGAGAAAAGCAGCTGGAAGATGGGAGCTGGCCACCAGCGCTGTGCCAAATACACCTAGAGAAATAAATTACGGGATGGAAAGTGCACAAAGCCTGTGGGGTGTCCCGCTCCCCAGCACGGGTAACGAGGTGTGGGGAGACCCCAGCGAGGGAGGGACCATGGATGGAGCAGGCACTCAGGTGGGGGCTGATAAAATGGCACTTGAGAAGGTTGCAGAGCTGGTGATGGCTCCCAACAGTAAAAAATCCCAACAGTAAAAAATCAGAACTGGGGGGCTGGTGGGACTGGGGGGCGCGGCCGTGCCCAGCGCTGCTGGTCAGGGCAAGAGTCACACGGAGAGAGGGGCAAAAAGAAACCCCATCTCCAGGGGAGGTATAAGATGGCTATGCCATGCCAGGCTGGCAAAGGGGAGGTCGATGTGGAAATGCTTCATCCACGACAGCACAATCCAGCTGGGAGAAATGCCATCCTGAGAGCTGAGGGTGGCATCGATGGCAGCGCCCTGCGAGGGGGGAAAGCGCCCCATCCCTGCGTGTCTGGCGAGCCCCCACAGCCCCCAGGGACACCCAGCGATTCCTGAGACATCCAACGGTGCCAGAGGGATCTCCCCCTGTAGGATTCACATTTTAAAGGGCTGGGGGGTAAAAAATCCCAAGCACTACAAAGCACTTTCCCAGAGGCACTCGGCCCCAGCCCATACAAAGTCGTTGGGGGTGAGGTGCCCCTTTTTAGTACCAAAAATAAAAGCAAGGGGGTCTTATAAAACATGGCTACATTGCTGTGAGTCCTGGCTGGTGGGTGGGGGACACAGCCCCTGGCTGGAGGGCCAAGATGGAAGAAATCCATGTAGGAGAGATGTGGACAAGCTGGCTGATTCCATCAGGGACTACATCGGATCCCTGGAGCACGGAAGGGAACAGGGTCCCAGTGCTGTCCTTTGCTGAATGCCAACACACCCCAGGGAAACTCAAAAAACGCCCTCCCAGGTTGCAAGCAGCTGCATGATTTTAGGAGTGGTGTTTCCCCCTCCTCCCGACAGGCTGCCCAGATTTTCCAGGAGAAGGGGGCACAGGGGGTGATACAGCTCCAGAACACCAAGCTGCTGGCCATGGGAGGCTTGGGTAACAAGAGCGGGGAATTTTGTGGGGGCATGAGGCAGCAGAAGAGGCAAAGGGATGTTTTAAAAAGAAGCCTGGTGGAGATCAGGCTGCTGGCAGGTGGAAGGGGAGGAATAGGGCCGGATCCAGAAGGGATGCTCTGTCTGGCACATGCTGGGACCGCTCACCCGCAAAGGGGGAGAAGACAGAGCTGCACTCCCCCCAGAAAAGAGGGGGAGGAGGAGGGCGGGGAGGGGACGCTGGTGGGGACCACTGCCACCTCCACCTCGCCGGGACAGATCCTGCTAAGCCGAATGGGGGTGCACAGGGCTGGGGAGTCGCTGCCTCTCCGTGGTTCCCGCTCAGATATCCATCTCGAACTGAGCTTCATCCCCTGGCAAGAGACAAGGAGAGCAGCGTTAGGGGCGTCATCCTCCACCCCAAATCCCTCCTGTCCCGCCCCGGGGTCCCTTACCCATGGATGGCTTGCCCTCCTGGTGGTTCAAGCTGTTGGTGTCCGCTTTGGGCTCCTCGCCGGGCTCGCCGGGGCTGGTGACGCCGGGGATATTGGGGAGGTGACAAGGCGGGGTCTTGGCCATGGGGGAGTTGCGACGGTCCAGCAGGAACTTGCGGTCGTAGATGATCCGGGTGCCTGGGGGGAGGACGGGAGCAGAGTGGGGGAATCCGGTTCGGCAGCGCGTGTTTGCCGAAGGAGTTTCCCGGCGGGACGGGCCAAGGTTCTCCGCCCGGGGATCGGCGGGGAGGGCTGGGGGTGCGCGCCGCCGCTCTGCCCGCTCTTATCTGGGCACAGCAGGCGATAATTCGGCCAAACACCCCGGCCGCAACCGGGTCCCGGCTGCCCGGCGTCGCTCCACGCTGTCCCGAGCAAGCTCACCCTGTCCCGGGGATGCCGGTGGAAGCGGCACCCCGAATCACCACGTGTCCCTCTGCGCTGCTCGGGGACAGGCGTGTCATCGCCCCGCGGCACCGGGCCGGGGCAGGGCCGAGGCACCGAGCCCCGCTGCCCGCGCCCCGCCGGGAGCTCCCCGCCAGCCCGTCCCGGGATCCAGCTGCCGCCCCGCCGGGACCCTCCGCGCTCCCGCTACGTCCCGGAAAAACCACAAACCCATCTCCACGCGTGTGCGCCGAGGAGAGCGGGCGGAAAGCGCTCCGTACCCACGGCATACAGAGGGGACACGGGCGCGGCACGCACGGTCCGCCCGCGACACGCGGCGCTCGGGCTGGCCCGGGCGCGCTCCCCCGGAGGCCCCGGCGGGCGCGGCGCTTTTACCTCCGGGCGTGGTGGAGAAGAGCGTCCCGCCGGGGGTGGTGCAGTAGTCGGCGGGGAGCTGCGCGGCGTCGCTGAGCGTGACGGTGCGGGTGGGGATGGCCCGGCTCTGGCTGGGCTGGCGGCCGCCTGCGGACGACATGGCCCCCGCTCGGCGCCGCGCTTTGTCCCCGCCGAGCGGGCGGGCGGAGCGGGACCGCCCCTCTCCGGGACCGGCCCTGGAACCTCCCCGGGCCCGCCCCGGCCCCGGGACCGCCTCAGGACCGCCCCGCCCCGGGCCCGCCCCGGCCCCGCCCCCGCCAGGGGGCAGGCGTGTTGCCGCGCCACCTTGCTCGCGCCTCCCACGTGGTCTAGCGGTTAGGATTCCTGGTTTTCACCCAGGCGGCCCGGGTTCGACTCCCGGCGTGGGAAGCCTCGTGTTCTGTTTTTTGGGAGGGGGGAAAGAAGGGTGCTGGTGTCCTGATGTCCTGCCCAGGATGCCTTCGGCCAGAGTGTTTTGCCTACACCGAGCTGAATGAAGTCACCGGGAAAAGGAATGCATCCAAATATCCCAAATCAGGAAATGGGTTCTGTCCCCATATCCCATATCTGGAAAGGGGTTGTATGCCTGTATCCCATACCAGGAAATGAGTTGTAGCCCCATATCCTCTCTTAGGAAAGGAGTTGTATCCCCATACCCCAAACCAGGAAAGGGGTTTTAGCCCCATATCCTGTATCGGGAAAGGGGTTCTGTCCCCATATCACATACCAGGAAAGGGGCTGTATCCCAATATCCCATACCAGGGAATAGCATTCACCTCCATATCCCAAACCAGGAAAAGGGCATGGATCCCTATATCCCAAATAAGGAAAGGGGTTGCATCCCCTTATGGCAAACCAGGAAAGGACTTGCATCCCCATATGCCACACAAGGAAAGGACACCCATGCCCATGTCCCAAACCAGGGAAGAGGATTCATCCCCATATCCCAAACCAGGAAAACAGCATATCCAATACCAGGAAGGGGGATGTATCCAAATATCTCAGACCAGGAAAAGGGGTGCTTCCTCATTTCCCAAACCAAGAAAGGAGACGAATCCCCATATCCCATACCAGGAAAGGGGATATATTCCAAGTCAGGGAATAGGATGCACCTATATACCCTAAAAGCACCATCCTGGAAAGCTGGGAATCTCACCCCAAGGGACATGCCAGCCCCAGCACAGCCTCCCTCCCTCCCCTGGGAACACTGATCCCATCGGTTATTTTTAGCATCCCTCTCCCGGAGAACAGAGGCTGGTTTCTCCCTCCAGCCTGGATCCTGCAGGGCACAGCGCATTCCCGGCGGGCCCGGCCGCCCTCCTGCACCGGCGGATGGGCGAGGCGGTGGCCCGGGTGGCCAGGAAGGTGAATGACACGGTGGAGAACAAGGCGGATTCCCTGGGTAAGGCGGGTGGAGGACAAAGCGGATTCCCGGCGCTCCGTCCCGGGGCCGCGAAGGGATCGGGTGGCCGGAGCTGGGCTCTGGGTTTCACTGCCACAGCCTAAAAAAAGCTGTCGGCGCTCCCTCCCCGCGGCTCTGCAGAAGGGAAAGGCTCCCCCAAAGGGCCCTCAAAGCCAGAGCAGGTTCACATAATCCCGTGGGATGTGTCCCCTCCTTGGGAGCAGCGGCAGGAGCAGATTTTTCCCCGTGTTGCTGTGTCAGATTTGCATTTTCCTGCCGTTTCCCCATTTCCAGCTAATACGCGAGAGCAGGGTGCAGTTCATCAAAGGAGAGAGATGAAAGCCATTCATTTTTATTCCCACTGGATTCCCCGCCCTGGGATATAAACCAGAGTATGGCAGGAGCTGGAGCTGCGTCTCTCAGGCTCTCCACATCCCCTGAGAGAAACGTGGGAGGCTGGAACTTGCTCCATCAGCTCCTACAGTGGCTTTGGGGAGGGGGCAGGAAGCAGAGCCCATCCTGGGGCTGGGATACAGGCTTTCCACCCCTGGAGTCTCCTGGGAGGGGAAAGAGGAACAACTGAGGACAAAACGAGGAGGCCACGAGGTGAGAGGCACAACCAAATCTTTTTTCCCCTCCCCATCGCTTGCCGTAGGACAGCCAGCCATGACCATGAGAAATCCAACCAGGAGTGCCCAGGGAAATCCCTGCTCCATCCCCCAGCAGTGGAATAGGCATCCCTGGGCTGCTCAGCTGCCCCCAGGGAATTGTGGACACAGGGGGAGCAGGGGACTGAAGTTGTCAGACCCTTGCCTGGGTGTCGCAGACATCTTTTCATGAAAAATCCTTTCCTTAGGATTTTTCCTCCTGAGAAGCTGGGAGGCCTCAGGAACAAAATGTAAACATTGATTATCTGCTGCTGTCGAATGCAACAGGTGGATCTGTGATTAGGCCATGTTGGATGTTTGTAATTAATGGCCAATCACAGTCAGCTGGCTCAGACAGAGTCCTAAACAGCTGCCTTTTTTATCATTCTTTTCTGTTCTATTCTTTGCTGGCCTTCTGATGAAATCTTTTCTTCTATTCTTTTAGTGTAGTTTTAATGTAATATATATTACAAAATAATAAATCAAGCCTTCTGTAACATGGAGTCAGATCCTCATCTCTTCCCTCATCTGAAAACCCCTGTGAACACCGTCACACCTGGGTCTCTCTGTGCGCAGATCTGGCCAACTGCAAGCTGATGTCCTTCCCTGTTGGAGTCTACAAAGCCGTGAGGAGCGTCACCGAGGGCATCCACCGCATCTCCCTGGCCAACAATGAGCTCAAGTCCATCACCAGCCGGTTTGTCACCACCTTCAGCCAGCTGAGAGGTAAGGCACTGCCGTTCCAACCCTCCGGGGCACGCCAGGAGCCCCCAGATTGCTGCAGAGGGGGCAAAGCACCCATGAGTCTCCCCTGAGCTCACACCTCATTGCAAGCGCTAGTTCTGACCCCAAAAAATCCATTTTTGGTTGTACCTTCTGGCCCTTGAAGGACGAGGACACTGGTTCTGCTCTCACCCACCCTTCCAAACTGGTTTCAGGCTGCTGTGGGGTCACTCAGCGTCCCCAGCTCCCTCCAGGGATGGAGGAGAACAGGAAAAGCAGCTTGGGGATAACAACAGAGGCATGACAATCCCAGCTGTGCCGACTAATTAGTGCTCGTAGTGCGGCATCAATGAGAGCTAATCACTGCAGGAGATGGGAGCGATCATCAGCACGGCGGGGACACCTCCCAGAGAAGGCAGCCCGAGGCTAATCCGATAGAAAATGGCCATGCAAGCATCCAGAGCATCCGGCACCGCGGCACTGAGCGCTGAGGACGGCGCTGGGGATACTCTGGCAGCTTCTAAAATCAATTTTATTCCTATGAGGGACCACACAAATGCCGCTATGATGGGTGCCTGAGGAGGTTTCCCTTGTCCCGGAGCTGCAGCACCGTCTGTGAGAGCACCCCTGGGCTGGGGAAAGGAAACACATGCACCAAAGGAATCAATTTCCATTTTCTAGACAGCACAACCAGCCCTGAAGGGCAAAAAATTACTTTGCTTCCCAGCAAGGGCTTGTCTCCATCAGCGAACCAATCACTCCTGCGATGAGCTGCGCTGGGTCTCAGCAGGAACAGATGCCCCAGGGCTGGGGACAGGCTGAATAAGGCAGGACCTATAAATACCGGGTATTAGCAGGGGCAGGGCGGCTTGTGTGGGTATTTATAGTGCAGAGAGCCCTGTGTCACTGGAGAAGGGCGCTGGGACAGCGGGATTTGGGTTCTGTGCCCGGGAGTGCCGCTTCTGGGCCCACAGGAGCTCATTTCTGGGGTGGGAAAGCATCACAGACGGGTAAACTGTGACAAACAGGCATTTTTCACAGCTAAAGACGTCTCTCCCACCATTCTGTTTATTGCTCAGAAGGGGTTCAGGCATATGAACATAGAGGGCTACCCTTAAGCCATGACAAATGACCATTGGGGAGGTAATTGCGCTGAGTTTATGGGGAAATATTCCTTGTTTTTTACAGACTCTGCTTGCAAAAGGCTGCCCAATTTCATCAGGAAAGCATTGCTCCTAAATGTGGCATTCCCAGCAGGCAAATCTACAATGACAACCATGGAAAACAGGCAAAACAAAACAAAACAAAACAAAACAAAAAAAAAAAAAAAAAAAAAGAAAATTTTTAAAAGCCCAATTTTTGGAGCTGGAATCCCAGTGATGGATTGAGGCCAGAGGCTGTGAATCAAGCTGTACATCAGTTATTTTCCCACCTTTTTCCCAGCATCCCACCGCCTCCCTTCTCTCTTCCCAGAGCTGAACCTGGCAGGGAATTACCTGCACCGGCTGCCCGAGGAGATCACGTCCCTGCTGCACCTCCGCACCATCGACCTCTCCCGAAACCGCTTCCGCCGCTTCCCGGAGCCCCTGGCCACCGTGCCCGCCCTGGAGAGCATCGACCTGGAGGAGAACGAGATCGCAGGTGAGGGGAACCTTCTCCCACTGGAAAAAGGCGATTTAGCACTGTGAGAAACAACTGCTCGCTTTGGAAATTTAAAGAGGTTTATTAGACCTTAACAAAAATACAATTAAAGGACTACATAAGTGTGAAAAACGCCAATCACTTGGTTTTTAAAAATTTGAAAGTTTAATAGTAATATAAAATGGTTATAAAAATAGTAATATAATTAGAGTTATAATAATTTGGACAATTTGGATTAGGACAATATGAGACAATAAAATCAAAGAGTTACAGACAGTCCAGGTACTTTTTTCTGGGCAAAATAAGCCACATCAACAGAGGATTAACCCTTAAAAGCAACAGCCTGTTGCATATTCATACACCTCATACATGGTGCATGAATTCCATTCAAACACAGGATTCTGTCTGGGCAGTGTCAGCTTCTTCCTCTGAACCCTAAGGGCATCTTCAGGGCTGAAAGAGGCAGGAAGAAGTTAGTTTCTCCTGATAATGGAGCAATAACTTCTCTTTCTCTGGAAGATTCAGGTGTCCTGTGGCTGCTACCTCACTGCGAGTCCTTTCTTAGAAAAAGTATCTTACATAGCATAGTTTCTATTTTAACATGATGTTATAACCTAAAACTATATTTAACACACTACTTAAGAGAATTAATACAGCATAACTTTCTAACACAATACATATAATATTCATTTTGATATGTGCAAAAAGCCGATCATAGAATATGCATTTTTCACATAAGGAAAAAGCTGCAGTGCTGGGAACTCCCCCTCGTGGATACCACGGGGCCAGTTCATCTTCAAGAGGGATGCTCAGTCTTTTATACCCCTGGGGGTTGCATCAGTCAGCCCTGGCCCCTCCCAAAGTCTGTCAGTCAGCTCTTCTTTGCCATTTATCAGTGCAAACTGCTTTGTAACTGGATTGGGGGTCCACCCCCTAAGCACCAAGCTTTTCCATTCCCAGCTGCCCCATGCCAGGGGCACATGTGCAGCCTCCTCTCTATCTGTCCCAGACACCCCAGGCTGTCAGATGGCAGCAATACAGGGGGGAAAGGGAACTGTGGGGAGAACAGAGGACAGCTAAACTACAATAACATAACTATACATTACTAAAGCTTCTCTTAATATTCACACAATAGTTATCCTTTAATTGCAAGAGCCAATCATCTCATTATCCATCTATACCAGCATCACCCAGGGCTGTTGCTAAATAATCAGAGCCTTCTCAGCCATTTGCCTTTCCCAGGAAAGGAAATTTGCCTTTCCCAGGGCAAAGCTGCTGCAGGCACAGTGGGAGCCAAGCCCCATTCAAGCTGCCCCATTCACCACGCTGGGATGTAGCTCCTAAAGGCACCTCCAGTTGGGGTGACCCCAAAATGCTCAGATTTCATTAAAAAACCAGATCTGACTGCAGAACCCAGCCCCAGTTTGCTGCCAGGCTAAGCAAGGACACCTGAACATTTCCCAGAACAAACAGCAGCTGTTTAACACTACAAAATCCCCTAAAAATTAAATTAAAGGAATGACAAGAGCCGCTCATCCCTCAGCCCTGCAGCGGCAGAAAAATTGTTCATGTGCAAAAAAACTGAAGGCTTTGGAGTCTGTGAAAGCTGGGCAAAAGGGGCAGCTGTTGTACACAGATAAAAGTGAATTTATTTAGCAGGCAGCCTTCAAAGAGCCCAGGCTGGAGCATCCACAGCCCCACGGAGCCCCAGGGAGGCGAATCTCGGAGTTCACTCAATTTTGCTGTTTTATCTGGGGTGGCTTCAGCTGCTGCTGGGAAACTGCTCCCTGCAACAGGAGGTTTGTTACCAGCCTCACATCAGCTGCTCCCCAGCTGGGCCTGCAGAAACACTGGAATTAAAATCTGCTTCCACAGGAGCCGGAGAAAGAAAGACATGTCTTTTCCTCACCCTCTTTTTCTCTCCTGCCTCCTGTCTCACTTTTAGCTCCCTCTGTCACTTTTTGAGTTCAGCTGGCTGATTTCAACCCAAGCTGGTCTCCAAACTGCATTTCCCCCGCTGGTTTTGTGGAAGCAGGGTGCTGCAAGGAGGGAATGCAGCATTTTGGTGCCTTTTTCCCTAAAAGCTAAAATGCAGGGAGGAAAAGCTGCATGCAGGGCTGCACCCAAGCTGGGGGAGAGGGTGGCCTCTCTTGGTTTGGTCACCTCCCAAGCCAGGTTTGGTCACCTCCCATCAGGCTCTCCTCGGATGGGAGGTGTTCTCCAGATGTGGGGAAAACAAAAACAGAGTAAAAATCGACAATTCCAAGCCAGGATGTTGTAGGGATATGTGTGGGTAGTGCACATGATGCTGCCTGGCTGCAGAAATGGGTGATGTGAGCCTATCTCACACATCCTCTGGAAAAGGGAGAGGAAGACACAGGAAGGCCAGGGGGGTTCAGCCCGTGTTTTCCAGTGAAACAAAACCCTGGGCGATCACAGTGCTGCCACCAGCCCTTCCCAAGCAGGCTCCCCTGCAGGTGAGCTGGTGTTGGCAGGGCTGCAGTGCCCTGGTTTGGGGTGCTGTGCCAGTGCTGGTGCTGCCTGTGCCCCTGTGCCATGCCAGGGGTGCTGAGAGGCTCCTGCCAGGGCTGCAAACCCCGTTTGAAAGCTCCTGCTGAAACAGCTGAGTGACTCTTGCTAAGACAAATGGAGCTGGAGGTGGTAGGTGATGTTTTCCAAAGGGAAACAGAAGTGAAAGGAGATTAATTAATGCCTGCCTGGAGCCTGTGGGTTCTCTGAAAGGAGACTTTTAGTGCCACAAGCCACCCTTTTCATCTAAATAAGCTCTTAACCCTGGACTGTAATTATGTATATATTACTGTCAATGCTTTTACTCTTTCCCTGGTAATTAGAGTTATGTCAAATCAGCTTTTAAAGCTCCCAAATCCATGGGGATGTTTTGGTGCCTGGAGCTTCAGCTTCTCCTTCCCTTATTCCTTGATTAATGCTTTAATAGGGATGATGTTGAGGCTGCTGCCAATGCTGGGGACATCACTGCTGGCTGGGGGCAGCTGTGGTTGATTTTGTCCTCCTGAGGATGTTGAGATGGGACAAAGTGGGGTGGTTTCCAACTCAGAGTGGGGCTAGATGGGACACCGGTAAGAAATTCTGCCACAGAGACACTGTGCATTCCTGGCAGTGCCCAGGGCCAGGCTGGATGGGGCTTACAGCAGCCTGGGACAGTGGGAGCTGTCCCTCTGTCCATCCAGGGTGCACTGGATGAGCTCTAAGGTCCCTTCCAACCCAGACCATGTCACATTCTGCTGTAATTATGTAAAAAAAGCCTTTTCCCTCCCTGTCTTTTTCTTAACTGGTGAATCCTGCATGAATAATTCAGGCTCAAATGCAAGTGCCTTATCTGTTGGGAAGGCAGCAAGGGAAGTTTTGGGTTGTTTTTGGAGGAATTTGTGGCTGGCAGGGCACAACCCTACAGCTACAGGCTGCCCTGCCTGTCCCTTCATGCCAGGCTGAGTCACTGCTCCTCACCTGGAACTGAGCTGCAGAGCTGAGCTGCTCCCAGCCTGGGAAGGTCTTGGTCCCCAGAACACTTCACTAAACTCCCTAATCTGAGCAAAATGGGTGAAAGCACTTTTAACTTTATCATGCTGTGTAAGAGGATGATTAAACTTCTTATTCTCCACTGCATTAGGCGATGATTAAATAGCAAGATGTATGAAACAAAATATATTACTTTTGTGCTTCAAGGGGAAAAAAATCCAAGCAAAATGAAACGGGGGAATGGCAGTGAACAAATCCACCATGAAGAAGAGTTATTTAAAAAATTCATGTGAAGCTCTGCCTGATGAGCTGTGCTCTCCTAGGGAATTTGTGTATGGAAAATATCACCATTTTCTGGAGGAGAAAGAGGGGGAAAAAACAAAGGCATCGAAGTGTTTGATTCTTTTTCCAGCATAAAATAAATTTCATGGTTTAAAAATCACATAACCATCTACCAGATATAATTACAAGACTGCAATTCTGCTCCAGGTTCTGGCAGAGGAAACAAGAGCTGGGGTGGAAAAGGCTCTTGTTATTTTGGTGGCCAAGTTAAAGAAGAAATTGGTTTAGGTAAATCAGACAGGTGGGCATTGCTAGCCCCAAATATTGTGAATTGCAGCAAAATCCATCACCTTTTAATGAGCTTAATTAGGGTTAGGTTTTCATATCAGCCTCAGTGGATTCACACTGGGACCGTGCAGCTGAGCTGCACTATTTTTTTTTAAACACAGTTTGTAAATGTCGTGTTTTCTAAAGGACAACACCCAAATTCGTGGAAACTGCAGAACAGAAGGGGGCCCGTGGGTGGCTGAGAGCCATTTGCAGCCTGTCCAACCAGGGCAAAGACCACGAACCTTCCTGTGAGCCCGGAGAGGGCTCCTGGGCATTGCAACACCGGGGAGAAAATCAGGGAAAGGGGCTTGAATCCCGGTCCAGTGTCCCAGCAGGGGTTTTACTAGCTGGGAGAACTGGGGGGCAGTGCCCACACTGGATATCTGGGTGTTTGCACCTCCCTGACACATTCCTCAGAACCCCTGGATCATTTGGGTTGGAAAAGACCTCTATGTTTACCAACCATTTGCCTGAGCAGTTGAATAAATTAATATTTCATTGTCTTTCTGTTTCGATGAAAGCCTGCAGACAGGCTTAACATCGACAGCAAACCTTTGTTGTTAAACTCAAAAAAACCTACAAATTACCACCATGCCTCAATACAAGTAGTGGTACCTCCTTACAATCAATTACTCAATCAAATAATATTAATACCTCAATCATTTATCCCTCAATCAACCATTCCTCAAATAATCCCAACTCAATACCCTCAAATTCAAAATTCAAACTAGCCTTGTCAAAATTAACACACCTTTTAAATAATTTTTGTTATGAAAGCATTCCCACCTAAATTGCCAATTTTTTTCAACAAAACCATTTTTTTTAATTCTAAGCAAAGCCAACAGCAGAATTCTTAAACTTTCAATCCTTCCCACCATTATTTCAATAAATTATTAAAAAATTCATAATTTTATCTCTTACATTTGTATTCCTATAGTAATTCCACCAAAACCACCTATAACTACTACATTTCTTTTACCCATAAACACACCCAAACAAAACGACTTCCCAAAAAAACCAATTATGTCTGTGCCATTTAATGCCTCAAATCCTAAAATCTTTTAAATACAATGTTCAAACCACAACCAACTAAAATTAACTTAAACCTAACTCACCGTAATAAAACAATTTACATTACAAACGTACCAAATACTAATGCAGATGTCACTATAATTTCTCACATGTTTTAACCCAATAATTTGGGTTAAATATAGATATAATATATAATATATAATATATAATATATAATATATAATATATAATATATAATATATAATATATAATATATAATATATAATATATAATATATAATATATAATATGTAATATATTATGTATTGTATTATACAATATATACTATAAAATATTATATTTATATACTATATATTATATATTATTTAATGCATATATTGTGTATATATATGATATCATATATTGTATATAGTATATTGTATATTATATGTTATATATTATATGTTATTTATATTCTATTATATTATATTATATTACATTACATTACACTATATTAATTATATATTATATATCTATTATAACTATAACTGTAACGATTAGATATAGATATAGATACAGATACAGATATAGATATAGTTATAGATACAGATATAGATATAAATATAAATATAAATATAAATATAAATATAAATATAAATGCATCCTGTATCAGGTTTGCTTCAGGCTGTCCATCAAGAGGAGCTTTCACCCCTCCACCCCTCCAGGATGGATTCTCACCTCCCTGCTCTCTTTCCAGAGGTGCCCACGGACAAATTGGCCTCCATGGCGCTGCTGCGGAGCCTCAACCTGCGAGCCAACCCCGTGGGCCCCGAGGTGCGGCTGCTGGTCCGGCCCCTGGTTCCCTTTGAGCTGCTGCTGTCTCCAGAGGAGCCCATCCATCCCTGAATCCTGGCAGCATTCCCGGGGGCCCGGGCTGTCCCGAGGGGGAGCTGCCCACCACAGGGGTTTGGTTCGGCTCAGTCCCTGCTGCGCCCCCGTTTCTGCCCCCAAATGGATCCCAAACCCGAGCCTGTGTCTCGTTTTTCCCAAATTCAAAGCAAGCAGCGGGGCTCTCCCATGGAGGGATGGCTCTGCCAAATCCCGAGCCAGGCAATCTCCTGCTTATGCCTTTTGGGGGTACAGAGGAGCTGCAACACATGGGGTGGGAGGTTGGGGTGGAGTGGGGGGATCTGGATGTGCACTCTCCCACCCGAGAGCATCGGGATGGTGGAGGACATCCCTGCAGGTGGAAGGGCTCTCCCTGGAATTGCTGACACGGTGGTGGTGTGCCAAGTGCCTGATTAAATGCTTTCCTGTTACATCGGGGGGTTTGTGTCTGATTAAATTCCAACTACCAGCCTTGTCCTTGGAGAAGCCCCTTTGCACAGCTGCTCTCTCCAGCCTCCAGGCTGGATTCTCCCAGACCCAAGCTGTACTTCCCTGGAAAAATCCTTGTTTTCCAAGGAACTTTTCTTCCCTCCTGTTGTTTCACCGTGGAAGCCAAAGTGACCCAAAGCCAGTGGCTGTCCCCAGAGGTGTGTGCCCACCTCTGGTGCTGTGGGTCCTCAAGGTGTGCTGATCCCTTCCCAGGAAGGAATGTCCTGGAGAGAGTGGCCTCTCGGTGGCAGGGAGGCCACTGCCAAGCACACCCGTGTCCCTTAGCAGCTGGCTGCCTGCAAAAAATCCCAAAAACTTCCTGGGAGAAACCCCAGGTGTTATCTCCAAACGCCTTGTTTAAACATCTCCCTTGTTTGTTCCTTTGGGTATTTAAGGGACAAACACTTCCCAATGCTGTGTGCGGGCTGGGAACAGCCAGGAATGGTAAATCCTGTAAATATTTGACTTCCAGTCTTGCCAAACTTTGGTACAAGATTATGGTAAGAGATGTTGGGCATGCTGGAGGAGCTGGGTTGAGCGGAGCAGCCTGAAGCCAGGACCAGCAACCCTGAATATCGCGCTGCTTCTCCCTCTGGTGGATTGATGCATGGGGGATCCCCCCACTCGCCTTGAGGCTCATTTTCCTCCCGCGATGGCCAGGAGCGCTGCTGGGGACACCGGCCATCAGCTGCCAGCATCACTGCGGGGACCTCGGCGGCAGCGGGGGAACACAGACCGGGACCCGCCATGAGGGCGAACCTGCTCCTTCCCTCCGTCCCCGTGCCCGGCGTGGGCTGCCGCCCCCGCGCTGCTCTCCCGGGGGCAGCGTGCGGGTCCCCCGGTATCCATGGCGATGGGAGGGAGGTGTTTCCCCCCGCGCCCCCTCCCCGCCTCCGCTGCAGCCGCCGAGCAGCCGCAAGCGGCGCCAAGCGGCACCGGGGCTCCGGAGCGGGCGGGAGGCACGGAGCGAGGCACGGAGCGGGCGAGCCGTGCCCCCTCCCCGGGCAGCGCGTCCCCTGCACGGCAGCGATGCAGCCCCCGGAGCCGGCTCGGCCTGGCGGAGGTGAGTGCCAAGACCTGACTGATTTTATTCCTCAAAAAAGCGATCCACCCCTCATCCCATCCCTGTTCCATCAGACCAGCCTTTCCCCGCGGTGCTTTCCCACAGCTGGGCAGGTCCATCACCCCCCGTGCGGTCCCCCCATCCCTGTCACCACGTCCGAGGTGTCAGTGAGTGATGAGGACGCCTGCATCCATCCATCCATCCATCCACCCACCCATTCATCCCCCCATTCATCCTCCACCCATTCATCCATCTATCCACTCACTCATCCATCCAGCACCCACCCGGCTGCTCAGCAGCTCCTTATTTTCCTTTCCCCATCTTCCACCTTGCTTTAAAACCACATCCAATTCCACAGGACACCAACCTCCTGCTCATGCTGCACTGCAGCCCCAAAAGATAAAGTCCAGCAAAGTTTTAGGCTTAATATCACAGGTTTTGGGCAATCTCATTGCAGTCCTTGTTATTGCTCCTGCTTACAGAGCTGTATCACAGATCTGACACCGACTATCTGGAGAATCTTGCCCCCTCCATCCCGCTACTCCCTTGCCTCTCCAAGTGGCTCCTTCTCCCGTTTCGGCTGCAAATCCCCTATCAGCGCCTTTCTGAATCCCCACTGGAAATGTGTTGCCCAAATCCTGCGCCCAGGACTGGGGTATCGGGGGCTGGATCGGGCCCTCCTGCCTGCCCGAACCCTGAGGAAGCCGCTGGTCCCGGGGGCTGGAAAAGCATCTCGGCTGGAGAGCTGAGCACCGTCATGGGCACAGGGATGGGGGATGCTCCAGCCGCCCAGGGCTGACCTGCAGGCGCTCAGGCTGAGCTTAAAGCCCAGATGTGCCTTTCCTCGGCTCAGCACTGCAGCCCGGATCCTCCCGGAGCCGGTCCCGTCAGCGCTGCAGGCAGCTCCTGCCCACGCCCCGCATCCTCCCGCATCCCCGAGCGGCTGGGGAAGCCCGAGGGTGGGAGCTGCCGAGCCCCGCTCCCCGCTCAGTCCCCAGTGACAAAATGCCACCCCCGCCTCCACCAGATAATGATCAGAATGACAATTATCGCTTCAGATGGGAGGGGAGGGGGTCCTTTGCCTCAGCTCCTCTGCCCGGGTTCTTGCAGCTTTGCCGGGGAGAATAAGATTTTGTGGAATATGGAATTGTGAACCTTGGAAGCACAAGGAGAAGCAGGGATGCTCCCGTGGCCGGGACCACACGGATGCTGCTCCCATAAGGCCAGAGCACTGGAGTGTCAGGATGTGGATTTGTCTTCCTTGCATCATCCCTAAGTAAAAAAAAGGCCCACAAGATCAGGATGTCTTCTGGGCCGTTCTAATTCTAAAAGAATGATACCAATAGTAATGATATCCAGTAATAATAATATCAAACAATAATTGTATCTAATAATAATGATATTGATTTTATCAAATAATAATGAAATTGATGGTATCAAACAACAATGACGTAAAAGAACAATAGAGCAGAGGTGCTGCAGAGCCTGGAGCTGAGTAACTGAAGGAGGAGGAGACTTGTTGGGGCACAAAGAAGAGTCCAGCAGGACATGTCCCAGCCAGTCTGGACACCGGAATAAATATGAAAATCCCCCTCTGGAGGCATTAAGAAATTAAGGGAATTATTGCTTTATTCTCTCCCAGCTTCATTTTCCTGCCTTCCCTTCCCCAGGCCTTTCCAATGTCACCTGGTGGTGGCCCAACTCCAGTGCCAGCCACCTCCCGAGGGAGAATTACACCTTCCTGGCCTACTACCAGCATTCCTCCCCCGTGGCCCTCATGTTCATCCTGGCCTACACCTTCATCTTCCTCATGTGCGTGGTCGGCAACGTCCTGGTGTGCTTCGTGGTGGTGAAGAACCGCCAGATGCGCACGGTCACCAACATGTTCCTCCTCAACCTGGCCATCAGCGACCTGCTGGTGGGCATCTTCTGCATGCCCACCACCCTGGTGGACAACCTCATCACAGGTGAGCAGGGCAGAGGAAGGGAAAAGACTTTTTTAAAATTTTTATTTGAGGTTCTGGCCATTTGTGGTAAAATAAGTTTGGCCATAATGCTGCATTTGCACATTTGTTTGAAGTTCAGCCATTCTTCACCAAGCAACATTAAAAAAATCTCCTTTCTGCACTCACCTTCTGCTGTGCTGGCTCAGCTCTGCCTGTTGACCTTCCCAAAGATAAGGGAGTTGGGAGGGTTCAGCTGCAGCAGCAGCAGCCAGGCCATAGGGCAGGGTTTGTATTTATTGATTTTGGGGTGTGATTTATGTATTTATTGGTATTGGGGTCAAGAAACAAGATGAAAGTCCTTCTGATTGAGGGTTCCAAAGTCAATAGGAAAAATGACAGTCACCATGTTCCTTGCGTCTCTAAGTGTCACGTGTATCGTTTTTACCAATTTTGGGGTTCCTCTTCAAGGATCCGTGCCACTAAAGGCTATCTCCACACCAGCTGGGAGCAGGACTTAGCATCCCCCAGCAGCAACCCAGTGGGTGGGGACACCTGAAAGGAGCTGGGTGAGCCAGAGGCACCCACAGCCTGCGTGGTGTCCCCTCACAGGCTGGCCCTTTGACAACACCATGTGCAAAATGAGCGGGCTGGTGCAGGGCATGTCCGTGTCTGCCTCGGTTTTCACGCTGGTGGCCATCGCTGTGGAGAGGTACGTTGGCATGGGGACATGGGGACATGGGGACGTGGGGACCAAACCATCTCCAGCAGGTCCAGGTGCCCTGTGCGGTTCCCATTGTGGGAAAGCTCCAGGGAATGTCAGGAACCTGTCACAGCTCTCCAGCAGCACCACAAAGCTGTCCATGAGGCGGTGCAGCAAGGTGTCTTTCCCCTACACTGGGATGAACACACCAAACTGGCTCTGCCACCAAAAGACACGTGTAAAGACACATCCACCTCACCCTCCATTCCCACCCCTGGTTCCTGGCCACCCTCCTTCCCTAGGGATGTCGCCAACAGGTGCCCAAAGCCACCATGAGCTGTTCTCCCCCCCAGGTTTCGCTGCATCGTCCACCCCTTCCGGCAGAAGCTGACGCTGAGGAAAGCCCTGCTGACCATCGCCATCATCTGGGTGCTGGCCCTGCTCATCATGTGCCCGGCCGCCGTCACCCTGACCGTCACCAGGGAGGAGCACCACTTCATGGTGGACACCTACAACAACTCCTACCCCCTCTACTCCTGCTGGGAGGCCTGGCCCGAGACGGGCATGAGGAGGATCTACACCACTGTCCTCTTCTCCCACATCTACGTGGCTCCCCTCGCCCTCATCGTTGTCATGTACGCCCGCATCGCCTTCAAGCTCTTCAAGTCGGTGGCGCCTGCCCAGGGCGGAGAGGAGCCGGAGGGGAGGAGGATCTCCCGGAGGAAGGCCAAGGTCATCAACATGCTCATCATCGTCGCCCTCTTCTTCAGCGTCTCCTGGCTGCCCCTCTGGACGCTGATGCTGCTGACGGACTACGGGCGGCTGAGCGAGGCCCAGCTGCGCCTGCTCACCGTCTACGTGTACCCGCTGGCGCACTGGCTGGCCTTCTTCAACAGCAGCGCCAACCCCATCATCTACGGCTACTTCAACGAGAACTTCCGACGCGCCTTCCAGGAGGTGTTCAGGGCCCCGCTCTGCTCGTGGCACTGCCAGCGCCGGCCCTACGCCCCCCGGAGCCACGGCCCCGGGACGCTCTTTGGCCCCCGTAACCGCATCCTCAGCCAGGCGCGGGCCAGCGCCTCGCCCGCCGTGTCCGAGTCGGGACCGCTGGCCCCGCGCCGCTCCGGCATCCCTGCGTGGGACGGCTGAGGCCACCAAACCCCTCTGCACCGAGGGACTGCGGGGTGGGGAGTGGGGATTGGCCACGAGACATGGAAATAAAGGTGTGTCCGACTGATGCTTTGTTCCTGGCTAGGGCTCCTCCACTTCCCACCATGGCACCGAGCCCCCAGGCCCTGCCAGAGCCCCCTTACCCAGCCCAGTCCAGGCACGGGGCCAGGGAAGGCAGGGACCCAGGAGAAGTGTGGGAGAACGGGCCATCCTGTCTGGACCATCCTGGCAGCCAAGCCACGCTGCCATGGCCATGCCAGGCAGGACCAAGCCGGATTGTGCTGCACCATGCTGTGCCATGCGGGACCATGGCAAGCCATGGCTGTGCCAGGCAGGACCAAGCCGGATTGTGCTGCACCATGCTGTGCCATGCGGGACCATGGCAAGCCATGGCTGTGCCAGGCAGGACCAAGCCGGATTGTGCTGCACCATGCTGTGCCATGCCCCTCCATGCTACCCAATGGCCATGGGGGATGGACGATGCTGTGGCTGTGTTGTACCAAGCCATCCCATGCTGGACCAAGCCATCCCATGCTATTGTGACCCACCTAAGCCAAACCATGCCATGCAGGACAATGCCACTCCTGGCATTTGTGGCCATTCCTGACCACATCCCACCACACTGCAGTGCCCATGCCATGCCAGTCCATGCCACCCCATGCTGTTACACCCATGCTGGGCCGAACCATGCCATGCCAGATTGTGCCAGCCCACCCTTGTGTGGCCATGTCAGGCAGGATCACACTGTGCTGGACCTTGCTACTGTGGCCATGCTGAACCATGCTGGGCTGGGACTGCTCTGTGCAGGTACATGATAGCCCAGGCTGCTGTGGCCATGGTGAGCAGGACCGTTGCAAGCTGGCAGGGCCATTACATGCCAGGAAGAACCATTCCAAACCATGAAGAACCATTCCGAACCAGGAATAACCATTCCCAGCCAGAAATGACCATTTCCAGACAGGCAGAACCATTCTCAGCTGGGAAGAATCATACCAAGGTGGGCAGGGCCATTCTCGGCCAGGAAGAACCATTCTCAGCTGGGAAAAACTATTCCAAGCTGGGAAGAACCATTCCAAACCAGGAAGAACCATTCTAAGCCAGGCAGGGCCATTCTAAGCTGGGAAGAATGATTCCCAGCTTGGAAGAACCATTCCAAACCAGGAAGAACCATTCTAAGCCAGGCAGGGCCATTCTAAGCTGGGAAGAATGATTCCCAGCTTGGAAGAACCATTCCAAACCAGGAATAACCATTCCTAGCCAGGAAGAACCATTCCCAAGAGGGAAGAACCATTCTAAGCCGGGCAGGGCCATTCTAAGCCGGGCACAGCCATTCTAAACCAGGAAGAACCATTTTCAGCCAGGAAGAACTAATACCAACCAGGAATGCCCTTTCCAAGCTGGGCAGAGCCATTCCAAACCAGGAATAACCATTCCCAAACCAGGAATGACCATTCCCAGCTGGGAATTACCATTCCCAAACCAGGAAGAACCACTCCCAGCCGGGCAGGGCCATTCCCAACCAGGAAGAACCATTCCCAGCCAGGAAGAACCATTCCCAACCAGGACTGAACATTCCCAGGTGGGAATAACCATTCCCAAACCAGGAATGACCATTCCCAGCCGGGCAGGACCATTCTCAGCCAGGAAGAATCACTCCCAGCCGGGAAGAACCATTCCAAGCTGGGAATAACCTTTCCAAACTAGGAATGACCATTCCTAGCTGGAAGAACCATTCCAAACCAGGAATGACCATTCCCAGCTGGGAATAACCATTCCCAAACCAGGAATAACCATTCCCAGCTGGGAAGAACCATTCCAAACCAGGAATTACCATTCCCTACCAGCACTGACCATTCCCATTCGGGCCGGGCCATTCCCAACCAGGACCAACCATTCCCAGCTGGGAATTACCATTCCCAAACCAGGAATAACCATTCCAAACCGGGAATTACCATTCCCAAACAGGACTAACCATTCCCAGCTGGGCCGGACCATTCCAAGCCGGGAAGAACCATTCCCAGCCGGGAAGAACTATTCCCAACCAGGACTGACCATTCCCAACCAGGACTGACCATTCCCAGCCGGGAAGAACCATTCCAAACCGGGAAGAAGCATTCCCAACCGGGACCGACCATTCCTATTCGGGCCGGGCCATTCCCAACCAGGGCGGACCATTCCCAGACGGGAATAACTATTCCCAGCGGGGAAGAACCATTCCAAACCGGGAAGAAGCATTCCCAACCGGGACCGACCATTCCTATTCGGGCCGGGCCATTCCCAACCAGGACCGACCATTCCCAGCCGGGAAGAACCATTCCAAACCGGGAATTACCATTCCCAACCGGGACCGACCATTCCCGTTCCCTGCGGCGCCGCGTGGCGCGGGGCGGGCCGGCTGCGCGGGCGGCGCATGCGCGCTGTGCCCCCGCCACACACCCCCTCCCGGCGGCGGCGGCGAGCGCGGGCGCGTGCGCGGCGATGTCGGGGTACGGCGTGGAGGAGCGCGCCGGGCCCCACAGCCCCGAGTACCGGCTCTTCTTCAGTGAGTGCCGCCCCCGCCGCTCCCCGCCGCCCCCGCGGCCCCTCACACCCCGCCGGAGCCCGCCTGAGCCCGCCCAGGTGTGCCCGCGGTGTGTGACTGGGCTCCCTCCCCTTGCCTTGCAGAGGATGGCGCCGGGCGCTACATCTCCCCCTTCCACGATATCCCCATGTACGCGGACGCCGGGAAGGTAAGAGCGGGTCCGGAGACACGCAGGGCGTCGGGGAGTCCTGAAACAACCGGGAGATGCGGGGTCCGGGAACATCCGAGGGATCCGGGGGTCTGGGAACACGCGGGGGACATGGGAATCTGGGAACACACAGGGAACCAGGGGATCTGGGAGCACACAGGGGATCTGGAACATCCTGGGGGCCAGGGGATCTGGGAACACACAGGGGATCGGGGGATCTGGGAGCACACAGGGAACCAGGGGATCTGGAAACGTCCAGGAGATCTAGGAGCACGCAGGGGATCAGGGGTCCTGGAACATCCAAGGGACCAGGGAATCTAGAAACACGCAGGGGATCAGGGGATCTGGGAATATCCAGGAGACCAGGGGTCCTGGAACATCCAAGGGACCAGGGGATCTGAGAACATCCTGGGGATTAAGGGATCTGGGAATACACAGGGAATCAGGGATCCTGAACCATCCAGGAGATTAGGGGATCTGGGAACCTCCTGGGGACCAGGGGATCTGAGAACATCCCACGGTCAAGGGGATCTGGGAACCTCCTGGGGACCAGGGGATCTGGGAACATCCCAGAGTCCAGGGGATCTAGGAACACACAGGAGTTCAGGGGATCTGGGAACACAGAGGGGTCCAGGGGTCCTGACACATCCAGGAGACCAGGGGTCCTGGAATATCCAAGGGACCAGGGGATCTGGGAACATCTAGGAGCTCAGGGGTCCTGAAACATCCAAGGGACCAGGGGATCTGGGAACACACAGGGGATCAGGGGTCCTGAAACATCTGAGAGATCAGGGGGTCCTGGAATATCCAAGGGACCAGGGGATCTGGGAACATCCTGGGGACATGGGGATCTGGGAACATGCAGGAGACCAGGGATCCTGGAATATCCAAGGGACCAGGGAATCTGGGAACATCTTAGGGATCAGAGGGTCTGGGAACACACAGGGGATCGGGGGATCTGGGAATCCAATGGGGACCAGGGGTCCTGAAGCATCCAAGGGACGTGGGGATCTGGGAACATCCAGGGGATCTGGGAACACAGTGGGGATGAGGGAGTCCTGAAACATCCAAGGGACGTGGGGATCTGGGAACATGCAGGGGATCTGGGAACACACAGGGGATCAGGGGATCTGGGAACACAATGGGGACCAGGGGTCCTGAAACATCCAGGGGACGTGGGGGTCCTGCAGCCTGAGACAACTGGGGCAGGCTCACCCTACAAGGAATGGGTTTCTCTCCATCCTGGCCTGGGTGGAGCAATCCAGGAGAAGAGAATGGATGATCTCATTCCCATTTCCTGCGTCAGAGATGTGAGTGGCTGGCTTGAGCTCACCCATGCAGGCATTTTGGGTTAGCTAAGCAGAAAACTGCTTTTTCTGTAATGCCTACCCCCATTCCTATGGGTGCTGCATGGTATTTCAGGCTTGGGGTTTGGCTGCAGTATGGCCTGCAGCAAAATCTGCCAAAGAACAGAGGGTGAAGATGAGCAGGTTAAATTCCTGCTGGAGCATCTCCTGGGAGCTCTTGCCTGGCAGAACCTGCCCCTTGCAGTGCTGCAGGGCTTTCACATCCTTCTAGCAGCCAGTGGTTAGGCAAATTGGGCTGTTCTGAGTAAAAAATGCCCCAGCTTCAGGAAATCAAAATGGTTGTGTTTCACTTTTCATTTAATGTATTTTCAGTGGTGCCTCAGGCTCTCTGTTTCCTTTACTGATGTAGCTTGTTCCTTTCTCTGGCTATAATTCTGTGCAGCTTGGGAAATGTAGTGGAGCAACTGCTACTTGTTGGAGAGAGCTGAAATTCAGAGGTGGGGGGGAGTGGTTCTGAAAAGGAAAAAGGGAAAAAAAGCTGAGAGATGAACCTCAAGAAAGCAGCTGACTGAGCTGCTGAGGTGAAGGTGATGGAGATCCCTGAGGTGCTCTGGGAAGTCTGTAGTGGCTTTTGCCTTCACAGAGGAGAAAAACGGATTGTGGTCATCCAGGACTCAGTAGGGAAGCAATTCCCAATGCAGGTAACCAGACAAGGAAAATCCAGATAATGCCACACCTTGCAGGTGCCTGCAGAACAGGGGAGGAAGGAGCAGGGGAGTGAGTACAGAGGAGAGGGGGAGTTCCTTGACCTGGTAGTGCTCCCCAGGGGAAGCTGGTGTGCCCTCAGGCATGCAGTGCTGCTGCCAGCACCTCTGTGCCAAGTCATTCAGAGAAAAAAGTCCCAATAGCTGAAGGTCACAGGCCCTGCAGTTACACAATAGTGCTGCTCCCTCGCACGGGGCTCTCTCTGTGGCTGGAGTGCCTCAGCACTGAGTTTTACCCATCGCTTAGCAGGTGGGCTGCCAGCCACAATGCAGAGCAAAAGCTTGTCCCACTCTGTCTGGGCTCCTTGATCTTTATCCCCAGATTCCTAAGGCGCTGAGAGGATTGCAGGGTGTTTTTTTCAGCTCAGGCTGGGCTGTGCTGACCTTACCTAGACCTATGTCATTGCAAATGGATGACCTTGAGCTGCTCTCTGTGTGTCTTTAGCCACGTTGGACCATGGGGGAGCTTCAGTCCTTACAAAGATGAAGCCCCAAGTCATCTTTCCCTGCCTGCAAAGCCATAAGCTCCCAGCCCAGCCTGTTCCAGTTGCCTCATTCCTTCCCTGGAGTTAGGAATAAACCCAGTTCTGGGCCTTTCTGCAGAATGCAAATGAGCAGTGACCCCCTGCAATTAAGGGGCTGTGATAAAGCTCTGCTGGGGAAGGGTGTGGGCAAAGTCAGTGATGTAACAGCACTTGTTGCACAATATCAATCCAATTATGGGGCAATACAGGTTCCAGGGACTTTGCCATGCTAATACTGCTTAAGGTGGAGATTAGAAACCTTGCCCAGGCCAGGGAGCAAGGTTTGACTTTTTGTTAAAAAGCCGTAATCTCTTCAAACAGCAGACGTGAAGGTTCAGGTGTGGAAAAGCCTGTTTTCCTGGAGAGGAGGCTGACATTGAGCTCTCAGCCCAGCTGGATCAGCAGGAGATGTTTTCAGGTGTCACCTGTAAATGAGATACAGTGAGATGTGGTTCTGCATTTCTCCCTCATGTTTTCATCCTCACTCCATGCCACTAGCAAGGTCTGCTGTTACAGGAGTGTCAGCCTGGAGAAGGGGCATCCTTCCCTACATTATGGCTGGAATATTTGGGAGTGATGGTCTCACTCATTCAAGGCTGTCATGGATACCCACACTATTAAAGAGATGGCTTGTCCTGTGTCTTGTCTTTTCTGGATGGCCAGAGTGGCTCTTTGTATTTAATAAATATGGCCCAAACACCATTTTGTTATGTCCAGGGTAGTTTGTGTGCAGCTGTTTGCCATTGATTTAACCTGTTCCTGTAGCCTAGGAATGGGATGGGGATGTTTGTAGGTGGCAACTGATGGAGAACATGTGGGAGCCTGAGTCAGGCCTTTGAGATGTTCTGTGGGATTCAGCTTGGAGTGATGGCAGGTGACTGACTGGGCTACAGGACTTTTATCAAAAGTCTCAAAATTAGGACTGAAAAAAAAAAGCAGAAAACAACCATGGTTTCAGGTGAGCTGGCTGGTTTTTGTGCTCACTGTATGTGTTCCCTAGTTTAAAAGATTCCTTCCCACTCACTGCTCTTCTGCCTCCTTCAGAATGTGTTCAACATGGTCGTGGAGGTGCCTCGATGGACAAATGCTAAAATGGAGGTAATTTACAGCTCCATCCCAATCCTTGGTTTGCCAATCCCTCCTCAGATCCGCCTCCAGAATCAGAGTGGTTTCTAACTTCTCTCAGTCCCTGCTTGGTGCTGGGGGTCTGGTGTGGAGGCTGAGGTTGCAGATGTTGGAATGCCATGGGGTTCTCCCTTCTGATTAAAGCAATGTTTTATAGCTCTAAGCCCCATGGGATTCCAAGGCTTGTAAGTCTGCTGGAAACCCTATCCCAAGGGATGGCGTTGCAACAGGAGGTGTTCAGTATCTGCTGCTGGCATCAGCATCATCTCCTGGTCTCTTGGCTTGTCAATTCCATTAAAAGATAATTACTTTATTATTCATAAAGTGTAAAGCATAGGGATTTATTTATAGTTATCAATATCATATCATATAATATATCATGTAATATAACAATAATTATAGTAATATAAATAATACAATAGTATAGTATATTAAAATAATTTTATAATTATATATTATATAATTACATATACTATATATTGTATTATATAATATTATATTTCATTATATTATATTAATATATTATATTATTATATTATATTATATTATATTATATTATATTATATTATATTATATTATATTATATATAATTAATTAATTATTTACTATTATACTAATAGTATATACTACATACTATACTATATACTATACTACTATATACTATACTACTATATACTATAGTATTATATATAGTGTATAATAGTATATAATTATATAATAGTATATATCATATAATTATATATACTATTATATATATTATATTGTAATAATTAAATATATGCTATACTATACTATAATATGATATCATATAATAGTGTAGTATAGTATATTATAATAATTAAAAACATAATATAATATAATATAATATAATATAATATAATATAATATAATATAATATAATATAATATAATATAATATAATATAATATAATATAATATATGACGTAACATGATGTAATGTAATGTAACGTAATATAATGTAATACAGTAAAATAATGCAGTATAATAATACAGTATTATATTATATCATATCAAATCAAATCAATTTATATTAATTTATATTATAACTATCATTATTTATTTATTTATTTATTTGTTTATTTGTTTCTTTATTTATTACTTTTCTTTCAGATTTCCACCAAGGAACCCTTAAACCCAATTAAGCAAGATGTGAAGAAGGGGAAGCTGCGCTTCGTAGCGAACGTGTTTCCCCACAAGGGCTACATCTGGAATTATGGTGCCATCCCACAGGTGCTGTGGTTTATCCCAGTGGCTCATCCCTCCTGGTGGGGAGGAGGGAGGGTTTCTGTGCCTGTATTAATGAGCAGAAAGGTCAGCACAGAGTCTGGTCTGGAGCGTGGTGTTTGCAGCTGGATAGGTTGTTGTCCTGCTGAGGGAGAGAGCCTGTCAGGAAAACAGGGGTGTTTTTAAGCAGAAATTCCAGGTTTTAGGCTTCTCTCTGATGTTATAAACAAGCTCCCTGAGGAGGAGCTGCTGCTGCTCAGAGCTCGGCAGCTCCTTCTGTGGCTGGAGGGAGCTGTCATGGTGCATGTGGCCATGCAGTGCCTTCAGTTCCTGCCTGGCAGATCTCGAGGCTTTATCCTGAGGCTGCAGGATTGAGGCTGAATCTTTATGGGAGACTCTTCTTGCCAACGCCCAGCACTGCACAGATGTGCTTTCCCAGAAACAGCTGGCAGGGTGGCACCACGATAGTGACAGCTGCTCAATGCTCCTAAATGGCTGTGGGCTGCCAGATAAAGAGGGACTTCAAACCAGGCTGTTTGCCTGTGATGTTCTCTGAGGCTGGGGTTTCCTGCAGAGAAATTAGCTGTGAGTGTCAGATCACAGGCAAACACTCTGAGTTTGGTGTTTGTGCTCCTGACAGCAGCACATGTCAAGTGCTTTCCCCACGTGGCTTTACAGGTTGAGTTGTTTCCTGCTTGAATGGGTTCTGGTGCCTGTTTCTTTGTGTCTTTTGAAGCCTTTGCTCCTGTCATGTATTTGTGGATCAAAGGTGTTTATGCATCAAGAGCTTAACACTTCCTGCTAGAGAAGTGTGACTGTGTTTGTGGCCCCACAGCACCACCCAGGTGTCAGAACATCTCCCTGAACACTTCCTGAACATCCCAAGGTCCTGACTACACTGGGCTTGTCCTCGTACACAGAAGTTTGGGAACAACATTCCTTTTTATATCTCAATCCCTTTAGGAGTACGTGTTCCTTATGGTGCAAATGGGCATGGAGTGCCTTTCACTCCTGTTCAGGAGCATGTTTTACACAGCTCTTGTTCTTGGAGTCAATTAATTGGCCTCTGGAGTGGTGTCCTTCAATGTGCATTCACCACTGTGGGTGAGATGCACTGGGGAGCACAATGGGACTCCACATTCTTATCACTTTTCCAGGGTTAACAGTGTCTTTAATTGTTTAATTAAAGGGAAACAATACACCCTGCCTGTCTTCCATCTCTGCTGGGCTGCTATCTGGAGTTCAGGAAACTTCTGCTAAGGAATGAATACGGAGAGGAACAGGCAGGAAGCCAAATCAACAATTGCCCTTTATAGATGTGAACTTCACCTTTATGCAGCTGTGGGACAGAGGAGGAAGTCTGGAAAGTTGTTGGAAGGGGATTTGGGGGTAGGAAGGGGCTGCTTACCTTGTGGAAGATGAGAGCTTTTAACTTGAATTCAAACATCCCAGGCCCAAGGGAAACTTGAATTCCAACTTCCTGGGCCCAAGGGAAGCAGTAGCCCAAATACCTGACCTGGCAGCAGGTATGAAGTGGGCCATCCTCTGTTTATTCCAGGCAACTGCATGCCCAAAATAAACCTGCTTTTTACTACCTCTTTAAACCTGTGGGTTCTTATGTGTGGTTGATTTTGGTGTTGTTTTGGGGTTTGTTTTTCAGACTTGGGAAGACCCAAGTCACAAGGATGAAAATACTGGTTGCTGTGGAGATAACGATCCCATTGATGTGTGCGAGATTGGAAGCAAGGTAACACATCCTCAACAACTCCTGAAACGTGTAATGAATGTCTGCAAAGCCAATTATCCAGGGCCATTATTCATTTCCTACCTCCCCTCCCTTAACAATGTGCTGTTTCCCTCGGCTGCCTCTGGAGATTGCTGCTGAGATGAGGCTGAGCTGCTGACAGCCAGAGCTCATTTCATGGTGGCTGCCTGCTGCTGAGCCCCTGCACAGCCTCCTGTCCTGCTCTCCCTGGGTGCAGGATGGACAGCAGGGCCTTTGTCCTGGCAGGTGTGCTCCAGGGGAGAAGTGATCCAGGTGAAGGTGCTGGGCACGCTGGCCCTGATCGATGAGGGAGAGACAGACTGGAAGGTCATTGCCATCAACGTTGAGGACCCCGAGGCAGCCAGCTACAATGGTGAGCTCTGGGGGTGTTCCAGTGCTTCCCTTCCTCCCCTGGGAGCCTGCAGGGGCTGGGGACAGGGTTTGCTCCTTCTGTGCCCTGCTGGCAATCAGGTGTGATGCTAGAAGGACAATTCTGGAGTGTGACGGTGTTCACAGGGGTCTTATGTTGAAGGAAGAGATGAGGATCTGACTCCATGTTTCAGAAGGCTTGATTTATTATTTTATGATATATATTACATTAAACTATACTAAAAGAATAGAAGAAAAGATTTCATCTCAGAAGGATGGCTAAGCTAAGAACAGAAAAAGAAAGAATGATAACAAAGGTTTGTGGCTCAGACAGATTCCAAGCTGGCTGACTGTGGTTGGCCATTAATAATAAACAACCACATGAGACCAATCACAGATGCACCTGTTGCATTCCACAGCAGCATATAATAATTGTTTACATTTTTTCCTGAGGCCTCAGGAGGAAAAAATCCTAAGGAAAGGATTTTTTATAAAAAGATGCCTGCGACACTGGAGCAAAATATTTCACTGCTGTTTGTCTTATGTGGCCAATCCTCTGCACAGCCTGGCATTCCAGCACAGTGCAAGGAAAGGGATTGTCCCCCAAGCCCCTAATCCAGGCTGTTTAAATGTGTCCAGGCTCCTGGGGACACAGGATGCACACCCTGGGGATGAAACACTAACTTCCCTGAGGAGATACTCACTGGGACCTGAGGAGATACTCACTGGGACCGTCTGAAATATTGCTAAGGCTGCTTAGAGAGGGGCTGAAAGAGGCACAGCCCAGAACAGCTCAGCAGAGCCACTTAAATTCTGTAATTCACTGCATGCTGTTTCTGGCTAACAAACCCTGTCCCCTGCCAGACATCGAGGATGTCAGGAGGATGAAGCCTGGATACTTAGAAGCTACCGTGGACTGGTTCAGAAGATACAAAGTACCTGATGGCAAGCCAGAAAACCAGTTTGCCTTTAATGGGGAATTCAAAGGCAAGGTAGGATCACCTTCCTGTGCACAGAGTCCCAAAGCTGAGCTCAGGCTGGGTGGGGACACGAGTGAGGTGCTGAGAGAATGGATTTTTATGGGGTTGCTGGGAGTTGATTTCAGTTCATCCTGCTGGTTTTTTTCCAGCCTAATGAGTGCAGGAATACCAGAAAAAAAAAAATGCCTGGGGTTATCACCGTGGTGTTGTTGAATATTTTTTTCATGTGGGATCACTTCAGGGCTGGGAGCCTTGGTGTCAGGACTAGGTGGAAAACACCAGGTTTGTTTGCTCCAGCTCTGGAGCAAAGGCAGCTTGGCATCACCCTTTGCCTCCCTTACCCGTTGGCTTTGTTCCACTGCAACCTGGTGCAAGTTAAACTCAACTGAGGAGTTAAAACACTTCTTCCTTCAGGCATGAAGTGTTCCCTCACACCCTGAGAGTAAGGCTGTGCCTTGGCAGCGCTCTGCCTCTTCTCTGGGTTGGATCAGATAAGTTACTGCTCCTGAGCAGGTGAAATCCTGTTCTGGTGTCCTCACTCCTGCCCTTCCTGGAGTGCCAAGAGGGGTTTAGTGAGGTGACTCAACTCCCAGGGCTCCAGAGGTGCTGCAGAGGAGGGGAGCTCTTCCCAAAGCCCTCTGGAACAGAAAATGGAAGCCATGAAGGGCTTGTCCCCTTTGGCTGTAGCACAGCACTAGGCTGGTCAGGCTGGAACACCTTGCTGCCCCTCAGGATGGGTAAAACCCATCAAGGAAACTGGAAAATCAGGATAAAGAACCTCAGACATGCTCTGCAGTGTTTTATTTGGCTCTCTTTGGTATCAAACCAGGATATTTAGTGCTGGTGTTCACACCAGCAATGAACTGTGTGTTTCCTTCTCCAGCTGACAGGTTAATGCTTGAGCATATATTGCTCCTTTTTAAGGGAAGAGCTTGATCTGCCTGGAAACAAATGGAGTTTTAAGTAGTTGCAAAGCCAGCTCAGCTGCATGTCTCTTCCTGCTGCTCTGAATTGTTTGCTGGAGTGCAGAGAGCTCCTGGCCAGGCCTGGATCAGCAGCTGCTGGAGACAAAGCCAGTGGGAGGAGCAGCAGGGTGGAGGTGCTTCTAGAATGGAGCACTGGCCCCAGACTCTGTTCAGTTTCTTTTGGCCCCAAGCTCCCTCTGTGACCTTGGCAGATCCTCCCATCTTGAAAGCAAAACAATTCTGCTGCACAGTCCTGGTTGTTTCAGCTGTTGTGTGCTGGGAGTTTCTGCTCTTCCTGAACAGCACTGGAGGGGAAGAGGTTTCTTCCAGCCCCTTCCAGAGCTGCCTAACATCAGCTCCTTGTGAGTGATGGTCTGCAGAAGGTGGTCTGGTGCTTCCACACAACATGTTTGTTCTCATCTCCAGGATTTTGCCCTGGATGTCATCAAAGGCACCCATGAACACTGGAAAGCTTTAATAACAAAGAGAACTGATGGAGGGGAGATCAACTGGTAGGTCAATGCTTGTGTGCCCCTTCCTCTTCCCTGAGCTAAAAACCCTGGAACATCCCTTCCTGAGGGGTGCTGTGCTTTCTGTGAGCTGCTGGCTGCCATCTCCCTCCACCTGGCAGCTGAGAGCCTTAATATTCCATTATTTACTGCTCCTGGGGGGAGGCTGGGCTTGCACCTTCTCACAAGTGCCCAATGTCTTCCAGCACCAACCTGACAGTGTCTGAGAGCCCCTTCTGCTGTAGTCAAGACTGTGCAAAAGCTACTGTGGATGCAGTGAGTACCAGTTTGAGTGGCCAAATCCTGGTGTTGTTATCAGGGAAAACAGTGCAATTTGTGTGGTGAGCTGTCCTGTCTGTGTGGATGGCGCATGGCATGCTCAGATTGTTTTGTGTGGCTGAACACCTGCTTCTGGTTAAACAGGATGGATGTGGAGCCAACCAGACATTCCCCCAGAGGCTTCTCCCTGCCCTTAGTCACCCTAGAGATGGAATTCCAAATGGAGTTTGCATGGAGGGTTAAACTTCTGAGCTGTAGCTTGGCTGTCAGCTGTTCTGAGAGGGTTTTCATGTTTGGGCTTCCAAGAGCTTCACAGTGCAGGTCTCCCTCTGAGAAAAGAGAGTCCAATTCCCCAGGGATTTTTCAGTTTCAGGATGAAGAGCTTGACATTCCTGGTGTAGTTCTCCTGTCCAGCCTTCAGGAATTAATTGTGTCTCCCTGGGCTTGAAGAGTACTGCTGTTGGCAACCTGAAAGGGCTTAGAGAGAGGGGACAGGAAAATCAAAATGCAAATCTTGCATCCCTTCCATAACTGGAAACCTGAGTCTCTCTGTAGCCTTGGAAAGACCTTTAAAGCAATTGTGTATTTTTCTTAAGTGCTGCTATCCTAATTAGGGGTCTCAGTGAGGTTTTTTAAAGCCCTCATGGAGGTTGTGTCACCAGACAGGGATTTTCTCTGTCTTGGGTTGTTGAAAACCAGGGAAAGCTCTTCAGAGGAGTTCTCAGAGAGCCCTTCATGCCTCTATTCCCCCATATTTTTAAACCAATGTTGTAGGTTTAAAAACAAAGCAGCTGCCTGCACCTGTGTAGGGTCTGGAGTGGGAACTGCTTGTGCTGGGAGTGGCCCTGGAGCTGAGCCCCTGGGGCATCCCTGGAATGGGGAGGCTCCAGGAATGACAGGACACTGCATGGGAGCTCAGTTGTTCCCCCCCCAGCTGCCACAGGGGCTCAGAGGGTACTCAGGAAAGATTTGTGCAGCCCTAAATGCTGTGTGGAGAGTGAAGGACACCTCTGGTCTCTGATGACAAACACCCTTCTTGTTTCAGGCACCGCCGTGTAAAGCTGCCAGCCCCATCCCACCTGAAGGTGAGCCCAAAACCCCCCTGAGACCCCAGCATGGAGCAGGGGCTTCCTCAGGGGAGCTGTCCTTGGGAAAATGAGGGGCTGAGCTAAACCTGGATGGTGCTGTACCAGGAAAACGAGGGTCTGAATTAAACCTGGATGGTGCTGTACCAGGAAAACGAGGGTCTGAATTAAACCTGGATGGTGCTGTACCAGGAAAACGAGGGTCTGAATTAAACCTGGATGGTGCTGTACCAGGAAAATGAGGGGCTGAGCTAAACCTGGATGGTGCTGTACCAGGAAAACGAGGGTACCTGGATGGTGCTGCAGCCAGGAGAATGAGGGGCTGAGCTAAACCTGGATGGTGCTGTACCAGGAAAATGAGGGTCTGAACTAAACCTGGATAGTGCTGCAGCCAGGAGAATGAGGGGGTGAGCTAAACCTGGATGGTGCTGTAGCTGAGGGTGGTGTTGGGAGCAGAAAGAGGAGCTGGGCTGACTCTTCCAATCCCTTCATGGGGAATAAACCTGTGGAGGTTTATTATTTTATTAAAAATGTGTGTCTCTCATGTGGGCATGGGAGTTGGAGGCTTTGCCTCCTTGACTCAGCTGAGCCAGAGGGAAGCCTGGCTTGCTGTCCTTGCCTGCACCAAGTCATGGATGCTCCTGATGGCAGCCTGAGCAAGGCTGACTGCCCTGGGAAAACAAATCCTCATAAACAGGGTTGTGCCAGAACCTGTTTGCTGTGCTGAGGAGCTGCTGCCAGGAGCAGGGGAAGGCCCTGAGCTGGAGTGACACACACACACACACACACACATTGCCACGTAACTGCTTAATAACTGGGTGGCTCACACGGACTAACCCCCTCCTTTTCTCTGCCCCACACAGTTGACAAATGGTTCTACTACCAGAAGAACTAAGTCCTGAGGATGGTGGTGAGACAGCTGTGTCCTTCCCACCGAGGAGCTGCCTCACGCAGGAATAGACCAGAAAAATAGCTTCAGTGTCAGCAAGAAGACCTTGCCTGTAACTTTGCTGATTAGAATTCCATACCTAGCAGTGACGTGTCTGCTGAGGCCTGGTGGAGGCTGGAAGAAATAATTTATGAAATCCAAAGACCCTGTTTTGTGCACAGTCATGTGGTGTGCTCTAAGTCATGACAGGAGATCCCTCACCTGGGGTGTGTATGGATGCTAGAAATAAAAAACTACTGAAACCCAGTGCTGTGGGGCTGCCTCTCTGTGAAAAACACCAATCACTTGGTTTTAAATTTTTACAAGTTTAATAGTAATAAAATGGTTATAAAATTAGTAATATAATTAGAGTAATAATAATTTGAACAATTTGGATTAGGACAATAGGAGACAATAAAAACAAAGAGTTACAGACAGTCCCCGGTACCTCTTTCTGGGCAAAATAAGCCCAAAAAAGGCCCCACATTAACAGAGCATTAACCCTTAAAAGCAACAGCCTGTTGCATATTCATACACCTCATACATGGTGCATAAATTCCATTCAAACACAGGATTCTGTCTGGGCAGTGTCAGCTTCTTCCTCTGAATCCTGACAGTGTCTTCAGGGCTGAGCAGGCAGGAAGAACTCAATAATGAAGCAATAAATTCTCTTTGAAAGATTCAGGTGTCCTGTGGCTGCTATCTCAGTGCAAGCCCTTTAAAAAAAGTATCTTACATAGCATAGTTTCTATTTTAACATTATGTTATAACCTAAAACTAGATTTAACACAGTTCTTAAGAAAATTAATACAGCATAACTTTCTAACATAACACACATAATATTCATTTGAACATTTGCACAAAGGCAATCATAAAATACGCATTTTTCACACTCTCCCTCTCTGGAGCTGAGGGCTCACAAAATCACAGAACCCTGAGGCTGGAGAAGACCGGAGCTCACGGAGTCCAGCCTGTGATGGGTTCCCCACCTTGGTACCGAGAGCTCCGGGGCTGCTCACTGCCCACTCGGTGTCCCATCACCCTTTCCATGGATAAATCCCTGCTCGTGTCCAGCCGGGAGCTCCCGGGAGCAGCGGACACCGCGTCCCTCCCGCCCGGGGCCGGTCTCGAACCCGCGGCCTCCCGGTGCCGCCCGCCTCAGCCGCCGGCGCGCGGGGCCAGCGGGGCCGGAAGCGGGCGGGGCGCGCGCTGACGCGTTTCCGGCGGGGCGCTGGCGGCGGCCGCGGACGGGACTCGGTGGCGGCGGCGGCGGCGGCCCGGGGGCAGCCGGGGGTGAGCGGCGGCGGCGGCCGTGCGGGCCCGGCGGGGCGCTCGGCGGGGCGGCGGCCGCCTGGCGGGCCCGGGAGAGGGGCGGCGACGGCGCGGGGGGTGACACGCAGGCAGAGCGGGGGCGGGGCGGGGGCCAGGCCGCGCCGCCCGCCCTTGAGGCCGGTGCCCCTCGCCCGGTGCCCTCACCCGGTGCCCTCACCCGGTGCCCCCCATCCCCGGTCTCCTCCACCCCCGCTCCCCCCGACCCCTCCCGTTCCCGGGACCCCCGATGCCCGTCCCGCACCCCCTTGCCCGCGGCGCCTTTGGGCACGGACCCTTCGTAACTCGGGCTTTGGGGTTTGTCCCCCGCAGGCATTTTGTTTCCAGAGATGTCTTTCATCTTCGAATGGCTCTACAACGGCTTCAGCAGCGTCTTGCAGTTCCTAGGTAATGCCTGGCAGCCCCCTCGGGGTGGGTTTGGCCTCTCCCGCTGCCTGCACCCCATAAGCGCCGGGGCTGGGGGGTGAGCAGCAGCTCTGGCCATGCACAGTCTGCTGAGGCAGCTCTCTATCTATAAAGGGGCTTTTACACCGGTGCAGAGAAACTTTGGGGGTATTTAGGGGTGTTGGGTTCCCACTCAGTGTTTCTGTTGCCCTTTGGAAGTCTGTCCTGCCCCAGGCAGAGGTGCTGCCTCGCCAGGGAGGGAACCCCATCCTCCTCATCCTCATTCCAGAGTCCTGGATTCCAGTGGAACTCCCTGCTGGAGGATGGGGTGCACATTCTCTTGATCCCCTCTTGAAGGGAGGATAAGGGACGGGATGAGAAAAAGCCCTATTGGAAACCTGTGGGAGCTTTCCTGTGGCAGACAGGACAAAAATCAGTTTATGCCAAGAAGACAGCTCACTGTTCCCTGCTTTGCACATTTTCCTGGACAGCTCACTGCTGTTCTTTTATGAGTTTGTTCAGTTTTCACATCTTTTGAGGGGACAGACTGATCCATAATGCTGTGCTGCACACTGCTGGGATGGAGGAAAGAATGGAGCAGGAGCTCAGGAGATGTCCATTGCTGTAAACATGCCCTGGAAAAAGGCTGTTTGAGCTGTGTGTGTGTTCCCTGCTGCCCCTGGAGTGTGCACAGGTGGCAGCAGAGCTCTGGGAAAGGCTTTCCCCAAAAAAAGCAGCGTGGCATTCCGGGTGAGCCCGCTGGAGTTCTCCTCTTGCTTTCTTCCTCCTGCTGGCAGGTTTGTACAAGAAGTCTGGAAAGCTGGTGTTCCTGGGCTTGGATAATGCAGGGAAAACCACTCTGCTGCACATGCTCAAGGATGACAGGCTGGGCCAGCACGTCCCCACGCTACATCCCAGTAAGTGTCCCGGGAAAAGCCTCCTGGTGTGGCTTTCCCTCTGGAATTGGGGGGCGCAGTGGAGGAGGGAGCTCTGCCTGGGGGATTTGAGGGTCTCAGATCCACTTCAGCTTGGGGAACCACAGTGCAGCTCAAGTTCTGTGTTTTCCTCTCTAGAAATGCCCAACAACCAGTGTGGTTCTATTAAGAGGAAGGGAATATTTTCATAATGAAAAGAAGGATAATAATTGAAGCTTCAGTGGGAAGCAGGAGGAATTATTTTCTGCCACTCATGATTTTGGGAAGGTGCTCCTGAATTCCCCAGGAAGTTCAGGGAATTCCCTGCTAGAGGAGTGTGTGTGACACCCAAGAAATTCTGTCTGTCACAACTTCCCTGTTTTCATGGATCCCACCTGTGCTTTCCATTTCAGCATCAGAGGAGCTGACAATTGCTGGAATGACCTTCACGACTTTTGATCTGGGTGGACACGAACAAGGTAAGGAAAAAAATGACCAAAAATTGATCCTGAGGGTGTCAGCAATTAGCAGTGCCTAATTGTTTGTTGCCTGGATTTATTTATGGAACAACACGTGGAAGCAGCCTCCTGGCTATAGGATTGCTGGGAAGGAAATGCTGCCAGTTCTTGCCCTGCTGCCTGAAGTATTTTTAGCTGTGGAGGACTCAGATATAATTTAGTTTGGATAATTGCTGGATTTTTATTTCTGCACTTTCTAGAAGTTTTAAACACAGGTTTTTTGCCCTTTTATACACAGAACTACTGGAAGGAAGGCAGCCTGGCTAAAAAGGCAGCCGTGCTTGCTGAGGTTTGGTGGATTTTTCCCTGTGTGGGGATTTCACAGGGCTGTGTTTGTCCCCTGTGTTTTCCAGCTCGCCGGGTCTGGAAGAACTACCTGCCTGCCATCAATGGGATTGTGTTCCTGGTGGACTGTGCAGATCACTCACGGCTTATGGAATCCAAAGTTGAGCTTAATGTAAATACACTTCCCTTCTTTCCCTTCTCCAGCCCCTCTGATCAGCTGAATTACGGATAACAGCCATCTCTCCCAGAGCTGGAGGAGCCTGGGTGTCCTTGCTCTGGCCACTTGGGTTCAGGGGAGGCTCAGCTTGGCCAGCAGCAGGAATTCCTGCATGGAGAGGGTGCTCAGGCCTTGGCAGGGGCTGCCCAGAGAGCTTTGGGGTTGTCCCAGGATGGGCTGGAGGTGGCACTCAGTGCTCTGGGCTGGGCACAGCTGGGACTCCATGGGCTGGGAGGGATTTTCCAGCCTCAGGGATCCTGTGGAGTCTGGAAGCCTCAGAAACGAACCCTTGTTGGTCCCAGAGCTCAAACAAAACCATTTCCTTCAGGCAAGGACTCCTTTTTCCGCCTCCCTGCTCAACTCTTGTTGGCTCTTGCACGCAGGCATTGATGACAGATGAGACAATATCCAACGTGCCAATCCTTATCCTGGGAAACAAAATCGACAGACCAGAGGCCATCAGCGAGGAGAAACTGCGGGAGATCTTCGGGCTCTACGGACAGACCACAGGCAAGGTAGGAGCCATCCACACCTTGCCTTGGCTGCTTCCTTGGATTGAGCCCTGATCCAGCTGGGATTGATGGGAATTTGTCCATTAATTGGTCCAGGTTAATCAATGATAATAATGATGGTGCGCCTGAAGGGAGACTAGGAGAGAGGGACTGTTTGAAAGCTGTGGAGTGGTGGGACAAGAGGGACTGGCTTCCCACTGCCAGAGGGCAGGCTCAGATGGGAAATTGGGAAGAGATTCTTCCTGTGAGGGTGGGCAGGCCCTGGTGTGGGAATCCACAAAGCATAGGGTTTTGGGAAGGCTGCAAAAGGCAGGCCTCAGAGACAGTAGAACTGTGATTAGAGCTAAGCAGTAGCCGTGAGGTTGGTCAGCAGAAAAACAGCTCAAGGCACGTTCCACAGCAGTCCCGTCCCGTTTGTGATTTGTACATATACCCCTGGCCGGTGATACCCTGGCACAGAAGCTGGGGCTGCCCCTGGATCCCTGGCAGTGTTCAAGGCCAGGTTGGGCAGGGCTTGGAGCTCCCTGGGACAGTGGGACCAGGCAGTGGGGTGGAATGAGGTGATTTTTAAGGTCCCTGCCAGCCCAAAGCTCTGAGGCTGCCGGGATTGTCCAAAGAGCGGCCTCTCACACGGGGCCTGTGAGAGGAGCTGCCCTGATGGCTGTGGCTCGCTGGGCGCTCCCCCGAGGGCAGCAGGCTGCAGATGTGACTCCAGTTTGGATTTCCCCAGGGAAACGTGCCGCTGAAGGAGCTGAACGCGCGCCCCATGGAGGTGTTCATGTGCAGCGTGCTCAAGAGGCAAGGCTACGGCGAGGGCTTCCGCTGGCTATCGCAGTACATCGACTGACGCCCACGGACGCGAGAGTCAACTCCTCTGGACTGATCCTGTTCACTTCAGCTTCCTATGGACTTTTCTATTAGAACATGGAAGGCTTTCCTGGCGTTGTCCAAGAGACTCCTGGTTTCCAGCTGCCCCTATGGCACAGTGGTGACACCGCTCTTTTCCGGAGGCAGCGCCGTCCCTGGGTTGTCCCTGCCAGTGGGGTGACAGCGGGGCTGCTCCAGCCTGGGAAGGCAAAACTCTGCACGCTGCAGTGTAACAGCTGAAAAAGAGAGCACGTCTCACCACTGTGGTCAATTGACTTCAAAAACAAACAAACAAACAAACAACCAGAAAAGGAAAAAAGCAATTATATTTTTTAAAGAAAGTGTTAATGTAAATGGCGTCCCTTCTAACTTTTTAGTTTAACGTTCATCTTGTTTAGTCCAGAGTCTGGTTTAGGGTTTTTTAAGAATATATTTAACGGTATTTAGGTATTTCACAAATTACTGAAGCAAGGTATCACGATATTAGAAGTCCTCAATAAACATAGCATTTGGGCTTAACTGAGCTGTAGGGTGGCTGTGCTGTGTCACGCTGACTGACGACGGCGAGCTGCCGTTGGGACTGAGGTGTGCAATCCCAGCTTCTTTAGTTTACAGGGGTTTTTAATTTTTTTTTTTTCCTAGTTGGGGAGGAGCACCTGGTGCAGGTGTTGGGGGTGGTGTGCAGTGGGAAGGGGCTGCCTGGTTCCCCTCAGGCCAGACCCTCCATCGAGGCTCCTCTGGCCATGCCATCCCAGTACGAACCACGGAGCTGTTTGGTGGCTGTAGCATGGAAGTGTTTGACATTTGCATATCATGAGGTGATTAATGTAGACTAAACCAGTTTCTTTTATACTCTCAACGGACTTTTTTTTTTTTTTTTGTCTGAGTTTTCATTGCTGTCTGGCACTCATTTTCAGTTCAATAAAGACATGTCTTTCTCCTCTGAAGGGGCAACGAGCCTCAGTCTGGCTTGGTGTTTGCTGGGCCTTGGGGCCATCAGAACACCAGCCACAGAGTTCCAGGAGCCTTTGGACAAGGCTGTCAGGCACAGGGTGGGATTCTTGGGGCTGTCCTGTGCAGGGCCAGGAGCTGGATTCAATCCTTGTCGCTTCCAATCAGGATATTCATTCAGTGATTCCATGCTTCTGTGACCTGTGTGGTGCAGCCAGAGAGGGAAACTAAGGCAGGATGGAAGAGCCGCTTGCCTCTGGGCTGGCAAGCGGAGAGAGCTCATGGCTTGCAGGGACTTTGCTCTTGGTGTGACGAACCCACACCGAGCCCAGGCAGCCAGGAAGGGGCTGGGGGAAACGGGAACGGGAGGCTTTGGCTCTGCCTCCCGGTATCCGGGGGGATTTCAGCTCTCCCAAAGGGATTCTCCAGGTCCCGGTACCTCTGTTGGAAATAAAGGTTTGGTACTCGTTCGTGCTGCGGGTGAGGTGGGAACCGAGCGGGCCCGTGGGGTGTCCGGGCCAAGGGTCCCGGGGAAGGGGGACCTGTGCCGGTGTCCCGAGGGGCAGCGCTGGGCCCTGGGGGCCGAGGGGCGCACCGCCGGTCCCCCTTCTCGCAGAGGCCGAGGGAGGGCTCCGAGCGGGCACCCCTGATGTCCCGGGAGCGGGCCCGGGTCCGGCCTGGTCCGGCGGTCCCGGCAAGCGGGGCCGGGCCGGGCCCCGGAACCCGTGAGGGCCGCGCGGGGGCGTGTCCGCCACGTGCGCGCCCTCCCCGGCCAATGGGGAGGGCGCGCTGCGGGGCCGCAGCCAATGGGCGCGCGGGGCGGGCCCGGGGGCGGGGCGCGGTCGTGGCGGTGATGGCGGCGGCGCCGCCGTGCTGCGCGGTGCGGGTGCGGGGCGCGGGCGGCGGCGATGGCGATGGCAGCGGGGGCAGCGGGCTGGTGCTCAGCCGCCGCCCCGGGCTGGTGCTCTGCCACGCCGCCGTCTTCGCCCCGTTCCTGCGCGCCGGCCCCGCCGCCTGGGCGCGGCCCTCCGCGCTGCCGCCCTCCGCGCTGCGGCCGTGCCCGCGGCTCAGCGTGGTGCTGCGGGACGAGGCCGGCGGGCTGCGGGAGCTCGGGGCGCGGCTGCTGGCGCTGGTGCCGTGCGCGCCGTTCCGGCGGGCGCTGGAGCGCGGGCTCGGGCGGGCGGAGCGCTGGCGGTTCGGGGCCGAGGAGGAGGCGGCGGGCACGGACCCGCGGGCGCTGCCCTGGTTCGCCTGGCTGCGGGTTCCCGGGCTGGACGCGGCCGAGGGCGGCTGGGCGGCGCGGGCCAGCGCCGGCTGCCTGCGCAAGGGGCAGGCGCTGCTGGCCTGCGGGTCCCCGTTCGGAGACCTGTGTCCCGAGCTCTTCCTCAACACGCTGAGCCGCGGCGTGGTCAGCAACCTGGCGGGCGAGGAGAACGCGCTGGTGCTCACCGATGCCCGCTGCCTGCCCGGCACCGAGGGCGGCGCCGCCTTCGTGCCCTCGCCCGCCGGGCCCCGCGCCGTGGCCGTGATCGCCGCCTCGCTGTGCTGGAAGGGCGCCGAGTGGGTCGGGCTCACGCTGCTCTGCTCCCTCGCCGCCATCCTGCGCTGCAGCGCCGCTGTCCTGGGCGAGGCCGGGGTCGCGGTGCCGCCCGTGCCCGCCTGGGTGGCCGCGGTGCCGACGAGCGGCGGGCGGGACCCGCTGGGCTGGACGGCGCTGGTGGAGTGCGGGGCCACCTGGGGCTCCGGGGTGCTGCTGGCACCGAGGCTGCTCCTCACCTGCCGGCACGTGGTGGAGGCCAGAGCCCCGCTCCGTGTGACACCGGCGGCCGGCCCCGGGCAGTGAGTGCGGCCGTGCCCCCCCAAACCTCAACCCCCCGACCCTGCGTGTCCCCCGCCCTGACATCCCGTTAACCGTGTCCTTAGGGATGCCGCCGCCGTGCTCTGGGGCCGTGTGGTGTTCGCCACCGAGGAGTCGTCCCCCTTCGACGTGGCCGTGGTGGAGCTGGAGGAGAGCGTGCCAGGCTTTGTCCCGCCGTGCCTGGCCAGCACCTTCCTCCCAGGTACGCCCGGGGGCACACGGGGTGTTCCATCGGGGCTGCCTGGCCCCCGTGTCCCCACCTGCTGTCTCTCCCGTGCCAGGGGAAGAGGTGACCGTGCTGGGCTTCGGGGCGCTGGGGCGGGCGTGCGGCCCCTCCGTGACCGCGGGGATCCTGTCGGCCGTGCTGGCGGTGGCCGGGCGCCCCGTCATGCTGCAAACCACCTGCGCCGTGCACGGCGGCTCCAGCGGCGGCCCCCTGGTGTCTTCCGGCAGCGGGAGCCTCATGGGTGAGCCAGGGCTGTCCCCGTGGGTGTCCCATGGGTGGGTGTCCCCCGGCCGGGCCCACTGACACGGGTGTCGCTCTTTCCCCGCCAGGAATCGTGGCCAGCAACACGCGGGACACGGGTGCGGGGGCCACCTACCCGCACCTCAACTTCTGCATCCCCATCACGGTCCTGCAGCCGCTCGTGGCGCGATACCGCCGCACCCGCGACCCCGCCGCCTTCGCGGGGCTCAACCGGGCGGGTGACGGGGTGAGAGCGGCTTGGCAGCTCCAGCAGCGGCCAGGACACCCCAGCAAGCTCTGAGCCCCCTCCCGGGGACCTGTGGCAGGGACCGAGGTGCCGGGGGTGGCGCTGCCATCCCCTGTTCAGCCCCGGTGCTGCGGGGCCCAGGCGCCTGCACTGCACGGAGCCGATGGGGCGCGGGCACCCCGGGGCAGGGGATATGGCACAGTGCCTTGGACAGCTGCTGACAGCCCCAAATGGGGAGGTTTGGGGTCTGTACGATTGTTTTATTTTCTCCCCGGGGCCATAAATGCTGTGAGTTGAGGTCCTGGTGTCCCGTGTGCTCAGTGGCTGCTGTGGGTGTGGAGGCCCTCGCCACGGCCTGGGGTGGGTTCTGGGGGCAAGTTGGTCCTGTGAGGGATCCTCTGGGTCAGGGGCAGGATTGGATTGGGGTCTTGTTTGGGGCTGGGGTAAAGCATGGGGGAGGGGGGGCAGTTCTGAGCCATTGCATGGCTCTGGAGCCCGTGGAAAGGGAAGGTGTGGGGTCATGGAGAGGGTCAGGAGCTGGGGAGGGGCCATGTCCCTGGGGAGGGAGGCCACTCCAGCTTATGGCAGCAGAGTGCAGGAGCCAAACCCGGGCACTGACAGGGGCACCCCCACCCCAACCTGCTCCCAGCCCGCTCACGGGGGGCACAGCCCCGCAGCACCCCCTCCCCAGGACGGGACAGGGCAGGAACGGGCGGGCCAGCGTTTGACACAGCACGGGGTATTTATTTCACAGCCGCTACACAACGCCGGGGCCGGGGCAGCCACGCAAGCACAACATGAGGGGGGATGCAGGGAGGAAGGGGGGGCAGCTTATCTATAACGGGGTTTGTTGGGGTATTTTTTGTTTTTTCCTTTTTTTTTTCCCACTTTTATTAGCGCCATTTGCCCGGTTGAAGACCACGCAGCAGCACACTAGGCCTACAAGGCTCTACCCAAAAAAAAAAAAAAAAGCTCAAATTCGCATAAGAGCGGCCCCCCCCCGCCCCGCGAGCGCCCCGTGTCCCCGTCCCACGCGGGACCGGAGGGGGAGCACCCACCCCATGCCACACCGGCAGCGGGGGCGTCACGGGGACCCCCGGCTGGGGGGCTGCCTCCCGGCCGTGCCGCCCACCGGGCTCTCCTGCTCCTCTACCAGATGTAGCCGCCGTCGTCGCCCTCGCCTGCTTCGCCCTCCTCTTCCTCGCCTTCCTCGCCCGCCTCCTCCGGCTCCTTCTCCTCCTCGTCCTCCCAGCCCACGCTGCTGCCGAAGTCTCCCGAAAACCCCGTCGCTTCATCTGCAGGGGCGAGGGGCAGAGGCTCGGGGGGGCCCCGCGCTGCAGCCCCGTGCCCCGGGGGCTCCCCCGCAGCTCTCACCGCAGTCGGGGCTGCCGTGCCCGCGGGTGCCCGTCAGCTCGGCCCCGTGCTGATCCACGCACCAGCACTCGCCGCCCCCCGGCTCGCACTGCGCCCGCCGGTAGTAGCCATCCTCATCGCAGCTGGGGATGAAGGTGCCTGCAGGGAAGCCACGGCCCCCCACCCCCCCGAACACGTGCAGTGCCAAACCCCCAGGCAGGGTGCCATCCTCATCCTCATGCCGGCCCGGCTGCGCGGGCACTGCTGGGGAAAGGCCCTGGGCTGCCCCACTCACCCAGCTTTTTTTTGGTCGCTTCTTGGATCTGGATCTTCTCCAGCTCCCTCAGACAGGGCGGCTCTGCAGCAAGGCCACATGCTGCTCTTAGGGCGGGCAACCCCTCACCCCACACAGCGTGTGCCCCCAAACCCACAGCATTCGTCCCTGTGGTGTGCATCCCCCAGAACTCCACATTCCCCCATGGAATGCAATCCCCCAGACCCCACATTGTGCATTACCCATGGTGTGCATCCCCATAGTGTGCATCCCCATGGTGTGCACCCACCCTGGCCCATGGAGTACATCCCCCAGCTCCACAGTGTGCATCCCCCAACTCCACAGTGTGTATCCCCCACAGAATACATCCCCCAGCTCCACAGTGTCCCCCTGGCCCATGGAATATATCCCCCAGCTCCATAGTGTGCATCCCCCATGGATAACATCCCCCAGCTCCACAGTGTGTGTCCCTCCAGCCCATACTGTGCATCCCTCATGGTGCACATCCCCCTTCTCCCAAGCTGTGCTTCCCCATGACCCACAGCATGCATCCCTGCATGGTTTCCAGCCCCCCAAACCCTGTGGTGTACCTCTCCCCCTAAAGCAAACATCCCAAACCCACAGGAAGGATTGCCCATTACCCCACCACATACATCCCCCCATGGTGCACCTCCCACCCCTTGGATCCCCCACAGCCCCACGAGGCACAACCCCAATCCCGCAGCAGGGATTCCCCATTCCATGGCATGCATCCCCCAGGACACAGATCCCCCTGCCCCACACGGTGCCTCCCCCTGACCCCGTGGTGTCCATCCCCGGCCCCGTGTCCCCGTGTCCTGACGCACTTTCCCTCCAGAAGCAGAAGCACCACTCGGGGGCGGACACGCGGCCGTCCTTGGAGGTGTCGCAGGAGTTGAAGAAGGCGCGGATGCACACCTCGTACTTGTCCAGGTTGATGGCGGCCAGCTCGGCCGCCTCCAGGAACAGGTCCCCGCTGGTGTCCAGCCGGGCGAACATCCACCCCACCGCCTCCTTGCAGGCGGCCGCCACGCTCCTCTCCAGCGCTGCGGGGCAGGATGGAGCCCGTGGCTGCCCGGTCCCGATGGGGACAGCAGCCCCCGCGCCCTCCCCGTGTGGCAGGGACCGGTACCGGAGCTGGGGCTGGCGGGGAGCCCCGCGGTGCCGTTCTGCTTGGCGTTCTCCCGCAGCAGCTGGAACCAGTCGCGCAGGCGGTCGCCCAGGTCGGCCAGGTCCTGCCCGGTGCACAGTTCTGGGGGCGCAGCGGGGCAGCGTCAGGCCGGGCCCGGCTCGGGACGCTCCCCCGGCACCCCGCACCGCGCTCACCTTGTTTGGCGTCGCCGGCGGGGCTGTGCGGGGTCGGGCAGGGGCACTGCCCCTCGCAGCGCACCGTCAGCTGCTTGCTGGCCAGGCACGCCTGCTGCTCCAGCTTGCACTGCGGGGCGGCACCGGGATATCGGCGGGGGGACACGGGGGGACCCGCGGCCCCGTCCCCGCCGCGCCGCCCCTTCCTTACCGCCGAGCTGTACGTGTGGCCGTCGGAGCCGCAGACGGCGGCCAGCGGGGCGGCGTGGCAGGGCTTGCAGCCGCCGTGCGCCTTGGGGCCCAGAGGCTTGATCCTGCAGGGGGAGAGGCGCTGAGCGCCCGCCTGGGCCCCCTTCCCCCGCCCGGCCCCGGCCCCGCTCCTTCCTACCTGTGCTCCAGCTTCTTGCGGCTGATGCACATGGCGCGCTGGTAGCCCTGCGCCACGCACACCTTGTGCCGGCTGCACTTCACCTTCTGGCACGGGTCCTTGGTGGTGTCCAGGGCTGCGGGCACAGAGGCGCTGGGGCGGGGGGCGCCCGGGGGAGCCCCGCAGCGCCGGCACAAAGCGCCACTGACCGCAGCCCGGCTCCAGCCGCTGCTCCCGACTCGCAGCGAGCCCGGCACCGCTCCGAGCGGAAGGGAAAGCCCGGGGGGGTGCAAGCAGACAGTGCGACCCCCCCTTCCCGCCATACTGACTGGCACGGAGCCCGCAGTGCTCCATCCCAAACCCATCCCAGCGGTACCTTCATCCCCGGGCTGGTTGTCCTCCCAGCTCTTGATGTAGTCATCCTGCGAATCGGGGAGAGCCCGCATGAGTGCGGGTGGCGGGGACGGTGACACCGGGCCGGGCGTGCCATCCCCCGGCTCGGGGTCACCGCCACACACCCCAGGGCACCCCCGCGGGGCAGGGACGGGGAGCAGGGACGGGGAGCAGGGACCCCAGGAGCGGGTGCCATCCCCTCGAGGCTCACCTCCACCTCCTGGCGGCACGGCAGCGACACGGCCCAGCCGGCACCGACAAAAGAAAAAGAGAGAAAGAGAAAGAGAAAGAGAAAGAGAGTGCCCACCGTCAGCTCTGGGGCACCCAGAGCGCTGCTCCCGGCCCCAACCCACAGTGACAGGCACCCTGTGCCAGCGGGGCACCCCGACTTTCCAAAGCTCTCGCCACCAGCCCTGGGTATCACTGGCACCAACACCAACGTGCTCCCCATCTCTGGCTCTAGACCTGTAATCCTGGAGAGCCGCCACACAGGATAACGCCTTCCCCCATCAGCCAGCTGGGAGAGCCAGGGAATGGGGATGGAAATGGCATTGGGCGGAGGAAGGGAGCCCTTGGGAGCCCAGTGAGGAGCTCGGGGGATCCCCATGGCGCTGCCACAATGGTGAGCCCAGGAGGAGGGGGCCGAGGTGGATGTCGCAGCCTGGGGAGGCAGAGCTGCTTCCCCAGGACCCGAGAGCATCCCGGGGGTGCGGGGGACAGCAGGGATCGACCCCTCCCGCAGCAGCACCGCCCGCCCCACGAGCTGAGCTCTGCGCCAAGGCAGGAGCATCCCCGCCGCCTGGGGAGGGCGGGCGGGCTCTGGGGGGGCAGCAGGGAGCGGCGGCACGGGAGGCAGCTCCGGAGGGGATGTGTCGCTCCAGCGCGGCGGTGTTTGCACCGCAATCGATAGCCGCGCTCCCGTGCCGTGATTGGTAACGCTGCGGCGCCCGGCAGCTCCCTGCGGCCCCGGCCTCCTCCCCTGCATCCGCCCGCCGGCGCTGCTCAGCAGAAAACCCCACAAATCCATGGATTTGCTTATTAATCCAAGCTAACCGCCAGGAGGGCTGCAGCCCCGCGGCATGGCAGCCGAGCCCCGGCAGGGAGGGCCCCACGTGTGCTGGGGATGGCATCGGGCATCCCCCCGAACCCCGGGATGCTCAGTGCCAGGGGGGCACGTCCACAAGGCTCCCTCCCCTCGGGCACCGCAGCCAGCGAGGCGCCCGGGGCTGGCATTGCCAGCGGGGGTGTTGTGGGCAGGGCTCTCCAGGGGAGGAATTTACACCTTGGCACGCTCACCCGTGCTCTGCCCCCCAAATGGTTTATTTCGGGGATGGTGCCCCCTGCCCTGCGGTGGGCACATCTCCCTTGCTGCCATCCATCCATCCATCCATCCATCCATCCATCCATCCATCCATCCATCCATCCATCCATCCATCCCCTCCTGGCTGCCAAGGTGAACCCGGGTGTGCATCTGAACAAAGACCATGGGGGCTGGCTCGGGCTGTGCCCCCTCCCCGCCCGGCTGCTGCAGGTGCCCTGGGGCTCCCCAGGATGGGGCTGCAGCACCGTGTCCCCCACCTGGAGGACAAGAACAGGTGTAAAACGAGCCCAGGAAAACCCCGACTGCTCCATAATATTAAATACTGCAGCTGAATGCCATCGAGGCTGCTCGCAAGGGCTGTGGAGCAGCGAGGGGTGACAGGATCCCGAGCCCGCTGTGCCAGGTGTGCCAGCGCTCCTGCATCCCCATCTTCCCCCCCATCCCCAGGGGTCACCACCCGCCGAGGCAGCGCCGGCCCCGGCTGCGGCACCGCGCGGGCTCCGGAGGCGCCCGGAGGGCTCGGGGAGCGCAGTCCCGGGGGATGCCCGTGCCCTGCGCTCTCACCGAGGGCTCCGGGCCACGGGCGGGCGGGCCCCGCCTGCACCCCCATGTGGGGCACGGGCAGAGGGTGCGGGGCACAGACGGCACCCCCGGTCACCGGAGAGGGTCGCTTTGGCATCAAGCCCTGGCCACGCAGCTTTGGCGTCGGGCAGGGAGGCGGCGGCGCTGCCGGAGCCGGTGAGCATCCCCCGGGTACCGGGGCCGCGGAGCATCCCCGGGCACCGGGGCCGGCAGCCGCCCACGGCCGCGGCGGGATGCGGGCACCGCCGTGGGGCCGAGGCCGGGGAGGGTCGCGCTGCGGCAGCCGCAGCGGCGGGCGGGGAGCGCGGGGAGCGCGGGGAGGCGGGGAGGGGGCTCCCGGGGCCCGGCAGCGCGTCCCGTCCCCCCCGCCCCGCCGCCGGCGCGGACTCACGTCTCGGAAGCGGTTCCAGTGCTTGATCCTGCCGCCGTACTGGGAGATGGACGAGAGCCACTGCTCGTCCTCCATGAAATTGCCGGGGCTCTCCCCCGCCGCGGCGGGCCCGGGGCCGGTGGCGGGGCCGGCGGCGGGCCCGGGGCCGGCGGCGGCGGCGGGCAGGAGCAGGGCCAGCAGGGCCAGCAGGGCGCGGCGCCCGCCGCAGCCCCGCATGCTGCCGCAGCGCCGGGGGGAGCGGGCGCGGTGCGGAGCGGTGCGGTGCGCACGGGGAGGCGCCGCCGGCGAGTGCGGCCGCGGGGCGGCACCGGGCGGCACCGGCGGGAGGGCCGGGGCGGGGCCTCCGCCGCGCCCGCCGCACCTGCGCGCCGACACCGGGGCGGGGGAGCCGCCGGCACGGCTCGGCACGGCTCGGCACGGCCGCGGCACCGGGCCCCTTCCGTCACCGTCCTGCACCCTCGTCCTTGACCTGTCCCCGTCCCGCGTCCCCCATCGGGCGCCCCGCATCTCCTGCCACACCCCCATCCTGAAGTTCTCGTCCTGCACTACTGGTCCCCACCGCGTCCCCGTCCTCCATCCCTGACACACTCCCTCCCGCATCCTTTATCCTGCATTCCTGGTCCTTATCCCGTCTCCATTCCACATCCCCATCCTGCACCCCTCATCCCTGGTCCTTACCCAGTCCCCATCCTGCATCCCCATCACATCTCCATTCTGCATCCCCCATCCTGCATCCCTGGTCCCTACCCAGTCTCCATCCCACATCCAATGTTCTGCATCCCTTGGTCCCTGCCATGTTCTCATCCTTCACCCAGCAGCCCTGGTCCCTGCCAGGTCCCCATCACACATCCCCCATCCTGCATCCCCTGCCACATCCCCATGCAGCACCAGTCATCCCAGATCTCTCACTCTTACCATGGATCCATCACACATCCCCCATTCCTTCCACATCCCCACCTGCACACCCCATCCTGCATTCCCAGTCCCATTCCCAACCCCATTCCACAGCCCCCTGTCCCTGGCATCTCCCATCCTCCAACCCCTCTCCCTGCAATGCCCACACTGTGGTTCCCATTCCTTGGCCATCCCACCACAGCATTTTAGGGCCCCGGGGAAGATTCCTCCCTGTCCCAAGGTTTTGCTTCTGGATTTTCCCCTCTTCTCAGCAGGGGGAAATCTGGGTAGGCAACAAGTGACAACTCACCCCAGCTGCAGCTCCTTCACAGCTTCAGCTGGGGATGCCACAGCACACATCCAGCTTCTCTTCTCCCTGCCAGGATGCTCAGGACGGGAAGGAAAACTGCCAGCAAACCCCAGTGATGTCAGGCAAAAGATCAGAATCCTTAATTCTGCCTGGGGTAGGAGGTGTGAAATGAATTTTGCTGTGCCAGGCTAGAGCAGCTGGATAAGCTGCTTACCAGCGAAATTCAACCAACTTCCCAAAGAATTGTCACTAAAACATGTTTACACAAGTAGGAAGGGGAGGAGCATGCTCCAATTGTCAAAAACCCGTGTTTGCCTCAACTTCTCATTGAGAGCTGTTAAAAACTCATCAGGCAGAAGCTTCCCAAGGTGCACCTCCCCTTTCCTGGTGGCTGCGTGAGCAGCTCCCGGGTCTGTTCCAGAGAGATTTGCCAAGTACCTCTTCAGGTTGGCGGAAAGATGACAGCAACTGGTGTTAAGTGCTCTCAGCACCTCCCTGTGAGTGTGTGCTCTGCTCCCCGAGGGAACCGCTTGCAAGGCGGCTTTTGGAGAGCACAGAGGCGTTCTGACGCCAAGGAAAGGGACACAAACAGCCCAACGGCTCTGGCTGGGGACAAGCAAGGGCACCCAGCAAAAGCACAGAATTTGATTTGATTGCCTGACAGGCAGGCTTGAAAGCAGACAGGCAATTTGGTGAGGGAAACATAAACAGCAATACATTTGGAGGGAAAAAGCAAAGCAATCCCAGTTCCTGAATGACTCCCACTGCTGTTTGTGCATGGCCAAACAGCCAGCTCACTCTGGAGGGAGGAAAAGGGGTGAAGGTCTCTTAGAAATGATCACTAGGACATGTGGGTGCTGCTGGAGCACCCCTATCCCTGGCTGAGACACTCTCCACCTCTACCACAGCACGATTCCATACCCATGGAAGCAACTAGGAATGGGCAGCAGCACCTGTTGTGTTACAAAACACCCAAGCACCAGCACCTTCCATTTTCCAAAGCGTTCATCCTAGGGCAAGTCAAAATCCTGTGTCACTATTTTTACCAAATGTGGAGATTTACAGAAAAAAAACAACTTTGTCTTGAGATCTCTGAAGGACTCACAATGGAATCAAAGAGCTTGGTGCTGCTTTTAATGGAGAAACCACCTACAAGGCATATGTTTTTTGACACGCTCCGAAACGGTCACTGGAAAGAGCTCTAACCGTCAGTGCTTTCTTATTATCATAGTTATGTGCTGTGCTGGAAGTTTAATTACAGAAACTATCAATGCAACAGGAGATAAACACTTTGCTTTTGAAGGGAATTAATTTATTTGGAGATCCACATCACACAGGCACGCTGCTGGAGATCCAAGCAATGCCTGACCTCAATATCGTTAAATCGTGCTCCGGCGAAGCTCTCCTGGATTTTAAATACTTATTTTAAGAACAAACTTCCCTCTTCTAAAAAAAACCCCACATTTAAACACCAGTGATGCCCCAAAAGCCCCAGTTCTAGTTGTTTCCTTAGAAAACCAGCAATCCACAGACATCAAAGAGGAAACTTTGTGATGTTTGGGGAAAGGAAGAGGAAGGCAGCCTCAAAGAAGAGAGCAGTGGGAAAAGCTGCAGGGAAATGTCACGGTTCCCATGCTTTGGAGGAGTCACAAGGCATCCCAGCTTGGAGTTCCCAGGTTTCCATCGAAGATTCAAGTCCTATAAAACCTTTCACTGAGGGATCATGCCCACAGCAGACCCACCATGGCCGCCTCAAGAGAAGCACAGCTGCCCAGATGTGGCGTAGTAGCCAGAGGCGTCCGAGGAGAACCTCTGGGAGAGACGCACCGAGTCCAGCTGCACCTCCCCGAAGTGGAAGTTCTCAAAGAGCTGAAAGGAAGAAGAAAAAAAAAAACACTTGAAGGGATGGAGCCTGCAGCTGGCACACGGCTCTCTCGCAGGAGCTGGCCCTGTCAAAAGCCTCTCCTCACCGATTGGCTTTGCCTTTATATCAAAGTCTTCTTTAGGTTATTTTTCCCACTAAAGACAGCACTTGAACTCTTTTTATCTACAGCAGCAGCTGCTGAAACCTGCCCTGTTTTGCTGCCTGTGTCACTGAGGGAGCATGGGGAGGCACCACTGCTCTGGAGGCACCACCCAGGGTGGCTCTCGAGGTCACAGGCTCTGCAGCAGCAAGGTTTGAGGCCAGCAGGTTTGCACCAATCCAGGCCACAGGATGCAGGACTTAACAGCCACAGCTCAGTCCTAATTCAAAGTAGCAGGCTGGAGGCACAGGGCTCCTCATCCCAGCACTGACCCCGCTTTGTTCAACAAATCCGTCTTTGTTCCGCAAAGACTTGAGTGCAAATTAAGGAAAGCAAGCCAGCTCGGAGCCCGGGGGGTGTGGCCCTGCCCATTAATCCAACCCACCGAGCAGACCAAGGAAAATGACATCAGAATTCCTTACAAGAAGTTACTGCTGGAAAAGCATCGTGGCATCCAGGCACAAAGTGCTCCTCCCGTTCCATTAAGCAGCAGGAAATTGCTCTACCTGGGAACATCAGCTGTGCCTCAGGAAAAGCTTCTCGGTGGAGATGCTAATTTGGAAAGCTCTGTTTAACAGGGGAGCTGTGAGTCACTGAGAACCTGAGCAGTGGCTTCTCCCCACCCTGGAGATCTCCAGAATGTCCATTCCATCTGTCTCCTATTCAGTTTTCTATCTGTCCCTGCAGGCGTGGGCTTGAGACAGTCCCCCAGCCCTTGCTGCCCTTTACAGAAGGCAAGAAGGAAAGCCAACACATTAATCCTCCTGGAGCCAATGGTGCATCAATTCCTCCATAGAGGGACTGACTCTGAAATCCCAAATAACTACTTAGCATCTGAAAGGCTGCACTTCACCTCCTCCAAAGAGGCATTTGGCCCTGCCTGGCACTGATTTGGGCACAACTGCTCTTTTGTTGTTTGTCCCAAGAGTATTCTGTACCCTTTTTTCCAGAGGAGACCAGCTAGTTTTCTTTCAGGACAATTCCTGGGTTTGCTGTCACTCCACAAAGGAGAAGAGCCATAGGGACAGTGATTCCCTGCCCATCTGGGGGCAGAGCAAGAGACCCCAGGGCAGTGTGGTGGCCTCAAGGGACACTGTGAGTGGTCAGTGCCCTAAAGAAGAGCAGCCTGCAGAAAGAAGCTGTGCTAAGGAAGCATCTCAAACCAGGAGAGAAGGAAAAGAGAGGAAGAGAAATTATGAGAGCCACACAAACTCCATTTCACACAATTAAAGATTTATACAAGAAAGATTAATTATGTTCCCAAAAGCCTGCGCCATTCATGTTGGAGGACTTAGGATAAAATGTCTCATTAATAAGAGATAGCAGTAAAAAGGGGTTGGTCACCTTTCTCTTTGTTTTGGCTGACCTCAGAAGGGAGGATGGTGCTCTTTGGGGCTGCCTGCAATGCTTTGTGCCCATTCACCCTAAACCTTCACACCCGTCCCTGTCTCAGTGGCTGCTCACACTGTCACTCCTTCCCATCACAGAGCCCTCTCCACCCAGCAAAAACAGAAATTACCTCTCTCTGGACTCCTGACAGAGAGAGTGGCAGGTGTGCTGGGAAACAAGGAGTACTTAGGCTTGAGAAGAGCCCCCTCCAGTGCCTAAAGGGGCTCCAAGGGAGCTGACAGGGACTTTGGACAAGGGCATTGAGTCATGGGACAAAGAGGAATGGCTTCCCACTGCCTGAGCATGATTCAGATACTGGGAAGAAATTCCTCCCTGTGAGTGGGCAGGCCCTGGCACAGGGTGCCCAGAGAAGCTGTGGCTGCCCTGGATCCCTAGAAGTGTGCAAGGCCAGGTTAGCAGGGCCTTGGAGTACTCTGATCTAAGGTGTCCCTGCCCATGGCAATGGAACAAGGTGGGCTTTAAGGTCCCTTCCAACACAAACTATTCCAGGATTCCATGAAGAAAACAAATTAAATGCTGGCATGTGCCAGACCCATCAGCAGCGCTAGAAGTCACACCTTTCCACAAAATAACAAAGGAAGAGATTTGTTTATGCTGTTGCTGCACACCACAACCTGTTTGTCTCACTAAACACATGTACTTCAAAGCAAAACTAAGTTAATGAGACAAACCCTCCCCGAGCCCCTCTTGCCTCACACAGCCTCAGGCATGTCACAGCAGAAGGATGACTGGGAAGCCCCAGAAGACACTGCCCAGGTCAAGGGCCCTCCATTTGTACACTGCTAAAAGTGCAGCAAAGCCATTGTAGCAAAGCACTTTGTATTCCCTTGGCTTTTTTAAGATTCACCACCTCCCATGTGTTCGAGCAGCTGTGTGTTTCCCAGGGAGGAACGCTGCTAGAACTATTGATTTTTGGTAATGTGGCTGTACTTTCTGAGAGTAAACATGCTACAAGATTTAGAGGACAACCACAGACACTTTTTTCTGCTCTTGTTTCAGGCTGGCTTCTCACTGATGCTCCTTGTGCTCCCTGAGGCTTCCCATGACAGAAACCACCGGACTCCAGGCACAGAGATCACAGCACAGCTGAGACCTGCCCCAGGCAGTGAGGAGAGAGGCCCCTCAAACGTCATCCTCAACACCTCTGGAACACCAGGAATCCTCCAACACCTCTGAACACCAGGAACCCTCCAAGACCTCTGGAACACCAGGAAGTGGCTTCCCATCACAAAAGCATCCTGCACTCGGGTCCCTGGGGACTTGGGAAGAGATTGCAGAGAGCCAAGGCTCTGCTTTTGACTTTCACTTCTATTTATCTTGAGGAGAAGCCAAGCAGAGCCAAGAAAGATATTTATAACTCCCCCCTCTCCCCAGCCACCACGGAAACACTCTGGTTTTGGAGGAGCCCTGGAGCAGAGCTGATGAAATGCCTCCTGGGAAAGCATCTCAGCTTTTTCATTCTGCACCAGGGAAGGAGGTACCTGGAGGTTGTTGCCCTTCAGAAGCAACCACTGATAACTCCCTCTCCCATCCTTCCCTCTGGCTGCCAAGGGCCCACCTTTCCATGGAAAGGCTGCAGGGAGCACGAGGAGATGTGGATCAGGAGCAGCCAGGAGGGAGGCAGGGGAGGAGAAATGCAATCACCCGCAGAGCCGTGTCATTTGATTGGAGTGGGACGTGAGGCTCAGCAAAAGCACAGTAATTCTATAAATCCAAACATGCCAAAGGATTTATGTCCTCGATGCCCAAGGAATAAATAAGAGGATGGAGGCTGGGATTTTTTTTTAAAAGTATTATAAATGAGAATGAACCTGATGGAGGTAAAGGTCAGCTTACAGAATCAACACCACACATGCAGTGCAAGCTACTAACTCCCATCAAGGGAATAGCACTTAGAGGACTAAGTGTCCTCCATCTCCCTGCTGCCTTCCCAAATTGAATTAGAATGGAATAAGGAAAGAGCACTGTTAACTTTTAACCCCAGACCCGGCACCTCCAAGCTAGCTCCAGGGATGTGCCCTGCCTTTCAAGCCACAGCCAGAGGTGTGGGCAATGCTCAGACAGGATGCCTGCATCTCCCACGGGGACAGAGCAGGTGCCTGGAGGGTGGCAGCAGCAGCATCCCAGGATCTGTGGGGGATGGCACAGACTACAGCCACACTGCCCTCCCCAAAAGCCATGAGCTCCCAAGAGAAGGACAGAACTGGATGATGGATAACCCATATTTCACAGGTCAGCCTGCAAACTACTGTAGGTCCAAGTGCTCCTCTCTCTCCCTCTCCCCTCCTGGGGACTGGGTCCAAGGACACACCACTCAGGTCGTGATGAAGGCAGGCAGCCCTGTGGAAGCTCCCAGAAAGCAGGTTTTCCTCCACTTCTCCCCGCAAAGTCGTTTATCCTGAGCAAGGAAAAGCCAGCAGCACCACTGTCATTTCTGACACCACATTTTCTCCCTAAAGACAATTCCGTTCACATGCTGGAAACCCTTCTTCCTCTGAGGTCTGTTCCCCTCCATTACCCACAAATTACCCAGCAGACCTCCCTTGGGATGAGACAACCATTTTCTGAAGGAAGACAAGAGGCTGAAGACTTGTTTTGGGAGAGAGAGAGAATCACACATCAAACCGCTCTCTCCTTGCAAACCTGAGCCAAAACTGCTTGTACAAACTTCAACCCCTAAACCACAACAACTTCCTTATCAAAGGCAGAGCAACAGATCAAACCCACGATGCCTCTCTGCCACATTTTCTTCCCCTTTTCAAGCCTGTGAAGTAAGCTTTGCTGAGGCAAGGAGGAGGATGCCTCCTCAATGAAGAAGTTAAAACAGGCGCCTCAATGATGTCGCGTTCCCAAGTGCGGGTGTTTGTCAAGCTGTCCTCCTCGGGGGGCCACTTCCCACAGACATCCCTCCCTCCTGGAATGAGCCAGCACCTCTGTGCTCCAGCCTGCCAGCAACAGCAATAAATCACAGCCAATCCACAGCAGGACAGCAGCGATGTGTTTCGGCTCTGGTTATGAAGAGCGGAGGTGCCAACGCAAACTGGGGTTTTTAAATCACCTGTCACGGGCTCAACAAGCATGAGAAATGTGAATGGATCCGGCTGGAGGAGCACGGGGAGGTGGGAGGACAAAGCAAGTCCAGGGAGGGGAAGAGAAGGGAAGGGAGTCAGAGGTGTTTAAAACTTCCTTCACGTAATCTGTGGCTCACATTCACGCCGCCTTGGCCTGGAGTTTGCTACTACCATCAGGATTATTGATCAGTTTTTAAAGCCTTACGTCGTTTACAGTAGGCAGCCAAAAAAAGACCCACCCTGAATTAATGAAAAAGTCCAAGCAGCTCTGCTGAGAGCCTTGGAAATGCCGAGGGAGCAACAACTCACTGCGATGCCTGGCAATTAAAAATTCCCACTCACAAGCAGGGATACCTCGGGATAAAATGGATGTACACACACACACACACACACACACACACACACACACACATATCTCTCCCTGGACTGCAGGCAGTTCTGCTGTGAACTCCAGCCCAGGAAGCAGTGCCTGAGGGCTGGGCTATTACAGATCAACAGCACAAAACTGTCCCCGGTGACTCAGCACTGTAATGTCATTAGCCTGTGACAATCCACCTCACAAACCCCACTGCCCTGGCAGGGAGCTGAGGGAGGGTCCTGTTTTCCATGTCTGGAATGAATACAGAAATCAGCAGCTTCAGAGAGGCTGGGAGGAAGAGGTTCATAGCTCCAGGAGCTATGGATGTGGATGATCTCACCATCATTCCTGCTGCGTGATCCACGCTGAGGATGGGACACCAGCAATCCCTCCTCTGCTGTTTCTCCTGGGTGGAAGATGTTTATCCACCCCAGGATCCCACCCAGGAAGGGTGTGAACAGCCTGAGCACCACTGGGCTGTGCCTCCATGGTAGAGCACGTGCAGGAGGACCACGCTGACAGATAACCCAGTGCATGGACAGCCCCAACAAGAGATTAAAGGGAGGCTTTGGAGGAGCTGGAGCCTTTAGAGCTTCAGCTGCTCTGCACAGAGTGACAACAGCACAGCCCCAGTGTGTACCCATGGGCAGCAGTGGTAAATGAGGGCACAGGCTTGGAGAGCCAGGAGCTCTCTGTTGGAAATCAGCATGTTATGGTGCTGCTATCCCCTCTGGGGAAGGGGAGGAACAAACCAAATGCCAGGCACCCACTGACAAGCATGGAGAAAAATTAAACAGTGTTTCTGAAGAGGTGCCTCAACACAGAGCAACAAAACTTGTCTGTCTGCAGAATTTCTGCACTCTCCCCTGGAAGTCTTTCCACCTGCTAAGGGATGATATATTTGAATTGAAGTTTGTGCACGATGTCCACAGCTTGGGATGGAAAGCCCTGGAGAAGAGCAGAGAACAATCACCCTTCCAAATCATCTGGCCAAAGCACAAAGGCAGATCCCATGCCAGACACAGCAGGAAGGGGCTGACTCCACCAGGCAAAAAGCACTGATGGAGGAAATGGCAAAAACATGGAAAGATTAAAAATCTTAAAAAATTAAATCCTGAAATGTGAATGTAACACTCAGAAACACTGAGGGACTCTAAGAGAGTCCACTGAACTCCAGCAAGCTCTGTCCATCCGAGTTCCTCTGATTAACCTCCTGTGCTGCACAAAGCACAGCCTCCAATTTGCTTTTGGGATCTCACCTACTTGTTTAATGCACCTCAGTCCTGCAGCCTCCCACACAGGCCTGCCAGGACCTCTCCACAAGGCTGTTATCTGTTATCTCCACACCTGTCACAGCTCCCAGGCTGCAGTATGTGCTGGCAGAGCTCCTTCTTCCTCATCCCAAAAAATTCACCAAACCCCATCCCAGCTATGACCCAAACACCCCCAAACTATGACAGACAAACCCCAAACCAAAGCCCCTGGTGGTTCCCAGAAGATGAGACACAACCAGGCAAACTGTCAAAATCTGGGCAGTTTGTCGAATGAGTAGATTATTTTTCCTTCTGTTTTTGACTTTCAAAATTTTCTGCAACAATTTGGTGCCAAAAAAGGAAATACCTGATTCCTGTGTTATTCACCCTGGACAGCACTCCACCAATGATTATCTGTCAGAGGTTTAATTGTGCTTGGAAGCTTGCCAGCAATAATGCATGGGAAGCACAGGGAAAGCAGGCAGAGAGGCAGCTCTTCCCAGCATTCCCAACCTCCTCCCCAAATCAGCAACTGCTTCCCTTTCCATGGCTTTTTAAAGGAAGGCTGGCTGGCCATCCAACACTTCCCAAGGCTGTCCAGGTGTTACAGTCCTGGAGAATGTTGTGCAGAGTCACAAGGGTGGAAGAGGGGTGGGAAGAACAGAGAGGGCAGTTGTCACCTGGGCTGTCCCCAGCAGCACCAGCACAAGGCTGCAGATTGGTTTGTTCTGCAAGTGTGCAGCTGGCTCTGGAGTGTCTCTCCATCCCCAATATAGCATCCAGTGCATCCACAAGGAACAGCCCTTCCCCTCTCCTTTTCTTCCAGCCTCTGGCAAGATTTAAAAGGCAGCAGCAGAGACCTTTTCACCTCATCTCCCTCAGGAAGAATAAAGCAGGCAGACTTCAGGAGGGAGAAAATCTTGTGTCATAGGAGTCCCAGTGGCCTCTCTCTTGGGAGATACCCATCAGGGCTATCTCCTCTGTGACACAGGAAAATCCCTTACAATTACATCCTTGGTGAAGTCCCTTGGAAACAACATAACCATCTCTCTCTGGCAAAGTGCTGCCAACATAAAAAGCAGCAGCAAGTGCATGGAGAAAGATCCAAGGCACATGATGGGAGGTTTCTTTTTTGTATTTTTGTTTCCTGAGCCAAAGCAAATGCCACATAAACACCAAGAAGCTCTTGGTACGTTCCCAGATGCCATCTCATGGGTGCTCTGCACACATTCCATGGAGGAATCATGAAGGGACAAACTGAAGAAAGGACCAGTGAAGGTCATCAGCTCCACCATCCTCTCCTTCTCCAAGGCACGAGGAGCTCGGTGGTGGCAGATCCTGGATTGACACCTCTGCTCCCTCAAAACAATCAGGACCTCCTTTTCCCAGCTCCTCTAGAGCAGTGCTTCCTTATCCTCCCCTTTACAAAGACTTTCCTGATCCCTTGCTGCAGTTTAAGCCCATTATTTATCACTTTATCATCCATTACTGGCAAAAGCATTTCTAAGCTTCAAGACTTTTTCCTACATGCTGCTGTCCTTCCCTTTATTATCCTTGAAACAACTCTTTCAGCCCCAGCTTGCAGATATTTTCTACCCCTCCAAGGATCTTACTGTTGTCCCCTGGGCTCCTTGCACCCATCCATTGTACCCAAAACTGGACAAATCCTTCAGCTAAGCACAGTCAGAGGTTCACTTTAAGGACATTTGCCTTTTTTTTAATTTCCAAGGGCTGACTCAGTCTGGAGCAGCCCCCCATAAGCCAAACCCTGGCCTGTTGGGCTGGTATTGAGGAACTTCTCCATCCCACACCGGTGCCACAGCTCCCTCCTGGACCTGTCCTTGTTTGCAGCTGCCTGTTTGTTTCTGCCTGATTTCCCAACATTGTTTGGAGCTCTGCTCCCTCCTGCTCACGTGTGCAACTTCCCTGCCTCTCCCCAGCTGGGTTTCACCTGCAGAGCTCAGAGTGCATTTCATGCTGCCCTCAACACCCTCCTGACCTCCACGGGTGGGATGAGCGTGAGGTTTCCATTCTGTGAATATGGAAGCAGCTGATCCTTCTGTGACTGCTGCCATGTGAAACCTCAGCTCAGCTCTTGATAAAACTGGAGCAAAGCCACCCCAGCTGCCAGAGGGTGATGCAGCAGTGGGGAGGGTGACATTCAGCAATAGTCTAAATTAATGTGTCAGGCTGGATTTCTTTCAAACAGAACTGTTCAGGGCTGGGTGCAGGCCTTTGTTCAGCTGAGATCCCCTCCCTCCAGGATCCCCCCCTCCCCACAAGCCAAACCTAGTGGTGCTCCTGCCACTTCCACGCTGCAAAACCTTTGCTTTAGCTCACAGTTTTGGGTCTGTTCCCCCCATCACAAATCCATGAAAATTCATGTGCTTCAGGAAATCAAACCCCAGTTGCTATGGTGAAAGGCATTCTGCAAACTAAGAAACAAATACAAGTGGGACATTTGGAGGTTACCAGATTTTTGCACGTCTTTCAGACAAGAATAAAAACCCTTTCAGCAAATTAAAGGCTCTGATAAGATCCCAGACCAACACCTCCAACGTGAAGGATTTGCAGTACAACTTAAGGAAATTAATAATCAAACAGTGCATTTCTCCACAGGAGCCTCATCCCCATGGCTCCTATTACAGCAAATGCAGCAACAGTGTCTGAGAGCTGGGCTCTGCCTTTGCTGCAGGGATGGCAGAAGGCCGGGGAGGGACACGGACCTGCCGTCACTGTGACCTCTCACTACGCCCACCGAGCACCAGAGGAGGAGCTAGCTACAGAGCCAGGAAATTAATTCAGACAGACACAGAAAATTATCCAGCAGAAGGGTCATGGCACCTTAGGGATGAACTGTCTACTTTTGCTAATCAGTGGGTTGGGGTTTTTTGCATTTAATGTGCTGGGTCCTTGCCTTCTATTAAGGCACTGCTGTAATTCAACCCCTGCCAGCTCCACAGAGAAAAATTGTCCTCTTAAGATCAAAGAGGTGACACTGCCCTGGCTGGCTGGTGGCACAGCAGGGAGCTCAGGGGAGTGAGGAGGGGGATGCTCACTGGGTGGGAGGCAGTGGAGAACCTCCAAAGGGCTCAGCTGCTGGCCTGGGTGAGAGCGCAGAGGTGCAGGGGAAAGAGCATTCAGAGCTCTTTTCTCCCCAAACCATCCTCCAGTTCTCACAGATCCTGCTAAAATTAGTCAGAGGGGTGTAGAGCACCTCTGAGAGGAAAAAAAAAGGCTTTTCCTTTTCTTGGTAAGGTCACCAAAGAGATCTCTGTCATGCAAAGGCAGCACAAACCTTCTGCACTGCGCTCTCCTCAGCGCTGCGGCTCAGCCTTCCCCCAGAACCTCCAACACTGCCTCCAAGGCCTGAACACTCCAACAAAGATATCTTCCCTCCTTTGTCTGCTCTGATTTTTCAAATGCCACTTCAGATTCCTGTTTCATCAAATGCAAATAACATGAATATGGCTTTTTCTCCCCCTGAAGAATATAATTCACAGGAAAGCATTTTCACAGCGACCCCAATTTAATCTCCTTCTTTTTTCCCTGTGATTATACAAACTGATCTCCAGTCTCATCTGCTCAACTGTCACATCCTCCCAGCCCACTGTTGCTCTAATTGCACACTGCTGAGCCCCCTCAATTGTTCCAGTACCTCTGGGTAATGGCAGGAATTCTCCCCTCTGCAAAGTGCCAGCACAGCCTTTCATTTCTGCTTTTGATTCTTCTCTAAAAACGAGGTGAGGAAAGCACTGCCTTATTTCTGAGATCCTGATGTTGCACCACAATCTCTTACTCAGTCTCCCCTCACCTCAGTGGATTCTTTGTTTGGTATTTTTAACTCTAAACTTTCCAAGCAGCCACCTCCTGTTAGGTATTTGTTCCAGCTGTCAGTCCTACTTTGGATCTACATCTTTACCACCTTGCTGAGGATAACAAGATGTTCTTACCCTTTCTGAACACCAGGCAGTCTTGTCCCCACCTAATGCCAGTTCTTTGGCTCTTTGATTCACCTCAGCTTAGAAATAGATCAGGAAAAGACTCAGCCTCCTTAAATCCACAAACAAAATTTACACAAAAGGCCTGGGTTCCAACTGTTGCAGAACACAAGACACACTCCTCATCTGCAAGTGCAGCTGGCTCTGCACACGTTCATTTGTTTAGAGCTTGGTGGGCTTGGGGTATTTTGAGGGGTCAGGGGTTTATTCAGGCCAAGGTTTTTCTTTTCCATTGCACCTCTCTCTGTGGCATTGCATCAATGTTTTAAACTGAACTGCTGCATGCCCCAGCCACCACACTGCTCTTACCCAGCAGGACAGACAGGCTGGCAGGGAACACCACTGGCTCTCCAGAGTATCAGACAGTAAATGCACTTTCCCCTGCTCCCAGTGGAAGCAGGTACAGTGCCAGAACTCAATACACTGATGCAGGCCTCAAAAGAGAAGGAGCCTCATCAAATGATGCCTTATCTGACCTAGAAGCCCTCCCTGGGCACTCTTGCAGCCCTGCTGCTGGACTAGGGCACAGCAGCATGTGTCACCACCTTGGCTGATCCCATTCCCAGTCTTCCATCCCAGCTTAAAGTCTCCCCTAATGCCCTAAAGACATAAGATGTGCAGCTTTCTGCTGCTGTACCTCAGTAGCTGTTCCCTCAATATTTAATCTTGTAAGCTGTTAATGCACGGATCTGTGCTAAGCAGCAGAGTTCAGCTTTTTCTGCACTCAGAATTTGCTTCCTTCTTGTCCGAGCATGGCAAAGGCCATTCATTTCCTTCTCAGACCTCAACTCAAGCCAAAATTCATTCCATTTTGACCCAGTGAGAGTCCAGGTGGTTTTCTTCCTTTCCCTTAAACGTGCCACAGAAATTTTTGGCCAGCCGGCCTTTCTGCGTTTCTTTTCCTTTTCATTTATTCACTGCAGCCTTAGTTGGATTTTTTCCCCCCTAAACAAAAACAAATAAAAGCCCGGAGGCAGCGCAGCCTCGTCTCTCCGGAGATGCCAGCAGCTGCCCTGGGTGCCTTGGTGCCAGCTGCAGCACAGGGACATGGCAGGGCTCTGCCAACCCAGCATCTCCCCCAGGCCTGAGCTGCTGGGGCCTTCCAGCAGGAATTGCTGCCTCCTCCCTCTGCTCTCCTGACTCTTTCCTGCCTCCTCCCTCCGCTCTCCTGACCAGAGAACGCTTTCAGTGCACGGCTGGGATGTTCAAAGCCAGCCTAGAGGGAATACGTATAGCTCCATGTCCATGAAGCATCTCCAGCTTTATGGCATGCCCCAAGCTCTGTTGGACACAAATCTCACACAGCCCCTTGGGCTCTCAGCCCCACCTATGCCAGGAAACCTTTTTCAGGGATATTCTTCAAGACAGAAGTAATTTAAACTCCCAAACGCAAGTCATCCTACAGGATCTATTTTCTGAGCAGTGTGGGAAGGTACCGGCCTGCACAGCCATTTATTAGCACAAATAGGAGTGTATGTTTAACTCCGTGGAATGGGTAGAACAAAGGATTATTAAATAAAATTCTGATTAGTTCAGCTGAAAGCAAAATACCAGCTGGAGCCTGGTGTAGCATAGGCATGTTATCAGCAAACATGCGCTGCCAGCGCATCTGCACACACACACAGACACAGACACACAGACACACAGCCCAGCTCTGACCATGGAACAGCAGAGCCACAGCACTCCCATCCTGCTCTGTGCCCGACAGCTCCAGCCCTGCCCTGAGCCTTTGGCCCTACAGGGCTGCACAATGGCACTGAGAGTGATGAAACCTGAGTTTTCCCACTTCCCCTCCTACCAGCAGCCATGCTTTGTTAGCGTTCCAAGTGGGAACACAGCCACTCAGCAGAGCTACCACAGAGTCCTACTGCCTGGAATCACATGCAGGGCACATGGCCCTCCCTCCCACCAGCCTGCCTAAGTGCAGCCATATTCATTAACAGCTCTTCTTTAGATCCTGGTGCAAAAGTTAATGAAGCCACTTTGTGAGAGGGCAGCCTCCCCAGCAGAAGATAAATAATGGATATAAAAGCAGGCTGGGAGGGAGCTGGCACATCCCTGCAAGGTCATGCTGGAATGCATCAGTGCCTCACCGAGGCTGGGCTGCTCCGGTAAGGAGCCTGCAGCTATTTATGACTCATGTAATTAATTAATGCCAACGGGCCTTCTGCTGCAGGCACGTGGGAGACCAAAGGGAAATACGAAGCGGGCAGGTTAGGAAATGTAGTGGAGGTGGGAGAGAAGGATGACATTTCTTGTGGCAAGACATGCTTTGAAGTAATTACCAGCAGTCCAAACAGCCAGCAGCTCTTTTGGCTACGTCAGAACAAAATCAATTAGGAGCTTTAAAAATGCATCGGGCTCTTATTCCCTAGAGCATCAAGAATAAGAAGTAGCCTCGGAAGGAGAGCGGCAGCATTTCCAAGCACCGTGCACCCTATGACCCTTCCCCAGATCCTCAGACCCCACAAACGGTGTGACCAGCAGAGGGAGCATCGTTAATACCGTCCCAGTCACACACGCTTTGGGATGAGAGCACGGAGGAAGACCCACAGTTTGATTTCATGTGTCTCTAAAGCCTGAGGACAAGTTCAACAGAAGCAGGAGAAAGGAGTGAAGGTGAATGTGGAAAAAGGGGAGTCCTGCAGGCACTCAGGGCTCCTGACACAAATCTCCCCCTTCCAGAGCTGCCTCTCCCAACACTCGGAGCTATCCAAAACTGCAAGTCACATCAAGAAAGGGACCAGGGCTGTGGCTTCCCTGCTCCAGCTTGCAATACTGCAGTCTCACACTGCACACTCAACACGTGGTGACGCTGAGTCATGACACCACGCTTGCACAGACCGTTTGAGGACAATGAGAGCTTAACCTAATTTTGTCCCTTTGTTTGTCCTCTGCACACAGATCAATCAGTTCCACTCCCTGCCTTCACATCCCCCTGCATCCAGTGCCTGATACATTATTAACACTGTAAATACAAATAAAGCTCACTCTTCCCCTCCTCTGGGAGGGCTCTAAAGTCCTTCTGGGTTGTCCAGCTCCCACCCAGCCTGCATCCTCTCTCAAGTATCTTCATTGCCAGAATACGTTCTTACCCTTCCCAAATGTACCCATGCATTGTCCTCGCTCCCTCTTATCAGAGCTGCCTGCAACAAATCCTCTCACACAATGAGGATTGCAGATTTGCTTACAAGCTGGTGCTGTTTTCCATTTCTGCTCCTCTGTGCATCTCTTTTCTCTCTGGACACTTGCAGGGGTCAAGCAGTACAGCACCAGTCTGCCACAGCCATCTGGATGAGCCGCAGAGGCTGCCTGCAGCCCCAACCCTGGCTGGCAAAGCCTGGGAGTCTGCAGTGTGCTCCCCTTTGAGCCTTTCCCAACCTCTACAGTCTGGGGGATTGTGTTTTCTAACCTCTGATCACTGCCAAAGCCCTCAGATCCTGGTGGGACTCCCTACCACTACCCAGTATCTTTCTGGAGCAAATCAATAGCAGAGATTAAAACCCAAAAAGGAAAGAGTAAGTGAAATGAGAGTGGGGTTTAGTTTCATAAATATATATGAGTAGAACAAGAGCAACGAAGTGCTTCTTTCTGGTGGGCTGAGAATCAACTCGAGCCTGAGTCTCCAGGGTAAAACAGGAGCGAAGTAAATGACAACACGAACACCCACTTAGCATTCGTGCTTCATATCCCTGCTCTGAGCCTCAGCAGCTCCAGGAATGCTCCTGTTAAACACTCTAATGCTCCCAGTCACCAGTGATCTGGACTGGTTATTTTCTAAACAGATTCCCCCCTTCCCCTCCACCCCTCCCAAGCCCCAGGAGATCCCATAAGCCCAAGACAAAAGCAGTTTAGAAGAGGTGTTTCGACCTCTTCTGGCTATACAATATCCATGGCTGGCTCCATTTCCCTAATTGTTTCATACTGACCTTGAGGATATTCTGGCCATTAAATGACTCCCGCTCCTTGAAAGATGATTTACCAGGCATTGTGTTGTTTCGTTCTTCAGCTGTAGAGAGAAAAGCCACCAGCAGAATGAGCTTCAGATGGGAGAACTCTGTGTGCTGTACTTCACCCCCCACTCTGTCCCTCCCCAAAGTCAGCTGCCAGCTAATAAACCATCTTTGCCCAGTTCTCAGTGCAAATAAAAACCATTTCCACTTGGATTTTAGGAGGAAAAGGGCTGGAGCTGGTGCCCCTATGGGGATCACCTCTGTTATTACCTGGAGGAAAGGCCCCAAATCACAGCTCCTGCCAGGGTGACTCTGTAGGGCTGACTGCTCAGTGTAACACACCTGCTTCTCCCTGGCTTGTTTTCATCCCTCATCCTGCCATGGCAGGGTGTGAGACAGCACTTGCATGGCCTGGAACAGCCCCAGATCCCAGGCTGAGGCGCCAGCACAGCGCCAGGCAGGATGGGGACAGCCCTGACACAAACCTGTGCTGCCTGCACCCTGTGTGTGCTGTGGATGCTTCTGTGGGGTGGGCACACAGCCACACACACAGAGAGACATTCAGAACACCAACCCAGGCCTACAGCAGCTGCCAAAAGCCTACATGTGAGATCCATTTCCCCAGAGCACAGCTGGGTTTTTATATAATCCCCAAGTACATGATCTGTGCCTTCCACAGCACCTCTGCCTCCCTCAGTGAATATATTCAGTATTTCTTTTTCATCTCCATCATTAACTGTGAAGTCCCCCTCACATCCAGCTTGCTGTTCAGATCCTGTATGGAATACAAAGAGACTCCTATGGCTGCCTGAGGAATGCGTTCTCCCCATTGTGTCTGAATGCCTCTCGTGCCTCATGGGGCTGTGCAGAACACAGCCTGAGGATGCCAGACCAGCTGCCCATGTGCAGGGCCACAGCAGCACTCTGGGGTCACATTTCCAGGGCTCTCAAACTGAGCCCTATCTTTACAGGGTTTCTACACCCTGGGTGTGCTTGTTTGAGTTCAGCAGCAGTCAGAGCCAAAACCTGCCCAGAAGACAATGGCACAAATCACCTGCTGTTATCACTGTCCCTGCAGAGATTCAGAGAGGCAACAACTAAAGAATTCCTGACACAACCTATCGCAGTGCACAGGGGCCAGAGCACACATGTTTGCACATGGAGAACCAGGCTGTAACACATTGCCCCTCCCCAAGGATGATGCTTTTAGGGCTGCTTTGCAAAGTAATGTGATCAGAGTGATGCTAGAGACAGCTCAGAGCAGACAATCTTTTGGCAGAGACAGTAGACGCCATACACTCAAGAATAGCTCACATTCAGCTTCGCATCACATTCATCTGTCTGCATCTGATTTAAGGAGAAAGACAATGGTATCATTTTCCTAAAGAAATGGGCAGTCTCTAAGTTAACCAAAGAGGATTATGTTTTCATCTTGTTTGAAGGTCAGCACAACACATGGAGATGTTACCCAGTTTCAATTTAACACTGGGACACAGAGTGCCCAAGATCTCACCTCCATGAGGAGTGGCTCAGGTCACCTGCTCTGTTCAGCCTGAAGGAGACTGAGAGGACACCTCATCAGGATCTGCAGCTTCCTCACAAAGGGCAGTGCAGGAGCAGCTCTGATCTCTGTGACCAGGGACAGGACCCAGGGGCACTGCTGGAGCTGTGCCAGGGGAGGTTGGATATTGGGAAAAGGTTCCTTGCCCAGAGGGAACACTGACCAGGCTCCCCAGAAAATGGTCAGAGCTCCAGGAGTGTTTGGACAATGCTCTCAGGCACAGGGTGGGATTGTTGGGGTGTCCTGGGCAGGGTCAGGAGCTGGGCTGGATGATCCTTGTGGGTCCCTTCCCACTCAGGACATTCTATGATTCTACTTGAACATATTTTTCCCTAGCAGTGCTACAGGGTGCCAAGGTTTTGAATCTATGACTTTTGTTCATTGCTTTATTTTCTTCTGGGTTTTATCTGCAGACATCTCCCCCCCAGCCCTGTAAGTAAGAAAACCACACTGAAAAAGCAAAAAAAAGCATCTGCTGAGCAAAAGGACTACTTTAAATGCATTGAGCAGCAAGGATGAAGGCTCTGTACGTACTTGGATCTTTCCTGAAGAGAGTGTTCATGACTGTGGCATGCAGCTTCACCCTGTCCCACTCTTTAAGCATCAGGCCAGAGGCCACAAAGCGCTCCACCAGCTGATCAGCCAGCACCTGCAACCTGGGAAGCAAAGGGAAAGAACAGGGCCACATGAAACAAGGAGCCTCTGCAGCACCAGCTCTGGGCATTCCAGCCAGAAGGGCAGCAAGTGTGAAATGAAGTCTCTGCCTGCACACAGGAAAGGGAGCCAGTCCCTGTTGGAAAGCGAGCAGAGGCATCAGCATTCAGCTCTAATGCAAAAAGTTCTGAGTGTTGCACAAAGCTTCCTCTGTGATCGCTTCTGCTGCAAATATTCCAGGAGGAAGGGCAGATTTAGCACAGCACAGAGCTCACTCACAGTGACAGATGTTACTGGGAGCTGAAGGATGCATCTTCCTACTGCCAGGAAACACAATGTGACTCTCCTTGCAAATGCTAAAATCTGCACACCCGCAGGGGCCTGGGCACCTTGGCTCCCAGGATGTGCTCAGGGATTGCTGCAGCCTGGCTCCTCTCTGCCCCAAATAACCAACCCAGCCCTGGGCTTGTCTGGGAACGTGGTGACAGGGCCACAAACCCTGCCAGCACATCCTGGTGAGCACTCCAGCTTTGGAGCTACTGAGCAAGCAAAATCCAAGGACTCATTCCCACCTTTGTGTCTGGCCCTGACTCTCAGGATCTGAGGGCAGACCCAGCCTAGGACAGGGATCAGAGCACTGTGCTCATGTCTAAGGAGCTGAAGGAGCTTCCAGGCTGCTGCTGTGCCAAAAAATCTCTGCAGTGCCTGATTCTTACCAAAGGTGGAGAGGATATGACACAATGAGAGCTTCCCGTCTCTGAAAACAAGGCCAGAGGGTACTCAGCCTGTGCAGAAGAATCTGAGCTTCCCCCAGCACGTCCCAGGGATCAGAAGCTTTCTGCTCTGAGGTCCCACCATGGTGTCTGAGCTGTGGCAGAGCATGGCCTGTCCCCAGAGCCTGGGGCTGCCAGCTCTGACCCCACTGCTGCCTCTGGGCTGCCCCTCACGGGCTGCCAGCCCCCATGTGACCATTCCAAGACTCTCAAACTACCAATTGTCATGGCTTTTTACTATTTTCTGGCTTTACTTCAGTGATTTTTAAAATTAAGCAATGACAAAGATTAAATGAATATCATTACAGACAATACTAAAACAAATTAACAGAGAATAGCTCAAGTGAAAATGGTGCTTTATTACGTTATAAAGTTAATCAAGGAAATAAAACAAATTAGAATGAATTATAATGGAAATTATTTGCCATGTGGGAGGCATCAGAGCATGATCCCTCTTTCAGTCTGAGCCATTATATGTGCAGAAGGGCTTGCCAACCCCTAATTCTGTCTGCAGTTATGCAAGCTAAGTCAGGATAAATCAAATCTCCTGCTTTACAGCTTAAGCTGATCAAGATCATCCAAAGATCAGGAAGGAACTCCACCCCTCAGCCATGCCAGGGACTCCACAGAGCTAACAGGACATCTTGCATGAGACAGGAAGGCACACACCTCTCTCAGCACAGGCTGCAGCACTCTGATCCTGCACAGGAAGCCACGTGGCTGCTGCTCTCCTCTGGCATTGGCCTTGCAGCTCAGAAGCTGCTTCCCCACTTCCCTCAGCAAGGCACAGCAGCTTCAGGGAGCTGCTCAGCAATGACCTGTGTCACAGGCCAGAAAACAAAGCAGGGCTTTCTGGAGGCATCACCATTTGTCCTCTCTTTATAATCACTGCTGGTCTAACACAGTGTCTGCTGGAATCTCAAAGGAAGGAAAAGCTGCTCTCCATCAATACAAAAAATCCTTTTTTTCCCCTCTGCAAAGCTAAATGTTTTTCTGGATGCTTGCTAATAGCTAAGGAACTATATAAGGGGAGAAGTGCCAGGTAAATGATATCAGGAGAAGGTGCTTCACCCAGATAGTCATGGGGCACTGAACAGGGAATTGGCACTGGCCCCAGGGCTGCCAGAGCTCCAGGAGCACTTGGACACCACTCTCAGGGACAGAGTGGTGGTGTTGGGGTGTCCTGGCCAGAGCAAGGAGCTGGACTCAATGACCCTGACTGCTCCCTTCCAACTCAGCCTGTTCTGTGATTCTGGGAATTAATCTGCAGGTGAGGGCAGCACCAGCCTGGGCCAAGGATTAGAACTTCAAATTGCTTGGCCCTCTCTGAGCCTGCTGCTATGCAGAAAAGCAAATCAGGTGCTGTGGAAGAGAAGCCTGGCAGTTTGCAGTTTCCAGGTGCCATGCAAAGCACAAGGTCTGGTTTTGGTCAAAACCTCAGGTAACAGATCTCTGTGAAGGACAGTGGAGGCATCAGTCTCTTCTTGGGGGGTGCGAGTGCTGTTTTCAGTTTCAAGGCCAGGTGGTTTTGAAGACCTCACTTCCCTCCCCTGCCCAAAGCAGCTCTGCCAGCCCTGATGCACATCAGCACCTTCTCCAGCATTCTGCCCAAGTGTGTTCTCATCACACAGGGCACAGCTGGCATCTGAAACAGAGCAGGGTGCAAGTGCCAACAATTCCAGCTGTCCCCAGAGGCAGGCAGGCATCACTGTCAATTCAGGCCCTGCTTTATGCTCTGCAGGATTCCTCTCCCAGCTCCTGAGGCCGCAGATTTATTTTCAGATGTAACCAGACTGGCAAACATTGCACCTCAGAGAGAGCCAGAGCTTGGTGACTCAGGAGGAGAGGCCCAGAGCTGGTATTTTAGATGCTCTCTACAGCAAACCCACCAAAGGACATTTGGGTCATGCAGTGTCTGTCTCCATCTCATCTTTCCAAGTGCTCCTGCTCTTTCTCCCTGTGCTCTGGCCCTGGCTGATCTCTGCCTTGCCCTGCTTCCCCACCTGCCCCATTTGTTTTTATCTCACCTCTTCCAGGGTAGGACAGACTTCAAAGTGGAAGAGCCAAGAAAAGACTTCAATTCCTACTGCCTCTCAGCATTTTTCATTTTCCCCCTCATTTCCTTATCCCACTTCTGATCTCTGACTCCAACACAGCCTCCAAAGGGCCCCCCCTCAGCATCTCCTCAGCCCTGAGGGAAAGGATGTGCCAGCACACATCCCTTCCTCCCTGAGCCAGTCCCTGCTCACAGCCTCCCTCCTCCATGCTCCTCTGCTAGCTCCTGCTGTCCTCTGGCAATGGGAACACACAACAAAGGGCAGTGCTGGCAGGCAGAGAGGGCTGAGGCTCAGAGACAGCAGGTAAAGCTCTTTTGGCTACTCCTCTTCCCTGTTTCTGGCACCCAGCAGCACTGAGCACAACAGCTCTTGTGTTAATCACACAATCTACAGTGGTTTGGTTGGAAGAGGTGTTAAAGATCAGCTGCTTCCAAACCCTGCCATGGGCAGAGGCACCTTCCACCAGACCAGGGTGCTCCAAGCCCCACTTGTGCTTCCTCAGTCTGCCAGAAAGCACCAAGAGAAAAGCTGGTGCTGCTACTGGTTGCACAGTCCTTGTCAAAAACAAGATGAAGGAAAGTTGTCCAGACACTGGCACATCCTGGGCAGGGCTGTTTGCAGAGCTGAAGCCATCAGCCACAGTGGGGAACAGCACAAACACTGGAGCTGACACCAACCAGGCTTCAGGATCCTGCAGCAGCACCTCCAAAAGTCATTTCCCACCCAGCACCCATTCCAGGCTGCTGCAGACACACACACCAGCTCTGCAATCAGGTCATGCTCTTCTAAGGACCTTCTGGGCTAACTGGGTTTAAAGAATAATTAAGTGCTGCAGAATGGAACACACCAGGCTGTCCAGGTTAATCTGGACTGCAGGTTGGGAACCAGACAGCAGAGGCCAAATCCTCCTGCCTTCTAAGTCTTCTCAGGAGCATCTCCTTGGCCATCTGATCCCTGTGTGAGCTGTGACTCCATCACTCACCCTGACAGACTGCTGCAGAAACAAATAACATCCTTCAGCTGCAGTGAGTGAGTTAAAGAGCAAACACATCACTGCTTGACTGCTTCAGGAAGCAAGGATGACTTCATCTTGGTGACTGCTGGCCTGAGGACTGCCAGAACACCCACCAGCTCCAGAGGGCTTCCCTGGCACTCTGGGGAGGAAGGGAACACAGGAGCAGGGGGAACTCACCTGTCTGAGCCATCCTTCATGTGGACTTTGGCATAAAGGACATCTGTCATGGCAGGGTCATCGTTCATGTACTCCACTCCTGCTACCTCCACTGTCAGGGGCTGGCCTCCAGTAATTTGGCTAAAATTCAAGAAATCCCTGATGTTAAAAAGCAAAACATCACACCAGCTCTTGAAATGTAACACATAGTGCTCCTCGTGCACATACCAAATATTTGGGCTTACTAGGAGAATGAGATTAGATATTCCTTTTGCCACAGTGGGACCTAAATGTTATACAGAGCCTATGGGGCAGTGAACTCCACCCAGGAGTTCTTCTCTGTCCCCTATTTTTCAGCTTGTTAGCACTGCAAAAACCCAAACTCAAAAAGTCTCCCTAATTCCTAAAACTCAAAAGCCTATGGCTGCTGTTGCCTTGTCACCCTGAGTGGTAAAAGAATTTGAGCTCATACATTTGGTGTTTCAGACACACATTAAATCAACTTGTCAGTGTTCACAGTCCAGGCCAACATGGAGATCTCCCTCCACATGTCAGAAAACCCAGCAGAAGGAAATGGTCCAAGTTCTCATTCCAGAGAGGCTCCTGCCCCCCTGTGAAAAGAGCAACCATAAAGTCTCTGATTTTTGCTGGGAAAGGCACTTGATACAGAACACAGCTCTGAGTGCACCATCCAGCCAGGAAACAGAGCTGGTTTGAAATCAGCTCCAGCTCTTCATGCAGGATATAATATGCACTCCCACACCTGCAAACACCCTGCAGAGTGTACCTGCTTCCCAGCACTCTGCCTCCTTGCCTTTCCCAGCACAGCATCCTGGGGAGGCTGGTGCCACAGCCAGTGCTCCCTGTGAGTAAGTGAAGCCTTGTTTAACACCCAGGGCTCGTGCAAAGAACAGGGGGTGTCTGGGCAGGCAGATGTAACTAACACAAGGTAACAAGGTGAGTGTGACTTTGCTCTGACCTTGCTCACTCCTGTTCAGCTTTTGAGGTGCTCAGCAAAGATTCCCAAGTGAAATAAGCAGTGTGTTTTCCCTTCCCAGTACAGTTACTGGGAGGGAAACAGCACAAATGTACTATTATGGACACCAAACTAACAGCACTAAAGGTCAATATTCCAAAAAGGGTCAAAAAGGTCACAGCTACCTTCAGAGGGCACTGGTTGCACTTTAGAAAAGGAAATGAAAGCTAATGAAGGTTTATGTAGGTGGAAGGGAGCCTAATTAATTTTCCAAGTATATTTACTTGGGTGTGGAAGGGGAAATAAACTAAAGGTTACCTTCAAGTGTTGATTCCCCCTTCACTAAAGGAAACAGGGAGCAATGATTTTCTCGGCATCAGTTCAATCCACTTATGTGGAAGCTGGCACTTTCCAAATATTGCATTTAGAGCCTCCCCCTGGAAACACACTTGCATTTCTGTTCAACAGCTGAACTGAAGCCATCCTTTTAAAGGCAGAGGTATGAATTCTGGCCATGCATTAATTCCCACAGATATTAGCTGGCACAGCGTGGCCAATTCTTCATGCACCGAGGCAGCAAATGAATGAACGCGAAGGATCCGTGCTCTGTGTGCAAAGGCTTTGCAGAAATAAATAAATAAATAAACCACCCCCTCAGGCCATCTCCAATTACTAAGCTGACCAGAGATAAGCTAATTAAGGTGTCACTGGAGCACACTTGCAGCCAAAGCCCCAACATCTGCAGCTGGGTGTTAAGAGGCAGCGAGGCAGCCGCGCTCCCAGAGCAGCGCGGGCGCTTTCAGGCTGATCACCCACAGGGCTCCTGGTGGCTCCCCCCGCCCAGGAATGTGTGTCAAGGACACCTCAGCATCTGCTCTGAGGCAGGAGGGGAGTGCCAGAGCCAGAGCCCACTGCAGGCAGCGTGCAAAGGTAAGGGAGCCCAGCCCTCCCTCTGCTGCAGGCAGGAGACAGCAGCAAAAACCGTTCAGGCACAAAGAATGGGGATGCATGTGAGGAGGAGAAGGGAGCAGAGCAGGTTTTCAGGGAATGCTGAGGGTCTGAGCTGAGCTACAGATGCTGTAAGGCTCTCTGTGGCTGCTCAGTGATTTCTACTGCCCCATTTGAAACATTTCTAAATGTTTCAAAACATTTCTAAATTTTTCTCAATTTGTAGAGTTGGGAGAACACTACTGAGCTGCTCTTCTCTTCACTGTTCCTCATCAAGACAGAGTGCTGCTTTCCCCACTCTCCAGGCCTTGGTGATGACATCCCTCTACCACCACTTACTCCACAAAGTCCTCTTTGCACTGCTGCAGGAGGTCACAGGCTCTCTGGATCTCTTGTTCATTCAGGAGCACCAGCGTCCCGATAGTCAGGTGGAGCTTTGCAGGGTTCTGGAACAGGCTGCTGCTGACCCCGTGATCCTACAAATCAATCCATCACACAGAGGTGTCTTACCTCATCCACACACACCCTGCTCCACCACAGGGATAAACACCACAGAAAGCAGGTACCAAGTCACTGGCATCAATCCCTTTATCTCTGGTTGGGTTGGTAATGACTCAAAGTTGAAAACACCCCAGGCTTTGTGAGGAAGCAATCTCAGCCTGGCAGATGAGCTGCAGTCCCACCACAGAGTTTCCCTGCTCTTCCATCAGAGCTGCTCAACAGCAGCCTGAAGATCAGGACAGCAGGCTGTAACTTGGTACCCAAGACCTGCAACACTCACTTGTATGGGGTTTTTGGGAGGAGACTTCCACAGGTGTCGACACAGCATCTGCTACCAGCAATGAACTCAACACAAGCCAGCTCAGATTTAAAACTTCAATCCATTTCTTGTGCAATAAAACTGAGACCAGCTGTAGTGACAAGCTCTAAATGGTCTCTAAATCCTGTCTAAACACAGGTTACACCTCACAACAGAAGCACAGCTAATACCAGCTCTGATAATTATACTTTTCTGCTTCTCATACACCCTATAGTTTGCTGAGGTGAATTAAGTTTAAATTCCCTTTATAAGAAGAGCTGTGTGTTGTTGCTGGGGAGGAACTGCTCCCAGGTGGAGCAGCAGTTACATCCAGCTTTAAGAAACTTGCAATTCTGTTCTAGGATACTTATAAAAATACCTCAAGGATGGTTAACACACCCATATTAAAACAATTATTTCCACTTAGTGGCCACTTCCCATCAGCGCATTAAATAACCTCCAATTTTAACTCCAGAAGAAGCCAACCTGCCAGGCCATGGAAGCCTTTCTGCATCTGAAAAGAGTGCACCAGCTGAGAACAATAGCTTTCAAGTTTCTACTGTGCTCCAGAGTTTGAAATAAAACCTTTCAGACGTTTAAATGCTGCAGTATCTCAGCCTGTCAAGAGTTTCATGCCCCACATCTCGCTCAGCATTTTTCATGCCTAATGATCACATGCAGACCCTTCTCTACAACACAGCTTTTGGGCTGGATTAGGGACAAGGCAGGCTGCAAAAGAGAGGCCAGGAGCTTGCTCCAGCAGCCACAGCCTGGCAAACACCAGGGATGGCCCCATCTCATTTCTTCCTGCCTTCCCCTCCCTGCAGTAAAAGCTTTGTGGCTTCTTTAATTCATGCTGCTGTTCACATGCATGACAGGACATGATTCCTCTCTGTCAGCCTTTTTTCTCCTGTGATATCTGCAGTCAGAATATTTGGCCCTTCACAAAAAAACAGCTTGGGTAACAGAACCTGGGAGAAGGTTTGATTTAACCTTGCCACTGATAACCAGCCAAGGTCACAGAGTGCACAGATGAGGTACAGCAACACAGCCCTTTGCAGCTCAAAAAGCCAAAGCCTGCCCTCATTTTCTGCCCCAGCACAATTTGTGCTGTAAACATGACCCTGCCTCAAAAGCAGCATTTTCCCCTGAGGTTTTCAACACCTGAGTGTGGGCTGAGCTGACAAAGGATGGCACGTCACCTCCACGAGCCACACTGCTGCTGCTGGGGAGCTCAGCAGGGAAGGGCAGTGCACAGTGAGCAGGCCCAGACCTAGATAATCCTCCTGCTTTACTCCCTAGTATCTCAGGCAGCTCCTCAAAACCCTGCTTGCACTCCCTACTCTTTCACAGGCCAGCAGATCCCACTTCTCCCACACATAAAATAGATGCTGCGTCAGAGCTGGCTCTCCCTGGAGCAGCCAACGTTCCTGGGGGTGTCTGAGCAGCCCTTCCTGGCTGGATGCTGCTCACCAGGATGCAAAAAGGCTGGAACTCAATTACTCCAACCCCAGATCATGATGTGTGATCAGCAATCACTGAGTCACCTCAGGGGAACCTGCCCTGTTGTCTCTACAAAAATTTACTGTTCAAACCTGGGCTCTTTAGGATGTATTGAGAGGCAGGAAGAATAATCCCTTTATGCACTACCCATATGTGGTGACTGTGCTTTTTAGCTTGCCTCTCCCTAACACTGCCCTATCATGGTCAAAAAATCTCACCTCATTTCCACTCAGTCATTTTTTCTCCCTCCTGCTACCAAAGACTTCTACTTCTGCTCTCCCTCTTTAGAAGGAACATAGAAAGGGTTTTATCTGGGGTCTCCAACTCCTTGCAAAGCCCAAGCATGCTGTCCCTCCAAATGTAAGACCTTGTAGCAGGGAAACCCTAAATTACAACACACCTCAGCCCAGGGATCAAGCTCCTTAGCTCTTCCACTCTGGCCCTGCCCTCTCTACTGTTTTAGAGCTCCCAATGTTTGCAGACAGATTTATGTTTTTCAGGATTCTTTTCCTTAAGAGCAGGATGCTGCATGCCAGTTCTGTGCCCTGTGCCACCCTGATGCACAAACAAAGGAGTGAGCCAGGAAAACAGTATTTGCACAGGATTGACTGAGGAGCTACAGGCTCAAAAACCCCTCCCACTTTCTGTCCCTTCCACTCTGAGATAAAACACCTCACTAGCAAAGTTTGGTATTTACAGGTTGCCATATATGACAGCAATCATGTTTCTTTCCCTGCTACAGCTGCAGCCTGTTCAGTCTGCAAACACTGCACAGCTCTCCAAGACCCAACTGTGATTTTTCACTGCAAAGTCTCTTCCCTTTTCCACCTGCATGCTCAGACAGACATCTCAGCTCTCCTCACTCTGACTGTGAGAGAGAGGACACTTCCAAGGTCACCCAGCTGTCCAGACCTCCTACTGCACCACATCAGTGATGAGCCTGTCCAGGTGAGCCACCTCCCCATATTTACATTAAATTAGCCTAAAAGAACCTCCCCTCAGCCCTGCTTCATTTCCCTGCCAGCCCTGACTGCACAGCATGAACAACACCTGAAGTGTTCTGTGTTTCAGCACAAGGTTTATATTCTAAAAGCATTTAAAGACACACACAAAAAAACTTAGAAAGCAAATACCTACCAACAAAATGCTATAAAATATAAATGAATGGTTGTCATGGTAACTGCCTCAGAGAGAAACCGAGTCCCTCACAAATGCTCAATGGCCAGAAGAGATTCTCACACACACAACATACACAAACACCCCTGCTCCTTTCCCTTCCTTGCCACTATTATCCCTCATTCAAAGGCTGAAGTTCACCTCATTCTGTGATGTTTTGGACCAGGTAGAGAAACACCCCCCTTCTGTCACTGAAACCCATTCAGATTTCCTCAAGTATTCTGAGAAATCCCATTGCTTTGGACAAATCTATAAGCTCTTTTATTGCTCTGTGAGGCACAGTTTTGAATTACTGTTTTTCATTACTGATGTGCTTTCTAGCAGACCCTGCTGTGAGATAAAGTGGTATTAGAGTGGCATTACTGGCTGCAGGAGTGATTGAGGGAGGCACAGGGCTGCACTGCACTCCACAACTAACAGGAAGCAATAAATATACCTAGAAACCCTTCTGCTAATACCAGGAGAAGGAAGGGCAGAAAATAAAGCACTATATATTCCTAGGCCAAGCATATGCAACCCCCTGAATACCTGTTACTGACTGAGATCCACATTTCAAACTCAAAATTGCAACTCTAGAGCTGATGTAAGCAGTGCCAGGAACATTTCAGGCCCTTATGGGACTTGGAGCTGTCCAGACACAACAAAACCTGCAGGACAGACAGAAGGAAAGGCAGGAGGAGGAAAGATGAACATAGCCAGTGCTTGGTCTCAGCACTTCCCTGACCAAGTCTGGATTGCTGCAGTTTTCTGAGACAAGGAGCATGTGAAGGTTTGCAGGCAGCTCCTTCCAAAAGTGACTGACAGCACTTGAGGAATGCACAAAGTCTGTGAGCACGTTTGTAAGAGATGGCAGACAACCCCCCTCCCCCCAGAGATGCAAACTGACATTTAAGAGTAAACAAGAGACACAATGTGACAGACAAGACCAGGAGGGGTTTGGAGAGCAAGCAGGATCACCAGTGCAGGAGGGCTGCAGAGATGCAACCCACCAAGGAGGCAGGAAAATGAGGGCTCTGCAGGGAGAAGGGCTGGGCCTGGGTGAGCCTGGTGTGCTGCAGGACTGAAAACACTGGAGGAGAGCACAAACAGCAGCACTGCCTGCAAAGATGGTTAAACACACATCTTAGAAACTGAAAGGACTTAGAAAGGTCCTTGGAACACTCATCCAACAGCAAGGCAGCCAGAAGCCAGCAGGTGGTATGGGACAGACTGAGGTTACTGCAGCAGGCAAGGCCACAGGGAGGGACCACAGAGATCCACAGGACCTGCTGGCAGACAGCTGGAGGAGGAGGAGAATCAAATACATGGAGTCCAGGATGCCAAGCCTTCAGGCACAGCAGTGCAGGATCTCCAGGAAGGCCAGGTGAAAGGACTGCAGCAGCCATAAGCCCAGGCAGAAGGGGATAAAGGGCAGGAGAGAGCCCATGCTGAAATAAACAGCCTCACTCCAGAGCCAATGGCACAGGCAGCCCTTACACAGCCCTGTGCAGCCCCCAAAGAGCTGCTCCTCTCTTACTGTACCCTGGTGTGTCCCTGTACAGCCCTGTGCAGGCCACCAGCCCCTCTCTCACTGTACCCTGGTGTGTCCCACACAAAGCAGAAACCAACAGAGGGAGCCAGGCCATCACCGATGCCAGCCCCAGGTCCCAACTCTCTGTCCAGCCCACACCTTCCCAGGCTAATGTTTCCATGCCCCTGCCTGCAGGGCATTCCTTTAATCAAGGTGAGCTTTAAAGGTGAGCTTTAATAAAGGTAGTGCTGCTGGCTAATGAAGAGAGATCATCCTCCTAGCCTGAGGGAAAGGTTCTCCTGGCATTGCACTGGCTAATCCCTGGAACTGCTGGCCAATTTCAGCTGTATTTAATGTCAGGTGATAGAAAGCTCCTAAGGTGTCAAGGAATTAAACAGCTGGGAGGAGAACAGGGGCTTAAATCCTGACTGCCAGGAAAGACAAGACTGCACAGACAGCTCATTTCTGCTCTTGGAGATGAAACAGCTGACGTGCAAGTGACCATGAGAACTTGAGCAAGAACTCCTGTCTCCCCAGATGTCAGATAATTCACACCCATGGCATGAAGACATAGGAAACTAAACTTCTTAAGATGTGTTATGTGCAAGATTGTATTTTCACCTTAGCAAGGCACCAGAAGAAGTGATGGAGATGAAAGTGAAGAGAATCAGCCACAGAGCCCTGCAGTGTGCCTGCAATGCAACCTGCAGCAGTCACAGAGAGACCTCTCTCTTGCCTAGAGATGTCCTGCAGCAGACAGAGAGAACATGGCAATTTAATAACACCATTCTCTCTCCTCAGCCCAGCCCTGTGCACTGATACACCACTTCTGCCAGCCCAGAAGCACTAAAATAAACCAGGCAATGCAGAGCTTTCCCTTCATTTTCTTCATCATTTCCCTATGCCTAACTATTTCCTGCTCCTCCCAACACAAGATCTGAAGGCAAGTAGGAGTGCTGTCAGCACAAAGTCTCCTGGGGAAGAAGGGAAGTGATGAGATTTGCAGGATGGCATGTGCTACCAAGTCATCCTCACTCAGCTCTGGCAATGACACCCATCTTCCTGCACTGGCAGGAGCCAAAAGGAAAGTAAAACAGAAGCAGCAGCAAATTTTTGACCCTTCTTACCTAATTTCACGGTTATGTAAAAATCATATAAAATGTAGACAGGTCCACTACATTACTTAGTGACTTTCCTATTAAAAACAAAAAACCCCAAACCTCTTGAAACTTAGTGAATTGTTAGTAGAGACTTTTCTAGATGGGAGGATATCTAAGTAAACCATTCAACTTTTCAGAAAATTTCACAACAGCACTCAACAAACTCACAGCAGACCCACTGACTTAAAGTCTTCAAGAAAAATGCCAAAGAGCTCTGGCAATAAATGAAACAGGATTAGAGTGCTGTTCCATGGGGATCCCTACCTTAGAGCACTTGTGCAGCACCTCCTCCTTGAAGTGCAGGAAGCTCTGCTGGATGGCAGGCTGGTTGAGGGGCAGGGACAGGAAGTGTGTGAAGGGCTGTCTCCTGCGGAAGCTGTCCAGGAGCACCTCGAGCCGCGTCCGCGCAGAGATGACCCCGCTCCGCTGCTGCCCCGTGATCACTGCAGGCAAACACAGCAAAAACAGCCTCGCTGCTTCCCTGAAGCTCTCTGTTGTTAGTCCCAGCCTCCCAAGGAATCAAAACCCCCAGCCATGCACTGAGAAACCTGCCAGACTCCCTGCTTGGCTTAAAATGCCTGACGCGGCTGTGCTTTGCTCAGCAAAGACAGGGTGATGCCATCAGAAGCATCCCTCTGCTCTGAGGGCCCAAAAACCACTGAGAGCCACCAATTCAGGGACCCTTCAGATTTCTAGAGCATTATTTCAAGTTTTCAGATAGGCAGTCAGAGTGAAAATGCCATGGAAATCTATCAAGGATCAAATAACTGTTCTCTGTTATTTGTGCGTGCACTTCAAGGCACCAAACAGAGAACACTTGAGCTCAAAAGGAAAGAACAGCAAGGAGCAAAATTTCCTTGGCTTCCTATTATGCCATGTTTTCAACATCTCTCAACCTTCCTAACAATCCTCCACAGTTCTTGGGAAGAAGTCAAGACCCACTCCTTGAGAAGCAGCACTGTGTTCCTGTGCAGCATCACAGTGGGATCCTCCCAGCATTTCCTCCTCAGAGCTCTGTCATAAACATCCCTGTGCCAGAAATCTCTGGAGCACGCCCTAAGGAACCCTCCAAATACCCACTCTGGCAGAACCCACAAGGGTCAGCCCTGATGAGCAAGGTCTCCTGTCTTTTTAAATCCCTGGAAGTGATGAGAGGGAACATATGGTACAAGAAGCCCTGCTCTGACTGCTGGGCTCTAGTGCCAGCAGCAGAAAGTCATGAATGTCATCCCAACCCTTCTCATATTAAAGCGTGTGCAGATGTTTACTTTGCACACAGATAAACAAGCATTTCTCTGAATGCTTATTTCAGTTTCTTATTGATGGAATACTACTTTAAAAGCAAAACTAAAAACAAAAAATACAATACATTCAGGACCCAAGTTCTCAAGCCATTTAATGCCTAGAAGTGACTTTAAAAAAAACCCCAAACCTGACATTGTTTAATAAGGATTTATAGACAATAAAAATAAGCTGAGGAGAAAAGTGAAGTAACTTTCCCAGGGCCAAAAAGTGAGTCAGGGCTGTGTAAGAAGTAGGAATTAAAGGGAAAACACCTCCAGTACCCCCTCCCTGCTTAAACTGTGCTTATGCAAGAGCAGACAAAAGCACATCCATTTTGTGGATGTGGATTTACTCACCAATTTCTCCTTCCACTCCAGGCTTGGGAATGCTGATGGAGGTTCGAGTCTCTGTTTCTAGCCTCTTCTTGGTTTCCCCTTTCTTCCCAATGATGTACCTGGAGGCAGAAAGTGCAAGAGTCTCCCTCACACAGTGACACTGGGCCACTCTCCATCACGTGCGCCCAGCCCTGTAGCCTCTGTGCTGGAGGGATGCACACACCCAGCTCCACATGCAGGCACAGAGGTGATCCCCAGGACATCACACATGTCCAGCCTGGGACAATGCTGAGCTATGGCTCACAACTGCTTTAAGTTAAAATAAGTTGGTAGGGCCACAACAGCTCTGCCCACCACATCCTCTCCATCAGGTGGGTTATCTCTTTTCCCATTATCCCAGCTGAGGAAGAAATAAGGGCTCTTTTTCTGCTTTTTGCTTTGCTCAAGGTAGTCATTTGCCAGCATCCAAATACACAATGGACGACTTTTCCTTCTCTGTATTTCAGCAAAACTATCTAACTTATAAAACTGTCAAAAATAACTAGATAAAACTTTGAACACCACAGGTTCCCCAGTGAACAAGGGACTGGAGTCAATAGCCAATTCCAGTCATGTGTGCTTTCTCTGAAAGCTCCCACAAACTTCCCCCTGCCAGGCTGCTCGCTCCAGCTCTTCCTCCCCTCCCTTCTCCCAGCCTCCTTGATGCTTTTATGTTCAAGGGAAGAGATGTTCAAAGCCTCTCCTCCAGCCAGCAAGCACCACCTGCTGTCCCTCCCACGGGGCCGGTGAGGAGTCAAGCGAGGCCCAACCGCACTTCAAGGCATTGCCAATTTCCCCTTCCCCAGCGCTCCAACCCCGAGCACATCCCAGAGATCCAAACCTCCAAAAATAAATATTCTGTGCTCAACTTCTTCCCCAATAAGCCACAGGCTCACTTGTACAGGGGGCTGGGAACTTCCAGGCGGCTCTGGAAGCCTCGCTCGGTCTCCTCCACCACAAAGGCATCGCAGGGCTCATCCACACAATCACCGGGGCCTGCCAGGAAAACCGCATCAGAACCAGACCTCTGCCACCTTTGGCAGGGCTTTATGGAGGACAACAGCCTCCTTCCAGCCTTCTTTCAAGGTGAAATGAAGGAAGGAATGGGCTTCTCTCTGCTGTGGGTTACTGCTTTGTATTTATCACCTCACTACCAGAAATGACAGCTTCTAAATGCGGCTGGGAGGGAGGCGCAGGAAGCAGGTAGTTACAGGTCAGGGTTTTTCTCAGCTGGAGTTTGTGTAATTCCCACACAGTGGGAATGGTCTCTTCTGGCAGACAATCCAGAAATTTAAGGCTGCAGAAGAAGACAGAGGAAAGGTGAGGAGAGTTTTGGTCTGAGGGTTCAAGCCAGTGATTTAGAAACAGATGCACCTTTCGTCCGCAGGCTGTTGGGTTGTTCTCAGATCAAACAGAACACCCTGGAAGAATCCATGCTGCCTATTCCCTTTCCAACACAAGCAGGGAAGGATTTGAATGGAAAGCACCTGGTTAAAGCTTAGTGCAATCCACTGGAAGGCAAGGTGGGAGGAGAAACAGGACACAATGCCACAGCCCCATCTGAAAAGTAACACTGGAGCTTTTCTGTGCCCACGACAACTCACACACAACTACAGCAAAGATACAGGCAGAAAGACAAAAGAATACCAGGACAGGAAGAATTTTGTCATCAAAAGGCCAGTTTTAAAGGTACAAACATTGCAAGGACAGAGGGTCTTTAGCAAACAGCTGCCATGTCTGCAAATAAAGATGGTAAGGGAAAGAAAGAAACCTGGGAAAAACAGATCTACACAGCTCATCTGGCTTTCCCTTTTCCTGCAGTTCTTCCACAGTCAGCAGGAAAACAGAACAGTCAGCAGCACAGTCAGCCAGCCCACCTGGGATAGCTGGGACTGCTTCCACTTTGGGCAGTAGGATCATCAGGGACCAACACAAAGCCTTCCTCTCCCTCTTGAACACCTCAATCCACCACATGGGCGGGTCTCTGTGCCCACAAAGGCATCAGAGGTGACTCTGAGAGCTCCCCAGGTCCCCAGTGCTAATGTTTACACCCCCTGAGCATCACCCCTTACCTGCACAGAATTCCTCCTCCTCCTCGTGTGGGAAGGGCTGCTCCTGGATGAGGTTTTTGCGGTACACTCGGCCCCCGATCCTTATCAAGGGGGGCCTCAGCACATCCATCCTGCTCCTGCTCCTGCTCCTCCTACTGCAACAACACAGACAGCTCTGCCAACCCAGGCCAAGGAAAAGCTCCTTTCAGGGTTTCCTTGCACACTGGGTTGGCAGGGGCCTTAAAGCTTAGCTCATTCCAATGCCCTGCCATGGGCACCTTCCACTATCCCAGGTGCTCTGATGGGGATTCTGTGAGCACCCTGTGCCAGGGCCTTGCCACCCTCACAGGAGAACAATTTCTTTCTAATATTCAATCTCAGCCTCCCCTCCTTGAGCTAAAAGCGCCTCCATGTAGACTCTTCAGAAAGGCAACACCTCCTCAAACCTTACGTGTCTCAATCACAGAGCAATTTGATGAGAAATCACAAGTATATAAAGCACAATCAAGTGGACGCAGGAAATTTAAGCAGTGTGAGCTATGTAACTCTGAAACTCACAGGTTTCAGCTAAAAGTCACTGTAACCTCAGGCAATGTGACATTTCATAGTTTCTTTGGGCTTTAGCTGGCACTGAGTTAAAAATGTTTAGAGTGGAGAACATTTAATGGTGCTAAAACAAAGAGCCAGCAGTGTTTTGTCAGAAACTTCATATCCCCAGCACTTGAATTTCTATATTCACTGGCATGGTTAATTTAATATTGGATCTCAATTTTTAACCAGAATCTGTTACTCAGAAAATAAAGTTTCCACCCAAAAATTCACCTTTGTCAGAAGGATTACCTGTCCACTGCAACAGAATAGGAAAAAAAAGAAGAGCTGGCCACAGAAGCAACTAGCATTTATCACAGAGTGACATCAGGCTGAGAAGGTTAATGTTAATACTTCTCCCTTCAGCTCGAGCCCCACCTTTTGAAATGACTCACAATCATGTGAACTTACAGGACAATAAAAACCATTACACTTCAATAAAAGTAATAATTCCTGTGGCTCAAGGAAACAAGTGCAGAGGCCAACTGTGTACAATGACGGGAAAAGCCATGAAAAATCAGTCGCTGGGGCTTTTGCTTACAGGCTTTTTTTCGGTGGCGGGAGGGAGGGGGGTAGTTTTTAATACTTTAATGTGTCACAATTTTTTGACACAAGGACTTCTGCAAAGCGAGCAGCGACAGCGGGAGGCAGAGCGCAGCTGGGGCTGCAGGATCCGACTCCTGAGGCAGCATCCAGAGGGGCTCCGCGGGAGCCGGCTCCGCGCCAGCCGGGGAGGGCGGCAGGGCCCGCACCGCGCAAATCCCCGGGGCCCCGCGGGTACTGCAGCAGCAGAACCCCTCGGCTTTACGCTGACACCGCTGCGGGAAGGCGGCAGGAGCAGCGAAGCGTCCCCGTTCCCTTCGCCGCCGCCATTTTGTCCCCGCTCCCCCCCCCCCCGCCGGAAGTGGCGCGCGCCCCGCCCCATCATGCACCGCGAGCGCGGCCACGCGCGCCGCCCGCACCGAGCCGCCGTCCGGGCTCCCGGGTGAAGGAGAGAGGGTTCGGCAACGGGACCGGGGAGCGCCGGGAGGCGGCGGCGGCCCGGAAGGTGAAGGACGACGGCATGAGCGCGCGGGGAGGGCAGAGGCTGCGGCGGCGCGTGGGCCCCGCACTCACCGGGAAGCGGCTCGGAGGGGCCATGGGCGGGAGGGCGGGGAGGAGGCGTGGCCTGTGGGGGGGCGTGACCATGGGCGTTAGGGGGCGTGGCCATGGGATGTGGGGGCGTGGTCTCTGGGGCGGGAGCGCGGGGCTCCCCGCCCCCCAAGATGGCGGCGCCTGAGGCGCCTGAGGCGTTGGCTGGAGGTTCCTGTAACAGGCCCAGGCATCGCCCTGACCTGCCGCCTCCTCTCCTCTGTGTTTGTTTAAAATAAACCCCCTGCAGCCACACTTAGGGATCTGTCGGGTCTGCGAGCCCCGGCTGGCATCGTTTCAGCGCAAACGATCTCGCACCTCCCTTGCGAGCAGGGAGCTGAGCCCGAGGGTTTGCTGAGGGAGGTGTTGCTGGGTATAGCGTGGCAAAAATAAAAGTTTGCTTTATGCAGGCGTTTTTCGTCACGGCCCCCAAGCCCCCAGGCTCCTGTGAGCTGCTGTTTTCTGTGGTGCGCTCAGTAACACTGAGCACTCTTGAGAAACTTATTTACAAGGGATGGAGGAACTGGACAAAGGGAACGGCTTCCCACTGACACAGGGCAGGGTTAGGCGGGATATTGGGAAATTATTCTCTATTATTCTCTGTGAGCCCCTGGCACAAGGGAAATGATCCCCTGTGAGCCCCTGGCACAGGGTGCCCAGAGAAGCTGTGGCTGTCTCATCCCTGGCAGTGCCCAAGGCCAGGCTGGATGGGGCTTGGAGCACCTTGGGATAGTGGAAGGTGTCCCTGCCCATGGCAGGGGTTGGAATGAGATGAGCTTTGAGGTCTTAAAACCCCATTTTGTCCACAAAACCCTCGAGTGCTTTCCAAGGGCACTGTGTGTGTACCCTGCAGAGCCTGCAGCAGAAATAAATACGATAACAGAAGTGAATTAAATGGGCAGGATAATTTGGAAGTGCTTGTAAGTATTTGGAAAAGCAGCAAGTGCTGTCACTGATAAGGGCCAAGTGACACCTTTTGTACTATCAGAGAGGGACATGAGGAGTTTTAATTCCCACGTTGTGACAAACCCAGTACCTCTTAAAAACAAGGCTGAGAGCGTGCGAGAGGCAGCTGGAATTGTGCTGCACAGTGCTGGACCCTCAGGCACTGCCAGTTTAAGTCAAACGCAATGTTTTAAAGGCAAAAGCACGTCTGAGTGATGCAGAAAGCAGCTGCTGCGGGTTAGGCACGGCGTGGCTCCCTGCAGGATGTGCTGCTGGAACTGGCAGTCCCGCAGCCTTCCAGGTTTTATGAGGCAGCAGCGCTTCTGTGTTTGTGCTCCTGGAAACGAGGAGGAAAAAAAGGAAAGAAACCCCGCCTTTTATGGCCCTGGGCAGCGGGACAGGCGCCAGGGCAGCTGAAGGCCGGTGAATTCAGGCCAGTAGCCTGCACCTCGTTACTCTGTGCACGCTCTGGATGAATTCCCAGGGGAATTCCGAGGGGTCGGAGCGGGGGTTGCCTTCAGTTTCGGGGTGTGACAGCTCCGTGCCCGTCCCCACAGCGGGCACAGGCAGCTCTCCCACACACCCAGGGCAGCCTGGGCAGCGGGGGCGGCTTCATCCTGCCCCTCGCTGCCTTCATCCCTCCTAACTCCTGTCTGTGTCCCGCAGGCTGGCCCAGGGTGCCATGGCAGCCTCCTCCTCATCCTCCTCGGCTGGCGGAGTCAGCGGCAGCTCCGTGACGGGCTCGGGGTTCAGCGTGTCGGACCTGGCGCCGCCCCGCAAAACCCTCTTCACTTACCCCAAAGGAGCTGGGGAGATGCTGGAAGGTGATTGCTGCTGCCCTTCTCCTTCCCCGCTCCTCCTTCAGCTGCTGAACTTCCCACCCCGCTGGCAAAAGCTGGAGGTAGAAAGGAAGCACCGGGGTTTGGTTGGTCCCGGCTTTCCCACCAGTCCATGAAGAAGGGATTTTTCTGGCTGTCACCTCCTTTTTATCTCCATGACAACACTTCAGACCAGGAAGTATCTACCTGAAAGGGAACATGACAGGGTTAATTGCTCATTGTTAGCTAATCCTTTGATGTCGGGCAGGGGTTGCTGCGGGGATAGCTGAGACAGGAATATTTTTCTTGGCAGAAGTAGTAATTTTCTTGGTTTGGGTTGGATTTGACTGGGTTAGTCCAGGCGGCAGCTTGTCTCGTTGCCAGCCTGCATCTGGGTGCCCGAGCCCTGCCACCAGCTTCATCGGGATCGTGGAAGGAGAAGCCCAGGAAGCTCTGGGTGAGGGAGGAAGGGCAGGTCCTCCAGGTGACAGAGTTAAACCTGTGTCTGCTCCCCTTGAACTTCCCTTGTTACCGTGGCATGGCTGGAGTGTCCCTGTGGCAGCCCAGGGCAGCTGGGAGCTGCTGGCTGTGCTGTTGAAGGGTTGTTTTTATTACACATTAGAGCCCATATGCCAGGCTATTGAAGTAATTATGACTAAAGGTTTGCTCACAGAACTTAACAAGCCCTCAAAACAAATTAAAGTAATGAAGCACCTCGTGTTACCAAATAGACAGGCAGGTGTTCCTCCTGAGAGCCACTCAGCAGGACAGAGAGGGAATTGGAGGAGAGAATCCAACATTTAGGTTGGAAAAGACCTCCAAGACCATCGAGTCCAGCCTGTGACCAATCCCCACCTTGCCAGCAGCACCAGAGTACTGAGTGCCATGTCCAGTTATCCCTTGCACACCTCCAGGAACTGTCCACCACCTACCTGGACAGCCCCTTCCAATGTTTTTCCCTGAAAAAGTTCTTGCTGATATCTCCACAATGTATTTGGGGCAGCACTTGTGAGAGGAAGCTCTGAGCACAGTGAAACTCCAGCTCTTTCCTGGGGTTCAGCTTTGGATTAGGTATTTCCAGATTTTTGTCTTTGAAACTGCTCTCCAATTGTTGTGGCACAGAGCTTTAAATGGGTTGTGCTTTGGGCTGACCTCTTTACCAGAATCACAGCGGTTCACCTGCTCTGGGTGGCAGCAGCAACCAAACACTGTCCCTGTTGCAGGAAGCTCTAGACTGGCTTTTGAATTTCTGACACCAAAGGTGATACACTCATTCTTTCATCAGGCAGCTGCCAGAGGAGAAGCTGCAGTTTCCTGTTCAAAAATTCCCACTGTCTGACTGATTTTTATTGCTGCTTTGGCTATCTCACTTGTTTCTAAATAAACCCGTAGGTATTTTGGGGTTTTTTAGAAGGAGGCAGTAGAAACTATGGCAGTGCTTGGTACACAATTAGCTGTGTTTCCCAGATTGTTTTATTTCTGAGTCACTTACATGATCAATTACTGACTTGGATGGCAAGATACACATTATTTGAAACTCTGTGTAGGGTTATGGTCTGAGCCCATGGGAAATCCTAAAGCATTCTAAGGACACGAGCGTCTGAGCCCTGAGGGAGTCAGAGACTGCCATAACATTACCTGGCTTCTCCTTAGCTTAACTTCTATTTAAAATGAACTAAAATTGCTTGTCAGAGGGAATGTAACAGAATTTCTTCTGGGATGTCTTCCCAGGCAGCATCAGGAAGCAGCCAAAGCCCTGTGCAGGGTCTGTAGTCAGCACAGGGGAAAGTGTCAGAACAAGGCAAGAGTCAACCCACACCTCAAACATTAAAACAGGAGATCAGGGGCTCTGAAGGCTGCTCAGCCTCAAACTGGGGTTCAACCATCTCCTTATTCTGTTCACAGATGGCTCTGAGAGGTTCCTGTGTGAGTCTGTGTTCAGCTTTCAGGTTGCATCCACGCTGAAGCAAGTGAAGCACGGTAAGCGTGAGGCTCGGGGAGGGCGGCGGGGGCAAAGCCTGCCCTGCTCCGGGCTGTCAGCCACAAGAAAGCAGCGTGAGTGCTCAGTCAGGCCACCACCGAGTCCTTTTGCCAGCCCTATGCAAAGCGCTGGGAGCCCACAGAGGCGGGGTGGGAACGGGCTGTGCCTCCGACGCTTGTTTATCCCTGGCTGTGTGGCAGCACAAGGTGAGGCGGGAGGAGGAGGAGGCTCTGGGCAGGAAACGCCCACGCTCTGATCTCGGCCGGCACTGAGTGTCTCTGCCTGGGGCACAGGGACGCTCCACTGCACCTTTGTTTCTCTGCTGAGCCCTGTGGCCCTGGCAGGGTCAGGTGAGGTTTCCCCAGTCACTGGGGAGGCGGCCGCGCGTGGCGTGGCGTGACAGGGCTGAGAACACTCCCTGCCTCCCCAGGGAGCAGCCTGACGTCCTGTTTGAGCCTCTGCTTCCCTGCCAGGCCCTTTGCCCTCGCCCAGGTGCCTGTGACCCAGCTGTGGGCTGGGCTGTGTCACAGCTTTGGTTCTCACAGAGCCCAGCAGCAGATCCTGTCTGCTGCTCGAGGGTCACATCCTCTCTAGTCCCCACCTCTGTCAGCCAGAATGGTACTTCCACCTGTTGTCTCTGAGTGGAGAGGTTTCCTGTCCTCCTCCAGCTGTGGGGGTGTGCAGCAGCTTACAAGGCCGTGATCCTGTATTTCTGCACCAGAAAGCACAGCTGAGCTCCAGAGCCATTGTTTCCAGAGCTGTGCTGTGGCGGCAGCTACTAGGGGCTGCTACACAGTCTGGCACCCCAACAGACACCAGCCTTTGCAAGTGTGGAGCACCTCTCTGTTTGCTCCCTGTAAGAAAGTTGGAGGGCTTAAAAAAAAAAGATTGAGGTCATCATTTTTTGGCTTGTTTGTTTGACAGTTTCCAAAAGGGTGCAGGAGGTGGGGTGAGAACAGTCCCTCTTAAAGCACCCACTGCTGCAGTCAGCACAAATCACACACAGTTTATGTTATGCCTCTTGCTAGCCCTGGGCCGTCTCCCCAAGAGGCTGCAGTGAGCTTACAGCACTGTTAGACCTCAGCAGAGCTGGGAGAAGGGACATTCCCATCTCTGCATCACTGCAGCACATCTAACTGAAAATGGACACTGTGTGCCCAACTGGTAATAAATAAATCTGAGAGGAAGATGTTGTCTGGGGACCTTCCTCTCATCAGCAGGCTCTGGTTGCAGAGCCTCTCTGCCACCCTCATCCAGGTCCTCCTCCAGGGACCTTCATCAAAAGCACAGTTCCTCCTGCTGCACCCAGCTCTACCATGGGCTGACCAAGCCCTCTCTGAACTTCTCTGTTCCTCTGCACTATAAATATTTATGCTTTATGAAATGAGCTTCATCCTGTTTTCACCCCTGTACACTAATGGGCCTGATGTTTCCCTGTTGGGACTTGAATATACGTGGCACGGGCAGGGATGGGTAAACACACACTGGGGCAGAAAAGCCTGTCCCTGCTTTCTCCTCGCTGTTTGCACAGAGTGGGTTTCAATTCAAATGGGCTCCGTGGGTTCCATTCTGCCCTGCTCCCCACTGACAGCTGGGAATTTGCATCTAATTGAAAGCTTTAATTGCACTGCCATTGCAAACCACAGTTACCTTTGAACTCCTTGCAGATCAACAAGTCGCAAGGATGGAAAAACTTGCTGGTCTGGTGGAAGAGCTGGAGGCAGATGAGTGGAGGTACAAGCCAATAGAGCAGCTCCTGGGATTCACTCCCTCCTCAGGCTGAGCGTGTCTGGATCACTGCTGTCAGGGAGCAGAAGAAAAACGTTCCCTGGCTTGGCTCCAAAACACCCCCCATCTATCAGATGCTGGCAGCTGCATCGGCAGGATGGGGCTTTGGGTTTTTTTTTGAGAGTGGGGATCCCCAGTAAAGCTGCCAATAAACGGAAATGACGAGATTCTGTAGGTCCTTCCAGGCTGGCAGGGCTTGGTTTCTGTAAGTTAGAAGGCAGGATCAGCTGTACAGCCCCTGGATAATCTCTGTGTTGTTTACAGAGGGGGCACAGGGACAGTGTGGGGAGGGCGACCTCGTAACTCGACCTGGGTTCCTGCTGGAGCGCAGCAGGAGCGCTGGGTGAGCGGGGAAACCCTCTGGAGCAAGTGCCAGAAGCACTCCTCAGCCCCTGCCGTCCTTCTGGGGGATGGACACAGACTGTCCCAGCGCTGGGTGAGGGGACAACGGTGTCACCTCCTGCAGCAGTGCCTCGGCCACTGCTCAAGCCCTTCCCTCTCCATCGCCGTTTGTCTGGTAGCGCTGGCAGGACACTGCTCAGTCTTTTAATACCCTGAAACTTTGTCCTCTTAGTTCTGTATTAGATTTCTCTGTGACAATAAAATAACTCTGTCTTTGAAACTCTTTGTCTGGTCTGATGAGGGAAACAATCAGCTGTTTGGGAGTTAGGAGGTTTAGTGAAGCTCAGAGGCAGATCAGCTGTCATGATGGAGACTGAAGTTTGATGTGAGAGGAACCAAACCATACTGAAAATTGGCTTGGTTTAAGTCAGATTTGAATCCTGGTTTAACTCAGCCACAGGAGAAGACCCTGGTTTAAATCCAACCATTTTAATAGTCTTGTTTTTCGGTTGTACTTCACTTCTGTTCTTGGAGGGAACTGGATTTCCATGTTCTGGCGTAACCATTTCAACATGTTGATTTTCCATGGATGAGAGCCTTCGCCCCATGGCTCTGCTGGCCAGCAGGGGGTAGGAGCAGCACCGTATGCAAACAATTATTTGATTTACTGCTCCAGATGCCTAATTTTTCCATTTTCAACATCTCACGAGATGATTGTATTTTGTACTCACTATTTCAGCCCAGCCGCATCTGCATTGAAACAGATTAACTGGGATCCGTTCCCATTTCAGATCACCAGCAATTAGCTAAAACTGAGGGGGGAAAACACACAGCCACCTTTTGTGTGTGTTGCTGTGCATAAATCAGTTGCAGTGCCAAGAGCCAGCTGTGGGCAATGCCGAGCCCCACGCTGCCTGAGCCGCGGTGAAGCCGCAATTCCAGCTCCGTGGAAATTCACCGCGTGGCTGCGGGAGCAGCGCAGGGCCGTTCTCACGTAGGGCTGAGCTCAGCTGAGACTGTCCCACGCTGCCTGAGCCCCAGCCCCGGCCCCAGCCCGGAAAACCTCCTCCCCAGCCTTGGAGAGCTGCCAGGCCCTGCTCTGTGGGGGCCTCCTGCACACTCAGCGGCTCAAACGTGATGGCAGGCAGGATTCACACTCCATCCATCCCAGATGGGCTTGCTCGGGAAAGGAGGGAGCGCTTCAGCCCTCCGCTTTTATTTGCTCGGTGGCATCTATTTTTAATCCTGCTCACTCCAACCACCTACATCTACCTTGGCCAAACCTGCCAAAATTCTCACCCCATGGCATTGTGGGGTTTGGGAGCGGAGCAGCAGATCCCCCAAACTCCCTCACCCACACCCGGTAACCCCTGCTCGCTGACCCAGCGCAGTCAGGCACAGAAAGAGCTTTTCCTTTTCACTGCTCTACTTGGGAAACTTTCCACCCTGCCAGCCCTCCTGGGATGCCAGGGGCTCTGTGCCTGCAGCTCTGCCCAGGGGATGCAGTGCCCCAGCATTGCCCAGACTTCCCCATCCAGATCCAGAGCACGGCGGGGCTGAGATTTATCCCCCTCGCCCTCCTCCCATTGCTTGTTTTGCAGCAGTTTCTTGTGCTGGGACAGAGCAGGAGCAGGGAACGTCCCCAGCTCTGTGCTGTACATGGTGTGTTTGTATGTGTGCCCAACACCAAAATAGACACATGTGTGAGAGCCATTGAGAGGAAGTGAAAAGTTCACCCTGTACAGTACTACGAATGCAAAAACATGTTGTTGGCCGTTCCCTCCTCCCTCTCAGTAAACACTTTATGTAAGGCAGGGAGAACTGGAGGGATCCGTACGGGCAAAGCCTGCCACGCTCCCCCTCCTCCAAACCCAGGTTTTCCCTGGCAGCTGGAAACTCCCGGACCAGCCTATTTCCTGCCTTACAGATCGGTGCGGCTGAGCCAGCGGTGGGTATTTCTCCTTGGGGTGTGGAAGCCCCACGTCCCCCTGGCCCGGGGTCCCGGGAGCTCGGGGGGCCGCAGGGGGGAGGGAGCCCGGCAGCTGCCAGAAAAAGTTGATGCGGGGAGGGGAAATAAAAAAAGAGCCGAACAAAGAGCCTCGTTCAGAGCTGCTGTTGGTTTTCCTGTGGGTGCTCGCAGCAGAACGTTATGTACCGGCACAGGCCCCGCTCACACCTCCCCTCCCCGGCTCCTCTCGCCGCTGGCCAGGCCCCAGCGCCGGCCATGGAGCCAAGGCACGCGCTCGCCTCGCTGCCCGGGCAGGCCGCCCGCAGGGAGGGCCTCTCCCAACATCCAGGATGCTGCAGTGTGGGGCAGCACCCCCAGAAACACCCTCTGCCATCTTCTCCCCCAGAAGCACCCGCGGCGAGAGGAGTTTCACAGCCCACACCCTGCCAAGGACACGGTGCCCACCTGGAACTCAACCCAGCACTCAACCCAGCACTCAACGCAGCACTCAGCTCGGCATCCCGGCTGCCAAAGCCTGGCCACCACCCTCATGGCTGCACGTTCCCCATTCCCCGCCCGGCTCCTGCCGCTGCCTGTCCCGGGGCGACCGCCGGGCCCGCGAGGTTTGGCTGTGGCACAGGCCTGCCCGGCCGGCGGCACGCCGGGACCTGCCACCGCGGCCCACGCAGCCACAGCTCACCTGCCGGGCTGGCCAGGGGCTCGGGGGTGCAGGGTCACCCCTCGGTGCCTGTCACCCCCAGCCACCACCAGGGACCCGCTGTGAGGGACACCCACCCCACCAGCACAGAATAAACCATGGCCTCAGCCCCTCTGTTGCTTGGACACAAAGGATCCCAGCAGTGTCAGTGCCAGCCCCGTGTGACAAAACAGGGTGTAAATTTAACTAAAAGCGATTTTTTGGGAAAAAAACGAAGCCAGGGGCTCCTCCATAGCAGTAGCCCATGGGTCAGGAGTTTGCTCCCCACTGCACAGTGTGCAGCGACGTGAGCCAGAGCACTCGCTGAGCCCCTCAGTACATCTCCTCCCTTCCTCCTCCTCCTTCCCAGCCCCCTCCCCTGCAGCCTGCAAAGCGCTGAGCTCAGCACATCGGGGCAGGGGCCCGGCCAAGGACCCTCGACAGTGCCAGCCGCTCCCCCGGCTCCTGCTTAACCCTTTGCACTGCCGGGCTGGGAATCAGAGCGAGGGAGTCAACCCAGCCCAGACACGGGGGGCAGGCACGGCTGGGACAGACAGGCTGGGAACAGGCTGTCCAGAAAGCCTCAATCCCTGCTCTCCCAGAAAGGACAGCAGGTCAGGGGGAAACACACGCTGCTCCTGCACAGAAACCACGCCGGGTGCACTGCCAGCAGCAGCACCAGGGGAGGGGAAGTGCAGGGATTACCAATGCTAAAACTTTGCTTTCCAGCCCAAAACCGTTCCTAGAGGCCCTGCTGCAGAGGAGTGGCCTGGATCCCAGCTTCTTTTGGGAAGCAGAAGGAGCTGCCAGCCCCACATTGCCTGCCCTCCTCTCCCAGCTGGGTTATTTTATTGCAGGGATCAAAAATTACATTTCCCTTTAAAACTTGCCATCGCACCAGAGCTGCTTGCTCTGCTGCCTACTAGAAGATGTTATGGCAAAGAAAGAAAAATATTTATGCTTGGCTCTAGAATTCCAGCTTATTTTTAGCTGGGCGCCTTCCCTGTGGTCCTTTACCTCTTTTTTGTTTATTTGCTGCTTCCCCCCCATTTTGACCCCCCAAACCAGCAAATCCTCCTCTATTTTCAGCCTCAACCAGCCAACATTTGTACCAATGTCTTGGTGGCTGTGGGAAGAAATAACCCATGAGGTGCATTTTGTGAAAAACAGGATCCCAAGCAGCATCCCGCTGAGTGTGCAAATATTGAGGTGTATTTTTAACAGCTGGGGGCTGGGGGATTGTTCATTTTTTTTGTCCCAAAAACCGAGGGAGTATCTCTGCAAGCTGTGGGCACAAGCCAGGACTTGTTCCCAGCTCCCCACACCTCTCCTCTGCTCCCTGGGATGCTACCCACTCCCCAGCCCGGACTTCCACGCCCAGAATGCAGATGGATTCAAGCTGTGACCCCCAAAAGCAGCTGCAGCTGCCGGTGGGGTGCCCGGAGCCCTTTGTGCCCCTTTGGGTGGGAGCAGGTGGGGCCCCGTGTGCCCCGTGTGCCCCGTGTGCCCTGTGAGCCCTGTGTGCCCCGTGAGCCCTGTGTGCCCTGCTGTGCCCTGCTGTGGCCCGTGTGCCCCGTGAGCCCCGTGTGCCCTGTGAGCCCTGTGTGCCCCGCTCTGCTCCGTGTGCCCTGTGAGCCCCGTGAGCCCCATGAGCCCCGTGTGCCCTGCTGTGCCCCGTGTGCCCTGTGAGCCCTGTGTGCCCCGCTCTGCTCCGTGTGCCCCGTGAGCCCCGTGAGCCCCATGAGCCCCGTGTGCCCTGCTGTGCCCCGTGTGCCCTCTGAGCCCTGTGTGCCCCGTGAGCCCCGTGTGCCCTGTGAGCCCCATGTGCCCTGCTGTGCCCCGTGTGCCCCGTGTGCCCTGCTGTGCCCCGTGTGCCCCGTGAGCCCCGTGAGCCCCGTGTGCCCTGTGAGCCCCGTGAGCCCCGTGTGCCCTGCTGTGCCCCGTGTGCCCCGTGTGCCCTGTGTGCCCCGTGTGCCCCGTGTGCCCTGTGAGCCCCGTGAGCCCCGTGAGCCCCATGAGCCCCGTGTGCCCTGCTGTGCCCCGTGTGCCCCGTGAGCCCCGCTCTGCTCCGTGTGCCTCGTGTGCCCCATGAGCCCCATGAGCCCCGTGAACCCCGTGAGCCCCGTGAGCCCTGTGAGCCCCGTGAGCCCCGTGCGCCCCGCTCCGCTCCGTGTTTATCGCCGGGCTCTGATCCCCGCGGGCTCGGCAAGGACAGCAGCCGAGATAGAGCCCGGGCTGCCTTCGGAGCCAGCTCAGCCCCTCCGATAAAGCCGCGGGCAGCGCGGCGGGAGGACAAACAAAGCCCCTTATCTGCCACCGCCTCCTTCGCTCCGCAGGGGCTGCCCTGGGAAAGGGAAAGGTCACGGACGTGGGGACCGGCACGGCCGCGGGGGACAGCGGGGCACACACCGGGGCTCGGCCGTGTCCCGGCGGGAGTTAGGGGGGGCAGATGGGGGTGCCACAGCCTGGCACTGAGTGAACCCCATCCCACATTTAGGGGACACCAGGGAAGGCAGGTGGGGGTACCACAGCCTGGCACTGAGTGAACCCCATCCCACATTTAGGGGACAACAGGGAAAGCAAATGGGGTTACCCCAGTCTGGCAGTGAACAGAACTCCATCCCTGATTTAGGGAACACCAGGGATGGCAGATGGGGTCACTCACAGACTGGCACTGAGCAGAACTCCATCCCTTATTTAAGGGACCCCACTGAAGGCAGATGGGGGTACCAGAGCCTGGCCAGTGCCCTGCTCAGTAGCAGAACCCCATCCCAGCCTGGCCGTGCCCTGCCCCCGCACCCCTTGATCTCCAACAAGGTTCACTCCACCATCCGTTCCTGACTTAGGAAAGCGGGACAGGGCCAGGAGCGGGACCCCGGCACCCCGGTGTGCTCCCGGTGGGGCTGGTCCCGGAGCGGGTCTGCAGGGCTCAGCCCCATCCGTGCCAGGGCAGCAGCACCCGCCGGTGCCACCGCGCAAACAGCCCCTGGCAGACGGGGCGGATCGAACCCCAATAACCCATAGGGGAACCCTCATCGGCTTCCCGGCCCACGGAGGGTCGGGGACCGCGGGGACGCGGCGGGTGTCCCCCGCCCCACCGGACCGTGATGGTGTGCCCGGGCGGTGGGCTGGCCCGGGGGTGATCCCGGGCACGGAGGGTGTCCGGGGGTGCTGTGCGGACCGGGGGGTGCCGGGGGTGCTGTGCGGGCCCGGGGTGGGTGCGGGGCCGGGGTGGGTGCGGGGCAGCCCCGGTACCCCGGGCCGGCCCTGACGCAACCGCGGCTCCCGTTTGCAGCGCCCGGGGCCGCGCCGGCCGCCAGGGGGCGTGGCCTGTGGAGGGGGCGTGGCCTCTCCGCTGTCACCGGGCAGGAGAGACGCCGCGGACGTGCCCCGCGCTCCCATTGGCGGGCACGGGGAGGGGGGCGTGGCCAGGCGCGCCGCGGCTATATAAGGGTGGGGCGCGGGCGGCGCGGATAGAGCGGCGGCGGAGCCGGGCCCGAGCGGGTGGTGCGGTGTCCGGAGCCATGCCCGGGCTGTGGGAGCGGCTGGCGGGCGGCGAGCGGGGCCGCTTGGAGACCTCCGACTGCGAGTCTGTGGGCAGCGCCTCCGGCTCGGAGGGAGGTGAGTGCGGGCCCCTCAAGGGCCGGAAGATGGATAAATGGGTGAGGGTCCCTGGGCGGAGGGGTGGAGGTGCTGTACCATGCCCCCAAAGCCCTGGGTCGGTGTGTCCCAGAGCACCCCTGGTACAGCCCTGAACCGCTGGCATCGGTGTCTCGGGGTTCTGAGACCTCCGGCGCTGACCCGCCTCTGTCCCCTCCGCAGATGCCGAGTACGCCGAGGGTGTCTCCCTGCCGGACATGGACCTGGAGCTGCTGCACGACCCCGAGGACGAGCTGCTGTGCGCCAGCCTGCTGGAGGAGGTGCGGGCCGCGCTGGGCCGGGCCCCGCTGGGCTCCAAGCGCTGCTGGCGGCTCCTGATGCCGGCCCAGCTGCAGGCGCAGGTGCGGGCGGAGCTGCTGCGCCTGGCGTGCAGCGAACCCTGCGGGCTGCGCGGGGCCCTCCTGGACCTGTGCGTGGAGCACGGCAAGGCCTGCCACGACGTGGGGCACATCGCCGCCGACCCCGGCGTGGTGCCCACCTTCCAGCTCACCCTGGTGCTCCGCCTGGACTCCCGCCTGTGGCCCAAGATCCAGGGACTCTTCGCCTCGGGGCCGGCCTTCCCGCCGCTGAAGCTGAGCACGGGCTTCAGGGTGATGAAGAAGAAGCTGTACAGCTCCGAGCAGCTGCTGATCGAGGAGTGCTGAGCAGCCGCGCCGGAGGAGCCATTGCCGAGTGCTTCGGAAGAGCCGGGCAGAGCGTGGCGGCTCCTGCAGCCGCTGTAGTTTAGTTAGGCTGGAGTAGGGCTGTAGGTGGAAGTAGCTGGGGCGGGCCGAGCTCCCCATGGCCCTGCCCGAGTCGGGACATCCCTGCCGTGGAGCAGCCGGGACGTCCCGGGCCGAGGTCGCTCCCTGCCGTCGGTGATTGCGGGGTGATCCCGGCGCTCCGGAGGCGGCAGCGGGGCTGCTGGAGGGGTGCCGGTCTCCCGATGCCTGATCAATCAATCATGGGGTTTTTTTTTGTAAACCAGGATTGTAATCAATGGGGTCTCGGGGAGGGGAGCGCGGCGGCCGAGGGGGTCTGGATCAAAGGCCGAGCCCGGCTGGAATTGTGTCTTTGATCGGGAGAGGGGCCGGAGGGCAGGACCCTGGCCCCGGCACGCTGGGGGCGCTCCGTTGGTTACAGTTTACACTCATACACTTGATGTTCAAGTGCGACAATTCCTATGCAATCGTGTCGGGTGTTTTTTTTACTTTTCTAATAAAACTTGTCTTGATTGATAAGCTGCCGTCTGTCTCGCTGTTGTCACCTCTGCTGGGGGAGGGCTGATGCAACCCCTGCTCTGAAATTCCCAGCCTTTCCCTGGCAGGGCAGCCCTGCGGTGGGAGCTGGGTGTTTTGGGAATGGTGGGGAATCCCAGTGCACCCATGGGAGCCACGGGGCTGTGACTCAGGGGCTGAGTCAGGACCCCGAGCTGCTCCAGGAGCCCCCAACACCCAGCGAGGCGCTGCTGCTCCTCCCGGGCACCCACGGCTGGGAATTGGGGCAGAAACCCAGGAGAACGGGCTCAAACTGGGACTGAGGAGGAGGAGGGTCACACCTGGCGGGGAGGGGGAGCACGGCCCAGCCCAAACACCCTCTGCAACACCGAGGCCAATTACCCAAACCTGCAATTAGAGGCCTCGGGGAAGAGGCTTTCACTCAAGGATAATTGAGCTGCTTGGCAAACGAGGAGCCCGTGGAAGGTGTGGGGGGATAAAACCAGCCTGAAAAGCCATTTCCATTCACATGTGAGCTCCTCCTGGCTCAGCCTTGGGTTGGTTTTTGTTTGGATTTTTATTTTTAATACTCCTGCAGACAAACTGTATCACTGTGGACAGACAAACAGTGACTTTTTGATGAGCATTTTCACCATAAAAACCTTGTTTTTGATATTAATGACCCATAACTGGAATTTTGGAGCAGAGGTTGCTCACTGGTGTAAATATCACCTCGCAGCAGTCAGGACAACGAGCACAGCCAGGCTCACACAGCTGGGAACGCACCTTTACACAGACATACACCTGTGCAAAGAGGGGGAGGATTTCCCCTGAAATATTGGGGTTTGGAGCATTTCTCAAAGGATCACATGCTAGAGCATGCCCCCTTCACGTGCGGGGCAGCCCCTGTGGGTACACCCAGCACAAAGCCACCCCTGGGGACAGGGAGAGGGGCGGAAAGGGAGCTGCAAAGCCGCAGTTCCTGGGGCAGCCCGGGCTGGAGGCAGCGCCGATCCCAGGGAGGGCACAACAGGAGATTGGCAGCACCACCAGCCCTGCCCCTGGCTCTGGCAGTGAATTTACAGCTCCAGAAACACGGGGAGTTTTGAACACCCAGCTCCTGAAGGGGTGGCCCTGCCCCTGTGCTGCCACAGCAGCATCACCCCTGCTTGTCACCCCCACCAGCCACTCTCAGGGAAGGCAAAGGGCTCTGCATCCAATTTTTTAAATGATCACACCAAGAAAACGAAAAGAAAACCCCACCAAAACTCCCAAAAGCCAACACAGCCTCTGTCCTGTGGGTGCCCACCAAAACATTCTGTGTGGCACCACCCAGTCACAGCCCCAGCTATGAAGGTGAAACTTTGCTTTTATTTATAGCAAAATGGCCTTTCCCTGAGAAATTTGGGGGAGCCTCAAGGTCCCTGGGGTTTGGCAGCTCCCTGGGAAGTGCAGAAGCTTCCAGTGAGGCTGGATCAAATGTCTCCCACGGCAGGGGTTACACAGAGGGATATTTTGGGACCTGGGAAGAGTTGGGCTATTTGTGGCACCAGCATCAGCCCGAGGATCCCAGGTGCCAGCAGAGGAAAGGGAGATTTTTGGGGGCATCAGCAGCAATAATGCAAGTGAGGGTTTAAATCCCAGGATAGCACTACACCCTCGTGGTTTTGCTACCAAAAACAGTGATGGGGGAAGAGGGGTCTCCTTGGCTCCCTGCCTGCCAGAGGAGGACGTTCCAGGAGCACCTGTCTGCCTTTGATGCCTCCCTGCCTTTGGCAGCCGCTCCAATTAAAAGCTTGGGCTAACGAGCTAATGGGCAGCTCAAACCACCCACAGCTTTGGTGAGTGGGGAGGGACCAGCATACCCTGAAATTCAAGAGTGTCTCCCATCGCTCCGGGCTGGGAATGACCCAAAATGCAGCAAAACCTCCCCAAAACCTGGGCTGTGTGCCCTGTGCCAGCAGGGCTGACTCACCACAGAGGGGAAATGGCAGAGATGTGATCCTTGGCCTCTGAGAGCAGGGAAAAAAGGGAAAGGGGAGAAATTCCAACTCTTGGCCTCTGAGAGAAGGAGGAAAAGGGGGAAATTCCCACCCAGAGCTTCCAGCACTTTGGTGTACCAAAAGTACTTCCACCACTTCCTCCACTGGGGAGGAAAAGAGACCCATCCCAAATCCATACCAAGGCTCTGGGGCCAGCAGTTTCCAGCCACTGCCAGCAGGAAGGGCACCCAAGGCAGTGGCTCTGCTGGAACAAAGGCAGCCCAGAGTGTTCCTGCCCACCTGATGGGGATGGTGCCCACAGGGCTCCTTCCAGTGCCAGGATAAAGCTGCCAGGTGGCATCCTAGGGTGAGAATAAGGCTCAGCCAGAGGATGAGGGGCTATTGGGAGGAAGGTCCTTCTGGGAACATCCCAGCAGAACGGGTCTGAAGCAAAGGTGCCCTGCTGGGTGTTTGGTGCCACCATGCCAGGGGCACCACATCCTCTCCACCCCCTCCCTGTCCTTCCCTCTGCAGCCCCCACAGGACCATGGCATGGCAAAGACCCCAAATTCCATCCACCACCGAGGAGCTGCAAAATCAGAGCTGGCTGGAGCAGGGAATCCACAGGACACCAACCCAGCTGGAGCCTTTCACATTATAAACATTTATTTATAGATGTACAATTGTATAATTAACTAAATCAAGAGATACAGCCTCTGTGAGCATCCACTGGGAGCGATGCCTTCTCCCTCCTTGTGATCCGTGGGCATCTACCAGGAAAAAGAACCTGAAGGTTTTGGCAGGCAGGCTCCAGGCAGGGAATGGCAACACATCCAGCTCCTTCTGTGAGCAGGATTTTGGTTCAACCCCGTCCCCATCATCCCTGTGCCTCTATCGAGTGCCATTTCCAATCCTGAACTTCCACCCAATTTCTTCTGAAGGTAGAGGAACCATTAAAAAAAATAAAATAATAAAACCTCTTAAAATCAGGTCCAAGCCATGGTGGCTGTGGGATAACAGGGCCTGCAGCCAACGGGAGGCTGAGATTTCACAAAATAAATAAACAGCCAAGACAGAGCGCATGGATTCCTAAGGACAACGGGATAAAACCTCCTCTGCCAGCCCACCCGGGAGCTGCTGCGCTCCCAGCTCACTCCCCTGACTGTGCCAGGGGATAGTTTGCACTGGAAATGTCTTTAGACACAAATGAGCTGCAGAGCAGCAAAAAAAAAAAAAAAAAAAACCCAAAAATTTAAATAATCCAGTTTATTCCATGGGAGGTGGCTCTGCTTGTCCTGGCTTTGCTTCCAAGAGATGGCTCCTCACCTGGGGCAGCTCACGCTGCTCCTGCCCGTGGTGGGGCAGGCACAGGGCAGATCAGACACCCCCTGATTTCCCCCAGCAGAATGCTTTGTTCCTTATGGATCTGTGGCCTTTTCCAGGTGTCCTGCAGGAAACACGAGCTGGGGTGTGAGGGCAGGGCTGGCTGCACCCGCCTGGAGGGACGAGCACAAAACCTCCCAACAAAGGGCTGTTGGAAAGCCTTCTCTGCACGGAGCACGCTGATTACCAGGCACAATTCCAGCAGACTCGGCAGAAAAAGGAGTTACATGCACAAATCAACCAAAGACTGACGAGCAAAATCCATCCAGGACAATTCTTCCCTGGTGAGTGGCTCAGCTGACCCCAGCTCCGCCGACGCTGCAGATCCACGGCTCTGCACGGGCTCCCCCTTCTCTGGGAGCCCTGCACCTTTGGGGTTTGCTGGGATCAGAACCCCAAGAGCAGGTGTATGCATGTCCCCATCCACAGAATGTCCTCCCAGGAGCAAAGGACAGCAGCTGCAAAGGGATTCTTGTTTTCCAGGCAGGAAAGTGCTGTGGACAGAGATGCTGGAAGAGGCTTCCTGCTGCCCTGCTCCCCAAAATGGGCAGAAACCAAAATAATTTAATCATCCAACCCCTGCATAGTTTAAAAGTACAACATATATACAGCTATAAATTAATGCTAAATAGATTATATTTTCTTTTCTTTAGTGTTTTCTTTTATCAACAAATCCCACTTCTCTCTCCATTGGCAGCAGCGAAGGGTCTCCTGCTTCAGGCTTCTGCAGTTAGTTTGGGTTATTTTACACTCTGTGTGTCTGTTCCAGGAGGTGTGGGATCCTTGTGGGATCCTGGGAGCACGCCAGCAGCGTTGGGAGGGGAGGAGGAAGACAGAGAGCTGGATTTCCTGTCCCAAGCGCTGCCTGCCATCGCCAGAGAGAGGCAAAGAGAAGAAAGAGGGGCAGTTGTGCGTTGCTAATTCTCCAATTCCATGTTTAAGATAAGGTTTGATTCTTTTTAAAGAGCAAAGTCTGTCACCTCGGCTCAGTGCACTTCCCCAAAGTCTTCGGGCGTTTGGACGCTCTGGGAACAAAAGCGGCAGCGGTGTCAGTCTGAGGCCAGTCTGGGACTCCCCCTCGCTTCCCACCCCACAGCACAGGCAGCAGCTTTTCCAGGCTCCTTCCAGACCACGGGTGCAGGGAGGGAATTAAAGAAAAGCAGGTAATTAACACCAGAAGAGGCGCAGTCATCCAAAGTAGAGAGCGGGAGGATCAAGGTGGGAACGGATCCAAAACCAGGATACACCCAAGGAAAAGCCCAATGTGCCCCAAAGGATTTGCTTTAAAGGCCAAACTTTCAGATGCTGAGGAAAACAACCCCCAAAAGTGCAAATCAAGCAGCTCAGCAGCCAGCATCCTCAAGGAGTCCCTGTGAGCTGGAACGGTGTCCATACAACACCTGGAACAAGCTTCACCCAGGAGTTTTTCTATAGAAATACTGTGCTCGGACAATTTTGGGGATCTGCACACTTCACAGGCAGCCCAGCAGTACCTGGTAGGTGAAATCAGCCCAAAAATTTATGCAGAAAAAGGACTCCAAACCCCGTGGCAATTTTTTTCGTTATTTTGGTGCAGTTCTCCCAGCACATCTGATCTCACATGTGTTATCCAGGCTCTCCTTAATCCAAGCTCTCCAACCCCCAAATCTTCCAGACCTCCCCCCAGCTGCTCTTACTTTGATTGCCTGTTTAACCCAGTAAGTTACTTCTGCAACCTGCTGGGAACATTTGCTTTGTTCTCCTTGAATGGGAAGGCAACAGGAGGGGGGACAAGGAACATCTGTTGGGTGGGACTCCATTCCCTGTCATCTGCCAAGGCAACAGCTTTCCCAGCAAAACAGACAACAAAGCAACCAAAACCAAGGGCTCATTAAAATGTGGGGGCTGGATGCCACAGCACCTAAGAAACTCCCAACCTCACCAAGGGATTGTGCCCTGCTCCTAGAGGCCAGAGAAAAGAGGGAGCCTGGAGAGAGCCGGGGGTGCCGACATGCAAACTAAACCCAATCGATTCCTCATTAACGCGGAGCGCCGTCGGAGGGGAGGCTGCGGTGTGCACCCCGAGGACACTCCTGGAGGGCTGTGTCTCACTCAGGGCTCTCAGTGATCAAAGCACTGGGGTTCCCTGCTCCCAGCTCGTACTTGGGCTGGCACTATCCGTGCAGGGAGGCCTGGACGTCTGACAGTCTGCTACAGCTGGGGGTGCCCATCTTCTGTGCCCGCTGGTACAGGTCCGAGTCCCCGAAGTAGCGTGCCCGGTACAACAAGCCTTCCTCTGCAAAGGGAAAAGCTCAGCGTCAGGAATGCCCTCTGGAAGGGACTCCCCTGCCAGGCCCTGCTCCCCCACAGGCTCTGCTGGGAACAGGAGGCACCTCCAGCTGTCCAAGGTGCAGCAAAGGATGAGGATGAGGAAATGCCCCGCGCCCTTTGGGACAGGATGGGCGTAAGAGCTGCTGACAGCTCATCCATCCTGGGAAAAGCCAGGAGAACCCAGCTCCAGTCCCAGGACATGCAGGGGCAGCCCACACAAAGGTTACCCCAGCAGGGCTCTGTGAGTTTGGCACCGCCCAGGGATGATCACAGCCCCTCTGGCATTCCAGAGCTGAAATCCTACCCCAGCCACTGCTCCCAGAGCCGTGACCACCACAGCAGCCAGAGCACACAGGCTGCCCCTGGACTCGCTGCCCTCACCACCCTCTGCTGCTAGGATGTCTGGCTGGGTCAGCTGCCTGGGCAGCCCCCTGGGAGCAGGGGTGGGATGTGGGACCATGACACCATGGGCAGCAGACTTTCCAGCACCATCCTTGAACAGCTGAAATATGACACGGGGCTAGCAGGGATCCCAGAGGTTCTACCTTCCCCCTCCCCTGGAAATCAGAGGTATCCTGCTGACACAGCAGGGGAACCTCTGGGGCACAGCTCCTGTCTGACCAGTTCTGCAGCAGCATTAAAAAGCAAAACAAAACAAAAAACCCCCACATACCGGGCCTGTCATGAAGTCACAGACTGGAAAAAACAAAGCCAACGACACAGGAAATGTGCTGGCACCATGTTAAAGTATAACTTCAGCATGACTTAGTCCTAGTCAAAGACATTCCAAAGGCAACCCATGGAGCAGCTGCTGACCCCTCACTACTCACTCTGCTGCTTCTCCCTCCAGCAGTTGTTCCTAAGGTTTGCTATGTAGTCGTCCTCCACGCTCCGCTCCACGTTCTTCAGGTTCGTGCCCGTGTACTCCTCAGCAAAGCTCTCAGACACGTAGTAGGGGACTTTCAAGTGCTCTGTGACCCTTCTGTGTGTGTGACCCACAGACCTGGTGCAGGGACAAGAGCACAACAGTGTGGGACATGTTTCAAGGGCACAGCAAAGCCCCCAGCTTGGGTGATGTGATTCCAAACAGCAGGAAACATCCCTCACCCCTATCCAGCCACTGGCTTGGAGGGTGGGAGGGAGCAGCATTTCTGGTGGAAACCAACCACCAGCACAGGGAGAGAGAAGCTGCCAGGGCTCCAGCTAGGTGGGCAGAGCTCTGAATACAGACATAACTCCAAGACACATTGCCCATTAATTAAAATAAAATGTTCCCTGGAATTTTCATTAATTTATTAAATCTGTGATTTCCTTCATTCGCAAGATGGGACCTGCTCTGTGCCCCAGCCTGCATCAACCAGCACAGAAAGCACTTTCCAGAAGGAAATCTCCTCCTCCCCTGGCCCAGTGGATTTGCATTTCAGACAAAGCCCTGCTCTGCTTCCCCTGACAGGCCAGCAAACCTAGAGACCCTCCCTAGGGCGTGTGTGTGAGCTGTAACACAGGAGCTGGGCCCAAATGCTGGATTTGCCAGGACGGCTCCACCTGGAGACATGCCCAAAGTTCCTGTGATAAATACCAGCTGCTGCTGCTGCACTGGGAGCAGCCTGGTTCTTGAACCAGCTCTAAACATGAACTCATCCAGCCCAGCCTTCAGTCTGTATCAGAGGATACAGGTGGGATCCCAGGGCTCCTGCACGTTTCCCCAAGGCCCAGTGCTGGGTAACTGAAGGGACTGAACAGGAGCACAGAGCTCTGCTGGGATTTCTCAAGGCAGAGGTGCAGCCTGGAAAAAGCCAAGTTCACTATTTTCTCTGTCAAGAGAGAGCCCTGAGCTCTCCCAAAGCTCATATTCCTCTCCTGGATAAAGATGGACTACAGAGTGTGCCCTCACAGGAGGACTGGGAATGGCAGGGCTGCAGCAGCACACTGGGGTGTGTAGCAGGAAAATCAGGGCACAGAAACCTGTCACCTGCAGTCAGACATGCAATTAACTCAGGCCAATTCCATGGGGTGCTACTGAGCAGTAGCAATAAGGCCCACAGCCAGGCAGCTCTTCCAGCAGGAAGATCCTTTTGGGAAGGGATTTACAAAGGTGACAGTGGTTTTTCAGGACTCTGCCCTCCTCAGTGACACTTCCACTATGGAGGAGTGGCATTTAAATCTGTGGGTTCAAAGCTTCTGCTCCCCTGCTCCTGAGCTGAGGCACAGCTTTCCCTTCCCAGTGAGTGATGCAGCAGCTCCTCCTGCCGGCCCTGCAGCACCTCAAAGCAGCTCAAACACCTTCCCTGCTCGGGAAGCCTCCAGCAGGGCTGCAGGAGCTCACTTCCCACCCCTGTCCAAATCCAGCCTTGGAAATGGGGCTGCTTGCTGCTACCTGAGTGTGCAGAGACAGGGGACAGGGAATGGGGCAGCAGAGAAACATCTGGGGCTCAGGGATGGCTTCCTCTGGCAGCTGGCAAGGCTGGAAGCAAATCCCTGCCATTTAAATGCTCCCTCCCTTCTGTGTCTTCTCACCCCACAGACTCTTCACCAGTATAAACCAAACTGGTGAACATGGACAGTGCTTAGCTTTACAATGCTAATGCCAGCTGTGGAAATCACAGCTTAACAGCCTTCACCCCCTCAGAATAACCCTGAACTGTGCCAAAACCATCCCATCTTTTGGTCCCAAGCACCAATGTCACAGTCTTTGCTCTGAATCTGAAAGCTAAGCTGGGTTTTGCAGTATTTAACATCATGCCCCTCCCCTGGAATTGCTCAAGGCCAGGTTAGATGGGGCTTGGAGCAGCCTGGGCTTGTGGGAGGTGTCCATGGCCATGGCAGGGGGTGGAACAAGGTAACTTAAAGGTTCCTTCCAATCCAAAGGCCTCTGGGATTCTGTGATCAACGGCAAACATTGCTACCTGTGAAAATAGGCAGGGACACCAGGCTGGAACCAGGTCTGCCCTCTCTAAATGCACAGAAGAGCTCACACTGAACAGACACTGAGCCTTTGCCAGGAATGATGCAAGCAGCAGAAATCAAGCCTGTTTCCCCACTCTCTGTTAGCACTGCACAGTGACTAAGAATGAGGACACGTTCCATTAGTCACCAGAGGGAGCATGGGGGCATTTCCACAGGACCTAGAACAGAGCAGTTTCACTTTCACATCCCCAGTGTCTGGCCAAAGCTATTTCATGGCAAGATGAGAGTTCAGAAACAGGGGATTTCTCTGGGAGTGACTTTTATTCCTTATCCTCTTCCTCTACTGTACTGCGCTAAGGCTTTCATGGAGAACATGGCTTTTGTTTTACACACTCTGCACCTCAATTTGCTCCATATGGGATCTCAGTGCTGGGCTGCACCCTCCCCAGACCAGTTTATCCCTTTCCATGACAGACACAGCTGTGTGTATGGACTGCAGAAGGTCTCTGGCAAGGAACTCTCTCCATCAGGGCAGTGAGCACCCTCCAACTCTCCCTGCACCTCATATCTCACACCTGTGTGAGAACCACAAAGACTTCTCTGGCAGCAGGAGCCATGGGGTCAGGGGATAAAGCAAAAAAACCCAAAGGAAGAACAGAGGCAAGATCCCTGCCCCACCACACCCCCCCAGAGCCCACCCCCTCCCCATGTGGGTAAGGTTTAGAGGAATGGGTACTAACAGCCTGTGGCTCAAACTGTAGGGTGGGCTGGAGACCATCATCTGGCTGAGAGCTGACACAATGATGAGGATAAGGATGGGCATCAGCTGGACAAACAGCCCCAGGCCACCCTGAGGGAACAGAAACACACAGTGCAGTGCCACCCACCCAGCTGGACAAGGATCCCATGGCACCTCCCTCCCTCCTTCCCTCCCTCCCAGTGCTCCAACACAACCTCCTCTCTCCTGCTTTGCACAGGGAGGAACCCAAACCACAGGACAGTTTGACTCAGGACAGTACAAACCCCCTGGCCCTTCTCTGATGTGCAATGGGCAGAGGGCACTGCCAGGGGGAACTCCAAAAGCCTCATGCCCACGGCTCATTTTTCTAGAGCAGGACTGGCTTTATGGATGGCTTCTCCCCTTTTCAGGGCTGGACAGATGAAGGTAATTCCCCCCTCTCCCTCACCTCCCTCACCCCCTTCAGTTCCACCTTCAAGCTTGAGATAAAAATATCCAGGAAGTTCTTGTTTGTTTTTTTACAATAAAATTGGCTCTGCTCAGACAACAGCCATAATAACCCTGGCTCCAGCTTTCTGTTTGGGAGGGTGGCAACAAGCAGGACTGTTCACAAGCCAGGCCCAGGAACCAGCTCCCAGTGCTGTGCTGGGAAAACCCCCAGCCCCCCAGACCCCAGGTGTTTTCCACTTACATCCCCCTGGTGCTCCCTCCTGTCCTGCCTCTGGTGGTAGGTGTACCTCATCCTGCCATTGCTGTACACGTGCACATTGCCTGCAGGGAGAAGAAAACTCTTACCCCAAAGTCACAGTGTGGAGTGGGGGTGCTGCTGGCTGGCCAGGGAGGGACCATGAAAGATGAACATGATCCATGTTTCACCTGCTTCCAGGCTGAAACAGGACATTCCTGAGGGGGTTTGAGTGCAGGGTGGGCACAGAGCTCCTTCTGTAAGATTCTGCAGGATTGTATGAAAACTCAGCTTGGAAGTGACCTCAGGAAGTTCAACCTCCTGCCCAGAGCAGGGTCAGCCACAGAGAGAGAACACCCTGCACAGGCCTTCTCCCCTCTGATGGAATAGATTAAAACCAGTCACAAACAGAAATCATTCTGGGCTTTTCCCCACCCTGCCAACAGAGCTCTTCCATGTCCTGTTTTAAATGTCAAAGCCACAGCTGCAAAGGTTTCCAGGCTGAGAGAGCAGCCCTCAATTCTCTCGGGACAGTGAGGAAAGGGAAAAAGAGACTGCACTGAAATAGCAACATGCTGTTTTTGCAGGAGCAGCTTCTTGGCCTCTCTGCCAGGCACAGCACAAATGCTGCAAAAAGCTTCCAGATGCTTTTGAGCCACTGGTGTTGGGGTGTTAGTGCTCAGATTCCAGGCAGGAAAGAGCTACCAGAGTGAATTTTCTTAACTGAAACAAAATTTTTTTTTTCAAGTTGGTCCACAGAGGTCAAGAAGCCCTGTGTCCACCTCCAGTCAGACCTGAGTGGAACAAATACAAAGGAGTCTTCCAAAATACCCTTCTCCTGACATGGAATCTGTGTCTGTTGAGCAAGTAAAGGAACAGATTCTTTCCTGCTCCCCAAGCCATGGTCAGCACTGTGGACAGACAGGATGCAGACTTATTTTTCAATTCACAAGGTCTAAGTTATGCTGTAGAAATATTATTTTTCTTTTTTTTTATGGGGCACAGGGGAGAGAAGGAAGTGGCCACTGATCTTGAAGAACCTGTTCTAGCTACGTGGTGAAGCAGAGATCAAGAACAAGGCCCAGGTGTTACTACAGTTTGCTCTGATAAGAAGATTTAAATTCCAAAACCACCAGGCAGAAAAGCCTTCCTCAAAACAGGATTATTTCCACAACAACCCTTAAAACAAGTCCCTTTTTGTTCTAGCATTCAACCCAACCTAACAGCAGTTGATGCTGCCAGCATGCAAACAAACACCTGAGGCTGGGAAGGAGTCCAGCTCTGATGGCTGCTGAGCTCTCCAAGGATGAACCATTTAAAAAACTTTGAGGCCACATGGAAGGGAGAACTCCCCCTCAGCGAACCCAGCGCAGCCTCAAGAGCCCCAGCTGCACCAAAAGGAGGAGAAGGAACACAGGACTGAAGGCACTTACTGGAAGGGAAGCCACCCCCAAAGAACATGTTGAAGAGGTCCTCGGGGGAGATGTCAGCCTCGAAGCCGCGGTGGAAGTCGGCGTGGCCGTGGCCGTGGCGGGCGGCGCCGAGCTTCTCGTCCCCGAACTGGTCGTACTGCTTCCTCTTCTCGGGGCTGCTCAGCACGGCGTACGCGTTCCCGATGGCTGCGGCACACAGGGGAACGATCAGCTCAGCCTGCTCCCCCTCCCCTGCAGCCCTGCACAGTGCCAGCATCTGCCTTCCTCATCGCGCAAAGCCACACGCTCGGCCGCCCCCACGTCTTTGCAATGGGCACCCGGGCAAATCCAGGCAGGAGGAAGCCACACTCAGGGAAAAACTCATTCATTCATTCAAATGATAAGGGTTTGGTGCGTGTCCCCAGAGAAACCCTTCAGCAGTGTAGGGAAATCAAATTTTAGTTGACCAATTTTATTCAAAAGCGGCACTAAGGGAATTTATTGTCAGAGCCTACAACTAGAACTGCAAAGTGCCGCAGACATCTTTTCATGAAAATCCTTCCCTTAAGATTTTTTCCTCCTGAGAAGCTAAGGAGCCTCAAGAACAAAATGTAAACAATAGTTATCTGCTGCTGTAGAATGCAACAAGTAGATCTTTGATTAGCCCATCTTAGATGTTTATAATTAATGGCCAATCACAGCCCAGCTGGCCCAGAGAGTCTGAGGCAGCTGCCTTTGTTATCATTCTTTCCTTTTCTTAGCTTAGTTGGCCTTCTGAGATGAAACCTATTCTTCCATTCTTTTAGTATAGTTTTAATGTAATATATATAATAAAATAATAAATCAAGCCTTCTGAAATATAAAGTCAGATCTCTGTCTCTTCCCTCATCCTAAGACCCCTGTGAACACTGTCACAGCAAAGAATTTAAATATGGGCTAAATCCCTGAAAGGGACTTTAAAACTTTCCATAGAAACTGCTAAGGAAACATTAGCCAGAAGTTGCATCCATCAGCTAAGAGTTTCAGCACTTGCAGATGCCACGTGCAAGGTGCATAATTGCAAGGACTCTTAACCAGTGCCTGAAGCTGGAAATGTACTGGAACTAAACCCCTGCCAGGTCCCTGGTCCCTCTCCTTCCAGCCTCAGGAGTTTGAGCCCCTTTCCCAGAATGTCTGCCTGCCACCCTCCTGTTTCTGTACTCACCTCTCTGCACATTCCAGCTTCCCTCTGTACCAAGCCATCCCAGGCCTGCCTGTGTCACAAGGACCCAAAATGCCCACAGCAGCAGGTGCCTGGTGTGTAAAAGGCAGGGGCAGAAGGGATGGAAAGGGAGAAAAAGGGGGATAATGTGCCCATTTGGAGGAGATCAGCTCCAAGATTCAGCATTTCCCCATGGTCAGATGGAGGTGTACGGTTTCTTCTTGGAGTGGAGATTTGGAGGGCAGAGCATGTAATGTCAATACACCCCTTCTCCTTCTTGGTTATAATTAGTGCACCCAGAGCAAACATTTCTAGAGCCAGGCAGGGAAGCTGCTGGACAAGGAGTGACTCAGAGTGCATCAACCACACATCTGGAAAGAACAAGGGAAGCAATGACAACGGAGCAGTTCAGGGTTTCTTCACTATCTGACTTTGTGCTGACAAAGCCCATGAAATGCCTCATTCCAAGGCAGGATTTTAGCTCCAAGTAGCCAGGCTGAAGGCTTTTTCCAGGAGCAGGCAGGCAGTGATGCAGATCTGCCACAAGGCAGCCTGCAGCCAGCTGGAACTGCACACTGAGGCACGGGCTCAGCACCTTATCAGCGTCACTGGGAAGGCAAATGCCAAGACTTCAGCTGATCCATCAACATAAGGAAAAATTAACTCATATCCTCACAGCAGGGCACGTTTCCCCCTTCACCCTCTGGAAGCAAGCAGCTGGACTTAGCTCAGCCCAGGGGCTGAAGGACAGGAAGCCATGGAGGCAAGGCCTGGAGGAGATAACCCTGCAGTGGGGGATAAAGGGCACTTTGCTTAACGCTCCACTTCTGGCACATAGCTCCTGCCAAAGCCTTGGGCAAACATCATTATTCAAGATTACAGGTGAGGAAACCTGCCTTTGGCCACTGAGGGATCCAGGGATGAGCTGTGCAGCAGCAGGTCTGCACAGGCACAGCTGAGAGCTGTGTGCAAATGCCCTTCCATCTGCCCCCACACCAGCAGGGGCTCTCCCAGGTAGCTGGGGCTCGGTCACTATTTGCTAACTCTTATCAGGGAAGGATTTAAGTCTTAAAAGGCTTGAACAAACCTTACCCAAGACTTTTACTGCTGAATTTGCGTCTGTGAGGAGCTCACCTGAATACTGTACCAGTGCACTGACATCAGGCCAGCCCTGCTCCCTGCTCCAGCACACAGCTCATGCATTTCATTCCCAAAATCTGGCTGCTCTGGGGTGGAAGGTGCCTTAAAGACCCTCTCATTCCACCCCCTGCCACGGGCAGGACACCTTCCAATATCCCAGATTGCTCCAAGCCCTGTCCAACCTGGCCTAGAAAACTTCCAGGGAATCCAGGGGCAGCCACAGCTCCTCTGGGGAGCCTGTACCAGAGCCTCAGCACTGTCTTGAGCAAAGAATTTATTTGTAAAAAGTGGCCAGAATCAGATTATTTTAATGGCTTCCAAACCAGTGCTGTATGACTGGCACCAAGGTGTTCTGTGTTTAGCTCAATGACAATAATCAAACTTCAGCAGCTTGCAGGGGAAAATGGGATTATATGTTCCAAGCAATAGCATCTCTCTTGGAAAATTTCTCCAATCTTAAGGGGTCTCATTACCCAGGAAACATCCCTGCTGCATTTACAGAGAGGCTCTGAGAACTGGGCTCCTTGCAGCACAACCAGAGCTCCTTTTCTGAGTTCTGGCTGGGCTCACTTGTACGGCTGCTGCAGCTCCACCCTAGAAATTCCACCTGGGATTTCTATTCACCAGTTCCATCCAAGAAGGGTTGGGGGTTTCCTGGAATGTTTCTCTTGAGGGGTTTGTGAGCCCTGAGTCTGCCTCTGGTGTAACTGGGCTAATCCTGACAGAATTCCCTCCTGAGCAGTGAGACAGGAGCTTGGAGCAACACAGGGAAGGGAAGGGAAGGGAAGGGAAGGGAAGGGAAGGGAAGGGAAGGGAAGGGAAGGGAAGGGAAGGGAAGGGAAGGGAAGGGAAGGGAAGGGAAGGGAAGGGAAGGGAAGGGAAGGGAAGGGAAGGGAAGGGAAGGGAAGGGAAGGGAAGGGAAGGGAAGGGAAGGGAAGGGAAGGGAAGGGAAGGGAAGGGAAGGGAAGGGAGGCTCCTCCTTACCCAGCCAACAGAGGTGAGTCCTACCTTGCCAGCCTGTGTTTATTATTTTAAGCTCATACTTTGGTCATGACATGAGCAGCTCTGAAGGGAAGCAGCTTCACAAAGAGCAGCTTTATGTCACTGCCTGACTTGTGGGGCTGTTTCTAAGGGTTCCCTCAGTGAGAGTTGGGGGCAAAGCACAAATGTGGAGCTGGCTTTACCTTTGAATGCCTCTGTGGCCCCTGGTGCGTGGTTCTTGTCCGGGTGGAACTTCAGGGCCAGTTTCCTGTAGGCTTTTTTCAGATCCTCATCAGAAGCTTCTCTGCTGACTCCCAGAATTTCATAGTAATCTTTGCACTGTTTTACCCTGCCAGGGGAGAGGGGAGCAAGCACTGAGTTCCAGGAGTAAAAACCTCTTTGTCTTGGATACCTGTCAGCTCTGAGCCTCCTCAGGCAGCAGTTTCAGGGTGCTGCTCAGGGATCTGTGCATTACTCAGGCCCTGCTCTCAGAGGGTGATCCAGCACAGAACGAGTTGGGCCAGTGCAGGAGGAAGGGCCTCCCTCAGACCCACACAGGAACGTGACTGGCAAATAAACTTCACATGCATCATGTCTCTGTGCTGGAGGCTGCTTGGGAAGGACCACAGCACCTGAAGGATATTGGCCTTTCCCTCCCCACCTCAGCTTATTCCCAGATGTAAGACTTGCATCAGCTGAATTGCAGAGAAGGAAGGAGGGAGCAGCCCAGGGTGGGCAGCCCATACTGCCTGGGCACACTCAGCCCAGCCAAGGCTTCTGCTGCTCACATGAGGAGACAGAATCCAGCAGGCTGGGTTTTTGGAGAAGTGGATGATGTAACAAACATTCCTGCAAGTCCCTTGAAGCGGTTCTTGCACAATTCAGGCCGTGCCCATAACCTTAAATAAAGTTTACCAAGTGACTGCACCTGCAGCTCAGTCCTTCAGCTGCCAGGATGGGCAAATGGGACAAGGGAAGCCTGAAACAGGGTTTGGAAAATGAGCAGACCCAAGCCAGCTGCCCACCAGCTATAAATCCTCCTGGGCATGCTCTTAACACTATTCCAAACGGTTCAAAGCTGAAATCTTTAAAGTACTGTGAAAAGCAGACGGGTACCATGTGATAGAGTCAAACAAATGCCCCAGAGAGCTGTGCACAAACCTCTTCACTGCATCCAGCTGGTCCTGAGTGTAGCCCTTGGGGGCCTCCCCCCCAGCCTCTCCGTTGGCTGATGGGAAATCTCCACTCATTTTCCTGAACTGAGGGTTGGTGGATTCCCTGGGCTGGGACTGCCCATTGGCTGACTGCTCGTTCTTGTTGAGTGACTCAAGCAGAACTGAAAGGAGAGAAACAAAAACATAGAGAACAAAGCACCAAGCTCAGCCTGCCCTTCCAGCTGTCCCATGGAGAGATTCCTCTCCATCTTTGCCACCTTCCCAAGGCCCCCCATCCATCCTCCCCCAGGAAAAGCCTCACCTTTCCTGCCAGGTAATCTCTCAGCTCCTGCTGCTTCTCACCTAGGTGTGAGGGCCACTCCTGAAGATGTTCTGCTGCTCCCAACACACACAACCTCCACAAAAACCCCAGCACCACCCAGACAGACAGTCCAGGAGCCACAGCAGATCAGCAAAGCAGTGTCTCCCTGTCCTTTGTTCCCTTCCATCTGTCCTTGACAGCAAACCATGTCCAAATGTGTCCTCTAGCACATTATAAAGTCTATTATTCTTCTTTGTCTCCTGCTTTTCAGAGCCTACAGTGCTGGGGAAGTGATGTGACAATGCCATATCTTTAGAGAGCTTAGAAAACAACTCTCTGGGCTGCCAATCCCATGGGGGACACTCCCCTTCTGGGGACAGAGCTGCAGCACTGCTGGCTGCCAGCTCCTCACTCAGGTGCTTTGTTCTCCTGTCACTGCCTGGGGGCTGGGAGCAGCTGTGAAACCCATCCTGCCTCAGTTACTGGGGGGACAAATTCACCTTCCCCTTCCTCCTCCTCCTTGCAAGGCTCAGGCACTTCCATCCCCTCCAACATGCAGGCCTGGCCCAATCACCCAGGTGACACAATGGAGGGAGGCTCCAAGCATCCTTCCATCGTGCAGCTGCACAGCACCATCCTTTAAATCTGCTTTTTGAACCAACATCAGACTGATTTCTTCACCCCCACTCAAAAGAACAGGCACACATGCTACAGTGAAACCCAGCCAGGGATATTTACACAGCCCCAGTGTCCTGAGCTTGCAGTCCCTTATCCAGACCCCAGAACTGGGAGGGATGTTCCACCTCCTCCCATGGATTGCACAGCACAGACCTTGCACTGTGGGGCATCACCTTCTTCAGGCAAGTGCAAACAACACTGGCAGGCCAAGAGATGAGCCAAGATATCCTATCTGGGCCCAGTGCTCAGAGGGGGCAGGAAAATCCACTCAGGAATCCAAAAGCCAATAGAGGATGAGGGGATGAAAAGGACAGTGGGCTAGGGAGCAGTAACTGGATGAGCTTTTGGGCTTGGGACCTACACAAATTTAAAATTAATTTATTTTAGACAAGTAAATTTTTCCCTCACTCATATTTCCAGTGCTTCAGTGCTCACTGAATGATAATCTTTGGTTCTGCTCCTTCCCAACCTGGAGCAATCTCCAGGTGATTTTAAATTTCCCCTCACAAGGCTGTTCCCCACCTACCCCCTTCCTGCTGCTTTGGGCTTCATTCCCTACTGCTTGCCAGGAGATTCTGATCCCAGAACAGTTTGGGTGGGAAGAGACCTGAAAGCCCATCCATTCCCACCCCCTGCCATGGCAGGGACACCTTCCAACACCCCAGGCTGCTCCAATCCCATCCAGCCTGGCCTTGGGCACTGCCAGGGATCCAGGGGCAGCCACAGCTGTGCCAGGGCCTGCCCACTCTGCCAGGGAACAATTCCTAATTCCCAATATCCCATCCAGCCCTGCCCTCTGGCACTGGGAACCCATTCCCTGTGTCCTGCCATTCCACTCCTGATGAAATCCCTCTCAAATTTTCTTGCAGCCCCTTCATGCCCTGGAAGGAGCTGTGAGGTCTCCCCATACCCTTCTCCCAGCCCCAGCTGTGCCAGCCTTTCCTCCCAGCAGAGCTGCTCCATCCCTCTGCCCATGCTGGTGCCTCCCCTGGGCTCTCTGCAGCAGCTCCAGGTCCCTCCTGTGCTGGGGCAACTCTGCAGGTGGGGTCTCACCTGAGCACAGGGGCAGAATCCCCCTGTCTCTGCTGCCCAGAGTGCATTTCCCCAAGCCAAGCACAGAAACCCCCAGCTGGCCACAGCTCAGTCCCATTTTGCTGTACAGCCCCACACCTGCTGCTTTCTGCACCCTCTGTGCACCCCAGCACAGCACAAACTCAGGGAGTGCAGAATTAAACTGCAGCTCTGCCAACCCAGCTCCTCCCCAGCACGTGCCATGGGGCACTTTTCCTCCCTTATTAGCCAATGTTTGCCCAACTTCCCATAAATTTCCCCATCTCTCCCTGAAAGGTGACCAGAGTGTGAGTGTGTCTCAGCCAACGTGCCCTGACACAGGAGATTTCTGCTGCAATCCCCTTGCAAAACCCTTCCCTGATCCCAAAAAGCCCAGGCAGGGTCAGAGTTTGCAGAGTGTTGCCAAACCCTGGGGAATTCCTGGGGAGGAGATTTAGAGATTTCCCAGGAGCTGCTCAGAGGCTCAGGGACCACCAGGGCATCTCTGGCAGCATTTCCCAACCCAGAGCCAGCAGGACATGAAGCAAAGGGTCCTTGGATGAGAAACCTGGTTGGGTTTGGCCATAAATCAGTACAAATGTTGTGTTTAACATTAACCTGCCCTGCTGGCTCTGCCTTCCTCCAAAAGTCACTTTTCCTACCCAGTAATTTTACCAAAGTATAAATTCCAGAGGAAAGGGAGGGGAGGGAAACCACAGCACAGCACACACTGTGTTTGAGGCAGAGGGGAGAGCCCTGCTGCAACCAAAACCAGGATCACAGGAAGCCTTGGGGCAAACAAGCTGCAAAGCTCAGCCAAAGAATCCAAACTCAGATGAGGTCAAAGAAAAAAAAATTAAATCCACAGCTTTTTACACAATATTCTGCCATGTAAGAACACGCAGGGAAAGAGCAGAGTTTGGCTGCTTTCACAAACCACTTCCCATATGAATTAAAGCTTTCAGGAAATGATGGAAACAAAAATCTGGCACAAAGTCTTGGGGAGGAGTCTTGTTTTGTTACACGTGTGAGAGCCACGGCATGTCTGTCTGTCTGTGTGTTTGTCTGTCTGCAAACAGAGCAGGAACAGGGCAGGGAGAGCAGGAATACGATGGAAACGGGAGGAACAGCAAGAGGAGAGGAGGAGGAATGGAGAAGGATGAGGAGGAGAGGACGGATAAGAGGAAGAGATGAGGTGGAACAGGAGGAGAGGAGGAACACGAGGGGCAATGCAGGAACAGGGAGGAGAGGAACGGGAGAGGGAGGGGAGGAATGGGAGGAGGAGAAGAACAGGAATAAGAGGAGGAGGAGGAGAAAAACAGGAAGAGGAGAGGAACAGGAGGAGGAGGAAAAGAACAGAAGGAGGAGAGAGACAGAAACAGGGGGAAAGGAATAGAAGGAGAGGAGGAATAGGAGAGGAAAAGGAGGAGTATAAGGAGGAGACGAGCAGGAAAAGTGTAATAGGAAAAGAAGTAAAGGTATAGGAAAGGAGGAGTCGGAGGAGGAGAAGGGCTTTTCACAACCCCCCGAGAACTTTCCCCTCGCCTTGCCAAGCCCCTTGCCTCCCCTCAGCGCTGCCCCGGCAGCAGCGGGTGCAGTGCCCGCGCCTCAGGGCTGCTACAGCAGCGCGGAGTCGGCCCTCCTTCCCAGCGCCCTCCTCATTGAGGGCCCCCGCTAAAGACAGTGGCCGCGGGCCGTCGGTACCCGGTCCCGATCCTGGCCCATCGGTGCCCGGTCCCGGCCGGTACCGCAGCCCCAGACCCCCGGACACGCCCCGGGCCCCCCGATGAACTCGCTTTCCCGGCGTGCCCCACGCGCACCGCGCAGGCGCTGTGAGGGTGAGAGGTCAGGTCCGGCGGCAGCCGCGCAGGCCGCGCTCCCCCGGGCCCCCCCGCCGCGCCCCCGGCCCGGCGCTCACCGCGGACCCGCTGCGAGGGGTACAAGCGCTGCGCCTTCTCCAGGAAGCGGCGGGCCTTGTCGGGCTGGTTGGCTTTGATGGCGGCCAGCGCAATGCCAATGCACCGCTCCGCCTCGTCCCGGTTCGACTCCATGGCGGCGGCGGCCGGGCGGGGGGGCGGAGGGGCGGGGCCGGGCGCGGACGGATGACGTCACGGAGCCCTGCCCTCAGGCGGGCGGGCCCGGCCGAGGCTCCGGGGAGGCAGCGGAGCTCTGGGGGGATTCACCGGGGCCGAGAGCTGGGGGGACCCAGCCGGCCCCCAACAGGGGAGGGGACGCCAGAGGGCACCCCGGGATCCTGCTCAGGGTGGATTATTAACAACTCCTCATTAGAGCCTCCTCCTCATGGAGTTCTGCCCTTGGAACGGGGCCTGGCTGCAGGGACCGCGCCCGGCACGGGCTGAGGGCACCCTGAGGAGGGTGAGGCTGCACGGGTGTCGGGACCCGGGACATCCCTCTGGCTGCACTGGGTGATTTCAGACCCTGGCAGGGGCTCAGAGATCTTGGCATGAAGTCAAAGACACCCGTGCCTCTGATTTTAGCCCATGGAAACAATTGCCAACTTTGTGTGAAGAGTTACAAGCCACAAGATTTTGAGTAAAATGATAGTGAATTTGTCACAGGGTGAAAAAGAATTTCGGGGTTTTAGAATGGGGGTTCAAGAGGCAAGATGGAGAAATCTGTGCATGTTCTGTCCTCCTTCTTGTCCTCGATCTTCTGCTGTGATGGTGACACTTCTGGATTGGTTTAGAGTAGAGACAGACTTTCTAACATAGGTGATAGGTATTGGAGAATTATTGTAAATAAAGTACACGTAGTTTTTAGTATAAAAAGCCAACACCACCCCAAGGGCAGTGACTGTGCCACAACCCGACTTGCTGGACAGAGCTCAGCAGGTCAGAGAGAGAATGTTACAGATAATAGAAAATAAACAAGCTTGAAAAGCAGAACTGAGGAATCTCAACTTCTTCTTCTGTCGTGGAGCTGGGAAAAAGACTCTTTTTTAATACCTCGGGAGCCATTTCAGCAAGGCAAAACCCGAGATTCGGGCTGTGTTACATTGTTTCACATTCAGTCACGGCAGGGATGGCAGGAACAACCTTCATCCCAAAAGAGGATTCAGAGACAGTGACAGATCCTGGAGGCTGGCCGTGGGGAGCAGGCAGGAGAGAGGCAGGAAGGTCTGTGGGTGTGAGGTGAGTGACAGCACAGGGACCCACACCCAAACCACCCCAAACCAGCCTGGGAAATGAGGGGAAGAGGATGGGGTGATCAGGATCAATATCCCTGTGTGAACCATGGAATCCTACAATGGTTTGGGTGGGAAGGGACCTTAAAGCCCATCCAGTGCCACCTCTGCCATGGCAGGGACACCTTCCACGGTCCCAGGCTGCTCCAGCCTGGCCTTGGGCACTGCCAGGGATCCAGGGGCAGCCACAGCTGCTCTGGGCACCTGTGCCCAGGGCCTGCCCACCCTGCCAGGGAACAATTCCTAATTCCCAATATCCCATCCAGCCCTGCCCTCTGGCTGTGGGAAGCCATTCCCCGTGTCCTGGCACTTGAGGCCCTTGTCAACATTCTCTCTCCATGTTTTTGTCACCTCCTCCAGGCACTGCAAGGCCACAGTGAGGTCACCCTGGAATTTCTCTCCAGGTGAACAATCCCAGCTCTCCCAGCCTTTCCTCATGGCACAGATACTCCAGGAGTGACTGATCCCCTTTGTCCTTCCAGCTCTGGAAATTCACAGGGGTTTTCCCAACTCCCAAAGCACCCACGTTCAGTGCCTCAGCCCCAGCCCTGGGGGAGGATGTGGAGCAATGCAGACACAGAGCCAGGCTGCAAGGAGGAACATCTTTACAAGCAATTTTACAGAGGTCAGCCCCCAGCAATCCACACCTGCCAGCCCTTCCCAGTACAACTCCCCATGCAGGGAATCAGTCTGGGAGCTCCTGCTTGTGCAAGGCAGGAGAGCTGCACTGCTTTTAGCTGCCCTTCTGCAGCAGGTGCAGCTTTAGGCTGGCTGCAATCCTGGCCTGGGATCCAGGGAATGCAGGAATTTCCTGGCTTTTCTCAGGAGCAGCCTGAGAACCAAAAGAACCCCCCATGCCATTTTTCATAGCATTAAATAAAGGTGATTTGGGGCCCAGCTCTGGAGCAGGGCACATCGTGCCACAGAGGTGCTGCCAGTGCAAGTCCTTTCCTTGTTCCTGAGAGAGAGGAAGATGGAGGAGCCAGCAGCAAGCACATTCAGCAGGTGTGGATTTCTAACAAAACCCTCCTGGCACAGCCAGCCTGGGCTCTCCAGAGCCTGGTGCCAGCCTGCTGTGCCCAGGGGCTGATCCAGGGAATGGGGGTGCTCCTTCCCAGCCCTGCTACTGCTGCTTGGGAGCTGTGAAGTCCCAGGCTGTCTCCTGGGCACACTTCCACATGGCCCTCATGAGCCGAGTGAAGCCCATGTCCTTGGGCTTCTCCAGGCCGCGCATCAGCCGCTGCTTCATGATGGCAACAAACTCCTTGTTGCTCAGCTCTCCATTCCCTGCAAAAAGGAGGAAAAACAGTCAGAGACCCACCAGCAACCTCCTTGGAATGACAACTTTAAAGGGCAGCAGCCATAAGTGTTCTTTCCTGCAAAAACACAGACCACATTCGACTCCCACCTCCCAAATATCCTGCTGAGCAAGGGCTCCTGAGCCACAGAGTTTAAATCCCAACCCCATGGATGATGCTCCTTCTGCAGGAGGCAGAAAAGCAAATGCAAACCAAATGTCCCTGTCTTCCCAGGAAACACTGCTTTAAGTGGTTTAGGAAATTGTAGGTGCACAAATTTTCCTAATGGAGTAGAAGGGAAGATTTGTTGATCTGATGAATGAGGTTATGCAGAATGCAGCCACTGGGCAGCAGAATTCCAGCAAACTATCAAGGGTTGAGCAAAATTCCCTCCAGTGCTGCAGGTTTTTAATGTCTGTAAACACTGATGGAGTGAGAACAACAAAATAATAATAATAAAGACGTCTGTGCCTGCTTTTCCACTTGGTTTCTTCCTCAGGGGACTCCTCTGGCAACCAGAGTCTTTCCCCCTAAAGATTTGCTATCAAAATATTTAGGAGATTCTCCTCTGAGAGAAGGCAAACAGGGAATATTTGGTTACACTTCATCTGGCATGAAGATTGTATCACAACAGTGGTGCTGAAGCACAGAGGAAAATAAAACAGGAGATGTGACCTTAGGGCGGTGCAAAGGAGCAGGTGGGGCTGAAACCAAGAGGGACAACAAGGAATAAATTAATTAAATACATTTTTAAATGTTCATACTTATGCAACAGTACTGCCACTCAGAGCTGCCAGATGCTGGTGACTGCTGGAGAAGCTGGGTACCAGCCAAGGCTCTGATTTTGGCCCGGCAGTTTTGGGCAAATGCAGAATTTCCTTCTTCCCAAGTCAGAACTGCTGTCACCTGGCAAAGGCTCCAGTAACTCCTGTTAAATTGAGCCAGGAGTGCTTCAGTGTGACAACAACCACCCCAGGGCACTCACAGCCTCTGCAAAGCTAGTTTCCAGCAGGGCAGAGCGCTGCTATTAATTAATTAAAAATTAAGCTGACATTTGTCCAGGACTTTGGAGATAAAGCCCCAGCCTGGCTCGTTTCCAACACTGAAGCACAACAGCTCATTCTGTTCGACCAACTGGAGTTCTCTGGGTGGGGGAAAAGGAGCAAAGTGTGCACACCAAACCTTCCCATCTGTGCTCCAACATCCCCATCTCACAGGGTGGGTACCCCTGGATACCCTTCCCAAAAGGGCAGGGGCAATGTGGGAAATGGATTTGTAGAGAATTGTCAAAGCCTGACAGAAGGTTTATACAGTGTGTGCATCTGTGTGCAAACTTTGAGAGAAGAAATGGAGCTAGAAACAAGTTTCAAAGGATGGCCTTGTAAAAAAGACTGGATATTTTGGAGAAATAGAGCTATGAAAGATGCACTGTAGTGGGCCCATGAGGGGTAATTTGAGATGATTTAAGGCATGTCACATTCATATTTTCTGGAAAAATCCCTTTGCCCAGGATTTTGCTCCTGGGAAGCTGAGAAGCCTCAGAGAAAAAGGAAAACAATAATTATCTCATTGCTTCTCCTGTGTTTTGCTGCTTTGGAATGTGCTTGGACATTGTTTACCCATAGGTGATTGTTTCATTGGTTTCATGTGAATTATTTTGACTCATTGGCCAATCAGGGCCAAGCTGTGTTGGACTCTGGAGAGAGTCAAGAGTTTTCTTTATTATCTTTTTAGCCTTCTGTAAGTATCCTTTCTGTATTCTTTAGTATTTTATGATACTATATTATATTAAAGAATGCTATACTAAACTATACTAAAGTTTAATATAGCATTCTTTAATATAATATAGTATCATAAAATAATAAATGATCCTTCTGAGAACATGGAGTCAGATTCATCATTCCTTCCTGCCATGAGGCACCCCACAGATACAATAAAGGCATTTACAGCATGGTGTGGCTAAAGCTGATAGGCCAAGAAACACTTATAATGTAATTAGGAAATAGTCAGCTTCTGAATGTGATGGTGTGAATTACAACATCTGTATTGTCTCACCCTTCTCATGAGACTGAAAATGGAGTATAAGTTTTTAAATCATCTCTCAGTTGCCCCATCTCTGGGTCAGAAAAGGCATAATCCAACAGGGCATCAGCTGGACACAGAGCATGGCAGGAAGAAGCATTTCCCCCAGGGTTCCTGCCCTGGGCTCCCCCAGCCTGGCCGAGCTGTGCTCACTCACCGTCGCAGTCGAAGAGCGCGAACACCACGTCGCACACGTGGTCTGACAGCTCCACCTTGGCCACGGTCCTGGCCACCTGCTGCATGGTCACTGCAACACACGGAGGGCACAGGGTCACACAGGGGCCAGCCACAGCAGCACACTCCTGTTCCTGGGGGAAACCAGCCCTGGTGTCCTCAGAGAGGCTGCAATGAGCTTGACCAACGAGGCAGCTCCTCTTGACAGCACTCCAAGGAATGCTATCCTGTCACAGACATATTTTATGAAAAATCTTTTTGCTAGGATCTTTTCTCCAAAGAAACTGAGAAGCTTCAGTTTCTCCATGTTTAGGTGTCTTAGAATGTGATCTGGAGAATTGTTTACCCAGCATGTGAAACTGTTTCTACTTGATGACCAATCACAAGTCCAGCTGTGTTGAGACTCTAGTCAGTCACAAGACTTTGTTATCATTGCTAATCTTCTGATGAAATCCTTTCTTCTTTCTTTAGTATAGTTTTAATATATCATTTTATTTTAATATAATATATAGCAAAAATAATAAATCAGCCTTCTGAAACATGGAATCAAGATTCTCATCTCTTCCCTCATCCTGAGACCCCTGCGAACACCACCACATTATCCAGCATTCAATTCTATCAAGCAGGGAATTCCAAAAACTGGGAATTCCAAAAACTCCTTTTCCTGTTGCAACCCAATAACTGCAGAACAAACCCACCCACCCTCCTGCAGGGAGCAGACCAGATTAACCTTGCAATAAAATAAAGAGTTGTAAGGAATTATTTCCCTTTTCTCCCCAGACTGGCAGCAGAGAAGCAAGCAGGAGTTTTATTCCCCACCGTTAGAAAATTCCATCCAATTCATGGAGCTATCAATCTGGCAGGGTTAGGCAGGTGATTTTGCTGCACAAATGGGAAAAGAAAAGCCTCTTCACAAGGCTGGTGTGAGTGTATTTAAAGTTAAATTGCTTCTCTACAAAGCCTGACCCAAAGAAATGCCATCCACAGCCCCTGGGATCAATGTTTAGCTGTGGAGCAAGGGAAAAAGGGAAGTGGTGCATCACAAAACCAGACTGAAACCACAAACAGCCTGTGCTTTCCTCCACAGAATCCTTATGGGCTTCTGCCCCCCTAGTCCTTCAGGAATTTTGGAGAGTTAAGTGTGTCAGAAAGGAAGAAATAATAATCCAATATGTACTGTAACTGGATTAATTACAAACTGCATAAAATATTTCTAATGAGATTTTTTTCATTGATGTTTACATTATTGGTACCTTCCACCCTGTTTCTGCTTCCCTGAGTGAAATCTGGGGTTTTCTGAGAGGAATTCACAACCACCATCAGCTCCTTTTCCCCATAAAACCTCGCCTATGACTAAATAATGCAGGAGAAAATTGAAATGATGCATTGTAAATGTAAAATAGATATAATCTCAAATAGGACCCTGCTTTTCCCACATAATTATTCTTTCTGAGTGAAATTCCCTTTCTCCATGAGTGATGTAGCTCCAGTCAGCAGTTATTACTTTGTACTTCCTCAGACAACAACATCAAATTTCACTTAATTTGTGTTGGTAAATGTAAAATTTCTCTTGAGATCCTTCACATTGATGCCATCCTCCTCTCCTGGAGTCCTAGGTACCCTATGGCTGTAGCCTTACATGTAAAAAAAAAAGTTAAAATTATTTCTTCATCACAGAATTCCAGAATGGTTTGTTTTGGAAGGGGTCTTAGGGCACATCCAGGGCCACCCCTGCCATGGCAGGGACACCTTCCATGGTCCCAGGCTGCTCCAATCCCATCCAGCCTGGCCTTGGGCACTGCCAGGGATCCAGGGGCAGCCACAGCTGCTCTGGGCACCCTGTGCCAGGGCCTGCCCACCCTCACAGGGAACAATTTCTCCCTAACACCAAATCAAAATCTGCCTTTCAATTTAAAACCATTGCCCCTTGTCCTAATTCCTTTAATTATAAGTTATGCTTTTCTGCTGAGATTTTTCCCACTCTTTCCATCTCTGCAGGGAGTCTCCTGATCCCTCCCCTCCTGTTTGTTTTTCTCTTGATCCCTCCCCTCCTGTTTGTCTTTCACAGCCACAGTTTTCCCAGCTGGAATTTGCACTCATGGCCAGCAGTTCTTGCTTCCTCTCTTATTGATCCAAGTGCACAAGTGTCAGCTCCATCCCATCGTTCCTGTTTGATGCCAGAATGACTCCACAGGGACTGCAGGACTGTGCTGTGCTGGTTTTTAAGGAATCAAAAGGAGGAGGGAAAGCATCTCTGCTTTCACATCCTCACACATGCTCCAGACCTCAAGGCAGCTCAGGAAGGCAAATAAAATTGAAGCAAACCTGCTGGAATAATTTCTTTACCATGAAATGGAATAGGTGCTGTCTGGGGAACATCTCTTAAAGGCTGTCCAGGTTTGGAGTTCTGGGATAGAAATTCTCCTGGATTTCACATCATCAAAAATGAGTTCCACATTTCTATCTTGAAAAGCTTCTAAAATTTCATGCATTGGTATCTCCCACTGGTTCCTTTAATGAGCCATCTGAGTGATTTTATGCAAGTTTAGAGTCTGACACAGTTATCCTTTTTTTCCACTCTGATTCCCAGAAGTGCACTGTGAGCAATGCCTCACTGAGTGCTGCTCCAGGCCAGGGCCTCAGCAGATGGCAAACTTCACTTTTCCCTCCAGCTTGGGATTAATCACACATGTGGCCAAGAGAATGGACAGCTGGGCTGCTGCTTTGTTTTCCAAATGGCCCTGGGGGTGATGGGAGCAGGGCTCCTGCCCTGGGCCACCCCAGGATGGAAAGGGAGAATAAAAAAGAAAAAAGGAGAGCTCCCAGACCAGAGCAGAGCTGTTGGTGCAACATCCACAGCCAGACACGAGGAAAGAAAGGAGATTCCTTGGAGACACCCCAAACCTGAGTGCAGGGGATCCTGTTGGACACCAGGGCCCCAGAGCCCCCTCCCAGCACTGCCATTACTGCACAGGAGCACCCCAAGCTGTGCTTCCAGGGGGGCTGACTTCTCCCACCCCTCTCCAAGGCAAAGCAAGCAGCAATTCCATGGCTGCACCCCAGCTCAGCTCAACCTGGTTACTGACAATTTCAGACTTCCTGACTCCCTGTCCACTCTGCAGCCATTTCAAGCAGCAACATTCAAATAAAATGATTTTCCATGAACCTCTCTGGGGCTCCAGCCCTGCTCCAAGCCATGGATCAGTGGGATCAGCTTCTCCCTGTGCTTTCACCCATCCATGCCTTGCCCCAAACCCCACAGGAGTTATCCCACAGCTCCCTGCTGGCAGCAGGGCTGCTTGGAAAGCCCGGCTGCACACAGTGCCAGGAAAAGTGCAATTCACACCCTCCTAAAAAGGGGAATAAGCATCAAATTCAGTTCCTGTCCTGCTTCCAGCTGTGAGCCCAGGCTGGGGAAGTCTCCTAAGGAATGCTTGTGATTTAGGAGAATGACAGCTATTATGTTGCTGGGAAAATGAAAGATGGGCTAACAAATAATCTGGGTGTTTTTAAATGGGTCATTAAAATACAGGTTTATGATCCTTTTTAGAAGAAGAAGAGACTTTAATTCAGCACAGAAAACAGGCTGTCAGGCTCTGGCTGTTTGGTAGCAGCCATTTTTTCCCCTCTGAAATTTTAAACAGCCCTTTTAAAATCATAATAATGTTTGCTGCATTGTTAACAGCAAATTATTACACATACCAACCTCTTCCTAGTTTCCATGCCAGTGTAATTTTTACTTTGTTAGTTTGTAACCAGCAACCTCGTGAAAGCTTCACTTTTGGGAGGGCTCACCCCATTTATGGTTTATTTAAATCTGATCCCTGCCCAAGGAAGGTTCCCTTAGCCCAGCCAAGCATTCCCAGCTCAGTGGCTGCACAAGCTCATTAATGACACATAATTAAAAAGCAATCACACTGATTTACCAACTGCACACAGACCAAAATTCTGTGAAAATGTATACTCCATGACAGGACAAATGCTAATTTCCTGTAGGCACTGAGTAAATTTGATTTGCTGGGCTATCACCTCCCCTGGGATGCTACAGAAAGAGCTCAGAGCAGCAGCAGCACACCCAGACTTGGTATTTTACTTTTAAATGAAGGAAATCCTATCAGGTTCTTTTAAGTCCTAAGATAATGATGTTCTAAACCAAAGATACAGATGATTTCCCAAAAAAATTCAAGATGAGAAGGGCTGCTGACACACACAAGAAGAGATGTGACACATTTGTTTCCCTCTGTAATTCCACTGCCCCCAAACCTATTAATGCCTTAATATTCCCCCAACAGCAGCAATTGGAATAGCTGGCTTGCAAAATGTTTAAGTCTGCAGCTGCCTACATGAATCAGCTTTAACTTTGTAGCAGACAAGAGTTTCCACTTAGCCTAAAACTCTTTTAATGAGTTTGCCATCTTTATTTTATATCCTCAGTCCGTTAAAAAAATTCCCTCTTAAAAAAACCCAAAGACCAAAGCACTTGTGACAGATCCTGGCAGCAGGGTGGGACTTGGTTTGAAATATATTTGGGGGATTTTCTGCCTTTTTTTTTAAATCAGTGTGTCAGATCTAAGAACAAACCTGAGACAGAGCAGCTGAGAAAATGAAACATGATGAGGAGGAGAAGGATATGGATTGGGCTGATCAATAAACCACATTATTAGCAAGGTCCCCAGGAAACACCAGCTCTGAGGTTTGTTCAGCCCTCTCCTCTGGACTGTGGGTTATCTGAAATTCAGTCTCTGGACAGATTTTAATGCCCAGTCTGGGACCTCAGTGGTGTTCCAGTCTCCCCCTCTTTCCCTCCAGCACTCCCAGGAGCTCCAAAGGTGTTTGCCACTGCTTGGCTCCCAATCAGAAATGCAGCACCCAGCCCTTATTTCTAGGCAAAGTCTATGATTTTTGAGCAAAGCTGGAACAAACCAAGGGTTCAGCAGTTCCTACCCCCAGCCCACTGCTGCTGTGCCTCTGCCATGTGATCAGAGACCTCCACAGAAGACAACTCTGCAAGAATTCTTTCACACTCATTTTTGAAGTCCTTTGTATAAGCAGGAAAAAAGGTCACTTCAGAAGATGGGGATGAAGAGGAAACAGTGGTGTCCCACAGGTTTCAGTACCTTTATCAAGAGAAGCTCCAGCCATGTGGTAGAAGCTCAAAGCTGTGTCCACATCATTGATGTTCTTCAGAAAAGTGAAGAAGTTCTCCACCTCCTCAAAAGTCAGCCCCTAGGACAGAGAAAAGACACTCATGGGACAGAGTGATGGACACTCCTGATCTCAGGAGCAATGGGACAGAGACCATAGGCACTCCTGGAAATGACACAGTAACTCACTGGCCCAAAGCTGCAGCCAGAAGTGCAGAATTCATCTGCACACTGCAAAAACTCAGCCTTGGCAGTTTGGATGTTTGGGTTGTGATCTGTACTTCTGTTCCCCTCTTGGCCCCACCAGTCCCACAAAGGGAAGGAACTGAAAACCATTCCCAGGTGAGCAGACCTCAGATACAGGAGACCACTGCAAACAGGTGAATTCATCAATTGATTTGAAGCCTGCACACTTGCAATGGCAATATCAAACAGTCCATGTTTGATATTTTGATTTGATATTCTGATATATTGATATTCTCAGTAACCTTTCCTGGTTATTGAGAATTTCAGACTTTCTGTGCTGACAGACACTGACCCCCAAGGAAACACTACATTTAACCTGAAGCCATAGAAAAGGCTTCCAAAATTAAATGCTAAAACTAAGATTATAGGTGTGTAGTTTGAATAAAAGTGTGTAATATCACATAGTAAAAAACTTAAGAGTTTAAGATTTTAAAATACAGTAATATATATAAAGCAACATAAAAATTTTAGAGCAGAAGCTAGTCCTTCTTCTTCACCTTCTTCTTCACGAGTTTAAGAAATGTTGTGTAGTTAGATAAAAAAGACTGCATTGCAAGTCACAAGTAGTTAGTTACTGAGTTAAAAGTAAAAATAATTTAAGTGCCATTTCTTAATTAAACAGTTTATCTTTAAAAGACCTTGTAGAGAGAGATACATCTCCATTTTGTAATTTGTTAGTTAAGTGCTGTAGAACTTAGGGTTTGTGAGACTGTAATACAGATAAGAACTAATAAACATCTGAATCCAAACAAGAAATACCATCTCACACGTTTAATCCCAACCCTAACAACAAAAAAATATAAAATTTCAACAAGCCCATGGACTGTAAGGTCTCTCCCAGGAGATCCAGGGACCTCTGAGAGAATCCAGGTCCTACCCAGTGTGGCAGAAGGTGACACTGAAGCACAGAAGTGTCCCAGTTTGCTTTGCTGCTGGAGGCAGGATCCCTGCCTGCTCCACCTACCTGGGCCGGGTGCTCAGTGAGAGCCACACTCTGGGACAGCCATGGAAAAACATCCTGAGATCCCCAGGAAAGAACTGCTGCTGAGCACAGCTCTGAACCCCACCTGGTTACACTGATTTTATCACCCTGTGCAGCTGCAGCACCACCACAGCACTGCTGGGGATGCCTTGGGAAGGCAGACCTGAAACAGAGGCTATATAGAGTGAAAGAATAAAGCACGGATTTATTAACAGGATCTCCTCCATGGATCCACCTTGGGCAGCACAAGAGCCCAGCCAGGGCTGCACCCAAGATGAACCAAAATGGGCACAAAATGCTCAACTGGTCATGGGGTCTCTCAGTTTTATCAGTTCTGCTCCTTTTGTATCCTGCAGTTCATTGTCCAGTTCCAGCTTTAGCCCATCCAGTCCCACCCTGCTTGTTTTTCTCTCTCCAGCCCACGGTGTTTGTGCTCCTGGGCTGAGATTTGGATCATTTGTCCTTGGTCCCCAGCTGGAGCAGGAATTGTTTTGTCTCCCTGCTCTGTGCACAGAGCTCACCATCCCCTCATGTGAAGCTCAGACCCACACACTAAAGCAGCACAGAATTTGAAATATAAAAGCTCAAACCAGAGGCATCACTGGGACAGGAGCTGGAGCCTCCAACTCCAGCAGAGCCACGGCAGGGAGCCAAGGAGGAGGTGAATCATCACCACAGTAATAACCACTCAGACTCCCTCTCTGGGACACATAAATCAGCTTGTCAAGAGAGTTCAGCTTCAGGCTCCTCCTATCCTGCCTGGCATGACAGATTAATAGAGCAAGATATTAAAAATCCAAACTGCAGAACACAGCCCAGCTCCAGGACCTGGATGTGTTCAGCAGGTACTGTCAAATATAAATTTACACAATCTGCTGTAACTCTGCTCAAACAACTTCTAATCAGGGAAGAAGCCACCAATCTTTTGAAAGAAAAAGAACATTTTAAAGGTCTTTCCATACAGACATTTGCAGCTTGTTCCTATCTTTGCTGTAAGGGAGTATGTGGCCCCACACTGATGATCTCGGTGTGCACTGACACATGCAACAGCAGCTTTGTCAGCCCTGGATTCATGGATCTGGGCCAAAAAGGATGAGATGGCAAAATGGGAGAGCACATGTGGACAACACAGCTGACTGAGGAGAGAAATCCCTGGTGACTCTGCAGGGAGCTTTCCTTGAATATCTGCCTGCTCCTCTTCCTGAGGGGAACACAAGGATGTACAGCAGAATTAAATTAAATACTGTCCTAGGGAAAAAATAATCCAATAAATCAGGTGCTTCTGCAGGAAGCAATGCAAAGATCCCTCTGTTTTGTACAATGGTTCTACAAGAGAAAACATCTTTGCAATTACCATGATGTCTCCCTGCCAGAGCAGAGAGAGTGGAAAGCCTGGAGGAACCATGAGGTGTGTGGCACTTCCAGGCCAGCAGAAGTGATCTGTGCTGTGATCTGCCTGCTCTGTCTGGGACTTCTGGGGGTTGCAGTGTTCTAAGCAAAGAGCCATAAACCTTGTATTTCCCTGGGATTCCCAAAATGGCATTTGCCAAGGCCAAGCAGCACTGCTGTCTGTGCAGAATGGAGCCCTGTCTGGAATCCTGCAATGGTTTGCATGGGAAGGGACCTCAAAGCTCATCTCATTCCATGGTGTCCCATGGGCAGGGACACCTCCCACTATCCCAGGCTGCCCCTTGTGGTCCTTTCACCAGCTGGAAACACAAAACCAGTGACACAAGTGTATCCTACAAATCATGGCTTTCATGTGGACAAAATAACTGAATCTCTGTAGCAAGAATACCACCAGTGTTATGAAATTCTGTATTTTTTGAGGAATCCTATAGGTGGGGCTGGCATCAACGCTATCTCTGTTCCAGATACCAAAATAAAATAAAAATCAGAGACTGGGACAGCCTCAGGCAAACTAACAGATGAATGATCATATCTTTCAAGACATTTGTAGCTCCAGCTGTTAATTCATAATCAGCTGAATCCCTTCATCACCCAAGTAATCATCACAAAACATAAACAGGGAGATTCCAGAAGCACTTACCTGCTTGTAACACAACAGCTCAAATGAGGGCTTTTCACCTGGGAACCCAGGTCCAGCCAGGAATTCCAGCTCACTGCCACCTCTGCCAAAAGCCCAGCCAGGCCTTGAAGCCCATGTGGGAGATGACATGAATCACTGATTTCTGAAGAGACAGCTTGGTTTCCCAGCACTTAGCGGGGCATAAAGCAAATAATACATTGCTTGTGAATATTGCTGATGGCTCGGGTCCTTTTTACCAGGAGAAAAGCAGCTGTGTGAGTACAGCTTGGGGAGGACACTCATAAGCAATGTTAGACAAAACAGAGTGTGGCAGCTCTGCTGAATAGGCAAAATTCACCTACCCAGGGTAAAATGGGATTTTTCCTCAAGTAAAAAAAAAATAATGAAAGCAGATTAGCAGTTAATAGAAGAAAACTTGTCACTCTCAAAAGCAGGAATTAAGAATAACAGCATTGGAAAACAGCTAAAATTAGATTAAACCCAGAGTTTTATTGTTTTAGAGGCTGCCAGGGCTGCCTTGTGCAGTCAAGGTAATTGCACCAGACAAAGAAGACAAGGTTTGGCAGATTGCATAAGAAAGCTCTCTCAAAAGAACTGTACTTCCAAGGGAAAGCCTTGCTGGGTGAGTTTGGGACATTTTCTGGGCATTTCATCCTCACCAGTGTAAGCAATCATGAATTTTTCACCACTTCTGTTCCTTAAAAGTGGTTTTTTTTTTTTTTTTTTTTTTTTTTTTTTTTTTGTCCTATTGCTCATTTTCTCTCCTTGAAAGTCCTTGGAATAAAGGAAGATAAAGATTTGCTCTGAATCTGGCTGGCTGTAAATAGAAAGACAATCTGGCTGATTTGGGGATGAGGAATAAGGTAAGAACAAGAAGTTCTTCCTCTGGCACAGATGTCAGAGTCTTGGCTTACACATGAAAGGAAGAAAACATCTGCTGTAGGAAACCTTCCAAAATAAATTCATTTGCCTCTTTTCTCACACAGCCAGCTACTGTTCAGTAATATCTACACACACACACACATATGTATATAAACTCAAAAATCACAGCAAAAAAATCAACAATTTGCAAACTTCAAAAGCAGAACTGATATTTTCTATTAGACACACATTGCATTTAAGCACTTTCTTCTGGAGAAATCAAATTATTCCTGTTAATGTAGGAATCCCATTCAGGAACAAAAAGAGCTGCAGACCCTGGTCAGAACTTGTGTTTTATAACACACTTGGCACCTAAACCAGTTAAGAAATAAACTCTGGTTCTGAAGTCAGAAGAAAGCAGCTCTAAAACAGCCAGCCAAAGACTTTCCATCCATTCTCACTTTGAAGAATTGCTTGTTTATATCCCAGTTAATAAAAGAACATTCTGGCTTAATAAAAGAACATCCATTACAGGGGCAGATGTAAAATTCTAATGCTCAATAATTTCTCAGCCCATACTTGCCTTACCTGATAAAGCACATCTTGTGGTATGGATATCTTCTTCCAAGGACTCTCCCTGAATTAATGAGTGTAGGGTCTGCAAACTTACTCCTCACTAAATTGTGAGTAATTTTTCCCAGAAGTTAATAACTAAATAATAAACAGCCTGCTCACAGCAGCTAACGAATCCAAGGTCGAGCCAGGAACTGGGAGCACAGCTTCAGTGTTTGCCTTGGCTCCAGACCCAGGCTGCCATTCAGCAAATTGAATTTTTAAAATTACAGCATCTCTTTTCATAAGGAACAAACCTACAGGCTGCACTGGACACCAACCACTGCACTCTCAGCTCTTCCCTCTCTCCCACAGCTCAACACGGAGCGGATGCTTTTCCAAAGAGCACGGGGATTGCTTAACTCATTTCTCAGTGAGAAATTTTCCCAAATTTTCCATGAATGCCACTGACCTCTCCATCCTGGAAGTGCTTCTTGAGCTGCTTGAGCATGACAGTGAGCTTCTTGGACTGCACCCCGCTGTAGGCCAGCAGCATGCTCCCGAACTGCCGCTCCGTGATCCGCCCCTCCACCGGGTCGTGCCGCTCGAACTGCCACGGAAGGGACAGGGAGGTGAAAACCAGGAGCAGCACAAGGCTCCACCTCAGCTGGGAGGCATAGAAAAGGCACCATAAAGGATTAACATTGCAGGAAACTCTGGTGAGGGAGAAGTGCTGATGGGCTCCAGCATCTGCTTTCCCCAGGATTGTCTCTCCACCCTATGAGCAATTCCTATGTGCAATTCCTTGGACAGCTCTTGGGAGAAGCCTCTGCTGGAGTCCTGGATGCTGAGAATTTTAGACTTTCTGCAATAACAGACTCTAACCCCCAAGAGAACACTGCATTTCACAGAATTCACAGAATTCACAGAGTCACAAGGTTGCAAGAGACCTCCAAGATCATCAAGTCCAACCCAGCCCCAACACCTCAACTAAACCCTGGCACCCAGCGCCACATCCAGGCTTTGTTAAACACATCCAGGGATGGTGACTGCACCACCTCTCCAGGCAGGGCATTCCAGTTCTTTATCACCCTTTATGTAAAAAACATTTTCCTAATATCCAACCCATATTTCCCTTGGTGCAGGTTAAGGCTTTGACCTCTGGTTCTGTCAGTGCTGCCTGGAGAAAGAGCCCAACCCCAGCTGAGCACAGGCACCTTTCAGGTGAGTTTTCATTTGACCTGAAGCTGTAGCGAAAGCTCCCAAAATTGACTGATAGCACTAAGATTATGAGTGTGCAGTTTAATTACAAGTGTGTAATATCACAGAGTAGAAAACTTAGAGTTTAGAATTTTAAAATATAACAATATATGAGACAAAATGAATGTTTTAAGACAGTAGCTAAATGTTCTTCTTCCCCTTCTTCTTCATAATTTTAAGTATTTTAAAATACTAAAATATTAATTAAAGTATTATAAAATGTTGTTAGTTTTATAATTAAACAAAAAATTCCACATTGCGGACTTCAAGTAATTAGTTATTAAATCAAAAGTAAAAATAATTTCAGTGTAATTTCTTAATTAAATAGTTTAACCTTAAAAAAAGTTATATAAAAATTTAAATATTTTATAACTTATTAATAAAATACTATAAACCTCACAATTTATAATATAAATAAAGATAATAGACATCTAAATCTAAAACCGGAATACCATCTCAAGCACTTCAATCCCAACCTTGACAAAAGTTAAAAAATCCCTAAAAACAAAACAAACCCCCAAAAACCAACATTTAATGGTGCCCCAGTGTGAGGACACCTGTTGAGGTCAGGACCTCCCTGAAGAAATAGAGAATGTACAGCTGTGAGCTGGAAAGAAAAAATCCCCAGGGAAAAGAAAGAAGAAAAAAGGAAGGAAAAAGAACCCAGAAATCCCTCCCAGCTTTATCCCACAGGACTGGGCTGATGGGTGGCTGCTCTAAACAGGGACAGTGGTTAATTAACCAAAGAGAAGTCCTGCAAAGGTCTTCTAATTTTACTCTTCTCTGCTCCAAGGCCAGTGTCCCAGCAAGGGAAGGTTCATGGATGTCTCCAGACTTCACCTGCCCCAAGTTCTCCTCATCCTCAGACCCTGACTCTTACAAATGCTGCTGTGAGGCCCCTGCATAACTTCCAAAAAGCCCTTTTGGGAAGGGTAGAGAAGGTTTTCTCCACTCATCCATCTCCCCTGCAGTGGTTTGTCTCCTGGCTTGCACTGCAGGGGAGCAGGGAAAAGCCATTCCCCAGCCTGGGAAGGTGCTGGGTGGGAGCCCACCTCTGAATAATGGGGATTTCATCTTTTCTCTTCTCCCATCTCTGTGAATCCACCAGCATCAACATCAGACTTCACCCAGCTTCACAGATCTCAGCACCTGGGACAGATTATGTTCCTTCAAATTTACCAGGAAACACAACACCAACACTCCAGCTGATGACAAGGCAGAAGATGACATTTAACAACAAAATGAATTTTTAAACTCATGGGGAACAACTTGGTACCAGTGACTGACATTCTGCTGCCTGCTGAGCTGACCATTCCAGCCTCAGCTGCTCTTCAGTGCTGATGAATTTTTAATTATTACCACATCAACCAGACTTTGGCTGCTTTTCCCAGTGGGAAACCAAGGAATTCCTGGTAAGTGGAGCACCAGGGCTGGAGGGATTTGTATGGGTGACTCTGGCAGGAGGCAGATCCCAAATGGAGAAATTCTGCTCCTCAGCCCCTTGTGTTTTCACCTGAGTGGCCCTCACAGTTTTGGGGGAAAATGATGATTTTTACTGTCATCTGTACAGGCTTTGGGGCTCACACATCATGCAAAACATGGGCCTCTCCCAATGTCCTGTGCTGGGGAAAGGAGAGGGAAAATTCATTTTTGGAAATGTTCTTCATTAAAAAGCAGAAGTAGTAGTTTCTGCCATGCCTGAAGAATGCAAAGAAAATGCCCCTGGGACACAAAAATTTTCCATCAGTGCTGCTTGTGAAGCTTTTTTCTGCTGTAATATTCCTAATTTCATCCCCAAAGACACAAATCAGCATTTTTCTACCAACAGCCTTAAAATACCCCAGGTTTTAGCAGAGTTTTAGGTAGAATCTTTAATTAAAGGCTAGGAAATGTGTCCAAATAGCTCAGCTCAACCTCCTAAGTGGTGACTATGCTCAGAAAATCTCAAGTTGGTGTCTAAAGCCCATCAGCCCCCTCTCCCCCTGCCCTGCACTCAGGATCAGCTCCATGGGGTAACACAAGCAAGCACAGCTCCCTGCAGATGGGGAAATAAATAACCAGCTCCTTGCAGCTTTTTGAAACTAAACTTTGAGATTGTGGTCAGTTTTGCAGCACCAGATGCAAAAAAGATCAGGAAGGAAAAATGTAAATACTTTTCATCTTCATTTTTCTACTGATACACCACACAGCTATTCACAAGAAATAAAAAAAAAAACAAAAACCAACAACAACAACCTGGAAACTATGGAATTTATCCTGCTTATTATTTATCTCATTTTAAAATGAACATTTCTAACATTAAACCAGGACACACAGATGTCCACTATCATGTACAGCCAGGTCAGCCCAGACAGGGGCTGGGAAGTGAGAGCTGGTCCACATCCATTCCCAAATTCCAACAGAAGCACCACTGAACTGAGCAAAAGCAACAGCATCACAGTGAGGGATAAAGAAAGTTCAAATCTTGCCTCCAAGCTGCTGTCAGATGCATTTAAATTAATTACAGAAGGGATAAGCAGGCCATGTCATTTAAAAAGAAATTTCAGGGAGGAAATTCTGTTTATTTTTTCTGCTATGTCAGAGATTGTGTTGAACCATTAAGAAACTGGGCTCCAAAGGATTTGTGAGTGGAAACTTATTGATTCCTGATGAAAGACAACCCCCAGGTACCTCTGACACCCCTTTCCTGGGGGCAGAGGTACCTCCTGCTCCTCCACCCTCTGGCATGTCTCCCAGCCAAACACAACTCAGCACTTGGAGATGAAGGAGGGCGCAAAGCCTACAGGAATTTGTCTTTCAGTACTCAATACACAGCCTACAAACAGTGTTAAAATCCTCTGGGTATTTGAAAAAGCAGGAGAAATAGTGCCCATTCCCAGGCAATCACAATGATCTGCCCTCAGGCACAGGATGACACTGTACAGGTTATTTCTGTGTTCTCTGGAGGGGAAATAACCCCACACCCTCCAGGGAGGGGCTGCAGGGCACAGCACACTGGGGTTTATTACAGCTACCAAGTGCTCTGACAGCCTTTTCCCTTTATGGATCTCAAAGGAGCAAAAGCAGGGCCAAAGCAGAGCTCACCTGGCATTATCCAGAGGGGGTGGAGCAGCTCCTGCTCCTAACATCCCACCAGGACAAACAGAGGACGGGGGGGTCCTACCCCAGCCCAAAATCACACCCACAATCGGCCAGCGAGTCCAACAGCTCTGGAGCAGCTTCCACCGGCAGCCACTTGGTGCCAGCAGTGGATTCTGCATCTGCACCAGGCAAGGAGAGGGGACAGAATGCTGGCCAGGGTTCCTCCTGCAGGCCAGGACACCTGAGGTGCTGAAGAAATTAGCTTGAAATATAAAAAGGCTTGAAAGAATTTCGAAATTCATTCAGAGCCAACGTGATGTGAAAGGAAATCTGAGGAGTTTATGGAACAGCTCAGCAGGAACTGGAGGGACAGGACAGGAGGGAATGGCTTCAAACTAAAATAAGGGAGGTTTAGATGGGATATTGGGAATTAGGAAATGTTCCCTGTGAGGGTGGGCAGGCCCTGGCACAGGGTGCCCAGAGCAGCTGTGGCTGCCCCTGGATCCCTGGCAGTGCCCAAGGCCAGGCTGGATGGGGCTGGGAGCACCCTGGCATGGTGGAAGGTGTCCTTGGCCAGGGCAGGGGTGGGATGAGCTCAGCTTTAGGGTCCCTTCCAACCCAAACCATTCTGGAATCCTGAGGGAAGGGAGAAAGCAGCAGAAATGGGGTGCAGCCCTTGACTTCACCAGCTTTGCTGGCCCAGTCCCTGTAGCCAGTCCAAACACACAGCAGGGTACTCCCTGATTTTTTTTTTTGTTATTTAAAAGATTACCCATAACCTTACACACATGTTAAATAGCCCAAAACTCCCCCCAAACCTGACTGGATGATCACATTCCTGCTCCTCTCTAAGATGAAATTCCCAGATTTGTTCAAACAACCCCACTCTCCTTCCTTCTGAGAGAAAAGCTTTCTCACATGAAGAGAGCAGAGGACAAAGAAGCAATTTCCCTGCTTCTACATCTCCTTAATTGCACAACTTTATGGAAAGGCAATACAAGGAGCCATCATAAAACAACAGACCCATAATATCTTTTCTTCCTTGCTTCATTGTTTTTTTCCTCCACTAACTCAATCCATCTTCCCCTGCAGGAAATCAAATCCCAGGCTGAGGAGCATCCAGCCCAAAGCAACTCAGAGACACCACCATGAGAAACATCCTGGTGGAGAAATAAAACCTACTGCAAGTTCCTAAATGCAGACATTGGTTTCCTTTTATTTCTCCTTCTGGCAGCAAGGCTCACCAGTGGGAAATGAAGCAGTTCCCATGGCCTCAGAAAAAGGCTAAGTTTGGGTACCACACATTTCTCAGGGGAAGGTTTCCCTTCCCAGCTGACTCTCCTTCCTCCTCAAGAAATTTGCCCTAAGCAATAGTGTTAATAGGGAAAGATTCTACCTAAAACTCCAGTGCTACAATCTGTGGGAAATGGATTTGTAGAGAATTTTCAAAGTTTCACAGAAGGCTCACATAGTATGTACTTGTATGTAAACTTTGAGATAAGAAATGCTGATTTAGAAATGTCATGGAACAGGACAGACATTGTTGAGAGAGAAATGGAACTAGAAACAAGTTTTAAAGGATGGTTTTGTAAATAAGATTAGATACTCTGGAGAAGTAGAACTGTGAGAGATGTATTGTAGTAGGACTTATGAGGGGTCACTTTAGATGATTGGTTTTAAGGTATTTACAGCATGGTGTGTAAAAGTTGATAGGTTAAGAAGTGTTTATAATGTATTGTAATTAGAAAATAGTTGGCTTTTAATTGTGATGGTGTGATTCATAACATCTCTATTGTTTTACTCTTCACGTAAGACTGAAAATAAAAGTTTTAAAAACATTTCTTGGTTGTTTTATTTCTGAGTTCTCAGTTGCCCCATCTCTGTGTCAAAAAATCCAACAAATATCCACTCAGAGAAGGGGAGTTTAAAAAACTGCATCAAAAACGAGGAGCAGTGTTTCGTGATTGCTGCCACCAGACCCCAGTGGGCCCACGAGAGCAGCCCCTGCTCTGCAGTGGGGAGGGGACACCAAAGCCCCAGAGAGGGCTCAGCAGCACAGACAACCACAAGTGCCTGGCAAAACCTCCCATGGAAAAGTGGAATAAATTGATTATCCCCTCCTTCCTAAGCTGGCATTTTTGGGCTGGACACACACTGGTGGCTTGTGTCTCCTGCTTTGTTTGCTGAAGAAGAAAATGGCTGAAAGAACCTCCAGGCCCCTGCACTTGGCACAGGCACAGAGAGCATTTGGGATCCATCAAATCCCATCGGTGCAGGAGGGAAACACCCAGCTGTAACTGGAGCCAGCACCATGAAAACACAACTCAGACTTTTCCTAAAGCAATGCCAAAAGGATATACTCCCTATCCTCTTCAAACACTCACATTAGCTAAATATCCGCTGTATTTTAGCAGGTTCCTAAATTTCTAGGAAGGTTTCCCTTAAAAACCAATCAAACATGATGTATTCCCTGCAACCTCAAAGCAAGGATCTTAAATAAATAAATGTATGTGTGCCACATTCCTAATTGAGACAGCAAAGAGAAATACATCTTCAAGGACATTTGGATGGGAGAGAAGTGTTGAGGGATGATCTCTGAGCTTCTTTCTGCAAGTTAAATAAAAAACATCCACGGGAGAATCTTGCTAATACTAATTCCATCAGGTTTAGGGGTAGTGGGAAAAGGTGACCTGTTCCCAGAGCTGCTCTGTGCATAATAAGGAATCAAAAGGGTCTGGGAAATAATGATCTGTAGGGTAATACTCAGATTCATAATATGTGACCCCTTAAAGTGGTATTTGCTCAAAGCTTTATTTGACAGGCTGTAATACATTATTTATCTGCAAACTACTGCAGCACTGGCTCTGTTTACTGTTCTGGAGAAGGAGGCTGCCAGGATCTCTTGTCAAGTTGCATATACAACTATGACAGGAAGAAAAAGAAAGGGGAAAACACTATATATCTCCCTAAATCCCAGCAACCTCATCCATCCAAAAAAATTTAATGTATTTGTGAGTAAGCTGAAGTGTTTACACAGGCACTGAATTACTGCCAGAAGAAAAGAAAGGGAAAAGTTTCTAAAGGCTTTTTGTTTGGGAAGATTGAAGATTTAAAATACTCATTTTTCCGAGGGGGATAATTTATGCTGAAAGGTTTCTTCTCTGGACATGGATCTAAAGCACTGGGTTTTGCAAGATGAAGCTCAGCCTGCTCTGGACACAGCCTACAGAGCCCCTGGGTGTAATTATTGCTTTATTTGGTAAAACCCACCCAAAGACACAGCTCTAAAGATCTTCAGAGCTGCCAAAAAAAGAGGAATGAAAATGGGCAGGAGGAAATGCCAAACCCTGCCTGGACCATTGCTTCTTTTTTACCTTAAAAATAATAAAGAAATGAAGGAAAGGGAGCTATTTTCACATGAGAAAAATCCAATCTTCCAAATGCTCTCCTTGTTCACACTTTCCCCTCTCTGCCTAAGTGAATATGTAGCAGCCAGGTTCAAAATGTCCATCTGTCAGCAGCAGTGCAATCCCAGCAGAGCTGATGTTGGAGAGAAGCTTTGGAGATTTCATTGACCTTGGCAAGCCACTGCTGCCTGCAAGGGGGAAAAATTCATTGCCATCACCAGCCACTTGTTCCACTTTAATGAGCAATTAAAGAAGGTTATGTAAAGATGGCTGCACCTGAACTTCAGCCCCTGAATAAAAAGATCTTCCTGCAGGCTCTGAGCAGATCAGTGTTTTGAAATTCTGTGCAGTGAGGGAATGACAGGAAGGAAACCTGAAGAAAAGGAATCAGTAATGCTAAGGAAAAAGGTCTGCTAAATTAAAGGGATGCTGAGGGGGAAGAGCTGAGCAATCTCCTCCCATGCCTGCTCTCCAGACCTTGCTGCCATCCCTGCCCTTGACAGTGCTCCTGGTGCCATGGAACACAGCAGCTTTTCTGTCCTGCATGCTCCCTGAATAAAAGGAAAGTTCAGAAGCAGAACAAAGTCCCAACCCTCCTGCAGGAAAACACACAGGACAGAGGAGCTGTAAGAACCCGAGTGAAGCCATTACTCTGAAAAATCCCAACATCTAAGTCTCCACGGAACTGCTGTACACAGTTTTATTAAGAAATACAGCTCCCTCACTGCCTGTTAAGAGTTCACATTGTTTTCTGCTTGACCTTGGTGTTCAATTCTCCAAGAAGAACAAGTTTGCAGGAGTTTAATTCAGCCTAGCAGGGAAAAGGGTCCTGCTTCCATGTTCCTCCTACATCAGCAGAAGCAAAGGCAGGGCTGAAGCACAGCCAGCAAGGTGAGGAGCTGCAGAACAGCTCTGAATTCAGAGCCTGGAAGGGGAGAAGGAACAAGAGGACTGAGTGTTTATTTATCCAGCAGCAGGAGGAGGCACAGGTCAGGTACCTGCTACAAGAATGTGCTCACACAGACATTCCCAGCCTGTGCACCCCAGCTTTTGCTGCTCCCTGCTGCTGGCTAACTTGGTTGTGCACAAGAGCATCTATGCTGAATAACTCACATTTCCTAATTTATGGACTCTGATACCAACCTCCACACACTCCTGTGGCAAGGTAATGAAGGCAAAGAGCACTCCTGGGATTTTATTTGCAAGGGTCCCACACAAGGCTCTGCTGCACTGCAGGAGCTCAGCAGTGGATTTACACACCCCTCATAAAGCAAAGGAGCCTCTTGGTACAGAGCAAAGCCTTCCACTGCTGCTAATGATGCAATAAATAGAAATTCCAATAAAACCCTCCACAGCTTCCCCTGCAGAGCCACTGCATCAACCACACTCAAGTCACCTGGTTCTAACACAAACAAGGCACTTCTCTCCCAGGTGGGTGCCCCATGAAGCATCCATCCCAAACAGGAGGATGCCACAGCTGCTCCTCTGTGTCCCAGCCATGCTCACAAGCACATGAACTGCCACACACACCCTGCCAGCCTCACTGGCACACTGCTGGATCACTGGATATTTTGGTGACCAGTGACAGACCCAAGGGAACAGCCTGAAGTTGTGGCAGGAGTTTAGGCTGGATATTGGGCAAAGGTTCTTTCCCCAGAGGGTGATCAGGCATTGAACAGCTTCCCAAGGAATGGGCATTGCCCCAGGGCTGCCAGAGCTCCAGGAGTGTTTGGAAAATGTTCTCAGGGACAGGGTGGGATTGTTGGGGTGTCCTGGGCAGGGCTCCATGATCCTTGTGGGTCTCTTCCCACTCAGGACATTCTGTGATTTTACAGCTGCAGTTGCTCAGTATGCTCTTATAATCCTGAGGCCCCCCAAAACCACCCCACAGACCCCTCCTCTGCCTTTCAGAGCGAGGTTGGGAGGGTTTGATTTCTCTGGCACAAGTTTCCTCACCTGGACTAGGGAGGAATCAGTTAGGAACAGCATTTATGGCATCTTCTGACTGAGGGACAAAGTCCAGCTTTTGGTAACTCCCCTGTGACAGTGAAACCCCACCCACCAGCATCCCCCTGCTCCATGGAAAAAGGGACTGGAATTCAACCTGCCTTGGATTTCAACTAAACTTCCCCTGGTGCACACTTAGGCATTTCATTACCTGCTCTGCTGTTCTTGATTGATGAAAATGACTTGCCTCAGACTCCTTTATGGTGACTCTTCATGTTTCCTGAGACAGTTATCTCTCCCTTCTGCCCTTCCTTAAGCTGCACATACCATGGCCTCATAACTTATCCCTAGCCTCAGATATTTTTTCCATACTAATGTTCCACTCTGAATTCTCCCCAGGTCTCTGGCTGACACTGGACAGGAACTGAATGCCAGCTTTTCCCCAAAGCTGAGATGCTGCAGTCAACCTGAAAGCTGCATGAGGCTGCATGAGACCCTTTCCACTCACAAAAGCAGGCTGCCAGCTCTGAATGCTGTCAAAACCAGGATGAGCTGTCCAAGTCACTTCCACTGCCTGCCCAGAAATTCCCAGATTCCATCTGTGTATGCTGGACTGTGCCTGCTTAACTGCAGAGCTCCCTGATGTGAAACTATTCACACTGCTTGGATGACCCAACTTTTAACTGGGCATGTCACACGGTTCTGTCACCCAGCACCCTTTCATGGCCATCCAACAAAGGCAGGGACATCAGCCTCACTTCTGTCCCCTCAACTCCTACCAGGGAAATGCAGAAGAAGCAATCTGTAGGTCTGCAGAGTCTCCTGGTAACTCCCCTCTCCTTGGCACTAAATCCATCATGGCTTTGTCCATCTCTGACTCCACTAAATAATTCTGGAGGGTACAGTCTCCATATCCAGATCCTCTTTTCCTCCAGAGCTGTTTAAAGGTTATTAGTTATCAACACACCTTTTATCTAGTCAGGGCCTGACAACAGTGACACATCACTCATCCTCTGGGACAAACAGAACACTCATGGGGCACACTTTAGGCAGACTTCAGGCTTTCTGTATTTAGCCATCAGCCCATCCTCCTCTCCTTCCCCTGCAGCCAGGCCAGGAAATCACCAGCAGAGAACACAAACAACTTTTGTACCTGTCATTAATTGCCCTACTGAAGAAGCAATTCCACAAGTGCTGGTTTGGCTTTTCAGATGTAAGCATCATGTGAAGGAAGAGAAATCAAATCTGAAGCTAAAGCAGGAGTTGTAGATATGCAAGATATAGATACAGAACTGACAAAACTGTGTAAGTACACAAAATCCATCACAGGATTGCTGAAAAGGCAGAATTCATAAGGAAAAAGGGAAAACATGACATTCCCCATCACTGTTCCCACAGGGGCTGGGTCAGGGTGAGGCTGAAGTGAGAGGATCAGCAGGTAAAGAGAACTGTGAGAGACAACACAGCTGATCATGACACAGATTGTCATAAAAGTGACTTAAAACCAAACAAAAATGTCTTGTGTAAGTTCAGCAGCAAACTGACCTCTAAAAGTCTGAGTTTTGGGCCCCTCCTTACCAAGTTCAGCCAATCTGACACTGCCAGACTTCATTTTTCAGGCTACTCAAAACCATTTACTTAAGTTGCTCATTTTCCCCCTAAATGACTGCAACAGAAACAAAGATATGTGACTCATTACTGCAAGTTTTGTTACTGTTAACAAATCACTGAAAAGCTGTATTGCTCTGCCAGCCTATATAAAAACCGGGCAGAATCCCAAAAAATCTTGAGTAAGCTGGTAACAACAGAGCAGTTTTTAATACCTGCTACAGGATTACTTGGAATCTAACTATTCCAACACTGGGACTCAGAAAGGCACTTAAATATTTAAGTTATTACCATAAAATCCAATTCTGAAACCAGAGTATTTTATAAGACAGGCCTGAGATCCCAAAGGATTTAGGACTTTCTAATGAGCTGTGTGCAGATGGAAGAGCATCCAGCACCCCTTCTTCATAAAAACCCAAACCAGGCAGTAACTGTATTGGCATTGGCCATGAAAACAGGAATTTCCAGGATAAAGAGGTTATTCCCACATCACCTGTCACAAAACAGACACAGAAAATAAGGAATTTTCCAGATGACAGCAGTGATGTCTTGTACTTTTGCCATATTCTTACAGAATCCTGTTTTACTTTGCTTGGGAGGGACATTGGGGCATCCTTAATCTTTGGGAAAGAGGAAAAATATGGGGATTAAACCAGTGCTATCAGCAGGTTTTGGGGTGCCTTGCAGGAGTGATGAAGAAAAGGAGAACAAAGGGCTCACACATCTTTTCTAGGTGCTCTTCCAAAATCCTAAAAAAATTTAGGCTGGGAGAGCCCCAAAGGCTGGCTGGGACTCCTTTTGGTCCTCCAAGGACACAGGAATATCTGGGACAGGCACTAACAAGCAGAAATAGCATAAACAATGATGTCAAGTCCTATTCATCTTCCAGATTCACAGAGATCTTCCACTCAAAACCCAAAAAAGGAGCCCAACACCACCTGTCCCAAGGGGACATGTGAGAGCTGCAGAGCCTGTCCAGACAAGCTTGTCACTGTTTGTCAAAGCAAGCCACCAGAAAAATGGACTTCTGGCTGTAGGACCTTGCCAGGAGCCCCATTTGCTGGGCTGGGTCCTGTGGCTCAGCTTTAGCTAAGCTGGGCCACCCCATAACCCAAAAACTGACCACAGCTTTCTCCAAGCAGCCAAACCCCAAAAGGTTGAAATAAGGCATTAAAAGTATCTCCTCTACCTCTGGCTGTGGTTACTTTCCTCATCCTTCCCTTCCTGCAACTGAGTTGACTGCTGAGTCTTCATAAAATGATGGAAAATATACTTGCATAGAAAAAGAAATAAAAGCAGAAGAGAAGAAGAAAACAGCAGGCCATGGTTATTTAAACCTGCTATCAACACTTCAGCCATAAGGAACATTGAAATGTTCAGGGCTTTGTCTGAGTTAATTCCTCTGTGAGGGCTTCTGCTGAATCCTAGCAAGAAATATGCATGGATATTTTGATTTCTAAAAAAAAATGAACCAGAACCAGTAAGAGGAAGATAAAGTGGGTTCAGATGGTCAGAAACTATTGTTCCACCTTCAGTCAGCAGAAAACAGCTCAAGGGGATGAACTGCAGAAATGCCTGGATGCTGAGCTGAATGGGAAAAGCTTTTAAAAAAGGTTCTTACTTAAAGCACCTTTCTTTTCAGATGAGACAAAGCCAGCATCCCAGTTGGGGAACAGAGGCTCTGGGTCACTCAGGGGCTGCAGCAGCCCCAGGAGATTCTTCAGACCTGTGTCGCAGACATTTCTCCACAGAAATCCTTCCTTTCATATTTCTGTGTCTTCGGGAGCCAGAGGCCCCCGAAGAGAAGGTAAACAATTATTATCAGCTGCTGTGGAATGCAATAGGATTCACCTTGATTGGCTCATTTTCTATGTTTATAATTAAGAGCCAATCACCAGTTCAAGCCAGGGGACTGAGTCCTTGGCCACAACTTTGTTGTGGGTTCTTTTCTATCTCTTCTCAGCTTAGCTAGCGGCTCTGCAAACCTCTCTCTATATTCTTTTTAATATAATTATAATGTATTATATCATATATTAATAAATTCAGCCTTCTGATCAAGATACAAGATTCACCGTCTCTCTCTCACCAACTGCGACCCACACAGGTCGCGGTAAATATCTGGTGACCCCTCGTGTAAGAGCAAAAATTAATCTGATAAGACCAGAGGAGCAAAATTGCTGCACTGGGTAAAAATCCTGTATGTGTAGCATTTGATGGTTGCTTTGAAGTGACCTCAGAAAGTGGATTCAAGCCAGGAGCTGAAGAACTGAAGATTTGGACAGAGTTCACAGCCAAGGCTGACCACAAAGAGAATCTTTCTTCTGGAAAACGATCAGGAAAGATGATGGAAAAGAGCAGCAGACCTGTGGAGCTGGCCAGAGCAAGCTGGACTCTTTCAAAAGGTACTGTTCACTTTTCTATCCCTGATGAACCAGCCCTTCGTAGCTTGTGGCTGTTCGTATGGCAAACACATGCCTTGCCAGAAGAGATTCAATTCTCCTCTTCAGAGGAAAAGCTTATTGCCCTCTGGAACTATTGGTGCAGAGAAGATGGTTGCTTTTTGTCAAAAACAGATATCTATGGGTTCTTTCGATGGGCAAAGCTTTTTGGGTTCTTTATTGATATTCTGTATGCTTTGGATGTTTTTGTCTGGGAGTGCATGGACTCGATTATCCAGTGCGTCTACCTGGAGGGACGCGTGTTGCCTTCCATCTACTCAGCATTTATAAAGCTTTTCCCAGTCCTGAAGCGCAGAGCAGCTTGTTTTCAATGGATATCTAACTGTTATGGCCAAGCTCCGTTTCCACCACCCTTGGCAGAAGACCCGGTGGGGGAGGACTTTGGGTTTTTTTCCCCCCCCTGCTTCGCGGCGGGGGGGGCCGAAACTTCGCGGCGCGAAGAAGTTTTTTTTACTCTTGCTCCGGAGCATGCTCAGATGGAGCCTCCTCCTTCCCCCCCTTCTCTCTCTCCGGGGGGATGGGAGCGGCCGCTCAAGCCAGCGCCGGCCTCTCAGACTCCGCCTTCAGATATGGGGGCGGCACCGGTCTCCGAGGTTTCCTCCACGCCCCTGCTAGAGCCGTCACTCCAGGAGATCCCGTCTCCGCCTCTCCAGGAGGTCCCGCCCACGGTTTCACCGGCCTCCCTGCCCCCGCCAGAGCCTGTGTCGGAGAAGGCCGAAGAGACAGCACTTCCGCCGATTGACCTGTTGCTAAGCAACGGCGACGCTCCGCTGTCTCTCCCAGCTCCGCTGCTGCCGGTTTGCACTGCGACGGTGACTGCGACTGCGCCTCCGCAGAGGACCCCAGAGTCAGCAGCAGAAAACGGAGTTGAACCTGCGGGACCCTCGAAGCAGCCCGCGGCTGATCCCACGCTCAGCGCGGTTCCCCCCCCCGGTTCCGGCTCCCTCCCCGGTTCCGGCTCCGTCCCCGCTGCTTCCACCGGACGTCCCAGCAGCCGCCCTGGAGGCTGGTCTCTCCTTCAGTGGAGCAGGGGCTGCCCGCCAGCCCACTGTTGTGGCAGTCCGGCTGCCGGCTTTCAAGCTCGGCGGTTTGGGGGGTGGTTTTTCGGGGATTGTCCCATGGAGGCCGCCGCCTCTCTTGTGCCCTAGCGGCGAGGGGGAGGGGGCTCCCGAAAGTTTTGCCTTTGGTCCCCAGCCCAGTGGGGGTGGTGCCGTGATGCTGTGGGAAACAAACATTCCCAGACCCGAGATGAAGATTCTCGGGGCAGCTTCTATTTCCCTGCTGCTGGCATGCCTCAGTGGTTTAGGGGAAAGGAAGCGTCTCACTACCCGTGCTGCCATTGTGCTGGCAGCAAGGCTCAGGCCCGTAGGAATGCAGAGCCTTCCTCATGGGTTTGGCCTGGGATGCTGGGCTCAGGAAATTCCTGGGCCGGGCCCACTGCGAGGCCTCTTGATGTTTTTGGGGATTCTGGTTTGTCCTACCGGTCCGGGTCCCCCTGTGTGAGCCAGTTTTGGGGTTCCTGGTCCAGTATGGGCCAGGGCCCCCAGGGCCTTTCCTTCTCTGGCACTGCTCTGCTCGGCTGCTGCTCTTTTGCTTTTCGATAAAAAAAAAAAAAAAAAAAAAAAAAAAAAAAAAAAAAAAAAAATTAAAAATTAAATAAAAAAGATTGAAAATAGGCGGGCAGCAGCTCTGAAGTGCTGAAGCACTGAAGGGCCAGAAAAGGACATTCTAAAAATTGTTCAAATTGTTTCAAATTGTTTAAAATTGTGTTATGCTGTTTCAGGACAAAAAGGACTCTAAGGACTCTCAGATGTCCAAAAGAAACGACTTCAGCTGATGGACTGTTCCTGAAACTCAGCTGCATGGACTTGAATTCTCTTTGCATTGTTTCTTGCAATTTTTCTTATATTGTAGGATTGTTTTAGTGAATTGTTAGTATTCTATATTTTATAGGTGAAGGAATTTCCTGTTCATTCCACATCAGCATTTTTCTTTTATTTTTATACAATTTAGAAAGGTGAGATGTCGCAGACATTTCTCCACAGAAATCCTTCCTTTCATATTTCTGTGTCTTCGGGAGCCAGAGGCCCCCGAAGAGAAGGTAAACAATTATTATCAGCTGCTGTGGAATGCAATAGGATTCACCTTGATTGGCTCATTTTCTATGTTTATAATTAAGAGCCAATCACCAGTTCAAGCCAGGGGACTGAGTCCTTGGCCACAACTTTGTTGTGGGTTCTTTTCTATCTCTTCTCAGCTTAGCTAGCGGCTCTGCAAACCTCTCTCTATATTCTTTTTAGTATAATTATAATGTATTATATCATATATTAATAAATTCAGCCTTCTGATCAAGATACAAGATTCACCGTCTCTCTCTCACCAACTGCGACCCACACAGGTCGCGGTAATAGACCTGCATTTCCCCAAGGGCCTCCCCAGAGCTCTGAACATGAACAAAAACTGGATTTCAAATCAACATCCCAGCTTCAGGCCATGCTCCAGTTTTACTGAGCCAGCAGAGGATGAGCAGATGAGGGAAGAAGAGTTCAGCACAGCACCACTTCTCACATTCTCCTGATTTACATGGGTCAGGGTAAACCCCTCTCTTCTCAGGAGAATCTCATCTCTGAATTGCTGTGCTTTTCAAGCAGCTGAGGGCATCAGGGCACTCCCTGGCAAAGGAACAACACAAACCCACCAGACACTCTGGGAAAAGCTCCTTAAGTGTGAACAAACACATCAAATGTGAAGCAAGGAGGAAAGGTGGGAGATCAGGTCAAAAGAGATAAAAGCTGAAAAGGAGAGAAGCCCCATTGCATAATGTGGGGACAGAAATAGGCCAGTTTTGCCTAAATCAATGAGAGTTAGGAACAGGAAAATCAGGGCTTTAGTAGCATGAACTCAAGGAAAAGTTCAGTTTGGCAGAGCAGAACCATCAATGTTTCAGTGGAAATGAGTATCAGCCTGGTGCTGGCAGGGAGTCAGTAATGATGCATTTATGATATCTGATAACTTACCCAGATATAAATATCTTTTATTGTCCCACTTTATAAATGATCTGTTAGAAAAGCAACTACTATTAGCCAGGAGATGCACAATTGACTGAAATCATCAAGAACTAAATTGTCACAGCAGAAATAGAAGAACAAGTATCATGAAACTGGAAAGAAAAATACCCATTGCCTCTTAATGAGGGGAGTGGGGAGCTGTGGAGGGAGCACAGGGTCAGGAACACCTCAGTGTCCACCCTGGAGTGAACAGGGCAGAGGAAAACAGGGCATAGAAAAATCTCTGCTTCTCTTGCCTTTACATTCAAGTTACACCTGATGTTTCTTCACCTTAAAGAGTATTTTATTCCTTTCAATTTGCAGAGGCACTGAGGAGCTGACCCAGTTCACAAAGAACATTGTCTTGAACAGCCAATTCCCCCTGCAAAGGCAGGGCCACAGCACCTGCTTTAATGGCCAGGAAATGAAGGCAGTGAACCAGGCAATTGCCTCCACAAAAATAAAATAATCAGTCCTTGGGTCAGTTCCTTACTTGAATTTGTAAATTCCAAAAGAAAAAGGGAATAAATTCAGTTTTAAATTGCAATGACTGACTTGATAAGAATTTGAGAAAACGCTGATCACACAACCTGAGCATGTGAGCAATAATACACCAGACTGAAGAGACAGAGCTCTGAATTCTGTTATCCTGACAGGCTGGGGGACATCTTATGCACAAATCCTGATTTCCAATGCAAATAAAAGCCTGGTTTTGCTCAAGCCAGGTTGAACCCTGCAGCCTGATGCAGTGATGGGCACCATTTCCAACTGAGTCAGCTCTACCTGGGAGCTGAGACAGGCCAGCAAGTCCCCTGTTGCTGTCCTTCTGCTGATTTTATACAAAAGAACCAAATTTTGAAGGGTGATGATTAAATTCAGGTTTTGTGACTAGGAGCAGGAGGCTGGGAGCTGCTGTTAAAACTCAGGGTAATGCAAATTAAAAAGGAGACTAAATTCACTAGAGATGGACAATATTTCTCATAAAACATCCAGGAGTGAACAACAGAGGTCACATAACAGAGACCACCTATTTAGGAGGATCCAAACAGGCCACGAACACTTTCCCAGCAGAAACATTCAGAAAAATGAAGCAAACAGAAAAGATGGGGACAAAAGCAGAGATGAAGTGTGGTATTTTTGGGGTTCCCCAGACAGAGGAGGGATGAAGGAATCTGACTCCATGTTCTCAGAAGGCTAATTTATTATTTTATTATATGATATTATATTATATAAAAGAATACTATACTAAACTACACTAAAGAATAGAGAAAGGATACAGAGAGAAGGCTAAAAGATAAAGAATCTTGTGACTCTCTCCAGAGTCTGACACAGCCTGGCTGTGATTGGTCATTAAGTTAAAACAATTCACATGAAACCAATAAAACAATGACCAAACCACATTCCAAAGCAGCAAAACACAAGAGAAGCAAATCAGATAATTATTGCTTTCATTTTTCTCTGAGGCTTCTCAGCTTCCCAGGAGAAGAAGTCCTGGCAAAGGGATTTTTCAGCAAATATCATGGTGACAATGAAGAGTTTTGGGAATGTTATAAATCCTGGTCCTTTAGGGCCCAGCTCACTGATTAAGACTCAGACCAACCTTCCTCAGCAAGGCAGCAACAGGCCACTCACAACCTCTGCTGTTTTTCCCTTAAATCATCCCCATCAGCAGAGCCAAGGCAACAGCCAGGCTTTTAGAGGAACACACACCCAGGATGTACCAAGAGCAGCCACCAACAAATGCTGGAGATGTTCCTTGGGGAGTGCCACAGGCACTGAAATGCCCATCAGGAATTAAACAGCTTGGATCTGTAAGTCACAGCTGTAGAAATTCCCCTTGTACCCTTCTCAGTCTCTTGCTCCTCCTCCAGAAGCCCCACTATGACAAATGTGTATTTTATGATTGGCTTTTCACAAATATTCAAATGAATATTATATGTGTTGTGTTAAAAAGTAATGCTGTATTAATTTTCTTAAGTGGTGTGTTAAATATAATTTTAGGTTATAACATAATGTTAAAATAGAAACTATGCTGTGTAAGATACTTTTTTATAAAGAAAGGTCTTGCACCAGATAGCAGCCACAGGACATCCAAATCTCTCAGAGAAAGAGAATTTATTGCTCCATTATTGAGTTCTTCTTGCCTGGCTCAGCCCTGAAGACACTGTCAGGATTCAGAGGAAGAAGCTGACACTGCCCAGACAGAATCCTGTGTTTGAATGGAATTTATGCATCATGTATGAGGTGTATGAATATGCAACAGGCTGTTGCTTTTAAGGGTTAATCCTCTGTTAATGTGGGGCCTTTTATGGGCTTATTTTGCCCAGAAAAGATACCCAGACTGTCTGTAACTCTTTGTTTTTATTGTCTCGTATTGTCCTAATCCAAATTGTCCAAATTATTATTACTCTAACTATATTGCTCTTTTTATAACCATTTTATTATCATTAAACTTCTAAAATTAAAAAAACCCAAGTGATTGGCGTTTTTCACACCCACCCTAAGCACACCCATGCTGCACTGCCCTCCCCTGGACAAAAACAACCATTCCAAACCTCAAGTTTGAGAATGTCGTGCTGCAGCTTGCGCTGGAAGTCCAGGAAGTGGGAGATGGTGAGCTTGCCCTTGAGGTCAGCCCCGAAGAAGTAGGTGGTGAGGGCGGAGTTGAAGCCGGTCTTGAGGGTGTTGCCGGTGGTGGAGCGGTCCCGGTGCCGCATGCCCATGCTGGTCTGCGAGCGGATGATGCTCTGCACCTACAGACACAGCCAGATGGCACCGTCAGAACCAGTCAAGAGCCTGTGGCATCCTCTGGGGGGGTACCAGCTGCTGGTTTCTCTGTGCTAGGAAAATGAATCCACAAACATCAGAGGTTTATTGTGACCGTGTTCACAGCGGTCTCAGGTTGAGGGAAGAGATGAGGATCTGACTCCATGTTTCATAAGGCTTGATTTATTATTTTATGATATATATTATATTAAAACTATACTAAAAGAATAGAAGCAAGAATTTCATCAGAAGGCTAGCTAAGAATAGAGTAAGAAAGAATGGTAACAAAAGTTTGTGGCTGGGGCTCTGTGTCTCAGCCAGCTGACTGTGATTGGCCATTAATTGGAAACAACCAACATGGGCCAATCCCAGATCCACCTGTTGCATTCCACAGCAGCAGATAATCAATGTTTACATTTTGTTCCAGAGGCTCTCAGCTTCTCAGGAGGAAAAATCCTAAGGAAAGGATTTTTCATAAAAGATGTCAGCGACAGTTTATGTCCAAAAAGGAGACAGAGGAGTCCTTTCACTTTATATGAATAAAGGGAGAGGCATGGGACATTCCCCTGGGATCCCTCCAATTTTTGGGGGATGCAGCCTCCTTTTTATCCCAATTTCCCAGCCCCATTTCCCTTCTCTCTTTCCCCATTGGTTGAGGTACTTGGAAGGTACAGACTTCCCAAAATGCCTGATACCATGTTGGAATTCAGGACATCCCTTTGGCTGTCCTGGATTGTCAGGACCCCTGCCAGGGGGCTCAGAGACCCTGGCACAGAGCCCAGAACATCTGTGGCTTTGATTATGACCCATGGAAAAAATTACCAACCTTATATGAAGATTTGCAAGCCATGAAAGTACAAGTAGAATAATAATTAGTTTGTCATGGAATGAAAAATAGATTTTTTTGGGTTTTTAGAATGGGGGTTCAGGGGACAAGATGGAGGAATCTGGGCGTGTCCAGCCTTTCTCCTTCTTCTTCTTCTTGGCCTCCATCTTCTGCTGTGATGTTGGCACTTTTGGATTGGTTTTGAAGCTCACTGTCTAACATAGGTGATAGGTATTGGGAAGTTATGGTAAATAATGTACAGGTAGTTTTTAGTATAAAAAGATAACACGACCTCAGGGGCAGGTAGAATGTCTCTGTCTGTCCTGCTGAATGGACCTGGACAGGCCAGAGAAAGAATTTTATAGATAAGAAATAATAAACAACCTTGAGAACGAGAACTGAAGAGTTCTGACTCCTTCTTCAGCTGCTGGGCTGGGAAAAGAGACTTTCTAATGCATCTCAGGGTCACCAAAGATTCCCCTCTAATGTATAACCCTCCCTTTTAAGTTTTAATTCTCATGGAATTTAGGGGTTTTTCTTCTCCATTGTTTCTGTCACCTTTCAATGTCTAATTTCACTGATCAGCAGACCTAAAGTTTATTTGTAAAAGCAAATATCTTTTTCCATTCATCAATCAGTGGAATCCTTCCCATTGTTTATCTCCCAGTGCTGGTTTTATCTACCAGCAGACCCACAGCTTGTCTGGAAAGACAAATCTTCCATTCCTCTCATCTGGGTCTGGACGGAAGGCACTTGAGACAGTAGCTCATGTTGAGACTCAGGTGTTTATTATTTCTTATCAGTAAAACAGTCTCACTGCTGTGAGTTCAGCAGCTTTTCATTAGAAGGCACCAAATGGCCAACAATCTCTTGTTCCAAGGGCTTTTAAGACTAAACTATCCAATGAAGAACTGACACCTGGATTATTTTCCCTTTTAACCCAATAGCTGATCCCAAAGAGCTGCAATGGGGACTTTTCTGCCCAATTACAAAATGCCACCCAAACCCATGGAGAAGGAGGAAGAAGCAGCATGAAGAAGAAACCCAGGATGACACCCTGTGCCCTCCACCTTGCTTCCATCCACAGCACACTAAGAATCCCAAACCCTCAATTTCTCACCAAGTGATACACCTACACTGCTCTCTATAATATATTGCACACTTTTGTGGGTTCCAGTCTATTCTGGAGTGTAGGAAACTTCCTCCATGAATGAGGGACAAAGTCAGTGCTGCCCTGGGGGTCAGGGCACCCCAGAGCAGACAGAGAAATATTCCTGGTGCTCTGGGTTTCCACAATCCTTCTTTCTTTTCCTTCTAAAACAATTCTCAGGAGACACAACAATTAAAAAATTTGGCTGAGCTTTAGAGAATCACAGAATGATTCAGGCTGGAAGTGACCCTTAAGACCATCTAGTTCCAAAACCCTTCCATGGGCAGGGACACTTCCCACTAGACCAGCTCGCTCCAAGCCCTGTCCAGCCTGGCCTTGAACACCTCTAAGGATGAGGAGTCCACAGCCTCTCTGGCCAACCTAGGCTCTGGCTTTTTCAAATGCTTAAAATGAGTTTTAGGAAACAATTCAGCCAGCTTGCAGATAATCATTCCAGAGTTGATCCCAGCCCTGGTCAGCAGAGCAGCTTCTTCCCAACAAAATCCCAGGAGGTGTGGAAGCTGCAGCAAGCACAGAATTCACAGAATTACCAGGTTGGAAGAGACTTTCAAGATCATTGAGTCCAATCCAGCCCCAACACCTCAACTAAATCCTGGCACCCAGTGCCACATCCAAACTTTTCTTAAATAAAAGATTTTGTCCACATCCAGGGATTATAGGGAAGAAAAAACTCTTCAAATGTTTTAGAGCTTCCACTCCTTTACTGCCCATCCTTGTGAGCTCACAACACATTTCTTCCCACTCATGCACAAATCCTGGGGTTTTCAACCCAAGGGCACCCTCTCCTTGCTGCCTGCTACTCTCTGCCACAGTTGGAAGTTCCTCCATCCCTGGGGCTGTCCCACCCAGCACAAAAGGCTCTTCAAAAGAACTTCCCTACTCCATAAAAGATGCCAAAAGGTTGACCATGAAGGATGTGACAGCCTGAAAATCCAAGAGTGTGTTATTTTAAGTGTTCTGGGCATATTTAAGGGGGTGGCCAAGCCAAATGCAGCCATGCCCTCTCTCCATCCTCAGGTATCTCACTAAGCTACCAAGTCCATCTGAGTGATTATTGCTGGGGTATGAGAAGCCAGGCTTATTCTCTGTGTGTAACTTACCTTTTCCAACAAGGCAGCAAAAGGATTCATATTAAGGACAACAAGTTTGAAATAGAAGGGAAAAAAGCCACCTGACAGCCCAGGCTTCCCAAAGCTCCAGCAACCACCCCTGCTTTGCCATCAGCCTCTTCCCCCTGCTGACAAAAGCTGGAAGGGAGGAAGAAAAGCAGCTGCCAAGAGCTCCAGCTGTCACAAGGATGCCAGAACCTCATTATTGTGGTATTCAGTGTGTTCAACCTTTTCCTAATGAGAGTGAGTGCTGGAACAGCCCCAAAGGAGATGCTCTAGGGGAAAACACCACACTATTGCTGCTGGGTTCACCTTGCTGGAAACCCTGCCTCCCAACCAGAGACTGCTGCCTGTTCTTCCACAAAGAAAATCAACTAGAGGAGAGAAAAAAGAGGAAAAAAGTACAGCAAAGAGGTTTTGAGGCTTTTTGGTTACTTTGATGTGAGGAAGGATGTGGGGTCACCTAATTATGGCCTTTCAGTGCCTAAAGGGAGCCTGCAAGAAATATGGAGAGAGACTATTTACAAGGGTAATGGCTTTATACTGAAAGAGAGGAGCTTTAGACTACATTTTGAGAGGAAATTCTTCTCTGTGTGGGTGGTGAGGCCATGGCACAGGTTGCCCAGAGAAGCTGTGGCTGCCCCATTCCTGGAAGTGCTCAAGGACAAGCTGGACAGAACATGAAACAACCTGGGACAGAGGAAGGTGTCCCTGCCCATGGCAGGGGGTTGGATTGAGATGATCTTTAAGGTCCTTTCCAACCCAAACTATTCAGGAATTCTCTGTTTTTTCCACTGTAAATAGCAACTCCTCAGTTTGCTTTGTGCTTCACTGTTAACTGTGAGCTCTGCATGCAGCACAGTTTGGAGACAAATATTTATAAACTGTCTGAAGCAAGGCAATTTAAGGCCAGCTTGGAAAAGTGCCCCTGTTTCTACATCAGTGTTTACCACACTGCAGACTGCTCCACAGAGCAGCTTTTCCTGCCTGTTATTTATGTGGAATCCTAGGGCTCTTTTTTCCTCTCCCATCTGTAACAAGTGTTGGACAGGTTGAAAATCCACCTGTGGGCACTGGAGCCACAATGATTGAAGCAGTCCCTGTTTTGGGTAATCCTTTCAATGATCCAGAAAGGGAGGCACCACTGCAAGGAGCTGCCCTCACCCCAGCTCATCAATCCTGCAAGGACAGGGAGCTCTGAGATGCTCCACTCTTTTTTGTTCCTATTTCAGCCTTAGTGTTTGTCATGTTTCATCTTTTGTACCAGATGAGGGGAAAAAATATATATATTAAAAGAGTTAAAGGCTCAAAGAGAAATCACCAGTAACACTGCATGCACGTTTTCTACTTTTCAGCCAGCTTTTCTTTAAAAACAGAGGAGTAAACTAACAATTTATATGCCAAAGGATGAAGAATTGAAGGCAATACTGATGCAAGCACCACATTATTCAAGACTAAGCACTAACCACATGCCTCAACTGGATAAAAACCCTGAAATTCTTCATCAAGGCAAGAAGAAATGAACTGGTTTTTTATTAGGCAGTTAAAGCCTAATAAATTAGTTAAAGCTAAGTCACATACGAGCTAAATTACTGAAGTAATTTTCTTTCCTGATGAGGTTTTCAAAGATCAGTGATAAGAGGGACCTGCTGTTGGCTGCCTCCAAAGAGAAGGTGTGAGGGAGGAATAGGAAGTTCATTCCCACGTGCTCACAGCTAGCAAGGATGGAATGATGCTTCCCTGGTGTCCTTTTCTTCCCCCTCTTCTTCCATCCATTCTCCCCAAAACGATGTTGCTCTTTTAAAGCGTTGCACAATCCCTGAGAGGGTCAGTTCCAGCTGCTCCTGCCAGGTGAGATTAACAGGACAGAGCTGCAAACCCTGCCATCCTACATACTCTTCATGAGGTATTTCCATAAGGAGTGAAAAACAGGATTTATCATATAAACAATTGTTTGTAATGTTAGATGTTTGCATAATGAGATATATGTGCCTCCCACTGGAGCTGTGTTTGTTCTGGCAGCAAATCAGTATCTTCACAGATATCTTCTCACTTTCCAAAACAGCTCCTTCATCCTCTTACTCTCAGCCTTCACCCAAATATTCTGATGCTAACCAGGAACTTTATTCCTTTCTATACAAGCAGTGACACAGGTAACCAGCTTAACAAAAATACCTTCCCCTTCCTAAGGATATTTATGTGACTTAATGCATGCATAACTTCCCCTGGTCTACTGGATGATTTTAAATAATTGAATTCAATTTTGTACCCTCATCTTCACAGCAATTAGGAAACATTCATCTTGTAGAAATGTTCCTTTTTCATTTTAGGTGGCTCTAATAAAAAAGCCAAATGTGACACCTGAGTTAGCACCTTGGCACCACTGCATTTTTAGTAGGAGGTTAATTGTTCTCTGCTTTTCTTAAATTCATCTATCTCCATAATTGATTTCATTCTAGAACACTGCAACTACCATAAATCACCTTTTGGGCTGTTCAATATGATCACATAGCTGCAGTGGAGTGCTGTCTCCATGCACTATGCAGATAGAAGAACTGTGGATTTACTTGGGGAAAGAAGGGTGCTGGGACCCAGGACGTTCCTCTGGCTGCCCTGGGTGATTCCAGACCCTGGCAGGGGCTCAGAGACCTTGGCATGGAGTCACAAACACCCGTGCCTTTGATTTTAGCCCATGGAAACAATTATCAACTTTGTGTGAAGAGTTACAAGCCACAAGAGTTTGAGTAAAATGACAGTGAATTTGTCACAGGGTGAGAAAGTAGAATTTTAGGGTTATAGAATGGGGGCTCAAGAGGCAAGATGGAGGAATCTGGGCATGTCCTGTCCTTCTTCTTCTTGTCCTCCATCTTCTGCTGTGATGGTGACACTGTTTGATTGGTTAAGGGTAGAGACAGACTGTCTAACATAGGTGATAGGTATTGGAGAATTATTGTAAATAAAGTACACGTAGTTTGTAGTATAAAAAGTCAACACCACCCCAAGGGCAGTGACTGTGCCACAACCCGACTTGCTGGACAGAGCTCAGCAGGTCAGAGAGAGAATGTAACAGATAAGAGAAATTAAACAACCTTGAAAAGCAGAACCAAGGAATTGAGACTTCTTTGGTCACAGGGCTGGGAAAAGACTCTTTAATACCTCGGGGTCATCTCAGCCACAGAACCCCAAGAGGAAGGAACATGACCAAAACCCCAGGTTTACATTTCAAGCTGCCAAGTGAAGTGATGTCAGACTGCAAATCAACACACTCCACCCTCCTCAAGAGTCCAAAGTGTGCATCTAAACCCCTGCACTTCCCCAGATCTATTCCATGGCTCTGGAGCAAGCTCGTGATGATGACATCATACACACAGGTAATAATTTAGGGAGGATGACAGCAAAAAGATTAGAGAGGGATGTAATTCAACAGACCTCCTTTGCCACTAGTTCTTCCCATTTATAGCAAGTGCCCCAAGCACGACCTTGTGGAGACTCTTCTGCAGTTAATTACTCATGGAGCCAACTCATGAGGAAGAATCTGTCCCTGGATTCTCCAGGGCTGCTTTGTTCTTGGGTAGCACTTTGCAAATGCATTTAAATTTCCTTTTACGAATAGCACACACTGGTGATTCAGGATGTGATTTCAGGGTGTTTATAAGTTCCCAATATCTTAAGGCTAGAAATAGGCAAGGAAAATCACACTCTTCTGCCTGGGGAGGGCAAATCTTTTCCCCACTGCCAGCTCAAGCCTTCAATCTATTCTCACTCAGACACGACCATAAATCACAGCTTACAGGAAGAGCTCACCAGTATCAGACATGAAGGCTAAACTCATTAAAACACCTGCAGCCAACTCTGTGTTGATGAAGCCTTGTAAGAAGTAGAGGGCTAATGAAAATATGCTCTCAGTAACACGTTTTAGGATTACACTGGAATAAGTGGATAAACCCTCCTCTGAAGCAGACTCACCTTGGCTATTCTCTGAAGACAAAATTAAGGAATGCAGTAGAAGCTGTGAAGGCAGTAGGATCAAAATCCCATTTTATCAGTAGAGTGAAAAAAAGTTCTTTTTCTACCTTGAAGGTGACTTTTTGTAAAGAAAATGTTACAGAATCATAGAATGGTTTGGGTTGGAAGGGACCTTAAAGCTCATCCTGTTCCATCCCCTGCCACAGGCAGGGACACCTTCCACCAGACCAGGTTGCTCCAAAGCTCACACAGCCTGGCCTTGAATGTTGGTGGCAAAGTCACAGGAAACCTGAGTTTGTCCTGCTGCTTGTCCTGATTGAATGAAAAATTTTCTCTTGACACATGCAGTTTAAAGAAACAAACAGCAGCACAGCACAGCACAGAAGGGAAAGGTGCAAACCAGCACTGAGCACAAAAATGAAGGCAGTAACATCACAGAGGGATGCTGTGCTTATGGCTCAGGTGCCACAGCACTCATTGCTCAACTTGCCTGCTCAAACTCCTCCATGTCCACCTCGCCATCGCCGTTCAGATCAAACATCTTAAAGGCAATTTCAAAATTCCTCTGGGGAGCTACACAAAAAAACCAACAAAACACAAAAACCAGTTAGCAAAGATACAAAAGCTCAATTAAAAAACAGCACAAGTTCTGAATGACTTTATCCAAAAGAAATTTTGCTCAATTCTTTCAATTTTAGTGTTGAAATGCAGCTTGTAGGAACCTCTAGCTATGAGCTTCACGGTACTCCTTTCACCAAAGGTCTTGACAAGGAGTTGTAAGGAGGAGATGTTTCTGGAACATTTATTCTATTTACAGGTGGGAAAAGCTGGAAAGCAAGATGCCACCTGTTATTTCCAATGACAGTTAACAGAAAATGAAGCTGCAGCAAGAGCTCCAGACTGTTCCATGCAGTCCACCACCAGTTTGGCCAGAGGATGTTCCCCAGGCACTGCACTCTTTGTGCTTCCCATGGGTGAGGAGCAGAGCTGGGATCTGGGCACTTCTCAGCTCCTGCCTCTCTGTACAAATTTTAACAAATCATGCCCACCCTGTCTGAGCCCAGTCATGGCACTGAGATGAGCTGTGGGCTGCAGCTCACGAGCTGAGACGTGGCTGTACCTCATTTTTCATTGCATTTAGCCTGTGCTGTCACAGTCTATTTAGTCAGAACTGCAAAGGCATCACTTCCCAGCCAGCCACGCTCTTTTCCCTGCAGCCCACCACAGGATTTCAGCACATTTCCATTTTGGGCTCTGGAACCCATCGCTGTTTGAAGCTACAACGCAGTGCCACAATTTTTTCCCAAATTAAGTTAATATATGAGGATTTATCATGCTCTGCTACTTTCAAATACACACCTCCTACAGGATTTGTGGTGTTTGCTGGGATTTCGAGGGAATCCTCAAGGTTATAACTAATGCTAAGGCTGTCATCTCAAGTGATCAGTTAAACTTAGCTGCTTTTTTCATTTCCCACATCTAATGTAGATCACTGGAGAGGTTCAGCTCTTTTTAATTTCATCTGTATAATCAACTTTTAATGTTTCCAGTGGATGCTCAGGGTATAATGAGGTTTTGCATCCACTCTTCTGTGGGAAGGCACTTCCCAGACGGGGGTGGCAGAGGGGAGACAAAGAGCAATCACTCAGACAAAAGGAAATGAATATGGAATTAAGTGAACTAGATTTTGGATATATTTTACAGCTCCAGTTCAAAACTTTCACACTGTGTTTTCTCCTTGCTATAATAATGACTATCACTTTATCAGGAAAGGATTCAGCAGACAGGTTAATGAGACCCTTTTCCCAAACACTCTGTGCCCAAAATAGATGAGTAAGGGCACTGGGGCTGATGGCAGGGACAGCCTGTCAGGACCTGCTTGATATCCCCAGCACACGTGGTGCTGCTCTTATCATCCTGCACCTCCAACTTCCCCCTGCCAAGCCCTCGAGCATGGAATTCCGGACACCACGTGCAGGAGCAGCCTCTCCTGTGACCACAGCCACGTGCTGGGTCATCCCCCTTCCAGCCACATCCCTGCTGGGCCCCCACAGCTCCTCCCTCCTTCACTGCTGTCCCTCATTAACTCAGTGTTAATTCACCTGGGGACAGCCAGTCCCCAGTACCACCTTCATAATCTCTCCAATGATACATCCAATTTAAGGGATTAAGCCCCCTCTGTATCCATCCAGTGTCTCCAGTGATTAATTCTCCATTTTCTTGAAGAGCAACAAGCTTCCAACAACCCCCTTAATATTTCAAGAACATGTACAATTTTATTCACTTTAACTGCATGGAAGCCTGGAGGCAATTTCCTCTTATTAGCCCCAAAATCTGGCACCAGGGGAATGGTGTTTCCTCTGTGAGGAAGACGAGGAACAGACAAAACTCTCATGTAGTTACAAGGTTGTAGAAAAAGAGCAGTCAACACCTGTTTCTTACCCCATTTTCTCTACCAGGATATAATGATGTTTATTTAAAGATTGGGACATATTTCTTACTCCATTTTCTCTACCAGGATATAATGATGTTTATTTAAAGTTTGGGAAATTTGTTATTCCTTGTGAAAAACTGTCACCGGTTGGGGTTTTTTCTCTCCCTTTTAAGGAAATAGATAATACCACACCCCATTTGTGCAGACACATGATGAACACAGTAAAATACTCACTTGTCCCTCACAAGGGCCATTTCCCTCCTTTTCCATCTCTAAACAGACATTTCCATGAGTAATGTATCAAAGCCCCAGAGGAGAACAACACCTCCAAAATTTAAATGAGCAGTTCAGCATCAAAAATCTGCAGGATCAGTATTTTCTAAAGGCACGGAAGGGTGGATTTAAATTGGCAAATTCAATTACTTCACTCCTTCAGCTAATAAATGGCATGGCTGGTTTCCTCCTTTGATCTACATATCCAGCTCCAATTACCTGGAATGACACTTCCATCCCAACAATGTGACCCTGAGCCAGGGGAACCAGAGGGCACCCAAGACAATTAGCTCATCCCACTGCTGCTCAGGAAGGAATGTTCATTAGAGATGTACACCCCTGGTGCCCAGGACTGGATTTATGGGGCCTGGCTCAGATGATTTCTGCCTCTCCCCTTGGCTGGGATGCTTCTGGCCAGGATTTATGTGGGAAGAGCTGCCCCAAGAGCTGCCAATCCCACTGAGCCTGCCTTGCCCATCACCTCAGCCTGCACAAGCTCCAGTCCCTTCCTCTTCCTGCACTTATATCCCTCAAACTTGTAAACCATAAAATCAGCAGACACCAGATTGCCCAGCTAAATGTGGCCTTTCCCTCCCTCTTCTATTTTGCCCCCCAAATTTTACCATTTCCAGCTGCAGCATCTCTAAATTTCTCCACTGCCTCCTTAATCAAGATGCCTCCAAACAAACCCAAAATTCCTCCTGCAGTGGTGTCCAAAGCCATTTAAAGGATCTTTGGTTCTCATATGGCCTAATGCCTGCCTTGGTAAGGGAAAACCACCTCTGGATTTCCCCCAAGTGCTCTGCTGCATTCCCAGCTCTCTCTGGTTGTGTGAGCTGTCTCCTCACCATCCTTTTCCACATTATTAAAAACAGAGACTGCTTCACTGCAACTGATTTCCCTTGGGCAATGAGGCAGAAACTGTTCAGGGCAACTGCAGTTTCTTTTTTAGCTTTATTTCTATCTTTAGATGTTCAGGAGGATCCTCCAAAGCATTAACATGGAAGCATGGAATAGTTTGGATTGGAAGGGACCGTAGAAATCACCAATTTCCAATCCCTTCCATTGGGCCAACATGAGTGAAAATGTGGAGCTGAAGCCCACACCACTATCAGTGAACTCCTAGCTCAGAGATATATGGAAAGACTCATATATACAGACCTAGGCATAGATAGATGCAAAGATCTGGATTAAATGATCCTTCAGATCCATAATTGCATCAGCTGTCCATGCCAAGTTGTTTTTTCAACTAACCCATGATTTAGTGCAAAGGGCAATTAACACTTTCCTTGATTCACTTGTTCCAATCAAATATTTGGGGACAGAAAGAAAGCAAATAAAGCAGAACCCAAACACAGGAATGGTGGAGAGATGAGTGTCCTCCAGCAGCAAACAAATAACAAGCAGCAGCACTGACCACAAGGAAAAAACCCACTTGGATCCAGCAGGGCAAAGCCCCTGGGAAGCCCTGAGGGATGAGATGGCTTCATTAGACATCTTTAAGCCAATGATGCCATTTTAAACTATTTTCAATTATTCAATGGACCAATTTGCAGCACTCAATTGCTCTTTACAGCCCTGTGCTCTCAGCAGAAGCAATGCACTCTGAAAGACATTAAAAGCTCGCTGATGAGAAAGGCCACATTTCCTTGGGTTTGTGCTCATTTGGGATCCTTTATTTCCCAAAAACTCAACATTTGGAGACCCCTCTCAGTGTATCTTGCTCTCTGACCTCCAGCAGAGGAACTGCATTTAAGAAAACCAAAGTCTTAACACACTTTTGGAGTATATCCACTGCTCCCTCCCCATGGAGCTGGGAATTTCTTTGCCGAAACAGGGTGATTTTTGGTGATCTTACTTAGAGGAGGAAGTAAAACTTCTGGCTACTCCTTAGAAAACACTGGAATATCTTGTCTTTTGGTGGGAATTTATACACAAAGCAGCTCATGGCTCCCAAGGCTTAATAACTCCCCAAGCAACTCCAGTGTGGGAAGAAGGATCAGGAACTCAGCTGGGAAAAATCAGTTATTTGGAGTTAAATATCCTAGGGTTGCTTCTTCTCCATTTATCTCAAAATGAAGAAAAATAGATGTGCAAAGGCCACAGTACCCTGAAAGTGAATCAATCCCCAATTAACAGAGTCCTGAAGCAGAGACAGCTATCCATAGAATACAGATGGCTGAGCCCCAGCTGCAGTAAATATAAGGGAAAAAAACCCATTAAACTTAATGTTGCAGATATTTTCCTTTCATTATTACTCCACCATTTCAGAAAATGAATCCAAATCACACCAAGTTTGTTTTTTTAATGTTAATCAACCCAGAAATGTAAGTAACAGGCAGCTAAAAAACTGAGCCCACAGCACTGAGCCACAATATCATAGGTTCTAGAGGAGAAATGGGTTATTTCTTCTCACAAAGAAGGATCAGAACTAACTCTGAAATAAGGCAAGTGTGTCAGCTTGGGATACCAGGGAGAAATTCTTCCCTGGGAGGGTGGGGAGGCCCTGGCACAGGGTGCCCAGAGAAGCTGTGGCTGTCCCTGGATCCCTGAATTCTCCCATCCCATCCCATCCCATCCCATCCCATCCCATCCCATCCCATCCCATCCCATCCCATCCCATCCCATCCCATCCCATCCCATCCCATCCCATCCCATCCCATCCCATCCCATCCCATCCCATCAATCTGAGAGATGAACAGAGGAAGACCAGGTGAAGGGTGCAGGCTGACAGAGCCTCCCATGCCCCAGAGTCTTCAAATCACTTGGGAACATCTCAAACTGCCAATTGTGAAAAACCATTCCCATTTCTGTCCTTCAGCCTGGCACAAGTGGGATGCCAAGCCAGAGGGCTCTCCCTGTGCCAGGAAGCAGCCAGGCTTGTGTTTGGAAGCTGGGATATTCCTTGGAAGATGCTGCTCAGACACATCTTGGAAATGCCACAGCAGTGATTGGGCTGGCAGAAAGGCAGGGAGACATCCCTGCTCCAAACAGTGAGGGTGAGATGGACCATGGAGGGTCTTGAAAGACTGAAGAGAAAATTAACATGAACAGGACTACAAATATAAACTCAAAGCAACCTTTTCTTGTGGGAATGGGTGCTGTGGCACAGGGCACAGCAGGACGGAGGCACCACTGCTGAGGTAAAGGTTTCACCCATGGCAGGGATGGGGGAAGGAAGACTTTCCTTCAGCCAGGAATAATTTATTCAGAAGTCATGGTCCAAAGGGACCTTGGGGATCCATCCCAGTGTGGGAGAAGAGGTCCCTCCATCCCAGGGACAGGCACAGAGCTCAATATCTGGCCAGAACACAATTTCCAGAGTTAGATGGCTTGAAATTTATTCCCTACACACAAGACAGAAAAAAATAACAGAGGTGAGTGTATCCTAAATGAGAGTTACCTGCTGTGGTGGGAGAAGGAGCTGCAGGTCTGCTAGGAGAGCCCTGGCAAAAGGATAATTATTGTGGCTTCAGCCAATGTTATTTAACCCTCCTGCCAGGAGAATTACATCCAGACACAGCTACAGTCCAACTGTGGAAACAACACCAATTTATTCTTCTAATGCCCAGCTCTCCTCAGTAGCTGTTAATGAAGGCAGAATTAGTGTGCCTTGCAATTTGCTGGGCAATTGCAGTTACTGGCCATGGAAAAGCTCTTTTTCTCCTTCCTCCATTTGTTTTGCAAGTCCCAAAGCAAAAACCTCTTTGGTCAGGGAAGCCATGTCTTTGTTTTCCTATAACATTCAAAGGATCCTTGCAAGGGAAATTCCACCAGAATTTGCTCATCTTTCTACCTCTGCCCCAAACACAAGGAGAGCTGAAGCAACAGCAACTGTGGAGTTTCCTCAAGGCCCCTCAGCTCTCATTGCCTTTAACAGAAGGCTGGTTTTCTGAGCAGCTAAAAGCCAATTTATCAGTTGTTTTAAAAGAAAAACATCACAGAAATAAAGCAACCAAGGAGAACAGACAGTGCTGGGCTGAGAAATGGCTTGTAAGTAAGATATGGTGACAGACTCATTTCTGAGCAATGTGCAAACAGCTGCCTGAGAGCAACATGAAATGAAGCTTCCAGCCCTCTCTCCTCCTCTCACTCCCCATTTCACAGAACTCAGCTGGAGGGGCTTCAGGTAAAGCTGCAAAGACAACTGCATGAGGAGTTTGGGGAAGCACAACAGAGCCCTTGGGGCTTCTTGTTTGCCAAGGCTCTCATTGATCAGTTTGGAATGCAATGAGCCAAAGCAGACCCTGATGGATCTCTCCCCATCACCCTCCCTCCTGCCTCTCCCCCAGACCCAATCTCCCACTCCCCCTTTTGATTATTCTGCTCAGTGCTCAATATGCCACCTTCCTTTCCCAATATTTATTTGGTTTTATCTCTTTGGTGTAATCTACAGCTCCACCTTGTCCAGACACTTCCTTAATGTTTGGGTTATTTAAACAACACAGGGAGAAAACCAATATTGAACTGTCACATTTAAGATTTACTTCCCTCATTCTATTTTATTTATTTATTTCTAGGGAAAAGAACCCAATCAGGAAGTACTGGATTCCTGCAAGGCAATGTTCACTAGTCAGAGAGGAAACCAGTGGGGTGCAACAGTGAGTTTTCTATTTAGCCACGGGGTAAGGCTTGGTTGGGAAATTATTTTACAACAGCAAATGCTTTAAAAATGAAACCCAAACTCTTCCTCTGGGGAATCACTGTTTAACGGGAGCTCCAGAGACATTCCTCCATCCTCAGGAATCATTTAGCAAATTCCCCAAATGTCTAAAAGTCAGCTTCGAAGCCCTGGAATTTTTTTCCTCCTTTTTTTTTTTTTAATTTTCCTTTTTGAAAGCTCCTGCCTTGCCCTCGAAGGCCCAATGTGGCTCCTGAAGGCCAGTTCTGTCTCCTCATTAATCTAACTCCTCTGTAATTGTGGACACACTCAAAAGCCCAAGAACAAGAGGAATAAACCCTGTCCCTCCCTCACAGCCTCCAAAACAAGGCTGGCTGCTCCTCCAACACAAGGTGGTCCTTTTCTTTTATTCTCACAACAAACAAGTTAAAGCAAAGCAAGAACAATTTCTCTTACTGCTGCCTGTGGAAGCACATGAAATTCATTTTGTGCCCTGTGCACCTGATTAGGGGGTTGTTCACCACCAGCACAACCATAAAAACAAGGGCAGGAGTGTTTCCAAAGCACACTCAGTAATGTGATACTGAGGTTTGAGAGTTCATTGTCATCTGTGGAGGCTCAGATGAAAAGCCCTCATGACACAAGTGAATACCTGAGATCATTTTGGCACAGCCCAGCTGAATGTAAGAAAGGAACTGCAAAGGTCTTAAGAGCCAGTTTGGAGACTCAGACAAATAAAAAAAGCAAATTAAAGTCATAAAACAAATTCCCTGGCTTGAACCAGCTTTATCTGTTTGTTTTTACAACATGAAGGTCACACACAAGTCTGCCCCCAGCAGGTCCATTTGACAACAAACCAGACCTTGAGCATTGCTGCTTGCCAGGAATAGATCCTCTGCTAAGGAAGAGTTGCCTCTCCTGTCTCCTGTTACAACATGCAAGAACATGGGGGAGAATAAAGCACCTGTTGCTGTGACAAAGCACCAGGGATTAACCCAGCTGACTCCCTGAAAGGCACTGGGCAGGCAGCACTGGGCTCTGCAGGTAACTGGGAACCATCCAGTTTTCTAATTCCACAAATCAGGCCAGCATGGAATACTCACTACATTAGATGGCCAAGTTTTCTCTTTTTAAATCTAAAAATAAAATGTCTCAAGTTTATTTGGACAGTGGCTTATTCCCCCTTATTTTCTAATGGGGCTGAGAAACTGCCATTGACTTTCCCGTTTATGGTACAGCACCTTCCAAGCAGTCAGAGAAGCTCTGCAAATGAGGTTTTGAGCTTGACTTCCACGTGAAGAAAGTCTAGAAAAGCCATTTGACATTATCAAAGGCTTCAGTTTCACTGGTTCTTGCCAGCAAAGCAAACTTCTCAGTGCTGGCACTGGGAGTGCAGACAACTTTGCTGGAACAGATTAGCAGATGATGGAAATATCACAAATGCAAGTCAAGGGCAGCAGGGTGAAAAGACAGAAGGTATCTAATGATACTGCTTGAAATGTAAACAGCTTAACTTCTCTCCTCATTGGATTACATCACTCACAAACCCAAGCTCACCCAAGTGAAAATACAGCTGGAAAAGGGAGTTTGGAGAGGTGAGAAACCAGTGAAGAGCTGGAGAGCTGTGTTCAGCCAAATCCAAGAGAATATCACATGAACACAGCTCAAGAACACTTCTCCATTTACAGATCTGAACAGCAGGTCAAGTGACTCATTAAAAAAAAATTTGTCACATTTCAAAAAGAGAAATAAATCTTCAGAAGTCATCAATCTGCTTGTCTTCCCAAAGCACTGGAAAGCTCAGGCTAAAGCAGATCAAGCAACAGCAATTGCTCAGCTCGAGTTGCAGGCAATCCAGAAGGCCTTTTAGGGAAATGCATGTCAACAAGCTATTGCTTGTGGACCCTGAAAACTTGCAAAAAAGCAGGAATTGCAGGAAAATCTCAGTGTACTTACTGGAGAGGACAGTGGTGAGGAAGATGTAGTCGGAGAAGGAGATGAGGCCGCATTCTCCGAGTGCGTAGAAGATGCTGTCCTCGTCAGCAAACTTCTCCCTCTCCTGGGACAGCTTCTGCACACCCCAAAGAGAGCACAGAAAGCACCAGGTTAAACACTGAATAAAAGGGGGATTTGTATCCTTAGCACCAAAAGCCATTCCATGGACACACACCCCTACTATCTCCATCCATATCCAGTGGACCTTTTCCAGCCTTTGGATCTGATCAGAAAAGTTCTGCAAAGATCAGTGCTTGCCTATCCCAAATGAGGATAAGGAATTGCATGGGATTCCTTTGTTGGTTCAGCTCAGTTGAAATAAACATAAACATATATGTTTATTATTACATTATTATGGCCAGTTTGCTTAAAATCTTTGAGATTAGTGGTAAAAAACTCAGATTTTAATAGAGGATTCAAAAAGGAAATTGTATTGCACTGACAGCTTTTTAGTTAGATTCTGTTGTATTGCACTGACAGCTTTTTAGTTAGACTCTGTTGTAGAAAGGAGCCAAGAAAGGATTATTTGACATGAATATAAAGTCTGATCAAGGTTATCCAAACTGTGTGTGTGTGTGAGCTCACAGGGAGGACCAGCCTGAAACCAAACTCAATTCCCTTCTTGCTCCAGTTTCTTTTCCATTTATCAGCTCACAATATCTTACTAAGCTAAAAATCCGAGTCCCTTTGATCTACAGAACCCCCAAAGGCTGAAAAGGATCCATAAAACTGTTAGGGAATCCACACTGGTGACCCACTTTAAGGACACAGCAGGAGGAGGCACACGCACACACAGAGGAGAATTCAATTAATACACAGGAGAGTAGGGGTGGGTGAGGTTATCCCATGGAAACCAGGCCATGCAAGCACACACAGGCATGGTGAAAGCAAGGCTGGATTTAGGAATGGTTTTAGGAAAAACCACCAACAAACACCACCACAAGAGGGTCCAGCTCCACAACTGGCCCCAGCGTTACCTCAGTCTAGCGGAGATCCCATCATATACAAGATAAAGGAAAGAAAACTGGTTAACCAACAATACAACAGGCAGGCAAAACATCACATCAAGTTGACTGGTTAGGCTTGCCAAGAGCAAGGAAAGTCTGGAGCAACCAGGTGGTTGCTGTGACTGGAAGCCTATGGAGATACCCCAGCAAGTGTTAGCTCATAGCTTCTCCACTGTCTGCAGCTGATGTCTCTCATCCACCTCAAGTTTTTGGGGTTTTTTTATTTTTTGAGAGAGAACTCACCATTGTATGCGACTGCAGAGTGGGGATGAGCTCAGCTAATAATTTAGATGTAAATTTAACCTGTATCTGGCTTGGAAATCACAAGAAAAGAGACAAAAATAATCATATAGATCACAAAAAAAATCAGTTTCCAGGGAAAAAGACTTCAGTTCTATTGATCACATAAAATTGTTCCCAGTAACTCTGCCTTTACCACCTGGAGAGCACCAGGAATTTAATAAGAGGTGAGTCACTACCAGCAGACAACAGTTAATGACCTTCATTTGATGCAAGATAACAGCCAGTTATGATTATGGGGTACCAGCTTGAAATATCATTCCCTCAAAAAATAGTTATGCTTCCATTTCCATCAAGATGGAGCCAAAGCAAAAAATAACATTGATGCTGATGTGAAGAACAAAAACATCTGGTTTTGCTTTGAACCAGAGGCAGGATTTGGGGAGAGAGCAGCTCCCTGTGACTGCTGCTGGAGGTGTTGCCAGGAGCATCTCACCTGCTCCTGTGATTTATTGCCTCTCCTGGGCAGCATTGATCATAATCTAGCTATTGGCATCTTGCTTGAAGAATCCCATGAAAAAGTTCCACAAGGTGGTTTATTAATTTTTATGGGTTTCTTTGCTGCACTTAAAATTCATAGTCAGCATCAGGCAGCTCAAAATATTCTTCATAAGAGGAAAGCACATCAACAGATTAACAATAAAAGAGGTTATTAAGTTAGTTGGTCTCTGAAATATAAAGACAGATGGGAGGGAGAAGCATTTACCCATTTGCACCTTCCTTTGAGCAAACATAGTAAAAAAAAGTTATTTATTTCTACTAAAACCAGCATCTACTTGTCACTAACCCAGGGAGCACATGCTGTAACTACAGTGCTCAGCTGCCTGTAGCTTGTGGAAAAGGGAATTTCTCCCCCTGATTTTAAGAGAAAACAACTGCCCTGATCAATCAGATTTTCAGGTTCCCAGCAGTAGAACAGAAGCTTTAAAGATTTCCCAGGTCTCCCCTTCATTTTCCTCTGTCTCAGTGAGAAGCTGTGTGATTGCTTTCCACGAACTTTGTGGGAAGCCCACCCCACTATGGGAAAGGCTCAAAGAATCCTTTTCCCAGCAGTTGTTCCCCACCACCAAACATTGCTGAAAGGAATTATATCTAACCTTCAGGAAAAATAATATAAAATCAATCAATTTTATTCACAAAGCACAATGTGGGCTGTGGTCACCCCTCAAAGTTCAAGGACTGACCCAAAGTCAGTCCTCACTAAGACCTCAAACACCCTTTTCCACACCCACCTTCCTTCCAGCACACTCCCACTCAGCCAGAAAGGTGATGCTTGGTATCAGAACACCAGGAAAAATCCCTTTCCAAACCTCCACCTTCTTTTAGAGACAAGTCATCTCCACAAATAATTATCCACACCATTTGTATCTGAGTACAAGGTAATTCTCAAAGCGTTCACTTAAAACAGTCAAATTCTTCCACTTAACATTTTTTCCATGTTAAATCCACTCCCAAAACCAGAGTAATTAAGATCATTCAGCACATCCCAAAAACCCCATTTAAACCCAAGCATTCACAGGTGAGCAAGCCATGGGGAACACTTTACAATTATGATGTATTTTTTAATCAAGCAGTAGATTCATATTTAACAAGCACACAGACGAGCAGACATCCAAATTAACACGTAAAAGGAAAAAGAAATCCAAATATCTCACTGCTTTTGGCACAAGCATGGCTGTGTAAGTTCAGTGAGAAGCCACCAGTCCAGTCTCAGTGGAACAAAACTTGTGACAGGTGTACAGGCAGATTCTCTTACAGCTCCAGACACTGATGACAGGTCAAAGAACTGACTCAAATTCAAGATACAGAGCTTGCTTTGCCCTTCCCCACTCAGGCTCCAAGCTCAATCAGCACCAAGATGTGGTTGAGCAGATCAATGCAGTGACCAAGCTTCCCCAGAGCCACGTGCTAGAGGAAAAAGTCTTGTGCTGCATGCAGGCAAATCCCCAGAGTTCCTTATGTACAGGCTGGCTGCAAAGCACCCAAAGGTACATCACAGACTTCACATCTTCCACCCCAAAACTCCTCTGCTGCTGGAGCCTCTCTTAAGCTGAGGACATGGTACAGCTTCCAACAAGGGTTGGTGGAAACCCCACAGAATCCTTATGTTCCTCGCCAAAAGTTAACTTTTATTTTGGATTTTCAAATGGTTTTCTCAGGGCTGAACGAGGAAGGAAACGTGGCAATACTGAATTATGCAAATGTGAAAAAATAAAGGTGTGTTTTTGTACATGGAGGGATGCTTTCTCTGCAGAGGCAGAGATGGGCACACGGTGCTGCTGCTCCCACTCCAATGCAGGACTAGAAAAGCCTGACCACCTAAAAACTGGCAGCTCCACTTCAGCTGGCACTCCAGAAACAACATTTTAATTCAGGAAGAACACATCCTTGGGAAATCCCTCAGAGCTGCCAGTTTGGGTTTCCATCTGGAGAAGGAAAGGACATTTTGGGCATCTTTCTTCCTGTAACTTACATTTCAGCACCACATTTCAACTTCCATGAACCAAAGCTTCAGGAATTTTTCAGCCCAATGTGACCACTTCCAAAACAACAATAAAATAAATATCCATGAGAGATAATGGGTGTTTCTCCAGAACCAGGAACAATTCTGTCAATTAGCAAGGGATTTTAGATGAAGAATAAACCACCTTTTATTGACAAACATCATTATAGTTGGTTTGTTCCTTTTGAACAGAAACATTTGCAGGTGACCATTATTGTACTGAGCAAATACAAACCCATGAGTATAGAGTGAAGTCAGCTGGATGCAAAGCAATTCTCTTTCAGTCCCAACTGACCACCTTCAGTTATTATTATATTTATTATTTATTATTATAAAACATTATTTTTTATGTCTTATTTTAAAGACATCTATTAATGTATTTCTTTCTTTCAGTTCTATTAATGTATGTATTTCATGGTTAACTGCAGGCATGTAGGAAAAGAAGTCCTATTTGCCAGCAGGACAGGTGTGGATTATTGCAGCTTTTTCCTGTTGAAAATCCAGGGAAATAAATACTGAGAGACTTGGTAACAGACAAGGGAAAACCCTTAAAAAATTCCAGTGCAAAACCATCTTGCTATGGTAATTGAAAATATGAATGCTTTCAATTCTACATCAAAACACTGAATTGAAAAAAGGAGGATTTTAAACTTTGCTCTTTTTTTAAGATTTAAACCTTAAAGAGTCAAAGCCATGTATCTAGAGATTTCAGGCACCTCACTTTAAAAAACTGAATAAAGAAATAAAAAGGCTTTCAGGATCAGATTTTAAAATTGAGCTTTTCAGCCTAAATCTTCCAAAGTCCTTCAGGGAAAAAGAGATAGGAGAGGTCCCTCTGCATTATGGACCAAAATGGGACTTGGGGAGAAAAAGGAGGGATTTAGGGGTTTTTAAATTCAGCTCCATAATGTGGATGCAAAATAAGTAATTTTAAATGCATTACCTGGCTTTTTTATATCACTTTTTCTACATCATTAAATAAGAAAAAAATGTTTGAAGCTGTGATGAAAACAGCACAAGGACCTTTTGAAACTCATAAACCTCTTTTAGCTATGGGAAAGCTCACATTTTCTGGAGCCACTAGGAATGGTAATTTGCTATGAAGTCTTCACACCAACACAGTCAAACACAAACAGGTTCTCCATGGCAAATTGTGGTGGCTGGGTGCTGATCTAAGAAAATGCTTAAAATTTACTGTTGGCAGATAATACTGCATAATTGGCAGATAATACCTTTCAAGAGTATATTTTAATTGAGAGGTTTTAAAAACTTTTTATTTTGGGGGGTTATTTTATCTGTGTATCTACAGAGGGGCACAAAAACACAGAGCTGGGCATGGGTGAGGTTGTCCTGGACATTCTCTCACTCTGAATTTGAGCACATGCAGAGAATGAAAACCTGGGCAGCAATTCTTACTGCAGGTGGATTCCTGTGACTGGAAAGAGAAATCTGCATTCCCTCCCTTTCAGCAAGGCTGTAAATATTCAAACCACCTTTCAAACAAAGGGCACCTGAAATGCAAGGCCAGCATTCTGTACAACCCAGAAAATCAACAACACAGACTCTCCCAACCCGTGGCAGGCAGCAGAGCCACTCATGCAAGGGAGAAACCCCTGCAGGAAAAGCAAATAGGAAATGCCTTGGAAAAGGGACAGTCTACATTTGTGCTCCCCTCAGCCCTCTGCAGGGTAATGAAATCACAGTCTGCAGGAGCACTGGGGCATTTTGCATTGAAACTTAACGGGAGGATTGAAATTAGGGTCCTTGATGGCCCAGGCCTCTAAAATGAGCTGAGTTTTGCCACCTTAGAATTTAAATGGTTGTTTAGGTCTCTGAAGCAAATTGGGATGCTGCTCTCCCTCATCTCAGCCTGCATGACCAAGATGAACTCATTGTGCTGCTCCTTCTCTCAGGCAGAAATCCCAGTGTGAAAGGACACCAGGATGAAAAAAATAATTCTCTATAAAAAGTGATTATTAAACATAGGCTCAGTTGATGAGGTTAGGGCTGTACACTTGGTACTCACCACCAAAATCTTGTCAATTCTCTTTCCCTCTCTGCCCTTTTTTTTCCTTCACCTGCTTCTCCCATCCAGATTTTACCTCCTTTTGTAGCCAGGTGAGTCCAAGCATCTCCTAAAGCACTCCCTGCCATCCTCTCCTTCCATACTAACACCATGTCACCGAAGGACAGAGCTCTCAGAGCTTTGTCTTGTGTCCCTCAAGTATTAAGCATTAAGCTAACACAAGCAAAACTATCAAAGAAATTAAAGCCAGAAATACCCCAGAATCCATTTTTGATTAAAAGACTGCCTACACCCACTGAGGGCCTATTACCAAGTTGTTTATTTTTCCCTAACTTTCCCTGTGGATTTCATTGAGGTCACAAAGCTACAGGGCAAACTCAAAGTGCTTAAAGATATTTTCCTCTTTACTTACTAATATTGATTGAGCTCTCCTTTGGTTTCTAGTACTTTTTCCTACTAAACATTTTTAGAACTACAACAACTAAATATCTACTACCTAACACATTCTTTAATACAGCTCATGCTACATAATTCTGTAACTTGAAAAACTCAAGTTTGCAAATGTAGCCTTTCCCAAACCTGCACACCTTCAAATAGATGACATTTCCCCAGAGCACTTGGCCAGGGAATCAAACTAACTTGGAGGCCTCAAGGGGAAAACAATTTTCCAACAGAGCCAGCTCTATCACAGTCTCATTGAGCTGCAAAATGAGACAGAAGCCTCAGAGGACTCTGTGAAACCAGGAGGGCAGGGAGACACACATCTGAGCTTTGCTCAAAGCAGTTCTGTTAACAGATCCAGGTATTAATGGTTACCCTGAGGACTGTTCCCTCCACAAGCCAAACTCAGGTGTTCTGCAATAAATCCTGCAGGCTGAGATCAAGGAGAGCACCCAGGAGTATTTATGAGAGGAGCAGGGGGAAGAGGTGAGAGTACACTGTCCCTTCCACATGAAAAGTGCATTTTATGAGGTCTGAAGCACAAACTAATCAAAGCACATGCTCTCTGCTTTGTACCTGCCAGAAATCCTGGTGGGAGAGGAGAGGGTTAGAAAAGGAAAGAAAATGAGGGAATGCTTGGTTACACCAAAAAAAAAAGAGCACAAACCAGAATTAGAATAAAGACAAGTATCAGAGATATTAGCAGCTGGAAGAAACACCTGCCAGGGACCTGGAAACCAGAACAAAAGAGGACAAAGAACAACCAGAGGATTTTAGTAAGAGCCCTGTGGAAACAAGCAGCAGAATTAGGGATACACAAAGATAACAGCACACAGAGCTTTGTCAAAGGCAAAATACACCACAAATGTTTGGTAGAGGAGTTAGGAAAGGAAGACTCTTGTTCTGTACCTAAAGCTGCCCAGGTGCCCATAGGGATGTTTGTGCACTGTGTTAGAAGCAATTAAGAATTTTCTTTGATGAAATCCAGTTTTATTAAAAACAAACCAAGAAAAGAATTTGCACATTTCAGCGTCCACACAGGTCCCAGCAAACAGAGAAACATCAGAACTAACTGCAGCAGACAGGAGGGTCAAGTTTGGCTGGGAGGGGAAAGCCAACAAGCAAAGAAACCAATCAACATGGACAGGGTGTCAGCAAAGAAACCAAGAAGATAAAAACCTTCTCAGCTCAGCTTTGCTGGTTATCTGCAAGAAACTGCATTTCTGCTTGCTTCCACAAAGCCACAGGCAAGGATTCTGTCTCACCACTTCCTTACAGCCCTTTCAGGGATGGCAGAGGAATGTTGCACAGATCAGAGCAAGGTTATTATCCATGTAAGAAGGTGCCTCCTGGTTATTATGCAAATACTACCTGTGCTGAGATCAGAGAGTGCAGGAATTTAAAAGCAGGGAATCTGGAGTTGGACAGTGACATTTCCCATGGATTATGGACCAGAATGGCCAAACACTTCAAGGTGTCTCCAAGCAAACCATAACCCAGCCTCACCAGCTCCAGCTGGGGACACTGGGGACACATTCATTTCAAACTCTGTCACAACAGATGCTGGCAAGACCCCACACAGTTGGATTTAGAGGAATCCTCACCTGTTTTCATTGCATTTAACCTGGAGAACATACCAAATATCCTCCAACTGCACCTCTACCTCATGCTGCTCTTTACTGAATTGTGATACTGGCTTTTGGTATGGCAACATTTAGAGTTGCATCCTTTGGAATTAAGGTTTCAGAGGCACTCACACCTCCAGGGAGCTCAGAGCTCTGACCCAGTGTTTGGCTCCTGAATGACAGCAGGATTTTAGGCTTGTCTCACTTGCTGCAAGTTTGGGTCTATGGCAGCTTATCAAACTCTGCTGGGAGCATCATGCTCCAGGCAAGGCCCATCCGCAGGGCAAAGGATCCCAGAAATTCCAGCTAATAAATCAAGGCTCCTTTCCTCCCCACTCTTTCAAACCTGCGAGCAAGATCCTTCAACCCACCAGAAAAGGATGGTGCATCTACCTCCAGTCTTCTCCCTGGGGATCTTCCTCAAGTACTTTTTTCAACTTCTCTGCTCCTGAGATGCTCTTTAAATCATCTGGAAAGAAATTTGCCTGCTGAGCTGACTCCCAGCAAGTGTTCTTTAATGGACACACACCTTCAGGTCAGGGCAGCTGAAGATACTCATTGCATTGGTCCATGATATGACCCTGCATTATCCAGTGCAAGTGAATTTTAGAGATGTTTTACTGGCACTTAGAGGCACCATTTGAAGTATTTTCCTTGTCCTTCACCTTGCTTGGTCTTACTTTATGGCATGCCCAAACATCTAGAGAAGTAAACAAAAATGCTGGCAGGAAATACTTAAGTCATAAATTTAATTAGAGGGCACTGAAAGCCTCTCTAATTACTTACTGCAGGAGGGGAAGCTGTTGCTGGTAGCTCGAAGGCTCTTGCCCTTATTGAGCAGCAGCAAGGAATTCTCCCCACAGGAGAAAAAGGAGCAAGTCAAGTGTATCCTAATTAAACTAATAAGCCATCTACAGTGGGGCTTTTATTTCCTACATAGGCCAGAGGACTCTTAAAAGCACTGCAGCTCACCTCCACCTTTCCACCAGGCTGCAGTGCTGGGGGACACCTGGGAGCTCCCGTGCTGGCTCACCAGGCTGGGGACAGGGTGGACACAGCTCACAATTCAGAGCAGTAACATGAGCACCATTTTTTCTTTGGTTTTTTTTTTGAGAGATGAAGCTTGTCAATCATTAGTGCATAAGCCAAAAAACAGAGAGAGCACGAGAAAAGAAAATTTTTAACAAACTCTGCATGACAACTTACGTAACGTTAATGAAGCTTATGCCAGGTTGGATGTGCTAGGAAATCTCTACTACTTAGTGAGAGCATATTCATCACTAAAATATGAGCTATGTCTCCTACAGATGGGTTAAAAATGCATTTGCTTTCCCACTGCCAAATGCAGGAGGGAAGAGACAGTGGAAACACAGCAGACAGACAATCATGGTCTGGGCACCTCCACACCCCGAGTGTGCCTGTTCTCACATCAGCCTTTTGCTCTGGCTCCCTATGAAATGTCTGCAAGCTGATTAATACCTTCTTTCTACTCTGAATGAATAGTAATCAATGCCTCTTTTCCCCTCCTTTGCTGAGTTTGCTTCCCAAGGGAAGAAACCACCACTCTAAGACAAAAATGGAGCCACAGGTTGCCTCCCTGTACACACAAGCATGAGCCTGTGCTGGCACACACATCTGACCAAAGGTTTGTGCTGGCTGAGTGTCTCCAGGGTTTTTGGTCTTGCAGGAGTGAAGAAAAAGCATTTAGGCTCAAGTTACAGGAGCACTGTTGACATTAAAAAGGCAGTAACATCTACTTCCCTCTCCAGTAACTCTGTAAATTACCAGTAGGAAGGAGGGGCAGGAAGAAGAGAAAAAAGGGGATTTTATCTTCTCACCCTGGCATTCAGTCACATGCACAGCAAGCTGGCTCAGAAACCCAACAAAAGCACAATACAGAGGCACATCACTCCCCAAAATCCTTTGGCAAGATCGGCCCTGATCACCCCACAATGGCCAATTTGTTGTTTTGATGGCAGCTTTGCCTAAATAAACTGGGTTCTGTGAAAGGAGCAGCTCATACATCATCCCACTAATGCTGCAGCACCTAGATCTCAAACACACATGCTTGAAATTCTCACAAATGCTACAAACACTGTCCTGGAATATGTCATTAAAATGCAACTAACTGCACAGACCTTTTACCTGAATCTCCTTCTAAACCACTGCTTGCATGCAGACACCACGTTCTGAACTTTGCTTGGAACTAAAATCAATCCTCCTAGCCACTCTTCAGCCAGGGTCTGGCCTCTGGATTGTCAGTGCTTTGCAGCAGCACAGCTTGCTTAGTCTGACAGTTCACAAACTCCTTTTTCCTTAAAAAAGGAGAAGAACTTTCCAGTGACCAGGCCTATTTTTGAGTACCACAATTCCCATTTCAATGTGTAACATCCATAAGGATGCTTAGGGGAACAGGGATGACCCTCTCCCCCTTCTGCCTGAGCTCAGCAGCTCCTCCTGCACACAAAGGCAAATCCCCTCCAAGCAGAGGCTGCTTTGATAATCCAAGAGGAATGTGTGGCTGCAATCAGGCATGGAGGGAGAGATGCAAAAGGGTTTTATCACTATGCAAGTGAAACTCAGAATGTGTGAGGTCAGCTCTGCAGCACCTCAGTTGTGCTTGGCTGATAAAAGCAGTGTGATTTTTTTAAACTGGAACCCAAAGCAAGCAACAAAATGAGAACAAGTTGCTGTCAGATCAATCTACTGTCAGCTTTCTTCATTTCTTCTCTCTCTTGGGAGAGCCAAGGCCAGCTCATTTTATCCTCTCCTCAAATTATCTCTCACCTGGACATTACCACTGCCCTAACAGCCACAGCCAGATGTAGCCAGTCCCAAAGTGTCTTTAAGCAGACAGCCAAGCAAACAAGAACCTCTCTTTTTTCATTTTCAGAGTACACTGCTTCCATGGTGTTATTAGGCTGTGGGAAAATCAGGTCCCAGGAGAAGATAATAATAAAGCAAAGGCCACTGCAGTCCCCTCAATCTGCTGCCTCACTTTCAGGCAATCAAACCACAGCATGGACACATCCAAGTGCACCAGCAACATCTCTAAGTTATATAAAACTATAAAAAGCTATTTCACTCTACTACAGGTCAGAGCCCTGGGTGCTGAGGGGCAAAGGAACAGAAAGTTGAGTTCAAAGGATTTGCCTTTGGATCTTTTCTCCAGAGTGCTGGGAATTGCCTGCAGAGTGCTCGGGAGCAGGAGAGCCATTAGCACAAACAGTGTGGGATTCAGCACTGCTTCCCTACAAACAAATCCTGTTTATGTAAAGCCTAGGGGATGAGGGTGATAGCTTGACAAGATAAAATGATGAAAGTGAGTGAATGCAAAACAGACTGTCATGAAACCACAGAGAGAAACACTGGGTATTTTGCAAAGAATATACATCCTTCCTTTGGCTGGGTTGTTTTTTTAATCCCAAAAAGCAGACATCACGTTTGTGGCAGGGGGAAAAAGAAAACAGGTGTTCATAACACGCTTTGGAGCTTTATGTATCAAAACCAACTGCCAAAATCCACCTCCCTGTTGTCTGTTTTGCAGCCAAACCCTGCTCTGCTGCCTGGGTAACCACACGCTGGCCCAGTGCTCATACAGGGACCCCAGGTATTTGATCATCTTGTTGTTACCTGTGCCTGCTAAACACAAACCAGGGAATTAAACATGTTCAGCCCACACTGGGTTTATATAAAGCTTTAAATTCTTTTTTTTCCCCAGTGTTGAAGCTTTCTGGAAATGCCTGACACTGTGCCAGGTGCACCCTGCAGCAATAAGGGGGGGAGATGCTGATGTCCCTTTGAAAGCTTCGTTTTCACATGGTGCAGATGCAAATGCTGCTAAAATCTGGAGGACCATTGTGTGATGTGATGGAAAACCAACTAACCTGCAGTTATCTGCATCAAGGAGCCCATCGGAGCTGCCAGTCCTGGGGCAGAGCTGCCTTTACCACCCCACTGGGATTTCCAGTGGCGATAATTAGGTCTGTGGACAATTAGGTCTGTGCTGTCCACAACAAGTGGGATGCTACATGGCTCCTCTTTCACAGGGAGACAAAACTAGATCAGAATAAAGATTTTTACCTCTCACAAACACCCAGAACAGTTGTGCAGGGCTGCAGGAAGAACCTGGGCTCAAAGGGGGAACAGAGAAAGGCTGTTCAATAGGGGGTAATACCTGGGTGAGACACAGAAAAAACCACAAGAGCACCTCCTTCCTTCAGGAATCTGGAGATGAGACTGGAAGGGAAAGGTCCAGAGAGTTTCCCCTGAAATGATTTAACCTGTGGGGTTCTCACACAGTCAGAAAGAAGTCTGGGAAAGGGAAAGGTCCAGAGAGTTTCCTCTGAAATGATTTGACTTGTGGGGCTCTCACACAGTCAGAAAGAAGCAGCAAAGAAATGTGATTACAACCTATTATTTCCCAGCCCACCAGCATATAGGAGTGGTAATATTTTGTCTGTAAACATTAAAATGAGGTCCCTTTAGAGAAACAATCTTTCTGTCATTACAGAAAAAGCACTGCAATGCTACTGAAAACCAAAATGCTCAGAAGAGAACACTTGACACACTTCATTTAACTTCCACCCTCACACAGGTAATAACTGAAGGATTCTAGGTCAAAAAAGCCATTAAATAAAATACATTTAGCAGTGCAATGTGCTCACCTTCCCATCATAGCGTTTCACTATGAACTGGTCCAGGCCCAGGTCTGCAAGAGAAAAAAAATACAGAAAAGAAAGCTTTTATGGCATAGAATTAAATATTTCTTGTGTTTTCTGTTTGAGAGGATTGGAAAGTAAAATGCACAGTCTGAGTAACGTGTAGGAAACATAAGGACAGGAGGAAAATTTGGTTTGGTTTTGTACATTTTGTACTTTGTATTTTGAACACAAAAAGCCAACAAACTCATGAAATCAGAGAAGAAAACCCCCTTCCTACAGCAGGGCCAGTAAGAGCTCAGCAATCAGCACCTCTCAGGAGCCTGAAATACCCTCCCCAAAGCAGATTCCTGCACCATTACCAGGCAAACATTTCACCTGTGACCTTGGTGCTTTTAATAACACCTTTCAAATGGCCCACAAATGGGAAAAAAATACTTGCTCCCATAGTTAATTGGGATGTCCCCCAGCAAATCCAAAGCTTGTTCATATCTGAGTATAAAATAAATAGATTTTAAAGGAGATAAGTTTAGATGCATTTGTAAGAAGTGGAGTTCTTTAGCTGGATTGGAGAAAGGCAAGGAGAGGGATTGTTTATATCAATAAAGTCTCTGATACCTTCCTAAAATGTTTATTTATGTTGAAGAGGGGAAAAGAACATCCCAGCCTTAGCTGAGTTAAGGCACAAAGCCCAGCAGGCTGCATCTAACACCAGTGACTGAAAGCATAAGCAAGATGACAAAAAAATTTCAGGAAGATTAATTGTCTGAGCTTTGCAATCCAAAGTGAGGGAGCTGCATCCTGAGAAGAGATTAAGCAGAACTCAAGTTGAGCATTTCCAGTAAAACTCAGAAGAGCAGAGGCTGATTTTTGGTACTCTGAGAAATGAAACCTCTGCAGAGCGATGTCCTGTGCATCTTCTGCCTCTGTTTATGGTAATTAGCACATTCTCATTTCAATTTTAATTAGAAAATAAAATGGAAAAACCAAAAGAAAGCCTTCCCCATGCCTGCTGTGTCACCTGCTTTTGAAGGAGGATAATGAAACCCTTCCTGCCTGCTGGAAAGTTTCATGGCATTGTGTAGAAAATGGAATTATTCATTGCTCCAGGGTGACCCAAAGCAGCTCCAACTCCTCTGCCACCAATTTCAAAGGTCAAGGCAATTGTCACAGGGCTTTCTCCACTTGTGACATTTCCAGCCAGAAAGCACCTTCTCAATACTTTGTGGGCCTGATAACAATGCAAATTGCATATTCATACACTTTTTCAGACTTCAATCTTCTGAATTGTGTCCTTCTCCAAGCTGTGGGTATAAATGCAGTAAATATTAGTGTATTTAGAGGTAGGGTTTGTCTGATAAATGTGGTTATTTTATTACAGACACTTTATGTGGTCAGAGCTCACCCTGACCATCCATCTGCATGGTGACATAAGCTGATGTCCATGTGACATAATAAAGTCATTTTTCAGGGACACCTCCTTTTCCCATGCCAGGAAATGCTGCTGAAAGACAGATCCCTGACAGCCTGACATTACACATGTACTCATGGAAAGCCAAAAATGGGACAGGGGTTAAAAATAGACAGTGGAAGTATGTCCTAATGGCACCTCCTGCAACAAGACACTGGGAAAGCACAGAGGTTTCAATAGAGAGCCAAAATGAATGGATGATTGTTGCAGACAACTTTTATGAAAAATCCTTTCCTTAGGATTTTTCCTCCTGAGAAGCTGAGAGGCCTTGGGAACAAAATGTAAACAATGATTATCTGCTGCTGTGGAATGCAACAGGTGCATCTGTGATTGGTCTCATAGAGTTGTTTCTAATTAATGGCCAATCACAGCCAGCTGGCTTGGACTTTCTGTCCAAGACAGAAGCTTTTGCTATCATTCCTTTCTATTCTATTCTTAGCCAGCCTTCTGATGAAACCTTTTCTTCTATTCTTTTAGTATAGTTTTAATGTAATATATATCATAAAATAATAAATCAACCTTCTGTAGCATGGAGTCAGATCCTCATCTCTTCCCCAATTCAAGAACCCCTGTGAACACCGGCACAGACGATTGTGTAGAGAACAGCAAGAAAAGATGAGCCGATAATATAATTTTATACATATAAATGCCATATGTTTCTAAATAACTATAAATATTCATTGAATAAATAAATGTGGAAATAATGGCTGCTGGGCTGTCCCAGCAGGGGTGTGGGCACAGGCCCAGGGCTGTCACTGTCCCCTGTGCTGGCCCTGCTCAGGCACCTCCAGGGCTGTGTCCAGCTCCCCAATCCAGGAAGGACCTGCAGGGGCTGGAGCGTGTCCAGGGCAGGGAATGGAGCCCCAGGAGGGGCTGAGGGAGCTGGCAAGGGGCTGAGCCTGGAGCAAAGGAGGCTCAGGGGGCCCTTGTGGCTCTGCACAACTCCCTGCCAGGAGGGGACAGCCAGGGGGGGTCGGGCTGTGCTGCCAGGGAACAGGGACAGGACAAGGGGAAAGGGCCTCAGGCTGGGCCAGGAGAGGTTTAGGTTGGGTATTAGGAAAAATTCCTTCCCCAAAAGGATGGTCAAGCACTAGCACAGGCTGCCCAGGGCAGTGGTGATGTCACCATCCCTGGAGAGATTTAAAAGCCATGTAGATGTGGCACTTGGGGACATAATTTAGTGGTGGCCTTGGCAGTGCTGGGCCAACGGCTGACCTCAATCTCAAAATCTTTTCCAACCCAGATGATTCCACAATTGTACTGCACACACAAGCACATTGGCTTCCCCCAGTGTTTGACATGGTCACCCTCCCAGCCATGCACGATGTCCCCTCTCCTCTGCTGCATTAATAAAGCTACACACTTAAATTCCTCTGTGAAATTCCCTTTACACTAGTCCTGAGAGAAGAAGCCAATTCAAAAGCTGAAAGAGGCATTTTTGTTCAATTCATACACTTTTACTCTCTACATTTTCCTTTTCCCAGGACAGCTTTATTCTGTTTTTTAAGCACTTAGCTGCCTGTTTTTCCATAAGCCATTAAACCTGACAAAAGGAAACCAACAAAGAGGGTCTGTTACCTGATGCCTGGGGTCTTCCTTTAAATTAGATAAAAACCCCAAGAAAGTGCAATAGGAACTCAGCATTTGTGTGGGCTGGTGAGCCAATGGGACACTGCATGGATGAGGACAATCCCAGAGAAGAGGGAAGGGAAGAATGGCAGTTATTGCACCTCTGCTTTTCAAAAGGCAGAGTGGTGTTAGAGCCACCACAGGATTGTCTCAGTGCCACACTCCCAACACAAACAGCCCCTGGCTGGGCTATTGTTGCTGAGCTGCAGAACACAGGCTAACAGGCATGTTGAACCAGGAAAAAAGAGCTTTTCCATCTTTACTGAGGGGCAGGGGCTGAAAAAGCATTCTCTCAGAAGTGGCTGAAAGGATTTCCTCAAGAGAGGCAGCAATGAAAGCCAGGAGTCATTTCAGGAAGATACCTGGCTGCCTCAAGCTTTCCTGGGATGTACACATGACTACCCTGGAATGCAGTTTCACTCCTTGTTTCTCTTGAACAGAGTTTCCACCATGATCTGCCCCAGAATACACTTATATTTACCTGAGACCCTGAACAACCCCTCACCTTTCCCAACACATCCCTTTTGCTCCTGCAGCCAAGGGCTCTGCACCAGCCCCTCACTGCCAGCAGCATTTCAGTGTCCTGCAATGATTTCCCAGCCAGCTTCCCTGGAATGTTTAACCACCCCTGTTTATTACTCCTACAAATTCTGATGGCACCTACCAGGAGCCCCAAATAAACAGCAGCACTGCCATGGAGTATCTAAGCACCACTAGAAATGTTATTTCAGAGTAGACTGACACCATTTACTCACCAATACCAGGGACATAGGCTGCCACTTTTATTCATGTGATAGTACTTTCACAGCACTCTAAAAATAAAAATGATTTAATATAAAGCAAAAATTACTTAACACTCACTGCCTGCCACAATGGGGAGAAGGTGGTGTTCAACAGCAGAACCATACTCCCTGCATTTACTTCTCTCATTTTGGAGAAAAGGAATGAATTTTCATGGAGAAGGAATGAATTATGTTAAGGAAAAATCACAGAATAACTTGTCCCTGCTCTTGTTCAGCAATAGCCAAATCTAAAATCAAATGCTTATTATATTCCTATTGATTAACAAAAACATACTTTCCATGGATTTTCTCAAAGCCAGTTAATTACCACACTTGATAAATATGCAGTCAATTACTAAGCTCTTCATGTTATCTTGTAAAAATAAATCCATAGGCAGTAGGTTATAGACTGCAGTTCTAAAAAACATTTTTAAAAGGAGCTTCCAGGAGAAGGACAATTATATTATGCCAAGAACACAGTTGAGATCAATTAGAAACCACCATGATTTCCTCTGGGACACCAGCAGCTTCTCACTGATGGAAAAACCTTTTCAATTCCTTCCAAGTCTTGATATCCTTGTCAGATTTTGCACATTATTTGGGTAACATTCACTCATTATCTACTTTTTTCCCCCCCCACACTGCTTAATATATAGCATGGACTCCTTTATTGCCAGCAGATGAATAAAAGGGCTAATTATGAAGACTGAAAAGCTGCTAACTGTGCTTGTGATATGCCACACCATGGCAGGAGAAAATGCTGGAGCAAGCTTTCCCCTCCAGAGCTGTAATCCAGCATCTGATTGTTGTATTCAGAGTATTTCCCCTCTGAATCTAAAATGGAATCTGCAAGCAAACAATGAGCTGCCTCAGGGGACAACAGCTTCAATTCCAGGACTGCTTTGCTCCAGGAAGGAAGGAGCAAGGGACTTGGTTCTCATCTCTCTCCTCCTACTCCAACAAGGCAGTTTCCCTGTGAGACATGCACTCCTAACACACCTGCTCAGCCACACCTGGCACTGTATGGAAGCCTCCTTTGTGTGACCTTCAGCACATAAGCATACAGGTAAATGCATCTCTTGCTCCTCCTTGGCTCTTTTCCTGGGCTCTCATATCAGGCTCAAAGATGATTCTTGCTCAGGAATTGTGTATTTCCACAGAAAAGAGCCCCACCTTGGTCAGGAGACAAATGGATTTACCTCTCACTCACATCCTTGCTCCAAAGAGCTCTTCAGCAGATGTGCCAGGGAAGAGTAGAGAGTGAAATCCCAGGACTGGAATCCCAGAATCTCTGGCTTCCTTCTAGGTCTTAAATATCCCAGCTGACCACTTTGTACAACTTTAGGGACCTGTACCAGCCCAGGGAGTTCTCCCCTCCTCACTGCATGAGTGCTTGTCTCAGCTCCTGGCTGATGGTTGTACAGGAGATCAGATCCACATTTCATAAGCTTTAATCGAAATTACAAATAATCACTCATGCACTGTACCACCCCAGAGGCCAGCTTGTGCTCAGCTCCCCATGCAGCTCAGACATGGAAAACAAACATTTTTTACCAGGAGAAGCAAGCTGCACACTCTGCCTCTGCCACCATCCCCTCACAGAGACACAGCTGCTGCTTCTGCCTGGCCTTCAGCAGCATCTCTGGGGTCTCTGGCACTCAAACAAAACAAAAAACACAACCAAAACACCTTCCAAGAGTTCAGATATTTCACTTGCTGCTCATTAGGTGGTGAAGCTTGAAATGCATCTTTCCTCTGGCAGGAGTCTGGGATAACCAGCCAGGTCAATACAGGACTGGTTTGGGAAGAACCTGCTTTCATTACAACATGCTGGGATGAGATAGAAGAAATATTTTTTACTTTCAGTCCTTGCTGCTAAGGCCATAGGAAAGCTGAGCATGACACAGCTCCTTCTTAGCCCAGGATGCTCCAAAATACTCACTTTCCTCAGGAAAATGATCAGTGCAGAATGGCCCAGATAAACCTGGGGAAATGGAGGGAATCCTTGCACTTCCCACCAGAGACAGAGAATTTTCAGCTTATTTTCAGCTGGTTTGGGACTGGGGTTCCAAGGAAGCACCAGGCAGGAAACAGCCATCCCTTCCCATACACTCTTGGAGCAAACTTAACCCCTCAGGTATGAGAGGACGTAAGAGAAATAAAAATAATACAGGACTGCAGGGAGCAGAAATCACCACCCACGCTTCTCCTGGCACTTGAACTTTCCAGATAGCACAGAAAGGAATTTTTTTTTAAAGCAGCTTTCAAGTTTAATGCCATTCTTTGGCTTCTTCTGACAAACCATTCCAAGCTCAGCAAGCTCATGTCATTACTTAAGCACAGCTTGCCTGCTTGGGAATGCTGTGGCAGGAAGTTTGAGTGAAGCAGAGAAAGCAATCTGCAGGAGCTGAGGGATTGGCATTCATTTTCCCCAAGCTAGCAAAACACAGGCCAGAATTAAGCTGACACTTTATTGACAATAAATCAAACTTTCCCCTAAATCCATAAAAATGAATCAGGCACACTATACCTTCACAGAGGATGAGCAGTTTAAAAATAAATACAACAGGGACTGAGGCACCTTGTTACTCCAGATGACTTCTACTCCTCAGTGTTTTCTCTCCATAAAACAGCAGAGGCTTTTACAAGAAGTTACTCCCTGAAATGATGAGCTGCAGCTTGAGCACACTGAGGAACTCACCAGGCTGCACCAATCCCAAGGAAAGCCCTGGGATGAAGGCAGGATGCTCCAGCCCCAGTGCAGGGCACACCCAGGCTGTGACTCAGGATGAAAGCAGCCCCAGCATTTCCCAACTAACCTGGAACCTAAATTACCCTGTGAGTCAAAAGCACCAGCAGGATGTGAAGTACAGAACTCATCTGGCCAGCAGGTAGCACTCTTTGTTTTCAATTTCTGGTCTGAAAACCAGACCTATCTTCCTTTTATTTTTTACTACCAGCTTTAAAAACATTTCAGAACAAGGTTATGGCTGGTTTGACTTTATTGTAGCAATAAGTGTTTTACTCTTCTACTGTTCATTATGTGTTAAAAAAACCCATTTACTGTGATTGTGATGATGTACAGAGCTGGTAAGGAACAACCACATAGAGCAGCTCCATCTAGAAGCAAATCCACAAAATTTCCCTAAGTGTTCTGAAGACAGATTTTTCAACTCAACAAAATCCAAGATGCCTCCCTTCCTGCCCAAGCTCAGGTCCCATCCCATTCCACTTGCTAGAAACACCTAAATCCACCTTCTTCCCCCCCAAGCTGCTGTGTGTCACTCATTGGCAGCATTTGCAGGCACCATGGGGACAACATCAATAGCCAGGACAACAAAGGGAATGCAATGGGAAGTGAGTGGCTAAGACTGATGAATTAATTATTTCCCATTAGTCACCTCTGCTTGTCTCTGAGGGAGGTGTTTGCTCAGCATTCTTGCACCTATTTGCTGTACACACCCTAAAATGCACCAAGCACGTGGAAGAACTAAAAGAAGAATCAGATGTGCTGAAATGAACCACAGAATGTTTTCAGGTTTTAAGCTCCCAGACAGGTGCTACTGCTTTTCTAATAACCAATTCAAGGAGTTTGAGACAGACAAGATGGTAACCTAGAGCCATGAATTCATATGGAAACTACAGCCATTTCCAGAGAAAATGGAAATTTAGGATGGAAACCTAAATATCAATTCACCTACATGCTTTAAACACTAATGCCAGGGTTATTTTTTCTTCCCTCCTGCACACACTTCATATTGTTATTTTCTAAGCACAAGGGTACACAGTATTTAATTAGCAGCTGTCATCTAAGATATCAAAACAGTTTCACAATTTGGACATAAAACCCCACACTCAAATATTTAACATTTGGGGACTGCAGTTCTTCATAAATGTCTGCAGAGACAAGGGAAGTTTTAATTTGACAAAAACCTGTTTCATTCTTTGAGATATAATGTGGGAGATCAAAAAACATGATCACCCACATCTCACCCCAAACATGAATCTCTAAAATGGAGACAAGATGAATCTCTAAATGGAGACCCCAAACATGAACCTCTAAATGGAGACAAAAATCTCTAAAATGCAGACAGAAGCCTCCTGCTACCCCACCAGCACCAAATATTAAGGACACATCTTTCCAGACAAGAGCAAGGTGTCTCTCTCCCACTTTTTCATTGTCAAAACCCCCTCAGGTATCACAAGTGTTTGTCTGCAACCTACAGGGAATTTGAAGATGGCAGAGATGAGCCCTACCCTGACCAGCATCACATGGGGCTGCCTCAACTCCTTTGCAACCATTTAGGTTGGAAAAGACCCCTAAGATCATCGACTCCAGCCTTTATTGCTGATGTTTTCCTTGCCAAAGTAATCTCTTTTGTAGGTTTGGGAAGTGTTTCAGTTCAAGGTAATATTTCCTTATTAAATATAGGAGAAAGGCATCCCATCTGCTCTTCAGGGCTCACACCAAACTCACACCAGCCAGCTCTGCTACACTGCAACAGCATTTTGGGAAACATGAAAGGGCCCAGGCTAATTTTGGGCTTGGAGCAGGAGACCTTCAGGAGATGTTTCCTAGCCCTGGCAATCAGAGCTGGGAAGTTTACAGAGCAGGTGAGCAGAGCCTGGGGAGTGTCAGCTCTCCACAGCAGCTCCCCTGCAGCACTCACTCTCTGGCTGCTTCTCGTTGGGGGTGATGGATCTCACAAAGTCCTGCGGGGTCATGAACACCTCGGACTCGCCGTGCTCGTTGATCACCTTCAGCGTGGCAAAGTACCTGAAGATTTTGTCTGGTGTGGAGTAGGCTCTGATCCTGTTCTCATATTCCATCACCTGAAATGAAATTCAGCCAGCATTAGATGTGCACTGTCCCTGCCCCACGCTGATCCTCAGTTCTCAAAGAGATTTGCCACAGGACAAGTTGCATGCAGAAACACAACTCTGGACTCTTTTGGCATTGCTCCTTTCAAAATCCCTTTAAATATCCAGGAAAACTGGCAATATCAGCTGCTGATTTCCCAGGATTAAGAACAAACACTAAAAATCTTTATTATGAATAAATTTAGATTCTTTATGGAGAAAAACAAATTCACAAAATCCCTGAAGGTGCTTTAAAAACATGAGCATAAGAAAACACACTGGCATCACATTTGTGAATCTAAAGCAGCCCAACATCTTAACCACAGTGCTGAAGGGTTTGATTTGTGATTAATATATGAAGTAAAAAGTCTTGGAAGGCTGGGAGAAACCTTTACTTTCAAGCAGAGTCTTGGAAAAAATCACTTGGAGCTGCAGCTGGTTGCTCAGTCACCCAAGCTCATTTTTTCCTCTTTTCTATCACATTGGCAGAATTCCCCAGAAACTCAGTCCTCCCCACCAATCTGCTTCTTCCTAACTCTGCCAGCAGTGATTTTTTTTTTGTACCTAGAAGCAGTTTCCCCTCAAACAGCTGGAATTAATCAAAGACAACGACAGCTTTTCTAAACAAAATCCCAGCACAAGGCCACAAGGGTGGAAAAAGGCACACACACCTACACTTCATCATGTATAGCACAGAAAACTTTCCTCCTTACTTCAGCTCTTCATTCCTGCCTTATATGCTGTGTTTAACAGTCCATAATGTACTTGAAACCTGCAGCTGGCCAAGAGCCACAGGAGGAAAAAATCCCCACCAAAGATGTGCTGCAAGAGAACAGGCAAGATCAAGGGTACTGCCAAGGCAGCTGTAGATCATTCCTGGCTTTGGTCCTGGCTCAGCCTTGTCCTTAAATTCCTGAACAACTTCCTCAGCCTGATGTTTATCACACAGAAAACACCCTTTCTAGTTTTTCTTACTTCTAGGATAAAAAAAAAAGCCAAATGTTTCAAATCCCCCAAGCCAGGCCTTGGTAAAGCAAAGCCTCCCTCTTTATTTGCCCCAGATGACATTCCCTGGAATGACAACACCTAAAGCATTCTACCCACTCCTCTCTGCACCACCACAGCTCTTCCAGAATCCCCATGTCCTTGCATCAACCACTGCAGGAGAAAGTGGTTTTTTCCCTAGGGCCTTTGCACCTCTAATCAACAAACCTAATCCCACTTTTATTGCTTCAGTCCACAAGGTTCTGCACAGCTAAGGGCATTGGAATGAGGAAAATTGCTTTATAGCCAAGCTCCAAGTAAAAGATGACACCCACTTTTCCACCTCTTTCTGGCTTTGTCTACTGCTCCCCCCTGGCAGGAGGCAGCTCCTTATGCCAAAGTGATCCTTCCACTTGTAGGTGCAGGCCATATCTCACTCCTGCCTGATCTCATGAATAACACCCCACCCAGCTTCATCAGCCAGAAACAGCTCAGTATTTTTACCTTCAAGGAAGGCAAATAAAACAAGGGCAGTATGAAACCCCAGACTGGAGCCAAGAGCAGACACCACAGACCAGCTCCCTCCATCCATGGCAGCCTTTCAACACTGCCTGATTTCTAACTAAAAAACCTCATTAACCAAATCTTCCAAGCCTGTGGTAAAGTTTCTTGCAAGGCACTATGAACTGCTTTCCCTCAACCCAGCTGGGCACAACCCAACGGCCCCACTGCTGCACCAGAGTCCTGACATTGTGCCACTAAAACCATGTTTCATTTTACCCCACTTGACTCCATATCCACAATGGCTCTTCCCTCCACATCTATTTTAATCCCTTGCCAAGATGCTGCTCTCAGGCTTGCTGCTTTCAGGTGCTTTTCTCCTCATGTTTAGAATATTTAGAGTATTACTTGCACAGCAACAACAGCTTACTAACAACATGGCCTCAAAATCACATCTTCTGTCTCATCTTACAGCACAAAAATGCACAATGTGGACCAAAAGAGTAGAACCTAAACTGCTTTTTAGCATCTCACATCTTTCATCACAACTGAAATCTCACTTCTTCCACCAGCTTCCCTACAAGAAGGGAACAAATGCAGCCACACTTCTTCCCCTTTGCCTGCAGCTGAACCCACAATTACATCATTCCTGGTAATGAGCTAATCAGCTGGCAAAAACTGACAAATGTTGCAGCCCATCCCTCTGGCTGCAAGGCTGGGTGCAACACGAAGCCAGGTCAAGAAGGGAGCAGCCAAGATGCTGCAAATGGGGAAAACCTCATTTATTTGTGCCTGTGCTGAACATCAAGTGGGTGCTAACAAGGGTGGCCCGATCCCCCAAAATAAATGTGGAGTTAGGAGCCCATGTCTTTGGGTACAGACAACCATTTTGAGGGGTTTCTGCACTGCTTCAAAGCCACCTGGACTGAAATTCATGCCAGGCAAGTGTCTCCTCTCCTGACCTCTCACCTCTCCCTAGTACAAACCAGTCCTTGATGCAAGGAAGACCAATCAAAATTCTCCTCCTGCCTCCAGAAATGCAGCCTCAGGTAATCGGGCACCTTGAGAAAGATGATATAACCCAAAGGGAAAAATCCCTTTTTTGCATTTATTAGGAGAGTGTGTACTGGAGGAGAAAGACAAGTAAGCAATCCCTGCTGCTCTACAAGAGTGAAGGTGCTGTTGAGACTGTCAATGTTTATGCTAAGCCTCAGGTTAAAAGAAAAAAAAAACCTAAATCCTATGCTGACATGAAAATAAAGCTCTAAATTAACATCTCAAGGCACAGAGCACCACCAGGGCCTCCCTGACTATGCAGCAGCACACATCTTTACAGGGGAAATTAATTAGGACTCATTTTCTTCGTGCTTCCCCCTGTGACACACACCCAAATGAAGGCTCAGCACGAGGAACATCCCAAGGCAAGATACCTGCAGGACCCAAACACTGCCAGTACATCTTGATAAATCAGCCCTAGTGCTGCATGCAAACACTTTCAGCTAGGTAATTAACACATCAGCCCGCCCCCATCCTGTATTACAGCTCATTAGCCTTCAAACTATATTGAGGCACTCAAGTAATTTTTTTTTTCTTTTCTGCCCTGCTGCACAGACAACACTTGCCTGGGAAGCATCCACACAATCCCAACACCTGAGAGTGCTTTATGTTCTTTATATCTCAGCTTCCCCCTCTCACTGGATCACTATCTAAAACAGCAATGTCAAACTTAATTTACAGCTTCACCACTAATCATCACCTTCATTAAAAGCAACATTAGGGTAACAAACAAGTGTTAAACACTTCCAATTAGGCTTAATTTTTTTCACAAGGAAAATCCCACGCTATTTTAAATTAATTATGGGAAGAGCTGGGAAGAGTTTGTACTGTGGGTGGTGCTTCGTTGGGGTTTTCTCAAACAGACAGAGGAGTCAAGAATCCCCGGGGTGCTGCACAGTCAGGGGAGCAGCACATCCGGGGAGCAGCCCTGATTTGAGTCAGGAGAGCAGGGCACACCTTCCCCTGACATCCGAGCTGGCCACATTCAAACAGCTCCGGGTGACTCACTGCAGCAGCTGCTGAGCAAACACCGAGCAGGCACCGGGACAATACCTGGCACATCCTGCGTTTAAAGGAGCTTTTGCAACATTGGCATTCAGGCCACACAAGACACCTTCTGTCTGGAGGCTGCAGAGCAAAGGCTTGTGTTGGCACAAAGATGGTGAGGGCTGTCCCCAGGGAAATTGTTGGAGAAGGCACTCTGGGATGAGAAAGGATCCAGGCCACTGCTCCCATCTTTTGGGCACACCTGGCTTGTGTCTCATTTGGAAATCATGGTCATATTCCTTCCTGCCTAGTTTGGGAAGGAAGGAGCTGGTCAGCACATCTCAAACAACTGGAACAATAGTCCTTGCATCTAAAAAAACTTCCTGTGGCTGGCCCAGCAGCAGCCACGTCACACAAAAATCAATCTTTGTACTCACTGTATTCAAAAGTAAGAGTGCGGGTGGAAGTGGACTGTGGTTTGCTCTTTGCAACCTGCCTCCATCTGCTAACACTGGAAAAAAGCAATAACCTGCTTTTCTTGAGTGGTACTGGCAAGAGCTGAAGTTGTCAGAGCACCTGACACCCAGCTGCCATGAAAATGAGCAAGAACCCACATTCCTGGACAATTCTGAATATCTCACTATATAACTTCACTGAGCTGCCACCAACAGTCACAACAGGAGAGAGTCTGGAGCCCCAAATACCACGAAGCACTTGAAATCTCAAGTTGTGTAATCTTTTCTGACCAGGAACCAAAATGATTCAGCAGCTCTAAAGGAAACAGCTCTTAATTTTTCATGAGAAGCTGTTAAGCCACTCTATATGACTATCCACAATTTAACAGCTAATGAGATGCAATCTCCAGAACACAGGCTTAAAAATAAGTATCAGAAGCAAGTCATAACAAAATGGGAGTAGATGCTCTTCACAACTCCTTTCTCCTCTTTGGTGCTGCAAAGATATTACATCATCCAACACAGCCCTATAAAACTGACATCCAGATGGGCTTAAAAAATAAAATACTGCTGTCTGCCAGCTCCCAGTTAGAGGACTCTGCCAGATAAAATTACACATCCTTTAATAACAGTGGTTTCAGACAGTGCCAAACCAGTTGCCAGTTCTGAGGTGCCCAAAGCTCCTGGAACTTCCCAAGAGTGAAGGCAGGTCACAAACCAACAACAGAGTTTATTAACTCAAGTTTCCCTCCTCTTGAAAATGAAATACCCAGAAGCATCAAGAGAGAGCCAGGACTAACCAAGAAAGGGGACTGAGCCTGTATTTCAACAAGTACATTTGCACAGAATAATGAAATGAAGAATTAAAGTACACCTTTCCTACAACTCTTCCTTCCACATTCACCCTCTACTTCTTCCTACTCGCACTGGATGGACTCAGAGGCACACATGCTAAATGGTTTAAAAGCTTGGGCAACAATTCCCTGCTTTGCATGCACCATCCTAACAGCCATCAGTGCAGGAGCCTTGATTACCTTGGACACGTAAGTGGAGGTGGGAAAAGAGGTCTCCATTTCAGAGATCAGTGTCCTGTGCTTTCCAAACACACACATTTCAACCTGCAGAAACTCATGGCTACATGCTGAGAAAGTAGGCTCCCAGAAGAGTGAGGTCCCTTAGAAAACACAGACAGGTACAGAGCAAGTTTTCCTCTTGCAAGCTGCCCGAGTTTGGTACCTTGCGGTCCCTGAACCCCGAGCGTTTCTTCTTCTTCCCTTCGGCCGGCGCCTCCTCATCGCCCGAGGCCACTGCCCTCCTGCCCTCACTGCTGCTGCTCTCCTCCTCCTCCTCCTGCTTCATCTTCTCCCCTGGCTCTGCCCTCGGGCCGTGTCTGACAGAGTCCTCTGCATAGGCCCTGCACCAGGAAAAGAAAACACTGGTTTAGGAAGTGACTGAGGGGTGCCACAAACGGTCCTGCCAGGCTCCACCAGTTACAGTCCAGCAGGGAGGGCTGCAAAGCAAAAGCAGAGAAGTGACCAGCCCTCTTGGAATGCAGTGTGCTTTCCCCTGCTGCAATCAAATTTCCACCCCACATCAAACCCCAGACTAATGGCCACAGTAAGTTTTCCCAGTCCAAATCACTCAGTGAATTATGACACCCTCTCCCAAAACCCAGACATGCAAGAAACCCGGGGAGAAAGGCATATCATACCTCCTGTAGCACTAAATTCCACCTCTGCTTCCCCAAAAAGATGTATTAAGTGACAGAAATGTGTTTTACCATCAGCACTGCAGGATTCAGGATGAACAACCTTTTTGTTTCAGCTCAGCTGATTTATTTTCTATCTCCAGGAGCTGACAAGCTATTTTATCCCCTTCTTCCACCAATGACTCTTCTAAACACCAGTGCTGCAGGATTTGTGACAACAAAACTGGAGCTGTTTGTCCTCAAGGTGCAAATAAAACTCTGGCAGAGCCCAGGACCCCTTTTCCCTTGCTGCTCAAATACAAAGATCTTCAGTCAACTCTGCTCATAGACTCCACACTTCAAATCACTCAGAATCAGGAGCAACTCTCAGAACTGCAACTGGCAATGGGATGATTAAATAAAAAGCAGGATAAATCCCTAAGCCAAACAATGCTCTGGCTCTCCCATGCTTTACTTGTAAAGCAGTTTAGAATGAGACAGAGCTCAGACCACATTAACATCAGTGAAATGATAATCTCTGAGGAGCGTCACAAGCAACACAGCCAACGGTTTGACAACATTATTTCTCTTTCTAAAGGACTCAAACAGCTCAGGGAAACATCCCAGCCTGCCCATAATTTAAACAAATCTGCCTTTACATTGCATTCCTGGTGATTTATTTTGGACTAATCACAGGGTATGCAGCTTACACACAGGTGCTGCTCCTTGCCCACTTTGGTACTGCCTGGAGCTATGAATGCGGTCATTTACAGCTGTGTGAGTTTGTTTTAAAAGAGCTGCCCTGGGAGAAAAACAAAAACAAACCAAGATTTTTGAAGTCTCCCAAGCTCTAAACAAAAGGCTACACATACTTCATCCTGCCAGTTTCCTGGAAAACACAGATGTGCTGTGTAATAGTAACAGAAGTGCCTGTGTCTGTCTCCTCAGGAATCACAGAATCATGGAATGGTTTGGGTTGGAAGGGGTCTTCAAGATCCTCTCCTTCCACCCCCTGCCAGGGGCAGGGACACCTTCCACAGCTTGCAGCAATCTCAGCACATCAGCTTCCAAGAAGGAGCAATGAGGGTAAGTGATCCATCAATTAATTTAAATGCTACCAAAAGAAAAGACAACTCTCTCCTTATCAGCATCCAATAATTCACTGACAGCACAGAACAAGACAGATGGGAATGGGCTAAAGAACTGCAAACTGCACAGTACTGGCAGTACTGGTGGCAAGAAGACACTTTATCATTTATGGAATGGTTTGGGCTGGAAGGGATCAGCTCAGACAGGGATTCAAAGGTTTCTGGTCCACAGTGGGACAGAACACAGCCCCATTACAGGGGTCTGATGCAATAAAGTACATAAGTGTTCAGTGAAGAGCAATATTAATCCTGCCTTTTTACATTAAAATGGAGCTTTGCACACTTCCTGTTCTGAAAAGGCCCTGAGTCTCTATAATTTGCTGATATATATTTGTGAGCCTTAGAGCAAAGCACCATCTCTATGGCCTCACTGAACCAAACTTCCAGAGACAGGACCCAAACCAGGTCCTCCAAAAGGATCTTAAGGGAGGGAAAGTCTTTCCCCAGAAGAGTCCTGCAGCTGATCTCTTCTGGAGAGCACGAAGTCCATGCTGGCACCTGTCCTGAAGCCTTTCCTGAAAGTTTAATCAGCACTGGCACACCCCTGAGGGGATGTGGATTTGGCTGAAAAATGCAGCTGCCAGTGAGGCTACACCAGCAGCACTGACTTGGAAGGCCCCTGTGCAGGCAGGACACCCATCTTAAGTAGCTCTGAGGGAACCTCTTGGGGAAAGGGACAGAAAAGCAACAGGAAATCAACTGCCTATCTCCACAACTAAGGTGTTCCACAGCAAACAAGCTGGAGAATAGCTGTATCAGGAAAGATTTGCTCCTGTAGTGCTTGACTGACAGCTAGCAGCCCAGGGAAGGGATAGATGAAATTGAAAAATCAAACTTTTCCAGCACATCCCACGCATTCCCTCAATTCATCAGGCTGTCAAGTCAGTTGCTGCAGTGATACAGACGGAGGCTGTTTGAATACAGGCAGCTTTTTCTTCCCTCTGGTTTATCCAGGTAATTAACTCTGCTCCACACTCAGATCACCATCCCAGCATCCAGGAAAACGAGCTGAGGAGAAAGGCAGAGTCTGGAGGCTGCTTCTCAAGCAAGGTTTAACAGCTATTCCTGAACTAACCACTGAAGGAGCAGCTCTCTATGTGCACCCTCTCTGTGTATTTTACCTCCCTCTGCTGAAATCCTTGGCTTCCAACAACTGCAGCTTCCATACTCAGCCCACATAAAAAAGCCTTGCAGTGCAGATGTCAGAGTATGGCTGGAGGAAACAAAAGCCCATGGCTTCAGAAATATCCACCCTGCTGGACTTCCCACAGCAAGTGAGGACTCTCTCTTCTCCTGCCCTGTTTGATGAGGCAGACTTTCCAATGAAATTCCTGGTGCTGCAGCTTCTGCACAAAAAGGAAATGAAAATACAAAGCCTCCCTTCACTGTGTGCCATGACCAGCATCAGTCTTTCCCCACAGAGTGTGCCTGCCCTGTATCCTGAGCCCTACTGCCATGCTTCAACCATTCTCATCTCTTCTGACTTTTTCCCCTTCAGTGAACTGAATTTGAATCAAACACTACTCCCCACCCACTCAGCAATATCTCCTTTGATTCCTTGGAGAAAGCCAACAATCAAGTGTAAGATTAGATTCCTCATCCTCCCCAAAACCACTGAGCTACCAGAGGCCTGCAATGATAAATTCTCTCTTGGGGAACCATTCCTTAAGAGAGCCAACCACATACAACCATGGGATATCCATGCAGGAAGGATGCTGGGACTCACACTGGGCATTGGCACAACACTCCAAATTGCAGGTCCTGCCGTTCTTCCAATGAAACGCAACCCCTCCCTTCACAGTATTTTTGTTCTTTGAATGACAGAAGCAGAACAGCATGAAAAAAAAACTCACAAAACTTTGTGCCAGAGATAACAGCGCTCAGTTATTCTAATCCTGGAGGCAGTAGCAAAGTATTCAGTATTGAGCTATCAGTTGGTGCTCAGTGTCAGAGGGAAATAGAAGAGATGGGCACCCAGGAGTCAGCAAAGCTGCTGTCAGCACCCAGGGGCAGCAGGGAGGAATCCTGCCTGGCACATGTGTTCCTCAGCTGACTTAAGAGTTGCCATTCTCCTATATGTGAACAGCTGGGGACATCCCAGAGAGGTTTAAAAGCCACTGAAGACTTCAGGGCTTTCATGCTGCAATGCAACAGCAAGTTAGGACATGACATTCATAAAAACAGGAAACCTCCACGGATCAGGAGAACTTTCAGAAGGAGCTGTGGCTCATCCTCAGCTCAACCACATTCAGCACCTAAATTAGTCACCTGAAACTTTAATAGGGAATTCACCAGAGAGTTTTCAGGGTGCTGCCACACTCACGGGGCTCTTGACTGCTTTGCTTCCCTCCTCATCTCTCACACACTCAACACCAACATAAACTGGCACAATGAATTTGTGGCAAGAACTTCACAAAGGCAGCCACCCTAATGACACCCTAATGCTGTGGTGTCCTGACATTACCCCAATATCCCTATGAGCAGAAATCTGCTATTTCTTAATCCAGGAGATGCTGCTTTCATTTCCAAACAGAGCTCACCACAGTGGGGTTCAGGGCTGATCCTTTCCTTCCCCAATGTCCATGGAGAAAATCCCTCAGTGGTCAGCCAAAAGCCACTGGAGAGAACACTGAGTTCTTTCAAAACATCACTCCCAGACCAATGTGTCTTGAAGTCTTAGGAAAAAACCTCAGCACAGCAATCCCAAGGAGAGTCTCTTGAGTGTGTCACCTCTCACAAAGAATTAAAAAAGCATAAAATCACAAAATGGTTTGTGTTGGAAGAGACCTTAGAGATCAGCTCACTCCATCCCCCTGACATGTAAGCACACGAGGGCTCTAAAAATAAACTCACATGAATAATACCTCCAATTTTTCATCTTCTCTCCCATACATTAGGTTAAGTTGTACCAGACACATCTACAGCAATAAAACAGGTTTCTTCCCTCTTGACTATGATTTATGTGGTTTCCTTTGTTTTACTACAAGAGAGATTTTTTGAAGTCTCTGTTTCAGTTGGCATAAGATATATCCAGCAATTCTTCCATTAAAAATGTATTCTAGGCAAATTACTCTAAAGCCCTCGGGACACTGGTGCAAAAAATCACTGCATTCTTAAACAGAGTTACAGAATCCCAAAACAGCTTGATTTGGAAGGAGCCTTAAAGTCCCTCCAGTGCCACCCCTGCCATGGGCAGGGACACCTCCCACTGCTCCAAGCCCTGTCCAGCCTGGCCTTGGGCACTGCCAGGCAGCCACAGCTTCTCTGGGCACCCTGTGCCAGGGCCTGCCCACCCTCACAGAGAGCAATCCTTCCCCAATATCTAAACTAATCCTGTCCTCTGGCAGTGGAAGCCATTTCCCCTTGTCCTCAGTCCCTCTCCAGCTCTCCTAGAGCCCTGTGTGGCACTGGAAGGGCCCCAAGTTCCCCATCCCAATCCCTCTCCTCTCCAGATGAGCATTCCCAGCCCCTCCAGAGCAGAGGGGCTCCAGCCATGGAGCAGCTCCTTGGCCTCCTCTGGACTGGCTCCAGCAAGCTCCATGTGAGGCAGCAATTTCCAGAGCAACACAGGTGTCCTACCCTTACTCTCACCACTAATTTATTCACAGAAGAATAAGAAAAGGATCATTAACTGGGTATTTTCAGTCTGTCAGGAGCAGCACTGGTAAGACTCTGCTTACAGAGGTCACTCTGTGCCCCCAAAGGTACCTTTGCTCCCTTCCTTCACTCAATGTCAGAGTGATTAACAAGCTTCAGCACCAAAATGCCAATTTAAGGGCTTTCAGAGGCCCACAGATTCAGCCAAGAAGGGTTGTGACATGAAGAACAGATCTGCAGCCATTTCCCAACACTCCAAATGGGTATCAGGAACTAGAAAGTACAAGTTTTACACCAGGATCAGTAATGGAATATTTTTTATAACCGTTAAGCTTGCCACAAACTGTGAGATTTAGTACTTCTCATACATTAGTGCCTCATTTAGAGTAGCCAATGACTGCACCAAGATTAATTTCAATTAATTCAGTTCATTATGCCAATGCCCAGATACTTTATTGCTTCTCTTGCCAGCTGGAAATCCTCAGAGTTTAAGTTATTGCTGAGAAAGGGTAAACTTCATCAGTCTTCTAAGCTCAGCTATTTGCACTGCTCAAGTATTCCCTGCCACAGGAAAGCTGAGCAGCATGAGCTACTCCTGCTGTATAATAATTGAGAGGAGATTCATTCCCCAAAAACAGGCAGCAGGACTTCCCAGAGGCAGGGAAGGCAACAAGACCAACTCTTACCTGCAGTGGAACAAAGATGCCACCAACCCACCTCCCATCTTAGGGGGACACAATTAAATCTGCCTTGCCTCACACAACCAGAGGATTTTTCCATACATCTCTTTTCACTCCTTGATTTCTTCTCTCCTTTTGTGTGAGCTTCCTTACCACAGCATTGGCTGCTGCTGCTGCTGTCAGAGCACAACCCACAGAATCCACCTGAAATACACTGGGTTCAAACTGCACCTGAGAATTCCTGCCTTTCTTCACTCCACCATCATCATCTAGCCCAAGAAACTTAAATTTTCCAATTGCTTCTTGATCTGGCCTGGTACATCTTCAATGCCTTAACTGTAAAGAAATAGTTACATATTTATCTCTTAGTACTAATTAATTATACTTACTGCTACTTCCTGTGCTAACTCAGGACATACCTGAGTAACTGAGGATGTCATTGCAAACATTCTGTACTCACCTGCTCTCAAACTCTACTGATCACCTAATATCCACTTTCAGAAAGAAAAAGGAAATTTACACTTCATCCCTTATTTCTTTAAACAAGGCTAAAATGCCCACTTGAAAGTCCATTTAAAACTTCCACAGATGTCAGTATGAAAAATTTTCTACATCAAACATATCAGTTTTGTTCCTTGTTTAATTCAGCAGATTTGTGCCAAGTAATTAAATTAATATTGTAAGCTTGGGTGCACTTTTATTTTACAGTTGCTGACGTTGAGGATTTATTTCATGGCTCAGATAGGAAAGGAATACTTGAATGTCTGTACAATTCTATTTAGTGCTTTATAAATGTATAAAAGATGAAGGAGACAGAGCAAGGAAAGGCAAAACAAGTAATAACAGCAAGTCAGCCTCTCCAGATTGATGAGAGCTGTGTCTCACTGACTGGTTTCTATCAGTGCTCTCAGCTGAGGAAGGTGCCCAAGGGCCTCCAAGGAACAGCAAAGTTCTCCAGCAGCCAAAAATCCCTCCCTGACCCAGCCCTCCACACAGCACAAGCACCATCCTCTTGATAAAAGCAACACCAGCACTGAAAATGTAGCTGGTGTGAAAAGCAGAGGAACCTGCTAGAGAAGGGAGATATTAACTCCATGACTCTGGGACAGCTTTACACAGGACATGATGTCCCACTGACTCTCTGATCATGCTGAGGACAAGGTTTGAAGTGGAAAAACCCCACTCTCCCTGCTGGAAAAGGAGAGTTATCCTGGCCATTCCCTCAGAGGCACTGCACTGATTGCATCAGTGCAGATCATTACCAAAATGCAGCACCAAATGCCACTGTGCTGGATCACAGTGTTCTTCCTCCACTCAGCAGCTCCTCTTAGCACAGAGCCAGCTCTGACAGCTCTGAGGAACAGCCAGAACAATTCGCATCACCTCTCTCCCACTGCATTAAAACTAAAGCCTTCCAGCCACAGGTGAGCAGGAAACCAGCAACAAATCACCTGAGTATCAGAATGAAAAGAACACAGGCTTTCAGCAAATACTTTAGTTTTAGACTCTAATTGCAGTCATGTGCTTGAGTGACAGAGCTGGTGCCACACTGAGGGAAGAGAAGGGAGTCCCTGTTTTACTCCAGGCATGGCACAGCCCCAGGGTGCAGTGAGAGTCACCTCAGGAAAGCCCAAACATCCCCTTGCACCTCAGGTACAGGAAAGAGCTTTGAGCCCCAGAAACCATGAGGTGTCCTAAGGCTCTGACCCTGAAAATGCACATAAATCCTGTGTGCTGCTACCTTCCCACCCAAATACAGACTGTCCCCTTCTGCTCCTCTGCTGCATTTCATACATCAAGCAGCCAGCAGACCACACAAAAAAAAAGAGAGGAGCAAACCCTGCCCAGATGTGCTGTTTCAAATAGAAGTTGTGAAAGGTTCTCTCTTCACACCACCACAGACCACCAGGCAGGGAGGAAACGAGGCAGGAAACCACATCAGAGAGCCTGTGTGAGACCACGCCTCACCCCAGCTCTGCTGCATCCCTGAGCACGGCCAGCAGCAAAGCAGCTCCTCAGGGAATCACCCAGGGAATCACCCCCGGGCATGCACAGAATCACCCAGAGAATCACCCCCGGGCATGCACAGAATCACCCAGGGAATCACCCCCGGGCATGCACAGAATCACCCAGAGAATCACCCCCGGGCATGCACAGAATCACCCAGGGAATCACCCCCGGGCATGCACAGAATCACCCAGGGAATCACCCCCGGGCATGCACAGAATCACCCAGGGAATCACCCCCAGCCGTGCACAGAATCACCCAGGGAATCACCCCCAGCCGTGCACAGAATCACCCAGGGAATCACCCCCAGCCGTGCACAGAATCACCCAGGGAATCACCCCCAGCCGTGCACAGAATCACCAGGCTGGAAGGGACCTTAAGGATCATCGAGTCCAACCCAGCCCCAACAGCTCAACTAAACCCTGGCACCCAGCGCCACATCCAGTCTGTTTTTAAACACATCCAGGGATGGTGACTCCACCAACTCTCCAGGCAGGGCATTCCAGTTCTCTATCACTCTTTATGTAAAAAAAATTTCCTAATATCCAACCTCTATTTCCCTTGGTGCAGGTTAAGGCTTTGACCTCTGGTTCTGTCAGTGCTGCCTGGAGAAAGAGCCCAGCCCCACCTGAGCAGAGCCACCTTTCAGGAGCTGTGCAGAGTGATGAGGGCACCCCTGAGTCTCCTTTTCTCCAGGCTGAGCACCCCCAGCTCCCTCAGTGGTTCCTCACAGGGTTTGTGTTCCCAGGCTTCCTTCCATGCAGCAGGAGGACAAGCAGGAGCATCACAGGTACTTACCGGGGGCAGGCAATACATTAGCAATGCACGCATTACCTCTGCCAGAGGAACCTGGCACTCGCCGTGGCCGCAGAGGTGCCGAGGAAAGCCGCCAGCAGGAGCCTGCGCCGGGTGCCGGGGTGCGGGGCCGTGCCCTGGGAACGCCGCGCCACCGCCGCCAGCGCCGCGGGCACGAAGCGCAGCCGGAACATCCTGCGGAACGAGAGCGCTGCTTTAGCACACAGAGCTTCCCAGGGCTGCCTGGCCTGAACCAGGGAACGTTCCACACAATAACTCACGGGTGTTCCTTACCTGTCCTGAGAGAGGCACGTAATCTGCTTAATAAATAGATTAAATACCTGTGAGTGTTAGGTACTGGCACACACTTGGCTGTCACATCCAGCTGCTTATCAGAGTTACTCCAATTCCTCAGCCTTTCCCCAAAACCCTCATCAAGAGGGAATCTCACCTTCCCACAGAGGCTGTGTGTGAAAAATGTGTATTTTATGATTGGCTTTTTCAAATATAAAACAAATATTATAGATGTTATGTTAGAAAGTTATGCTGTATTAATTCTCTTAAGTAGTGTGTTAAATCTAGATTTAGGTTGTAACAGTGTTAAAATAGAAACTGTGCTATGTAGGATACTTTTTTTAAGAGAGGATTCACAGCGAGATAGCAGCCACAGGACACCCAACTCTTTTAGAGAAAGAGAATTTATTCCTCCATATCAGAAGAAACAAACTTCTTCCTGCCTCGCTCAGCCCTGAAGCTTCAATCAGGATTCAGAGGCAGAAGCTGACACTGCCCAGACAGAATCCTTTGTTTGAATGGAATTTATGCATCATGGATGAGGTGTAGGAATATGCAACAGGCTGTTGCTGTTAAGGGTTAATCCTCTGTTAATGTGGGTCCTTTTTTGGGCTTATTTTGCCCCGAAAGAGGTGCCCAGACTGTCTGTAACTCTTTGATTTTATTGCCTCATATTGTCCTAATCCAAATTGTCCAAATTATTATTATTCTAATTATATTGCTGGTTTTATAACCAATTTATTCTCATTAAACTTTTAAAATTAAAAAAACCCAAGTGATTGGCGTTTTTCACACTGTGGACTCCACATCCCTGCAAATGTTCAAGGCCAGGCTGGATGAGTCTTGAGCAACCTGGTTTAGTCAAAGAGTCCCTGCCCTGCAAAGGGTTGGAACTGATCTTAAAGGTCCCTACCAACCCCAACCATTCCATGATTCCATGAAATATTTTCAGCCCACCCCATCTCTCAATTTCCAAGGCATGGAAGACAGCAATAGACCTGATAAGCAACCACAGCAGGTAAGAGGCATTTGGCCAGAAGCAAAGTCACAGCTGGATTTTAAAAGGCAAATTTAGCCAAATAACAAGCAAACCTATCAAACAAAACCCAACCCAGGCATTTAAATTTTCCTAAGAAAACCCTACTGTTCTTAAATCCCATTTTTTTAGCTAGCCTGGAGCAAAACATTTATATGCAACTGTAAGTACAGAGCAAGTTCCAAAGTGTCAAAGTTACAAAATCCAATCCATACCCCATGACACGTCCAACAGAACAGAGAAAAATGGGAAAGCAGAGCTACAAATCTAAATATAATTAGACCAGAACCACAGAAACATCACCTCATCACACAGCTGCAGGAGGCAAAGCAATTTTGGTGGCTCACAGCACTGAAGGCACAGGGTAAATGCTGCCTTTGAAAAGCAAATCTGCTGCATGTTCTTGTGAAATAAAGGTTTCAACTCAGGAGGCAAATGCAATTTTTTCATTCATAAGGTCAGCCTTAAAATTGGGAACAGAATGGTAAAGGAATTCCCAAAAAACCCCCACAGAGCAGAGGAGCAGCAGCCTAATTTTTCCTTTTATTCCCCATTCTTGCCATTCTACTCACATATTCCCAGGCAGTGAATAACCACAGAATACAAAAATAAAGCCACAACTGTTGTTTTCTATTTGCTTCTGCAACACAGGATGCCACCACAGCATTCTGCTAAGCCTTCACTTCCAAAAATGAGGATCCTGGGCCCTGTCTGTGCCAACAGCCCTCAGGTGTGTGGTGTGTTAGGCCATTCCCACCTGCTGCAGGTCAGGGTTCCACAGTGGAGGGATGCACAATTTGGGATGGGAACAGAGGAAGAGGCAGGGAAGACACATCAAATATCCAGCAGATAATTCTGAGGGCTGGAGCTCAGTGTCTTTAAGGCAAGAGGTGGTGGAGAAGGCCCTGAAGACTTCATGGCACAGTAAAAAAGCAATGAAAAATTGTTAACAAATCACTTAACAGTGGGTTTTTTCCTAGCAGATGAAAACTTTTGTCTTAAGACAAGGGAGGTGGGATGGAGCACAAGAGAAGGTGGAGGTGGCAAAGCCACAGGCTGTCTGTCCATCCCCACCCTGGTTTATGGGCAAACACCACAAATTTCAGTGTTCACAGTGAATCCATCCAAACAGCATCCATCTGATATTCATCTGTGCTCCTTTTAAAATTGGCATCATGGCTTTGCTTATTCCTTTTCAAATAAACAGGTTTAAAATTCAAATGTTAACAGAATGCAGGCAGCTCACAGCACTGATCCTCCAATCCTCTCCAGCTCTGAACAACGAGTTGCTTATGAAAAACAACTCTGATTTCAAATTTTAAATTATTTCCACTCTACACAAACCTGATGTTCCCATTTGGTCTCCAGGGATGAATTTCTGTTCCATATGCAGAGGAAAATCTGCATGTGCTCCTTTCCCCAAGGAGCTATCCCTGCCCTTTCTAGGGTTCCCCATCTCAATTCCAGCTTTATATTCCTAACATGTACTGGGGAAGGGAAATATTGCCAGTATCATTTCATCAACCAAAATGAAAATTAAGCCCCACAGCGTTTACTTGGGAGCTTGAAGAGATTTTTTACAACATTTCTGATTGTTGGCTTTAGTACTGCATAAATGTTTACTCTGCCTGAGCCTTAAGAAACACTAAATTATCTGCCTTGTCCAAGTAAGCTCCATCCTTGATTCTGCTGGGATGTTTATCCAGAGTGGTCACTGGGTACCAACTGCCTGAGAGAGCTGAAAGCAGCCAGTTCTCACAATCACCCCAAAATAAAGAGCATTCTTATCTCACAGCAATTAAAAAATCCCTCTGGAAGTGGAATTTTCCATCTGCAATTTCTTCAATCTCTCACAATTTTCTTTTTTAAATCAGAAGTGCCATGATATTTGGTATATTTGGTTAACAACTCCAGGCACTGAAGTCAAGATCACTTGAGAAAGCTGATGCTCACTTTTTGAAAGATTAAAAATAAGCATCTTGTCCTGTGCAACAAAAAATTCAACACCACAGTTTGCAGTAGGACAAGGAATAAAACTGAGATCAAGTATAAAACTCCCATCAACCAATGTGACTACAGCTTACAATAAGAAACAATCCCAATTCCTCAATGATTTACTGTAATAAAAGATTATTTTTTATAGGGTACAACAAAGCAGCCCAGAGGGAAAGGAAAAAAAAACCAACAAACACATTTTATGTTTGCTTATTTTCATTATTTTGGAGTTATCGTGATGCTCTAGCACTACAGCTACAAGGAAATCTGTACACTGCATTTATGTTTCCAAGAGATAAGCCAAGCTTACCTTAAATTCTTGCTCAGAACGGCTCTGTAGTTTCAGAGGTTGAATCAATATCCTTGGACAAATGAAACAGTTGGGGCTTTTTCCCAGAACAGAATGACCCATCTACTTTTATTTATGCCACAATTTATAGGTGGTTTTGTTTAAGCAGAAGAGTCAACAGAGAGACTCAAACGCAGTAGGAAAACACCACATCCAACCCAAAACAGGCTCCATCCAAACTGAGACCAGGCAGGTCAGGTGAGAAGAAGAAATGCAACATTATTTCACAGTTACACCAGTTCTGGCTCAATGTGGGTGTTTGATTTCCCCAGACCATGACCCTCTGCCAATCTGCTCTCCAAGGAAACTGAGACCAGCTGTCCACCCCTGGCCTTTCCACGCCCTAGATTGCTCCCGATAATGCATATAAGAATTGGAAGATCCCAACTCTTGCACCCTTTTTCAGATACCAAAAGGAGAGAACAAAGACTTGCTCCTGTTTTTCCAGCCCCTAATTAGCTCATGGTTCCAAGACTGAAAGCACTGAGCAGCTCAGCCTGGGGAAAAGGGACCTCCCACACTTGGGTGCCCCCCAGCACTGAACTTTCTGTAGATCTTTTGGGGATCCAGAGCAGATAAAACACTTGAAGCAGCATTGTGATGTCAAAGCTGGCCTCACAATGCATGTGAGAGGGAGAACAGTAATTCAATAAGTCAGTGGGTGTTTAATTTTTCACCAGAGAAGGGGTCACAGGCACTTATTGGAACAATTTTACTGGGACATGGTAAGCCCATGAATTAGTGCAGAATGTCAATTGTAAATTTAAATATATACTGCTATGCAGGAAAATTTTCTGAAAAAAAAAATTGTATTTAGGAGGCACTATTTAGGCATAAAAACAACAGAGACTGGCTGAGATGGAGCCACTAAGAGCTCAAAGAGCTTTCTGGAGCTGTGTGTTTGTTAAAAAGCCAAGTTGGACGTTGCCAGAGTACATCAAGACATCCTGACCCACCAGATGCTGTAGGAAAATTCCTCACCTGTTCCCACCTCAGCCCCTGACAGTCAATTATCCCTCAGCCCTGCTCACTGAAGCCAGAGCCAACAGCAGAGGAGTGAGGGTAACAGCTCCCAGCCCTCCTGAGTCCATCTTCTTGAGAGGATTGGGAAGAGGAGAAGGAAAAATTAAAATGGGGAAAATAGCCCAACAAATCCAATGGAAAGGAAAAGTCAATAGGCAAGGGAAAGGCTGAAGCAATCAGGAGAAAAGTTTCACCATTAACACTGAGATTCAAAAACCAGTAGGAAAGAAAACCCCACAGCTTCAACCTGCCTCCCCCAAAATCAGTTATGACTTCTCCTTCCCAGAGCAGCTGGGGCTGCCCCTGGATCCCTGGCAGTGCCCAAGGCCAGGCTGGATGGGACTGGGAGCAGCCTGGGATAGGGGAAGGTGCCCCTGTGGCACTGGATGGGCTTTAAGGTCCTTTCCAATGGGAACTATTCCATTATTCCATGAAATTTGTACAAGAATAACTCCTGAAGGGGTGCAGGAGGTGCATTCCAGCTAATGAAACACCTGGATCCCCTCCTTCCCCCATTTCCAGGACAGACCCAACAGCTCCTGCTCTTCTCCCCTCCAAGCTTTCAGCTTTCCAAGTACAGTTTTGACAAAAAGGATTTCACACCTTACTGAAGTTATTAGCCTTCCAAGACACATAAATCAGTTTTGGGAAAATGAAATCTAGCAGCAAAAGTAATTTGTCCTCAGGTAGGAGATTGGGGCAGTATTTGATCACATTAATTTTGCTGGAGAGGAACCACATTTGTTTCAGAGCACGACTCAAATTGATGTAGTCTACCAAGTATCAATCAATGCAGGAACCTCAGCCACAGCCCAGCAATTTCTTTTTAACTGTCACTGCAGGAAAGTTCCACCTCTTCCTAAAATCCTCAGCCCTGGAAATGACCAATCCCAAGTCCACAGCTCTGTAACTGCACCCAGCCATGGCTCAGGGATGATCAGTGACACCCTCCCCTCATGAGCTGCTTTACTCTGCCAAGCCATTGTACTGATTTTCAGGAGAGATGATGCATTGCAAACACACAAGCTTTTAGACTTCGCTTTAATAAAGCATTTTCAGAAATTGCAGCTGGATTATTTATAAGGATGTGGGACAGTAGCTGGCTTGGGCTTCCCTTGCAAGGGAGGCCGGAGTGTTTACATCCTGAGGAAAGACTTTGGTACCACTGCACTGGCAGAAGAAACTCTGCAAACTCAACAGCAACCCCAAATTTCACCTGAGAGCTGAGTGGCCAGAGGATCTGAGAGTGGATGGATGCAGCCACCACAAAGCACAGCTTTGGAGACAGAAATGAAAAAGGAGTGTATCCAAACAGAGTAACCTGGGCCCATCTGTGGCAGCAGCACTGAAAACAGCACCTCCAGCAAGGCTACACCATTTCCTTGCTACCTCAGACTGTCAGACTCCAGCTCTGCAGGTTTCCAGGAGGCAGCTATAAACTTGCACAGAAACAAATGCCAAATGCTGCTTCTTCCTGATCCAAGCTTGCCTTCCCTTCCTGCACTCAAAATGCAACACATCCCTTCAGCCTTTCCACCTAGAAAACATTACAGTAAAGCCCAGCCATGAAAAGCTCCCTAAAAACACCTCCAGAGATGTCAGAGGGAATTTAGAAGAGCTGTAAAAATAAAAACCAACCAAAAATCTTCTCACCCCTTTTTGAGGACAACAATCCTGCCTCACAAGCTACTTCTACCCTGCCCAGAAGTGTGAAATTTCCTTTTTCCAGTGCTATTCTCAAATAACCAGGCTGCCTTTGCAAACCAGCCACTGTGCACCAGAGCACAGGTATTTCCACCCTGACTTGAGGAGCAAAGGATCACCCAAGAACTGCTGGCAGAAGGGTAGAAAACATTACATGGCTGCCTTTTCCTATAAAAACTTACAGCCAGCAGGAATGCACCTGCTTAATGGCTGACTCATTAAACTTGCCTTGCACAATCTGTGGCCACAGGGCATGATTTCCCTGAGAATTCCTGACTTTTCCACAGAATGGAGACTCTCCTTGACGCTCCATCCAACAGACATCCACCTGCATGTACCTCACAAGAAACAAAAAGTATCTCAGAGTAGTCACATTTAAGAAATGTTTATGGCCCATTGGGCTCTAGGAAAACCAGTGTTAACTCCTAATGGATAAAAATGAAAAATTAATTCTGGAAGAGAAACATTTAGAACAAAGCAAAAGCCTCCCTAGGCTGGCAAGGTGGCAGTTTGGCAGGTTTGAGTTACCTGCAGATACAATTCCAGCTCCAGAAAGAGACAAAGGTTTTTTGTAGGGTGACAGAGCGTGGATTCTCTCAGAATTTGATATGGTGAAGTCCGAGCTCCTCTGTGACAAGGAGGAAAAAGATTTGTGAACCCCCCAAGGACCTGAATATCACAATGTGGTAATTTCTCCTTGGCTGAAGTTGCCTTTCAAACAGAAACATCATTTACAGCCACATCCTCAAGAAAATGTTTCTTCCTGGCCAAAGAGTCATGCTCTGGGGGCTTCTTTTCTATACAAAGAAATTTCAAATTCAAAACTTACTGAAACAACAAAAATAATTCACACACCTGTGTTTCATTTACCAGATGGAGATCATTTGGGAAATCAGGAGAAGAGGACAGCATTGCTTTCCCCCAAAAAGGAAAAGCAGGTCTGAGTCACTGCAGCTGCTTTTCCAGCAACACACTGTTGGATCAGCTTGAGCTTCAGAGAGGAGAACACGGATAAGGCAGGCTGGTGCCCTGTGCTTTCAGAACACAGCCTGAGGGCTCAGTCTCAGCAGGACAAAGCCAGCAGCAAACACCTGGCTCCATCCAAGGTGGGCAGGCAGGAACACCTCAGGTATCTGTCTGTATCATTACTGAGATTTTTGTGACAAAAAATGACAAAAACCCCACTGCTCTTCCAGCTCCTGAAGCTAAAATGCCAGAGGTGAGAAGTTTGTACCAAACAAAAGAAAACAGAGATTCAGGTGGTGGTACAGAACACAGCTGGTCCATACAGACACTGGGGCTGGTGTGTGGCAGCACAGCAGCTCTGCCCATGGATTCCCTGGGCTCGTGTTTCAAGCACAGCTCAGCTGCAACTTCTCTTGTCCCAAACCATGACCTTCTTTCTTGTTCTCTACATGAGGAGCTCAGATTCCACATCACAGAGCCAAAGTAAGAGAAACTGTGGTGTTGTGAGCTCTTCATGATGGGGTGAGAGATGAGAATTTGACTTTATGTTCTCAGAGTGTTGATTCGTTATTTTATGATATTATATTAAAAGAAAAGATATACTAAAACTATACTAAAGAAAGAGAAAGGATACATCAGAAGGTTAGAAAAGAATGATAATGAAAGCTCCTGGCTGACTCCTCAGAGTCCAACACAGCTGGCTGTGATTGGTCATTAATTAAAAACAATTCACATGGAACCAATCCAACATTCACCTGTTGGTAAATGATTTCTAGACTATATTCCCAAACAATCAGGTAATTATTGTTTCCATTCTTTTCTGAGGCCTCTCAGCTTCCTAGGAGAAGAAATCCTGGCAAAGGGATTTTTCAGAAAATATCATGGTGACAAGAAACAACTACAGGAATTTTAGCTTGAAAGACCTTGGAGACCCAGAAAGAATCCCCAACCCAAACTCTGTGCCAGTCTCAGCACAAAATTCCCACTTACAACCATCAGTGCTTTGGTTCTTCCAACCTTATCCTGCCCCACAGCCAAGGAGCTCCTCACATGACTAAAATGAAGAGCTGCTCTCAAGAGAGGTGAAATGCAGAATGCACAGAAGCAAACTCCATGGCAAGTGTCTCTGGGGACAAACGAGTCACTGCACTCACAGACAGGGCAGCAGACAAACAGAACCCAGAATTTACCACCCAAGGACTTTTCAGGTAAGCGTAGAAGCCACAGTAAAACAATTCATGATCTAACAGTCTGCTTTTCCTCTTTTAAAGTGTCTTAAATCTAAAACTCAATTCATGATCTAACAGTCTGCTTTTCCTCTTTTAAAGTATCCTAAATCTAAAGCAAAGAGGTGAGGCTGCCACAGCCTTTGGATGGTGTGTGCTAAGGGAGACAAAGTGCCTCAGGCTCCACTCACTTTCTGCTAGGAGTCTGTGTATTTTCTGCTTGAAGTGTCAAATGCATCACCCTGAAGATAAATATTCATCCTCAGCCTTTCAGTGCCAACAAAAGGGATGGAAAATGATTTTGGACAAGGACATGAAGCAAAAGGACAAGGGAGAAGGGGCTCCCAGTGCCAGAGGGCAGGGCTGGATGGGATGTTGGGAATTAGGAATTGTTCCCTGGCAGGGTGGGCAGGCCCTGGCACAGGGTGCCCAGAGCAGCTGTGGCTGCCCCTGGATCCCTGGCAGTGCCCAAGGCCAGGCTGGAGCAGCCTGGGACAGGGGAAGGTGTCCCTGCCATGGCAGGGGTGGCACTGGATGATTGTTAACAGCCTTTCCATGATTCTGTGTTTAAGAGGGAGCCACACCATTTGCACCATGTTTTCTTAGAACAATTCACTTTAAAAAAGGGAACATTCATCTCAAAGGTGTACAACACCCAAAGACCCTGGGTAACTGTTTCCTAAATTATCCCAAACAACATCATCCCACTGGAGTCACCTCTACACCAAGGCACTTTGGCACCCCTTCAACATCCCAACAGGAAATCACAGCAACTGGAATTAATATAATTAAGGTTATTTCTATTGTTGTACCCAAGCATTCTCAGCCGTGCTGCACTGAGTTAAAATATTGAGCCCCAATATGTCAACTGGGAGCTTGGGAAGAAGAAAACCCAGTACTTCCATATCCCAGCTCACTTCAGGAAGTGTTACTGCAGCAACTGCAACATCATGAAACAATGTGTTTTTATAACAATAATATGATTGCTACAGAACTTCTTTTGCTCAAGAAAATAAAAATGGTTATTGCCACATGCCAGACCTAAACAAGCTGGTGGCTCCCTCAGTTATCACCTGAAAAAAAAAAAATAACATTTCTGAGATGCTGCTTCAAATGATCAGCAAGGAAAACTGAGGAAAACTGGATCATCTCTCCTCAAACTGCCAGGAGCTTACCCAGGAACCTACAGGGAGAAGTGACACAGCCACCAGTGACACACAGAGCACCCCAGAGGGTGCCCAGCAGGCAGATAGTAATGATGGAACCAAGGCCCATCATTCCTTTTCCTCCAGGGTTGGCATTTCAGCTCCCTTGGTTCAGGAAGCATGAGGGAATACCACAAAGGCTGCTGCAGGAAATGGGTCATGGGGAGAACAAGCCACTTCCACAAGGAAATAAAGAGGGGTTACATGAGCTTAAGATTCACTGTTCAAACACATTTTTAGTCACCACTTGAGGGTTTTTTGGTGTTGGGAGTTTTTTACATTTTATGAAAGAGCTGGAACAGCTGAGGTTGGCTTGACAGAAAGCTTCAGGCAGAAAAACTCCTTCCAGGGCTCAGTGTACCCAAGCATTTGCACCAGGAAAGTCAGCACAACTTTGCACACTGCAAAAAAAGGCAACTCATTCTCCTACAGCTTTGAGAAAAGCCCTAAGAGAACACTCCAGGACAAGAATAATTCTACACAAGGCATATTATTCAGTCAAGTGATGAATTCAGCAGTTAAAGCACCTGAGAGCAGGGAGTTGCACAGCACTCAGCAACACCACCCTCACCTGAAATGTATTTGCTCCCAGTTTGCAGGTCAAGAGGTCACAAGGAACACAGGGAAGTATTTTTCAGCTGGGGCCTGTTCTAAAAATGAGAAAGAAACATAATAAAGATCATAACTTGGTGCTGCACCCAATTTCCCTCCTGGCAGTCATGCCCTGCAGTGCTCACATGTATCGACCTCAGGAAATGCATCTCGGACTGAGCCAAAAAAAGCCAGGAGGAGGAGGAAAATGGTCAACAGCTGAATAAAGGAATTAAAGATAAGCCAGGCTTTTAACTCGAGCCCCAGCTGGCAATGAGGATTCTAAAGAAGAAACCTCTAAAAATCCTGCCTGGTTTGACCTGCCCACCCCCCCACACCCCACTAAACACAGCCAGGTTTACCATCCTTCCCAAGCAGCTCATTAAACTACAGGCAAGCACAGAACACATAAATCACGTTGTGATAAACATCAGGCATTTCTGTGCTCCGAGCAGTACATTAACTCGAATTCACCCTAAATGTTTTCCGACACAGACTGCACATCAAACACAGCTGGGGCCATTCAGCGCAGTTCAAGCTTTAAGGAACCTCTATCAAGAGAAAGTGGCTTAACTTGAGGGTGATAACTCACACAGCCTGGGGCAGCACCGCCGGCGATCCCAGAACAGCAAGAAGAGTAACCCAAATGAATTCTCCACAGTGGGAGGTCCCCAGAAGTCCCTGCAGGGCCCCGCTACCGAACCCCGGCGGGTCCCTCCTTCCTCCGAGCGCCGCCAGGAGCCCCAGCCCCGCGGGGTCACTGCCCGGGGGGAGGCACAGGGACACTGCGGGACACGGGATCACGGCACAAAAACACGGCATCCTGAGCCCCGTGTGGCGCGGAAAAACTGATTGTCCCGGGCAGCAGCTCTGTCTTAGCCCCAAGGCCCGGCACCCAGCACCCCTCACTGCCGGGGCCTTGGGGTCCCTCAGCTCCGGGGGCAGCACCCTCCTATTCCCGGGGCTTTGGGGTCCCTCAGCTCCGGGGGCAGCACCCTCCTATTCCCGGGGCTTTGGGGTCCCTCAGCTCCGGGGGCAGCACCCTCCTATTCCCGGGGCTTTGGGGTCCCTCAGCTCCGGGGGCAGCACCCTCCTATTCCCTCAGCTCCGGGAGGCAGCATCCTCCTATTCCCGGGGGCTGCGACTCCTCTTAGCCCCAGAAACCCCAGCTCGACTCCCGAGACTCCCCTCAGCCCTCTGGCCTCAGCAGACCCCACATTCCGACTCCCCCGAGACCCGGGAACCCCAACTCAGCCCTCAGGACTCCCCTCAGACCTCCGGCCTAAGCAGACCCCACATTCCGGGGCCTTGAACTTCCCCGTGCCTGGGGAACCCTCCCTCCCCGCCCAGTTCCGGGCCCTGGCATGCACTCAGGCCGGGAGCACCGCAGCCCCGGCACCGTGAACCCCCCAGCCCCGAGCCGTGCCCTCCCCGCCACCTCCGGCCCCTCAGGACCCCGCTCACCTCAGCCCCGCCGCCGCCGCCCCGCCCGCCGCGCGCGCTCTTCTGGGGGCGGGGCCTGGGCGGCTGTGGGCGTGGTCTGCCCGTGGGGGCGTGGCCTCGGCGCCTGCCGGGCGCCGTGAGGGGCGCGGGGGTCGCTGCGGGTTTTGGGGGATCCCTGTGGGTGTAGGGGTTCAAAAAGCTCTTTGTGTAGGTCAGGAGAGGCTTTATACAGCGTGTGGTGGGTGCTCCTACGGCTCCTGTGTGTAGGGGCGGAGGGGAGTGGGTATAGGGCATTGAAGAGTGTGTGGGGCCTCAGGGGCTTAGATGTACTTGAAGACCTCTATATAGGGTCTCAGGGGTCCATATATATATATATTAAAAAAAAAAAAAAGTGTGTGTATATACATATATACATATTTATGTATACATACATATATATATGTACATATATGTATGTATATATGTATATATATGGGTTCTGTGAGGTCTATCCATATGGTCTGAGGGTCCCACCTATCTATGGTAGATAGATAGTCTGAAAGGTCTGTACATAGAGTCTTAGAGGCCTGTCTATGGTGTGTGTGTATATATATATATAGAGAGAGAGATATATATATATATGCTCTGTATGAATGGTCTGTATATAGGGTCTCAGGGGTCCATATATATAAAAATATACATAAAATTATATAAATATACATATATTTTTATATGTATATATATTTTTTATATATGTGTATATATATACATATGGGTTCTGTGACGTCTGTATATTAGGTCTGAGGGGCCCACCTATATATAGGTATATAGATAGTCTGAAAGCTCTGTATGTAGGGTCTGAGAGGCCCAGACAGACAGATAGAAGCTCTGAAAGGTTTTTAGATAGGATCTGAGGAGCCTATATACATATTTTATATATATATATATATCTGTATATATATGTATATATATATATTCTGAAATGTCTGTATATGGAATCTCAGAGGCCTAACTATGGGGTGTATATATATACATATATATAGAGATAGATATATATATACACACATATATATATATAGGTCTCTCTATAAGGTCTCAGGGGCCCATACCTGTAGGTCCTTCAAGGCCTGTGTACAGTGTACAAGGAGCATATTTCTAGGTCCTGAATGGCCTGTCTATATGGTCTTAGAGGGTTATGTACAGGTCCTGAAAGGCTTGTATGCACTGTACAAGGAGTGTCTCTATAGGTCCTGGTTAGCAGGGCTGAAGGGCTTGTGTATAGGGCCTGAAAGAGTGGTATATGGGATCTCAGGGGCTTTTATATATCTATAGAATGATAGAATGTTAAGGGGTTGGAAGGGATCCTAGAGATCATCTTGTCCCTGTGCACAGGGACGCCTTCCACCATCCCAGGCTGCTCCAAGCTCTGTCCAACCTGGCCTTGGGCACTGCCAGGGATCCAGGGGCAGCCACAGCTGCTCTGGGCAACTGTGCCACCCTCAGAGGGAGGAATTCCTCCCTCCCCCAGGGCCATGGGTAGGTGTGGCAGCAGCTGCAGCCATGCCCAGGAGTGGGATGGCAGCAGGAAGGGAAAGTGAGAAAGGCACGCCTGGGTCATGTGCACCTCGGCATCCAGATCAGAGGCAGGACTCTCTGCTGAGGAGGCTAATTTTAGCTATTTTAATTTTAGTTGCTTCCAGATGCCTCTTGGGCTGGCTCTCCTCAGGCTTTAATGTACCCCCCCCCATTAAAAAACACATTTTCCAGAGGCATAAATAGACAGTGATTGCTCTTGAGGAATCCAGGAGGCTGCTGAATCCTGACACTGCCCTCCCAGTGTCACTGGGGGTTTGTAGGATGAACCTTTTGGCCAAGCTTAAAGGGATCCCAGAGGCTTAGAGGGGTCTCTGTGTGGCTGAGGTCCAGATCCCAAAGGGGAGTGGGAGAAGCAGCCAGCAAACACTGGCATGTTTGGGTAGCTCAGGTCTGGGTTGGGATGAGACAAGGATTGCCATCCTGCCCAGTCCAGGGGAGTTTTCCCCTCCTGTCCTGTTGCTCCATGAGAAGCTGGGCAGAGCTTACAGAGGGTGGCCAACACCATTCCTTTATTGGTCAGTAGACTCTGCCCCCATCTCAGGGCTGTGCTCTTTTATCTGCAGTAACCTGGAAGCACCAATGTTTCTTCTAAATAGAAGGAGATAAAAAGCACTTGGACCTGGGATCCTCCTGAATTTCCTGCTCCACCCATGCCTAGTGCACCTGCAGGATTTTGCCCAATTCTGCTGTATCACAGCCCTGGACATCTGTAGGGGCAAAATTGGCTAATCCAAAATTTAAATAACACAGATAAATTGATGAATCTATGGACTAAAAGATAATTTAGCTTTTTTTCTTCCTAGCTGGTTTATTTAATCCAGGAACTCTGGGGCATGGGCAAGTTTTCCAAAGTGATGGCTTTGCTATGGCTTATCCCACACTCACCTTCTCTTCCATCAGTGTTTTATTTGCAGGAGGGAACAATCCATGCCTCTCTCAGCAGTGACAGGATGGTGGATGAGGGTTTGAAGCTTAGGTTTTCCACTTTCCCACTGCAATAATATTAATTTCAAACTCTGGTGTGCTTTTCTCCAGCCATTCTTCTCAGGAGCAGCTTTCCAATATTCAGCCAGGTGTAATTATGAGCACCAGGAGAAAGCCTTGTTAAATACGTTATTTTATTTAGGTTTTCCAAGAGTGGAAGATGCTTCTAGCAGGAGCTATTTGACATGAAATGACAGGGTTTCATTTTGGTGCCAATATCCTCACCCCTCTCTCTCCCTGAGCCTTGGGGAGCCGTTCCCTGCTGGCTCCTTTAATTACCTGGGATATTGATCTCAGGGCTCACATTTAATTCCCATTTTTGTGCTTTGTAATGAGTGCCCACACACTCAGCATGGCTTTGCTAATGAATTTTTGGTCTTTCTGCTGCCATCAGCTTTTGCTCAAAGCCCATCTTCCCCCACCTCTGTCAAACATTCCTTGGAAATGTGTAAACTCTGCCAAAATTTTTTACTTTTGGGTCATTCCCAGCTCCTCCTTAATGATAAATAAATGTTTAAAACCAGAGTGTGAGTGGCTGGAGGAGTAGGGAATAGGAGAGAGCTGGGGCAGGGTGTGCTTGCTGTGCCCATCCCTGTCCCCCTCAGAGCTGATCTCTGTAGGAAACCCCATGAGGAGGAAAGCACAGGCTAATCCTAAACGTGGCAAAAAGATTTGGGGTGGGTAATTCATGGGAAGAAGAGGTGGCAATGCCCCCAAGGGACCTTCCCCATCCTGGGCCTTCCTTCCTGCCCCTTTCCTGTCTTTCTAATCTTTCTTTTCCAGCTGGCCCAGCTGCATTGAGCACAGTTTGGCCATTTTTAGGATTTGAATCCCACTGGGATGCTGGGAGCTGTCCCAGGGAGAGGCTGGGATGCTACAGAGAGGGAAACCCTGGCTGTGGTCCATGAGGTGACTCCTTTGCTGAGATGTGTGTGGGAACATCTTCCACTGTGGAGTCATCACTGAGGGCTTTGCTACTCGAAATCCTTGTTCTGAACCATTTTTCCTTTCGCCATGGGTTTTCAACGTGACAGGAGAGGAAAACACAGCAAGCAGGGAGCAAGCAAAGGCTCTGTCAGGTCTGAGCAATGAGCTGCTGCTGCAGTTTGTCTCCTTGGTTTTCCAAGAAAATGCAAATAATAATTGAAATGCTAAATGTGGGAAGTTGGAAAGACAGTGGGTAAATCCTTCCAGAAGGACACAGTCGAGGCTTCCACCTCTTTTCCCAGCCAACAAAGAGAAAGAAGGGAAAGCTCATCTCTGCAGGAAAAATCCAGCCAGAAATGAGGACTGAGGTGGAGCATTTCTCAGGGACAGACTCCAAAATGACATTGCTCGGGGAAAAGCTTAGAACAACCCATCAGGCAGCTCTGGAAGGAGGTGGGGATGGAAAAAGGAGTGTTGTGATGGTGTGGGTGATGCTGAAGCACATCTGTGTCATCCCATGACTTGGTCGTGCTCCTCTCTGCATTTTTAGAAACACAGAGGGATAAATAACAGGAATTCAGAAGGAGCTGCCATCGGTGCTGTAGTAACTCCCAAGGCCAGAGAAAAAAGTCTTTTCTAAGTAAAGTAATCCAGGTACATCACCTTCCAAGAGAAAGCTGAGCACAGATTGCTTATTTAGCCCAGGTGCTGCAAGGTCTGTGCTGGCAGCCCAGCCCACCATGTCTGCAATACATATATATATATATATATATATATATATATATATGTATGTATGTATATATGTACACACACATCTATATTCATACACACACACACATATATATATCCAGATATTTTTTATCACATACTTTTCTTACCCTTCACCAAAACTGCTGTTGGCTGGGGTGCCAGTCTGACCCAGTACCCCAAATCCCTGTGCCACCCCTACACTGTATCCCTTGTGGTATCTTTGCTGCACCCCATCTTCCTGCAGCCTCTCCCCTGTGATCTCTGCTTCCCGGGGAGCTCCCCATCTCTCGGCAATCCCTCCCTAGTCCATCCCACCTCCCGGCACCCCTTTCCCGGTGCTCCCCACATTCTCGTATCCCGTCCCTGGCTGTTCCCCCTTAGGGTTCCCCCCGCGCCCCCTCTTTCCACTCCAAGCCCCGCCCATCACTGACCCCGCCCCTCTCGACCACGCCCACAGCAGGCCCCGCCCCCACGGCACCCCCGCCGAGGAGTTTCCCTGCCCTCAGGCCCGCGCGCAGCTCCGCCCACTGGCCAATCGCCTCTCCGGGCCGCCCACCCGCTCGGCGCCGATTGGCTGAGCGAGCCCCGGGGCCGGCCGGAGGGGAGCAGCGATTGGCCAGCGGCGCCGGCTGGCCCCGCCCCGCCCCGCCCGCCCCGCCCGGGCGGCAGCAGCACCGCCGCCGCCGCCGCCGCCGCCGCAGCGTGGGGCGGCTCCAGCGGCGCGATGGCGGCCACGGCGGGCAGAGCGCTGCCGCTCCTCCTCTGCGGCCGCCGCCCCGCCGCGCTCACCGCCGCCGCCGGCCGCTTCCCGGCGCTGGGCCGGCGCCGCCAGCAGCAGCAGCGACACCGGACGGTGAGTGAGGCGGCAGCCGTGTGCCCTTCAGAAGGCGGGCGCGGTGCCGGCGGGCGGCGCGGGGGCCCCGGCTCCGCGGCTGCTCCACGGCGGTTTCGTGGCGCTTCCCGGCTCCGCCAGCTGCGCGTTTATTCTTAGCACCGTCACCGGGTGAAACTTGAGCGCGGCGGCGGGCGGCGGCAGCGGAGCTCTCCCGGTGGCGCTCCGGCAGCGGCAGCTCCTGGCCCGCCAGCGCCGCTCCGGGAGCGGGCGGTGCTGCCGGCGCTGCCCGGCGTTCCGGGGCCGCGCTCCCGGGGCGGGGGTCGCGGGGAGCCGCCGCCAGGTGGCGCTGGGGGCCGCCGGGCGGGGAGGGGGCGCGGGGCCCCCGCCGGGAGCGGGAGCGGCGGCACCGGCACCGAGCGGGCAGCGCAGCGCCTCTGCCCCGGCTCTGCCGCCTCCTTCTCTTCCCGCCTCCCTCAAGGTCAGCCCAGGCGGAGGCGCTCGGTGCGGAGGGACCGGGGCAAAGCCAGCCGGGCTCTGTGCGCTCCCGTTTCCTCGGGGATTTGCCAGGAAAAGAGGGACTGGCAGCGCACGGCTTTGCTGGGTGTCTCAGGGCGGAAAAAAACTGTAAAGGCAGCAGGTTGCATCTTGGAGCTCGAAAGATTTGCTAAAAATACCGGGAGGGTTTTTTTTCCCTCTTTTTTCTTTTTAAACTAAGGGAACAGCGTGTAACCGTGGGTTATCCTTCTGGCTTTTGCCACAACGTGTTTTAGTGCTGCCTCCAAAGGAGCTTCTGTCGGGGGGGTGCACCTGTCGCTCCCTTGTTGTGCTCTGAACAAGTAACCACGGAACTCCGGGGAGGCACCAAAATCCCGGATTAAAGCAGTGGATCCATGGCTGTGCTCCCTGCGGTGCTGTTTGAGGAGGTGTTCATGCCGGGTACCCCCGGGTGCCGCTCGTTCCCCCGCCGCTGCCGGTGTGTTCTGGCATCACGGGATGCCGGAGGTTCCGTGCGGATCCGGTGTCTCCATCACGGCGGTCCCGCTCCTTCCCACGTGTGAGCTGCGGCTTGTGGGTTCATCCCGGCACCTGCTCAGGTGTGGAATGGCCTTTCCAGCGCCCCTAATTAATGTTTGAGCTGTCTCCTTCAGCGGTGTGGCTCTGGCAAATAATTTGTGTTTGTCTAAATTTAAATTGACCTTTGTGATTGATCTAACGGAGACTCGGATTCGGGCTTGGTTTCACTCCTTGGGCTAAGTGGAGCTGTAAATGTGTGAGAAAATGATATAAAAAAAAAGCATTAAAAGGCCGTGAATCTGCTGTGCTTGCCCAGCAGTGGACGTGACTGAGGTGTGGGCATGTTAAAATCCCACTGTCAGAGCTGTCTCCTGCAGGAGCCTGGGGAAGGAGGAAGAGGATTTTGCTCCTGTCCTGGGGAGTGATGATTAGAAAGCCCTCCTGGCTTTACTTGGGCTGTGCTGCTTGATTCTTGGCAGCCTGGCTGCAGTGTTGCAGTCATTGGTTTTGGGGTTTTTTTCAGCAGGTTGTTTGGGTTGAATCCCTGAAAATCAAGAAATGGGAATCCAGGATCCTGGCAGATCCCTCTGGCAGCATCTGTGATGTGCCTGTTTATCCCCTCACAGCAGAGATAAGTTCTCCTTTCCCTCACACTGCACTTGAGAAACTCTGCAGAGCACTGGGAGAGAGCAGCTGAATCCTGGAATAAGTGATGTGCAAGGAGAAATTAAAGGACTGGAGCTAAGTGGAGCAGTAAATGTGTGAGAAAATTATTAAAAAAACCCATTAAAAATCCCTGAATCTCTTGTGTTTGCCCAGGATACTGAGTGGACGTGACTGAGGTGTGGGCATGTTAAAATCCCACTGTCAGAGCTGTCTCCTGCAGGAGCCTGGGGAAGGAGGAAGAGGATTTTGCTCCTGTTCAGGGGACTGATGATTAGAGAGCCCTCCTGCCTTTAGCTGGGCTCTGTTTGATTCTTGGCAGCCTGGCTGTAGTGTTGCAGTCATTGGTTTTTGGGGTTCTTTCAGCAGATTGGTTGGGTTGAATCCCTGAGACCCAAGAGATGGGGATCCAGGATCCTGGCAGATCCCTCTGGCAGCATCTGTGCTGTGCCTGTTTATCCCCTCACAGCAGAGATGAGTTCTTTCCCTCACACTGCACTTGGGAAACTCTGCAGAGCAGCTGAATCCTGGAATAAGTGATCTGCAAGGAGAAATTAAAGGAACTGGAGCTTTCATAATAAAGAGGAAATTGAAAGGAAGTGTTGCTGCAAAGGGGAAGCAGAAAACCAGACAGATCCTTGTCAAGTGGGGGAAGGAATGGGCTCACAGTGTGAGCAGAGGGGTTTGGGTAGGTGCTGGCAGACTTTACTGACAGTAAGAGCAGTGGAATGCTGAATTATTTCCTGGGAAAGCTGTTCAGTCTTTGCTATCAGAGGTGGTTAGGACAGGTTAGGCTCACATCAATCAGTGATGGCTGATGAGGAATTGATCCCTCTCTGTCGTGGGGCTAGGATGTACAAGCTTCCTGACACCACAGATTAAATTAGGAAAGATGTAGGAAGAGTTTGTATAATATGGGTGTAATTAATAGAGTGGTTACATCAGGTGTTTCTGTGCAGTGTTGTTTTTAGTACCATCAATTCTACTTGGGTACTTCTCAGGATGGCTGGTTTCTCACAGGGCTGATAAATTAAATGGGCTTTCTTTGAGACAGGGTGGAAATGCTAAATGGCCTTATGGATGAGTTCTTTCAAAAGCAATATAAATATTGCTGGAAGAAACTGCACCAGCAGACCAGGTTCCTGTGAGAGGACAGAGCTGTAAAATAAACAAAAAAAAACTTCTCCAGATGGATGAAGTACAGAGGAGGAGGTTTTGATACCACCAAATGGAGAGAGGGTGAGGAGGTGAACAAATCCTTGGATTATGAGGGAACAGTTGGGAGTACATCAGTGCTGGGGGACACAGGGTTTGAGGGAAGCATTCACAGCCTGCTGGAAAGTTCTGGAACCTGGGGCACCTGGGAGAGCTCAGTGGGCTCAGCATGGAGATGTTCCCACAGGAACAATCCCATAGAGAGAGGACCACGAGTCTGTCCTGAACAGGATCACAAGGGGTGAGAGACCTGGGGAGGGGATGCAAGAAACTTGAATGAGAAGTTTGTTCATCGATCTTGGAGTGGGGATGAGCAAGAAGAAGGAAGTTTTTACTGATATTTGTAGGTTTCCCCTGTGAGTGGGGTGGTGGTGTGCATTGCAGGGTGAGGAGGCCTGACCATGGAGCAGGTGGGGCTTGGGATCCACAGCGTTGGGAGGGTGTGACAGAGCTGAATAAATGAACCTGGAGCAGAAGTGTCAGAGGCTGCATCTCTTCCCAGTGTCCCTGTTTGGCTGCACACACGTGAGGGTGGAGGAAGCAGAGTTCCCAAATGTGTCTGCAGTGGAGAAGGTGCTGGGGTTGTGATGTGTGGGAGGCCACACGTCCTGTTGGACAGCTTGGAGAGAGAATTAAAGTGGGGCTTTTCCTCAAAGGAGACTTCCTAATGGAACAAGGGAAGGCCTTTCCTGTCTCCTGCTTGTCCGAGGTGGAAGTTGAGGGTCAGCTTCCCAAGGGCTGGGAAGCAAGCCTGGAAAAACCTCACAAGGAAGCAAGCTGTAGATGGTTTGCAGTGATGTGGAGGTGGACAAAATACTTAAAGGAAACACTCTGCTGTGGTGTGTTGAACACCTAATCCTCGTGGCTTTCTTCCTGCAGAGATTAGAGGCTCCTGTTCCTGCATTTCCTGGTGCCTGTAGCCAGGGCTTGGGTTATGCTGGGTTGGAATGTAATCAGCTGGTGCAGAAATACCCACAGAAAATCAAGGGCTTGGCTGTGTGTGGCATTCCTGTGGTGGTTCATTCTAGCAGCTCTGGTCAAGTCAGGAATATTGACTCCTGGTGCCTTCTTCTAAACCCAAGAAGAAAAAACTAAACCCATCTGAGCTGCAGCCAGATTTTGAGTAGGTATTGGGCACCCTGCAGGTTTGTCTTTCTGCTCCTGATGAGAACCAGGGTTGTGCTGATCCATCCTCCAAGCCAGGTAGCATTTTTGGTGGCCCAGGTTTGAGGATGTAGTGGAGACTGTATCCTGCAGAGACTTTGCTCTGTGCCAAGGAGAGATGGGCTAAGCCTCAGGAGGAGGATGCAGGGCACATCCTGCTGCAGCTGTCCTTTATCCACCACAGATACAATGTGTATTTAGTGAGGTTTTCCCTCTGCAGCACTGACTTCCAGAGAAGCTGTAGTTTACTAGTGTGGTCACAATTTCCTGTGGGACCACCTCAAGCCCTGAAGGTAAGACAGGAGGAGGTTTTGCTTCTTTTTGCCAGGGTCAGAGTTAAATGTGTGAGATGGTATTTCTTGCTGGGACTCAGATGTTTGTTAGTTCTTATCTCAGTTACAGTCTCACAAACCCTGAGTTCTACAACACTTCCCTCTAACAAACTAAAAATGGAGCTCCATCTCTCTCTCTACAAGGTCTTTTAAGGATAAACTGTCCAATTAAGAAGTGGCACCTGAATTGTTTTCACTTTTAACCCAATAACCAACCACCCATGGCCTGCAATATGGACTTTTTTATCAAATTACACAAAACCACCCAAACCCATGGAGAAGAGGGTGAAGAAGAGGGACCAGCCTCTGCCCCAAAACCTTTGTCTTGTTTCTATATATTACTACATTCTAAAACCATAAACTCTGAGTTTCCCACCATGTGATGTCACACAGGTCTATTCAAACTCCACACCAACAATCCCAGATTATGGCAAGAATTGAATCCCACCATTCATTGAGATAGAATTGAATTCTATTATTCAGTTTTGGAATCCATCTCCACAGCCTCAGGTCAATCCTGTGTTTTCTTGAGGCTCAGTGCCTGTCAGCACAGAAAGTCAGAAATTCTCAGCACCCAGGGTTCCAGCACCTCCCTGTCACCACAGTTGCAGTTCATTGTCCCCCTGCTGCCCAGCCCCTGGAGGAAACTGCCAGGTGAAGCTCAGGCAGTGGCACTGGGTGGCTGCAGGGATGGTGGCACTTGGAACACTCTGGGATGTGTTTTTGCTGAGGATGGAAGCTGGCAGACTTGTTTAATTAACTGTACTGCTGTTTTCCTGAGCTGGCATACTGCTGATTGTGATTTTCCAAGGAATGATTAAAAACCTGTGCTAAAAGGGATGACCAGCAAATATTTTTGGATGTATGAAAGTGGCTAAAATCAGAGAACACACTTTCAGGGCTCTCTCTGTGTGAGGGAGGAGCACAATACACGGACTGAATATTGGTTTGGGGTTTTTTGACAGTTATATGGTAGTGTTACCATTTTTTATTTAGTATTTATCACATGGGAATAATAAAGACTGAATTTAGGGGAAGGAAGTTACAGTCATGATCAAGTTGATGCTGTCACTAATATAAAAATTTCAGGGCAGTTCTGTTTCCACAAGGGAAATGTTTCTCAGCTGTGCTCAGACAAGAGGGGCATAGCTCTCCTGACCAGAGCCAGGTCTTAGAAAGAGAAGAAAAAAAAAAGTTGCTCTCTCTCTAAAGCTCTTTTAAGATTCATCTGAAAGAGGAAACTTTCTGTGAGGTAAGGCTCCACCCAGTCTGAAGGGTGCAACATAACTTTTATGATTTAATTTCTGATTTGTGCTATGAGTCACCAGTTTGCCATTCTATAAAATAGCATTGAGCTGACTCAAATGTGCAATTTAAATTATTCTCCTGATTGGATGTCTGTGGAAATGTAGAGATTGTTTTAGATTTGGGTGGCTTGTTTTTTTAAAAAAGTAATTATTCATTTATTGCAGTGTCAGTTGGTGGTCAGCCACTCTTCTTAAAATCCCAACTGCTGCTTTCTGCTGCTGTGGCTTCTGGCAGCATGAGGAACTGTACTAAAAAATGTGAAATTTGTTGAAGCTAGATGAAGCTGTGTTCCCTTGCTCACCATGGGGGCATACTTCTTATTTCTGAAGCGCTCTTGAGACCACCTGTGCTATTGCTGGTGGGGATTTCATCACATTTTCACTTTCCCAGTGCAAACTACAGCAATCAGGCTTTAAGGGCTGTTTTGTCCTTGAGTATTTAATGCTGAAAATGAAATGACCTGTGCCTCTGCTGTTGAAGATTCTGCAGAGGGTTTTCTCCCTGTTATTAAGGTCTCATTGGTCATCAAAATGAGATGTCATCTTAATGAAGATGAAAATATGCTGCACTTGAGTGGGATGTGGAATTGGATTCCAGCAGGACGAGCCTGTGGGGTATGGCTTTTGCCTCATGTCAAATACAGAGCATGTCCACTCTCTTTTTCTGCATTCTTGGCAGCTCTTTAGGAATTAGGAAATGTAGAGCTCATTTCAGCAATTTGCTCTTGTTGGCTTCCCCAGGAGGAAAGGACTGCCGTGCAATGTGGAAACTCTCAATCTCTGACACGCCCTGTTGGAATAATTAAAACTCCAATTGCACTCAGATATAGATATGTAACTTATGTTCTACAAGGGAGCAGCCACCATAAAAACATAAAACCAACTCTGGGTGATTGTCAGTCTTGTCTCAAACCCTTGTTTTCTTCTGCCCCAACTGACTCCTGGCGGTGCTGAGCTCTTTTGGGTTTGCAGCTGAAACCTGCAGAAGGAGCAGCAAAAGGATGTTGGCTGGCCAGGGTGCAGATTGTGAGATGGAATCAGAGTAGGAAGGAAATTCGTTCTGACAGATTGTTGTAAGAGGAAATAGTTATTCATTCCACTTCAACCATTCTTTAAAAATACATCCTCATCATTTAGCCTCGTCATTTTTCTTACATGTTTGGACTTAAATGAGAATGAGTTTTCTGCCTGGCAAAGCAACTCCAAAAATGACAATTTTAAGTACTACTCTGACAAATGAAGATATTAAGAGAAAATGGACTACCCAAGATAGCACAAGAGTGATGTGGGATTTTTTTTTTTCAACTTGTGTGTTAAAAAGAAATATCTGGGGTCTGGATGATGGTTTTCCTATACAAATTTTCCTGCATGGATTCTGTTCTGTCATTATTCATGCTTGCCTCTGAGAATAATTTGAGATCCCACGTCCCGCTCGTGTTTTCTGCTTCCAGACAAAACTCACACACTGTGACTGTGCAGTGCAGCAGCAACCTTTTAATAGTCATTTAAATTAATTGGAAGCCTGTCCCAAACATCACAGAGATTCCTGGCAGGGGGAGATGGGAGGGAAAGCTGGCAGCAAAAGTTATTTTCTCCCCGAAATAACAGTGAGCTGCAAAACTGCAGAGATTTCCCAGGGGGAGGAAAATGTGATTCCTTTTTTGGAATGAAAATGCCCTGGTTCATCATGTGACTTGGGAAATCCTCTCGGCTTCCTGCAGAGGGGAAAGGGTGAGTTGAAGGTTTGGTTGGATGTTTGTGATGTATGAGGGCTCCCCTGGGAGCCTCCTGCTTGCTGCAAGGCTATTCCTGTTATCAGGGACTCGTTCCCGAGGCAGTGACAAAAGAAATTTCATTGTCTAAATATTGAGTGGATGGGATAATTGCACTCCTCAGCGCTGTGTGGTTTCTCCCGAGTTTGGGGGTGTTGTGGTGAAGTGGAGAGTGGGATCCTTCCCTTGGAATTTGGTGTAAGGGATTCAAGGAACCAAACCCAGTGTCTCTGTTAGGAGTTGTTTAATGAGCAATGTGTTTTGCTAGGAGTGAAACCAGCTCCAGACACTCCCTCCTGCACAAAGGGAATGGATTAAAAAGTGTTCCCTGCTCAGGATGAGCTGTCCCTGTGCTTCATGAGCTGCCTGGAAACCTCTGGGGCTGCTTTGGCTCGGGCTGTGGCCAGTGCCTGCCTCACACAGGGGCACTGGGGGTGGTTTGGAGCCTGGAAACTCCTGGATTCACACTGCAGGTGCTGAGACATCCATCCCTCCTTGCTGGGCTGGGGATGTGAGGCTGATGGCTAAGGAACACAAACTGATGGGCCAAAACACAGCTCTGGCCTGGGGCCAGAACACCATGGCCGCAGAGTTGAAGAGCGCTAAGATGGGCTTTATTTTAAGGATAATTTTGTCCAAAGACAAAGACTGTGACTCAGATTCACACATGTTCTCGTGGAAAACAAATCATGGTTTCGAGCTCGTGTGTGTGGGAGCGAGCATTTCCATATTTCCTCTTGGCATTTAGTGCTCCAGAGACTCATTTCAAACAAATAGTTTCACAAAGTACCTCATTACTGAGCAGGGCAGGATGTGACACCACACAGATATGGGGTTTTGTGCTGGCAAGGAAGTCAGGATTTTGAGAACAGCATTGATACTACGAGAAACTGATATTATGTCAATTGAATACTTATTGGTATTGGTATTATTATTATTGGTATTGTTATTGATATTATTATTGGTATTATTGCTATTATCTATATTATTATTATGGGTATTATGTGAATTGAATACATTGATACTATGTGAAATTAATTGTTTTGTAAATCATTGTGTTTTGTGAGGGTCCCAGGACAAGGAAGAGATGAATTTGACTCCATATTCTTAGAAGGCTATTATATTATATTATATTATATTATATTATATTATATTATATTATATTATATTATATTATATTATATTATATTATATTATATTATATTATATTATATTATATTATATTATTAAAACTATGCTAAACTATAGAGAAAAATACATCAGAAAGCTAGAAAAGAATAAATAATAAAACCCTGTGGCTCCTCAGAGAGTCACTCATAACTAGCTTTAATTAGTCATTAATTAAGAACAATTCATATGTTTGGATAAACAATCTCCAGACCACATTCCAGAGCAGCAAAACATGGAGAAGCTGAGGTTTCTCACCTTCCCAGGAGAAAAAATCTTGGCAAAGGGATTTTTCAAAAAATATCATAGTAACCGTAAATAACATTTTTAACAGACGTTGGGGTGTTTTTTCACCTTTCCCCAAAGGTGGGCTGTTTCTGGTGGCTGTCCCTGCACACCATTCAGCTTTCCTGTGCACAGAGCTCCTGTGCTGCATTGTGTTTGTTCCCTTTGCAGGCACTGGTTCCACTGGCATCCCCTGCAGGATGCCCTCCTCTCCCATGCAGGCACACTGGGAACACACAGCTCCACTCAGGGCTCTGCATCTGGGGCAGGGACTCTGCTGGAGCTGCTGCTTCCATGACCTACTTCTTCATGGAATAAAAAACTGCTCCTGGTGGCTCACAAGAGAGATTTGGGCTTTTTTAAAAAAAATCAGGCTCCAGTTTGATGCAGTCATCCCCCTCGAGGTTGTTCCCTGAGTTATTCCAGTTTCAGTGGAAGGCAAGCACAGGAGCACCTGTGCCTAGAGCAGCGTGGCTTTGGGGGTTTGAAGCAAGCCCTGTGTGTTCCTGAATGTCACTGGGATATTTTATGAAAAATCCTTTCACCAGGATTTCTTCTCCTGGGAAGCTTCAGCTTCTCTCTGTTCTGCTGCTTTGGAATGTGATTTGGAGAATTGTTTACCCAGCATGTGAGTTTATTTTAATTTAATGACCAATCACATCCAGCTGTGTCGGACTCTTGAGTCTAACATGAATTTTTTACTATTGTTCTTTTCTAGCCTTCTAGCTGTAGCCTTTCTTTATAGCTTTAGTATAGAATAAAATAGAATAGAATAAAATAGAATATAAGAATAGAACAAAACAGAATAGATAATATAATATATATAATATATATTATATATAATACAATTTAATATATAATGCAGTATGATATGATATTGATATGATAATGATGTAATGTAATACAATACAATTTAATACTATACAATATAACATACTATATAATATAATATAATCTACAATATAATACAATATAATCAGCCTTCTGAGAACTTGGAGTCAATTCTCATCTCTCACCTCGTCCTGGGGACCCACAACCCTGCAACACCTGAGGAGCTGTTTGTTGTTGAGGTCAGTCAGATGTCATTAATTTCTCCATTTCTCCGTTTGTAGAGCGGTAGGTGTGTAACTGACTCATTCTCAACACTGTATCTCCTGTTTTTTCCTCAGTTTAGGACATTTAGCAACACTCAAAACTGAGCTGCTTTGATTAGCCTGACATTTTATGTAACAGAGGGCCCCAGAGAGGGCTGTTTGTTCTTGGAATTGCAATGTCAGAGCATCACAGCAGGTTTCAGGGCAGCCTTTCCATAATTTGTGTGCATTTCTGCTCAGATGGAATCACAGGAATCCCCTCCCATTCCCTGGGTGTCCCTGCAGGGGTTTCATGGCACTGCCAGAGCTCTGCTTGCCTCCTGCAGCAGCTGAGGATGCTCCAGGCAGGTTCTGACTCACAAACACTTCCAGGCTTCCTTACAGCCTTGGGAGTGTGCAAAAACACAGCCTGAGAGCTGAGTTCCTGCCCTAGCCTTGCCATCCCACTGAGGACCTGGAGACCCCACTGGCTGGGTGTCAGGTCTGTGTTTTCTCAGTTTCCTTGGCTAAAAAGTTAAACCTCCTTTCCATGAACACCCCCAAAACCCCTCCTCTGTTTTCTGTTAATGTATTTTAATGTGCTCCAGCTCCATTACTCTGCCTCCTCCAAGCTTTTCTAAACAAAAGTTATAAAAAAAAATAATAGTAAAGCTTGCAGCCTTCCATTGTCATGCTTTCCATTTTTATAATAGCAACTAGCATCCCAAGAGCTGTTTTTAGATTAGGCTCATTTAGTTCTCAAGTGTGTTTCCCTTTTTTTGCCATTTGTGAGCACAGGGTAGTTTAAAATGTGTATTATTTTGGCCATTATTTGCCTTGGAAAAAGCATTCTCTGGAACACTTTAATTCAGTTATTTAATAGCTGTAAATAACAGAGCTGCTGGAGAACAGCTTGGCTGACCAGTGGCAGTAATATCCATGAAACTTATTTAATCCTAAGTGATTAAACTTGAATTTTATGGGTTGTGTTTACAGCTGAGGTTCTCCAGCTCTGATTTCCTCTCTGTGCTGCTTGAATGTTAATATTAATTTTCAGTCCTGGTGATCCCTGACTTATGTGAGGCTTTCCCCATGGCCAGATCTACCTCAGTCTGGTTTCTGAAGAAATGCAGCAGTCAAAATAGAAGAAAATACTTTTTTTTTGGTTGCTGCTGTTATTGTATCTTCCTCCTACCGCTCTGGTGTTTTGCTGAGTCCCCCAGCTTCTGCTCTTGGCTGTTTGAGATGCATGAACAGCTCGTAAATAAACATGAGAGAAATCCATGCAACTTCTTAGCAGAGAAATCTTGATTTATTGCATATTACCTGAGTGCAAAACCCTTCCAGCTCTTACTGTGAAAAATACCTGCCTATTTCCTTGCAGGTCTGAGGAGCATCACCCAGGTTAAAATGACATTGTGAGTATAATAACTTCATGTTTTTGCAATCAGTTAATGAAGTTCAGGTTGTGTGATACTCAGAACCAACTGGGTAATTTGGTGATCTGAGGGAATAAATCCCACAGACTCCCTGGGAAGGAGGTTATTTCCCAAAATTGAGGGAAAGGACAGCTGCAGACAGACAATCAAAAATAGTGGGGGTGGGAAGAAGGTAGATGAAAAATAAGATGCACTTGAGCTGTTGCCATCCATCACTATTACTGTAATAAGCACAGGAATTTGAAGGGGCATGAAAGCACTTGAGTGACTTCTCCTGTGCTCCTGATTTATATTCTGGGAATTTTGGTGCAAAGCTGCTGTTCTTGCTCATCCCTTGGTCTCTCTGATGCTGTTGCTGCAAGGTTACTTTCCCCTCCTTGTTTAGTTGTGTACCCATAATGATAAACACAGATTTTTTCCCTGTGCCAAGGCTTTTACCTTGCAATAATTAATATTAATACATATATCAATTGGATTATGTCAGTAATTAATATTAATACATATATCAATTGGATTATGTATTATATATAATATATATATAAATATATATTGGATTATATTATACAATCCAGTAATAACTGGGGTTTTTCCCCCTCATCCTTGCTGTGAGAACAAGACTGCCAAGTCATTTTGGGGATATTAATTGCACTTTTTCACAAGAGACTGAAGGAGCACAACCTTAATAAGAAGTCTTAACTTTGAACAGTTCTAATTGCTGTTTGCAGCTTTAATTGTGATGTGGCTTTTCCAGGTAGATGATCTGATAGGAGAAGAATAACCAGGCTCTGAGCAGACACTTACTTCATTTCTGCCCACAGCTCTGGCCAGCCATTAATTTCCTTTTTCTCTCCACAGTAATTAGTGTGGAGCTATGAAGCTCAGAGGTTGAGCACAGTAAATTAACCCTTGTGTCCAGGAGAGAGGAGATGGGAGTGTTGGCCTCCTGTGAGAGTGCTTTTTGTAGAGTTGATGTTCTTGAAGTCTTTCCTTTATAGAAAATCTTTTAAGTAATATTCAGGTAGGATTTAAGTAATAAAGTTGAATAAAATGTGTGCCCCTTTGCTGCTGAAGCTGCTTGTTTCTTGTTTTTCTTGGTAGGGCTAAGGACCAGTGGCCAGCAAGATTAATTTTATGGGATGTGCTGAATTAGCACTCCAGAGCCTCCAGTGATAAATACCTTTCTCCCTGTCCTCTCCCTTTTCTCCTGTGTCCCACCAAGTTCAGTTTCCAAGGCACAAACCCAGGCAGGATATGTGGAGGTGTAAAATCTCTGCTTCAGCCAGCATGAGCCAGTAATCCCTCTCTGCATGGTTTTACATTTCTACAAATGAATTTTTTGATCAATAGTTAGCAAAAAAAAATTGTAGGAGAGTGCAAGTGAAATAGCAAAAATTAAACAACCATGTTTGAGAGCACTGGTGGTTGAATCATCTCCTTCAGACCTTTGCCTGGTGATTATTTTTGGACCAAATTGTTGCTTCCACTCTTAATTCCTACACTCCCACTGAGAGGTTCGGGGGAACCTCAGGATTCTGGGGGCAGTTTTCACTCAGAACAGGTCACGACTGACTTTTAAAAGACAGCTTTGGAGAGAACTGATTTCCAGACAAACATCTTCTCTTTACTGTGCTTGTGTTAAGATTATCCTAGTTTAGAACAATAATCTGGCATTAGTGTCAGTGAGACAGTAATCTGGCAGAGTGCAGGTTTAAATGGATACTGCTGGCAAATCCCAGGCAGTGAACTGAGCAGAGCTTCAGCTCAAAACATTTCCAGTTTCTTGTAGTTTTCTACAATCTTTACGTTTTGCTGATTATTTCACAGTTGAGACAGTGAAAAATTACTTGTACCTTTTGAGTTTTAGGCCCACCATGAATTTTTTTTTACCCTCTCTTGATCCCCTCAATGTTTTTTTTGTCAGAGCTGCTTTGCCAGGCACCCATCACAAACCTGAGAATCCTGGACCATGCACAACCCCACTGATGTTGCAGTTGTAGGATGCTGTGATTTACATGTTTGCTGTGGGGGATATTTGTTAATATTTGTTAATATCTGGCTTGGGGGATGGCAAAACCTGGTGTTTTCATGTCCCTCAGGGGTAAAATGTGCAGAGGAGCAGCTGGTGGCTCTGCAGGAGGGTCACAGGGCTTGGGCTGAAGCAGCTCCAGGGTGGCTCCGTGGTCACTGCTGCCAGGGGGGACTCAGAGGAGGAGTTTCTGCAGTTCCTGTGCCAGCAGATGGTTTCCCATTGTGAATCCTTCCTTGCCTGGATGCAGAAGAGCTTTCCAGGAAAGGCTGAGGCGGCTGTGAGGATTCCCTCAGGTTTTTTGTGAGTAAATATTTAATTTCTAAGAATGGCTGCCCTTTGAGTGGTGATTGTGAGTTCCTTCCAAAGCAAAGGGCTCTTTGGACCTCTTGGAGCACTTATGGCCTCTGACATTAAATTTGCCATTTGGAAACTCTTTGGGAGTGCAGAGCAGCTCCTGTTGCAATTGTGAGCTGTGAAGAAGGAGGTTTAGCTGCAGACAGATGGACACTGGGCTGGGTGGGAACTGGGTGTCCTAATGCAGCTTATGTGGCTTCCTGGGGGATAAGTAGGAATGGATTGTGATTTAATGCCACTCAGTGGGGAAAAAAAAAATTAATTAGTGTTACATTTACTCTGTATAGATAGATAACATTTAATCTACAGCTGTGTTTTCAGAGCAGTTTTCCTTCAACTGATAATGCCAGCCACAAAAATTCCACTTCTGCAGCATGGCCATAAAAAATAATGACCTATTCCAGTGTGCTATTGCATTCCTGAGCTTTAGGAAGTGTCTGAGGGGTCAAACCTGCACTTGGGGCTGTGCTGTGGAGCAGCAGGATTAGAGCTTGATTTGTATGTGAGGGGTGGCTGCTGCTGCAGAAAAGGAGGCAATTTGTGAGTGCTTGAGGAAAGAGCAGGGAGCTTGAAGGGCAGAGCTTTTGTCCCTTCTGCTATTGTGTGCCTCTTCTCCCACTGCAGGATTGAACTGGGCACTTTCTCTGTGCACTGGCTAGAAAACATTTATCTACCAAGTTTTGATGTTTTACTCCACAAGTGTTAGGATAGAGATGAAGCCAATTAACAGCTTTGCTAATGTATCACAGAATCCCAGAATGGTCTGGGCTGGAAGGTGTTGGATTGAGCCCTTTTCTGACCCAGAGATGGGGCAACTGAGAGGTGATTTAAAAACTTTTACTCCATTTTCAGTCTCATGAGAAGGGTGAGACAATACAGATGCTATAATTCACACCATCACAATCAGAAGCTGTTTCCTAATTCCATTATAAGTGTTTCTTGGCCTATCAGCTTTTGCTGTAAATGCCTTAAAGCCAACATCTAAAATTACCCCTCATGGGTCCCACTACAGTGCATCTTTCATAGTCCTATTTCTCCAAAGTATCCAGTCTTTTTTACAAGCCATCATCTGAAACTTGTTTCTGGTTCCATTCTCTCTCCACAATGTCTGTCCTGTTCCATGGCATTTCTTATTCAGCATTTCTTATCTCAAAGTTTGCACGCAGATGCACACACTGTGTGAGCCTTCTGTCAGGCTTTGAGAACTTTCTATAAATCCATTTCCCTCATTGGCCTTAAACCCATCCCCATTTATGGGCAGGATCCCACTGTCCCAGGCTGCTCCAATCCCATCCAGCCTGGCCTTGGGCACTGCCAGGGATCCAGGGGCAGCCACAGCTGCTCTGGGCACCCTGTGCCAGGGCCTGCCCACCCTGCCAGGGAACAATTCCTAATTACCAATATCCCATCTAAACCTCTCTGTTGGTGTGAAGCCATTCCCCTTTGTCCTCTCACTCCATGCAGTTGTACAAAGTCACTCTCCCTTTTTTATAATCCCCTTTTAACTGGAAGGAGCTCCAGCTTTCCCTGGAGCTTTTTCTTCTCCAGGCTGAACATCCCCAACTCTCCCAGCCTGTACCAGGGGACTTGTGTTTAAAAACAATTCCCAGTGAGGATTTTTGTGTCCCCTCAGCATCTTTGCTCAGTGCCCAGGTCAGAAGCAGCTGGGCAGTGGGTGCCAGCCCCTCCCTGGTGGGTGTGAAGGGATCATTCCCACCTGGAATGAGGGGCAGCTGCACCAGGGCCCAGCTGAGGGTGGTGAGCAGAATAAAAAGGTGGGAGAGCCCCCCCTCTCTCTGCTGGTGCTGCCTCAGTTCCCTGCCTTCCTCAGCCTGGAGCCTATGGTCAGTGATGCCTCTTGTTTCTGCCTGCAGAGTTTTGGGGCTGCAGTTTGCTTTCCAAGGTACCCAGTGTGTTGTGTTGTAATTATCTGGCATTTCCAGTCTCCCCATCTTGGGCCACAGCTTGGGATGTGGGTTAGGAATTCTCAGCAACTGGGGGAGTAAACTTGTTGTAGGGAGAGAATTCACCACTTGCCACCAGGACAGACCTGGGGGAAGTGAGGTTTTTGCCTTCCAAGCCTTGTTTTCTTCTCCAGCCTTTCCCCACACCGCAAAGGTATACCTAGCAAAGTTGAAAACTCCATCAGGAATGTTTTGGTGCCTCTTTTGTGCCTCTATTAGAAGCACAATATTATTCTAGATTATATTATTATTCTATATTATTATGTTATTATTATATATAATTATTATTCTATATTATTACTACTATATATTACTCTATATTATTATTCTATATTACTTTATATTATTATATTACTCTATATTATTCCATATTATTCTATGATTCCATATTATTCCATTATTCTTCTATATTGTATAATTCTATATTAGCATTCCTGAGGTCTTTGAGTAATGGTGATTGCACTGCAGAGCAACAAAAACAAGACAGGCTATGTAGGAATTGGGATATGGATTAAGGAAAAATTTAAAAGAAAGACAAAGCAGTGGGTATGAGAAAGGAATGAATGATCAACTGGATCAATAGACTTTAAAAACAAGTGTATATTTTAGTTACTTAAACATAACTTTCTTTATGCTTATACTTTAGTAGAAAGTCCATAAAAAAGTCTCAATTCAGGAGACAAACTGGGAAGGTTTACAACCAGCTTGGTTATGTGAGTACTTGGATCAGAATGAGCCTTTTATATTGGCAGGGTAAGGGACAAAGAAATTCTTTTTTAGGTATGCAGGTAGTTGGATAAAGTAAATAAAGGTGAAGGCACACAAATATTTGTCTGCTGCTTGGATTGGGTGTGATAGAGTGCTGGATATGGTGATAAAAATGTGTACAAAGTCAGTTTTTATTCTTGGTTTTCAAGCTAACAAAGAGGTCAATATTAAAATGCTGCTGTTACTTTTTGAAGGAAATAATGTGGGCAGGATTATTTGGCTTTTCCTAGAGACAGAAGTCTAAACAATTCTCAATAGCAGATGTTTTGTGTAAGGCTTTCTTAAAAATGTCACATTGCTTTTCTCATGACAGAGTTTGACAAAACCAGAAGTTACATGTATCTTGTTTTTTCCCTGCTAGTCTGTGTGGGGTCTTACAGTATTTACCAGCCATGAGTAGGGCTGCTGCAGCAGGAATATTGATCAGCAGAACTATGAAAATCCAGCTCCTCTGTGAGCTTGTCTTACACTGGATGTTGATTTTGTTTAGAAAGAGTTAATTAATTTACATTGTTTTAATCACCTGAGCAAGAACTGCTGAGGAGCCCTCCCTGTTGTTGAAGGAGTAGCAAAGTTACCTGTTCAACAGCACTAAAATTGGTAAAAAACCAAGTTTTTTGCAAGTTAAATATGTGTGGATTTCTTGGAAGTTTCTGTGTAATGCCAGCAAAAATCCAGGGTTTAGTGCCTGAGTGACCCCTGGGACAGGGTGTTACTGCAGGTGCACCTTGGGGATTTAATTAGATGTAATTAATGGAGATACTCCACGAGCTCGTTTTGAAGAGGGAATAGGTTTCCCTTTCCTCCTTTTGCCAGGCTGGGTGTGGAAGCTGTGTCTGAGCATGGATTCAGCTCCTGGGTGATTTTGGTGGCACTGGGGCCATGTGAGAGCTGGGGGAATGAAAACTCCAATGAAATTCCCAGTCAGATGGTTCAAGGTTTACAAGGCCCTGGGATAATGCCAAGTACCAGTGGGTGCTACTGTGGTTTGAAAAGTTACCATGGCTGAATTCTTAGCTGAAATTGCAGCCGGTTGGGACTTTCAGCTGGGGCTGATCGTCTTCTGATGGGCAAAGAGGTGGTGAATTGCTCACATCTGGTGGGTTAAAAGTGCTGTTCAGGGCTGGGTGCTGGTGATTTGCTTGGCAATGTGTTGTATGAAACCCCTGTGGGTTTCTGCATTGGGAATTTCTAGATTGAAGAATTAGATCATGTTGAAGGAAGTTAAGATATTTTGATTTATCCTTATCGTGGTTTAGTCAGTGTTCAGGCTGGAAGGAGGTCACATTTTACAAGTTTTCCTTATGGCTGTTAATCAGCAATAAACCGGAGCAGTTCTTGGGAATGACTGGGTGGGTTTTTTGTTGGAGGGACTCTGTGCAGCTTGGCAGCTACCACCTTTGTGGAGGATTCAATGCCACCTCAGGTTGTTTAGGGCCTTGTAAATCTTTATTTGTCTTGAAGTGCCTGGGCTCTGGGATTGGATACTTTTAATCCTAGGTAACTGAATTTTGGAGTTGGGCAGTACTGTTCTTTCCACACTTTAATTAAACTCCTGCCTGCCTAATGAGGTTGTTCACTGCTTCCTTCCCACCCCTGCCATGTAATCTGTTCTCTGCTGGCATCTTTCTCTTCCTCTCTTCCCTATTTTATCATCCTGATCTCCATTCTTTTGTCTACCAGCATGAAAATAAAAACCTGGAAGTCTTGGGCAGTAAAGATTTCACCTCTTGGAGAGGTTTTGAGAGGTGTTGAACATCATCATTGATTCAAGTTTCAGTGTCCTTGGCAAGGAACTTCTGGGCATTTTACATAACATGTAAAAGGAAATACCTGTTCTTAAAGCTCCATCAAAGGTGTGAGCTGGGAATGTGGTTGGAGAGTAACTTGAAAAATTGCACCTGAATCCAAAAGGGTTTTGACTACATTGGATGTATCCTCCTGTTAACTGGGAAGTGTGAAAAATAATATGGAAGAAAATAGATGGGATTTGTTCAAAAAGCAGCATTAATCTGCATTTGTTTAAGGTTAGCAATGACTGATACATTTTTGAGTAGTAACAGAAAAGGCTGTATGAATTGCTATGGTTGAGATGGGAGTTTATAGGATTTTCATTATCTGCTGATAAGGGAAATTGTTGTGGCATTTCTGAATGAGGTCGATATGGAGACCAGCTCATTTCATCACAGGCCTCTGGCTTTCTGCATGAGGGATTTTAAGTGTGCAGGAAAATTCTTAAGTCTAATAATTCACATTCATTATGGAATTGTTTTTTAGAGCTCTGTCTTGCTGGGGAACTGGCTGGATGTTTGCCCAAGTGAAAGCTTTTATTTGAAGTGTTCCTTTTGTAGGCATTTAGGCAGATTCAGGGGAATTATCATCATAATTGTCCCTCTTCAGGCTGTAGCAGTGCCTTAGATGTTTGTTAAACTTCTGAGCACTGACAGCAGCTGATGGTCTGCTCCTCTGAAGGCTGTCAAAGCACCTCATTCTTCTTCCATTCAGGTAACCCAGTAGGAGAAAGCAATTGGGAGTTTTTCCTAGCAAGGAGTGTTTGAGCAGAAAATCATCCTGGGTTACAGCACCTGGATTTTACCAATCAAATCATTCACCTTCCTGTGTTTGAGCTGGCAGGTGATGGCACTCTGCAATGTTTTCAGTGGCAAATAATGTAATGGCAAATAAATTCAGCTTTCTGGTTTAGAACTGACTCCTCCTTCCCCCTGTGCCTCCAGCCCAGCATGCAGAGTTGTGTTCTCCATGGTGAGACTGTTTTGTTGGAATATCTCACACGCCAGCCAGAGCCAGTTTGGCAAGATCTGTTCTTGGGGTGGGTTTGTCTTTCCTCTTTTGAAAATATTCAGTTTTCTGAAGGCTGAGCAGGTGGTAATGAGGGAGTTTTTATAGCTCCATGGCTTCTGCTGGAGGCTATAAACAGCAAGAGCAGGAGGATGGATTTACATTCATGGCTTTATTGGATGAGTGTTTGTAGAACCTCTGAGTACTATGACAATTAATCCTACCTGCACCCTCCTTTGCTGCTGGGCCATCCCTGGCTTGCTTTTCCAGGGGGTGTGCTGAGGTTTTTGCTGATACCCTGAAATTGTAGGCTGGGCCTGTATTTGTGTACTAGCTGTACATTTTGGATAACTGGCAGTCCTTTGCTCAGTTCTGTGCCATTGTGGCTGAGCAGAAAATCATTTGTGCACCCAGTTCAGCCTGTGGAAACACACAGAGCCTTCAGTGGGACAACTGACCTCTGTCTCCTCTCTAGCCAGTCCAGGGGTTAGGGCTGGAATTCATGGAGAAGCCTTCCATGGCTTGTCTGATCCTGTCTCAGACTGCAAGAAATTCTCTCAAGTGTCTCATGCAATTAATGCTTTTGCCTTTTCTAAGGTGGATTTATTCCTATTGTGGGCTGCCCTGACTGAGAAGGGGCTTGGCTGATATTCTGTATCTGGGACAAGTTCTGTTCAGTGAAATTGTTCTGAATGATTAAAAAACCCCAAAACCTAAAAACCCCACCATGCATTAGAGACTCATCTCTTCTCTGCCTTGCTGTTGTGGTGGATTTTGGCAGTGGAGGGAATGTGAATGTGTGAGTTGGGTTAAAAGGAATTTGGTTCTTGTTTCCAAACTGCAGCTGCTGCCCTGGTGTCACACTGGGGTCTGACATTAGAGGTGCTCAGTGCTTTTCTTCCTCCTTGGTCTGTTTGGCACAAGTAACACAACATTTGTATTTTGAATGGGTAGTGCACAGTTTACAAACATGAGAGGGTTTCTTTCTTTCTTTGCTGTTATCTTTCCTTCCTGAGGTGTTTCAGGCAGGAGTCCCTGATGGGCTGGGATAAGTGCAGATAAGGAATGTTGCCTTTTTCAGCTGTGGCTCAGTTTGGCTTTATTCAGGTCAAAGTGGGCACCTTGCTCAGTATGACAGACAAGTAGCAGGCAAAAAAAAACACTAAAACCTTCAGCACAGACTGTATCAGAGCTGTTCAAAATGGAAGCAAAACTTGTGTGATTTTTCAGGTGATAAACACAGTTCACACGCTGATCTCTGTTTTTTTAATGAATTCACTTAGTTCCTTTTGGCTCCCCCAAGTTCATTTCCTCCATAGGCTAAACCAGGGAGAACTTTACTCATATCTTCATAAGCTGAGAATCACTTTGGCTTTGGTGTGTGAACTGTGTTTATCACCTGACAAACCACACAATTTTAATGTTAAATGCACACATAAACCTGGCAGCAGGCTCTGGAGAACAGATTCCAGATTTCTAAAGCTGATTGAACCAAGCTCACTGTTCCAGACTTGGATTCCAGTGCCCAATTTGTTTGCAGGTAAACATGTGGAGGAAGGTGATGGCAAATATTTGTGGCTGTGCACTTATTAGGGCTGCACCAGTCAATTATTCCTTGGGATTCTGAGGTCTGTAGATCTTTACTGGGCTGGGTGTTTATACCTGCAGGGCATTGTCTGGGTTTGTTGGTTTTTTTTTTTTTTCCTGCCCCTGGAAACATGTATAAATGTAGGTGTAATAGAAAGGGATTTCTCAGTAGTTTTTAAATGAAGATCAGGATCAGATGTTTATAATCCAAGTCTGTATGATAGCAGAGATCTCAGGTGAGCCTGGGCCTCTCCTTGGGGAAGGGATGGGAAGGGTAGGATGTGTCCAGCCTTAGCCCCTACAGCCCCAATCTCTTGCAAATTTACCAAAATCAGAGACTTTTATCAATGTGCAGAGAGATCTGTGTGTCTGTAAATAGTGTGAGGATGTTCAGACTTGTGTGGGTTGGTTTGGTTTTTTTCAGGTTGTTTTTCTCCTGGTGCTTCCCCTTGTGTCCTTTGAGCAGATAGTGGGGGACATTAGGTACTGATGATTTAAGAGGAGCTTTTTCATTGTTTTTGCTTTCCTTCTTTTGTTGGGGGTTCTATCAAGGCCTACCAAAGTAGTATCAGAGGGATTCCTGAAATACAAGACGGGATCCGAACTTACTTTCCTCATGTGCTGGGTGAAAATTTTGGTGCAATTTTATTAATATATGACTGTGATTTCTGGTTTTCAGTGCTGCTGTTCGTTTTTTTTTCCCTACTATTACCATAATCTTTGGGATAAATCCTACTTGCAGAAATGTTGTGATTTGGATGATTTTGTACAAAGCCCAATTTGTAGGCTGGGACCAGTGCAGGGTGTGAGGCTGGCTCTGTTGCTCATGGCTGCAAAGCCAGATGAGGTTGCATAGGGGGTTGTATGTGGAATATAAGTTTGGCAGCTTCATGATTTATCAGGATTATTAAACTGAGGTTTCCCCATGCCTGGAAGTGTCCAAGGCCAGGCTGGATGGTGCTTGGAGCACCCTGGGATCATCAAGCACCATGGCAGGGGATGGAATGAGATAAGCTTTAAGGTTTCCAACCCCACCATTCTGTGATTCCATCTGGGGGGGCTGGATGGTATTTAGAGCTTAGAAAGCCCATGGAGAGTCAGAGGGAGCCTTGCCATGAATGCCCCAGCTGCCTGGCCTGCTCAGCTCCTGCTCCTGCCTGGGTTATTGACCTGCTTGGTGTCCCCTGCACTGGTGACAGCTGTGCTGTGCCACACCTGGCTGGGTGTTACTCCCTTTTCAGGGCTCTGCAGTCCTTTGGCAGTGCTCAGAGCTCCCAGCAGACACACGTGGGTGCTTTGACAGTGCTTGTCACTGTTTTATTTGGGGCAAACATGGGTTGCTGATCTGAAAGTTCAGTTACCCACATTCCATGTGCATCACTGGTGTGCCTGTTGTCCATGTGGGCAGTGTGGCTCCAGCTGTGGACACCTGTGTGTCAGGTGTGCATAACACATGGGTTATAAAAGTTGGCTAAATTCCTGCTGGTTGTTTCCAAGGTGGGTTTAAACAAAAAAAATGAGAAAAAGTTTTGGAGAACTTCAGTCTGAAATATGTGTCAGCTGTTTGAATAAAGTCTGCCTTATGTTGTGTGTGTGTGACTTGTACTCCACTGTGGGGATGCTTTGAGAAGGCTGCCCTAGAACAGAGGTCAGACAGAGCTAAAGAATAAAGCAGGGATTTATTAACAGGATCTCCTCCATGGATCCACCTTGGGCAGCATGAGAGCCCAGCCAGGGCTGCACCCAAGGTGAACCAAAATGGGCACAGAAACGGACACGGGGTCTCTCATGTTTATAAGTTCTGCTCCATTTGCATCTTGGAGTTAATTGTCCAATTCCAGTTTTAGTCCATGCAGTTCCCATCCTGCTTGTTTTTCTCTCCTCATGCCACGTTGTTTGTGCTCTTGGGCTGAGATTTGGATCATTTGTCCTTGGTCCCCATATGGAGCAGGAATTGTTTTGTCTCCCTGCTCTGTGCAGAGAGCTCAGCATCCCCTCATGTGAAGCTCAGAATTACACTCTAAAGCAGCACAGCATGTGAAAAATATAAAATCTTAAACCTGAGGCATGAGGAAGGTGATTCCTGCTGGGGTTACCAGGCTGTTGGACAGAGGAGCAGAGCTGTCAGGTTGGATGTTTCAGGAGGTGTCCTGAGGTAGCACAGGCTGTGCTGGTGCCCTGGGAGCTCTGCAGGACTTGTCAGAGCTCCCCACTGGCTGCAGCCCAGCTCAGGCCTAGCAGGATTTTGCAGTAGAGTTGTGTGGGAGAAGGGTTTTTTTTCTTTTTCCTTTTTTTTTTTTTTTTTTTTCTTTGCAGCACCTTGGAAGTTAGAAAGCTATTTCAAACCCTTTGCTTTATGTGCTTTCCTAGAAATTCATGTGGACCAAGTGGAGGCAATGTTTGCCAGCTGCAGGGTGCTTTTTTTGCTTAGATGTGTGTATTTTACAGCTGCTCTGGGGTGAAGGGGGTGTGTTACTGTGATGGGGAAGCTGACTAGAGGAGGAACAGATGTGTGTGGCAATAAGGAACTGTGCAGGGGTCACACTGAGGCATTTTACATCAGTGGGAACAGATGGATCCAGCGCTGTGAGTAATGGAGCTGTCTCAGAGGCAGAGAAGTTGTTCTGACGTGGTGGTGCTGCCCAGTGCCCGAGCCACAGCTGCCTCCATCCCTCAGTTCTGTTCCTGGGTTACTGACAGAGCAGGCTCTGGCTGCCTTTTTGCCTTTTGCTGCAGATCAGGTCAGCTGCTCTCTGGGATCCTGAGGCAGCAATTCTGGTGCTTCTGTCCCTGTCCAGCCTCCCTGGAGGCAGCAGCTGTGAACAAAAACCAAAAACCAATTGCAGTGGCTTCCAGACAGGAGGATCCTGTTGGATGAACCTGGTGGATCCCTGTTCCTTCTCTCCTTCCCTCTGCTGCTCCCAGGAACCCCCCAGGCTGAGTGGTCTCCAGGTTTGAGGGAGCAAGGGTTGCTTTTGGGCATTTTAAGGTTGACATCTGTACAGATATTCTTCTAACAGGCAGAAAAGATTTGTCAGATTTTACTGCTGAGCACTGCTGGAGCTCTCCCATTCAAATTTGGTACCCAGGCAGGGAAGTTTATGCAGAACACCTATGTATTATAGATAATTTTTAAATGCTTAGCATCATTTTCACAGAAGAAAATCCTGTGGAGAATGGATTTCCTCTGAGTCCCTGTGGCTGTAATAATGATGTTACTTTTGGCAAAAATGACACAATTTAATCCTGCTTAATGCACAGTTCCTGATTTAACAGGTGACAAAGGAACTGTAAATCACATTTCTTATTTCAGTGAGATGGGGAATGTCCACATCTAACTGTTGACAAGTGAAATTAATTATGGCACTCTTGCTCTGGAGTTTGGTGGAGCTTCATGTGGTGTTGCACAAAAAATATAATGGAAATCCAGAAGTTCTTCAGACAGTTCTGAACCCAGTTTTTTTGCTACCTCATTTTTCACTTGTGTTCAGAGCCTGTCAAAACATACACTGGGCTTTCCTTTTCCCTCAGTGTGCTTTCCAGAGCCCTGTGCTGGCTCCTGGAGTTACACCACGTCTGGGATGGAGCTCTGAGCCCTGAGGAGCACGGGGGATGCTTTTCCCTCCTGTTTCCCCCCAGGGAAGGAAGCACAAGCTGCTACAGTGCACAACTCTACAGGGGCACTTTGGGGGTTTTCCTGGTGCCTGTGCTCATGTTTGCCAGCCAGCTTTCTCCCTGGGGGTTTGGGAAGCACAACTGGCAATAAATACAATGTATGCAATAAATATGTTTATATATGTATAGTTAATAATACATTTATATAATGTACATTTATTGTATAGAAATAAATATATTTATTTCTATACAATAAATACAATGTATGCCATAAATACACCAGAACTTCTGCTGGCATTCTCCTTCTAAAGCTGAAGAGAAATTGAAATATTGGGGCTCCTGTCTAGGGTTTGTTGCCAGAAGTTTGTTCTCCTTTAGCTCTGAGTGGTGTATGTGTGGTTCTCAGCCATGGGGAGGCACAGGATGCCTGTCAGGGATGGGGGCTGGAGGGAATAGGAAGGATGAGGTGCAGAGGGATGGAGGTTCTGGGGAAAGGAAAGATGAGGTGCAGAGGGATGTGCTGAGTGGCTTCAGCTGATGAAGGTTTCGTTGTCACACCGTCAGGGCACTGCAGCCTGGTAAACTGATGTCACACCCTGTTCTCACTGATGTCACTTATTGGAAATGACACTTTATCTTGCTTCCATTATAAGCACTCAGGAAATGTGTGCATTTACCTGGGGGTTGGTGTCCAGCTCCTGCAGAAGGGCACAAACCCCTCGTCCTTGGTCCCTCCTTGCTGCTCTCCAGGCGTCCCTGGCTGGGAGCTCTTCTGGCAGGGAGTTTGTTCTTGGGAAAACTGCGTGTGTCTAAATAAAAACAAAAGCTCTGCCAAGCCCCTCTGGTATTCCTGGTATGAAACTTTCAAGTTAGGAACACCAAGGCCTCCATGAATCTTTTGGTTCTGGCCTCCATTCATTCAGCACGTTCTCAGTGATCAGAGTTACAATCGTTCTCTGTATAAAATGATGTATGCTTTGAATCCATATAAGGATCTTGCTGTCAAAACCACAGTGTCATCAAAGGCCTCTTTCTGGAGGAGAGCTTCCATATAAATGCTTCTAAGATTATGCAAGTTGCTTGTTTTTGTAATATTGGCACCAGAGCTGCTTGCTGTGAATTCCTCTTTCTCTGTTACAGGGAGGTCGCCGCTGGTTGTGATTCTAAAAACAAAACAAAAACAACCTCCCCCTCAAATTACTCATTAGAGGCAGCTTGGAAAAATAATGACATCTCCAAATATCTTGGACAGGAAACCTTATCTGAGTCTCCATCTTGAAAAGAAAAATGTTTAGCCTCAGAGTTTTGCTTGGAATTTGCTCTAGAAATTGTATCAGATATGTGCAGTAATGAGACATTGCTGTCATTGGCCACATCGTGTTAATAATAATAATTCTTGTCAATAATTCCCTTCTAAATAGCATTTATTAAAAAAAAGGAGGTCCTTCTTACAGTGGAGCAATATTTTTATAAAAGCAGATGAGTAGACCCAGTTGAGCTTCACTGGACAGTTAAGAATGGGGTGGTTTGGGTTTTTAACTTACCCCTCCTGCTTTGGGCAGATAAAAGCTGTGGTCACCATCAGTTTGTCACATCCCTAGATGAGGGACAGATGTTCTTCCTTCCAGAGTCTGCTAGAGATGTTCTGAGCCGTTGTGTTCCCTGTTAAAGCTGGAGGAGAAGAGGAGAACAGCTTCAGGTGTCTGGGAGGCCCCATCCAGCCTGGGCTGTGCTGCTTGCCTTGTCCTGTCCTTGCTGCTTTGCAAAATAATTCACATGGAAGAGAATGTTGTCTCATAGTGACCTCAAATCCTCCTGGGACCTTCTATTTCTCCAGGCAGTTGGCAGAATTGGAGCTAGAATAGGTTTGAGACAAAGGGAAATGAACTTACCCTACCAAAAGGGGCTGTTCAGCTGTTTCAGCTTCTGGGCAGGAACCTCTTGGTGCCAAATAATTCCATGCTCTCAGCTGGAAAGAAGCTGCCTCATTCCCTCTAGCAGAATATAAAATTAATTTCATGTGATTGGCTGCTCAGCCCTACTTGAACATCCTGTTTGGGAGTTTTCTGAACTGTCAAAAGGGTGAAGTCAAGGCCAGTGAGGAGCTGCTCTGCTTCTTAAGTAGCTTGGATTGATAGATGCTTACCCCCGTTTGTTTGGTGCCTTTTTTTTTGGGTTTTTTTGTTTGTTTGGACTTTTTTGTTTTGTTTTTTAACCTGTCTCCAGTGCTTGGCAGGAGTTTTGCTGAGTTCAGCCTTGCAGAAAGCACCAGCCTGGGCTGTAGGACAGCAGTGTTCCTGCTGGAGTTGGTAGGGGTGGTGTCTGTGCTCCAGATAGAAGCCTTGCTTTGTTTAAAGTCTATTTTTTGTAATCCTGACCGAATCCTTGGATTTTGTAATCCAGGCCCTCCTTGAGGGGAGGTGGTGCTGCAGGAATTACTGATTGCACTAGTTTTAAATCAATGTAACCTCTGCCTCCTCTAGTGAAAGATTTTGCCAAGCCTTTAACCCAAAGGAATTAGCCTAAAAATGGGAGTGTGAGGGCTTGATTGCTCTTGTAATCCCCCATACTTGGAAAAACACATCCCAAAACTGGAGATCCAAGCCCAGTGGTGTAAATGGAGCTGCCAAAATAAATGCACTGCAAGAGCAGATGCAGAGTGACAGTGAGAACCTCTGGGTGTAATTATGCATTAGGCAATTGGGAAGTGAACTACACCTGCTAAAAGGAGAGGACAAGTGCCTTCATCTGCTCTTAATTGGGTGTTTTCCTTCCTCCACCCCTCTTTGGCTGTGAGATGACTTGGCTGGGAGCACTGGAAGGTACCTGAACATCATTAGGGGTTCTGACACATCCAGCCTTCCTGGCTTGGAGTAATTAATTTCCTTTTCCTTTGAGGTAACCACGCTGATGAGCAGCAGGGTTCTGTGTGAAGTGTTGGCTTTCAGGTGCTGGAGTTTGGAGTCTCTCTCAGTCCTTGTGTGCTCTTTGTTCCAGAACAGCCAGAGGGCTGCAGCACTGGGAATGAATGCAGTGTAAAACCTTGGAAAACACAGGGATGATTAGAGAAAACAAATGTTAGGAGACCCACCAAAGCCCACTCTTGCTTTCCCTTGGAGCAAATTCACCTTCAGAATTCACTCCAGGTGAAGGGAATTCATTTTCTGAGCTGATAGAGAACACAGTGACAGAGGAGTGACAAAGGAGCTTGCAAATTTGCAGCCTTCATTCCATATATATATATATATATATATATATATATATATATATATATATATACATTTATATATACATATACACATATATATACATATATATGTATATATATACACATATATATGTATGTATACAGACAATATTTTGAATGGTAATTTAAAGTTTATAGTTATATATATCTACATACACAGAGAGTATTCTAAATGGTAATTTGGCTGGGATTGGGGTGCTTGTGAAACATGAATGTCTACAGAAAGAAAAAATGAGCCATGAAAAACCTGTTGAGTGAATGGTGTATTTGATAGAGGAAAAAACATTATTAATGGTTCAGATATATCCAGGGGGGTTTAAAATCCTGTTTTCTCCTTTTTGCTGAGGGCAAGGCTTTTTCCTGTGTGGGAGAGCCTGGAGCACTCTCCCTGTGTAGCCTGGGCTTTCCCTTTCTGCAGGGTGTGTGGAGCTGTCCCTGTGCTTTTGTAAGCATGACTCATCCTGCAACTTGAGCTTCTCCTTCCTGAAGGAAAAACCTCTTAAAGATGGGATTGAATTCAGTCCTGCAGCACCCAGCTCCTATGGCTTGTAATGAGGTTTTGATGTCTCATGGCAGCAGGTCATCTTTAATGATGAATTAATTTTAAGTGAGGCATCAGCTGTGGTGTTGAATTTAAGCCTCTGGAATTCTCAGTGATGCTAAGCCTGGTGTAATTCTTCAGTTAAGGTGCTCTGAACCAAAGTGGCCCTGATTTGGCTTTGCTTTCTTGCTTCTGTCCCAGTGTAGAAAACCCCTGGTTCTTTTTTTTTTTTTTTTTTCCCAGACTTCCTAATCCTGTTGGAGCTTGTAAAAGCCAGAAAATATTTGCTGTGGAGTTAAATGCTGACTTACTCTGCAATCCTGGATACTGGGGTTTTTTTAGAGAGACACTGCAATTGTCTCTTAGCAGCTTAATTGCTGGCTGAGCTTTGAATGAAAAAGAAATCTGCCTGAATTACAATTACAATTTCTCCTTTGTGTGGGGAAGCCCTTGTCAGATATTATGAACAGCCATATTATGAAATGACACAAGTGCTTTAGGCAGGGCTCCACAACTGCTGGATTGTCCCTCACCAGAGAGGGAGTGGGGAGCTCATGGGGCGTTTTGATAAGGGAGTTGGGTGTCTTGTCTTCAGTGCCTGGCAGCACAGTGTGTCCTGTATCAAATAACCCTTCAGAGACCCTTTCCTCTATCAAATATCCCTTGTCCTATCAAATACCCCTTCAGAGACCCTTTCCTCTATCAAATACCCCCTCAGAGACCTTTAGCTGTATCAAATACCCCTTCAGAGACCCTTTCCTCTTTCAAATACCCCCTCAGAGACCTTTTCTGTCCGGATTTCTGCTGGTCACAGTGACCCCAGGATGTGTTAGAAAGTCTCTTTTCCCAGCCTTGCAGTCAAAGAAGGAGTCAGAGCTCTTCTGGTCTGTCTCAAGGTTGTTTATTGCTTCTTATCTGTAAAATTCTTTCTCTGGCCTGCTGAGGTCCATTCAGCAGGACAGTCAGAGGCAATCTGACGTTCTCAGGGCAGTGTTATCTTTTTATACTAAAAACTACGTGTACATTATTTACCATAACTTCCCAATACCCATTACCTATGTTAGACTGTGAGCTTCTACTCTAAACCAATCTAAAAGTGCCAACACCACCAGAACATGCAGGCTAGGAAGAAGAAAGAATAAGGACAGGGCCCACCCAAATTCCTCCATCTTGGGACCTCAAGCCCCATTCAAAAAACCTCAAAAAAACCTGTTTTTCACCCCATTTCAAACTATTATTCTATTTAAACTCTCTTGGCTTGTAATTCTTCATATAAAGGTGGCGATTTGCTCCATGGGTCAAAATCAAAGTCACAGGTGCCTTGGGCTCTGTGCCAGGGCCCCTGAGCCCCCTGGCAGGGGCTGGAGCCATCCAGGACAGCCAGAGGGATGTTCTGGTTTCTGACACTTTTCACCTTCAGAGCCTCTATTGGGAGCAAAGTCTCCCTGCATCCAGTGGGTTTTGGTGTTTAGACAGTGAGGCAGCAAACTGTTCCTGGTGGCTCTGGTGGAGCCAAGGTCCCTCTAGGGCAATAAATAAATCATATTGAGCCATAACACCTGCTGCTCTCTTTGCTTTGGGCTCTTGCTTTCTGTGTTTCTTGGGCTGAAGATACATTGATCATGGTTTCCAATTCTTTCTTTACAAGGGACTTCTTGTGAAGCGGTGTTGAAGTCCTCTGCAGTGGTTTATTCCATGGAAATCACTGTACAGGTTGGTGATGTGTGTCAGGTGGGAGCCCAGGTCAGGTTCAGCTCAGAGCCAGAGTGATTTGAAAAACCCTGTAGTGATATTTGCATGGGAATAATTCAGCAAGTGATAAACATTTGTGTTGGTAACTACCCAAAGCAAAACTGCAGTTAGCTGTTTTCAATAGGCACATTTCAGTGACTTCCCAACATTTTAATCTGTTTATTTCACCAAAACAGCAGGAACAGAAACCTCCTGACTGTTTGAGCTGAGCCTAGTGGGCCTTAATTTTGGTAGTTTCTCTACAGCTGTGCCAAATAGCTGCTGCCTTGGAGTAAATCTTGGTCTCTTCAGTCTCTGTGCTGATTTTCCCACTCACATTGCAGGACCTGTGCTCCTGTGGCCTTTGTGCTGAATGTTACAGCAGTGATTCCTTTTCCCCTCTCTCCTTGGTGTCATCCCAATTTGATATGCTGGCTTCTCATTTCTGTGACATTGTAACCCAGTCTGCTCTTACTGAAAAATCCTCCTTTAACCCAGTCTGCTCTTACTGAAAAATCCTCCTTTTGACACCTTTCCACCTCCTAAATGGAACAGAAACATCCCTGCAAACCAGCTTTTTGGAGAGAGTGCAGGGAATAAACCCTTGTTTAGACCAACACAACTCCTGTCAGTACTGAAAAGCAGAGATGCTTCTGGTTTCTTGCCAGTCCTGAATTTAAATAAATGTTTCTGCTGAGGGAAAGGTTTTAAGGAGAGAAGCATGGTCAGTATTTCTGGTAGGACTCTGTACAAGTTGTCATGAATTCCAATATCTCCAAAGTCAGAGTCAGTCATGCAGCACCTCCCTAATTTGAAGTGATGAAGGATCCTGAGTGTTGCTTGAGGTGAGAGTTGGCACCTTAATGTTGTTTTGGTATCAACATTGAATATCTCTGATCTTTAAAGGAGGGCTCAAAATTGAGACTTTGAATTCCCCTGGAATTACCCCTTGCTCTGGCTGCACTGCAAGCCTCTGTGGGATGCACCATGTTGGGAATTTTCTGGGAACATGTAGAAATTACTGTGGGATTGCATCCTTTTCTTGTTTCTTTGTGTGATTGCATCCTTTATTTGTTTCTTTGTGTGACTGCACCCTTTTTTTTTGTTTCTTTGCTTGTCAGCTCTGACCATAGAAGGGCCCTGTGAAGGTGTGGTGTGAAGCAGTTTGAGCTCAGCATCATGTCATGAGGGTGGCTTTGGGTTATCAGTGTAGAGGAAACCTGAGTGATTTGGGAGCAGCCCTCACCCACTGCACTTCTTCTCAGATGGAACTCTATAATCTCTTCAGTTTTTTATTTTTGTGGCTGCTTGGCAAATGCCTTAATCCAGAGATCCTTTAACTTTGGGTATTGTACCTGTTGTGCCTGTGTTGGAGCCCTGGGTGCTGAGAATTCCGGTCTTTCTGTGCTAGAAATAAATATATAGAAATAAATATAAATAAATTCTGTGCTGCCAGGCACTGACCCCCAGGAGAACACTGCATTTGACCTGAGGCATTTGACAGAAGTGTGTGATATCACATGGTAGAAAACAGAGTTTAAGGCTTTAGAATATAGTAATATATATAAACAAGATGGAAGTTTTAGGGTGGAGGCTGGTCCTTCTCCTCCACCTTCTTCTCCACCTTCTTCTCCATGGCTTTGGGTGGTTTTGTGCAATTGGATAAAAAAGTCCTCATTATGGGCCGTGGGTGGTTGGTTATTGGGTTAAAAGTGAAAATAATTTAGGTGTCATTTCTTAATTGGACAGTTTATCCTTAAAGGACCTTGTAAAGGCCCTATGGGGCCATTTTGTAGTTTGTTAGTGAAGTACTGTAGAACTCAGGACTTGTAAGATTGTGATGTAGATTAGAAATAATAAACATCTGAGTCCCAACACAAAATACCATCTCAAGTGCCTTCAATCCTGACCCAGGTAGGAAAAGAAGATAAAACTTGACATGGCTGCAGCTCCTTGTTTAGGCTGTAACCTCTCCTCCCATGCCTCTGTTTCCCTGTGTCATTGCTGCCCTGATCACAGAGCATTTTTGGGAGAGGGTGTTTATCTGTGCCGCAGAGAACTCTTCTGTTCCCTTCCCCTCTGTGTAATTTCTGGCATGTTGTGTGTTCAGGAGGGGTGGCAGCTTTCTCAAATTCTGCTCTCTGCTGCTTTTGTTGCTTATTCCACCCTTCTGTGTGGTTGTATTCCCAGTTCAGGCTAAATAGTGAGCTGGGAAAAGTTTGGGATGTTGAGGGAGGTGGTGAGGGCTTGGACAGGATTTCCCAAAGAGCAGGGAACATTTATTTATTCCTGATGTGTGAGCAAGGTGAGTAATTTATCCTCCTCTCCTAGAGAAAGGTATGAGGCAAACAAAATTCCTTTTTCCAATTGAATGTGCATGAGAAGTTTCTCCAAACATGCCTTATGTTTTTGCTTTGTGACCTGACAGGATGCTGGAATCCCATTGGCCTTCCATGCACACAATAAAAGGTGGGAAAGGCTTTTTGCATTCCTTGAGCTTTGCCCAGTCCACCTGCTGGGAAGTTTTTTTTGTTCAGGTGATTGTGATGACCTGATTAATATTATATTTCAGAGCTGATAGCTGATATTTCAGTCTCTACACTTCGCTTCTGGCTGACGTGGGAGACCTACTGTCCTTTGTCTTCTTCCTAGAGGGAAAGGGTGGGGATGAGGTGAGAAGCAATATTGATATTGCCAAGCAATGTTTATTGCTGGGTGGAATCAGTGGAAAGTTCCAGGCTTTGCAGAGGAGCCTGTACACCTTTAGGAGTGTGCAGAATGTTCTAGAAAAGTGTTGAGGAGCTGATTCCTCCCCTGTGTGTGCTTTGGTGCACATCTGGAGAGAATGCTTGTTCCATCCCTTAAACTGCTTTCTTGGTGTTTTTACTGATTTTGTGTGATTTTACTGTGCTTTCTTGTGCTTTTTGCCCTCTTACACAGTGCTGCACATAACAAGTGCTTTTAGCTAAGCTTCCCAATTCTGTAAAACTTGGCTTGAAATCCTTCAGCAGAAGATCCAGGGAGAAGTGTCTGGAGTGAGGGATTTTGGTTGTGAGGGGTGTGTCTATAAAAAGATCTGATGAATAATGCACTGTGCTGGCAGGAGTGTCAGGCTCATCATGGCACTGGGAGTGCCACCTTGTAGTAGATACCATTGCCTGGGCACTGCTCTGTGCCTGCAGCAGCAGCTGTGGGCAAAAAATCCAAATTCTGTGGTGTCGCTGAATGCACAGCAGAGAATTTAGTGAGATGTGTTCTGAAATAAAGCATTTAATGTTCAACCCCTATGAAAAAAAAAAAAAGTCTGCAGCTGCTTAAAAGGAAAATATTATTACAAAATGCTGTAGGAACCCAAATGTTTTTATAGGGTCATTGAGGTTGGGAAAGACCTTCAGGATCATCAGGCCCAAGCTGTGCCCACCTTGTGCCCAGCCCAGAGCACTGAGTGCCACCTCCAGCCCTGCCTGGGACACCTGCAGAGCTGGGCACTGCAAAGCTCCCTGGGCAGCCCCTGCCAAGGCCTGAGCACCCTTTGCATGCAGAAATTGCTGCTGCTGTCCCAGCTGAGCCTCCCCTGGCCCAGCCTGAGGCCCTTTCCCCTTGTCCTGTCCCTGTTCCCTGGCAGCACAGCCCGACCCCCCCTGGCTGTCCCCTCCTGGCAGGGAGTTGTGCAGAGCCACAAGGGCCCCCTGAGCCTCCTTTGCTCCAGGCTCAGCCCCTTGCCAGCTCCCTCAGCCCCTCCTGGGGCTCCATTCCCTGCCCTGGACACGCTCCAGCCCCTGCAGGTCCTTCCTGGATTGGGGAGCTGGACACAGCCCTGGAGGTGCCTGAGCAGGGCCAGCACAGGGGACAGTGACAGCCCTGGGCCTGTGCCCACACCCCTGCTGGGACAGAGGTATCAAAAGAGGTTCTTGTACAGAAGTCCTTTGGAGCCAACATATTGTCTACAAACTTACTTTGTTTATATAGATACAAAAAAAATAAATCGATGGGACAGATTTGCTACATACCAAGAGGTTTTGGTTACGTGGAGTGAGTGGAATGGTAAATGGCACCCCCAAAGCCCTGAGGTGTGAGGTGCTGGGGATCAAGCCCCAGTGTGCTGTGAGCTGATGCTCTGTTCAGGGTCTGTTGTGACACCAGCTGTGTGGCAAATGGAGACTTCAATGTCTTTAGTTCCTCTGCAGGGCTTTGCAGATTATCCATTACTTCCTCTCCTGCTTGCAGAGCTGTAGGTAAGAACAACCTGCAATGAAAAGGGTGCAAAAACTTCCCAGCTTCAGGTGCTGCATCCAAGGCTTCCCATGCCCATCAGCAGCTGTTTGCATCACCCCCAGGCTGTGCTTTGGCTGCTTTTGGCTCCTGATGTGCTGGGTGAGGAGCACAGGGAGTGGAATGGGTGGTGCAGTGCCCAGTTGGGTTTTCTCTGCTGCATCTTGCTGTTTCATTTCTCTGCTTTGAAATATGAGTTCACTGGAAGAATCCTCCTGGGGACAAATCTGGATGTGATCTGGCGCTCCTGAGAGGCAAGAAGAAAGTCTCTTTTCTCTGTGTGTATATGTGGGGGGAAGTATAATTAGCAGGATCTTGGGAACCTGAATTTTTTTGGAATGAATTTGTTGCGCTGGAAAACACAGATCAATTGAGGTACCAAACCTGCCTGAAATGGAGATCTGAAACTGCTGGAATTTGAGAGGAAAAAGGGAGGTCACTTGTTTTTCATGATGTTGCCCTAGAAATCATGGGGTTTAGCAAATTTTATTTTTGATCATGTATTGTTTTTCTGTAATGTTTTCCACTATAAGCTGCCAGCAAGAACAGCTGAGGCTGCAAAGAGCTGTTTAGAAGAACAAGTGGGGACTTGGGGATTCTACCATGAAATTAGGAAGAAATGAGCATTACTTCTGAGAAAGCTTGAGTCCTGTTAAAAAGGCATCACTGAATGATGCAGTTGGTGGAGCAAACAGAACAAACTGCTTTGCTGTGCTGTCAGTGACCTGACAAAAACCCTGCAGTCCTCTTTGCCTCTCCTCAAACCATTTTTACTTCCCCCAGTGCTGTTGGGGAGTGCTGCAGCTCTGTGCCATGACTGCTCCTGGGCCGGGCTTTGTGTGTTTCGTTGTTGGCTTGAGGAAAGCTCTCCAGGATCGGTGCTCCCTGAGGCTGTGCTGCTGGAGCTCTGCCTGCTCAGCCTTGGCCGCTCTCTGCCGGATGCTGGCGCAGGAAACACTTGGGGTTCAATGTGCAGTTAATAAAGGAGAAGTGGTCAGTGAGAAGCAGGTGCCTCAGTGGACTGCTCCAGCAGTTTTATGGCCTTCCTTTGCTCCTAAACAGCCTTTCCTGTTAGCAGGGATCGTAGCTGATAGCTCTGTTAGCAGGGATGTGGCCACAGGGAGGGGAGTGATGCCAGCAGGGCTGTGCTTGCCCCTCAGGGTGTGAGGGAACAGAGGTCAGGCTATTTATTTCATGTGTTGGAGCTGGGAAATGCTGGCACTGCCTGATTCCAGCTCATGCAAACATCCTGCAGTAATCCCCTGTCTGTCTTGGGCCGTGGAACAGCAGCAGCTGCAGCTTGGGCTGTCCCCAGCTCAGCAGCCCTTCAGAGGTTCCTTGTCCCCCTGGCCCTGGAATAAGAATCATCTGCCTTCTCTTCCTGCAGCCAGGGTTTAGAATTCCCTGTGGATTTGTTAGTGGGCAAGGATTTCTTTTAGGCAGCAGCATGCAGAGCTGGGCACAGTGAAGCCCAGGCTGCAGTCAGTCCTCTTAACAGTGGGATTGATGAGCTCTGCTTCCCAAAATTTGGCTGCTCTCTTTTCATAGTGACTTGCACTGTGAGTTCTTTTTGCATGTTGTTAATTAAAAGTGTTGATAGTAATGGTGGGAAAGTGGAATCAGGATTAGCTGGGACTCTGCTGTGCAAAGCAGGTGTGGTGAGAGCTGTTTCTGTGGTGGGTCTGTGCTAGGTGGGTATTTTCTGAACTGACCCAGGTTTGAATCTCCCTTCACAGGACTGTGTGGGCTTTTTGCATTATTTATTGAAGAAAATGCGTAATCAGGCCTTTTTTTTCTATTTCTGTCTTAAGGCAGCAGGACCTCCACAGCAAAGACAGAGTTCCAGGTGCAAAAGGCAATGCTAAGGCTGTGTCCAAATCTGCTTTTTCTGTTTTGTTTTATGCAGTTTATTTTCCCAAATGCAGAGAAATCAAATCAGAGGCAGGAACATTTCTCTCAATTCAAACATGAGGTTCCCACTTCAGTGGCTGCAGTGGTTGAAGCATGGCCCAGCTCTCCTCCTTAGCAGGTGAGGATGGCACTACTGCAGCCTGGGAGTGCAGTGGATCTCACCATCCATCCTGGCTGTGGTGGGAGGAGATAGATGGATGGAAGGGCTTGCTCCTTTGTAAGCTGCTTAGATCAGAGACAAAGCTGATGGGCTCAGTGCCACCTGGGTGCTGTGCCATATGCTGCCACTCCTCAGTGTTATCTGCTACTGGTGCTTATTGTATAGAATTTCAGTTCTCTTTAAAAGGCAATCTCTGCAGAAATATCTTCTGACTTGGAAGGAGGGGATACGAACAGCTCCATGTGAGCCCTTGCAGGGGGAAGAGGTGCCTGTGTTGGGAGATATAATTGTGTTAAAAGAAAAATTGCTATCAGCCTGGACAGGCAGCTGCCCAGCATCAAAATTTGGCTTGTGCTGTCTTTGACCTTATAGGAGCATGTCTGGTACAGTGGCTGGCTCTGCCTTTTCTGAGCTCCAGGAGGGATGGGTGAGTCACTCTGGAAATTGGGAATGCCCTCTGATGGGATTGGGCCTAGATAGTTTCCATCCTGGCTTTCTGTGCTGAGCTGAACCCCAGGGAGCCAAGGAACATCACATGGGGAGCACTTGGATGCTTTCTGAGCCCTGATGAAAAGAAAACTAAAATTGCAGGTTTGCTGACACTGTGAGGCTGTTGGAGGGATCAGGGGAAGAGCTTTTGCTCCCCCAGTGATGGAGCAGGAGCAGACTGCAGTGTCCAGGGTGTTTTCCAGTCCCCTGGCTATGATGCAGACCCTGGGTGTGTGAAGCTGTGGATATTCCATGGCTGATGGGAAGGTGAGAGTACAGCACAAGGGAATAACCTTTGTGCTTCCTGCTGCTGTTTCCTGTCCCAAACATAAAAGATTGTGCATCTGCTGGATATCACAGGTGTCATTAAATCAGGCAAACAAGTTCACCAGAGATTCTTTACCTGCTCTTGCCACCTTGGGCTGAGCCTGAAGGCAGGGAGTGCCTGGAGCTGTTGGAAATGCAGTCAGGCACTCTTCAAATTCATCAGCAGGTTTGTCATAACCTATTGCCACAAACTAATTCCCAGTGTCCTTTCAGAGACCTTTTCTGCAAAACTGGTGGAAATGAAACAGCAGCCAGATCCTTGCTGGCAGGTTCAGCTGCATAATTAGACACTGCCTCCCCACCAAAATAATATTCAAATAAGCTGACCAATCTAAAACCCTTTGGCTTCAGGGCACAGCCATGCAATGTGTGGGTGTTCTTGTTTTCTGTGTGTTTTAATAAGAAAATCATTGGGAAGGTGTTGAAGGGCATCTCTACCAAAATCAGACCCAGGGTTTGCAGAGGTCACTTCACACTGAGGAGTTTTCCTCATTAAAAACCTTCCAAAGGGGAAAAGAACTGGGCTGCACTGGGCTGCTGCTGCTGTCTCAGGTATCCCTGCCCAGTTTGTGGGAATTGGGGTAATGAGGATCTGGCAAATGACACAAAAATCCCTTTTATGCTGTCCCTGTTGAGTGTTTTCTTTGTGCTAATAGAAGAAGTGAAAAGTGTTGCTGTACCTTTTCTGCTGCAAGCTAACATTCCTGGAAAATAATTCCATAAAACCAGGATCTTTGTAGGAGAACTGGAGATTTTGGCTGTGTTGTAGCCAAATAATGATATGATAACATATGTTGTGAAGCTGCCCTACATAAATGCATGAGGGGAGAGCTTGATTTTCTGAAAGTCATCCCTTGAGATATGTGAATGCACAGTGTTAGTCAAATATGCTGCTAAAATTGTCTGCAAACCCTCACCAGGATAATTCAGTGTGTGTTCCTGTGTTTCCCTTTCTACATAAAGTGGTTTATAAATATCTCAAACCCCATTGCCTGGGCACTGCTGTGTGACGGTCTCAAGGTACATGGGGGGTGATGATCCCAGGAATAAAAGGTCCTGGGAATAGCTCCAAGTGCAGCAGTGGGAAGGATAGAGGTGATATGGTGTGGACAAGAGCAAATCTTAAAGCTCAGCTCATTCCAGCCTGGTCTTGGGCACTGCCAGGGGTGCAGGGGCAGCCTCAGCTGCTCTGGGCACCCTGTGCCAGGGCCTCAGCACCTCACAACATAGAATTCCTTCCCAATATCCCATCCAGCCCTGCCCTCTGGCAGTGGGAGCCATTCCCTGTGTCCTGTCCCTCCATCCCTTGTCCCCAGCCCCTCTCCAGCTCTCCTGGAGCCCCTTTAGGGGGCTCTGGTTCTGAGCTCTCCTGTTTTTCTCCAGGTTCAACAACCTCTGCTCCCTCAGGCTGAGATCTTTCAGCTGCTGCCAGCAGCATTAATTTGTGTGAAGTGCCTCTGGATTGACTTTCACACACGTTGGGAAGTTAGATTGAAGAGCTTCCTGCACAAGACACTTGGATATAGATAGGCTTCCTAATGATGGGTATAAAAAATGTTCAATCAAGCTTTATGGTGGTGTTGTGTGAGTTAACTGAGCTCACAGCTCCATTAGCAAGGATGTCTCATGGCCTGGAATGCTCTGCCATGTAGAGGTTTGGAAATAGAAATCTCTTGTCAATATTTCCCAAGGAATCCTTGCTTTTGTTCCTCCCCTGCAGCCGTGTTGCAGAATGCTGTGTTCTCTTTCACAGCTATTGATGGAAATATTTTGGGTTTTTTGCTACTCCATTTAAAGCCATAGTAAAAAGATGCTGGAAAGAACTTTTTTAAAAAAAGCAGCTTCTTCCTTGGGTGTTTTTAATGCACTGCCTAGCCAAGAAAATTTCCCCTCAGAGCTGCAGCAGGTTGGGTTTGATTTGAAAGAACAGGGGCAGCTCCTGAGGCAGCAGTTAGTCACTGCCTGAGGAGACGTGAGGTGCTCAGGGATGTGCTGTGGTCATCTGTTCCTGCTGCCCTGCTTTCTCCACCTTTGACCAAACACCTCCCTGGGAATTGTTCTGAAGACAGAAAAATCCTGGGCTTGTTTTTTTGGAACAGACTTCTGAGTTTTATTTGCATTAAAAAAACAAGAGCTTGTTGTGGCTGAAAGAGCTGCACTTGCACAGGGAGGTGATGGAATTCCTCCTGCTCTTCAGAGCTCAGAACAAGCAGGTGGCACTCCAAAATGCACTCAGGTAAGGAAGCCCTGGAGGTGTCTGAGTGTAATGCAATAAATACCTGCATTCCCTGTGCCCCTTCCATGGAAGTGTTTGTGTTGCACTTTTGATGCTTTTCTGGAGAAGGTGAAATGACCACTGATTTGTGAAATGCCTCAGGAAACTTTAATTACTTCAATACCTGAGGCCTCAGCTGGTTTTGCTGGAGATGAGCCCTGGCTCCCACGGCAGTAGGACTGTCCCTGTTTAGGGATGTCCAGAGTCTCAAACACCAGGGAAGGGCTTTGGTGAAATTCCTTGGGACTTTCTCTGTCATGTTGCTGTGGAAAAGATGTCTGCCTCCACATTTTAGTATGGAAAAAAAGAATCTTTAATATTAGAAGTGCTGCTTTCATGCGCCTTTAGGGAACTGAGGTTAATTCAGGGAGTGAGAAGAATTCTGAGGCTGCTCTATAAATAAAGATATAATATATATTTATATATATAATATTAAATAATAAATATAATATATATTTTATGTATTTATGCTATAATATATAATTATATAATATATAATTATATATATAAAATATAATAAATATATATTATAATATAGTATAAAGATATAATATATTTAATATAAATAATATAATAAAGATATTCTTTCTATAATAAAGAACTTGAGGTTTCTGGTACAGCAAACAGGGAAGTTGTGTCATGGAAATATGGTCATAAGAGGTGGGAAGAAAGAGGAGATGTCTCAAAGCTTGGAGCTGAGCAGAAACATGCAAGATCTCTAATACATAGGTTGGTTGGGGTGCTTTCTTAGCCCTCTGTTGTGATTGAAATCTTTCTCTGGTGGCTTTATCAGTTCAGCTGTGCTCTGCAAAGGAAGTTTCCTTTTTCCATGCTGCTGGACAGCACTGACCTCTTCCCACTGGGATGGGAAGGAGCAGCACAGCCTTGAAGCTCATTACCCTGGAAAGGTGTTCTGGGGTTTCTTTTTCTCCATCCCACCTGTATATCCTTCCTGCAAATCTGTAACTTGAGGATAAAACCAAGTTCAAAGCTGTGGTGCATGTAATTGTTAACAGAGGCAATGGCAGCAGGAGTGGTGTGGACTGCACATAATGAACGTGGGCTTTTTGCTCTCCCTGAGCCTGGGTAGGAGATCAGTGTTTTGGGCCAGGAGATTGTTTGGAGCAGCTCTGGGTGAGGAGTGAGCTCTGTGAGGTTCATGAAGTGTTGTGCTGCAGGGCTGGGGCTCTTTGCTGAGCTGGGGGTGTCACTGTGATATTTCCTGAAAAATCCTCTTTGCCCAGGATTTTCTCCTGGGAAGCTGAGAAGCCTCAGAGAGGAATGAAAACAATAATTATGTGATTGCTGCTGTGTTTGCTACTTTGGACATTGTTCACCAACAGGTGAATGTTTGATTGGTTCCATGTGAATTGTTTTTAATTAATGACCAATCACCATCAGCAGTGTCGGACTCTGAGGAGTCAGTTATGAGTTTTTCATTATCATTCTTGTTTAGCCTTCTGATGTATCCTTTCTCTTTAGCATAGCATTCTTTAATATAATAGAATATCATAAAATAATAAATCAGCCTTCTGAGAGCTTGGAGTCAGACTCTCATCTCTCACCTCATCCTGGGGACCCTCACAAACACCACATGTGGAGTTCAGGTCATTCAGTACTGACACTGAATTTTCTAAATTAATATCAAAATTAGAAACTGACAAAGCAGGTGATTCTCTAAATGAATTTCTGCCTCAGAGGCAGTCCTGAAAAGAAAAAAAGAGGAAGACAGCATTTCATTAGATGTCACAAGAGGCTGGAGCTCGTGTTTCCCTTTGTCACCCAGCCGAAACCAGGATGTTTTGTCCTGATGTCACTGTGATATTTTATGAACAATCCTTTCACCAGGATTTTTCTCCTGAGGAGCCTCAGAAAAGAAATGTAAACAATAATTATCTGACTGCTTGGAATGTGATCTGGAGGGTGCTGACCAACAGGTGCATCTTTGATTGGTTCCATGTGAATTGTTTTTAATTAATGCCCAATCCCAGTCCAGCTGTGTCAGACTCTGAGTCTCTCATGAGTTTTTATTGTCTGTATTCTTTCTCTTTCTTTAGTATAGTTTTAGTATATAATTTATTTTAATATAATATCATAAAATAATAAATCAGCCTTCTAAGAAATATGGAGTCAGATTCATCTCTCCCTCATCCTGGGACCCACAACAGCACCACATCCCGAGGCCTGGGAATCTCCTGCTCCTCCCACTCCATTTGTACCACACAGGAGAGGGGCTGTTTTCATTTGTAGGCAGCCAGGTAGGACTGAATTGAGAGCTTCAATAAAACCTTTTTACATTGCTGGTTGCTGCAGGCTTGCAGATCAGTTTGTTTCCGCCTGCTCTTCCCCTGTGAACCCAAAGCAGGGCTCACTGCTGTCCAGGTGGGGTGGAGCTGTGAGCACACAGAGTCTCTCCACACTCTTTACGTGCTCCAAAGCTCGGTGCTGAACGTGCCAGAGCCCTGAGAACAACTTGTCAGCCAAGCTGGGGGATTCCCATGTCCATATCTGGTGTTGCTCAGGGAGGTTTTTAATGTGCAGTGTCACTCAGGGAGCTTTGCTGCTTGCCACCACCTCTGCAGTCAAATCCATGCTCTTTTCCCTCTCCTTGGATGCTGTTGGCACCCCTGGCACAGATGGGAATGTGCTCCCCCAGCCTGGGAACTGCTGTCTTTAGGGAAATCCTAGAGCAGAGCCTTGAGGAACAGCAAGGGCAGGAGGGTGTTTGAATTTCCTCTTATTTAAAGACAAAAGTCATCTCATTGTGGAGCATATGCATTTTTCTTGCTCATTGATATTGTGAATGTGAATTTTTCACTGGAGGGACACATTATGTCTTGGGAAGAATGATTAGAAGTCTTCTACTTCTTTGCTGCCTCCCAAGTAATTTTTTGTGTATTTTGTGGTATCCAAAATGTGGCTGACATTTGCCCATTTATCAGTTTTACTCATTTATCAGTTTTACTCATTTATCAGTGTCCATTCTCCCTGGGTGTTCATAAAATGAAGCATATAGCAGGATATTGGGTAAATGCACTGAGCAGAATATGCCTGTGTCCACTAAACAACCAAGTTTAAATTGGAAAATATACTTTTGTGTTTTGGCTGCAGCTGAAGGGTGATTTTCCAGATGAGTTATTGAAATAACTCCCAGTCAAATGTTGACCTTCATTTAAACCTGATTTCACCCCTCCCCTTCCTGTACCACTGGGCTGTGACTGCAACAGGGGAAGAAGTTGCACTCTCATTTTCCTTCCCTGTAACTGCTTGAGAAATGCTGAGCTCTGTGGTTTGAGTGTGAGCACTCAAATATCTGCAATAAAAGCTCCAGTCCTAAAAATTCAGTGTGTAATTTAGGTACAGGTGTGGTGGAGCTGCCAGCATGGGCAGGATGGTAAATTCCTCTGAGCTTCAGAAATGGAGCCAAATCCTGGTGGGGGAAATGTTCTCCAGCTTCAGAAAATGTACAGAGAGGATTTGTGTGCAGGGGTGGGACACCTCAAGTGCCCAGTTCTGTGTTTGTGGAAATGTTGTTGTTAAACATAAGCTCTTACCTGCTGTGTGGGTCTGGTGTCTGCACTGAGTGAAACAGATACCTAAACAAATATAAAGTACAACAGATAGCTAAACAAATATAAAGTACAAATAGAGAATGGATGGCGTGCAGAGTGCAGTTTGTTGCTGCACAGGAAGGCAGCAGGTGATGGGATCCTGTGGGGTTGCTGTGCTCTGCCTGGGCCACGGCTCTTCCCCTGCCCAAGGAATTCTCAGGCACTCCTTTGTGTCCAATGGAACAGCATCTGTGGGAATAGCAATGCTTGGTTAAACCTCCAGTGGGGAAAATGGGCTTCTGAGGGAGCATGAAAAGAGAGAAAAATCTCCAGGGGCTTTCTGTTTAATATAAAGATTATGGTGTCTAAGTTTTGTTTTTCTAGTTAAAATCCCTGTTTGTGTTTCAGAACTAAAGTGCTCTGCCCACCCATCCGGATTTCTGAATATAGTTAAAAACACTTATTTCTCAAGCTTGACTATTTTAGTATTTTCAAGGACAAGATATCTGTTGGAACAGGGGGAAAAAATCCGTGCTGGGTCTTTGATGTGGTCTCTGTAATTAGTTGTGCTTACACGTGGGTAGATGCTGTTCCATTGACAGGTACTCCCGACTATAAAGAATGAATTCTTAGAGCATCACAAGGATTCCATTCTGCAGCAGTAGCTACAGCAGAAGCATTTGGCTGCAGCAGAAGGAGCAGAGTGATTTCTGCAGGTGTAACTCAGTGTTAATGCACTCTGTGCCGTGCATTTAAGGAAATTCATCTCCTGCACAGGGAGGAATTATTTGTTTAGCAAGACTAGTGAGTGCAGGGGATCTTGAAGGGTTAATAATTTCGGGCTAATTTTTTTAAGTCCATCTATGCCACATAAACGTGGAAACCACTTTTGTGTGAAGAATTTCTGCATGTTTTTGGATTATTGCAGTCCCGAGTCGCCTGACTACTTTGTCAACACTCTCTTCTCTTTGCTCATTTCCTGCTGCTCTGTGGATTTTCTTGCCTTTGCTCTTCCAGCAATGTAAATCTTTCCGGGAGCGAATTTCCAAACAGAAGATTGATGAGTTGGGAGCGTGAAGAGCCCTGAATGCAGCTGCTGGTGTGGCACGCCGTGCTCTGCTGAAAGCCGGGGGGTGCAGGACAGAAATTCCCGGTTGTGCTCGGTTCAGTCCAGCGCTCCCCCCAATGCTGCGCAGGGATGCGAGGCTCTCATTTCACAGCATCAGGGAACCCCGGCTGGAGGAGGGAATGAGACTGCGGAGATGCTGGCCTGGGAGGGAGCTCCTGCAGCAGCAGCAGGAGCGGTGATTCCCGCTGGGAGAGCCCGCCCGGGGATAGAGATGCGCTGTGACTTCATTGCAAAGCTGCCTTGGAGCCCTGCACAGCCAGGGGAGAGCTGGGATTCCGTGTTCAGCCTCCTGCTGCTTGGCACAGGGGAGAGCATCACATTGTAAAAAACACCAGTCGCTTGTTTTTGAGATTTTAAAAGTTTAATAGTAATAAAATAGTTATAAAAATAACAATATAATTAGAGTAATAATAATTTGGACAATTTGGATTAGGACAATATGAAACAATAGAAACAAAGAGTTACAGACAGTCTGGGTACCTTTTCTGGGCAACAAGCCTAAAAAAGGCCCCACATTAACAGAAGATTAACCCTTAACAGCAACAGCCTGTTGCATATTCATACACCTCATCCATGATGCATAAATTCCATTCAGACACAGGATTCTGTCTGGGCAGTGTCAGCTTCTTCCTCTGAATCCTGACTGAGTCTTCAGGGCTGAGCAAGGCAGGAAGAAGTTTGCTTCTTCTGATGAGGGAGGCATAAGTTCTTTTTCTCTGAAAGATTTGGGTGTCCTGTGGCTGCTATCTCAGTGTGAGTCCTTTCTTTAGAAAAAAGTATCTCACCTAGCGTAGTTTCTATTTTAATCTTATGTTATAACCTAAAACTATATTTAGCACAGTACTTAAGAACATTAATACAGTATTACTTTCTAACATAACACATATAGTATTCATTTGAATATTTGTGAAAAGCCAGTCATAAAATATGCATTTTTTACAATCATAACCTAGCGGGGCAATCTCCTGCTTCCTGGCTCCCACTGCTGATCACCTTTCTCCTCCCTGATAACCTTCCTCCTCCTCCCCTGATAACCTTCAAGCTCCTGCAGCAGGGCTGTGGCTGTGCCAGTGCAAAGCTGGGCTGAATCCCCCTGTCGGGTTCTGGGGATGCCCTTGGTGCCTAAAGCAAGGAATTTCTGAAATAATGCTGGCAGAGAGGATGGCACTGCCGGGTCAGGGGGGACGTTGGGGCACTGAGCACATCCAGAGGATACAACGAGGCTGGAGAGGGGCTGAGAACGCAAACCCTGTGAGGAACCCCTGAGGGAGCTGGGGGTGCTCAGCCTGGAGAAAAGGAGACTCAGGGGTGCCCTCATCACTCTCTACAGCTCCTGAAAGGTGCCTGTGCTCAGCTGGGGCTGGGCTCTTTCTCCAGGCAGCACTGACAGAACCAGAGGACACAGCCTTAACCTGCACCAAGGGAAATACAGATTGGATATCAGGAAAAGGCTTTTTAAAGAAAGGGTGATAACGTTCTGGAAGGGTGGTGGAGTCACCATCCCTGGATGTGGCACTGGGTGCCAGGGCTTATTTGGGGTGTTGGGGCTGGGTTGGTCTTGATGATCTTGGAGGTCCCTTCCAACCCAACCCAGAGATTCTGTGATTCTGTGAGTAGCAGAGTTCGTAGTAGAGACCCTGCTGCTAACGAGTCGCTTTCCTTTCCTGAAGGAGGGTTTGCCTTATATGGGATAAGGAGGCTGGAGCCGACGGTGGCAGCGTGTTTGGTTTGATCAGTGAGTTCAGAAGCAATTCGTCTGGAGCTCCTGCCCCGGAGCGTTAATTGTCTCGGGGGCTGTGAGCGGGGAGAGAGGAGGGAGGTGTTTAATCATGGGGATTTGCTTCCCTGTGCCGTGCACATTAAATGGAAATCCCTTCGTTTGTATTCATAGCAACCATCAAGCATTCTTCAGCTCGAGTCAGAACGAATGGGCTCGTTAAAGCCATTATTAGATGTAGGGATTTCCCCAAACAGCCACTTTTGACATTATCTCTCCTTTCAGAGTGACTCAAACGTTTTGACCTGTAGGCAGTGCAAGAGAAAAGAAGGTCACTGTTAATCAGATTATTGCCCATCTGTATGTTAACATGGCTCTTGCTGTTGGCTCTGCATTATTGATGATGTGTAGCAGAGATTATTTTTCTCTGCTTAGCTGGACTTCAGCCCTGTTCTCTGCAGATGAAATATGATTGTAAGTGATTTAGGACTGCCTGAAACACAGTTCTGAGTGTCAAAGAGGCTGCAGGAATGAACCAGTATCACCTGCAGATAGCAAATTACAGGATCTGTACCAAGTAATTACTTTACAAGTGTGAGTCTGTTTTCAATCTAATTTGTACAGAATATCCTGAGATTTCAGTTCAGTTTCTCTGTGTGTTTCTCCATTTCTGGGTGCGTTGAACACCAGCCCAGGTCTTGGTGGCTCTGCCAAGCCCAGCTATGCTCACACTCAGCTCTGGAGGGTTCCCATCAATGTCAGTGTGGTTTTCCACTGGCTCTGATGCTGGAGCTGTAGGGAAAAGCTGCTGGCCAGGTTTGTGTTTATTTGCAGTGGTGTTTCCAGGTTGAAGTCTGTCAAAATTTCTTACCTTCTCTGGCTTTAATGGTGTTTCTCAGCGTGTGACCTAAGAGAGGAAATGAGGCAGAAGAAACGAGTCCTTGGATCGTCCTGCAAGCCCTGTGCAGGCACCTGAGAGTGTTCTTCATTTATCTGGAGCTCAGTGTGAATCTGAGACCATCAAACACCATTCCTCCAGAAATCTGCCGTCTAAAAGCAGCTGGGGGCACCTGTCCTGTTAAAAGTGAAACCCCCCCTGTGGAAACTGAGCAGCACTGAAGGGTTCATTGGGTGACATTCACGGAGGAATGTTTCCGGTGCAGCAGTGCCTGTGCAGACTGGTGCTGCTCTGGTGTGTACTGGTGGCTACAAATGGTTTCAGCACCAGATCTCGGCACTGGGTGTGAAAAACACCAGTCACTTGTTTTTTAAACGTTTAAAAGTTAAATAGTAATAAAATGGTTATAAAATAGTAATATAATTAGAGTAATAATAATTTGGACAATTTGGATTAGGACAATACAAGACAATAAAAACAAAGAGTTACAGACAGTCTGGGTACCTCTTTCTGGGCAAAATAAGCCCAGAGGATTAACCCTTAACAGCAACAGCCTGTTGCATATTCATACACCTCATCCATGGTGCATAAATTCCATTCAAACACAGGATTCTGTCTGGGCAGTGTCAGCTTCTTCCTCTGAATCATGACAGTGTCTTCAGGGCTGAGCGAAGCAGGAAGAACTCGAAAAAATTTTTTTTCTCTGAAAGATTTGGGTGTCCTGTGGCTGCTATCTGTTATGAGTTCTCTCTTAAAAAAAGTATCCTACGTAGCATAGTTTCTATTTTAAGATTATGGTATAATCTAAAGCTATATTTAATACACTACTTTAAAAATTAATACAGCATCATTTTCTAAAATAACACATATAATATTCATTTGAATATTTGCAAAAAGCCAATCACAAAATATGCATTTTTCACACTGGGTTTCAGAGGATGCCACTCACTGCAGTCACTTTGAGCTGTGAATCAGTTTGAGGTGTGTTCCCTGCTGGCACAGTGTGGCCTTGAGCTGAAGGGAAAAGCAGAGGAGTTCTTTGGCTTGCCTGTGGAACAGAGGAGCTTTGCCTTCCCTGCCTGTTGGACAGTAGGGCTGGAGGAGGAGAAGGGGAGTGCTGTGGCATTAATTTTGGGGACTTTTAACCATAAACTTGGAGGGCAGAGCAAGCTCAAGGTGATGCTTTCTGCTGCTGCAGCGATTAGGAGGGATTTAATTTTCATTTGCTCAGTGCAGTGTTGAGAAGCCTTCTCCTGCCTAAGGGAGGGCTTAAATTAGAAAGTTCACTGAAAATGTGTGCAGGTTTCTGAGGAAAGATGAATTTGGCTGACAGCTTGGGTTTCTTACAAAGTGATATTGGGGATCATGAGAAAAAAACAAGCTTTTGTGTGTGTGTGTCTTATGTGCTGATGTATTGCCTGGTCTCTAGGGTGAGTGTAAGCCCTCAATCTCCCTTAATTAATAGTGGAGCTTTTACTGAATTGGGTGTTTACAGTTTGTTGGTCTTCTCTAAGCAATGAGAAAACAAAGCTCTGACCCAGCCTTGTGGCAATTTCCACCTGGAAGTTAAAAGCTGCTACTCTTTTATGGAAGTAAATTAGAAGATTCACATGAGGAGCTTTCCCTTCATGGAGAATACTCCTAAACCTTTAATGCAGTATTTGAAGGTTTGATTTTTTTTTTTCTTAGATGTATTAAATTGTAGTTTAAAGGCTTCAACCACCAGTTTTGGTGACTCTCCCAGGGGAAAAAGGATGGATGCAAACAAAGATCTGCCAGTGGTATGGTGCTCAATTAGGGTAAGTTCCACCAGTGCTAACCTTAATTTCTGTTTAGAAAGAAGTTGTCAACCCCAAACTGCATAGGGATGGAAGGTATTTCTCATCTTCCAGCTATAAGAAGGAAAACAAGCAGCTGTGTGGCAGCACATTGTATTGATTCCCTTATCTAGCTGATAGCAGCCTGCAGGATAAAAAGAAGTGAATGAGTTTGAGTAAAGCAGAGGACATCAGAGCACCACCGTGGGCAGGAGCTGGTAGGCAGGCCATGGTCTGGGGTCTCCTTAATTAAAACAGTAAATTAAGGGGCATTTTTATAGCAACAGCACCTTGTGATTTATCTAACCTGCTTTTTTTATCCTCTGCTCCAGGGAAGCTTCCTCCCTGAAGCTGCCTGGGAGGGAGAGTGCTGTGCACACACTGCAGGTGTGATGGTGTTCACAGGGGTTTTTGAATGAGGGGAGAGATGAGAATGTTGACTCCATATTTCAGAAGACTTATTATTTTATTATATATATTACATTAAAACTATACTAAAAGAATAGAATAAAAACTTCTCATCAGAAGGCTAGCTAAGAATAGAAAAGAATAAATAACAAAGGTTTGTGGCTCAGGCTCTGTGTCCAAGCCAGCTGACTGTGATTGGCCATTAATTGCAAACAACCACATGAGAACAATCACAGATGCACCTGTTGCATTCCACAGCAGCAGATAATCAATGTTTACACTTTGTTCCTGAGGCCTCTCAGCTTCTCAGGAGGAAAAAAAAAAATCCTAAGGAAAGATTTCTCATAAAAAGATGTCTGTGACACTTCAGGCAGTGGGAGATGGATGGTGCCTGCTGGGGCCCCTGGGGAATTGCTGAGACTCAGGGGAGATGCAGCAGGGCCAGAGCTCAGTCCTGGTGAAAATGCAGCCCCAAGAGGGGAGGTGAGGGTTGATTCCTTGGATTTTCTATTGGCTGCAGTGTTGGGTAAGAGTTTGTGTCAAACTTGCTTCTCACAGAGCTCCAAGGTGTCTTGGGAATCAGTGTGAAGGACTGTGGGCTGTGTGAGACCTGAGCAAGATCAAAATGCTGCTGGCACACCAGGTGTGCTAATAAAGGTGCCAGAGGAGGAGCAGCTCCCAAAGGCAGAGTTTGGTGGGGTTGCACAGTCTGAGGTTTTGGACTGGAACGTTTGGAAAGTGCACAAAGCGTTGCCACACAAGGCCAGTGCTGCCCACACAGCATTAGCAAAACTGTGTGGTTTCTCCACACCATGGAGGAGTTGCTGGATTCTTAACCTGGGAGCGGGATGGGCCAAAAGCAGGACTTGGGGTGGAAGCAGCTGCAGGGGGAGTCTGGCTCTGATCCTGCCATGCCTTGCTGTTCCCTGTGGCAAGCAGTGTTCTCTAAAATAAACCTGTTGAGAGCCAGCTTGGTTCAGGAAATGCTTCCCTATTTTATGGTTAAAAGTACCCAAAATTCTTGCCACAGCACTCCCCTCCTCCCCCAGCCCTGCTGTTCAAGGGGCAGGAAAGGCAAAGCTCCTCTGTTTCACAGGCAAGCCAAGGAGCTCCTCTGCTTTTCACTCCAGCTCCAGGCCACACTGTGCCAGCAGGGAATTCCCCTGAGCAGCTCATGAACTGTGCTGTGGGCCTTTGGGGGAGACCAAGCCAATCTCAGTGCTCTGGGCCTTTGGGGGAGACCAGCCCCATCTCATCCTTCTCACTGGCCTGCAGAGTGGCAGCTCTGGATTCATTTTCCTCAATGCAAGGCTCCTGTGCTTTTAAAAAACTCAGCAAAACCCCAAGGAATTTCAGCTTGTTCATGGATGGGGTCTGAACACGTGTGCCTTCAGGTGGAATTGAAGAATTTCTGCATCTCTGAGACTGTTATGTGCTGAGATTAAAAAAAACCCACAAGGTTTAGTGTCTAGAATAGCTATTAAATGACTAATTTTTACAAAAGAAGACCCAAATCTTGCTTGTTCACAGCTTGTGCATCTCCCTCACTGATGCCCAGACCCACTGAGCACTGTGACTACAGAGAGGCTTTTCAAGTGACATCTCTTGAAGCATCCACAGCTCTTTTAAGGGGTGTGCCAGTTCAGTGACAAGCTGGGAAGAATTTGGGTTGTTGGAGTGCCCTGAGCCATGGGTCAGCATGGGCTGGGTGAGCAGGGCTGGCACAGAGTCCTCGGGCTCCCCCAGAACTGACAGCACTGCTGGAAATTCCCCAGACATCTCCCCAGGGCCTGGCTTTGTCCATGCCCAAAAATAAAACCAGGGATAGGCATTCATTTTATTTTATTTTATTTTTAATCACAAGGCAGGTAAAGCCAGATAGAAAATATTGACTGTCAAAATCCACAGTCAGGGTTTGAGTATTTTGTGATAAGGGTGCCTGAAGATCTATTTTTGTGCATGTTATCTCTTTATCAGACCTGTTTCTTGATGGAAAATAAACATAAATCGTTTTTGTTTATTTTTCACTTCCATGGAAGTCAGACATCAGCTCTCCAATATTTCACAGAATATTCTGATTTGGTAGGCATCCTCAAGGATCATCATTCCAGATTTCTCCTGGAAGCTTAAAAAGTACCTGGTTGTGGGGGTTTTTGCCCTCATTACTGAATTTTTATGTCCATTTATTATTAAATAGCTGGTTAGCAGCAGCTTTACATTTCTGAACCTAAATGCTATGAATAATGTGTTTAAAGTATTGATTTATCAAGTACCCTTATAGTAGCTACATTTGACTTTATATTTCAACTTCAATTGAATAAGTCATAAAAATGTCTTCTTTACAATTCTCTTTGGTTTAAATAAATCAGGAGATATGTGAAATGCACGGCAATTGACATGCTGTGTGTTTTCAGAGATAAACTGGGAGTTGGGATTATGGGAGCTGGATGGATGTTCCTCAGTGCAGGGAAACCCTATTGCTGGATATGAGTGGCATTTCAGGAAAATAAAGTAGAAATGGTGAATGCATTTAAAGCTGACTGTTCCTAATGAGTTTTCCTGCCTGGTGGCTTGACTTACTGAAGCTCAATGTTCTTGAAATGGCCTGGATTTGAAGTCACACTTCCCCAGACTGGTTCTTGTTGTGCTATTGCTAAACCCAGCTAGAAAGAATAGGAAAGGAGGCTTGATTAAATTCAGTAACATTTACTTTTTCTTTAGTGAAAAGTAGATAGAACTTACCTTTCTGCTCTTGAGTTTTTTATTTTTTAATCTCTGAGAACTCTCCTTGTTCCCAGCATCAATTGCTGCCCCTGAACTCCTACGCTGGAGCTTTTTCCCCTCCTGTGCTTTTCACGCTGAAAGGTGTTTTCCTTTTTACCATGGTCATTCATGCCTTTGAAGGTCCCTGAGCTTGTGTGGGTTGGATTTTTTTTTTCCTTTTTCCAGATATATCCCAAGTATTGGGGCTGGGGGAAAAGATGGGTTGAAGAAATAATAATAATAATGTGAAAGCTACTTTTTGTCAGAGCCAAAATTAGCTTTGGTGGCCATATTCCCCTCCCTTTCCCAAATGCAGGCTGAGGGTTGCTGTGATGTTCCTCACAGGTTCAGGGCTTTCAGGGAAAATTCCCAAAGCCTTCATAATGCCATGATCACGTCGGTACAGGGCTCACCTGCTGATCCCCTCACCAGGTTCTGCCTTTCCTTGCCCAAGGTTTGCTCTTTTCCCCTCTGGGTGCTGAGAAATCCCTCCCTTAGAGTGCAAATGACAATTAAGAGAATTTTTTTCCCCCAGAATTTCAAGTTGCTTAGAGAACTCAGTGCCCAATCACTCTGTGAAACAAATTGCATGGAAATAACAGAGATCATACCTGTTTAAGTGCTCTACCTTGGCATTCTCAGGTGGCAGCTCTGTTGTGCTCCCTGGAAGGGCTGCATGGCTCAGTGATGAGGTGAAGTGAGTGGGCAAATGCAGCTTCAATGGTCTGTGAGATCTGTTTCCTTAGCTCTGATTTTATTCCGCAGCTAAAACAGGGCAGGGAGGGAGGAGGAGGAGGATGCTTTCCTAAAGCAGCACCTCAAATCCTACTTCCACAAGTAGAATTTTTGAGGTTTTTCTCAACAAATGTCTGAAGCTACACCTAAAGAATTAGGTTGCAAAGTGATTTGAGCTGCTCATCCTTCACCCTCTGAGAGTTTTGCCTCAGAAAGGCCATGAGTTCCTGTAGAAACCCTCCTCTCGTGTCCTTGGGTGGAATGCAGGCTGGCAGGGGGATTCCAAATATTTAACAGAAAAATTGCTCTGAATTATTTATCCAGTAATTGTGCTGAACAGCTTTTGCTCTCCAATTTAATCAAGTATTTTATCACCACTTCAGGCTGCAGGTAATAGACCAAAAGGAATATTTTGGATCTTACCCCTCCTGAATTATTCATGGTCTGTTGTCTGTTCTCAGCTTGCCAGATGAATTACTTGTGTTTCCAATAGTTAGGCTTGATTTATTCTTTTTTCAGCCTGTGCAATGCTTAAACAATTCCCAGGCAGATTTGGAAAATAACTTCTTGAAGACACAAAGTTTAGGATTGCATTGATCTCTCGTGCACTGATGCATCAAACTGACACCATCCATCTGAGGGCAGAGCTCACCAAGAGAGACTCGTATTTGAAGACTCTTAAGTTGTCTCTTCCTCAAACCACTTTTTTTTTTTTTTTCCCCTTTACTGGCAATATTAAAAAACCCAGTTCCTTTTAATCTTGCCCTGATGACTCATCTACACTTTGATACTTTAAGGCTGTTGAATACCAGAAGTTATAGACTCTGCTTTTTGGCAGTAGAACTGAGATATTGGAAGGTTTGACTGAGATGGGTGTCCTGACAGTGGGGCTGAGGGGGATATGATTTGTTTGGGGGAATCCAGCAAGAGCTGGTAGCACTGGGAACTCACCGTCAGTATAAAAGGGAAGCCTCTTTTGCAGGGGTCACAACAGAAATAAAAACAGTGATTTGGAGCTGAGAGTGTGTTTTGATCTATTTGTGCTTGATGTCTGTGTCAAATCCTTCCCAAGGAGGAATAAAGTTTATTGACTGGAGGAAGAATGCTGCCTGTGTGGAGGTGTGTGGGTAAATCACTCACTGTGTATCTGAATTACCTCTTTTGGGGCTTTTCTACATGAAATCTTCCACTAGAAAGAACGGAATCAATGTTTAAGTGCTGTGCAAACAGAGGGCTCTAGTGAATAAGGCAGCAAGCACTTGAGAAAGGACGCAGCCAGTCTGCATCATTAGTTCCTTTAAATAGAAAAAAAAACAGTTTTCAATTCAGAGTTCAGTCTTGAGCAGCTCCTCATGCAGAAGATGAGGAGTGTGTGTGTTGCCTGTGCTGGGGAGCTGTTCTGCAGGGTCTGTTCTGTTATTCCTCTCTTTTTGGCAAGTCCTTGCAAATAGTTTTGTGATTAATCAAGCTGTTGCTGTACACCACAGAGAGGTGATCTCATGGATAAACTTGCTTAGAAAGCCCTTTTCTCATCTATTGTAGCAAATTTAGCCAGGCATTTGAAACACTTTACTTTTTTATTGTTTCTGTGCCAGAAATACTTTAACTGCATTAGAGATTTTTGTATGAGCCAGTGATAACTTTCCTTGTGAGCTGTGAGCCAAGAAGCTGCTGAAGGTTGCACAGTTCAGTAAAATGTTTTTCCTGGCCTTGGTGCAGTAAGGAAATGGCTGTGGAAGTTTCCCTAGATTGTGATAAAGAGCAAGGAGTGATGAAATGGCAGGGAACAAGGATACCTGGAAAGGGGGGATGTTAGGGAAATCAGTGAGGAGCACACAGAGCTCAGTAGTGGGGTCAGATACACTGGGCTGGTAACAGCACAGTGCAAACCTGGGACAGTGGGAGCAGGCATTGCTCTCCTTCCCCTGGCAAATTTGACTTGCAGTTGTAAAATGTTAAAATACAGCTGGTATCTGGGAAGAGGGAGAATGCAGTATGAATAAAATAACTGGGAAAGGGAGGTTTTCCCTAAATGTGGAAGAGGAATGCTGAAGGCTCCCTTGTGCCCCATTGCCTGCTCCCAGAGGATGGGCTCTGGGTCCCATTGCTGCACATGTGCTCTGGGTAAGGGCATGGGGCTGACACCTTTTGCGATGCATTAAGAAATCCTGAGACATGAGGTGTGCTGAGGGTCAAGTGAGTATCTCAGGGTCATACAGAAACAGGTTACAAGTCTGCACCTGGGATTTAGTAACTGAAAATTCCATTTGGCATTCAGTTGTGATCCTCATCTCTTGTATTCACTTTCTGCTGCCAAATGTGGTGGTGTGAATCTGTTTCTGAGTTTCCTGAGAACCTGTGAGTTTGCTCCTGAGAACTACAGCTGAGCCATTTCTTCTTTCTCTCCCAGGAATGCAGTTTGTTTCCCCTATGCAGCTCTTAAATGTGTTATTCTTTAAGCTGATCACTAGCAGAGGCATGCTTCACTCAGGTTTTAAGCCCAAACTGGAAGACTTTGACACAACTTTTCACTTGATCCTGTAACTCTTTTGCAGTTATAAAGAGCAAGATTTAGCTTCTTTATTTTTCTTTGGAAAGATGCTGATGGAGGAGGATGGAGGAGTGCCTGATGTGCTGCTGTTAGCAGGGATGTGCTGTATGTGGTGCCATGAGCTGTGTTTTGAAGATGTTGAGGTCAGGAGTGTGGTGGGGGACCTGGCCAGCAGGGCAAGGGCAGTCTCTGGTGTGGGTGAGAAATTCCAGTTGGCTGATGACAGCTGAGGAAACAGCTGCAGGTGCAACCTGAGAGCTTGCCTGGTCTGTGGCATTGCCCAAGCATGCACCCATTGCATTTTAGGATTGCCCTGAAGAAATATTCTTAATAAATCCAGATGACTCTGCTCTTTTAGTCAGTTCAAGACAGGCTTGCTCATTACATTTTGACTTTTAGAGCCTGCAGGGAGCTGACCCCCTTCCACTGTGCTGCCTGTGCCCAGCAGACACACGTGGGTGCTTTGACAGTGCTTGTCACTGTTTTATTTGGGGCAAACATGGGTTGCTGATCTGAAAGTTCAGTTACCCATGTTTCATGTGCATCACTGGTGTGCCTGTTGTCCGTGTTGGCAGTGTGGCTCCAGCTGTGGACACCTGTGTGTCAGGTGTGCATAACACATGGGTTATAAAAGTTGGCTAAATTCCTAGTGGAGCCTTTGCTGGTGGTTTCCAAGGTGGGTTTAAACAAAAAAAAAAAAAAAAAAAAAGGAGAAAAAGTTTTGGAGAACTTCAGTCTGAAATATGTGTCAGCTGTTTGAATAAAGTCTGCCTTGTGTTGTGTGTGTGTGACTTGTACTCCACTGTGGTGATGCCTTGAGAAGGCTGCCCTAGAACAGAGGCCAGACAGAGCTAAAGAATAAAGCAGAGATTTATTAAAAGAATCTCCTCCATGGATCCACCTTGGGCAGCATGAGAGCTCAGCCAGGGCTGCACCCAAGGTGAACCAAAATGGTCACAAAATGAACCCAAGATGAACCAAAATGGCCCCAAAATGCACGAGCGCTCCCAGGGTCTCTCACTTTCATAAGTTCTGCTCTATTTGCATCTTGCAGTTCATTGTCCAATTCCAGCTTTAGCCCATGCAGTCCCATCCTTGTTTTTCTCTCCAGCCCACAGTGTTTGTGCTCTTGGGCCTGAGATTTGGATAATTTGTCCTTGGTCCCCAGCTAGAGAAGGAATTGTTTTGTCTCCCTGCTCTGTGCAGAGAGCTCACCATCCCTTAATGTGAAGCTCAGACCCACACACTAAAGCAGCACAGAATGTGACTGTAAATCACTGCTGTGTGATCTGGACCTGCCTTTCATCCTCCCTCCAGCAGAGCACAAGAACTTGGTGCTCCAGAGATGGGGTGTGGAGGGGATGGAGCAGCTGCTGGGCAGGGGTAGCTGGCAAGGTCAGCAGCTGTGGCTGCTGCTGCAGGAGGCTCTGGTGTCACAGCCTTGCCAGAATGGTTCCTCCATGCAAAGTCGTGTGTGTGGTTCCTAGAAGGAGAAAGCAGCTGTTTGAACCTAGCTCAGTAAAGTTACTGACTCACTGATGCCCTAACAATCAATTTAGGCACACTGAGTTGTTAAATGATGTCTTACTGTTTGCTTGTGTATTTCAATTGGGATCCTTGAAGGAATCACAAGGTGGGAAACATGCCCTTCATAGAACTTAGCCATCTGTGTGTGGTTTTTGGAAAGCTCCTTGTTCTAACTTATTGTTCATTACAAGTAGTCTGCTCTAAATGGACCTGAGTGAGGCACAGGAACCTCTCTCAGGCAGCAGCCAGTGATTGAACCTGCTGAGTTTTCTCCTGGAACAGAAAGCTTGGAAAGCAGCATTTCCAAGTTGGAGCTGATGGGCTCCAGTGCCCTTTGCCAGAATGTGCCACAGGCAGTCTCAGAGCTGCAGAAATGGAGCAGGAAGGGTCCTGCACTGTTGGTGTTCAGGTACAGAAGATTGGTTGGTCGTTAGCTTGGCTGCTGCAGCTGCTGTGCTGCTCAGGTTCCTCAGTAGTGGTTCCAGGATCCAGCTGGCCCCTTGTCCTTCTCAGGTGTCCTTGGATGTGAGATGCAGGCAGGTTGGACTGCAGCTACAGCTGCTTGTCTTGCCCCTGTTGTCCATGATAAAGTGGAGATGATGGCCCAGGCAGTGCTTTAACAGCTGTAGTCCGTTAAATATAAGGATTGGCAGAGGTTGTTTCTCTGGAGTCCCCCCATCCTCCCCACTGAGCGTGTCTCTGTCAGGTGGGAAAGGTGCCACATGTCAGCAATGATTTGCCTAATAGTGTCGTTAAGCACCAGTGCAATCAAACCAGTGACAGAGTTAAAATTATCTCCTAATTAGACTGAGAATCAAAGAAATCCTGGCTTGTGGGAAGAGGAGGGAAGCAAGGAAAGAGTTTGCATTGAAATGCAGTTCTGGGAAGGTTTGGGGCGCCAAAAGAAGTTCCTGTCTCCCCATTAAGGTGAGCCTGACCCTTGCATGAGCTAGAGCTCTAGCCAGATCAGAATGAGCATTTTTAAGCCTCTTGCTGGGCTGTAAATAGTGTGGGGAAAGCTTAATGAAATCTATTTGGGACTGTGCAGGCTTTATTTCTATTTATCTTAGTAAATTCCATTTATGCAAGGTGCAGAAGTCCCGGTTTTTCTTACCCAGCCACCACCTCCTGCACCTGAGATGTGTCAGAGGTTCTGTGCAGGGCTGATAAAGAGGAGTAGAGGGAAGTTTTACAGCCCCTTTCTGTAACCTCCTGGTGCCCAGGAGGGTATAAGGTGGCTCTAAAAACTGCAGGGCTTTGTGGCTTGGTAGCCTTGATGAGCCCTTAATGGAGATCATCGAGGGGTGAGGTGTGAGGTGGAGCTGGCTTTGCACACCCATGGCATTCAGCCAGCAGGGACAAGAGTGCTCCTGTTTCCTGCTGGCATTTCTGCAGGGTGTTGGGGGTTTTAAAAATCAGAGGAGCTGCCTCTCTGTTCAGGGAAATGATGGACCCAACACTTGGGTGAGAGGAGTGACTTTTACAAGACACTTTGCTAGAAACTGCTTTTTTTTTGAGAAACCAGGTATTTAATCTTGCTTAGGCAGGACTTTCTGTCTGGAAGATGCAGAATTCAAAAAAAGGATTTGATATTAATTAATAATAAATGTACATGAGAAAGTTCCTCTGCCAGACGTCATCCCCTGAGCTGCCCCACGCTCTCCTGCGAACTTGCCAACGCGTTTCTCACCAGCCTGCAAAGCCAAAGGAGTGCTGGTTGCTTGGTGGTCTGGGAGATGATGCTTCTGCATTTTTCAGTGCTCTGGGGGGTGGAGGTTTTGGCAATCCAGAGAGTCACGGTGTCAAATTCATGACACTTAATGTTTTACTGGATTTAAATCCATCTTCCCTATCTACAAAAGGTGAGAACAGCAGTTACTGCTGATCTGACTTATTTACTATGGCTGTTAGTCAGTCAGACTGGCTCTGTGTTGTTAAACATACTGTATATATTAATAACAAATAAGAGCTGAGAAATAGAACAGGTCTCGCAAATGTTTCCAAGCTGAGGACCACACAGACTCTGTTCTAGACTGTGAAACTGTTCATGTCTCTCTTTGTTACTGTTAAAAAATTGAAATACTGTGGTTTTGAGGCATTTGGTGGCCCAGCGCCTCGCTTCTCGTAGGGGCTTGTGACAATTTGGTGATGACCTTGTTCAGAAAGGCTGGGACAGGCCAGAGCTTCCCCCTGCTACAGCATAATTTCATAAACACCTTGTTAGCATTTGCCTGCTGAGAACCCCTCAATGCCAGAAAAAAACCTCAGGTGAACTTAAATTAATTCTGCTCCTCTTGCCTGCAGGCATATTGGAATTAATCTTTCTGGATTCCTAATGTGGAAAAGAAATTTATCCCCAGAGGAGAAGGGTGTGCCAGTCACCCACCATTCAGGTGTGATTTCCAGGCTGTATTCAAACTCTTGCAGTTGTAACTTGGCCTGAATTCTTTTCCCAAGTTTGTAGTGATATCCTTAAATTACAGGAACACAGTGTAGAGAGGAGACTTTGGCCTTTACAAACTGGCTTGAAAACACTTAAGTACCCTGTGCCTGCTGTGTGAAAGATCAAATTTGGGGAGGGGGTTGTTTGCTGTACAGCCTCCTCATTGGTGATGGCAGAGGGTCATTGGGAATGTCACTGCAGAAATGGTGCTTGTCTGTAGGCAGTCCATGTGGGATGTGCTCTGCCTGAGTCGATTTGCTGAGTTCCTGCACTCCTGAGCAAATCTGATTGCAGCTGGTGCAGTGTCCTGCAGCGCTGTAGCAAGGCTATGACCTGTGTTCTCCTGTTTCCCCGTTCTGTGCTCATTTGGCTGCTGCTTTCCCAGCTGTGCCTTGTGCATGTTTTTAGTTTCCATTGTGACTGTTCCCCTTCAGAAATGAGTAATCTTTGTTATTTAGTCTGAACTTGCTGTAAGTGTTCCTGGTTTGCGTGTCTACAGCAGTGGTCTGCTTTCTCACTGAGGATTTTTTTTGCCTCCAGAGCTCTTTATGGATTCTCCTAGTATTTGTCTGGACAGCCACTTACACTCCTCCCAGGCAGCTATTTTAGTGCTTCTCTTAATGCTTTCTCAAGGGCTAATGCGTTTTCAGTGCTGTGCTGGGAAAGCACGCAAGGTTTCAGCTCTCTGAGGCAGTTCCAGAGCCCATTGGGCCTCCTGCCCCCCAAAAGGATAAAGTCTGCTTGGAAATGCCTGGGCCTCATGTCTGAACTCATCACCTTGTTGCTTTCTGTCTGATTTGAGCAATAAGCTTTGTCCTACACTAAAAACAAAACAAAACAAAAAAACAAAAAACCCCTGTGAAAGAGGGATGTGCTTTTGATGTCTCATGTGAGTGTTTGCTGTGCAAGCTTTCAGCAGAGCTCATTGGAAGGAATTGTGACCAGCAGCTGTGGCAGCTGGTTGTGGCTCACTTACAAATTATTTGGATCCCACCACCCATCAGCAAAGCAGTGTAATCAGGGAGGGATGAAAGAAACAGATTGTAATGGAGGCCCAGCCCTGAATCTCTCTTCCTTTATGTCTGGACCTTCCGAGTTGCTGATGCTGATTTTGGGGATGATTTTTTATCAGACTGCAGAGCTGTGACCCCAGCAGATTTCACAGGCTTAGAAAACCAGGCAGAGTCCTACCAGCAAGTCAGCTGGGGAAATGTGCTCTCCTCATTGTTTGTTCACCCAAAACAGCCAAAATAATTTCAAAAACAAAGGAGAGAGAGAGAGAGAGGGGCTTTTGTATGGGCAGATAGTAACAGGACAAGAGGGAGTTGGTTCAAAGTGCCAGAAGGCAGGGTTAGATGGGATGTTGGGAAGAAATTCTTCCCTGTGAGGGTGGGAAGGCCTTTACAAATTGCCCAGAAAAGTTATGGTTGTCCCTGGAAGTGTCCAAGCCCAGTCTGGATGGAGCTTGGAGCAGCCTGGTCTGTGGAAGGTGTCCCTGCCCATGGCAGGGAGTTGGAATGAGATGAGCTTTAAAGCTCCTTCCAACCCAAGCTGGTCTGGGATTCTGTGATTGTCTCTGGCCTCTTAAAGCTATTGCCATGGAGGAGCAGAAGCCTGGGATTTACAGTTGAAAGAGCTTTAAGTCATAATTAGCACTGGATCAAGGGAGAAGTCCTGCTTCCCAGGGCTGTTCAGTGCAGTGAGAAAGCATTAAAAAGGTTCTTGGAAAGAAGGTATGGAGAGAGTCTGATTCTGTGTGAGCTGAGCCAGCCTCCCCTCTTGGATGGAGAGCATATGTTTTGGATTATAAGTCCTTACCTTGATGCCTGTCACTTCAAGGCTTCTCCACAGAGGCTTTTTTTGCTCTGTTTTGTGTGTATATTTAATTTTCCAGAGAAGAATGGTTCAATTCTCATTAACGAACTGAGACTGTCAATGAAAATACAAACTGTAAAGGTGTCTCTGACAGCTTGTATAACTCAGAGCCAAATTGTAAATTGCCGTCTTCTAGACCACTGAACACCTATCACAGTATATTAAACCCAGTTTAATTGATTTGGAAAAGCTTTAAGGAAGTGATCAAGCCAAAGATCTCCTGTTACTTTCCATTCCAAATCCCTCTCCCTCAGGATAATCTCTTTTCCCAGGTCTGTTCATTCTTAAATGGCCTTAATAACTAGAAAAATGTTCATTTTCCTAGTAATTTTTTTCCAATGGTTCATTTCCAAGGCTTCTCAATCTCTCTTAATATGAGTTAATCCTCAGCCTTCATATAGGAAAGAAGTGTGAACTGCAAACGCTGTGCAACATGTGCATCTCTCATGTGTGCTTGGCAGGTTATAATTGGGCAAGTAGTTCAAATCAATTGTTGGGACTGGCTGTTGAAAATGGATTTGTTTGGTGTTGGATCCTCCTTATCTTTTATTCTTTGGATGGAGCTGCAACAGCTTCCATGGGGAAAAAATTGTAGGTAGAGGTGTAAACCCAGTATATTATATGTTCTGTGCATTTAAAACAAAGTGAAAATACTTGAGCTGAAACAATTTGAAAAATTTCAATTAAAATCCTACTAAAACAAGCCTTGTGATCTGGGGGACAGAAAATTTATAGAAAACAGTATTTTTAAATGAAGAGGTAGAAAGAAATGTTTGGGTAATCCTGGTTTATCGCACATCCTGGCAGTGATTAACTTGATAAGTTAGGGGAAGTCATAGGTCTGTTTTTCTTAAAGATTCTTTAGTGATTTTAACTTGGATGCCTGGACTTAATCATTATATAAACTAGAGGTGGGTTTGTGCACAGTGTGTGTCCATAAACCCTGTTTTGTCTGGTTTTGCCAGGACAGAGGAGGGAGGTGTGGGAGGGGACAGGGTGGATTGGTGCTGAAGGTGGCACCTGCAGGGGAGCAGCCCTTCCCGAGGGCATCCAGCCTCTGATCCCCACAGGCTCAGCCTGGAGGAGTGATGGGTGTGACTGAGCTTTGAGGGTGCACTGTCTCCTAGATGAAGGGATTGATTTCAGTTTACAGCTTTCCTCAAAGTTTATCTGTCCATGCCTCCGTTGTGCTTCCCTGCATCTGAGCCTAATTCCATTCAGATTTGCAGCACAGCAGTGCCATGCAGGAGATGCTCAGATGAATAGCTCTGAGCTATTAGGAGATGCTGTTGCAGTCATTCCCTTAATCAATGGTCAATTAAATAAAAACCTTTTGATCTCTGGGCCTCCTGGTTATGACCAATGATGAGGCAGGGAGTGTTCCAGTCTGGGGAGCAGTCCCACAGGTGATAAAAGCTTTTCCTCCTCCAGAGGAGCAAGTTTGTGTTTCTGAAACCATGCACAGAATGCTGCAGGATAGCCTGTGGGTGCTGCCTGTGCTGTACAGAAGGGGTTAACCCTACTTTCTTATGGTTAGGGAGATGGAGCACCTCTGCTGTGAGGAAAAGCTGGGAGAATTGGGATTGTTCAGCCTGGGAGAATTGGGATTGTTCAGCCTGGGGAAGAAAGGCTTTGGGGTAACCTAATTGTGGCTTTCCAGTATGTGAAGGGAACCTACAGAAAGAGAGACTGTTTATGGGGGGAATGGCTTTAAACTGCCAGAGGGCAGGGTTAGAGGCAATATTCATCCCTGGGAGGGTGGGGAGGCTCTGGCACAGAGTGCCCAAAGAAGATGTGGCTGCCCCTGGATCCCTGGAGGTGTCCAAGGCCAGGTTGGGCAGGGCTTGGAGCAACCTGGGATAGTGGAAGGAGTCTCTGCCCATGGGAAGAGAGGCTGTAACAAGATGATCTTTAAGGTCCCTTCCCACCCAAACCATTCCAGGATTCTGTGACTCTGTGACCTCCCCCTCTCCCAAACAGACCAGGTGAGATGAGCAGGGAACAGCTGAACTGGGAAACCTTGGGGACTGAATTGAGCACACTAGTTAAGCATCAGGTTGACATTTAACGTGTTTGTGTTCTTCCTGGACGTTGTTGGTGTGTCAATAAAGATCTGCCTCTGCAGAGCACTGCCTTTCACTCCTGCTTTAACTTGTGCCAAGCTGCCTCTCCAGGCACGTACCGATGGCACACAGGAGGTGAGCATTGCGCCATCTCCTCTCCCAGGGCACAGGAGGAGGGCAGTCCTGCAAAATAAGTAAAAGTGCATCGTTAACCAAAGGACATTAAACATTAACATATGGGGATATTAAGTTTGTGTGTAAGTATCCTTGAGCTGTGGTCTGGTAGCACAATGAAATTGAGTTCTTTAATGGCTTTAAACATTCATATATTTTTATTGGAATTTTTTTCTTTTCCTTCTGTTGCTCTAGTCTTGCCAGGGAACATAAGGGGTTTAGAAGCCAGAATTGCACAATAACAATCCTTATAGCAAGCAGCATATCCAGGGGGAGAATGTCAGGCATTTACCCTTAATCAACTGGAGGATTCTTCCAGGGCTTCATGAGATGTGTGTGGGAAGATGTGTGTAGCAGAAGGATTGATTTTTACTGTACTAATCTCACCTGGTGGTAAACTGCTGCAAACTGATTATAGAAGGCAGGGAAGAATGCCAAGTTGAACATCCTACACTTTGGTATTTCTTCCTGGCCAGTGTGAATTGGCTGCAGGTATTTGTAGCCAAACTTAGGTTTTTGCTTAGGGACTGAACTTGTGAGAATCAGAATATCTATAAAGCTTTTCTGGTACTTCTGGGCAACACTCTTGAAGTTCCCTGCTAAGTGCCTCATAAAGGATTCAATCCTAAAGTGAGTTTGGCCTCTAGGCTCACCCTGTAAGGCTCATAATCCCAGAGAAGGAACCACTTTTTGTGGACTGCCTGGATGTGCCTTTGTGGGTACAGCCTCTTGCTGTCTCAGAGTACTTACCTTTCTATTCCACCACCTTTTGGACCAAACCCAGGTGTGAAGTTAGCCAGAGAGATGAGATTGTTTTGTGTTGTGCTTTCCTGCAGGGAGCTGATGGTGCAGGACTCCCCCAGCAGTGGGATGTGCTGTGGCTTGCAGGATGTTGTACCTCTCCATATCTGAGGCTGTGCAGATCCTCCCAAGCTGTGCATGTGCTGGCTCTGACTCCAAAGTCTGCACGAGCCTGCTGTGCCTTTCCACCAGTGAGGTTCCCTCCTTTCTGAGTTTATTTCCCTGGAAAACCAGTGGGAGTTGGCTGCTCCCCAGCACACACAGGCAGAAGGAATTCCCTTGCACTTGTGGGAGTCTCACTCTGTAACTCTGCTCATTGTTTCATTCTTGGTGCTGGGAGTGCAGGGATGTCAGGGAGGCGCTGGTTCCTCCTCACTGGGAAACTCTTTTTCCACTGGGAGAAGAGGGGCAAGAGCTCTTGTTTGAAACTGGTTCTAACTGAGGCTAAAGGAGTTACCTAATGGGGTTGGTAAGTCCTAGAGGAAAAAAAATCAAACAAGAAAGCAAACAACAAAATAACAGCTGAGCTGCCCTGGGGAAATGGCTGAGGGGAATCCATCTGATGCCTTCTCTCTTGGTTATGCAGTTTTCAGCTGTGGGTGGCTGAGAGAGACAAAATCCCTGAAATTAGTGAGCTCAGAACTCACTGAGTTCTTCAAACCTTTTTTAAACAGTGGTTGACAGCCCCCTTAATTTTGAGAAGAGAGTTAGAAACCTTTTCAGTAAGATTCAAGTGATGAATCTGGAAATTAGGGAAAGGAGTTTAGCTCTCAGGTTTCAAAGCTGACAAGTTTAAATGCATCCTAGTGTTTTGTTTGAGTTCTATGTTTCAAGCCTTCAGGATTCAAAGGAATTAAAATTCTCAGGTTTTTTTTTTCCCCAGTAACCATGAGGATTGTGTTAAAGAAGTGGAATCCAAACCATCCTGCTCCACTAAAGCAAAAATATTTTCATGGTGAAACTGTGATCTGGCATCACAAACGGTCAGGGAGAAGTTCCAGCCCCGTTTTGTGTTGTCTGTTGTGAAGAATGGGTGAAAGAGGGAGTGTGAGTGTCTGGTGTACCCTGCCTTAAGTTAGGAATTGGGTATTTCTCTGTAAATTGTTGGCACTTGCAATACAATTAAGAATATAGATTGAGAGAAGGTTTCGGGTTTTGATTTGGTTTTTAGGTAAGGGAGTAGTGGTGTGGATGGTGGCAAGGGAAGCACCTGTTCAAAGCAATGGATTCTGCCTGGCTGATGGGCTTAAGATGTCAGCTCAACTTTTTTCCCATTTATTACCTCCTCTTCCTTCTCTTGTCTCCCAGAGGCTCAATCACACCCATCAAATGCAGTGATGTTCCTGCTCAACAACAGTTCCTGCTGCAACTCCTCAGTTCAGTGTCTCCAGAGCAGCAGTAATGCCTGGGAGAAAGGCACAATGAAGGATGAGGAACAGTTACTTCATCCCTGCTTTTTCCCTTTTCTGCAGAGAATTAATCTCTTTCCTCCTTCCCCCTCCTCTTCCTGGACACTGTGGATTACCTGCTTCTTTTTAGGCAGATGGGCAAAGGAAGCAGGATGAGAAAGGAGTATTTATAGCTCACCTCCTGTTTATGTTCCCTTCCTAGCAGATATGCTAGAGTTTTGTACTAATGCTGGAAGAAGAGAAAATTCAGGCAGGAACGAGAGCTGAGGCAAATGAAGATCGTTTGCTAACGCATAGGTCATACAAAGTGCTTCAAAACGTAAGGAATAACACTTCCCACATCTTGCTGGCATTGCCCTTTTTTGTGTGTCTGTCTGCAGCCTGATTTTAAAACACAGAAGAAAAAAATCCACGAAGAAAAGCACTGCAGTTCAGACGGGTTCTTGTTTGCTTGACCTTCATCCGCATGAAGCGCTGCCCTGTGGGGGCAGTGGGCGAAAAATGTTCTTTTTGGTGCAAAATCTGACCTCTTGAGTGGGATGGAGCAAGGGCGTGCTGTCAAAGAGAGAGAGAGGAATCAGTTCAAGCCAGTGGGATTTAATCAGACAAGTGTTGTTTGGGTCCTGGGAGACAGTTGAAAAAGGCAGCAGTTTGGACTTAGAGGAAATGGTGCTCAGAAGTGTTTGTCTTGTTGCTGTCACTACCAGGGCACAGCTCTTGGGTATAGGGGCATTCCCTCTCCAGCCAGATCCCTGGGGGTTTGCATGGATGCAGTGGGAGCTGTACCCTTCTGGGAGCAGGGGCTGTTCTATCACATCCCAGGCTACCAAACAGCAGCCGAAGGTATTTCTTCTGGGAAATTCTACACAGATGTATTGGCTGTGTGAATGTATCCAGAGGGAGTTTGCATGGATGAAGTAGGAGCTGTACCCTTGTAGGAACAGGGGCTGTTCTGTCACATCCCAGGCTCCCGAACAGCAGCCCAGACTATTTCTTCTGGGAAATACTACACAGATGTATTGGCTGTGTGAATGTATCCAGAGACCACAGCGAGAAGCTGGAGAACATCTTCCATAGAGGGCTGAAAATTCCTGGTAAAGTTGGGCTCAATTTCAAAAGAAGATGGAGATTTTTTTTTAATATTTGTCTCTCAAAGAGAGATCCTGGAAGTTGGGCAATGGTGTCCAGGCACCTCAGAAAGAAAAGAAGGGGGTGAGAGGTGCAGGCAGACATCTCCAGTGGCAGACAGGCCTGTTTTGGTCCCTTTGGAGGTGTCTGAGGAGGGCAGGGAGGACGCTGAGGAGGAATTAGCAGGAATTAGCTGAGGTTGGCACTGGCAGCAGGCAGGTCCCTCATGACGTGCTGCCATCTTCCCCTGGTCACCTGCTGCCCTCAGAGCCCTCAGTGAGGGACTGCTGCGGGCTGGCAAGGTCCTGTGAGTGCTCAGAGCCCCACACTGGCTCCTTTGTCAGAGGTTTTATTGACAGACTGGTTTGAGAGTCACTGGGTGGGGGGCCTGAGGCTGGGAGGGGTCTCTGTGGGGGCTGTGTGGGGTGTCATGGGGCTAAGGGGTCTCTGAAGGCCTTGCGGGGTGCTTGGGCCTGAGGGGTCTCTGTGAGGGCTGTGGGGTGTCATGGGGCTGAGGGGGTCTCTGATATCTGTGGGGTGTTATGGTGCTGAGGGTCTCTGATATCTGTGGGGTGTCACAGGGCTGAGGGATCTCTGATATCTGTGGGGTGTCTCAGGAGGCTGAGAGGTGTCTGGGGTTGAAGAGTCTCTGGTCTCTGTGGGGTGTCACAGGGCTGAGGAGTCTGTGGGGTGCCCAGGGGATGAGGGATCGCAGTGGGCAGTGCCTGAGGGGTTTCTGGGCAGAGTTGGATCCTGGATAAAGGGTTGGGTTAGGGGCAAAGTGTTCATTTCAGGCTGTTTCTTGATATTATCTGCTTTAATTGGCAGTAAATCAACTTTCCCTTAGTCCAGTCTGCTAAGCCAGTGAGCAGTGGTGACTGATCTCCCTGCCTTCATCCTTTTATCCTGTCCTGTTCCCAAGGAGCTTGGGAGCAGCTGGCTGTGCAGCTGGCCCCAGTCAATCCCTCACAGCTCAGTGTGCTTCAATCCAGGCAGAGCTTATGTGCTGTGCAAAACCACTGGCTGTGTTGGGAAGTCACACATCTCATCCCTCAGACAGCAGGTTTCTGGTCAGGGCAGAGCTTTGCCCTGAGACTCCTTTACTTTGCAAACAGCTGGTGTGAAGGGGAAGGAAAAGGTGAGGACAGAAGGGAACTTTGATAATTTAGGATCAAGGTACTGTGTTGAGTCTTTTTTTTGTTTGTTTGTTTTTTGGGGTTTTTTTGTTTTTGTTTTGGTTGGGATTGAAAGCATTTGAAATGGTATTGAGATAGACTTAGATGTTTATTATTTTTATTTATATTATATTTATATATATTATATTTATATATATTATATTTATATTGTATTTTATTTATATTATTGTTTTTATTTAAAAGTTGTGAGTTCTACAGTATTTCACTAACAAGTTACACAAATGGCTTTGTATCTATCTCTACAAGGTCTTTTAAGGAAAAACTATCTAAGAAATAACACTTAAATTATTTTTACTTTTAGCTTAATAACTAATCACTCATGTCTTGTCAATGTGAACTTTTCTGTCTAATTACAAAATACTACTCAAACTCATGAAGAAGAAGGACTAGTTACTGCTTTAAAACTATTATCTTATATATATTCCTATATTTTAGAACTTTAAACTCCAAGTTCTCTACTGTGTGATATTACACACTTCTAATCAAACTACACACTCATAATCTTAGTTCTGTTATTCAATTTTGGAAGTCTTCTCCACAGCCTCAGGTCAAATGCTGTTATCTCTTGGGGGTCAGTGTTTGTCAGCACAGGGAGTCTGAAATTCTCAGCCTCCAGGATTCCAACATCCTGTTTAAGAGAGACCAGAATCTCTCAGGTAGAGTACAGGAGCAGGAATGAGCTCAAGGCAGATAGATGGAGCCCTTCAGCATGGTTGAGGTGGGTGGCTTGGGCTGCTGGGGCTGCTTGGGGAAGCTCACAGCAATTTTCACCACTCAGATTCCAGCCTGGAGGTTTTAGGGTAACCACTTTTAGAGCCAGGAAAGACATTCAGTGTTTCATGCAGCAGAAGTTGGGATAGAGGGGAAAATATTTGTTTCTTGTTGGAAAAGGTGAGCTGCTGTGGATCAGACTGAAGGCTGCCTCATATAAAGGAGGCCCCTGGTAATTTGTAAAATAGATGTGCCAGAAGCACTTGCAAACGTGTCTCTTCAATGCTTTACTTGTAGTAAGAAATTTTTATGCAGAGAATGCTCTGTTTTTCACTGAAGCTCTGCAGTTCTTGCTGCACTGGCACTCCAGGTAATGAGTTAGCAGCATGTTTTACTTGGGTTCTAGAGTCAGATGTTCACCTTTTTTCATGCTTGGGGTGTGGGTTTTTTTTTCCTGGTCAGCCTCTTTTCTGATTTTAATTAGTGTTTGGAGACTCAATCTCCTAAAGTTGTTAGTGTTCCATCATTGATAATTACATACCTGGAGAGCAGGACCTGCTCCCTCTTTTTCCATCATAGAGCACTCACTGGTAGCCAAAAGGTTGATTTTTTTCAGCAAGGCTTTGATAACTTTGTCACCCAGGTAGTGTTGAGAAAGCTACATTAGGACCTATGGAGATGCTGTTATTTGTGCCTTTGGGCTGGCTAATACAGACCTGGAGGAAGGATTAGTGTTAGGTAGAGGACTGGCACTTTTTTTCTCTTGCTCCTTTAATCATGTTGGGAGCGCAGCTGCTGCATAACCCTGAGCCTCTTAGCATGCATCTTACTGCAGATAAGGCAGGAAATGAAGGATCTGATGGATGTGGAATATGAATTCCTGCATGTGTTCCTGTGAGACCCAGAAAGTTATCCTAGTGCTTAAAGCTTTTTGCTTTTGTGGTCTGCCTTGGTGCTTTTCACACTCCCAAGAATTGCTTATTTTGGGAGGGGTGGACAAGCCTGTATGGACTAAAATTTGGGTGCAGTTATTGCACACTTGGTTGCTGAAGGGGGGTGGGCTCTTGCCTGTTTATCTGAGGAGCAGATCTGGTCAGTAAAGCTTGAAAGGGGTTCGTCTCTGTGCCCTGCACTGCTCTGATCCCCAGCTTCAGCCTTCTGACACCTTCCTGTATGAAGCTGTTGAGCTGCAGACATTGGATAATGGGTTCAAACATTTCTCTCCATCTCAATGTTAAAACAACAGTCTCCCTTCAGGAATAGAAATGATGGATGGCTCTGTAAGCTCGTGCTAACCTTGGGTGACATACCATGACATCTTGGGCTCTGCTCTTTTTTGAGCTCATTTGTTCCTCTTTTTCCCTTCCTGCCAAGCAGAGACTGTTTTTGTTGATAAGGAATTGCACCAGCAGCACAGTTCAGAGCTGCAGGAGTGGCAGATACGAGTGTTTAACAGCATCTCTCCTGTAAAAGGTTCTGGCAGCACCTCTCCTGTAAATGTACACTGCTGGGGAGGGGAGTGTTCACAAACAGAGGGGTTCAGCGCATATTGGGATGCAAGAATTGTGCAAGGGGTTAAGTCTGGGGACACCTCGGGTTTTTGATGAGTCACCTAACATGCCCTGGTTTTTCCAACCTGTTTTGCCTTTTCCCTGTTTTGTTCTACAGGGCAGGAGGCTTCTGGAGTGAGCTTGTGTCTGTCAGATACTCGTAGCCTTAAGGCAAAGTATTTGCCTGTGCTACCTGATAATATCTTCCAGCTCCATGGTTGTTCTGCAGTAGGATAATGCTGGCTTTAGCAGGGTTTAGGATGTTCTGAGAACTGTGTTTTTGGGCTGCTGTCCACATCTGGTGGAAAAGCAGAGTCCTGCCGTGCAGTGTTTGGAAAATGAATTAATTATGTTGTGTAGAGAGGGAGAGTGAAGCAGTAAAAACCTCATGTCAGTGCTAGCTGTGCTGTGGGATCAGGTAAAACCTTTCTACAAACAGTCTTTGGGGTAGTGCTGTGTGACTGAGGAGGGTTTGTGTCTCACTGACTGAATTCTGCCCACTTGTTTTTGTATCTGATGCTATTTTTGGAAAGATTGAAATTCCCCTCCTGAGGTAAAAATTGGTTCTGAAAATTGATTTGCATGTGGCACCACATCTTATCCTTGAAGCTTCTGACTTTGTTAATAATATAACAGTAATGCCAAGACAACAGAGCTGGATTTGTACAGCATGTGGGATTGTAGCTGTGTTTTTCTCAGGTAGTTTTGAGTCTAAAACCTGGGTTTTTTCAAATGGGAGGGGTAATCCTGATTGCTCAACAGCAGCACATGCTGTCAGAGTCGAGAAGACTTGGTTATTTCACTTGTAAAAAAGCAAATTTGCCCTTTGGTTCCCAACATGCAAGTGTTTTTTACAACATTACTTTTGCTGAAGCATTCAGCTTCCTACTTGAGTTACAGCTGTTTGGTGCCCACTTATTTTCCTGTCTGATTTGACCCTGGGAAGCTGAAAATGCAGTTGAGAGGAGGCAAATTGAAAATTACTGATTTTTGTTGTCAAAATGAATAGAAATGAAATACAAATACAGCACATGTCACAGTGCATTTCTAGAGCTGTCAGTGCAGTGACCATCAGGGCCAAAGGTCCTGCTTTTGAGAAAGATCAGTGGAAACTATCCTTGGTTTGGATATCAGGCTTCAGAGCACAAGGCAAGTAGCAATTAAAGCCATTCAAAGTAGGTTATCAAAGGTAACCTCATGAAATACAGAGGTCTGGACAATTTGGCAGAGAAATAATCAGCAACCTGGGTTTTGTTTGCAAACATCATTACAAGTTTATTAAAACAAGTCCTCCCTGTAAGATACCTTTATAAAAATGTAGGTTTGGCAGCCGTGTTTCAGCATTCAGCAAAGAAAAAGTATCCCAGACTGCAGGAATGTCCAAATTGGACAACAGCTGTTGCAAAATCCGAGGCTAGCCACTGAAATGTGAACCACCAGGGACAGGTGAGAGCTGGTGTTCCCCCTTACTGTGGTTTGCAGTTGGCCTGCTTTGTGCCAGAGCTGCAATTTCAGTGTTGGGGAAGGATTAGTAAATAACCAGTGTAATATAATGTTAAAAATAGACTTTAAATCACTCTGTTTGTAGATTTTCATGGGCGAATGAGTCTCTTGCTAAGTTTGCAGAACATGCAAACCCATTCATGTGCTTTCTTCCTGTTGGGCTGTTGTTATTTTTTATTTTTATAGCTCAGTATTACAATTATTGCTTTTTATGTTGGAACAATTTGTTCTTCTATGCACAGGCATGTTTATTGCTGTATGTGTGAGTTCAACTTCTCTCTGTAAGGACATGAGAAAAGTAATATTGGCATGGAAAGCAACCAAAGAGAATGATCCTGTTAATCCACAACTCTAAACATCTATCCTGGTTATGCAAAAAACTTCTTTTTGTAACCTTTAAAGACTTGTGCTTTGCTATGATTTCTACTGTGTGTCTGTGTAGTCAGCTAAATGGATTCCTTAAAACTGCTTGACTGGGTGGCTTTAAAAATCCGTGTCACATTAGGGAAAACAAACCACGAGTGTTCTGTTCCAGACTCCCAGCTACCTGTGTGCAGAGTGAGGTGTGTGGAGGTGAACTTGGCTGCCGGGGGAATCCCTGCGGGGTGACAGATGGGAAGGGAAGAGGCTGTTCCTGACAGGCGCTCCGGCTTTGTGGCCGCTCCTGCGGACGGAGGAAGGGCCCGGCGCGGGCACTGGGGAGGGGCACGGAGATGGAGGAGGCCGGATCCTGCCCGACTCTGAACATTTGTCCTTTTCCCCGTGTTTTCCAGGTGCACCAGCGGCTGTCTCCTTGGCAGAGCGTGAGAGTGGTATATTGCAGTACCGTAGTGCCCTCTGATGGTGAGTACACACCAGTTCCTGCCTCGCTTGGACTTCCCCAACTCACGTTTCATTCCCTGCCCCCTTTTCTGGTGGAGGCTTCTTTGGCTGGGCACCAATCCAGTTTGGAGCTAAGGAAGTGACAGAGAGAACAAAGTCAGGAAGCATTAAGGCAACGGGCAGCTTTTCTATGAACTGTCCTTACCAAACTGGACAGGCTTTGTAAAGAAACATGGAATTGCATGCAACTGTCCAAGTCTCTTTGCCAGCCTTCTTTCTGATGTAGCTGTGAGGTGTGTATGACCCCTGCCCTTCAGGGTGCTCTCCTTCCTGGAGGGAGCTGCCAGAGGCTGGAGCCAGGCTCTGACCAGTGGTGCCAAGAAACTGATGCACAGGAAATTCTACCTGAACATGAGGAAAATCTCCTGTGCACTGGAACAGATATCCCAGGGAGGCTGTGGAGTCTCCCTCACTGGGGGTTCTCCAGAACCATCTGGACACAATCCTGTGCCATGTGCTCTGGGATGTCCCTGCTTGAGCAGGGAGGTGGCACCAGAAGAATCACTGTGGTCCCTTCAGCCTGACCCTACCTGCCCCCTAAAGTTCATTTATGTAACAAAAGTGCAGTTCAGCTCCATGCCACAATAGTCAAAAGCATCATTTACTACAGTAAATAAGCTTTGAAGCCAAGGCAATATTATTCCTTTATTTAAATTCTGGGACAGCTCAGGCATGAAGCTTTTTTGATAAGGTTGTCAGAGCACAAAGCAAAAGGATGCACTGGTGGAACTGTAAAACTCTCAGCCATAATGCTAAGAGTAAAGGAGCAGCTTTCAGCTGCTTAACATCTGCATTCTGTGCACAGGGAGTGGAACTGACAGACTGGGCATGGAGTGGATCCTCTCCTTGTTAAGTCTTGTTAATAAGGTCTGAAAGCTAATAAATGAAGGGTTCCTGCTTCCCCTGCCAGGATAACAAGTTTGCAAGACAAAGAGAACATGACTGCTCTGCAGAGCTTACATGAAAACCTGGCAGCTTAAACAGGTAGAAGTGAGAGGGTGTGTAAGGTTGAGAAGAAATCTGCCTGTGCTGATTTGATTTTACTTTTCCTCATGTTGTGCTTGAATAATTCTCTCATTATTTCTTCCTATAACTTTGTCTTTACCAGTAGCCAATGTTCAACACTGACTTCTTTGGCCACACTTTTTTCTTATACTGTACTTCATTTTGACCTCATTTGTTGCTCAATTTGATCTTAGGTGAAAATAGAAATATTAAAAAAAAAAAATACCCATGACGTCTTGCTGGTGCACATATGATTGAGTCAAAACTTTGTGGCACTTGGTTGGAACTCATGCCTCAAAGCAACCCCACATTTAATACAGCATGTAAAGCTTTTCAAATCCCCCACAGTCTCATTTAGCACCATTCTTGGCCAGGCTGTAGGTGACTGTAAATGTAAGTGCAGCACACTTGTATAAAATTAATTTCTTTTACTTGTCCCATTCCTTTAAATCCTGGCTTAAAATTTAGCTAGGGGAAGATTAGCTGAAACCTTAGCACTGTAATTAGAGAGGTGCCAAATGCTTTGTCCCCTTAGTAACTTGTGAAGTAGATGCAGAAGACACACAGGGCTGTGGGAGAGAAGAGTGAGGCAGCCATATCACAGGGACTTGTTAATGACTTCTGCTGGAGCTGCCTGCTGCTGTCTGTTAGGTTTGTGTTGTTGTGTCCTTCAGATTTCCTTCTTTTCTTTGCCTCTTCCCTCTTCAATGCAGTAAAAATCTGACCAGCATTGCTTATGTGGGAGGTGGTGAGAGGATCAACCTGCAGTCATGGACTTTCCCCACCAGTGAATTAAGCTAGGAAATTACTTTTACAAGGTTTTTGCAAGGAAAACATAAAGCAGCTGCTTTAATTTACAGGCTTATGGACCCTGTCTTTTGAAGGGAAATAATTTAGTCTTTAATACTTCACCTAAGCTGGAAATCCCAGTGAAAGGCTTTGTTTGTGCTCCTAATGCTGATGACTCCTAAAATGCAGCAGGGCTGTTCCTGGCAGGCACTTCCCTCCAGAGCTGGCAGTCCTGGAGCTCTGGTTGTGTTGTGGTACTGATGGGGATATGTGGAAAAAGTGTAAATGCAAACATTGTTCTGTCTTCTTCTCTGCAAAAAATCTGCCTCACTGCCTGTGTGATCCAGGTAGCATTTTAAATGTAAAGAAAACCTGATAGCTGGTGTCATAACAGCTGCTGCTAAGGAGCTCTAAATTCTGTCTGGCAGTCCAAATATGTTAGCACTTTGCTTTATTTCTTTCCAGTAAATATCTGATTCTTGTCTCTGAAGCCTGCACTTCAAAACACTAAAGCTACTAAAATCCTGTCAGATGTCTGAGTCTTGAGAGCAGGCATTGATAGGTTTTCAAATGCTGGGGCCTCTTAGGATGCTTTAGTTGTTTTAGGTGACCATACTTGGCTGCTTCCATCTAGTCTTTAAGGACTTGAAGGCAGCAATCCCTTGCAAGAGGGAAAAAGCTTTTTTTATGCTTGATTCATTTCATGAAGGTGTGTGATAGTTAAGAATGAGAAGAGAATTCTTCTAGCTTTGTACAAATGCACTTGGTAAATCCTTTCTCAATATCCACAATCCCCCATTTTTGGAAATACGTGTTGCCCCAGGACTTGTCCCCATAGTTCTCTTTGCTGGTTAAAATAAAATTCTTTGCCTTTATTTCTACTTCTGTTAACTTTTTGACTGGCTGGTTTTGATAATAGCTGTTTAAAATGACTTAGCATGTCAGTGCATGAGTTCAGTGGGTTTAAGGAGACAGGAGTTGACCAGAACTACAACAGGTTGGGATATTGAGGCAGATGAATTGTGGGTGGGTGTGACTGCACCATCCTTGAGACACAGAAATGCTCTAAGCAATAAAAAACCCTGTGTGTTTTTATATATGAAACACACCTATAAAAGCAAATCCTTTTGAGGTGTGCTGTTATATCTTAGCAACTACCTCACTTGAGGACAGTTATGACTGTGATTCAGTAAAGGGCTTAGGGAATATGAACTTTTGACTTCTCTTTTCTACGTATGGATCTCACGAAGTACACGGGGCAGTAAAATAATAAGCAGCCTGCAGCTCATACCGGTCACTACCATTGATTTTAGAATTACAGAAATCCTCAAGAATGCCCTCAGAAAAGCTTTTGGCAGCACCAAAGAAATGGAAAAATCTTGTTTTATCTACACCTAAGTAGTAATGCCTGTCTGGCGAAGTACAAAGCATATTGATCCCATGAATTTTAGATTAAATGACCTTGAAGCCTAAACTCAGAGTGCTGTTCTGCTACAGCCTCATGCTCCTGACTGCTTTCTTACATGTTTTGCCTCAGGACAAGGAGGAAGAAACCAGAACTAAACAAGAATATAAACATTTGAAGCGGGTCCTTCCTTGATGTTTCCTAATAGACACAATCTGCCTTTGTCTCCTGAGCTATAAATCCTGCTGTAAACAGCAATGTTTTGTCTTCCATAGTCTAAAATGCTTTTATTCTCAAAACCTAACCAAAACATACTGTGCTGCCATGTTATGGCTTTTAGATATCATGTTGTCTTTAGAACAAAGGTGGCTGTGTTTAGAGTAAGTAACTTTCACAAAGTACAGAAAAATACTGCCAAGTTACTGGAGTGAGAATCTCTGCTATACCTCCATTTTTCTTTGTCCACATCTCTTGAGAAAGCTGCAAGTTTAATGTGTTGTATTCAGATTGTAATCAGGCTTGCCTCTTCTCCGTGGAACAAGTAGAGCAGATCTGTTACCTTGTGACAATGACTTGTTGTTGGTGGTGTTTCTCTGCAGAAGTGACGGTGGTGTACCAGAACGGGCTGCCTGTGATTTCTGTCAGTCTCCCGTCGCGGCGCGAGCGCTGCCAGTTCACCCTGAAGCCCATCTCAGACTCTGTCGGGGTGTTCTTGCAACAGCTGCGAGCAGAGGACAGAGGCATTGATCGGGTTGCAATCTACTCAGCAGGTACTCTTGTTTACAAACTGATTGATTTACTTGCCTGCCAGCTGTCTGCATCCAGCCTTTTGCTTTTGGAGTGGAAGTTCGCTGTAGTGTGAGTTCTCTGACCTTCTGAAAGAGCAGAATGTAGAAATGCTATTCCTAGAGTTAGAATATTGTGTAGCCAGTGCTGCCAAGGAAATCAGTCCTAATGGAGATGTTTTCTGGTGAGTTCCCTACTATTTAATAGGAAAGATACAAGCTGTGCAACCTACAGAGAGGTTCAAATCGACTTATAAAGGAATTGGGTGTGGAAGATGTACATGGGAAACAGTATCCTGCTTTAGCAATGACAACTCAGTCCTGTTTCACCTTTCCTTGTCCTGGCAAAAAGTATCATCCTTTACAAAGACTATTTACATTGTTATTGTAAATAGCTAAGAATTTAAAGTTATTTTGTAAACTCAAATTCCGTTTTGGCTTTAAGGGACTCTGCTCTTTGATTTTTGGTCATATGGCAAAGCACACCAAGAGATCAAGTTCATCTGAAGACTTCACTGTTTTTATTAAAGATTTCTATGTTTTTCTGTATTTTTGTACACTACTTTTATACTTTGGATGTACTATTTTTTCATAGTCCAATACTGTAAATTAAGAGATACATGCTTTGGTTTTCTGTAAATAATATTTACATTATTATATTTACAAAGAACAGAAACCAAACAGCTGGACTTGGGATGGTGTTACAACTTAGCCACAGCATGTTTAAGTTCTTTGTTCCTCCTGCTTAATGCATCATCTGTGTTTTCCTTACAGATGGCACACGTGTGGCCTCCTCCACAGGCATAGACCTGCTTCTGCTGGATGACTTCAAACTGATCATTAATGATGTCTCCTACCACGTCAGACCACCAAAGAGAGGTAAAGCAGCTTGCTTCTGCTCAGCCCTGGGAGTACATCTCAGTATTCAGTTCCCTGCTTCACTGCAACATGCTTATTAACTTGTTCAGGAGCATGGAGTGTTATTTCTAAAGGGAAACCTCCTGGTTTCTAATCCTGCCCTTGGAGCCCAATTTAGAGATATCCAAGTAATCAGAATAATCACTAATGAAAAGCAGATATTTCATTCTGTTCAAAGCTAGTGCCCCCAGCCCTCAAGAGAAATAAACAAAGAAATAGAATTCCTTTTCATTTGTAAGTTTTTCAAATTTTTTTATAATTACTGGAAACTATTTAATTTAACTTATTCTGAAGGAATGCAGTACAAGATGGGAATTAGATTGAAACTTAGATTGTCTGGTTTGAAAGAATAAATTGTTGCTTCCCCTGACAGCTAACATTGTTTCCATTTAAGTGTGGTACTTTGCAGATAATATTGCAAAATAAATATTGCAGATAAACCTCAAAACCCTGTTAGCTACCAAACAGTGAAATAAAGGAGACTGTACCCTTAGAAGAGACAGGTAGGAGGGGTAGGGAAAGTAACCTATTTTGAGTCAATAAGAAAATCCATTTCAATAATAATCTTTGAACATGTGTGATTTTCAAGATGTGAAAACCTGCAGAGAGGCTTTTGAGACATTTTCAGTATTACTGGGGGAGGCAGGAACTCAGTGTTTTTATCTGCCCTCTTTCTTCCGGGCAGCTTCATAGCCTTCATAAAACACCAGGTTCTTGCATGCCTGTAGTTACCTCTGAAGATTTAAACAAGAGGGACATCTTGGGAAATGCTGTTTCTATTTGGCTCTTGGCTGACAGATGTGGGGGATTTTATTGTTCTGTTATTCTGGAGTTGGGAGTGCATTGTACTGGGTGAGATGGTATCTCCCCCCTTAATATAGAGTAGACTCACCTCTACTAGAGACGATTTTTTCCCCATCTCATCAAAAGCACCTTAGCAGAAGGTTCTCTGCTAAGACTGGATATCTAAACCACTGGGTACTACACACACAAAGTTACTCTACTGCTGTCACCCACTGTGTGCTGCTAGGTGAGCTCTGGGATCACCAAGGTTACAGGAAATTGTCTCCTAGGATGCACTTGCCAAGGAGATTTCTGTAGTTTGTGCTAAAATGAATGTGCCTGCAAATAGGCATTGAAATTAGTTCTGTCAAACTTTTCAGCTCTGGCTTTTGCATTTTTACAAGATCACCTCTAGTATTTGAGATTGGAAATGCCAGAATACTGTAATTTTAAATGAGTACTTCTTGATGTTTGCCTCAGTAGGAGCACATGGATTTTTCTTCGTAGGAGAACAGGAGCCCTTTAACTAGAATGAAATTATTTGCTTTGTGTGTCTTGGCACAGGCAACTGAGTCACTTTTTTTCCCTTGAGCTGCTGGTGTACTTTTTGAGTTGGTAAAATCATATTTTGATACCTTTAGGTACAAGTCCAAGGATGCTACAAAAATAATTTTTTTAATTTGATTAGTGTCAAAATATTTTGCTTTTATTTCAAACTTCTTTTTTTTTTTCCGATCTGGAAGACAATCCAATAGTCACAACTCCTTTAAGAACTGGTATCCTCTAGGAATCCTTTTTGAGTTGCAATGCAAGTATAAAGGTGTTTTTGAGTCGTGGCCCTGCTCTTGTTTCTAGATGCTGTGTGGGAGAGCTTCACTCCTTTGCAGGGAGCACAGCAAGGGGTGTTACCCACGGAGCATGGGAAACAATTCCTGGCACTGGCACTCTAAATGCTGCTGCTGAGGCTGTTGTGGGTCCCTAACCCACAATGTTCAGTTGCCATCACCAATAATTCTGGCTGCTGGTGGTCTGTATTCTGAATTCTGCCTGTGTCTTGACAGCTGGTGTGATGGATCATAGCTGGTTGAGTTTGTTTGTCTTGTATGTAAATATGAATCAGAAGCAGCTGTTGGATAATCTGGCCAGCTTTATAGGACACCTCTCTTCTCCTTTTTCTTATCAAATTTTAGGAATATCCAGTAGTAAGGCCCTTCTTTCAGGGGAAACACATTGTCTTAGAGTGCTGGAGCTCTTCCAAAGGCCTCTTTGTTGAGAAGATAGTTTTGTTCATTTCCAGTGCAGACTAATAGTGATACCCCAAGGGCCCATGAGCAGCCCTGTGGGCACAGTGTATAAAACAGCCTCTGTTTATCCCTAGAGCTCTTAAGCCATGAAAATGCCACGACGCTGAATGATGTGAAGACGTTGGTTCAGCAGTTGTACACAGCCTTGAGCATCGAGGAGCACCAGCTGAACAAGGAGAAGGAGCTGATAGGGAGACTAGAGCAATTGAAGGAGCAACTAGCACCTCTAGAAAAAGTAAGGAGTTTCTCAGTGTGTTGTATTTATCTTCCAAAGGCAGCCTGGATGGATTTCCAGGTTTTAATTGGGTCCTTGCCATGCTTCAAATAGTTTTAAGATCACTGAACCAAGTGTTTACCAAACCATGTCTGCTTCTGGTTTCTGTGGAAATATTTTGTTTCCTTGCTTCAAGCAGTTGGAAATGAGCTTGTTAGTAAATAAAAGCTGAGGCTAATGCAACAGAACATCTCTGAATATAGAGAAATAAATACTTCCCTGTGACATTCAGAGCATGCTCAGAGTAAGTATAGGTGACAGCACAGGTGATGGAAAAGAAGCTGAGGTTTGTTTGTATGTGCATCATGCATAATCAAATCATGTTTCAAACCACTTAATGTTGCTATTAATATAAGGGACTGATTTTGCATTATTATCTCTTAACAATATTAACATAATTACTTCTGAGACTGCAAGATGTGTGTTTCTGCCTTCTGCAGGTGCGGATGGAGCTCAGCAGGAAAGCAGAGAAGAGGACAACCTTGGTGTTGTGGGGAGGCCTGGCCTACATGGCCACTCAGTTTGGGATTCTGGCCCGCCTCACCTGGTGGGAATACTCTTGGGACATTATGGAACCTGTCACCTATTTCATCACCTATGGTAGTGCCATGGCAATGTACGCTTACTTCGTAATGACCCGCCAGGTAGGACTTGGTGTGCTGCTAATGACACTTCAGTAGAAGACTTTCCTGGGCTCTACTCACTAGAAAAATAGCAAAGTTGTGCCTGCTAGAAGCTGCTTTGCCCCTTCCTTGTCCTGTTGGAACCCAGATGTCACTTGTTTAATTTGTGCTGGCCAGGGAGGTGGTGTGTGGCCATAGGGTGTTCTCATGGTGGCCCTGGCTGGTTGTCTTACCAGAAATGCTTTCCTAATAGTGTTAGGTGGCTGCTGTAGCCACACAGATTCATCTGCTGGCAGATATGGTCAGTACAGACAGGTGTGGCTGCCTGAGATACCTTCTGGGCTTCAAGGAAGCCCACCCCTCTCACATGCCATGCTGGCCTTTTTAAGGAGCCCAAGGATGATTAGGCATCTTGTTGGAAATGCCTTTCACAGATCTGGCCTCCCATCCAGATGAAGAATCCGTCTCTGGATCCTTGTAAATGTGACAGATTCTCTATGGATTTTCTAGTGCATGTTTTTTTGTCTCATCAGTTCCTAATTCTGCCTAAATAATGAGGAAGGGAGGGCTCAAAGTGTCTCTGCTGTCACAGGGCCATCAGAACAGATGCTGCAGGTGTTCCAGCGTGGTGTCCCAAGGGTCTGTCAGCTACATCATTTCAGGGACAGTATTTATAGCAGTTTTTCTCCCTCAAACTTGTCAGTATGAAATGTTATTTGTTATTGTCTCTGCATGGAAGGATTTGCACACTGGGGACAGGAGGAAGGTGCTAGTAGCTCACTGTTGGAGTGTAACAAATGAGTAGAGAAGCAAATGTCTGACTTAGATGGGTCTGGCTGGGATGGAGTTAATGTTCTGCAGAGCAGCTGGTGTGGTGCAGTGTTTGGCACTTGTGACCAAGACAGCCTTGGTAACACAGTAGTGCTTTGGCTGTTGCTGAGCAGGGCTGGTACAGCATCAAGGCCTTCTGTGGTTTTGTTCTTCCCTGCTGTATCCCTCCCAACCCCCCTCTTCCCATCCCTGGGAACAGGGGGTGGGTGAGGTGTTGTGAGGGAACACATCTGGGACAGCTGCCCTGAACTGACCCAACTGATACTCCATGCCACATGATGTCGCATTTTGCAATAAATTGGGAGGGAGTTTCTCCAAAGCAGCTGTTGCTCAGAGCCTGGCTGGGCATTGGTCTGCTGGCAGGAGGTGGTGAGTGATTGCTTTTGCATCACTCTTATCTTGTTATGGGTTTTTTCCCTCAGTTACTAAACTGTCTTTAACTTTACACTTAAATCTTTCTTGTTTTTTTCCTACCTTTGGGTGCTTTCTCTGACCCAGCTGTGCTGCAGTGAGTGCTGGGTGGGGATTTAGCTGCTGGCAGGGGTCACCCTCCACTGTGTGAGCTTGGACCAGGCTTGTGCCTCCTGTCAGGAACTGGTCATTGTCCTAAAAACACCTGAGACACTGTGCTATGGCATCCAGTGCTGCCTTCCTGCTGTAGCTTTATTCCTATTTTCTCTCCTTTTTTTCTCTTTAGGAATATGTTTATCCAGATGCCAGAGACAGACAGTACTTACTATTTTTCCATAAAGGAGCCAAAAAGACACGATTTGATCTAGAGAAATACAATCAACTCAAAGATGCAATTGCTCAGGTAACAACAATATTTCCAGAAACACAATAAAGAAATTACTGCTTGCTAGGTCTTCATTACTATTAATAGACACACCTCAAGCAAGAAGGACTGTATTTTAAGTTTTCAGGCCATTTTCCTGTCACAGCCATACTGCAATCATTAAATTGGCTTTGATATTACCAGGAATAGAAGTGGAAGTGTAAATCAACATGAAACCCGTATCAGTCTTTAAGGGCCTTTAAGAAACTGCTGGTAAATCTTGAGTTGCTTCAGACTCTTTATGCCTCAGAGGAGCCTAATTCAAGATTTCTTTTCTTCTCAGCTGCTACACACCAGATGGATTTAGTGAGGAATGAAGTCTTGCATCCATTCAGTTCAGGTCTTCCTGACATAGCACTTCAGTGCAGTCCTGGGAAATAATGTTCAGGAAATGTAGCTGTATTGTTTAAATCAGTGGGGGCAGATTTCTCAGACTCTGGAGACAGACACTCTTGACAGATTATCCATGTTGTGGGATCTGTTCAGCAAAGGATAGAGATGTTTCCTTGTGTTTCTCAGAGCCTTATTGCAGAAGGATGATGTGAGCAGAAAAAGCAGAATTACCACATTATTTTTCACTGTTCTCTATCATCCTTTATTCCCAGGCTCTGAAAATGACAGTGTAAGATATCCAGGGCAAAACAAATTCTACCTCTGGAGAACAAATTACATAAGGAAGGACCCAAAGGTCTTTCTGGGGTTTCTTAAGCCATATTGAATGCAGATGCCATTGGATGGCCATGTTTTCCTGGAGCTTTTCTTCTAGAATCAATCATCCCTAATAATCTAGTTGGGATGTTGATTTGTTGGGGTTTCGTTGGCTTGTTTTAAAAAATATTTCAGTGAATTTATGAGGATCCAAATCTCCCCTACCCTATTCCTTAAGTGGCTGTGTGCAGACAAGTTCAGAGAATGGTTTTTGTAAATATGAGCTTTCAACTTTGTTTCACTCTTTGGGCAAATTCCTGCTGGACAGGGAAAAAACAAGGAAATATGGGAAAGCTTTTCTTTCTCTAAAGGGAAATGGTATTGGGGGAAGCTGTTTTGGGAGCTTGTGCTTTATAACATGTCCTTTACTTTTAGGCAGAATTGGACCTTAAGAGGCTTCGAGACCCACTGCAAGTTCATCTGCCCATCCAGCAAATTTCTGAAAAGGACTGATCAGCAAAGAAGCTCTGAACCCCAGCAAAAAACCTGTTCATAGCTCTTGCCTTTTTTAATTAAAGCATTGCAGGTGGAAGCTGGGACGTGGTGTGGGGGGTGGAGGGTTTTTACCTTTAATCAAGACAAAGGACTGTAAAGGGGAAAAATCTCTTAAATCTGAAGATGGGACATTGTGGAATGTTAGTTCTGAAAAGGGCTTGGCAAATAGTCACATTTTTAAAACTGTCAGAATGGAGATTGTGTACAAATACAGGATTGGGGGGGTTCATGAAGAGAATGTAATGCTGGGGTGTAGGGGTGTCTTCTTCCAGCTTTGCAGGGTCTGCCTCTTGATAGGACACCAGCAGCCTGCTTAGCTTTTTAAATTTTCCTTTACCTGATTCCAATCTCTCTTTCTGTCTTGAAAAAAAACAAAAGGAGAAAAAAAAATAAATGAACAAAGAATCCAAGCCACCTGGAGCTCTGGCTGGTGATCAGAACTTGCACTCCACCGCCATTAACACGCACACTTCTGGTCAGACCTGGTCTCTTTTATAAAGTTACTACAAGACTGCTTTCTACTGGAAAACCGTGAGCTTCCCCTTCCCAGCCCACCCCCTGTGCTCCACTGACTTCCTCCTTTGCTTATTTGTAGCACGGATTGGTTGTAGCCCAGTGAGAGAAGGAATGAGTTTTCTTCTGGACATTTGATAATCGATGTTTTGGATTATTCCGGAATAACTCTCGAAATTTGCGTCCCAATGCCCTTGAGCTCCTCCTAGAAACCCATGGCAGCATTGCATGAGCGGTTTTTTATATTCTGTCTTAAGGCAGGGAGGTTCCCCTCTTCCTACCCCCAGTCTGAGAGCCACCTGGACTATGGAATTAGGGAGGCCTTAAAGGACTGCAGAACTGTTGCCAGAATCATGATTCCTGCTTTAAAATGAACAGTTTTGGAATATGGAATAATGAATCTTGATACTTGACTGCTTGTGTAACGGGATAGAAGGTTTCACATATTGTCAGAGCCTTTCCCTTGCCCAGAGGCTTTTTGAGAGCCTGGGGATCCTACAGTGCAAGAACAGAACTGCTTTGGTTCTGTAGCACTTTCCCCTGATCGAGTAGCTTTAAGTGAACTTTGTGTCCCCAGGTCAGAATTTCTTAGGAGTGGCTAATGACATCTCTTGTTCTTAGCTAAAAAGAAATAAAGGAAGGAAGGTCAACCCATTGCCCTCTCTCTTAGCCAAGGCTGGCTGCTTTCTAAGCAGATAAAACATCTCTTCATTCAGAGCAGGTCAGTCTGGTTTAGCACGCTGCTGATAAATGCTGTGGAGACAGGATGAAGGTGGGAGAAGGACACTAAGCTTTATATACAGAAAGGCTGGCTGCTTCTTTTTGATGTTTCACTACTACTCCTCACTGTGTCATGAAAAGAGGCTTCTGGGGTTTTTTTTGGAGAAACATGTTTTAAAAATATAGGAAAGAAAATAATTCAGTATTAACTAGATGCCAGGTGCCTTGCAGATGTGGAAACACAGCTGGGATTGCTGCCTCTTCTCACTCAGTGGCATGTTGGACTGAATGGGTGCATGTTTCTAGTTTTGTTTTTTTTTCTTCCCTCCCCCTTCTCCTCTGTCTTTCCATTTAATTACATTGTGTGATTATTTTTTATCTGTTTTATCATGTTTGTGTGATGAGTTTTAAAAGGAAAAAAAAGTGAACACAATCCTGTAGCTGAATCCTTGGTGTGTGTTTGGGATGAGGGAGGGAGCATGGAGAAAACAAAAAAAAAAAACCTGAACATGTGTAAAATCCTGTATCATTTATGAAATATGTATAAAAGAGCAATGTACTTCTGGAACAATAAATAACTATTCAATTTTTGAATCAGTGCTCTTGAATAATGTTATTTTCCCCAGCTGAGAAGAGAATATTCCCTGTGTGGCAGCTCTCTCCTGAGTTTCCTCCATTTCTTTTTGTTTAGGTTGTGTCTTCCTGACTGACCTTACCTCACTGAGGCCGTGGTGGTGCAGATAATAACTTTCCTGAAGAAGCCTGGATGGAGATGTGGCTGCCAGGCCTGGCTGCCTAACACAGGGATCTCAGGAGCAGTTGAGGTGGTGAGGCAGAGGTAGAGATACTTGGTCTAGAAAGATCTTCCTTTGTTTGGCCAGCATAGTAGCAGGATAAGAATATATATGGGCAGTAATGCCCAGCAACCCCAAAGAGGTACCTGTGGTGTCCGTGTATTTCTGTATGCACTCAAGTGCTGTTTTGGAGAAAAACTGGAGTGTCAGACTTCAATTCCTTTCTGTCTGGGTCCTTGACTGGTTTGTTTTGTCATGGTGACACATGATTTGTTCATTACCTTTGGGAATCAGCAGAGTGTGCTTGGTCCTGACTTTATGGATTATTAGGATGAGATGTTTGGTGCAGGTTTCCATGGACTGCTCAAAAAAATTACCATCCATGATAAGCTAGTTTTTGAAAAAAACAACTCTTGTGTTTTTCAAAGCTGGAGGGGAAGGGCTGGAAGCTGTTTGTTGTCACCTGCCTTTAATCTCTGCTGACAGGCCTCCTTCCTCCAAGTAGCCCTGAGTCTGCTGCTGTCCCCAGGTGAGCTGCCCTTAGGTAAATTTTTTGGCTCACTTGCTAAGAATTCTTCCATTTTGGCATTCAGGAGAGCAGGAGACTTTGTCACATCTTAGCACCACCATTTCTATTTTGAAAATAAGTAGATACTGTTACAAAACTGTTCCTGCCCATGAATTACTGTTGTTCTAGAGATGGTGTGGGTTACACAAGTGAGGAGAGTGGCTACACTTGTGCCCTGAAATCCACAAGCCTCCCACTCCAATCTCAGTGCCTTGGAATGCTAAAACTGAAGGGAAGGGCAGGGTTTGTTTGCTCTCCTGATCCCTTATCTCGGCATCAGCACACACTCTTGCAGCAGCATTTCCATTTGGGAGCCAGGGAGGTGATAGGGTCCTGTCCCCCTGGCAGCACTTGCAGAGCAGGCAGTGCTGCCTGAATTTCAATGTGCCACTGCATTCCTCAGCCCTGGTGAGGGAGAGGCAGCAGGGAGCATTGCAGTGCTCAGCTGCTGCTTTTTCTACTGATTTTTCATGCTTTTGATTAACCTCTTCTGTGATAAATGTATGGAAGTTGTGTTTCAAATAGATGTATGGAAGTTGGGGTTTTTATGGCTTTAGGTTAAATGTAATGTTCTCTTGAGGGTCTGTGTTTTTTAGTATAGAAAGCCCAAAACTCTTAGTATCTAGGGTTTTAACACATGACCAGTTCAAAGTTTCCTGGAGAACAGCATTAAGTTCCCTTTGCCACACCCATGAGGCTCTGCCTTGCAGGCCCCTCCAGGGAAGCTGTTCATGGCTCCTTTTTCCTGAAGAGCAAAGAAGAAACCCTTTTTCTTTCCCCCTGTAACCCTTCCTGCCTGGCAGGCAGCAGTGATGATCACCTTGCTGCAAGTTCTTGTGCTTCCATGTTGGCTTCAAGAGGGTTTGCATGGGGCTCTGAAGCTGCTCTTGGCTGTCAGACCATGGTACTGAGCCAGCCATGTGAAGCTGGCCAAGCTGCCCTGTCTTTGAGCCAGTGGACCAATTTCTTTTATATCCCCTGGGTTTTTTGTGTCTGTGGAGATAGAGAAGCAAGCTTCTTTCCTCTGTGCCCCATTGTATGACTTCATTTTCACTGAGGAAGGAGATTTTTATATCGTAAGTGTTCTTCTGCCAATCCTAAGAGATGCTAATTATTCTTTGAAAAAACCCATCAGGCTTATTTTCTTTACTGGCATTTAAAAGGATGAAAAGTAAAATCCAGTAATGAAAATTAGACTTGCAGTGCACCTAAGCCCTGAAGCAGGGGAGAACTGCTCTTAGGCTGTGCTGCTGTGGCTCTGAGGGCTCTTAAAAGATGACTTCTGCTTCTCTTTTTGCCCCTGATTGTTTTTACAGTTTTTGTGTGCTGTCTATGCCATCTGAAAATGGAGGAGCATGGAAAATAGGACTTTGGTTAGTAGGACATGTGGAAAAACACTCTCAAACACCAAGCTGTGCATCACAGTGCTCCACTCAGGGAAAGGAAACAACTGCTACTCTTAACTAGGAGTGATGTTACTGGGCTCTCAGTGCTGTACTTGTGAGGAGTTTGCTCACATTTCACTCAGCTTGTGCTCCCTCCCTGATCTCCACAGCCCTTCCCATGGCTCTGAGTGCTGGAACAAGTTGTTTACAGCAATCAGGCCTATCTCCAAGTCCTTGACTTCAGTGCAATCCATCTCAGCTGCCTGTCAGGGCTTATTGTGAACATGCATCCTCCAGTCAATCCCACACATGGAGCCTGTCCTGTGTGCCAGGCTCTCCTCCCTCCCTGCAGCAGGAAGTGCTGATTAGCTCTTCCTCCTGTTCCTTCTGGGCAGGTTGCAGGTTCCTGCACCCAGAGCTGTGCTTCACACACCTCCCAGGCATTGCTGTGTCCTGAGAGGTGGCTCTGACAAAACCCAGACCACTCAGCAAATGCCAAAGCATTTTTATTCATGAGTCCATTACAAACTGTATGAGGCTTTCCAGCCCAGCCAGTGCTTTGAAGAATTTGAGTTCCTTGTGTGAGGGTGGTAAAGCCCTGCAGAGATCTCTCTTCCACAAGAAGGGTGCTTGCCACCTGCAAAATGAGCATTTTTCTTGTGTTAAGAACAGATATGCACAGGCTTTGAAGCAGGTTTAGAAAATCCCTTTTGGGTACCAAAATAAAATCCCTGCCCTCTATTTTAATTTTGCCTTCCTTCTTCATATATTTTAAACAGTATCTGCAGCTTTTTAAAACAGATTCTAACTTGAAGCTGATTCTTTTTGGGGTGTTGGGTGCATCAGTCTTTGGGGTGCACATGTGGGGGTCAGAAACAATATATTTGCTGTAGAGTGCAGGTCCTAGAGAATGCCCTGTTGGAATTGTGTCTCTCCCACAGAGCATCTCCTTCCAGGGAGGTTTTTTCTTTGTTTTTTTTCTCTCCATTTATCCTCTCAGGGCTGTTACAGCTCCCTGAGGCATAGGTTGTTTGTGGGGGAATTGGAGCTATGAGTATCACCCAAATTAACTTTCAAAGGGAGGCTGCTGATAGAAGAGTTGTCTCTGGTGCTTCTTCCCAGAAATGTTTAGAGGTAGTCTGGCTGTCTTCTCCAGCTTGAGACCACTTCTTCAATTAGATGTTATGATGATTTGGGATAGTGTCTTCTCTGGGAATGCTGGAGCACCTCCTGCTTTAATCCACTTTTGAGAACTTGATAGGGCCTGTAGGTGACACTTTTGAGGCTCCACTTTGCCATGCTGTAGTTCAGTTCTCTGTGTTAATTGGCAGCTGTCAGTCACTGCCACGTGCCTCTCAAAACCTTGTTGTAGCAGGCTCATCTAGCAGCTACAAAACAACAGCAGCTGGTGAGGGATGGTTCAGGGAGCTGTACACACCTGTGACACAAACAGAGCATTCCATTCAGGCTTGTCAGTTTTATTTACCTGGCATCATGAGTACGAACCAGCCTCTCAATGAAAGTGGCAAAATAGAAATTCCAGTGGCTTGCTGTATTATTCTCTGTTCAATTTTAGTTTCTCTTCTGGGAATTCACATAGTCACCTCTTGAGGGTTATCTGCCTTGATGGCTTTGTGTAGTGAATCTGTTCTCTTTTCCTGTTGTTGGACAAGCCTTTCTGGTACTGCACAGCTGTCAGCACAATAGAGCCACAAGAATTTTTTTTTTCCCTTATGGGAGCAATATCAGTAATTTATTTGGAGTTTTTTTGTTGTTCCTTAGAATCATTCACCACTGAAAGAAGACTCCTGTGCTGGGGTGGAGTAGAGCAGCTGCTGGGATTTGAAGCTTGGTGTCCTTTCATAGGCCAGGCTGCTGCAGAAATGCAGGATGCCAAGGCAATGGGGAGATTCCCACATTTGCCTGATTGTGTAATTACTGCAGGCTCAGCTGCACTCATTGCTGATGGAGAGCTCTTGGGGTGGGGTGAGGGTGAAGAACCCTTTCTGGGCTTGCTGTAGTTAAGAACACATTTCAGGGTGCTGCATCTAGAGCTTGTGGCTGTCACCTGTGACTCAGCCCAGTTTGGTTTGGGCTAGTCAGGAGAGGTCCTTAGAATACTCTGTTTTGCACCAAAATTAACTCCATAAAGTTGGGATTGATTTATTTTTTCAACCCAAGAGATTTGCGAGAACACTGCAGAAAAGTGTCTGTGTCTTTACTTGCCTTGATTGATAATCTCTCTGCAGTGGTCAGGTTGTGTGACCAGGAGTGGCAGGGGCCTGTGTGTAGCCTAGGAACAGCTCATTTCCCTGGGGGACACCAGTCTTTCAGTTTGACTGATGTTCCCATTGTAGCTCTGCTCCAGGCACTCCTCTGCAATCTGTGCTCGGAAGGATCAGTGCTGCTCCTTTGGCCACTATTTCCTGCAGTTAAGGCTCCTTAGCTGTGTTTTCTGCGTGGAGGCAGCCATGGAGTGGGACTTGTGGAAGGAGCACAGATAACAAGCACCCATCTGTTCTCCTTTTCCATCCCTTCGGGATGTCCGGGTGTCCCTAGTTGGAATTCTTCTCTGGATAAGATAGAGGGAGGTGTCACTGTGGGGCAGTCAGGGCAGAAAACAATAGCAGGTCAAGTCCAAAACACAAGATTGATCAGTGAGTACATCCCTGCTGTCAGTCAGGGGCAGAGCTGCTCTGGGGAGGTCAAGGCTGGAGCTGTAGCCCACGTCCCTCCAGCTTCTTCCTCTGATAAACTTCCAGGAGAGCAATCACACTTGCTCTGCTGGAAGCCTGGAGTCAGAAGCTCCACTGAGAGGAAGGCTGCAAGAGCCACAGCCTGTGCAAGGACTTTGAAGCCTCTGTCCCTTGAGTGGTGGCTCTTCCTTGGCTCAGTGGGATGCTCCAGTACTTGTTTTTCTGCATTTACTTTGTTGTCCAGCTCCAGCCAGTGTCTTCAATGGGTGAGTAAAGAGGCATTGCCTTATTTCTGTTTGCCATCTCCAAGGTTCACAGTGAGCCTTGGTATTCTTAGGTGAAAGACTGGAAGCTGGGAGAAATATCCCTTTTGTTTGAAGGTGATGTGAAATTCCTTCCAGTTGGGAAGATCCTTCTGTTACAGAGAACCTCTGTACAGAGAACCCATACTGAGAGAACCTCTATTGCCAAGACACTGTGGGATTTTCCTCTCCCTTTGGAGGACAGACTCTATGAGTAGAGTTGTGCTACCTTTTCACCTGCTTCCCTGTCACAAATCTGAACTGCATTTAGTGCCACAATGTACTGCTGCTGCCTTTATTGCTTAGTTGTGCTGGAGCAGAGACCTCCAGTTACACAATGCACCCAGGCTTAATCTCTGCAGCATGGGGCACTCACCAGTGCTTGCTGGAGCCTGATTTGTCACCTGATTTGTCACCCAGTCTAGCTGCTACCATGCCAGTCAGAGAACTAATTATAGCATCAAGCCTACAAATGGAAAAGCTTTGCTTTGTAGCTAGTGCTTGTCAGCCTCAATTGCTCTGGCCACGCAAGAAGCATTGAGGAGGAAAAGAATTGAGCCAAGAAAATTGAAAAGTAGTGAGCTGGAGGCAGTTATTAGTCTTGTGCAAACCCCCAAGCTTGTTGTTTGGGGAGAAGAATGGAGAGGGTGATCAGTCCCTTCTCTGTTTTTGTGGATTTTTTTCCTTAAAACTCAATTTAATTAATTGAAATGAAAAAACTGTGCTGCCAAAGACTGCTTGGTGTCTGTAGGGAGGCTGGTGTGGGGCAGCACTGGCAGTCCAAAGGTGGCTGTGAAGATGTGCAGTGTTCCAAAGAGCACTGGCTGCTTTTTCTGCTGGTTTGCTTCCCCCTCACTTCTGCCAGAAGCTCTCAGGGGAATGAAAGATGTGAGGGAGTGCTACCTCAATTCCCCTCATGTGCCTGTTCCAGCTCCCTCTGAGCTGCTGCATGTTCATCTCACTAAATGTTGCCTTTGAATTCTCTCCTGGATGTTTAGGAGACAATGTAATCTCCCTAGCTGAGCGTTCCCAGAGTCTGTCTCCAAAGGATATTTCATAATTACATGAAAGCTAATGAGACTGTTGGTATTTTTAGTGCTGCCCAGCTGGGAAGCTGACAGGGCATTCCTGCTTCACCTCATTTGGCTTTTAACAGCACAAAAACCTTCTCATTTCAGTCAGTGACCCACCTAAGGCCACACCAACTCCTCTTGTGGAAAATGAGGGAATGACACTGAGGGAAGCCCAGAGGAAGATCTGTTGCACCTTTTCCTTCTGGGAGAAGTCAAACCAGCTTTTGGAGGATGGGATTTACCCATTCACTGCAGCTGCTGGCTGTGGGTAAGGGCAGGCAAGCAGAGGTGAAAAGGAGAGCTCAGGAGGGAATGCTGGTGAATCCCATCAGAGATTCCCTGCTGCAATCCCCTCTCTGCTGCTCAGGAGAACCAGGCTGGTTGTGGTGGCAGTGAATCAGCTCCTCTGCTTGTCTTTGAATCGCGGCACTGGAGATTCCTCCATAACCCAGAACCACACTCCCTGTGCCAGCTCTGCAGCACTCCTGACTCTGGCAGCTGTTCCTGCCTTTTATGCTGGATTTGAGACCTAGCAAAATGTATCTGTGGCTGAGGAAGGCATGACAGAGGTTATATTTGTGAGATATTTTTACAAGGTAGTACATCTGTGGGACAGATATTTACAGAGGACACAGCTAAATAAGAGTGACTTGAAGTCTATTCTCTGAAGCACTTGTAGCTCCCACTTTAAAGTCAGTGAAACAAATCAAAATAATGAACCAGGATCATTTGTGTTTCTAACAGGAAGAGCATAGTATTCCTCCCTTACCAAACTCCATCACACTATTGTCAAAACAGCACAGCTTTAGAACTTCAAAAGAAATGTTCTGTGGAAGGTTGAGGCTGTTGCAGTCCAAGATGCATTTTGTCAGAGTGATTGGTTTTATTAGCCTAATTTTAGGAAATGGTAATCAATTTTCCTTACTCGGGACAGTATTAGCATTCCTTTTGCTTAATGGGGAATTGCTTGTCATGGATAAGTTGTGCTTAATCAGGTATTAAATGTAAGGCAAAATGGAACCTCTGGACTTCCAGTGAGGAAGCTGCCAAATGAGGGTTAATTAGGAGGAGATTGAAAATGTAATGAACACTTAAATTCCTCATTTATGTTCTCCCCCTAGTCCTCTCATATTTTAATTATTTGCAGAAGGTTCAGAGAGGCCTCTGGAAAGGGACACACTCCTTGAGCACTGCCAGGAGGTCCATGTGTTCATGTCTTGCCCCCACAAACACTCCACTCACAAGCAGCTGATCTCCTGTGCAAACAGGAGGGTTTGTGGGCTTGCAAGGAACAGCTGTGTGGAGGGTTTAATGTGTTGCTCCCCAGAATGTCCCAATTCAGACCTTCACACTCTCTAGACTGTGAGATAATGATTAAAAAGGTTTGGCAGCTCAGCTGTGAGGGCTGACACTGGCTGTGGGTGGGTTTTAAAAGAGGCTGCATAACTTGTTTGAGGTATAGTCCTTTGTTCCAAGGCAGCTGGGAGAGTTACCAGTGACTTCAGGAGGGGCTTGCAGGTGCTCAGTTTGTCTTGACCAGAGGGTTTTTGTCCTAGGCTAGATCCCAGGGTGTATTTCCTATGGCAAAATCATTACCTAGACCTCAGATTTGCTTGTATCTTATTTTTTCCTGTCAGCTAATCAGCAAGTCAGACTGTTGCAGAATGTTGTAAGAGCTCTGTTAATTCACTTGTTCTTCCAAGACCTTTAAGACAAGCTGTCAGGATTTTCCACAAGGCAATGAGTTTGCAGGTATCACCTTTTCTCCCCAGGGCTGAGAACGGATCACAAGGGTTCCGTTAAGTCAGGGACTGAGGAAAGAAAACGCTTTTGTAACTATCCATTGTTGTAGTGTGATTTTATACCTTGTAATACTTTGTAATAGTTTTGGGTTTTGTATCCCAGTATTTTTCCCAAATGGTTTGCCCCAGATTGTAGCCCCTCCCTTTACCTGTGTAATCCCTTTCCCTTGCTGAGATCATCCCCAAACCCCTACCCTGGCTCTCTGTCAGTCACTCAGCATCCCATCCCCTCCTTCAAGAAATTTCAGTCCAGGTGGTCGAGTGATCAACCAGAGGCCAGGGGTCAGCCCCCCAAGAGTTTCCTCACATGCTGTCCTAAATGTCCATTCCCCAGTGCCCATCCCTTAGGGTCACTCATTGGTCAGTAAAACGTTATCTACTTTAGGTTTCCACCTCCCTTTAAATGTAACCTTGGCCCCTCTCCCGGGGCTCTCAGCAGGAGCCCCTGAGGTGCAGGAGCTCCCCAGAGCCCCTGAATAAAACCTTGGTTTAACCCCTGCTAAGAGTTGACCCCTTCATCTTCTGCTGTTGTTCCAGCATCTCCTCTGCTGCAGGCGATCAGCCTGGCTGCCTTTGTACCCCTGGGGATGGGGATCAGCCTGGCTGCCCTCTGTCCTTCTGTACCCCCAGGGATGGGGATCAGCCTGGCTGCCTTCTGTCCTTCTGTACCCCCAGGGATCAGCCTGGCTGCCCTCTGCACCCCCAGGGCATGGGAGAGTGCCCCCCTCTCACTGTTCACCATCTCAGGGCTGGCTGGGGTTCCCTCAGTAGCACTCAGAGAAATATCATCAGAACAATCCATCAACACCTCAGTTTGATATCTACCAGCCTGTCTCTGTGTGTGTGTCCCAGCCCTGGACCCCTGCTCGGCCTACATCAGCCTGAACGAGCCCTGGAGGAACACGGAGCACCGCATCAACGGCTCTCACGGGCAGCCCACGTGCGACAGCGGCATCGACGGCGAGTGGTATCGCTTCACGGGCATGGCCGGGGACGCCATGCCCACCTTCTGCATCCCCGAGAACCACTGCGGCACGCACGCCCCCCTCTGGATGAACGGCAGCCACCCGCGCCCGGCCGACGGCATCGTGCGGCGCCAGGCCTGCGCCAGCTTCAGCGGCAACTGCTGCCTCTGGAACGCCAGCATCGAGGTCAAGGCCTGCCCGGGGGGGTACTTCGTGTACCACCTCAGCAAGCCCAGCGTCTGCTTCCACGCCTACTGCGGCCGTAAGTCACGGCCCTGAGCCCCCCTTGGCTTCTCCAGGTGGTGGCCTGTCATATTGGAATTTAATACCAATATTGCCAGATGGAACGTGCCTGGGCTTGTCTGGTCCTTGCTGCTTGACCAAGGGTGGCAGCTGTGGTGGTTTCACCTCAGAGACACCTTTGGCTGGCTGGATGTGTGGTGTTTCACTCCAGAGACACCTTTGGCTGGCTGGATGCTGCAGCTGGGTGCTTGGGACAAGTCCAGGCAAGCAGGAACTCAGATTTATCTCTGGTGGAAAGGCTTTAGGGGATGGTGAAGGAAAAAGGAGTCGGGTTCTGCTGGAGGGTTTGGATCCAGAGCTTTATTGCTAGCACTCAGGCCTCAGAATGCAGCAACAGCTCCAACAGAACCAAGAACCGCGTGGTTGCAGGGTGTTTTAACCCCAGGGAGAGGGGGAGGGAAGGGGTAGGGATCCCACCAACCAGGTAAGGGGGGCGAAGTCTCAGGGGACAAATGACACCTGAATGGCCCAATGTCCCCAGGGCTGAGAGGCATCTTTTGAACTTCGCCAATCACAGACACCCTTTCTGAAATGCCAAGATTGAGGGACAGCACTCAGCAGGGGCAAGGGAGGGGAAAGGAGAGGTGATTGGCACACCTGGGGAAAGAACTGGGGTAGCTGAGACAGGCTATTACATCACACCCCAACGCTGTCACATTCCAGCCGTTGTACCTGCTTTGTTCCTCTAGCAGGATTTTTGCACATCTGACCTGGCCTCAGTGGTTTAATGCTCCCTGTGGGCCCTGTGGCTTGTCTTGGCACACTACCAAAGTCAAAATTTGCATCTCTGCCTCGCAGTAATTAAACTTGATTGTTTCTCAGCAGCTTCAGCAGGTCAGCTTTGCCAATGTGGGCCAGGTCTGTAACTGAGAGGCTGCACACAGGGTGGGAAGCTGAAGGGACAAATCCTGTGCTTTCCTTACATGTTCAGGGCTTTGTGCTGACCTTGTTCTTGTCGTGCCCTAGATTTTTATGACATCTGTGATGTGGTGGATTGCCAGGACTCCTGCCTGGACACCGGTGACTGCACGTGTTCCCCGGGTACAACACTCGGACACGATGGCCAGACATGCCTTGGTAAGGGTGGAAATAAGCTGTGCCACTTGTGATGCTTTTCTTCCCTTTGTTTCATTGCTCACATCTCAATCCCCTGCCTTACAAAGCACTATAAAAGATGACATATTCTGAGAGGACTTTTCCCCTTTGCTGCCTGGAACCAGGACTATGATTCTGTAAATGGTTCCAAGATATGACATCCCATGACTGCATCCATTCTGGTGCCCCTGGAGCTCCATGTTTGTGAGGCTGGATTTGCTTTCTGCATGGTTCAGCTGCTGAAGGCAGTAGCAGAGTCTCTTTGCAGGACTGTGGTGCAGGATTCTGTGGTGTCACTGTGGTACTCAGGAAGTGCTGTGCAGTCTGGCATTAGAGATTTCCTCTCACACACTCTCTTGAATATCTCTCCTCCAAAAAAAAAAAAAAAAATCTGACTGCTGTAGGGCTGCACACTAAACTCCATCATACTTCCTGCCCTTTTGGGACATTGTCCAGGGCCTGGGGCTTGAGGAGACCCAAAGAACTGTAAGTCCCACCACAGCTGTAATGATTTTAGGCAGCATGACAAGAGCATATTCAGGGAGCTGGCACTTGGTGGCAGAGACCAGCATGGCCAGCAGGGAAGTGAGAGCAGAGTGGGGAATGTGAGCTTTGGAGATTTGTGGGGAAATCCCCATGAAGCTCTGAGGAGAGCTCTGTTTTTTGTGTGTGGTGCTGGGGGAGAGCACTGAGAGGTCAGGAAGATGATGGGACAAATCAAGGGGCTGGGAGGGGGTGTCTGTTGGAGGGCTGCAGAGCCACACTGATGGATAGGAGAGGACGGAGGAAAGGGTGTTGGGGGAGGAGGAATCTCATCTGTCACTTGATTTGGTGGTGAAGCTGAAAGCAGAGTTGGCCCAGGAGCCTGTGGCAGGTCAGTCTGCTCCATAGGGGCTGCACCAGACAAAGCAGCCATGGGTGGTTTCTTTCTTCACACACCTGTGAGCATCAGGGCAGGGCCCACAGACATTCCAGTGTGTGGAAGGAGCAGCATGGTCCTGCTGCAGTTACACTTGCTCCCAGTGATTCTGGGGAAGGCTTTTGCTTAAGCAGCTCCACTTGTCTGCAGCCAAGTGGCTGAATGAGCTCTCTCAGATAATTAAAAGCATTTATTGGCTGCTTCTGTGCAAGCCTTCCAGCCACAGAAGTGCCCTTGACAAGCACTAGCACTCAGTGAATGTGTGGCAGGCTCAGAGGAAAGGATTTCCTGCAGCAGGGAGGCACACAGGAGTCCTGAGCCTGTCTGTGTGTGCTGCAGCTGCTTTCCTTCCCCCATGAGCAGGATTTCTGCCCTGCTGCTTCTTCTGGAGATTCCCAGGTGGCACAGCACCTCAGCTGGAATGCTCACACTGCTTCACCTACCTGCAGCCTCTCTTGTGTGGCTCCATGGTCTTTCCAATAACTTTCTGTTGTGCTGAGTGATTGTGCAATCACATCTCTGAGAGCAACTGTGCCCTGCGTATGGAGAAACCAAATAAATCCCTGTTTGTCTTTCCTAAACAGACAATGGGCTTCCTTTCCCAGCTGCCCCAAAGAGGGGGACTGAAGCTGCTGCAGTGATGCAGCAGAGCAGCTGTGGCTGCCCCATCCCTGCAAGTCTCCAAGGCCAGGCTGGACAGGGCTGGGAGCAACCTGGGATAGTGGCAAGGGATGGAACAAGATGAGGTTTAAGATCCCTTCCAACCCTGACCATTCTGTGAAGGCTGAGCAGCTCTGTGCTTCTCCTCAGTACATTAGATTGTTTAAATCCCACAGCAGAGCAGCTGATCCTGAGTTACATTTTCATTTAGGGGTTAAATAAGGTCTTAGAGTTCCTGTCACACACCCACCAACCTGGTGCATTGCCTTTGACTTCTTCAAGGTCTGTATTCATGTTCTGCTAAGCCATGGTTAAAATCAGCTCAGCACTGTCCCAATGCAGTCTCAAGACAACCAGAAGTGTCCCAGAAGTGCTGCTTGTCACCAGGAGGGAAGAGCAGGGACAGAGATCTATGTGTGCTGTAGAACTTGGAAGGACCAGTCAGGGGAATTTCTGGGCCCAGCCCTTGACCAAGACAATCTCTAGGCCCTTCTAACAACATCTCCATGCCAGTAGCCCTTTCCCTCTTCACCTTCTGTTTTTAAGCAACTTTAGATTCATTTTTAGAAGGGAAAGTGTGGAGCCTGTCACGTGTGTGAAATGCAGAGTCTGTGGGAGTCTCCTGGACATGCTTCCTGCCTCCCAAAGCAAGGCACCAGCCAAGCCTTTGGCTAAAAATACTCAATTCACATTGCTTGTGGAAGGAGACACCACCAGCAGCTGCCAGCTGTGGGTTCTGTGCATGTGTGGGACCACAGGTATCTGAGAGAGCTCATCTCTCACCTGCCTGTTAAAATGGTACTTTTCTTTTTTCTTGGTTTTAAGCTTCTGACACCTAATAAATGCCAGCTTCTAAGCTGTTTTGATGAAATCCCATGTGAACTTTCATTGATAACCTCAGCATCCTGGCCTGCCTTAGAGAAGTCATTCATTTCGTGGCTCAGCAAGAGTAATGTCTGTTCCTTTCTCTCTGTTTGATTTGCTTTTTGCACACAGAGATTAAATCAGGTTGAGTGATTAGAATCTCAGAGAACAAAGACAAAAAAAAAAAGAAGGGCAGACAGACACAGAAGCCACTTCAGCTTTTAAAAAAGAATTAGGAGCAGTTTTCAGAGCTCTACCATGATATTCAAAAGCTACTGTCAGTGTTACTACTTGTAGTAGGATTATTCATTCCATTCCAGAGCTGGTTTTTTTCCAGATGAAAATGAGTGTGAGCAGAACAACGGGGGCTGCAGCGAGTTCTGCGTTAACCTGAAGAATTCCTTCCGCTGCGAGTGCGGGGTCGGGCGCACGCTGGGCAGCGATGGCAAAACCTGTGAAGGTGAGGCTTCAGCTCCCATGGGCTGCTGCTCTGCAAATCATTCCCTTGCAGCACTGGCTGTCTCTTGGCTCCTTGCACCTGGGATTAAATGTCATTGATATCACCTCTGTGCTTGCCAGAGAGGTTGATACTAAAATATCCTTCTAAGCAAGCAGAGAGAAATCTCCTTGTTGTTCTCACTGCCTTGTCCCTTTCTGTTAGGATTTGCTTGTGTTTATCTCCATGGGGGAAAGGCAGCAGTGGATCTGGAAGATTGGTTGTCCAGGCAGAACTTGTTGGGATTTGATATGTGGAGATTTGAACCTCTGGAGATTTGTGGGGTAGAGTTTTGTGGGGGCAGATTTAGCAGCCCTGGGTTTTGGCAGCTCACATTAGGTATGGGGTAATGCCATGACATTAGACTAGAGCACGAGGATCACTTCAGCCTCCCAGGTTAGTGATTGAGGAGAGGGGGTGCCAATCTGCAGACAGAAGTTAAATTTGAGATTAGGGCAGCATTCTGATCTTTGGTGTTTGTGGGCTCTGCTGCTCTGTGCTCTCTGCCACAGTTCCTTCACACTGGTGGCACAGCCAGCTTGAAAACCCTTGATAAATTGAGACTGTTGGCTTAAAGACCAAATTGTTGTGTTGTCACTAACAATGTACAAACATCCCTGAGCACAAATAGGCAATCCCAGCAGAAATTGATGAGTGCCTGATGGTTTCTGTGGTGAGCTGTGGAAAAGGACTGTGCCCCCTCACAGCAAAGCTGCTGTGTGCTGTTCACAGACACTGTGGGGCCTTAGACAAGGAAAACAACTACATGTGTGCCTCACTTTTCAGCTACCCAAAAGAGCTAAATCTGCTCTCTGAGCTCTGCTGGTACATCACTCATCCAGGCAATGACACTTTGCTGGGAAATGCTGCTGTGCAGAGTGCTCCTTAAGTTACTTGTGAAGGTGTGTGGGGCCAAAAATGGTCTGTGGGCTCTGTCCTTGCCACATCCAGCTCTGAGCTGCTGGGGCATCACATAAATGAGCTGTGCAATTTTTATTCCCAAGTGCTGCACTCTTCTGACAGGGCTGGAATAGTCTGTTTGGAAACTCATTTGTTTCTGCCATTCCCCAAGTTGGCTTTTAGGGCCTTTGATATATCATTTAATTTCCCTTCTGTACAAAGGATGGTGCCTTTCTTGAGTTTAACACTGCTGCTGGGGATTTTTACAATCTTGTTAGTGAGTTTTATTTCTGAAGATGTATCCTCAGCTTTGTGAACTGGTAGAGAATGGGATGTGAGGTGTGAGCCACCTCACAGCTTGTTGCTGAAAAGAACAAATGCAGGAGATTCAGCTTGATTACCTGAGCTGCTGAGGCTGAATAGGGTTTAATTTATCTCAAAATTTACATTATGATGCTTTACCCATTGCTTTGACTCATATGGAGTTTGGGCTGTTATTTTCCATGCATTGCATAGGTTTGAGTGTGGGATTTCCATTTTTTACATTTCAGTGAAAACCATACAGTGATTTCTAATGGCAGGCTCAGGAAGAAATATTTTATATTTATGATTTGCTTATCTCATGTTCTGTTATTTTACTGAGAACAGTAGTACTCATCTAGCATATTCATCACAAAGGGTTAAAACAGTTAACCAATTGAGCAGTTAAGGTTATTTGAAAGAAAAAAATCATTATGCTGAAGTACAATTTCAAAAGGGGTTTGCACCTCATTTTCTGGGAAACAAACTGTTGCCTTTGAGCTGTATTGTTCAGACTGTTGGCTGGTTGGGGTCTGTTGGGGGCTGCAGGATGTGCTGATTTTCCTCTCTTTCCCAGAAATTGAAGGCTGTCACAATAACAACGGAGGCTGCAGCCATACCTGCATTGAAGTGGAAGGCACCTACCAGTGTGAATGTCCCAGGGGACTTGTTCTGGCAGAAGACAACCACACTTGCCAGGGTAGGTCAAAAAAATCTCCCTGGCAGCCTCTGGCCCCCGAGAGTGTCTGAAGGAACTTTTCTTCTTGGTTCTACTGTCTTCCCTTAGTCTGTCCTTCCCAGCTGGGTTAATGGAGCTTTGTTGCTAAAGACAGACCATCCAAAGCTGAGAGCCTGAAGATGCTGGTCTTCTCTCCAGGCAGAGCAGCAACAGGGCCCAGCTTGAGTGCACCTTGCATCACATTAATTGTAGCGCAGTGTTCCCTTATGACTAATACTGCTTAACATTGTGTTGGGAGTTTGTTTTCACAAACAGAACAGGACTGCTGGGGTACAATCCTTGAGCTTTTATTGTGGCATCAGCCTCATTACATGGTTGAGACAATAGAAAGATGGCAAAAGCTCATGTACAGCCAGAAGCAGCCAAAGATTTCTTTGTTACAGAACATTTTTAAAACTTTCTAGCCAATGGCTAATGATAGCTAAACTCACAGACAATTGTTCTAGCCAGTTACTAAAAGCACATGTACACCTGCTTCACACAGTGCTTACTTTTCTTCTTTCTATTAACAATACACAATCATTTATTATTAAGCTTAAAACCTTCTACTACCTTGCTAAGCATATTTTCCTGCAGTTTTAAGGTCTCTCTTAGCCAAGCCTAAAACTCAAGATGTAGTTTAATGTCCTTGCTTGCTATACCATTGTAACTTTCTGTACTTTCAGCCTTTGCAGCTGCAGCTAGTTCTGTGTTCTTTCCGTTTCTTAGGCCTGCTTTTACAGCTTTCTGGAAATCTTCTTACCTCTGCTATTTCCCACAAACATCTCCCATTATACTGTTCTGTGCACACCCCTGACAAATTTATGCTGTTAGAGCTGACATTTTCCATGCTTCAAACTTCAAACTCCCAGCTAAAGCAGTCCAGTCCTTTCCAAGAACAGGGTTAAAGAGAGAGGCATGTTTTTTTCCAAGTGTGCCATTCCAGTAAGCATTCCTGTGCCTTGAAGCAGGGCACTAGCTTTGATATTCGGTGCTCCTGCTGCCCCTTGGAAAAGTGCCCAGGATAGCATCCAAAAATTGACTGTTGCTTCTGCTGTGTAGAGGCCAGGGCAGCGTTATCCTTGGAGAACCTTCCATCTGAACTTTCCCCAGGAGTCCTTCATGCTGAGTCACTTGTGCCAATGGCATGCCCATGGAATAAACAAGCTCCCTGGTTTCTGCAAAGATTTCTTTTGCAAATACATCCAGGCTACCAGCAGTCTGGTGTTGCCTGGTGTGCTCAGAGAACCTCCTGCAGTGCCACAGAGTGCCCAGACATCAGTGGGAGGGACAGATCAGGGCTTCATGGTGGCCAAAAGGGCAGGTATGCCTCAGAGAGGAAGTTGGAGTGGTTCTGCTTGATGGATTGTCTGCTTTTTAAGCTTTTTAGAAATGCAGGGCTCCCAGGGTTGAGCATTGCCCACTTGGGATCCAGCAGTGGGAATGGGGGTTTCCAAGAGCTGTGATCACACTCACTGACTGAAGGTCTGCTTGATATCAGACCTTGTGATGTTTTTCAGTCCTGGGCCCCTGAGGCAGCCCCAGCAGGGCTGCAAGTCCTGGATTTCCCAGCCAGGGTTTCTGCTGCTGGTGGGGCTGCTCCTGAGAGCAGCAGCACTGCTAGGAGCCAGGCTGGAATCAGGATACAGCATCTCATAAGGTGAAATTGCCTCTTCTTTTGCATTCATCAATTTATGTCCCCATACTGTGGCCTGCAATTCTGAGCAGATATGGAACCGTACCACACCTAATCAGGTCTATATTGGTTCAATTAACAGTGCAGGGTAGGCAGAGTAGCCTGAAGCAATTGGATCTGCAGCCTCTCCACCCTTCTCTGCACTGTCTCCATGTTCAGAACAAACATTAATAATCTTCCACAGAAATCACAGTCTGAAGGCTGCAATTTTTCCATAAAGATACCAGCCAGCAAAATACTTGGAATTTTGCAGATCATCCTAGAATTTTGCAGCCCATCCTATTCCTGAAGAGTAGGGATGAAATGCTCTTCTCCCCCATCCCCTGCCCGAATTTTTGTGCAGGTAAGCAGGGTTCATGTTTGCAGCAGTGGGTCAGGGCTTCCCAGCACCAGAGAGCCTGTTCTGCTGAGCAGCCTGTGCAGGGAGATAACCTCTGCTCCAAGCAGCAGCACTTTGAAAGGCCAAGGAAGGAGCCAGAGGCTGGAATATGGTGCCAATAACTACAGCAGGCAGGGAAATGAGCACTGGACTTGCCACAGAAGCTTCCTCCCAGGGGCAGGTGCTCAGAGGCATTGGTGCAAAACAGAGCTTAAAGAGGAAATGAGGAGGCTTTCCCAGTTCTCACAGGTGCTCTGGGAAGTATGAGGTGAAGAACTGAAATGTTTGACTGGCACACACTGGGTGTTTTCTCAAATAGCCACGAGTTGGCTTGAGTCAAGAGGTTTCCTTCCCTTGTTTCTGTGTCCAGGTGGTGGAGGGCACACATCTCCTGCAGCTCCAAAACACAGGGAAATGGAATCTTTTCCTTCTCCCACTTTGTGCCAGTCAAAGACATGTAGAAACAGAGAGATCCTGAACAAAATCAGTCCTGAACTTCGAAGAATTGCAGTTGGGATCCAAATCTCTTGCCCTGAATGTCACCTTTATAAAAGCAGCACATTTTCTTATTTATCAAGGAGTGCTAGAACAGCTAGTCCTTAAATCCAGATGGAGCCAATCAGTTCTCCAAAGGATGTTCCTGTCTGCATTGTGCTCTGTTCTCCAAGTCCCTTTGTCTGCTCCTGAGCTGTGCCATTTGACATGCTCAGTTATTCCCACTTGCCTTCTGCTGCCAGTGGAAGGAAGGTTAAGGTAATTTTTAGTTCTTTAAGCTTCTGTTCTAACCCAGCAGTGTCATTATGGGAACATATTGCTTTGGGCACTCTGCATACATTTTAGCATATCACTTTGAAATTATCATCTTCTAATCAAAAATCCTCCCTGAAGGTACTCTGAGGATGTTGCAAATACCTGATCAGGGACAGGAAAATTTTTAAAGGGGGTTGAAATGCCTGTTTTAGAAGTGTGCCTTATTTCAAATATCCAGAATCTTAAATTATATAATTAATGATTGAAATTAAGGGAAGGTGGGTCACAGGAATGTCAAGGACTGGGACTACAATTAATTTTGGCAAAAATCTCAGGAAACTGGTATATTTGCTAAAAGGTTTTGTTGTGGGGTTTTAAAATATAATAAATGTAAATCCTGCAAAAGGTTTGTTTTTTCTGGCTGAAACCAGAATATATGCCACCAGTATGTTTGTCCTGTTTCCAACTGAACTGAATAATCCTAAGGAATATATGTACAGCACCTACTTTTTTATTGAAGATTATTCTCTCTTCTTTCCTTTTTATTTTGTCCAAGGTCTGTTTTCTCCTGCTTCTTATGTAATGAAATTTTAATTTAAAAAATTCACACGGAGGCCTGTATTAAAATTTAAAGGTTGGAAGGAGGTGGAATGAATGAGCTAATTTGGTTTGTTTGTCAGAGCTGGGTTTATTGCTTATAAAAATATTATTATGGCATTTTGAGGTGCTTCCATTTCAGCTCGGTATCTATATGGAATTACTCTGCCTTGTTTCAGCATGTTCTGGGTTTGATGTAAAATCTGATTAAGGGTCTTAATAAATGGCTTTGCCTGGGGTGTTGTGAATTTGATACCCATATCTGGCAAAGGCTCTTCCTAGAACATCACAGTGCAAGAGATAGCAACCAAATCTGTGCTGAGTGTTAAGTGAAGCTGGAAAGCACAGCTGAGTTTCTGCTGCAAGTGCAGTGATTGTCTTCATGGTTTTCTGCTTTCTGCGTTGCTGTGGCTGGGGAATTTGGGGCAGTGGCAGCTCTGGTTTGTGTTGTGTAGGTGGGAATGCAGGGTGGATGGTTAGGTTACTGTGGTAGGATCATAATCATAAATGCTGTGTAGGATTCCCCTTTTATTCCCCTAGTTATATCTGGTGTAACCCTTCTCCAGCTCACTGGCAGGTTTGTAGTGCAGACTGTTATTCTGGGGACTTCTCTTGCAGTTCCAGTGCTGTGCAAGTCCAGCTCTATTGAGGTGAACATCCCAAAGGACCTGGTTGGAGGCCTGGACCTTTCCCTCATCAACACTTCATGCAAAGGCGTGTCCAATGGCACTCATGTCAACATCCATTTCTCCCTGAAGTCCTGTGGAACTGTTGTAGATGTATGTATACCTACTGCCCAGTCTCTGGCATTTGGGGATTTGACTGTGGCTTTCTTGAGGAACAAAGTAAGTGATGGTGCAGCTGATTTAGCTGCATCCTCAGAGCTGCCATGCAGCTGCCCTCAGAGTGGATCTGGGCTGGCATCCCGCAGTCAGAGAGCTTGTTCCATCCCCCCTCCAGCAGTGTGTCTGACAGCATGGGTGCTGCTTTCTGCTCACCTCCTGCTTCACAAGGGTAGAAGGTACAAGAGCCCTCAAACTTCATCCACCTGCTAAGACAGAGCCATTGACCAGCTGCCAGTCTCCTGATAATGTTTGAAAGGTTAAACTGACAGCTGGTCAGTGGCTCACCTTAGCAGAGGGGTAGCAGAAGTGTGGTGCATTGCAGCTGCCAGCAGACCAAGGTCCTTAGCTGGTCTGTGAGGATGAGCAGCGTCACTCTGGTTGTGGGCTGTAAATTCACAAGCTGGCCCTTCAGTGGCTCCTCTGAGTGTCAGCCCAGAGAGGTCTTTCTCAGTGATGTCCCCTTTCTTTGCTGCAGGTAATCAATGACAAAATCATTGCCACCAACCTGGTGACCGGCTTGCCCAAGCAGACCCCAGGGAGCAACGGGGACATCATTGTGCGCACCAGCAAGCTGCTGATCCCGGTGACCTGCGAGTTCCCGCGCCGCTACACCATCTCCGAGGGCTACGTGCCCAACCTCAAGAACTCTCCCCTGGAAATCATGAGCCGCAGCCAGGGCGTCTTCCCCTTCACCCTGGAGATCTTCAAGGACAAGGACTTTGATGAGCCCTACAGGGGTGACCTTCCCACCCTCAAGCTAAGGGACTCCCTGTACTTTGGGATTGAGCCCCTGGTGCACGTCAGTGGGCTGGAGACGCTGGTGGAGAGCTGCTTTGCCACTCCCACCTCCAAAATTGACGAGATCCTGAAGTACTACCTGATTCAAGATGGGTGAGTTCAGTGTTGCCTCTCTTGCTGGCAATTTAGAGGGAATTGGCAGTGGGGCTGAGCTGTCTGTGTGATGCAGGAAACACTATTCCCCTCTCCACAGCAGCCTGTCTGTCCAGCACATAGCAATCACCAGCAGCCATCAAGCTGAAACCACCTCTCCCATCAAAAGTAATTGGGAGAAACAGTGGGAAGCAGTGAGAGAGGTTCCTCTGAGTGCAGCCTTTACAGGATGTATTTCCCTGTAACTAGCCTTGTGGATAATTGAGTTGGCTCCTGTAGAAAAGATTCTCATTCCTGATACCCTCTCTCTGCCAGCCACAGAGTGCCAAGCCAATGTGCAGAACCCCCATGGCCATGTGCTGTGCCAGGCAGCTGCTGCAGCAACTGGAGCAAGTTTCTTCATTTTCTCATAATGGCATTATTACAGTACAAGCCAGAAGAGCCCATTGCTAGTCCTGGTAGGAGCTGCAGGAGAATCCCTTGCTTTGCTCTCCCTGATGCCTGTCAGTGCAATAAATTCAGGGTCTTTCAGTTTGGCTGTCATTTTTTGAGGTATTTGGGGTTAGTGATCGTTTCAGGATATGCTAAAAGTAATTTTGTGCAGATCTGTGGGTTTGCTGTTGTAGTGGTTTTTGCACCAGAGCTTTGGAGAGCCTTGCTGTGGGCTCAGCTGTGGCTCCTGAGATGATCCCCCTTTTCAGACACCTCTTTGGGTGCTGAAATGACTGCCATGCTACAGCAGTCCTGTGGAGTGTTTGCATCCAGCTGCATAACCAGAGAGCTCTGAGGAAATATCATAGTTTTGAGGCAGTCTGCTGTCCTCTAGGGAGGGAGATCCAGCCAAAGGAATAGCTAAGACATACCCAAGAGTTGTAGCCTGAGAGTCCAGGGACTGTGCTTGTGTAAATCCTGTATGTTGCCTGCCAGACCATTTAATGATGACAACAATCATGTCCTCAGCTGCCAGACTAAATCATCCACTGTTACAGCTGCTGCTGGCAAGTCCCGTGTGCTTGTCTTGTAGCAAAAGGGTCCTGCAATGTAAAGTACCCACAAGTACTGTTTCCATTTCCTTCTGACAGAGGATTCAGCATTAGCCTGCTCTCCCCCTATCCTAGACTGCAGTCCTTCTGTGCCCAGCATTTCTGGGCTTTATGAGCAGATCTGTAATGGAAAAATTGATTTTATCAACTCCCTGGCTTGGCTGTTCCCATGGACCCTTCCCAGAGTCAAGGCCTCAAACATCCATTTATTTCTCCCCATGAGTGAAAATGATGGGATTCAAAACAGCAGCCAAAACCTGAGCTGGATAGAGAAAGGAGAAGGCAGGAAATGTCATCTCTTGATTCCACATCAGCACTGGTTGGAGGATTTATGGCACCAGCAGTCCCTTGGTACCTGCAGAGGGCATTAAAACTTCACTGAAGGGAAAAGTGCTCCACTCTGCAGCCATCACTGCAGGCCCCAGTAATTCTAAATTAAATTAGCTGAATGCACTGCTAAGTTGTCCCTGCTCCAAACACTTCTGTAATAACTCAGTTTGCTTCTAGAAATCCAGCCCCAAAAGCCCATGGCAATAAAGATGGGATTTTGTATCAGTTTATGTAGGATCAGACCTGCAAGAGTTAACTGCATAACCCAAAGGGAAGCACTGTTTATATTGGAGGGGATATACCTTGGACTGAGGAATGGGAAAATTCCCTCTGCTGCTCTCTTCCCTGTTAATTCCCTGCTCTGAGACAAAAGGGGAGCCAAGGCAGTGACCGATGGCACAGCTGATAACGCTGCAGCTCCCTGGGGCACCTGAGCCAGGTCATGTCACTGCTGAGGTCAGGAGCTGTGCTCAGCAGAGCACTGGCGGGTTAAGGTAGTTCCATTGCAAAGCCCATCTTCTTGTGCCTCAGGCTGCCCTGTTTGTTGGTCTGTGAGGTGGATGTTTCATTGTGCAAGCCTTCCTTTCAGCCTTGCAGCCCTGAAGGGTCAGAGCACAGCTCCCACGGCACTGCCACTCTGCTCCCCAAACCTAGGCACATTATGCACAGGGATAGGGTGGTTTTCCCCATATCCTGACCAGGCCCACTCCTTTTCCTTCCCTACCTGTCTCTTCTCACCTCTCCAAAGTGGGCAGCAGGGTCTCTGGGGGTTTCCCAGCAGAGTGGGATATGGTCTGGCCCCACAAACACAAAAGGAGTTGCCCTTGTGACTCATGAGGTTTCTGAGGGGGTTTTGTCTACGTATCTCTGACTCCTTTGTGGTGTTCTTCCACTTTCCCTCTCCCTAGCCCCAAACCAGTAGGTTTCCTTCCACCAGTGTGGAGAACCTTTGGAGAGCCTGGGATTTAGGAGTCAGTTTGAGGCAGTGTCCAATAATCATCACAGTTTATATGCTCACAAATGAGAACGTGCCTGTGAGTTGACTTCATGGCCCTAGAGATTGGCCACCCACCTATGAAAAGTCTTTAACTGTCGTTCCTTACAAGCAGATGCCTTGTTTAAAAAGGAATTTTGACAACACAGAGATTCCAAAGAGCAGTTCTGCCTTCCCTTCAATAAAGGCAGAACTGCTCTTTTAGAGCTGACCATGTCAGACATCAGCATTGCTGACAATGCCATGCACATTTTCCATGTAAAGATTGCACATTTCTCATGCTGCAAGAGCAAGGCTTTGAGCTACACCAGTACCTCTTGTCTCTTCCACCACTGCTTTATTGGTTTTTTTTTTTTTTAATATCTTTCAAAGTCCACAGTTTTGGAATGAACTTGCTAGAAAGCTGCATTGCAATGCAATTCCACAGCAGCATCAGGGCCTCTCAAGATGCCCAAGGCTTTGCAGTAATTGTCAGTAATTATTGAGCCACCATAACTTTTTGTCTGTCAAACTCTAAATGGGCTTTAATGGTTTAAAAATACACTGCACCTGGAATGTAGCTTGTTATAAAAGCAGCTTATTTTCTTGCAGTTCTGTGACCTCTTTTACAATCATGCCTTGCTAGGAATGGAAAAACTGAAATTATAAATTTTTGGTGTAGTGAATTTGAGCTGTTTGACCAAATCCAGCAGGAAGAAAAATGTAAATTATACTAAGCAAAGTAAATCTGGATTTTTGTTTTCATCATCTGTCATATTTTAGTAATGTGGGTGCAGGCTGCTTCATTTAAAGCATAATTTATGTGCATATCCCTGTGTGTACAGTGAGTGCATGGCACATGCTGTGATGTATAACACTGCAGGCTGTTGCACAGGGAGGTGAATTGAGGACAGACTTGCCTGCAGCTTACTGGCAGTCCCTCTCTGAGGGCCACGTCCTGCCAGCCCACTGCTGCTGAGCTGTTCCCTGTCTGGAGATGCCATTAGCAATGCTGCTCTTTTTCCCCATTACTCCCAACTTTTCTCCTGTGGCCAAAGAGGAAGTAGCAGAAATGGTAGCTGAGCCTGAGAGAACCAATCCCTCCTTTTCTTTCTCTGGTTAAGTAGGCTGGAATGTCTTTTCTCTTTCTTTTTTCCATTTCTGGGAAAGCCATTAAAGCCCATCCCTCTGCTCTCCTCAGCTGTGTTTCTGATGATTCCGTGAAGCAGTACACGTCAAAGGACCATCTTGCCAAGCACTTCCAGGTTCCTGTGTTCAAGTTTGTGGGCAAAGACAACAAGGTAAGCTCAAAACTCAGCTCTTAGATATTTCATCAGCTCTGATATGACTGAGGAGCCTCAGCACAAAGTTGGAAAAGGGTATGGAGTGGCTGGCCCAAGGCAGGTGCTGCTGTGCCTGTTCCAGCAGTTGTACCTGACAAAGGTACTTCAGGAGAAATTGTTAAAGATTGTTAAAAACAACTAAAATTAAAATATGAAGGACAGTTTTGAAACATCAAGCCACCACAGGCTAAAATCATTTCTCCTTCCATGGTGGTCTTGGTGGCCCCTTGATTGCGGTGTGAGACAAATATTTTCAGTCACTAGGCACATTTCACAGTCCCCTGTCTTTAAAACAACACAGTTTTAGTTTGGAATCTCTTCAGTCTTGTGTCTTCTCTAGCTCTTGGGGGTACAGATGCCAGCACTCCAGACCAAAGGCTACCACACTGCTTAACTCAGTGTGAAACCAGGCTGTCTCTCTGGGGCAGCAGCTCTGTAATGGGAACACAGTGGAAGGATAATGCCCTTTTCCTCATGCAAATAGCTTTCCTTTCTGTGTTGGAGGAAATTGGATCTTCCAGTCATTGTTATGCTCAGCCAATACTGCCTGCTCCAAAAGGGATAAAGCTGCTGCTCCAGCTATTGGAGAGCCCCAGTAGGGTTAAAACAGATGAGATCTTCTAAAATTCAGAAATTTTCCTTGGCTTTCTGATTATCCCTGCTGCCTCCAACCTGCATCCTCCCATCCTGCACAACAGATTTTGCTTCAAGCCTCTGCAAGTCTTTGTGATTACTGCTTGCAGGGATCTTGCTTGCTTTCCTGGTCATTGCAGGGGCAGCAATCCTGTCCCTGCCTGTGCTGTGCAAGGAGAAAAGGCAGCTGCCTCCTTGCTCTTTGCATTCTCCCTCTTCCCTCAACATCACCCTGTGTTTTCCTCCTTTTCCCCTCAGTTTCCTGGCTTTGTTTTTCCAGCTCACTTGAAATTCTCTTGCCCATCTCCACCAATCCTTGCAAGGCTTCACACATTCTTGACACGCATCTCCTACCAGTCCATGTGAGCTCTTCCAAGCTGACTCCTGCCATTTTCATCCCTTTATCTGGAGGATCATTTCCCACCTTCTATCCTTTGTCTCCCCACTGTGTCCTCTGAGACCCGAGCCAGGCTCTCTGGAGAGGGCACACAAAGAAACAGACGGAGCGGCCGCTGTGGCTGCGGGCAGTGAGGCTGGGCACGGACCCTGTGCCAGGGCCATGCTGTGGCACACAGGCAGCAGTGGCAGTGGTGCCCAGGGCTGTGCCCTGACCCTGTGCTGTGTCCCCCCTCAGGAGGTGTTCCTGCACTGCCGCATCCTGGTGTGCGGGGCGCTGGATGAGAGCTCGCGCTGCGCCCAGGGCTGCCGCAGACGCGCGCGCAGGGCGGCCGGGCAGCACGAGGAGCAGCAGGACCAGGAGCCTGTTCATGTGGCAAACCATATCCTGACAGGAGGCCCCATCAGGATCGACTTTGAGGACTGACAGCCACCCTCTGGGACAGCATCCCTGGCCTTCCTTATCACTGCCTTCTGTTGTGGTTGGTTGAGAAGCCAGAGGTATTTGTTAAAGCCCCGCTGGAACCTCAGGACTCATTTCCTTAACTCTGTGGTGATTATTTGTCAAGTGGTTTGGGCCCATGAGGTGGCCCTTGGAGTGTGACCTGGACTGCAGAGCAGTTTGGTTTTATCTGCATTTCTCCCCACCAATCCTTTAGCTGAAGGGACCCTGTTTCTTCGCAGGCCGGAAATGTTACCCAACTTTGCCTTTCCCTACATCCACCTACAGGCCCCAGGACTGTTTGTCCTTGACTAAACAAATGTTATCCAAGCCCTTCTTGCATCAGACAGTACAAATAGTATCATAGCTGAGTGTGTTTGCTGTGCAGCTCTGTGAGTGATGCTGAAGATATCAGGTGACTGTTAATAGAAACCTGTATAAAATATATCTCATCATGTGTAAGTTCCTTGGAGCAATGCAATTGTCATTACAGGCAGCTAAAGCTCAGATCTATCACAGGCACATTTAAATGGGATTTTAAATAGCAAAAGGTATTTAATGAGATTTGATATTTTTAGTGGCTTTTAATAATTGCATGAAGTTTAATAGTGTTTCCTCCTGTATTTAGTGTATCATCATTCTTCTCCCTCTTCTCTCACCACCAAAAATGCCTTTCCTAAGTGCTGTAGCACCTTGATTGTAAGAGAACCACCATTAAACATCTATAAACACCCCCCTCCCACGTGTGCTGCTGCCAAGTGTTTGTCTGGAATTGTGATGCATTGCCCTGGTTAGTGAGGCCATGGTTCCAACAGAGGATTAGAGGAATGCACATTAATTTTTCATAGCAATCAGTGGTGCTGTGGGCAGTTGTCAGGACAGGGCTGTCCCCAGTCAGCCTGGTGACAGGAGACACAGCAGCATTGTCTGAGTGGCCATGGCAGGGGACACAATGACTGGTGATGGTGGTGGCATTGTGGTTGCCAGGAATCTTTTTGGGCTGTCAAGCTCCTTCTGAAGAAAATACAATGGATGTGATCAGCTCAGGCTCCTCTGGGCTTCACTGGGCTCTGTGGTAAAGGGTTAGGGTGTGGAGTGGAAGGGAGGAAGCACAGCCAGCAGTGAAGGACACTGTGGGGCAGGCAGGGCTGGAGGATGAGGGGAAGGATCTGTCTGCACCAGTGGCAGTGGCTCTGCAGTGCATCCCCAAGGGTTCCTACAAGAAGCTCCTCAGTGTGCAGCTCTATCCTGCATGCCTGGAGGTCTGCTGGGAGCCCTCCAGCCTTCATCACCTGTGTTCTGCTTTGCTTGGAGCAGCCAAATTGCTGCAAAAGCCGAAATTTGCTGCTGCTCTCAAATGGAAGGGGAATCCATTTGAAGGGACCATTTAGAAAGGAGTCACAAATCACCTCAAACATTTCAACCTATTTCACAGATTTATTTGTTCTGGCAAGTAAGATTCCAGTGAGGAATGAACTTTTAATGGCTAAGAGTTTAATAATTTTTTAAAATAGCTTCATGGCTGCTTTTCCAATCTTGGAAATACATGTGAGTGTGTTAGAGTAAACAAAAATATCTCTATGATGATAAGTAAGTATAAATGGAAAGATACTCTGTGTGTTACCAACCATATGTGAAAGAAAAAGAAAGGAAGAAGGCTTCTCCTAGGATTGCTGTTCTGCTGATTCACATCTGCATTAGGACTACAGGGGCAGTTTCCCACTGTCACTCCTTTGTTCAGGCAGCCTCTGCTAAATATATTTGTTTTGATAAAACAAGAGCTGGGAAATGAAATTAATTATCTGGTGCCTTCTGGAGAATGAACTGATCTTGTTTGTTTATATAGAAGAGATGTAGGGGGAGTGATGGAGGGAGAAGTTCCTTTCTTGGCTTATTTCAGTTATTGTGCACATTATTTGGTTCTTCCTGATGAATTCATATGAAGCAGCTTTTCCACTCTGCAGCTGAAACCAATCCTACCAATGCACAAAGTCAAGAGGCAGCCCCAGGATGGGCAAAGCAGAGTCTTTGTGTCCAGAGCAGGGTGGAATTGAAGATGACCCAAGGTTCATGCAGCAACCTGGAGAATGCTGTGATCAGCTGCTTCCATGGCTGTACATCACTGGATAGCAGGAGTGGCTCGGAGGGGAAGCAGTTTTTAGTTTGGTTGCAGTTTTCCTGGGTTCATGCTCTGATTTGCTCCTGCACAGGATTATCTGCTGCTTTGCCAGTCACTGCCACCACTTGAAAGTTCAAATATTTCCTCATAGAGCTGCTGGTGGGGTTTTTCAGATTAGCAGTGAAAAATGAACTGATTCACTGGCTGGCCTGCTTGCAGCAGTCTCTAGGGTTTTGGGATCAATGGTGGTCTGAAAGCAGGGAGAAATTATGATTTACGTTAGCAACATCTCCAGCACATCAGAGTCTGGGTACAGAGATTTTGTTCAGAACCCTTTGATTTCTCCAGTGTTATGGCATCACTTGCCAGCAGTTGCTTGGCTTTAACCTGATATCACTTGAACTATAAGGTAATTTAAGATATTTGCCATGCAGTCAGCTATTGAACGTAGACAATATAGATATTTTAACTTCTTTTTTGTCATTTAATCATAGGAGTAGGTTCACATTTAAACTGGCCATAGGCACTATTTCACCAGCAAAATACAAAGTTTGGGCAGTGTCTGGAATGAGGAATGTTTCCTTCCCATCCCTAGCCAAAAGTAGGTGTTTCTTAGCTGGATAATCAAGGTTGTCTGTCCAGCCTCATGCTCTGACAGAGCAGTGAACCTCAGCAATGCAGAATTCTCTCTTCCGTGGCATTAGCCCAGCTAGGAAAGGCTGTCATTACATCTGAGCAGTGTTGAAGTCCTCTGTGATGGAAAACATCCCAGTACACCCCATGCAGTCACTTCCATTTTCCTGGTCTGGGTACCAGGGGGCTCTTGCTGTTCCAGCCCATTTGGGGCCAGCTGAACATCTCCTTGATGTTCACTGTAAGGCAAAGATGACTGGCAGGAACAGGAACAGGGCTTAAATAATTTATACCTCCATGCATACATTTTAAACCCATTTAAACTGGAAGAAAAGCAACCAAGACAGACTCTTTCCACTCTTGTTAAATCACCCTTTTGCAGCCTTAACTTCTCTGTGGCAGATGGAAGAACATAACCATAAATATGTTTGCAGGAGCCACTGAAATATTTACGTGGCATGGCATGCACACACCTAGCAGCAACTTCCTTCCAACAAGAAACCCAGCTGCAAGCTGCCTGCCAATGTTCTGCGGAGGCAAAATGCCATGCACCACTTTAAATTCTGGTTTTGCATGCAACAAAAGCTCCCCATAACAGATGGGGGCATTAACCACGTTTTAGAAGGAATGATGTCTGAGGCTGCTGATAGCAGCCCCACAGAGGTAGCACATAAGTCCTGTCACCTGACAGATAAGGCTCCAGAATTGGGAATATCTCATCCAAGTCCACTGTGAGACTCCTGTTTTGCTTGTGCTAGAGATGGAGTTGTATTCCCAGCCATTTTGTGTGAAAAAGGATCCTGAGGGCAAAGCTTTGTTAAATGCTACAGGAGAAAAGTAATTAAATATATGTGGATGACACTGGCAGAAGAAAAGCGGCTTCCTCTCCTGAGACTGGCGGAGAGGGCTGTAATTTCTCATCTGATAAATGCTGAGCTTTGGTCCTGAATATCAATTGGTACCACAAACACCTCAAGCCCTTCTCCTTAACTCATGCTTAAGAAATCTCCAGATGTCCTAAATCAGTTTAGGGTCCACCAAGTATTTAAATATTCAGGGTTGTCAGGGCATGTAATGACAGGATGGAAAGCGTCAGGGATGGGTGTGAGCAATGCACTGAAAGCAAATTACCCCTCTTCAGTCTGCTACCAGGGGTGCAAAAATGTGCATTGCATATCCATGCACTGGGAGTTTCACAGGGCTTGCAGAAACCTACTGCCTTGCACTGCAAATTGGAGAGTTACAGGGTAGGGGGAGGTGATAGCAGGTATTCAAGGTAAGTCCTGTGTTTATAAGCAGCACTGCATCCTGCTTGCCTTGGAGAGAACTAGCATGGGATCCTGTGGGCTTGGGAAGGAGCAATGGGGGGGCTGCCCTCTGTCCATGGGCTGGCTCTGCCCTGCCCTGCCCTGCCTCGAGGCTGCTGTGGGTGCCTTGGCTTGGGTGCCCCTCCCGAGGGCTGACAGGAGCTGGCAGGAGTCTCTGTGCTGCAGAGGGGCTCTGGCAGCAGCTCAGGTGCCCGTCCCAAGGCTGGCAGGAGTCTCTGTGCTGCAGAGGGGCTCACAGACACTGGCAGGCTGCTGTTGCTCACAGCTCATCGCGCTCCTCCTCGCTGCAAATGCAGGCGCTCCTCTGGCTGTTCATGAAGGGCCGGCAGCCCAGGGTCCAGACTGCATTGAACACCGTGTCTGCCATGGATTCACAGGCTGTGGAGAGGGACAGGGTGGCCAGGTAAGGACAGGCAACTCCCAGCACCCCAGCCCTGCACTGAGCTCTGTGGGGTTTGCCCTTGGAAGTGTGGGCTGTTGTCTTTTCTCTCCGAGAACTGCATTTTTATAAATCCTGAGGTTCCCTTCTCTCTTCTTATCAAGGCAGGATGACTCCAATGTAGGGAATAATGTGTTCTAACTCCATGATTTAGAAAGCTGAACAATTGCTTTATTAAGCTATACTATATTACACTAACACTATACTAAAACTATATTAAAGAAATACTATACTACAAAGATACTAAAGAAAAACTAAAGACAGTCACAACACACGTAGATCCAATTGGTCAAAGAATCAAAACAGCCTTCACCAGTGTCTAATTAACAAATCACTTTAGGTAAACAATCTCCATAACACATTCCACATGTACAAAACAACAAGAACAGTAAATAGAGATAAGAATTTTTTTCTCTTCTTCTCTCTGTGCTCCTCACTGCCTTCCCCAGGAAAAATCCTTGGGAAAAACTGTGCCTGCTGCTCTCTGTGAAGAGACCCATGGCCACATCTTCTCCCCAGGATGGCACTCATTTCTCTCCCCCCTAAACCCCTCCTTTATTACCTCTTTCAGGCCCTGCTAGTTGATGGATCATCTGGGGCTCTGCAAACAGCACTGTTTACCAAACAGATTTCCCAGGAGACCTCCACATTACTCCTTCTCCTCTGAGTTTTGCCTACAGCCACTATTAACCAACCTTTCTGGGCTTTTTTGGGAGTTATGATGCCAGCTGCCAGCCAGCATGAAAAATCCAACAGCAGCTGGAGCAGCTGACTGCCTGACTAGCCTCTCCTCATCCCAAAAAACAACCCCGAAAGGGCTTGTCAGTAAATAGATAGGTTAATAGTAAATCTTTAGGGTTTATTTACTGGCACCAACACTGATAGTTGTATGCATGATGGAGTTGGGAATGCCTGGCCTTTGGGACTGTTTTCTCTTATCTCAGCCTCTCCAAACCCCTCAGAGCTCCTGTTCCCTAGGAGGCTGCTCAGCTGGCAGGCACTGGAGAGGCTGTGGTGAGTCAGTGGGAAAAGCAAGGCTTTGGATGCCAGATAAGAGCTGGGATGGCTGTGGAGGAGGAGGAGGGCTGTGGCAGGAGCTCTCAGAGCAGCCCTGGGGACAGGATCTGCAGAGCCCGAGGTGGGGGGAGGGTGGCTCAGAGTTCACTGGTGTTGCCTGTGCCTCCTACAGCAGCCAGCACAGAGGGATGGAAGAATCTACTCCTGCCTGGCTCAGCCCAGAGTGTGGGCTCTGCTCCACCTTCACTCCCCAGGATCTAGGCTTGCTTTGCTGCTGCAAGCAGAGAGCAAGAAGCACCATATGAAAAAGTGGAAAATCTGAAGAGATGGGAAGAAGCTGGCTTGCGTGAGGAACTGTTGATAAGGGTAACCATGAAAGATTGGCTGTGCTCAGCCTGTAGCACTTTTGTCTCAGTCCATGTCTTTGATTTCTCTTGCTGGTCTGGGCACTCTTTCCATGCATTTTTTTGTGACCAGGTAGGAAGCCATCTGCAGACATCTACTGGTGTCATGCAGGCTTCCCATGTGTCCTATGCAGGCTGCAACTTTGGACAAGAAATGCATATTTAAGGATACCCTGGAGCAGGGCATCAGCAGAGGTTACCAAAAAAACTCTTCTCAGACCTGCAGGCTGAGGCTTTTTAAATTAGGGAAAGCCAGGGTGGCACGGCTGGCACTTGAGCTGCTGGCACATCCCTAGAGCTTGTTAGCACTCCTGAGCCACCCAGAGCTGCCTGCAGTGGCTCAGCCACCCCCAGTCTGGTGTGTCCCTGGTGCCATCACCATCTCTTACCTGTGACCAGATCCCTGAGAGCCCTTTCCTTGGCTCTCTCTGTTTTGCTGGCCCTTGGCCACGTGCAGGTTTCAGTGTGTGCCTCACTGGCCCTGGAAGGCATTTTGGTATCCCATGAAGGTGTTTGAATTGTTTGGGAGTGCGTCCAACTAATTGGATAAGTTAGTGGAAGTGGAAACCCCACACTCCTAACTATCCTATATATCATCTCAGCAGCCCTGGGAGGATGAATAGGACTCAACCAAACACAAATCCAAAAAATCCTAGCCTTTTCTTCCATCTCCCACCTAGGCTGAATAGCAATCATTATCATCTACAACCCTAAACTCACCCTCCTCAACTTCTACCTATACACCATAATAACTGCAACCGTTTTCCTCACCCTAAACACAAAGTCCTAAAGCCATAAACCCTAATAACTGCATGGACCAAAATCCCATCACTGAACACAATACTACTCCTAACCCTACTCTCTCTCACAGCATTCCCTCCCCTGACAGGATTCCTGCCCATGTTTGAATTGTTTGGGAGTGCACCCAGTTACTTCCAGGGTTGTTTGTTGTTTTTTCACACATTGTAATGTTTTCTACATGCAAATAACCATAGATCTCCAGCCTTGGGACAGAGGTGTGTGGCAGAGGGGGCAGATCTCTGTGTTCTCACCCACCTGTGACAAGTGCAGCACAGAGATGCTGCTCCCCACTGCAGAGTTCTGGCAAGGAAAGGCTCCCTGGCCAGGGGATGAGGGGCAGGACCCTACCTTGCACCTTGGAGACGAAGCCCAGGCTGCGTTTGAGGTCGGAGCAGATGGAGTGCAGGCACCAGCGGAACTTGGCGTCGCAGCGGTACTTGTTGGCCCCACAGGTGTCATAGCAAACATCCAGCTGGTTACAGCACTTGGTCATGGCAGGGATGCCCAAGTCTAGCTGGGAAAGAGAAAAGGGTGTCCCTTGGTTGGCTCCTGGCCTCAGGCTCACACAGCTGTGAGGGTGAGGTGCTGCAGAGCCCAGCTGGCTCCTGTTCCAGAAGCAGTTCCTGAGAGCCAGGGCAGCAGGAAGGATGTGTGCTGCTCCCTCACCATCTAAAGAAGGGAGGGTGAGGGAGCAGCCCAGTGGTGTCAGTGGTGCAGGCCAGTGCAGGCTACATCACATTCTCTTCTCATCTCTGTATCCCAGGGAGGTGGAAAACAGCCCCTCCATGACCATTTTCTGGTTTGCATTTGTCAGAGAGCTCCATGTCCTTGCCAACAGTGGTAAAGGCCTCTTTTCTCTTTTCCTCTTTTTCCCACAACCTGACAAGGTCCTGCTTTTTGCCTAATAAACGTGCCATAAATATTTTAATGCCTTATTTCTCAGAGTTGCACTTGAGGCCAAGGACAAACACAGCATGGTCAGGGGAGTTCTGCTCCCTGTAAGCTTAGCTAATGACCCTGGGGGTGATGGGGCAGAAGACCTGTCTCCTGGAGAGACTGGACTTGTTAGCTTGTTATGAATTATTCCTCTTTTTGCCCTTCCTCATGTAAAATTTAGGAGATGAATTGTTCCTTCATTGCACTCGTGATTGCCTGGGTACAGAGATGGCACCACAGAAATGCCCACAAGGCTTGCAGCAAAATAGTTTCAGGAATTAAACCTAACATGAAAAATGGGCTGCAAAGAGAGGGGTTGTCAGAGCAGGAATCTGCCTAATTGCTGCAGACTCCATGGGCAGCAATAATGCATGAGCTAAATAGGAATCCCTGCTCTGAGAGTCCCCTGGGAAGGCTTTTCCTGGTGATTCCAATATGTTCATTAATTGTCTTTAAGATAACGAGCAGGTGCACTATTAAAGCCTCTGGGTTTCATTCAGTGCTTGGCAGAGGCAGAAAGTGTGGGAAGAGGTGGGGGGGCAGGTGTGGAGGATGTACTCAGGTGTTGCTGTGTGCACATAGGTCATTGTCACCCAGCTGCCCAGCCCAGCCCAGCCCAGCCTTCTCCTTGCCCAGAACGATGAGCTGCCGATGTACTGGAGAGCTGCAGCCTGTGGGCTTGCTGGGTGGGACAGCACAAACACTTTCAGGTACCTTGAGCCCCAGAAAATGGGAGCTACAGCCGTTGGGTTCCTGGGGTTTGTAGTGAGGCCGTGCCATGGGAGCCTTCCCTGGGAAAGAAAAGACAGGACAAGGGTTAGGAAAGCTCATCTTCCCAAGGCTGGTGCAAAAAGCAAGGAGTGACAGGCAATGCCCTTTGGTCTGCATCCCCAGACACTGCTGCTTACACTGCTGGCTCAGCAAGGGGATTTCCTTCTGTCCTCAGTTCATTCATGGACTGTTGGTGTGCTGTGGATGTCCCCAGACTGTGCCAGACCTTGCATGTCTGATCTTGCTCTGAGCAGGTCTGGGTCCATTCTCTGCCCATGGTGATGCACTGCCATGTTTTGCAAATCATTTCTGTTCATTTAATCTCTGCACCTTCCTCACTCTGCTTCTTAATATGCACAAAGGAGCAAAAACTCCCTCTGTGGATAATTATTTACCCAATGCAGGAGGAGTCCAGCTCACAGCCAGCTCTAGCAGTACCTTCCAGCAGCATTTAATCTCATTTTTGTAGGGCAACCTGTTCAGTGCCCAACCACCCTCTGGAGGAAAAACCCTTTCCTGATATCCAACCTAACCCTGGCCTGACAGAGCTTCAGCCATTCCCTGGTGCTGTCCCTGCTCTGGGAAAACACAAACTGTGGGAATGCTCCAACAAAAACTCATGTGAGCTGGGCCTTGAAGCCAGTCACATCAAGGGTTAACTTTCTGCTTCCCTGAGCAGGGCTAGAGAATTTATACAGACATAGAATGGATCTAATTCAGCCCTTCAAGGCAGGGTTGGGTTCTTTTAAACTCCATTTCCACTTCTTGCTTCTTGTCAGCACCAGGAATTATTTAAAACACTTTCCCCAATTTTCTGTTCAGGTACCTGAAATGCCAGTGGTTAATTCAGCCATAAATCTGTGGCTGAATTAGATAAATCTGCTGTGCCCTTGGGAAGGCCTTTCAGCCAAAAGCCTCAGGGGAACTCATGTGGGAGTGTTCCCAGCACCTCTCAATTAAACTTTGCCAGAGCTGTTTTGCTTAAATAACAGATTTGCTACAAATAAATAACAAACTGAAATGCTGTCTAGCTGGGAGATGCCAACAGGCAATTTTCCCCTTCCAGAAGAGCCTTGATGGTTTTTTGGAAGGGGGTGAGAACTGGGACTCAGAATTCAAATGTTCCTGAACTGATGCAGGAGGCAGAGGAAAGTTCAAAATCCGCTGTGGGTTTTGCAGGATGGAGTCAAATTTGAGTGACTTGCTTGTAATATTGGTTGTAAAATAATGTAAAAAATGTAAAATAATGTAAAAATAATATAAGAAATAATTGGTTGTAAAAAACAGGAACAGTGTGCTGTTCCTGCAGCACACTGACAGTGAATGGGATAAGATGGCAAGTCTGAGTAGGAGTGAGACTTTTTGGGATGTGGAGATCAAAGAATGGCTTGGCTAGGATGGGACCTTTAAGATCACCCAGTTATCCAGTTCCACCTGCATTATCCAGTTCCCAGCCGAAAATAGCTGTGTTTCCAGAGCTTCGATTCAGCTGAAGTCACAGCTATTGTAATAGAAATATTATAATAGCTTCTAGAAAGCTGTTTGAGGAAAAAAACCCTCACATAAATAAGGATTGTGCTGATCCACAAAACATCAAACTGCCTTCAGGATAAGCCCTTGTAGGAAACCTGTCCACTCCCCTCTGCAAAACAGAGCTTTAAAACTTATAAAGTGCCCCTTTGTACTGTTTCTCAGCTAGGTCAAGTCCAAGGCACCACAATTAACCTCTCTCCCACATCTTGTTTAGTAGGTAACAGGAAAGCAAAAGCAGAACAGGAATATCAGGTATTCCTGCCTCCCTACAAGCACTGACTCAGTGCTCCTGTTATCATTTATTGCTTGCCCATCCTTACAGACAAGAAGACAGATTTCAGGCCACTGCCTTGTTGGCACAGCCCCAGAACTGAAGTTGAGTTTCCCTGATGCATTTTAATGCCCCCAGGCTGCTGTTGTTGTTCCAAGAGGCTGGAAAGCAGCCAGCTGGCTGGAGCAGCTGCTGGCAATGCAGGGGGTTCAGGCACTGCAGTGCTGGGACACTGGCTGGGGGAGCTGAGTGTATTTTTGGGTGAATGGATGGTCTCAGGGCTCCTTGCACTGTTGGGTGGTCCATTGTTGTTTGTGTGCCCCAAGCAGGCAGGCAGGCTTTGGGCAGAGGTGCCTGCACACATCCATCCCTGTAGGACAGAGGTGCCTGCACACATCCATCCCTGTTGGACAGAACAGAGGTGCCTGCACACATCCATCCCTGTTGGAGAGAACAGAGGTGCCTGCACACATCCATCCCTGTTGGAGAGAACAGAGGTGCCTGCACACATCCATCCCTGTTGGACAGGGCCTGGCTTTGGGGGCTCTTTTCCCACAGCTTGGATGTGCCCCCTCCTCTGAAGCCCTTCAGGACCAAGTGTTGAGCAGAGCACTAAAGTCTTGCCTGGCCAGGAGGAAGCTACAAGGGCTTCACTCCCAGCTCAGGCTCTTTGTTTCCCCTGAGATGCCCAGTGAGGCTTTGTAAGCAGGAGGAGATTTGCCAGTAAATGCTAGTGTAACCCTAATGTCCTGATTTAAGGGAGCCATCCATCAAGTTGGTTGTTTTCAGACCTCAGTAGCTGCTGAAAAATCAGGGGAGTCTTACAGCTGGAACAGCCACGTGCTCAGCTGGAGATAGATGTGGCAATCACAGGTGAGTCCTGACCTTTACTGTGGCAAAATGAGCTATTTTTGGTATCTCTTGGCTGAAATGAAAGTAAGTAGAAGGAATAATTTTTGTTTCATGGCAACCAGGCCCTGATTCAGCACAAAGATGGTTTGTGTTCATCCCTCTGAGCAAGGATAGGATCTCACTGGCTTGGGGGCATCCCAGCATCCCCTCCTCTCCAGTTTGGAATGTCTGTGCCAGAGATGAGCAAGGACAAATGGTCCTGGAAGGGTCCAGCAAGCCCCTTGGAGCCACTGGGCAGCATTTCAGCAGTGTTCTCCTTCAGGCCGTGATTAATGGGCTCTTCAGCAGAGGGTGAGAACTGGGCTAGCAATGTTTTAGTTCTCCTTTCAGGTAAACTGTTCCTGTAAGATGCAGGGAGCTCCTGGGGTGTGAGCAGGGATCTGTGCTGCTCTTTAGGGATGCTTTGCACAAGGACAGGCAGGGAGAGCCCTCTGGATGTGTCCCAAAGCAGTAACTCCTGCAGGATGTGCTGAGTCCTGAGGCTCACTGAAAGCAGCTCTGAATATCAGCATTGCCTCAGGCACACTGCAGCCCCAGCCACTGCCTGGGGTTTCAGTCTCTACACTAAGGAGGGCAAGGACCTTTCTGCTCCGAGTTTGGAGCATGGTGGGGACCTTCAGGAGGTTGTCACACACATGAGTGTGGGACAGGCTGCCTGGGGGGGCTCATCCTGGCTGCTGGGGGGCTGGGGGTCACCTCCTCCAGGCACTGGGGACACACATGGCCCTCCTGAGCTGCTGCAGAGAGAACAGAGGGACCCCTAGGCTGAGGGAGCAGGGCCCCTGTGGGGCTGTGGTGATGGGCTGGGGTACCTGGCTCCCTCCATCCCGTGGAGCTGGGGTACCTGGCTTGCAGATTCCTGTTTGTTCCCAGTGTGGGGCCTGGGAGCAGAGCTGGCAAGAGGGGCAGGACACAAATATACACATTGGATGGATGTTGGGGAGAGGTTTTTCACCCAGAGAGAGGGTGGTTGAGCACTGGAAGCACTTCCAGGCTCATCAGAGAAGTGGTCCCATGGCTACCAGAGCTCCAGGAGTGTCTGGACGTTTTCAGGCACAGGGTGTGACTCCTGGGGTGTCCTGCACAGGGCCAGGAGTTGGACTCAATGATCCTGGTGAGTCCCTTCCAACTCAGCCTGTTCTATGGTTCTGTGTCATTGTTTATGAAACAAAACAAAACCCAGCAACTTTCAAACTGATTTAACCTCCTCCCCTGGCAGGGAGCTGAGGTCCCAGCCCTGCAGCATCTCTTTGTCCCAGTGCCCTGGCTGCTGGCCTGGGAGGAGCAGGAGGTCCATGGGATCCAGACAGACTGAGACAGAGTCAGTGGGGTCTCCTCAGAGCATTGAGTCTGTCTGTGAAAAACAGTGCCCTGGGGAGGAGAAGGGCTGAAATCCCTCTGTGCTCATGAGCATCTTTCCCAGGTGGTCACTGGGGTGTGGGGTGAAGCTGTGGGGCAAGGGGCTGACAAGCAGCTGGGGCTGGGCAGGCTGAGGTGACAGGACAAGGGGCTGCTGTGGGACAGGTGTAGGAGGCTGAGGAAAGGATACAGGGAAAACTCCAGGCTGATTCCTAAGCATGTCCTTCCCACAGGTGCCCTGGTGATGGCCCCGTCACCCCACAGACTGCAGCTCTGTGCACCCCAGCTCTGTCCCCTGCCCTGCCCTTCCCCTGGGGGCCTTCATCCTGCCCTCAGGACAAACCAAACTAATCCTTTCTGGTAAACCACCAAAAAGTGCAGTCCAAAGCAAGCAGGATCTGCCTCCTCCTGCCTCGGGCACTAAAGGCTGCTCCTGGTGACGGTGACGTGTGCTTTGTCCCGCTGTTATCTCCTGCAGCCCGCGGCACTGGCCAGCTCACAGCTGCGGGATAAGGACGCTCCGAAGGTTGCTGAGATTAGGGCGGCTAGCTCAGCCTCCCCTCCCTGGCTGTGCCAGGCTCCGGGCAGCGGGACAGCGCGGGTACTGTGTGTGCCCTGGTACCTGTGTGTGTGCCCGGGTATCTGTGTGTGCCTGGGTACCTGTGTGTGTGCCCAGGTACCTGTGTGTGTGCCCTGGTATCTGTGTGTGTCCTGATATCTGTGTGTGTCCTGGTATCTGTGTGTGCCTGGGTACCTGTGTGTGTCCTGGTATCTGTGTGTGCCTGGGTACCTGTGTGTGTGCCCTGGTAGCTGTGTGTGTGCCCTGGTACCCGTGTGTGTGCCTTGGTATCTGTGTGTGCCTGGGTATCTGTGTGTGTGCCTGGGTACCTGTGTGTGTGCCCTGATACCTGTGTGTGCCCGGGTACCTGTGTGTGCCCTGGTACCTGTGTGTGCCCTGCCAGCCCTGGTACCTGTGTGCCCGGGTACCTGTATGCCCTGTGTGCCCTGGTACCTGTGTGTGTGCCCTGGTACCTGTGTGCCCTCTGCATCCTCCCCGGTGTCCTGCGCGCCCATGGCGGTGCCTTGCAGGGCTGGCTGCTCTCGGGGAAGGGGGTTCGCTGTCCCTGTGCTGGCCCTGGCACAGAAGCTGTGACCCCGAGCACTGCCGGGGGCAGCTCCTGGGTAGGAGGAGCCGCTCGTGGCCGCAGGGAAGGAGAGGGAAAGAGGAGAAAGGGCGAGGAGAGAGGAGGCAGCAGCGGTGCGGTTCACTCACCATATCGGCAGCGGTACTGACAGACTCCGTTTTTCCCCCCGAGCAGTTCCAGGAAGGAGTCGAAGTAGCTGTTGACCGCTTCGAAGCCATCGCGGATGGTGTCGATGCCCCAGTCGGAATAGGATGCCGCCGCCTGCGGGTCCTGGTGCCCGGGGCTGTCGGGCGCTGCCTCCTCGGAGCCGTGGCCCGGGCGCAGGCCGAGGCACAGGAGCGCTGCCCCCAGCAGCAGCCGCATGTCGGGGCCGGTGAGCCCCAGCCCCGGGCGGGCAGAGGGGCAGCAGCGGCGGGATGAGCGGCTCCGGGCAGGAGGCAGCGGCACCGCTCTGCTGGACTTTAATCCTGCCCGGCGAGTCGGTCTGAGGTCACGGCAGCCGGGGTGCAAAGTGCAGCGCCGAGATACGGAGCGGGTTCAGCTCCCTGAGCTGGGGGTTTGCACAATCCCGCCGGGACACGCACATTATCCATGGCTGCAGCTCCCCGGGGGGACCCTCCCTCAGCCCTGAGTGGGGTCTGTCCCCCCTGGGCGCTGCACTCCCTCCCCGGCCTGCTGGGACATGGGGATATCTCTCTGTCCGAGATTTCTGCTGCTCAGGCAGGCTGAGGAGCAGCCCTTGCCTTTTTCCCCGGGCCTCCTGGGCACACAGAGGGGAGGGATGAGAGCTTCACCCAGCCTGGCCACTGGGTGTGTTGCTCCCAGCAAATCTCAAGGGCCCACAGAGCCTCCGAGGGGTTGATCCAGCAGCTTGGAGAAGTTTGGGACAAACACTACACTCAGGGCATTCCTTGGCATCACCTCAGTTCCAGGATCAGTGTGGCAGGTGAGTACTGCCTTTGATGTTATAGGGCTGGTTGTTACAGCTCCTGTGTAAGGTAAATTAAACCAGTAAAGGTTGTGACCAGGAGGAAAGGGTGGCACTGAGACCTGAGCCAGGGAATGGGCTGTGGGGCAGCTGCAGCTCCTGGCTCTGGGGTGGGACGGCCCTGCCAGGACCCAGGGGCCTGCTCAGCTGGTGGAGGGTCCTAAGCTGCTCATTAAAAAAAAAAAGCAACCAAATGAACAAAACCAGCAAAAGATAAAGCAAACCACTCACAAAAAAATAGAGAAGGGAAATGGTGTGGGAAGGTTCTGGCTGCTCTTAGAAAGCTATTCAGATGTGCCCCAGCACAGCACTGCCTCTCAGAAGGAGCTGGGCTGCAGGCATTTCAAACACAAATGCAAATTCTGGCATTTTCTTGTTTTGCAGCAGGTTTTGCCTTGCTGCATTGCTGATTCTGAAGGGCCAGAGCTCCACGGCACTGCCTGTGTCTCTGCACATGGCCCTGGGTGATGAGCTCCAGACACAGTATAAGGAGGAGGAGCCACAGCCAAGTCTTGGTTTCTCAGACAGGTAAGTCAGAGAAGTGGGGAAGGGAGAACACAAGCTGGTTAGTGCCTCTGCCTTGCAATGATGTGGAGCCAGAGGCAGCTGCTGCCTGCTTGTCCCACCTGTTCTGAGCCCCATGGCTGCCAGGGCTGACTTTTGGGTGAGGGGCATTTAGGAGTGCAGAGCTCCCAGGAGAACCTCAGACCAGCTTTGCCTTTGGGGAGATAAACCCAGATGCAGAGAACACTGGGAAAGGGCAGCTGGGAATCAGCAAATCCCTGCCTTGAGTAAGCCTTTTGTGACATCTGTGTCATCCCTGGCACGTGGCAGAGGGGGTGCTGGGGAAGTGAGGCCTTCCCTGCAGGGGCACTGGAGAGCTTGGGCTGCTCCTGCTGTTCAGACCATGCTGGGGACTTCTCTGTCAGTTGTGGGTGCAAATGGCCCCTGGAATTTGTTGTCACAGCCCCAGGGCAGGGCACACTGGATCCAAGAGTCCCAGGCTGTGTCCTGCAGTGAGTGGAGCCTTTGGTGTCTCTGCTGGTTCAGTCCCTGCCCTGCCTGACACTCCAGTTCACAGTCCCACTGCTCCCAGCCTTTGCCCGCAGCCTGGCAGAAATTAATGTAAAAAAGAGCAAACCAGCTGTTGGGGACCAGCTTGGAAATGTGTAAGAGCCTCTGCGTGTCTGTGCCTGGTGTCCTGCTTTTATGCAGAGCCTTTTAAGGTTGTTCTGGAGGCAGTTCCAGAACACAGCTTTCTTTGTCATCTCTTGGTCCCTGCTGACTGATCCATGTGCTGCTGAAGGCGAAGAGAGAGGGAAAAATGCTGGCAGGACTGCAGAGGAGGCAAAGCACAGGGAATGTGGCATGAGCAGGGCATGCAGCCTGGAGCTGGTGGCTCTGGAGCACCCAGGCTGCTTGCAAAATCAATTGGAATTGGGAAAGCTGAGCAGGGCGGGGAGGGAGCAGCTGGCAGAGGGCAGAGCCTGAGTAAAGAGTCAGAAACTTTCCTGTTAGTCACTGGTCCTGAAGCAAAGGTTGATGAGTAAAAAGCACTTTAACTGCTTTTCCAAAACGTGGCAGCCCCTTTGCCCTGCCCCGGGGATGAGCCACTCTCCTTCCTTCTGCTTCCTTCCTTCCCTCCCCGAGCCAATCTCCTGAGAGCTTTTCAATCCAGCTGCAAATATCTCGGTTGCACCCCGACTGCAAGATCTGAAGAGCAGGAAAAATGTAGGATTGGGTAAAAGTGACCTCCAGTGTTCCCTCGGGGAGTGGCTCGGCAGCTGCAGCAGCGAGGAGCTGTGGATGTGCACAGTGGGACCCCGCCGGTTCTCTGCCCTGCCTTGGACCCACTGCAGTCACAAAAACCCCTTCCCTGCGCCAGCTTTTCTCTCTCTGAAGATTTACGGGGCGCAGATGCTTTTGGCCACGCTGGTGAACTCTGACAGCTGCTTCCTGAGCCTGGTGCTGACCTCGGGGCAGGCAGCTCCTGCCTGCGTGCATTCATTCCTGCCTCCGTAACGCTCAAATATAGAGCGGCCGGGCCGCGGTGAGTCAGCGCTCCCTGGAGGGACCCTGCGGGCTCCCGGCAGCGCTCCCGGGACACTGCGAGGGAGAGGGGACTGCACCCGCCCTGTCCCCGTGTCCCTGTGACAGTGAGCCCCATCCCAGGTGCAGCTGGAAAAGCCCTCTTGGCTCCGCATTAGGAGCCGAGCTGCAGCTCCTGTGCTGCATTCCTCCTTCCCTGCACGTCTGGCTGTGCCAGGCTCCTGCCCGTGCCACTCTGCTGGGGGCACATGGGATAGAGGGACCGAGCTCCTTTTCCACCGGGAGCTGCTGGTGGGTGTTTAGCAGGGGGAAGAGCAGCTGGTGGCTCAGGTTAGTGGCTGATCGTGGCCGCTCCAAAGCCCAGATGAGTCACTGATGACAGGAGGAGAGCTGCGGGCCGATGGTGAAATCCCCGAGTGCCCGGAGCCGGGTCAGAGTCCGGCAGCCCGGAGAGGGTGGGTGCGTGGTTCGAGACCCCCTCCCGAACGGGGCCGAGCTCGGGTGTGTGGGCAGGTCCAGCCTCGCCGGGAGGCGCTGGGCAGGTCCCTGGTGCTGCCTTCCCCCAGCTGCAGGGAGGATTCTGCCCCTGGGCTCAGGTGAGACCCCACCTGCAGAGCTGCCCCAGCACAGGAGGGACCTGGAGCTGCTGCAGAGCCCAGGGGAGGCACCAGCATGGGCAGAGGGATGGAGCAGCTCTGCTGGGAGAGATGGGATTGTTCAACCTAGAAAAGAGAAAACCGTGGAGATCTCAGAGCCCCTTCCAGTGCCTAAAGGGGCTCCAGGAGAGCTGGAGAAGGGCTGGAGTGACAGGACAAGGGAGAAGGGCATCAAACTGACAGAGGGCAGAGATAGATGGGGACATTGGGAAAAAATTCTGCATTGTGAGGGTGGTGAGGCCCTGAGGAGGCTGCCCAGAAAAACTGTGTCCCTTGTCCCTGGAACTGTCCAAGGCTAGGTTAGACAAGTCCTGGGATAGTGGAAGGCATCCCTCCCAGTGGCAGGGAGTGGAATCAGATGAGTTTTATGTACCTTCCAACCCAAACCATTCTGGGATTCTATGATCCTGTCACACCCTTTCCCTTCTCTTCATCTTGTCCTGCCCTGTGACACTGACAGGCCTTTCTCCCCATCTCTGACCTTACCCTGCCTGTTCAGCTGCAGCTGCTGGGCTCCTTGCCCTTGCTGGGCTCCTCCCATGCTGGTGACCCCATGGTCACCCTTCAGCTGCAGCTTTGCCACAAGAGCCCCAGGGCCCCAGCTGGGATGGTGGGAAGTCACTGGCTGGGGTGGGACAGGGCTGATCCAGAGCCTTCCCTTCCTCCAGGCCTGTCCTGGCAGGGGCAGGGCAGCAGCTCAGGGTGGCTGGGCATGGAGCCCCATCACCCTTCCAAAATCAAACAGTGCTGCTGCTCTTCAGGCTTATTGCAAGTGTGCGCTCACATCAGCTGTGCTGGGGCAGTGCCCTCCCTACCTGCAAGCCAAGAGCTCTATGGGCAACACACAGCTCTATCCCACAGGAAAAGGATCCAGGGCTCTCAGCAGCCCCTGCTGTGCTTTTTGCAGGTTCCTGATGATGGGAATGAAACACAAGCTCCACTGCTCTGCAGGGTGAAGCCCAGGGATGGCTGTACTGTACAGACCCCAGAGGTTTAGGTCATGAAGAGGCCAGCCTGACCCTCCCACACGTGAGTTCATTGTGTTGTTGGAGTCTGTGGTGCTTTCTTCCCCTCCCTAGAACCATTCCAGGGTAAGTGGTTGTTTGACATTCTGGCATCACAAAATAGATTTGCCACCCCTCAGCAGGTGACCCTGCTTTCAGCCCAGCTTTATCTGTCCTGCCCTCTTGCAGCCCTTTAGTGCTGTGTGTTCCCAGTGGAGACACAAAGTTTAGTGTAGAACAGGAATTTGGGGTAGGAGCAGCTCTTGCACCTGCCCAGTGGGATGGTGAAGGGAAACAGAGGAGCTTGGTTTCCACAAATGGTGATAAAACTCTGGTGATAAAACTCTGTGTGATCAGATTTATAGCAGCCACATAGGAGGACAGTTGGATGTGGAGGATTTCTCACTGCTAATGGCAGTGGCTTTTATTTTAAGCCTGTTCACTTTTTTTTTTACATTAAAAATTTTATTACAAAAAAATGTAACAGTAAGGCAGTTGTCAGTCACTGTGAGCCCAGACAGTTTTCAATCATGTTTAATACAAAACTAGATTCACACAGGAGCCACACTGGGGATCCAAAAGCCCTCTGAGAAATGATGGGATAAGGCAGAAGCAGCAGCACCAGTGTAATCCCTTACACAGTCAGCGTTGGAGGCATGGACACCACTGCAGTGGAGGGAGAGGAAACAGAGATTGTCTGCAGTTTAAAAATCTAAGCCAACCCTGTTGTCACAATCTGGAACATTCCTGATGTGTCCCAGCAGACTGGAGATTTAATTTTGAGAGGTTATTTTTTTTCTTTAACCAAGTAAAATTTTCTATTGTCAAAAGTAGAAAATTCTTTCCTGAAGAATTATCTGTGAGTGATTCACTGCTTTAAAAGTCGTGCAGCAGAACATTTGTACTCCCCAAGCAGTGCCTGAGACTGATGCTGTTTAACACTGGAGTACTCACTGGTACTGAGGCGAGGGAGGGAACTGCTGAGCAAAATTCTCCAATTCTGTTTTTTTTCATGCTTTGGTGACTGCTGAACAGAAATGGGACAGCAAGAGCAAACCAGGTGTTTTCCACACCAGTTCCTGATGGCAATACAGGGATTTTGTTTTGTGCTCCTTTACTAGGTAGAACTGACCTCTCTACAAGCATTTCTGGATGCCCCAAAGGCAGAATTCCCAACTGCTCCCCTTGTTCATTGTCCCCCTTCACCTGCAGGGATGTGGTGGGAGGTACCTGCAGCCATGGTTATCTTTTTGGAGCTTAATAAACTAAGAGATGGGAAAGAGAAAAGAGAGAACCATGGGTAGGAAGAGAGATAGATAAAACGGTGAGAAAACTCAGGTAGGCACAAATCTTATGGGTTTGGGGTCTTTTAAATTATTACAATTTGGTGCTCAAAGATTAGCTCTGCTAAAGCAGTTCTGGGGTGAATTTATTTAGATCAGCTCCTGCTCTTGGTGAATGAGCAGTGCAGATGTGAGGTGGGACTGTGCAGACTTTGTGTTCTCACTTTATGGATGGACCTTGTTTTCCAGCTGCCAAAAGCCAGGCAAAGTTCCAAAGTTCAGGAAGGTACAGGGCTAAGGAGGGGCAGATCTGTGGGTCCCACTGCTACCAGGCTCAGTAGAAATTTAACAAATATTTTCCAGCAAAGACCTTTTAAAGTGTCTTCTGAAAGTATGCAGTTCCTCCAACTATAGTACCTTAAACTGCATTCCCAGTAATCCAGAGGTATTTCTAGCACATTTAACAATAGGTTTTGTATGTTTTGGCTCAACTGTCAAGATTTTATTGAGGCAGAAAATCCAATTAACCAAAATTGGAATTTTTCCCTTGGTAAAGACTTCAGGCTTGACCCCTAAATCAGTAAAATCATCATCATCCAGAAAATTGGACTGTTTAGGTAAAGGCAGGTGCAGCTTCCTTTGATTTCTGTCCTCATGCTAGTGAGATATTTGGATATTTTGCTAAAAATCCTCCTGTGGAAGGGAAAGGGTTCAGAAAAGTGAGCCTGCAGCTAAAAAAGGTTCAGGACTATAAATAGGCTGAGGGTTTCTCCTGAAACCTTGAGAGCTGGGAGGAAGACAAGGGCAGGGAGCATTCTGTGAGGACTCTGTGTTACCTCAGCACCTGAAGTCTCAGAACCAATTTGAAATTCCAGTGTCCTAAGGCACGACAATTTTGATTAATGAAGGTGGGAACATCCCCATCCCCACTGCCCAAGGAGCAGAGGGAAGAGCTGGCTGCCAGGACAGAACAAAAGCAGCATTTGTTCTTGTGGACAAACATTGCAGAAGAGGAGGGGAGATGGGCTGTGGGTGTTCCCAGGCTGTTCTGACACTGGGGAAGCATTCTGACTCTGCCTGTGGAACTGCTGGCTCATGTGGTCAAGATTCAGAGCCAAATTCTCCACACAGGCTGAGAAGGAAGACAAGTTTAAAAAGTGGGGCTTTTGTGGAAGTGGAAAACCAGATTAGAACATGCTAATAAGCCTGTTTTCCAGCAAAGTAAGCCTGCAGTGGTCAGGCACTCTAGGAAAGCAAAGAGTCAAATGTGTGGGAATTGAGGAATAGCAAAGGGTTTCATTCAGCATTCCTTAGAAGGGAGCCCTCCCAGGCAATGATCCTGCCCTAAGCCTGACAGGTGTGAGGAGGACTCCAGACAACCCCTGGCTGCCCACACTGCTCAGAGGGATGATGGTGACAGGAACACCACACACAACACCACTGTAAGTTGTGGCCCTCATCTGTATTTATGTGTATTTTGTTCTTTTTTTTTTGTTTCAGTAACACTTGTCAGCCTCGGTATTTTCTGTTGATAAACCTTGGGGGGGATTTGGAGGGAACCAAAAGCACGTTTGTCCTGTCCGCAGCTGAGCTGGGCGGGGTGAACCTGTAGTGGAGTGTTTGTTAGTCAGTTGTAAACTGGCAGGAATGTGCAGCTGCACCCCTGAGTGCTGGGAGCCCAGGCTGCCTCATTCCAGCTCCGATAACGTGCACGGCCGGCGGAACTCCTGTCCCCGCTCGTGGAGCCACTTATTGGAGACTGCAAAGACACAAAGGCACTGCATCACTGCACTGCTCAGCTCCTCCTCTGCTGAACTAAACGTGCTCTAGGCCAACTTCTGGTTAAGCACAGGGTTATCTTAATTTTCTAGAGGGTTTTAATCACAGAACAGCTTGGGTTGGAAGGGGCCTTAAAAGACTCTCTCATTCCAACCCCACTGCCATGCACAGATCTGTGAAGTTAGTCTAATAAAATTAACCAACCAACCAAAAACCCTTCCAGTATAGCTGCAAAGCTACAAAAACTCTTAAAGTAGACATAGCTACGAAAACTCAAAGTAGACATAGCTACAAAAACTCTTAAAATAGATACAGTATTAATTTCCTTTATACATGTAATGAAATATGCTACTATATAGCATATATTTAACATATAGAGAGATATGAGGTAGATAAAGTAAATTAAATATAAATATTTCTTTACAAAGAATGTAATTTCTGAAGTCTAAAGGAAAAATAAAGCCAAGCCACCCCCCAGCAGAGCCCAGACTCAGGTCAGAGGCAGGTACTCACCCCATTTATTCCCCACTAGCACCGGGCAGGCTGCGTGCCGCGTGCTGTAATCGCCTTCTCCACTCGGGAACAGATTGTACCAGAACACAGCTGTACCCTGGGAATGGCAGGGACACTCAGCCTTGTGCTCTGTATCACACAATCACACACCAGAGATTGTACCAGAACACAGCTGTACCCTGGGAATGGCAGGGACACTCAGCCCTGTGCTCTGTACCACACGCACTAAGGCAAAGGTAAGTGCATTTGTGTTTCAGAGCCTCCTTTTAAACTGAAGGCTCTTTTCCATATTCTTATTCTTAAGAAAAAGTCTCCTTTGACTTACTGTATATTTGTATACTTGGCTTTTCGTTTTTTCTTTTAAATCCTAAACCAGTTTCATTCCTGACCAGTTTAAGAAAGCCAAGATTATTTACTAAAGCCGAGCAGCAGGCCAGCAAAGGCAAACCTTGGTTGAAGGAAAAAACTGACAGGAGAATTTCCTACAGATGCCTCAAGACTAAGTCAACTCACAGGTTTGAGTATTTTCAAGATGTGTTTTGGAGTATTTAAGTGTTTTGCATTTGTATCCACACATGGAATATCAGGGACCTTTGAATCACCAGCACAGCTCCAGTTGCTGCACTTATGGAAAATCACAGCACTGTTCTGACAGCACAGAGGTGCTAACAGTTATTTTAAAGGTTCATTTTCAAGCTCTGCTCTGTGTGGGTAGTGGGGAGGAGTGGATTTATCTGCTGGATGAATCCTGCTCACCTTTCTCGGCCAAACGCTGGCTCCCACTTCAGGGAAGACCGTGGCTCCCCCTGCTGACACATCACTCATCTGAACAGGTGGGGAAGGACAGGTGAGTTCAGGCTGATAAAATCTCACTTTTTAGTGAAAGTGAAGTTTAATTTTGACATAAATCTCTTAAGAAGGCCAAACTCCCTCTGTTTCCAGTGCAGTCCCAGCCTCGTCCCTCCCACTCGAGTGTTAAGGCAATGAACATGCTGTAACACTGATGCAGGTACAAAAACAAGGCAAATAACTTAAGCTAATGCTCAAATCCTCCTTAAGACACATGGAAGAACCACAAAGTCTGGGTAAGAAGACCCTCCCATATGTACTACCCCAAAGTTAGAGGCTGCTTCACCTGCAAGTCCCTTCAGTAAAACAGAATGAAAGAAAAGCAGAATGAAATCATTCCATGGTACAGAATATACAGTGACAGATGGCAGAAATGTATCACTTACATAAAACAACCAAGTAGCAATTCTGTTGCCTGTTCCCAATTCTTTAAAGGCATCTGGCTCATCTTTCTGTGAACAAAAGCAGGCAGATTCCATCAGCATTTCTTTTTGGTTGCTGAGAGCAGCCAATGACACACAGCTGCTGAGCCAGAGCACAGAACAGACTCATGCAGAAGAATTAATCCAACCCCTCGATTTGGAAGGAGGGGAGGAATGCAACAGGAGTGAATCTATCAATTTAAATAAACCAGGCACTTTGAATTTCTATAGGACAGGGAGGGAGGGCATTAAGCCCAGATTTCTAATGGGTAACAACAACTGTGCTGTCTGAGGCTGAGGCTATAAATCCTCCTCACAGCAAACTGAATTATTTAATTACACTCATCCCCCTTGTCCTTGGCAGCAGCCAGGGCAGCTCTCAGTCCCAGGGTCAGCTGCGAGACCTCCCTGCCACACTCCACTCTGGATTCCAGCTGGGAAGCAGGGAGGAAGCCTCAGTGACAAACCAGGTAACTAAGGAGTGTCCAGCACTCCACTTACAAGAATGAACCACATTTTGATGAGTTTTGATACCAACTTCTGTCATACCTCTGTTTCTAAACCCACCCCCTGTGACCACACTTTGTGTGCACTGAAATTCCAGCAATTGTTACTCCTGGAAACAGCCCCAGTGTTTCCAAACAAAACATGTTAATCACTTGCAATGCCTTGGAGCAGGTGCTTACAGAGCAGAGATCCTGATGCAGAACTGGTGGCTGGAACTGGCAGGGTTAAGGTTAATCTGAAGGGGTTAAACCACACAGAATTATGCCCAGTAAATAACCAACTGAATTTCAGCAGTCTGCAATTTAAGATGGAATAAAACAGGTGGGGAATTCAAATCCAATTTAAAAATTAAGGACAGTGAGTCCTTAATTCCCAGTTCCAGTTGTCAGGAGACTGCTGGCACTCAGCTTACAGGCAGCAACCTCCAGCTGGTGGTTTAGAGGGCTTTCTCCACGGACATGGATTAGCAAAGTGGAAGAGCTACAAAATTTAATAGACATGGAAGAACAGAGAGTGTGGCCCAGCCCAGAGGCCCAGGCTTCACCAGGTCTAGCTCTCCTCCAGCTCTTTACTTGCCCGTGCAAAGTCAAAGTGGGGCTCATATTGTCCTCCCACTCCATAATTTGCCACCTGAAAAAGAGAAACACAGCACTAGTGAAGAAGAAAGAGTGAAGACAAAGCAGGACTTACCCTTCCAAAATCAAAATGAGGCTCATACTGGCCTCCTACGCCGTAGTTGGCTACCTACAGTGGGAGGAGAAGCAGAGGATCTAGTAAATCAGTCTTTAGCCAGGCAAGAGTTTGGCTGTCAGCTACAGCCTTTGCAGAGATGAAATTTATACACCAAGCCCCAGGAAATGTCAAGCCTCTGTCAGCAGCAGGAGCACATCCAAGAGTGACACTGCAGGATGCTCCAGGTAAGAATCTGGTGCTTCCCAGGGCAGAAAAGCATTTTTCTTCTACAGAAAACTTTTCAGCCTCTCTCCAAAATGGTGTCACAGTGCTTTTACATCATCATGTTGAAACCACTTTTTGACCTGAATTTGGCTGTGTCAATAAAGAGGGTTCCCTGTCCTTCTTACCAATTGGTTATAAAAAATAACAAATTTTCCCCCAGATCCTTGGCCATTTTATCACCAGGAACCTTGACAGAGTGGCAAGGAGCACAGCACATTCCAGAAGTACTTTGTGGGTGTCCTGCTTTCTAGGTACTCGTGCTCTGCTCACAGTCAGGGAGGCAGCTGCTCATTTAAAGGCCTCAAGCAAATAAACAGAAGCACTTCTAAATTGCACTTTACTCAAGTTACACATCCAGCCAGTGTTTCCCACATCCCAGGGACACCAGACACTGAGTTAAACTTTTAAGTGCCTCCAACAGCAGCAAAGTTTGACCCTGTGACCATGAAACTCAGTTTATTGGACTAAATAAAAGGAAGTAGTTCCTAAAAAGGAACTACACATCCAGAGTTTCAGTTATCAGTTATCACTGTTGTTATATATCAGTTACTCAGTTATCACTGTTTCCTTCTAGCCCAAAAAGCCATTCCACACTGAACAGCTGCTCTGCAAAGACAGCGTTTTCTCCCCTTCTGTAAATAAATGAGTTTTTGTGGCCACCTCATGTGAGCAAGCACAAGAAATGGTGCTGGCACCCAGCCCCAAGCCCAAGCTACCCCTTACCTGCAGCTCCTCTGCAGTGGAGACATCCAGCCCTGTGAGGTCCTGGATCCTGGTGTTGATGCGGGACACCACCGGGCTCTCGTAGCCCGAGAGCCACGCGCTGGGGGGGGACAGTTAGTGACAGCACCAACACTTGCAGGCACTTGGAATGGGAAATTGCTTTTTAGGACTTCTCAAGGATTTGGTGGCATGACCACAAGTATTTCCAGGGTGTTAAAACCCTCTGAATTTAATGAATGCATTTCTTAGAAAGACCAATTCCAGCAGGGGTTTAAGGGAGCTCTGTAACCAAGGGCCTGAATTCCCCCACTGGGCTCAAGGAAGTGTCACAAACAGTGCTTCAAGATGATTTTTAAACCAGGCACACACAGTTTTGCTCTTTCCCCGCTCCCAACAGCTCATTCAGCCCCTGGGGTGATGCATTTTGAAGCAAGGTTTGGGACAGGAGCAGGTGAGCTACTGTTTCTGTCTGTGCAGCTGGAATTCAGCTCCCCCACATCCCACACCTCCAGGCCAGCTCTCTGAGAGCTGCCCTTTCTCATCAGTTCCCCCTGCAGAGCTACTAAAGACCATTCGGAAAACAACCAAATAATGCATTAAATGGAACAATTGCTGTCAGAACAGCCCATTATAACTCTGGTATTTAGCACATGCTTCAGGTACACGATTTTTAAAGAGGGGGAACCCAAACTAACCTGCCATTTATTTTATTTTTTATGTGGAAGGTCAGCCTCAGTTCCAAAGGCATCTTTCAGAATGTTTGCCTCCTACTGTGTATTAGACTTTTTCCACAGCTGCTCATCTGACTCATCCCATGCCAGTCACTGCACCTTCATTTTACCTGGCAGCCCCCTGCACTAATATGGGTGATAATATTGGTGATTTGGGGCTTGTTTTTTCCCCCCCCCCCTTTTTTTTAGCAGGAAAACGGAAATAGGTATTTCTACCTTTTTTTCTAGCAGTTGACTCAGCTTTTGTGCTCAGCAGTGCTTCCTGCTGGACAGAAATCCCTGTGCCCAGAGCCCAGAAGGAAACTATCAGCAGCATCCATGTATTTTTACTCAAATCAACCTTCACATCTATACTAAATTAAGTTTTTATATTGACTTGCATTAAAAAAACCATAAATCCCCAAATACTTTGCCTGGGAGGAACAGTAGCATGACACATGACACAAGGCACTGACACAGGTTACAGAATCTCTACGAGCATTTTTTTGAATGACAAATGAACTATGAGATAAAAGAAATCTGATTTCTTAGGACAGACATGCACAAACATATCCCTAGGCCCACTTGTTAGTACCAGGAGGTGTTACAGCACAACCTGCTTTGATTTCAGGTGGCAGAAGAATGCTAAGACATGGATATGAAGCATTCACCAAACAAAAATCCCCAGAAGCAGCCATGCCACACAGCCATGGTGACAAGGTTATGCTCACAAGCAGCCCTAACCTCACACTTAAGGCACAAGAAGAGCCCCAACACACCCAGCAGCTTCAGTGTAGGCCTTTTCTGCCTCTGTCCAGTCTGTTAATAAACGAAAAAAACCAAGAAACCCAAAGAAAGGAAAACCCAAGCATTCTTGCTCTGTTGGTTATTAGATGGCAATGAATACTGCAGCCTTTCAGGAAGGGGAGTACTGTATGTATTTTAGAAATCAAATTAACAGCCTCCACATACAAAGAAAGCCTATGAAAGGTGGAGAAACAGGGAATTGAAACCATATTCCAAGTGCCAGCCTGTCTGCTGGGTGCTGAGCAAAACCACAGGGAGACCTGGAGTGCTGCAGAGGTACAGGGGATTTAACCCTGGAGGTGCCATGCCAGCTGCAGCCTGGCCTCAGAATATTCCAGCTGTCTCACACACCCTCCTCTGCTGCTGTCCCAGCTTGATCCCTTGCTGACAAAAGTCTCTGCCTCATTCAAAACAATTTCTTCACACAAAGTTGGCTTTTTTTCCCTGCCCTTGTCTATCAAAGAAAAGAGAAAGACTCCCCTGGCCAGTGGTGTAGGAGGTGCAGCATTAACAGCCTTAAACATGCTCAGCAGTTTGCTTTCTTTTAATATTTACATACTTCCAGATTCACTGCATTCTGTCCTATTTCTGACCAGCTGTCACCTCTGAGTCTGTGATGGGCCTTAACAAAAAAGGGACAATTCCTGGGAGGCCACAGGCAGGGCAGGTCAAGATATCACTGATTTAGTTACAGACGGGTTTGGTATTTCCTTAATAACCACCACACAACCCCCCAGTTCCCTGACCACACAAGTCTGGTGTTTTGCTGACCCACTTGGCTTTGTAAAAAGCCATCCCTGAACTGTTATAAAAAATTTAATGCTTCCATTAGCGTGCTGAATTCACACTGGGGAGGCTTTTAACAACTTTGATATGCATCACAGACAGTCAGGAATAATCATATTGACTCATGGAATCAAGACATGGCTTGGTTGGGAGGGACCTTAAAACTCATCCCACTACACCCCTGCCATGGGCAGGGACACCTTCCACTGTCCCAGGCTGCTCCAAGCCCATCCAGCCTGGCCTAGGGCACTGCCAGGGATGGGGACAGCCACAAAATGTCCCATGGTCCTCCCTCTTCTAATTCTGCATGAGGCACCTCAGAGATTTTGAATGGCAGATGCTTCCACACAGAAATAATTTAAGGTCTAAGGAGTACATTAAGGAAAAACCAGAGAATCTCTGGAGCTACTGAACACACAAGAGTACATCCCCTCCAGATCTTATTTCCTCAGCTGCACTGGTCAGTCTAGGAGAAGACATTACATCCCAACACTACTTCTGTAGGTCACTGGCCACAAAATACTGGGATATGTGTTTAAAAGCCTTCTAAGCCACACTTGGTGTGCAGAAAAATACCAGCAGAGACACAACAGGGAGTGAGTAAAAGCCAGGCTGGTATTTCTGAAATGGAAACTTTTAGCATAACATGCTGCAAGCTCTGGCTGCCTGCTGGGAGGAGAGGGAAGGGGAAAAAGGAGTTTTTATCTGTAAAAGCAGTGTGTGAGTGGGTGGGTTTATCCTGGTGCTGCACACCCTGGCAAGGTGCCTCCCTACACAGAGCTGCCACGTCCCACCAAGGGAACAGTAGCTCTCTCAGAGGCAGGAATGCTGTAAATTTAGGAGGGCATGTGCTGGGAAGGAATGTTTGGAGGGGGAAAGCAGTCATCTATTAAAAAAATGAAGTGAGCATTTTTTGGTTTTCAGGAGCAATGATTCATCTGGAATCTGAATCAGCTCGAGCAGCTCCAAGGGAAAGATGTTTCTGGCAGTGCAGGAACAGCAGCAGGAGGGCAGCAGGAACAGCACAGGGCCTCTCAATCAGGCTGCTGGGGGTGGCTTCTGCCTCCCACTGCAGAGTTAGGTGTCAGGTTCTCTTGGGAAGTCCATACCCATCCTGCAAATCTGCACAGGGAGGAAAGCAAAGGCAGGGCAAGCAGAAGCTGCACACCAAGGCTATTCCTACCCTCAAAAAATGCCCTTGCCCAACTTCTTGGATTTGTCCCTACAATTTTAATTCCAGTTTCCAGTGACATACTGAATTTAAAAATTTAGCTCAGTAAAATGTGATTGAATTTCTGAGAGTTCTTAGGTTCATTGGAAGGAAGTCCCACAGTGCCACATTTTTGAGCACCAAACCTCATTAAGAATTTAAGGGTCCCATTCCCCAGGCTCTATCCTGTTTTGGTTTTTTTTTTTAATTGGCCTTTAATACTGGGTGGTGCCTTGTACTATTTTTTCTGACTGCGGCATCTGCACTACCTCAGGGAATAACACTTCCTACTAATGAAAAATCACAACTTGAAATAAAAAGTTCTTTCACTAAGCCTCATCTATTTAAGTAGGGACCAATTATACATCCCAATTTCCTCAGTAAACTGGTCAACTTCTCCAATTCCCATCATTAGCACAGCAAGTTTGACATGAGGCAATGTTCAAAAGGATGAAGGAGTTTCCTCAGTAAATACTCCAGAGCTGTCTGCACAGAGGACAAACGCCACAAGTGAATAAATTCCAAATATGCAGTGACAAATAACCAAGATAGGTAAGACATGGACAGACCTGAACATTAAAAACAAGAAATAAAAACTAAATGCAACACATTCAGGAAGAATGTTCAACAGGAAGATGGATGCTCCTAAAGCCCTTCCATGGGGTCAGTTTTAAGGAGCAAACATGTAAGAGTTTCCCAGACAATTTTCAGAGGATTTCCACTACCTGCATGTGCCAATGAGCACACAGACCCACGTGCTGCAAAGGTGTGAGGCATTAAAAAAAAAGTTTTTCAACTTGTCACTAGAATGGCCTTAAGGACCTTGGCTCCAGTGGTTTTCCAATTCTCCTGAGACTTATCATTCCTGAATCAGTCACCTTCCTGTGAGCCCGCATTTGGAAGCACTTTTACCTTTCTGAAGCAATTCACAGCTAAATTAAAGCCCTTCAGCTCCAGGCCATTCCAAGTTCAGGGGTTTGTCAAAACAGCTGAAAGAACACTGAATTTCTATTCTACCTTCCACCATTCAACCATGGAAATCCCTTAAAATCATCCCTAGCTTTAGTGGGCAGTGCTCCCAGGAATGACAGCAGCTCCCAGCTCTGAGCAAGGGTGGGCACTGAGGAGCAGGGGTGAGCCAGGCAGGTGCCCCATTGCACTGGGTGCCAGCAGAGCCCCATGCCCATGTTTAGTAGGTTAGTGACAGCACACAAGCCATGCTTAGCCAGAGAGGGTACTTCCACCTTGGAATGCCACCACTGACAACCAGTCCCTACTTCAGCAGTCCTTGTGCTTTCTTAGGTAACAGCTCAGCTTGCTTGGGCCCCTCTCTTTGAAAGAAAGGCTGAAGAATAAGGAGAGTTACACAGAATGCTTGTGCTGAAGCAGCACAGCCCCAGGACACACTTCCTCAGACAAGGAATCCCTTCCCCTTACCTCTTAGAGACTCTGTAATGTGCTGTGGTCAGTTTCCCAGTCTCAGGGTCATGAACAGTAGCACGGCTCAGCTACAAAAAGAGAAAGGACAAGGCTTACCCACCTTGCAGGCTGCTTTTGGCCAAGCCCCAGGTGTTTGAAAGGTTCCGGTTGGTCCGGATGCGATGCTCGCATATTAGCAATGGTTGGAAGGGCAACACAAGCTGCAGCTGCCATGTCCAAATCACAACAAATTGGTTGCAATAATTTGGTTAGATTGTCCTTTCACTTTTTTCCTCCCTTTATTATTTTTCCTCCTTTTTTTTTTTTTGTTTGTTTAAAATCAAGACTTTCTACAAGTAATTTATGATGCTGAGTTTCCCAGACAATTCCTCCTCGCCCAGAAGCTTTAACTCCTCCCAGAATTTTGGCTCAGTGCTGATAGCCTGTGCAGCCAATCTTTAATTACCATGGCTAAAACCAACGGAGGGCAAGCAGGGGCAGGTGGTTTCTTTCAGATCCAGCCAATTTTGGAAAGCACTGGCTAAATTCAGCTCTTGTAGTACTTAATGGACAAGCTGAAAAGAACCAGGAGCCCAGTGGAAGCGAGCCTGTGTTCTGCCAGGTTTGTGTCAGGCAGGAGGTAAAGGAGCTCAGCTGGGAGTGTGGGATTATCCTGGACAAGGAGATGTGTGTCTGTGTGCACAGCAAGGACCTGAAGCATTTCTTACACCCATTAAGGCATTTTGAGATCTGCTTCATTTTCCAAAGAAAGGGAAGACAATTCCTGGTTGTGAGAAGGAGCAAGGAGGAAGGAATGTATAGATTAAAAACAAACCCCAGATTTTACTGAAGGTTTTGTGACATCTTGTATTTTTCACACTGACTACAGAGACTCGCTTGAAAAAACAGACTTCAGAAGGCGACCAAAAGGGAAAGAACAAATCAAAACACGCCCCCAGAACTTCCAGCTGAAGGAAAAGACTGAGATATTCAGCAGCACCAGCCTGTTACAGATCTGCAGGGAATCACAAGGTGGACTGCAAGCTGTCTCTCCAGCCCAGCTGGTTTCCTGACAATGAGCAGGACGTACACACTGATGGCAGGCCCAAACCTGTGGCAGAGCTCTCTTACCTTTTGCTAATTCTGTAATGTGCCGTCTCCAAGGCTCCCGTTATGGGGTTTGAAATGGTGGCTCGCCTCAGCTGTGAAGCGAACCATCAGAATTGCATTACAAGCACAATCTGCAGCCCAGCACTCCGACCACTCAGAAGCCTGGCCTGGGGACAATGCCACCACCCTGGCACCTGCCCTGTCCTGCAGGGCCACAGGGAACCAGGGCAGGCTCCAGCTTTACCAAAAAAAGATTTCTTGTTTGGGTTTTTTAAGGTTTTCCACAAGTCCTGTTTCCATGTTTGTAGTGAGAATGGTTGTCTGAATAAAGCAAACTACAGCAGCTTGGATTTCTTTTGTAGTGAAATGCTCTGGGAGCAGCACACTGCTGTGGCATGGGGACAAGTGGTGCTTTGTTACACTCTCCTGTCCCTGCATGAAGGGTTTTACAGGTAGATTCAATCCACCATAAGCCAAAGGTGAATAAACCATTCCTTTTCAGTCCTTCTTGTACCAAAGGCAGCACTGAGCTCCCACAAACTTCTGCTTCACCCACAGTCACATTTACACAAAGTGGGAACTCCTGCCTCAAGGCTTTTCTTTCCCTCTGCTGTGCTCCATTTACTTCATGCCTTCCCATCCCTGTGAATGTTCCAACTCAGAATCTCACATGTCCCCTTTAGCTTGGCTCATGTACTACCAGGCACTCTCCATCACTTATAACTGCAAAGGCTGGGATGCAGAGCCCAAATTTTGTAAAAGGCACAAATGTCAGGCCAACTCCCAAACAATCAGAAGCATTTCTCCACTGTTAAAATAAACCAAACAAGCCAAGGCTGCTCCATACCTACAAGAAAGGGTACTGGGAGCTCCCAGTATGCTGCCTCTCCTCTCCTTCCATGCAGACACATGAAAAAACAAGGCACAAACTACAATTCCAGTGAGACTCCAGAGCTGAATAATGAGGCTTCATCCTACCAGCAGGGCAGAAGGCTGGGCACACATCAGCACTCTCCTCCCACAGGATGGCAGCAGCCCATGCAGCAGGAAGGAGGAGATGACGTTTAGGTCTCCAAGAACAAAATCCTTTTGCTGCTGAGCTGTGCAAGGCCTCAGCCACAGGGAATAAGGGAACAGTAACTGCATACAGATGCTCCTGCCATAAAGGTCTCCAAGTCTTTGCCATGAGCTGAGTGTGTGACAGGAAAACAGCGACCTCAGCAAGATCAGAGCTCACAGTCACACATTTACAGTTTTCTACTCTGTCAAGTAGTGGTCTGGTCACATTCCACAGGTATGGAATGCATCACTCTGCAGCAAAGGAGCTCCAACACCTCCAGACCAGCAATGGGGGCTCTGATTTTCAGCCCTGCAGCAAAGCTGCCTGCCAGGGCAACAGGAGGAGATGCCTCACGGGTACTTGGAGGGAAAAGCTCACACTTCCTGCTTACAGTTCAGAACATTACCTCAGAACAGAATCACTGAGGTTGGAGAAGACCTCCAAGATAATCAACTCCAGCCTCTGATCCATGCCCACCTTGACACATCCAGCCATTCCTTGGGCACCTCTAGGGATGGTGACCCTGCCACCTCCCTGGACAGGCCCTGCCAAACTCTTCAGTAAAGAGATTCTTCCCAATTTCCAACAGCTCAGCCTTCAGGGAGCTTTAAGATTTCTTCAGGCTCCCTGGTAGGCCAAGGACAGCCTCACTGCCCATGTACAACCACAGCCCTTGGCCAAGCCAACAGCCTCTCCTGCACTGAATGCTCTTATTCCCCTGGTCTCCATCTGCTTAGCTCATTTTGGACAAAAAGCCATTTAGGCCTAAAGCAAAGGGAAAAAGCAGGAAAATTACATTTCTATGAGCTTAAGTCTTTAAGTCTTTAAAATTGATGGAAAAATAAATTAATTTAACTAACTACATCTTCAGAGTACATTTACAGATGCAGAGCTGCACCAATTGGATATAGAATGCAACTCCATCAGTTTGCTGTTTGCCTGAGACACTCCTGTTTTCTCAGACAGCCAAGCTGCCCTGGATTATTCCTCTCTGAGAAACAAGAACCTTTGCATCTTGTGTCTCAAACAAGATTGATGAGCCACCATCATTAATAAAAAGCCAAAACTCATCATGTCCTGCCCCCTTAAAGCTCTGTCATCTGCAGGCAGCTTCCAAGCCTGCAGACAGTGATGGCCTCAGGTTTTAGCTTTTATATTTTTCAGATTCTGTGCTTCTTTAGTGTGCAGTTCTGAGCTTCACATTAAGGGATGGTGAGCTCTCTTCACAGAGCAGGGAGACAAAACAATTCCTTCTCTAGATGGGGACCAAGGACAACTGATCCAAATCTGAGGCCCAAGAGCAAAATCAACGGCAGAATGAAGAGAGAAAAACAAGAAGGATGGGACTTCATAAACTAAAGTTGTAATTAGACAATTAACTCCAATATGCAAATGGAGCAGAACTTCTAAACGTGTGAGACCCTGTGACCAGTCATCCATTTCCATTTTGGTTCACCTTGGGTGCAGCCCTGGCTGGGCTCTCGTGCTGTCCAAGGTGGATCCATGGAGATCCTTTTAATAAATCCCTACTTTATTTCTTAACTCCACATAGACACTGTTCTAGCTTAACCTTCACAAGGCATCAATAGCAGCCAGTCTTATACCAAAATGGAGAATATAACCATTCTTTCTTGTCTATACAATAAGGTGGCATTCCAGGACCAGAGGAATGGCTGCCATTCCCTTCCAAACTTAAAAAGAAACAAAAGCAGAAAACCAAACACAAGTTAGGGATACTCCAGTCCACTCTTGCTGGTTTGGATGAGGAGGAGAATGCTGAAGGACATTGTCCTCCTCATCCAAACCAGCTGAAATTGCGTCTGCAGGAAGAGCCTGACAATCCTGCACCGCTGGGACCCGGCTGCAGTCACCACAGAGAATTCCCAGTCTCCTTCAAGAGCTGCAAGGTGAAGCAAGCAAGGTGTGAGCTCACTGCACACCCCTGCCCTCCAGAGCAGCCAGCCACTCACACCGAGCACACCAGGGATTTCAGGTTCCAGAGGGAGGGAAGGGGGAGCATTTACCCTGGGCTTGGCCAGCTCCTTCACGGTCTCGATCTCCTCGTCGGAGATGATGTCCAGGAAGCGAACGATGCGGGGCTTGTCCCACTCGTCCTCCTGCTTGACGGGGCCCAGGATGTACCTGGGGTTCCTGTTCCCATCGTAGTAGCGGCAGAAGAGCCTCTTCTGTCTGCGGGGAGTCTGCAGGGGGCACAGCAAGGGGCACTCAGACAGGTACTGTCACATTTCCCTTCACAGAGAAAAGCAAGGCACAATTCTTCCCAAGGATTTCTGAGATTCACGTTCTCTGAACCTCAGAGAAAGGGAAAACACAATTCTTGTCGCTTGCTGTGCCTGTGTTGTGCCAAAGTAGAATGCAATATGGAGATTGTTTACACAAAGTGAGGATGTTTTGTTTCCTTGGCCTATCAGGGCTGGGGGGGGGGGATACTGTCAGGTGACAGTCACAGGACTCAGAGCAGTGTGAGCAGGTGTGCGCAGAGTGAGTGCTTGGCAGATTCAGTTTAGATGAAATGCATATAGTATAGTATAATAAAGTAATCAATTAGCCTTCTGAGATCAATGGAGTCAGATGCATCATTCTCTCCCCTTTGATTTACAATTAACTGCCACAGAACATTGGTATTGCCAATGGGCAGAACATGTCCTGGACACAAACAATTCACTCTCCCCACCTCCTTATGTGACAGGTTAAGGAGATGATTTCAGTTTGAGAGATCAGTGCTGTCTGCACTTTCATGTTGCTGTGTAATACTTCAGCAAGCATTACTTTACACAACCCTACTAAGATAATTTCATCACCAAGAAAAACACCCCAGCTGATCCAGCTCTCTCTGCCCATCTAGAATGAAAAAATTCATTAAAGTCTCACAGAGGTCTGGTGCTGTGCTAGAGAACTGACTGCAAACTACTCCAACTACCCTATTTAATTCTGTCTGTAAGTCTGGACTTCCAGCATCCTTATTCAATTAATTACACTGATGGAGCACTTCCAAGACAGCCAGCAGTGCCTGAGGCAGTGTTACTTTCTATCTACTGAACAGGCCAAAGGGGGCAGAAATCCAACACAAGATCCTCCGCTCTGCACAGTCATGCAGCTGCTCTAACAACTTCCTTGCTTGCACACCACACACAAATTCCTGACATTGTTTGGTTTCAAACATTTGAGAACAGTCTACTCCACTTTACCATTTTGAGCCCCTCCCCACGGCACAGCATTTCGTACTTCCTTCTCTCAGGCAGGTAATCCTTTTTCTTAACCTCAGTTTCCTTCTCCTGCTCTTCTGAATCCGTGCTGGACTTGTTTGCCTCTTTTTCTTTAGCCATGATGTACTCAAAGTATTTCATGTTCCCATTTGCTCTTTGATGTTCAGGATCTATGGACAGAGAAACAGACAGGGATCACTGGCAGGGTTCCAGCCCCTGAGGAACCATCCAGAAGTGCTTATTCACAGAAAGCAAAAGGAAACAGATGCACACCACTGCTTCTCCAACCCTCACTGCACATGGGGTCCCAGCACTGAGGAAAAGGGTTTGGCCACTCCAGCCCATCCCACTTCAGAGGGAGAGACAAGGGAATGGGGCAGGGAGAGAGCTGGCACAGCATGACTGACTAGAAACCTGAAAATACCCCAGTGGGATTTAAAATTTCTGGTGACAAAGCTCTTTAACTTGCAGAATTAGCTTCAGTTCTTTAATAAGTGGCTCTTGCTATGTTAGGGTTAGTTCTGAGCTCCCCAGAGCATCCATTACACAGTCAGTCAGTGAAATATTCACAGGAGAATAAATGTTTTCATTTTTCATGAAGCAGACTCTTATCTCACTGTCCTGTATTCTGTATTTCTTGTTTGTACAAGTGTTTCATCTTCAGCATGCTGAATTTGTATTTAAACCATCTGCAGAGATTCCAGTATCACAAATTTAGTTTCAATTTCATTCATTTTGGTTTTGCCTCTACCTAAGGGGAAGCAATCTCAACCCAGGAAAGCAAAATGTAGGGAGAGAACCGGATTTCAGACAGGTAAAGGGACAGAAGCCATGAAAATCCTTCAGTACAAAGGATCAAATTCCCATCTAAAATGCAAAACCACACTTTAGAAATGCATATAGGAGTCAGATCCCAGGCAAGGCTGCAGTGCCCAGGACAAAGCCAGGCAGAGCTGTGTCCCTGTGCCCCTCACCCAGCTCCAGGAGGCGTCTGGTGAGTGCCATGGCCTTGGCCAGGTCCCCCTGCTGGTACACAGCATAGCTCAGGTAGTCCAGGATGTAGACTTTGTCTGCAGAGGACACTTCTCCCTCATCCAGCTGCTTCAGGGCTTGCTCCATCCACAGCTCGGTGTGGTAGTAGTCAGCCTCTGTGTAGGCAATCTTGCCCAGCTCAAAGCAATCTTCAGCTGTTAGGAAGGATTTGTGCTTCACACCTGGGTATTTAGAGCAAAACAAAAGAGTTTACACAGGGTTCCAGACCTGTGCTCTGAGAAACATTTGAGTTATTTCTCATTCCTCTCAGCAGGGTTTTATTTCTGTTCTCCCACAGCTCCATTCTGCAGTAGCTGTTTGCTGGAAGTCTCTAAAGCCTGTAAATCCTTGGCACACAAGCACTCAGATGCAACTTTCCACTGCCAGAAAAGCAGGGAACAGCTAAATGTCTCTGCCACTAGTGAAAAATCAAATTAAACAAACCTTCCTTCCTCAAAACCCCAACCACTTCCAGCAAGAGCAAAAAAAAGCCAAATTTGAAGTTTCTGATTTCAAGGACATCATATTATCACTTCCAAAATGTTACTGAACCACGACTTGTTAGTGACAGCTTGGTGGGGGAGGACAAGGAAAACATCAGGGAGTAAGTTCCCAGCTGCTTGGGATTTTTTTCAAGTCAGTCATTTTTAGAAACATTTTAAGTGACCTCTGAAAGATTAAAGCACTAGTGGGCAAATTACAGATTCCTATTTTTGCCTCTGGAAATACAGGCCCTACGAAAAACCAAATTTTATCTTGTAAAAGGGAAACAGGACCTGCCAGTGTTTTATAACGGCTAGAATTACATCCCTGATTACATCTTAAGCCATTCTGAGTTTCTCACAGCAGCTCTGCAGTGCTCAGAGGGGGCAGCTGTTCTGCTGTACTCTCCTGTGATGGGCAGCAACTGCAGCTTCCTGAGCCTGAACCTGCAAACCCTCCAAGGACACAATGATTTGGCAGTAGCTGAGATTCTGGACCAAAAGAAATTCCCTGGGAATGAAGAAAAGGAGCACAAACAAGTGACCACATGGGAAGTGCTTCTCTGGAGCTCTCCAGAGTCCAAGTTATTCTTTTTTATCCTCCAGAACTTGCAGGTTCTGCCAGTACATTTCATTGCACAGTCTGGACAGCTCATTGCTTCCAAAGCAGCAAAACTTCCCCTTGTATTTCTGTGCTGTTTGAAGAAAACAGCAGTGAGCTGCTCACTGCATTAGGAGGAATCTGTAGGTCCTTGAGCAGGTGTTGAACCAAACCCAAAAAGCAAGGTTATACATCATAACACATAAAGCAAATTACTCTTAATTTTATTAGGCATCTGACCACAATGAGCACTTGCAAAAACAAGATGGATTGTACAGAGCTGATTTTTTGCCAGCTGGCAAAGGACTATTTTTCAACAGAGGAAAACAAGGAAGACTCAGCAGAGAAAGTTTTCTGACAAAAAAGAGAAATTGTGTCTTCTCCAGCACAGAGCAGCCTACTAAAGATCAGCTCAGGCAATGCCACACAGGCTCAAGTCTGTGTATGCAGCATCTTTTGCTCTTCAGTTTACACAATCCCTGAAGTTTAAGCTCAAAAAACTTGTTAAAATGCATTATGTTGTACAATAAAACCAGGCATCTGCCAGTGCAACACATGGGGAAAACCCCACCCAGGCAAGATTTTTATTGCTATTGATTTTTATTAGAAACTATTAACACTGGATTATCTTACCGTAACTAAAAGAAAGATTCAGATTTCAATCAAAAAAACACTTTTTTCTTTGATTTTAGCCAGGTCAACCCCCTTCCTAATGTTCCCTTCATGCTGAGCAGTTAAGCAAGGTGGAACAGAGCAAACAATTTGCAATCAGGACATTTAGGAAATGCAAATAACAGCCATGGATGGTTCTCACCTGGCAGGTTTCCCCTGGACAGGGTGTCTGTGTCCAAGTTGTAGGTGTCCTGCAGCCTCAGGAGGGCCTTGGCTGCCCCAGTCTGATCCTCATCGTTTGGGAAGAACTGCCTCTGGATGGTCATGTTGGAGATGAAGCCTGGGAAAGGCAGGGAAACACTGCTCAACTCTGTCCTGGGAATTGGGTGAGCTCCCTGCCCCAGAGAAAGCCAAAATCCACCTTCCCACAAGCCTGACCTGAACTCACAGCACAGGCTGCACAGTTTGCATTTCGTCTGGGGTTTTTAAAAGAAAGTAAAGGAAAAATCAAAAATAAACACTTTTTTTTTTTTTTTTTTTACCCCAGCCCTTCAGAAGGGCTTGAGACACACTGGTGCAGATTTCTGGCTGGCAGGTGCAGAGCCTTTTCCATTGCCATATTCAGCCCCTCTCACAGCAACAGGGAAGCTGAGTGCGCTGAATCCTCACCACAGACTAAGCCTTTTCTTTTTGAAAGCTCTGCTTTCTTATAATTCCTACTGCAAACCTCCATCTGGTATTAATTAGCTGTTGAGACAGTCTCACAGGTCCATTATAACCACCCTGGCTTCCTTTGCTAATGTCTTTCACAGTCAACTACTTCATGTCCTGCTCCTTGCTAAAGAGCTCCCACTCTTGCTGAAGAAAAGAGGCAGCAATTAAGTGTTTACTACAGTAATTCAGATTAGTTCCACAAATGCTCAGTCTCAAAAGCAGATTTGCAAATCTAATCCAAGCCCTGACATGTGAAAGGCAGCAGGCAAGCACCTGCAGTGAGGCTGTGATGCTGGATTTTGCTGCAGGCACACACATTCACACTCACCATCTGACATGTCCTTGAGCACCAGGCTCTCCAGCTCACCCCACTCTGTGTTGAGCCTTTTCATCAACTTGAATGCATTCACAGGATGGCCCAAAAACCCCTCTGGGTCTTTTGTGGCAGTAGCTGTCAGCTGATCCAACTTCTCTGCCCATCTAGAATGAAAATATTCATTAAAGTCTCACAGAGGTCTGGTGCTGTGCTAGAGAACTGATTGCAAACTACTCAAATGTCTTCACTAATAAAAAAGCCAACCAAAATTGCAAGCTTTTGCATTATCTATATTTGGAGCTCTTCTAAAAGAACAAGAAGGACTACTTCCTTTTCCTTTATTAAATCTTCTTCCTCAGCTGCAGCCCAAGTCTTATGCTGCTCCTGCAGCCCTTGTTGGAACCCTGCTGGAGGAACTCCTTCCTACAAGCCCCAAAAACACAGTGCCAGCACTTCCATTATCAGCTGCCATGCAAGACTAATCAAAAATGAAGCTTTACCCACATTTTCAATATTTCAATCACCCCCTTTTCCCCCCAAGGCTTACAAAAAGGCAGTTCAATGCTTGGCTCAAATTATTTTAGGTTTAGATACACACTTATATCTGTGAGACACCCCTTGCCTCTCGCCACAAAGCTCCTTTCCATGCTGAAAGCTTGGATGAAGCAACATCAGGAGGTCTCACACCCCCAAATGAGGAGCCCAGACCCAGCTTCTGGTGCTGCAGCTCCAACTCAAACTTCTCTAAGTACCACAAGTCATTCACAACCCCAAGGTGCCCCAAAACAAGCACAGCTTTCAAGAGAAGGGGAAGGGGAAGGAGGATTACACCATGAAGAGGTGCAGGAACACCCTGCAATCAGGGTAAGATGATGTTGAGGAGCCCCACCCCACAGAGAATCCCAAACTCCAGCAAGAAAGCAAACCCAGAATGTGCAGCCTGGAGGGGAGCTGTGCTCACCAGCTGGAGCTCCTCTTGCTCCAGGATCTGGTTTGGCTGGGTGGAAGCTGCAGGCTGTGCCTGGGGCAGGAAGGGGCTCACAGCTGCCAGAGGTGCTCTGGCTGCATCTCCCCACTGTCCCTGACTGTTCTCCTGCACTCTGACAGCCCCTGGGGGGTTTCCAGCAGCCACACCAGTGAGGGCTCCCTCCAAACCAGAGGAGCTGCTGGAGACCAGCTCCAGCTCGGAGCAAGCCCAAGACTGAAGGACCCAACTTCACCCTGTGCCTTCACACAGCTCAGGGTCAAACCCTCCCTGCATTTCCCACTGCAGGAGCAGCTCTCAGTGTCCTCCAGGTGCCAACAAACAACGCTGTAATTTTCCCCCCAGGTTTTTTAAAAGCTCTGTGACAGATATTTAAACTCTCCTGACCTCCCGGGGAGCACCTCTGATAAAATGGAAACAGCTGCAACGTTGCTGCAATAAGCTGAGCTTACACACTTTGGGATGCCCAACTGGCACAATCCCTTGTTAATTTGTAGCTGTAAAGAATCTCCTTGTAACATTCCAAACCTGGCAGCAATTCCAAGCCTGTGTTTCAAGTGACAAAGAAGGATCTTTCTTCCTGGGTGGTGGAACACCAGAAAGTAACACACAAGGGCTAAGATAAAAACCTCCTCCATCTAGAACTGTTTCAACACCCTCAAGACAGATTTATGCATATTTGTGAAAGCAAGGAAAGCATCCTGTTCAGTGATAAAATATGTTTATTTCTAGCTGTGATAAAATCTGACAACATTAGGCTCTGTTCCTCACATGGTCAGGTCTTTTCTTATTTATGCACCAAGCAGCACTGAAAGGGAACAACTGACAAACACCCAAGCAAAACCTGCTACTTTAAGCTTTGCCCCAGAGAAAAAATTCCACAAATTTAATCAGCCTTAAGGAAGCACTTTTTGCATAAGGGTGGACTCAAATGATTGACCATTAGCATTGTGACACCAGCTGCTTACTTTTTGATCTGCTCCAGCTTGCTTTCCTCTGCCTTAATGTAATCTTTGAGTGACACAACCAGATCCTTTTCTGTATTAATTAAGTCTGTCATATGACCTAGAAAAAAATGAGTGTGATGAGTCAAGGAGAAACACAAAATCCTGAGAATTAAAGGCATTTTTCTCTTTTCTACTTCCCCAAAAGTCCTTCTGCATTTGCTTAAACAACCCTGAAGGAGTATCTGAGTAAGGCCTTTTTTTTTTTTTTGAAGGAGAAAATCTCCTGCTGGACCAAGCTTGTTGCCATGGAAATTAATGTAATACTGTATATTTATTATTAGAACTAATTTAGGATTCATTTGTAAAAGGAAATAGTTTGCCACAGAGTAATCTTTCATCCAAGCATACATAATGTAGAGCAAATAAAGAGAAAGCTACAGATATACACAAAGCCTTTGTGTTTGATACACACCACTAATCCAGGGCTTTATTTTTAAGGTTATATCCATGACTTCAAGGGGTCCCTGGCATTAATTAATAATTGCTTCACCTCCTGCAAGCAGGCAGCTGAAGTGGTTCAGCACAAAAGGGTGCAGTGCCCAGCAGAAGGCAAGGGTGAGGCCAGACATGCTGCACCATTATGTGCCCTTGGCAGCTCACCACCTCCTTCCACATGTGTGCAGCACCAAAATTCTGCTTCAATTCCAATACCCTTAGGAATAAATAGAGACTACAAAGCCTTGCCTGGCTCATTAGACCACCCTGGGCTGTCTTAAAGCCTGTTTCTCCCCAAAGAAAAGCCAATAACATGGTAAGAACTAGAAAATGGGTTTAGTTCTGTACCAATTAAGGCCTTGGATGATTAACACATCCTTGCAGAATGAACTTTGAGGGGTCTCAAGAAACTCTTTTGGCTACACCAAAGCAGTTCTCACCAATGGAAGTGAAGAAGTCCGTGTGGGCACAAGAGAAAGGCAGCAGAAATCCCAGGGCTAGGGCACACCAAACCTTCTTGAATGCCATTGCTCAACAGCTCTCACCTCACCACACACCTGTGAGAGAAACACAAACAGGTGAAAAGCCCTGCTCACCAGAGAGAGGAATGCACCTTCAGAAGGTGCAGCAGAACCCTGACAACCTGAGCAGCTCCCACACACTGACTACTCCTGATGACTTTTATACCTGAGGAAAAAAAACAGCTCAGGGACAAGGTGTTCACCAGCACTCTTCTTTTTGGCATCTAAGTCATGCTGCAGGCAGAGCTGCTTTGCAAAAAAGCACTGAAAGAAACCATCAAGCACTGAAAAAAGCCCACAACTCCAATTTAAAATAGTCATTATCAAGTTCATCCACTCAATGGGAAAAAAACAGTAAGTTTCCTTTTTTCAGTCAGAAAGATGCCAGTGGAGCAGGTCTGAATGAAAACCCACAAGAGCAGTCCAGAGAGGGAGTTCTGTGCACGCTTCTGCTGCCTCTGTGGAGCCAAGCTCCACACCTGACACAAAAGGCAGCTCTGTCTGTCCCTGGATCCTGGCTGAGCACCCACAGGCAGTGCTTTCTGCAGGGCCAGCTGCCAAGCTCAAGCCTTTCAGGATCCTGATCCCTTCAGCAGCCCAGCATTGCCTGGCTCCTGCATACTTTAGGAGTAATTACGCTGTCGTGGAATTCACAAGGTTTGCTTTTTTTCCCCCAAAACAAAAGCTTAAACTTTCACATATTTAGTTGGTCAGAAAAAAAAAAAAAGAGCTCCAGTGCATGGACAAAATTGATTTACAGCTCTTCCTACAGCACAACTAATGAAGAAAAAAAAAAACAAAGAAAAAAAGCAACAAGTTCAGCTCCAAGGTAGTTTAGCCTATTTAGGGAAGAAAGTAGCATAACCTTAATCAAGCAAAAAACATAGACCCAGGTGTGGTATTCACATTAAAAAAAAGTGCAAACATAACCAGGGAAGTTCAAAACATACACCCAAATAAAAAACAGCACAGATGGTGGTACTAAAGGGGAACAAATCCCTGGCTCTGGATTGCAGGATCTCTCTCACACTGCACCTGAGGTCAGGGGCAGCTCCCTCCTCCCCTCCCACCCCCAGAACTGCAGAAGGGAGGCACTGGGGTTTGGGTCTCCTCAGGGGCCTGCCTGCCTGGGGACAGGAGCAGCACAGCTCCACTGGCACCAAGAGCAACAGCAGGAAATGCACATGAGCCCAGAAAAGCAGCACAGCCTCCAGCTCTTGTAAACCACCCAAAATCTGCCTGACCACAGCTGAAGGGCCGATGCCTTCTGGCACATTACAACTCTCCTTCCGCCTGTGAAAGTGAGAATTTGGACAGAGAAGCCTCCTGGAGTGCCTCTTTCCCCCTCACCAATGCTCTAAAGCAGCCCTGCTGTCCCCAGCAGCCTTCCTCACCTCCTCCTCCCCACAGGCAGCCATCAGGCTGTTTCAAACATACCTAACAAAAACCCACTTATGTCCACCTCCATTCTTACTGAAAATACCCCTCAGCTCCTGTTTAACCCTACAGAAAGCCAAGTGCCTCCTGCTCATTCAGCACTAGAGCCAACACATCTGTGAATCGGTGACAAAGCACATACAGCTTTACTACATCGTAAATATTTGCCAATTTTATCAGCACTGGGAATGCACTGAGCTATTTGTTTACTGCACTCAGTGAAACACAAGAGAAGCTTCAGAAAATTTCTTTTCTTGCTACGTTAATCAGGATGAAACTTTTTAAAACCACAAAGAAAAACCAATGAACAGAATCACCAAAAAGGTGAAGAAAACAATGTTTCCTCTCCACCTACTCTCTTAGTGACAGCGTTCCATCTTGGTTTTCCTCTTCTCCCACTGCCTTCGGAGCCTGCTCCAGCACCAGGCTCCTGCAAACACTGTTGCAACCTTTATTCCCACCTCCTTATCTCCACAGGCACACAGCAGGAGCGACTGGCAACAGCCATAAAATCCAACAAGTGCAATTCCAAGGGGGTACAAACACAAAGTTTCTCACATTTAGGCACTACAAGAGGTTGCCCAGAGGAATTGGATCTCCCATTCTTGGAAGAATTTCAGAAGGAGCAGAGCTTTCCAACCACTACAGCAGGACCAGCCACAGGTTCCCAAACCAAAGAAAACACAGCTCAGTTCATATAGACACTGGAAATCTCCCAGACTCACAGGCTGCCAAGTAAGTAGGCTTTAATTTCTTCCCATTGGTGACATGAAGTAAAACAAGATGAAAATCCTCTCTCCATTACTCCTGTCAGTCTCACCCTCCTCCTCAGCCATGTCCCACAAAAATGGCAATTGAGCATCTCGGGGAGGAGGAGATCTCTGCCCACACAGGGAAGTGGGAGTGCAGCTGACAGCTCCAACACGGGAGCTCCCTGCCTCCCCCTGGGAACTGACTGAGCTCAGGGGAGCTGAACTGAAACAGCAAAACTCCAGCAGGGGAATGGGAACAGCAAAGATACAAACACATGGATTGAAGGGAAACAAAGCAGCAAGCAGAGCAGTGGCACTGCCAAGAGCAGCACATTCTCTGAGCACTCAACAAATTTCAACACCACCATTTCAACTGATGTAACTTCAAGGGGGTTTTTCTGGGGACTTCCCAAAGTTCAGCTCTGCTTTACAAGTAGAAAGGTGCAAGCAGGCAAGCAAAGACAGCTGCAGAGTGACACATGACACAGCCTCATCACAGTCAGGTCCCACTGCTCAGGGACCAAAGACTGAAGATGCTTTTAGCCAATGTCCTCACTGCCAGCTCCAAGCTCCCAGGTGCTCACCAGGACTGAGAAAACAGGATCAAAAATGGAAACTGAAGGGCTACTTCAACATGGAATGGCTCTAACTCAGTTCCAGACCAGCTTCTTTATTTAGGTAAGGAGTAACTGGCCTGCTCAAGATGAAGTCCACTGCAGGGCCAGGAGACAAAACTCTATCACCAAGATCCTCAACTTTTGATTAAAAGGTGGGTCCATTCTCACAATCCTTACTGGACCCCACTGTATGTAAAGATAATAATAAAACCCTTTGACCAGTTAAGCTGAGCTTAGGAGAAGATGGAACCAGAAGTGATAGCTGCTCACTGCCCTAAACCTCTCCTGTCTCAAGGACAACACAAGTTACAGCCTCATGACACAATGCAACCAAAAATACTACTGAAAAGGAAAGAACTTTCCCAAAATAAGTACTAAGAACATTTAGCTGCCATCATTGCTTAAAGGTCTCACAGGACAGAAGCACCAGAATCCAGTTCCCAAGTCCTCTAGCATGTTCAAAGACTGTTTTAAAATGAAGATCCAAGCAGAGAGAGAAAGATTTTCTACAATTGCTGCTACCAAAAGAACAGGGTGCACTTTAGCATATTTTAATGACAAAGTTACAATATTTTATATAAATGAAAAACAGAATAAGAGATGGGAATAAATTTCAAAGTCAAGGAGGGTGTTCTACCTATCATTTACTTCATTCATGGCTGAATACAGGGCAGTTGTGTTTGTACAGAGATTTATACACAGGGAACTGAAGTGAGTTTTGCCTTGGTTTCCTCCAAGAGTAAGGTGGAATGGATGCAGCCCTCAGAGCCCACCTGTTTAAACTTTCCAGGCCAAGACAAGGAACACTGGGGATGGAATAGAGCAATTATTTTATCAGACACACCAGGCAGGAGGCTATCCTTGTGCTCAAGGATTAGGTGAGCAAATACACAGATATCCAGGAAATATTGGAAAAATATGTTTTCAGGTATTAAAGTGATTGAGGGAGCTGGGGGTGCTCAGCCTGGAGAAAAGGAGACTCAGGGGCGCCCTCATCACTCTCTACAGCTCCTGAAAGGTGGCTGTACTCAGGTGGGGCTGGGCTCTTTCTCCAGGCAGCACTGACAGAACCAGAGGACACAGCCTTAACCTGCACCATGGGAAATATAGGTTGGATATTAGGAGGAAGTTTTTTTTACATAAAGAGTGACAAAGTCCTGAAATGCCCTGCCTGGGGAGGTGTTGGAGTCACCATCCCTGGGGGTGTTTAACAAAGCCTGGATGTGGCACTGGGTGCCAGGGTTTAGTTGGGGTGTTGGGGCTGGCTTGGACTCGATCTTGGAGGTCTCTTCCAACCTGGCGATTCTGTAAATTCAGTGAATTCTAAAGAAAGCAGGACAAAGCCAATGATCACTTGAGTTCTTCCACTGAGTATACTCTTAAAAAAAAAATATTTCCTTATCTGTATCATCCTCAGCATGAAGGCATGGCTTTCCTGCTATAAACCTCTGCTTATCCTCACTCCTTCCAAAGTGGAACTCACCACCTGTCATTTCAGTTTGCCAAACTGCAGTGAGCAATTTGCAATCTATGTGCAAGGCCCCAAAAAAAATCACAGCTTTAAAGGCTATATTTTAAAGCCATTCATTATGGAACAGCATTTAAATCTGCACAGGTCAGAGAGCTAGCTCAGGGAGGAAAACAAAGGGAAAGAAAGTTAATGAGTACTGGTTGTGTCAGCACATACTTCAGAAGCAGTCTAGGGTGCTCCAGGTCAAATCAGTTTGGTCCAAGGCATTAAAAGGAATCCAGTAAAGGTCCGAGGTGCAGGGCAGTGGGACAGGGAACATCCCTGTCCCCAAAGGCCAGCCTCTGCTTCCCAGACAAGCCGGGAACTCATTACCTTTACTCTCCGCCCCTGGCAGAGCACCGTCTGCAGCCCGAGCCAACAGCCCCTGGCGCTGTGGGGAGCTGCATTGATTCACTCGTGTAACCAAGTGAATAAATGCCTTTCATTCACTAAAACCTCGAGCGCTGAAGCTGAACCTTTACTTCTAAGTAAGTGAACACTACAGCACCCTGCATTTGCCTCTTACTGAAGCCGGCAGGAAAAAAGACGTGAAACTGAACGCTGGGCAATCCTGAAGGATCTTCCCTATGGAAGTAGCCAACTCTTCAGGCAAACTGGAAGATTTAGTCTAAGTACATGTAACATTTTTATTATATTATTTTTATTAGATATAATATTTATATTTTTATATATTTTATTATATTCTTCAGCATACTGAAGACTCCAGAGTTTCCTCTGATAGTCAGGCTGGAGCCTATCAAAACGGAACGGTATCGCTTACTACAAAGGCAGATGCAAAATTCCACGTAGAGCAGCTGACCGAGCCCAACCCAAAGCAGCGGCGAGGGAAAGCAAGGCAAGCCGCGTTTCCCAGGGCGCAATCCCCGCGCTCAGCTCACGCCGAGTAACTTTCCATCGCTGCCAGCCCCGAGCCGTGCGCTCGCAGCTCCCGCGGCCGCACGGGCAAGGCGCTGCAGCTGCGGGGCCACCGAGCAGGGCGGGAGCCCACCTGCGGCACTGGACCCGACCCGGCCGAGGGGACAACTCCCAGCTCCTGGAGGAGGAGAGGGAGAGGGAGGCGGCAGCTGTTTAGTCTGCCAGCCGCGGGGAAGCCGGCGCGCCGGCGCCCTCCCGCCCCCCTCCGGAGGCTGCCGGCTCCCGTTACGTAAGGGCCGGGAACCCCGGCGGGCAGCTCCGGGACACCGGCCCCTGGCCGCGGGGAAGGCGGGGGGCGGCGGAGCGCTGCCACGTATCGCCCCCACCCCCCGCCGCCCGCGCGGCAGCCGCCCAGCCCGCGGGTCCCTCCCCCCGACCCACCCATCGGGCACCCTCACGGCCGGCGGGACGGGGCGGCCGGGCCTCACCTGAGCACGGGGGGCGGCGGGTCGGGGTCGGCACCGGAGCTCCGCGATCTGCCCGGGGGCTTCACCCACTGTGCGCGCCCGGCCCCGCCGCGCCTCTTATAGCCGCGCCCGGTCACGCCCCCTCAGGCCACGCCCCCCGGGCGGTGCGGCCCGCGCGCTACGTGAGTCCGGTCACAGCGGCGGGCGCCGCACTGCGCATGCGCCGCCAGTGCCGCCGCGTCTCCGCGTGGTCCCCCCGGTCCGGGGCACCGCGCACGTGGGACCGGCCCGGGACTGCCACCGGCCCGGGGACACCGCGCACGTGGGACCGACCCGGTACCGCCACCGGCCCGGGTGCTGCGAGCTGGGAACAGCCCCCGAGCCAAGGCCGGTGGGAAGCACGGAGCCGGAGCGGTGTTTTTGGAGTAAAAGTTGCTAGAAAGGCCCAGAACGCCGGTCCCGTAAATTGCTGCCAGGGCAGCTGGGCTTAGCACTAGGGAATCAGTCCGAGATCATCGAGGCCAGCCTGGGCAGTGCTGCAGCGCTCCGAACCCTCTCAGGTGCTTTAAAAAGCTGCTTGGGTGAGTTTTGCTCGGAGAGATCGATGCTGCCTGCTCTTTACTTTCTAGGGTTTCCTAAATAAACTGGTTGTTTGCTCATTTCAGCCATTCAGTTGGAATCAGGGACATTCCCAAGCGTTTTTCCCCATCTCTTTAGGTGAGGGTTTCAAGGCAAGGATCACCTCCTCACTAGCGCAGCCAGCCTTCCATCTTTGCCCTTTCAATTGGTGCTCACTCCCAGCTGGAAATCTTTCACAACAACAACAGAGAGCTGGCAAAGGCACAGCAGGGCCAAACCCCCCCTCTAACACACATTGTTACCAGGGTGACTGCCCTAAAACCACCTCGTCCGGAAGAGGGACCTGGAGGCTGCAGCTGAGATTTCTCCCTGTACCCAGACTGTCACCTCAGCTCCCACCCGAAGGGACAAAGCCTTGGGTGTTTTGTCCCATTTTAGGGGGTACAGGAGACACAAACAAGGGCATGAGCTGAATGTATTTGTTTCTTGTCCAGCTGTGGACACAGATGTGTCCACACAGCTGACAGCAGAGCAGGAAGAAGGCCAGTTTTTAGTGGAACTATCCATCAAAAAATAAGCCTTCCCTTCCTCTCATTCTGGTTGCCTTCCAACAGAAATACAACTCCTACAACTAGCAGGAAACTCTGGAATGTTATCCAAGCTGAGGCATCCAGTTAAAGCCCTGTTATCCAGAGAGTCCCTAACATCTAGCCAGAGATTTATCAGCAGCTTCTAGAGATTTGGCAAAACCTCACACGCTGCAGAGGCACAGGCAGACTTCTTCAAGCGAGGTCTGCTGCTTTCTCATCCTCTTTTGCATTCTCCAGATATTTTTAGGAAGTGAGGCAGGCAGTGGGGGACACCAACAAGTCCATCAGGAGGGGGCTGAAGGCTCCAGCTCGTTAGATTTGATTAATGAGGTTGCTGAGTCACATTTATATCAATCCACATTAACTCAAAAGGCCCAGCTGATTAAAAGGTCCATCATATACATGATGGACATGATTCTAACTTCAGAGAAAAGCCAGATTTTGGGTGGTTTGCATCTAAAATGTAATGATGGGGGGAAGGCTACTCGTTGGCTTTCCCTTTAAAGAAGTGGTTTGTCTTTCCCTAAGCTTATCCTTAAAAAAGGATTTTTTTCTCTTTCCAAAAAGATCCTTGAGGCTTGACCACAAGTTTTTGATGTGAATTTGCTGGTTCCATGTATTTAAGGCAATTAACAGTTGTTTTACAAGGGCCAGCTGTTAGCAATTCTAATGCTTATTTCTGCTTATTGGGGGCAACTGGAGAGGCACAAAAGAGAAAGGAAAAGCAAGATTAGTAGTATAACCATTATTAGCCTGGAATTACATTTTCCAGCTGCTTTTATGGCTTGGAAAAATCTTTTACCAACTCTTAACCTCAATATGAGTATATTTTACAATAGAAAATTGAAGAAAAATAATATATATTTTAGATATAATAGATTTAAGATTAGATGTAATAAATTTAATAAAAATAATAATTTATGCAACACAGGACCAAAGATTTACCTTGATTTTGTCCATGTAAGAGATGATGTTCCCTGGGTCCTCTTTGCCTGCTGCTTTGGTTTGCTCTTACTGCATCAGGAGAGTTTCTGGGATTCATTTCCTCTGGGGCCCTGCCAAAGCTGAAATTGGTAAGCTACACAAAGCTGTCAGAGATGCATTTTTGTGTCCAGGCCCTCACTTCACCCCCAGGATTGCTCCCAGCACAGGGTACAATCTCTGCAAGGGACTGATATAAACAGTTTACAGATGCAACTCGCTCAGCCTGGAGCCCCAAAAATGCTTACAAAGAAACAGCTCAAGTGCCAAAACAACAGCTGGCATTTATGCTCTTTGAATTAAGTGAATAAATGACAAGCCAGCCTCTGTTTTGAAATCATGCCCCTTGCTGACATGCTGCAGAAGTACCTAACAGGGTATTTGAGGTGTGAACCCTGGAAGAGGAGGCACAAGGGATCTCTCACAGAGGGCTTGGCTTGCCCCAGGTCGGACCAGCAGCAGTGCAGACTCTTTTCTCATTACTTATCTTCCTGAGGCACAGGGCTAGGTGGGCATGGTTGGGCTGATCCAAGCCATGAGGGTTTGAGCTCACCTAACAAGGAGAAGCCAGAGCACTGCCCTGCCCTGCTGCCCTGGCTTTTAGTCCTTCCTGTGACAGGGAGCACTCACCAACACCTGGCTGCTCTGTGCTGAACCAGCTGGAAAGGCTGGCCCCAGATTTGATGTCCCAAGCATCTCCCCCAGCTGCTTCCCTCTAAAGCCAGCTCCTCTTGCAAGATCCATATCTGGGGGCATTTAGGGTCAGTAAATCTGTTAGTTTGTTTTAACAGCAGGGTGGATACTTCCCTTAGAGATTATATTTCAATCCTTTATCTTATTAAGGGAAGATGTGTTTTGTCCATTAATCCAATTAGCTTGCTGGATTAATAAGACTGGGCTTGCTCTGTTTCAGGAAGCATAAAAATAGCAGTCAAGCATAATTAAAGCTAAACTTGTGAGTAACTCTGGTAACGAGAGCACTATTTCCCTGGATATTCTGGTTATTATTTTTACAAGCCATGCTCTCAGATTACATGACGTGAATTCTCGATTAGAACAGCTCAATTCATGACCAAAAAGCAACAGGCTGCCCTGAAAACATTTACTTTTTGTATGTTTATAAAATTCTCTTTGTGCTAAATATAGTCAGGTAGGCTCCAACCCAGAATCGTGTTTTCAATACTTGAGAGGAATCTGTTGGATTGCAAAGGAATGAAAGTGATTTGTCATTATTGTGACGTGCCCTGGCACAGGGTGCTCTCTGATCAGAGCTGTTAAATCCAGCTGTGGGTATTTGGGTGCTCGAGCACTGAACAGCTCCAGCCTTTGGATATATCCAGCTGTCAGAATCTGAAATGCAAGGAACTCTCAAAACTTTGAGCCTGTAAACCAAAGCTTAAAATGAAACACAGGATTTGATCTGACACCTTGGAAAAAACTTCCAAACTTAAGTGCTAAAAGCAAAAATGTAGATTTATAGTTTAACCCAAAAAACGTTAAGCTAAGTAAAAAAAAGTTTGGAGTTGTAAAGTTTAAGGTACAAAAAACACCCTACAAAAATAAACAAAAGAATTAAAATACAATCTTATAAGTTTATCATTAATATAATTAACTAAAACATAACATAATTAACTTTAAAAGCTTACACTGAAACATAAATGCATTAAAAATATTTAAAGGTTAAGTAAAAAACCATAAATATCCTTGTTAACAATATTTTAGCAATATTTTATCCTTATTAATGATATTTTATCCTTAAAAAGTCTTATAACTAAAAATCTTGTAACTTTCTAAACCATACCATAACAACATAAACCGAACTCACCCTTCCTACCTATATAAATTTTTTTAAAAAATAAACTACATCATCAAAAATAACTCCAAAAGTCCCATCTCAAATTCCTTCCAAAATCAAAATTTGGAAATAAATGATCACAAATGATGCCCCGTGTGATTTTTGGCATCTTTTCCTATTCAAGGACGTGTGGTCCTTTACTTTAAACAACGCTTCCGTGCTGGGGATACAAAACCCAGAGAAGCTTGGGGTGGGGGGAAAAGGAGGAGAAAAGAGAAAGTAAGGAACAGGAACACGCTGCAGCCTGTACAGAACTACAATTCCCAGCGCTCCCGGTGCGGGAAGAGCGGCTGGAGCGCAGCGGAGGGGCTGGCCGGGCTCTGCCGCTGACCGGGGCCGGCGCTGCTTCCGCACACGGCGCAGTGAGTGAGGAACGCGTGGGGAAGGGCGGCCCGACCCCGCTCCTGCCTCCTGGGGTTCTCCAAAGCTCGGGGATCTCTGGAGGTGCAGGCTTTGCTGTCTGGGAGTTTTCATGGTCCCAGCCAAAGCCTGGCGCGGTGGTTGCTGGAGAAGAAGGGGTTAAGCGCCTGTCGCGCTCGGGCTAGGGCACAAAGCTCTTCCTTCCCTTTGTCCCAGCCGGGGACAGCGCTCCCGCTCGTTCCGGAGCAAAGGCGGCGCTCCGGTTCAGCGCCGGGAAGTTTGCACGGCGGTTGCTGCGAGACCCGGGGGTGGAGAGCGACACACACACACAGGGCTGTCACCCCACCCAACCCTCTGTGACACGGTCTGTGTGGCAGCCACCGTCCTCACAGGTGTCAGCACCAGCGTGCCCAGCTCCCACTGCTCCTCGTGGCTTCCCGAAGGGATTGTCCCAGTCCGGGCGATCTGGGGCGGAGATGTCCAGAGCCACGAGGCAAAGTCTGCACGTGTAAATAGGAGCCTGTGCTGAGGCACCTCTCAGGCTGCCATCACTGACCTGTGCTGAAGGAAGAGCTCTCAGACTCTTTCTGGCACTGCCTGAGTGTCTGTAACAAAGTAAACGTGACTTGCTCCATAAAGGGGTTTGTGTTCTATGGCTGCAGAGTGCAATGTTCTCAGTGACCACCAGGGATTGTGCACAACAGTTCGCTTCTGTCTCGGGTCTCTGGCTATTTTTGACATCCTGAAGCCGAGGTCAGGCTTTCAGCCTGGGCTGAAAATGTGCTGTGATTCTTTGGCACAAAAAGCGTTCGTAGCTGGAGATGATCCCACTCAGCTGCAACTGCTGTCCCCTGTCTAGCTCAGGGAATTCTCTTGCACAGCTGATATTTTGTCTTTCACTCTCTCCTGGCATCAGTGCCTTTCCCACAGATCCACTGTGTGCTGCAATAGGATGTGTGGTTGGATCGAGGCCATTACAACTGTGTAGGAAACCAGCAAAAGAGCAGCCACCTTATCTGCCCTTTTCCCCAGGGACACAGGATTTGGGAGAGGAAGGTCTAATCTAGTCTTATAAGCAAGTTCTGGAAGAGCTGTGTACACTCAGAAATGGAAACAAACTGAGGTATCTTGAAGTGGAGTTTGAAGTGTGACTGAAGTGATCATTTTAGAAAGCAGATTCTGCAGATGCTGTGAGAGGGAGATTTACCTGGTTATTGCACCTCTTAAATCAAACTTAACCTTGCAGGGCTGCTGCATTACATTTTATGCTCTTTTTTTAGGCAGAGACACCAGCTGTAGGTGTTGGTTATGGCTGCAGTGTATCAAGCACTGCACAGGAGAGTTTCCTCCCTTGCCTGCAGGTTGCACTCCACCTATGTGAGAAAAATGAGGTAAGTTCTCATCTGATTCCTGAGTACTGGAGGCCAGAGCTTGGCACAAGCAGCCCTACCTCATCCTGACCTGGGGGTTAATCCTTTACCAGTTCAGCCATCACACACAAATAAATGCTTTGTGAGCTCTGTGAAGGGTAATAGCCAAGCCCTCTGGGCTACCTTCACCACTGGTAGGAACTGTTTCTCTCAGGCTGAAGCTCTGTTAATGATTGCCTGTCCTGCCTAGAGGGCTCCTACAATACCAGGAAGACTTGAAGTGATGCTGCTCACCTCTTTTTAAATACTGCTCCAAACAGCCTGCAAGGAGAATATGCTGACACCCTTTTCCCAATGATTTTTTTTTCCTAACTCAGCTCCAGCCAGCTGTGCCCTAAGACTTGGTTTTTACCCCTCACATCAGTGTGACAGGTACAACATAACACATGTAGTCTGATGGGAACCAGATTCAACAGCAGAAGTGCTCAGCAAAACAGCATTTGGAGCCATCCAAATTCACAGAATATTCCAAGCTGGGAGGGATTGGGTGTGTAAAGGGAAGATCAAGGTTTCCTGCAGCCTTTACAGCAGACCTTTTGGATTGAGAGACTGGGTTGCTGATCTTTTTGCATGTCCAGACTTGAGGGTACTCATGTGGTAGGTAAGAACTGCAGTATTTTCTGCCACACAAACTTCACTAGAGGCTGCAGTCCACCAAAGAGTAACTCAGCTGTCAAAACTCTCCAAGCACGTGGAGTACCATAAATCTGATCTGTCCATTCAGCCCCCCCTGCTCTGTGCAAAATAAAGGCCTCCAAATAAGCAAGAATCTCAACATGATCTTCAATTCATCTTCCCAATCATTTTCTCACTGCAGATACTTAAATCAGTTAAAGGAAGATGACAGCCTTTGTAGACAAGCTCAGACCTCAGGAACTTTCTACCTCTTTCACAATCTCTCCCCCTTCCTGCAGAAAGTTGGGAAGAAATATTTGGTACCACAGCTCAGTGCAGCAGGTAAGAAAGAAATCAGTGCATCCAGAAAGAAACAGCTGGTGGATCACACAGATGAAATGAAACAGAGACACACACATGGTATCAACCTGATCTGTTCTGAGGTGATCAGGTTTAAACATTTGGAACTGTGCCTTTTGAAGAGAAAGGGCTGGCAGGAAAACAAACAAGGCCTTACTGACAAATGTCTTTTGGTTGTAATGTAGGAAAAGTTTTCTTTGAGAGAAAGCTATTGGCTGGTGCAGGACAAAAGCAATGGACAGCTGCTTCCCAGGCATTACAACATTGGGACCTTTAGCCTGACAATATCTAAACTTCCTACAGCTTAGGAGCAAAGCCAGATTTTAGGTTTCTTCCTGTGTGGGATCACTGGTCTGGTCCCCTTTCCCACGTGGGCATTCTGCTTTGAGCCAAGATTGTCTGTGCCTTGAAGATCCAGAGAGCAAATCCAGAGATGCTTTTGCTTTCATCACAGCTTTCTCTTCCCCTTTCCCTGCTGTTCAGAGATGAGACAGATTCTGGGGAAGCTGCAGGAGGCCGAGCAGTGGATAGAGAAGTCGGTGCTGATCGGATGTTCGGACGAGCACAGGCCGCACTTCGCGCTGGATTTAGGTTGGGATGGCTCCTCTTCCTCTTTTTGTTTGATGCACTGGGATCAAACAAATCCCTAATCCTTGGGAGGACCTGTCCTGCCAAGGAGGGCTGGGTTGGGTCTCTGTAGGGGCTCTTGTGAGCGTGGCAGGTCATGGGCTGCAACTGCTGCTCCTATGCCTGTGTGTGTTAGGAAAAGTGGGCTGGGGGAGGCACATTTGGGAATGCTTCCCCTGATGTGGTTCACTTCCATGGGAACTCCCAGAAATTGTATATTGGAACAGCAAAGGGCATAAAATTGGAATAATAGCAATAATAGCTGAAATTTATGAGATCAAATTTTCTTTTTTTCTTTTCCTTTCCCTCGAACAGGAGCCTTGGATAAATCAGTCATTGAGGCAGAACTGCAGGGATCATTTACTGACCTACGGAAGGCTCTCTTTGTCGTGGACAGGAAGGATTCTCCTTTGCTGGCTTCAGTATTGGACTGGGCTTTTTACTTTAGGGAACTCTAGTCTCTAACATCAACCCTTGTCCTCATCTCCCACATTGTTTTATGGTCTAATATTGTAGAAGTACCTACTGTACACTTTCAGGGACTTAGATACAGACATACTATAAATTACAACAGTTTTCCCAAATTTGTAGTCCCAAAAGGAAGATACAAGGGAAACAGAAAAGTGACTTTAAAATGACTGCAGTAATTTATGCCATTTAGCTGAAATGTGCTAAATCAGAGCAATCCCAGTTTGTCCTCAGCTCAACAACTATCAGGCAAACTGGGAATCACAAACAAACTTACACATCTTCTCTGAGAGCTGCTCTTTTAAACCCTCTCCCTTATAAGCTGGTGCCCTGTGTTTGGAAGGCCTAAGAAAAGGCCTGTGTGTGAAAATCAGCTGTCCTGACCCATAAGAAGAAATAGCTTGTGTTTCCTTTCCTGCTCTATAATGTTTGTGATGCCTGGGCTATTTTTCAAGAAGATATTCAGGGCTGGAGACTCTTTAAAATAGTCCAGCTCCCAACACAACTCCCATTATGTCCCAATAAACAACAGCTCTGGTCCACCTCCCCCAAACATACTCAAATTTAGAAGCAGCAAACATGGATTGCAGAATCTGCCACTTTCAAAGGACTGCCCATACTTCATTCACCTTTCAGAGGCTTCCAAAGATAATCAGAGTTTATCCCCATGACTGCACACCAAGCATTATTCAGGGAGACTGCTCTGAATTATTTCTTCCCCCTAGGTATATATATATGTATATATATATAAGTGAGTTTGTGCTCCTCTGTGTTGGCAGGCCCAGTCCCTCCTGCGGTGGCATGATTCCCACCAGTACTGCAGCAGAACTGGGCAGCCCACTGAGAAGAACCCAGCTGGCAGCAAACGTGTCTGCCACGCCAGTGGAGTCACTTACTACCCTCAGGTGAGCCCTGGCAGCACAGGGCAGGGACACAGGGACAGGAGGGCAGCGCTGCTGGCTCACCCCTGAGGGGAGCAGGAAGAGGGATCTGTGCCTAGCTGGGTACTTTGTCTTTAGTGGTCAGCCAGCGACTCTCAACCAGCCAGGAAAAGCAAAAATTTGCACTTACTTTTTTTGTCTGAAGCCCCTGTTTTGCTTTGGGTGCACGTGGCAGGTGTCTCCAGTGGTCATCACCCTGGTGTCTGATGGGAGCCGCTGCCTCCTGGCCCGACAGCCCTCGTTTCCCCCGGGGATGTTCACAGCTCTGTCAGGCTTCTGTGACATGGGTGAGTGCTTCTGATCCAGCACAGTGGCCCTGGGCATGCGGGGTGTGGGGACATCTGCTGGGATAAATCACACGGGACTCCATGTTCTTCATGGAGGAAAAAGCCCATTCTTTAGTCACATAACTCATTTTTATACAGTTTTACAGACCTCATGTGTGACTCCAATTGGTCAGTAGTTTTCTTGCCAATTACTTTATTGATAACTAAAAAGTTGTTACCCTCACTCAAACCACCAGTGTATATGTGCAGGAAAAGTTGTTTGTGAGAGATAGAAAAATGAAAACTATCTAACAGTGTAAAAACAGTCTATACAAGTGCAAGTTGTCTTTCACCGAGTGATAGATTGTTATGCTAACAAACTGCTCACACCAGGATTGCTTTCACGCGGGAACTTGCAAAATGCTGGCTTTGACAAGGCCAGCCAGTGATCCCAGGAGAGCAGGCTGGATTCTATGAAGCCTTTCTTTATGATTTTTCTACCTTTCTGCAAGAGACATCAGCCATAAACCCTATTCACAGAGGAGGATGGACACACAGGTGATCTGTGTCCCCATCCCCAGACGCGTTCAAGGCCAAGCTTGAGCAGCCTTTGAGCAGCCCGGTCTAGCAGAAGTGTCCATGCTGATAGTAGGGGCTTGGAACTAAATGATCCTTAAAGTCCCCCCTTTGGACCCAAACCAGTGTGTGATTCTGTAATAGCTGGGAAAAAACCACAACATTATATCTAAATAGATCAGTGTTTGCATGCAGACAGAACGTACCTGAAAGGAATGGGAATTAGGTGTCTAGCAGTTCTTCTAGTCCCTGAGAGCAAACATAAGCTTTAAATTTGCTGGGTTATAACCCCTGATCCTTTTAAAATCCATTTTTCTTAGAAGAAAAACTACAGACCTCTCATTACAGGAGGGAAAATGGCTTAAAATTGAATTGTTCTGTCCACCATCTGTATGTAGACGGGGCCAAAAATGTCTCTGGTGCCAGTGTTTATCAGAGGTTGATGAATTTAATGGAGCATCCCGTCAGCAAGTGTTTCCAGGACAGCACAGCTGCAGCTCCTGCGGGTGGGAATGAGCGTGTCCTGCGTTTCCCTCACCAAGGTTCGCTGCCCTGAGGCCGGGCCGTCCTTGCCTAACTGCGGTTGCTTCTAGGTGAGAACGTGGAGGAGGCAGTGCGGCGAGAAGTGGCCGAAGAGGTGGGGCTGGAGGTGGAGTCGCTCCGCTACTCGGCGTCCCAGCACTGGCCCTTCCCCAGCAGCTCCTTAATGATTGCCTGCCACGCCCTGGTGGGAGCGCAGCGGGCGGAGGTGAGCGCCTCGGGCTCCCCGAGCTATTCCTCTGCCTGCCTCAGGCAGCAAAGCTTCCTTCAGCCCACAGAATTTAGTTAGGAGAGCACCAAACCCTCCGTAAATGCAACTTTCCATTGGCTTTTTCTGCAAGTGCAGAAGAAACTTTGGAACAATCCCATCATCTCCTGTTGCAAGGTGCCAGATTTCACTCAGGTCACTGTGTACACAAGCCCAGAGCCCAACAGCCCTGGATTTTTCCCTCTGAACTTTGCAGAGGAGGTTCCCTCACACATTTGCCAGAGAACACTCAGATTCCACCACGTTAATTACTGTGCTCAGCCACTTGGCTTTGCCACGACAGAGCAGGGTTGGTTTGTGGCTTCCCTAAGGAAGGCAGCACAACAAAGTACTGGTGGATAGAAATATCCTTCCCTGGGCTGGCATCAGTGCCTAATTCAGGCACGAATGTAGCACTCTGGGCATTCCAGAATGGGATCTCTGTGGAGGCAAGGTACCACTGCCCACATTCAAAGCTGATTTAAGGAACTGGTGCCCTCTGAATTCTTTCCAGATCAGTCTGGACACCCTGGAGCTGGAGGAAGCCCGTTGGTTTGGCCTGGAGGAAATTGTGGAGGGTCTCAAGAGGGAGCCCAGCTCTTCCAAGCAAGATGATGGCAGTTTTTTACCCTGGTTCCCTCCCAAACAGGCCATTGCTCACCAGCTGATCCGTGAGTGGCTTCAGCAGCAGAGTGCCCAGACAGCTTAGGCAGGGCTTTATCCACTCTGTGATTCCAGAACTGTCAAAGCTCCACAGAAAAGATTCCAAAGCTCCTGGAGGCAAGGGCTCTGTCACAGCGAGGGCAGCACTCAAGACACACTGACCTACAAAGGTCTCTGAACTGGTCTGACAGGCCCATGTACAGTGGATCATCTCTGAGATCCCATGGTTTGAAGTAAATGTGCAATAAAATTCTTAGTTCCAAAGCATCCAACTTGTTGTGACCAGCTGTCACTGACCCCAAGGCACCAATGCCCCATTTTCATCCATTTTTTCTGTCTTGGGTGGACATTGAATGCACCCTTTTTCTCAGAACAAAAATAAAGGGCAAGTGGCACTTTCCAGTGTCTCTGTTTATATGGATCTGGGAGAGCTGTCAGAAACCAGATGGAAAGCCACTGCCTGTTTGCTCTCCTTCTCTCTCTTCCCATTCAATCTTCTGTTTTCATATAAAATATCCTTTTTTTTTTTTTTTTGTAAATGTTAAATGGGCTTCTATATTTTCCTCACTGGTAAGACAGTTTCTTCTGTCCCAAGAAAGACAAGAAAGAGAGAACAGACCTATCTGGTGGTGGAGAGGGGAAGAGCAAGACTGCACATAAGCATTTTAGAAGAACACAGCTAATGCAAAGGTGACAGGAACTGCTACGACAAGAACTGCACTTAGAACAGAGAAAAATCTTGAAAGGATCAGGGCCTCTTACCCTGAGGCCAAAGTCTGAGCCTTGCCTGGAGAGCTGGTCTGATTTCACTGATGAAATGGGGCCACCTCTCTGGAGGGAGAACAACAAGGGAACCACCTGGACAAGGAAAGTGAAAGGATGTTTGATCTGCTGCTGACTCGGGCTGACAGTCCCTTCTGCCTACTTGGTCAGAGGTCAGATGCCAAGACTGCAAAACCAGGTGCCTGAAGGGGACAGGGATGTGTCCCTGACTGCCACCACTGCGATTCACTGCAGGTGAGCAGTGGTAAAAATCTGCAGTCCTGACACCTGAGCAACAAGTATAAAAACAAGTCTTTCACACCTTTGAGACACACTGTGTTTGCTTAGGTTACTTTTACTTCAGGAGGTTGGGAGGGGATTCCTTCAGGCCATGGTGGTATCTACAAACACCCTTCCTGGTATTTTAGCTGCCAGTGAGAGAAGAAGTCTTTTCAATCTACTCAAATAGGGGACTTTTTGGTAGAGATAGAACACCTACAAGATAATAATCACATCACATCTTTGGAGAAGCATTACATTTTAAACTGTTTTATAAAATCCTCAGACCCTGCAGACCCTTTTGACTTAGTTATGAAACAACATTGGTGGCCTCCATTCATGATGTTAAGCTAGCAGGAGTGATGATAGGCAGTACCCAGCCCTGAGCAGGACAGAAAAATGAGGTGAGGGACATTGTCCACACTTGCATTTGCCTCAGAAATCTGTCTGAAGCCTGAAGAACATTCACTGTAGTCAAGACAGGACATGCTCCATAAAGGCAAGTGACCTAGAAAAAGGAACAGGCAATCCCTGACAGAGGCTTCCTCACCAAAACACAGCAGGGCTTTCCCATGGAAAAGGTACCAGGCAGGCAGAAGGGCACAGAGCAACAACATATTTCTTTCAAGAATGCATCCCTTAACTGAATCCTCTTTGGCAACACTTGGCTTGTATAAATCACTGAGACTCCTCTGCTTTTAGGGATTTACAGCAAGAGCCAGCACTGAAAAGCTGCCAGCTGGGGCATTACAGCCCAACTGCTCACAGGTATTGCCAGTCAGCAGGATATGGAATGATAGCACTCATCTGATCAATCAGATGTAACTTTTTGACTAGCAGGTTGAGAGCAACATTCCACCTGCCTCCCAAAAATAGCAGGGCATAAAACTCATGTTGATCTCTAACAGGTGCCAGCAGAGGATTGAAGTAAGCAAACCTCATGACACAACTTGTTTGATCTCTGACTGCTCATGATGCCTTGAGAAGGCTGAGCTAGAACAGAGGTCAGACAGAGCTAAAGAATAAAGCAGGGATTTATTAACAGAATCTCCTCCATGGATCCACCCTGGGCAGCACAAGAGCCCAGCCAGGGCTGCACCCAAGGTGAACCAAAATGGGCACAAAATGGACACCCGGTCACGGAGTCTGTCACTTTCATAAGTTCTGCTCCATTTGCATCTTGGAGTTAATTGTGCAATTACAGCTTCAGGTTATGAAGTCCCATCCTGCTTGTTTTTCTCTTTTCAATTCATCCTTGTTTATGCTCCTGGGCCCGAAATTTGGATCAATTGTCCTCAGTCCTCAGCTAGAGAAGGAATTGTTTTGTCTCCCTACTCTGTGAAGAAAGCTTACTAACACTTGATACGAAGCTCAGAACTACACACCAAAGCAGTACAGAATCTGAAAAATATAAAAGCTAAAACTTAAGGCATGACTCAGAAAAATCTTATCTGGGAACAGTGTGGGTAGAAAATTCACTCACCACATGCTCTCCCATCACCTGGGCTGCTCTGCTGCTGTGTGGAAAGGCCACGCTTTGCTATCCATCATTGTGGATGGCACAAGGTCTGACTTCAGTATTACAGTTCTTACATGAAAAAATTGTTTTACTTTTAAACAAGCTCCAAGACACTGTGGACACACACTGAGCCTGATGTTTGGCCTGAGAGGACATAAGCACTCCAGGGAACACTCTGACAACCTGACCTTGTAAAAGTCATTTGTCAGCAAACCCTTTTGAGGGGACCACGAGCAGCTGACCTCTGGCAGCTGCAGCAGACAGGTTGTCAGAATAACCTGTAAATGCACAGGTACAATCCCTGTGTTCAGTCTCAGGCACGGCTTGAACAAACTGATCTGCCCCAGCCTTCAGCTCCCTAAATCAAAATCTTGCTCTCTTTTCATCCTAGCAGCAGATGGAAAGCTGATATAACATCCTTTCCCACTGCTCCCTGTGCTTAGCTGGAGGTAGCATCCTTTAGCTTGTGCTCTTCAGTGGGTTTACCCATGGAAATACTGCAGAGGGATGCAGAAGATTTACTAGCATATTAAAAAGAAGCTGAAAACCCAGGAAGGATGACATTTGGGATAGGGACACAAGCAAATTCACACATCATATGACAGTTCAATATGGCTGCTGTGAGTATGCAGCCTGGAGGACAGCTAGATTAAACTAGAATATATTCCAAAACTATTTGGCCTTAAAACTGCAGGTAAGGTTAATAACCCTCACCAAATAAAAAAAAGGAAATCTGCTCAGAACTAATTTGGATCACCATCCCTGCAGCCATTGGGTATCATGACTCCTTTTCCCACTAACTACAAAGGCTTTCCTGGAAATCTCTCATTTTCTGCTTCCTACCTGTAACAGTGCTCAAGTGACCTGTGTGATCTCTCTGAATGAACTGAGCTTTCCCTCCACAGCAGCTCTGCTCTTCACTTGCCAGCCTTGTGCCCTTGGGCATTTCCATCTGGCAGCGTTGGCCTGCTGAAGGAGAGGCTCTGTTCCAAACATGCCCACTTTGCAGCAGTGCCCCACGATGGGATGTTCTCCTGCCTGGACTAATCCCTTTGCTTCTCAGCTCCAGCTGCAGCCCACAAACCTGGCAGCTGTTCAGGAGCCTTTGCCATGGCACGGCCCCACCCAGCTGATTGCCAGCCTGTCAGCACAGTGGGCACACATTGCCAGCCCTGGCCGTTGTTTCCATCCCGCTGCAAGGAGCCCAGTTGTTCCCCAGTGTTCCTGCAGGAACCCAGGCCCAGGGGTCTGTGGGGTTTGCAGGAGCTCTCTTGGGGGTACCTGGGGGTGTCTGTGGCATTGGGGAGGGGGGCCTGAGCTCTGGGGGTGTCTCTGGGGGTCCTGCTCTTTTCCCCTCATATTTCCCATCCTTTTTTCTCTCATGTTTTGCACCCTTTTCTCCTCACCTGTGGAGAGCCTGGTTCAAGCATGGCTTAAAGAAAGAGGCCATGCTTGAACCAGGCTGATGGGAAAGTAAAAGGCAGCTGTAAAGCAGCAGTTCCCAGGCTTGATTTTGTAAATAACTGGGTTCTCAGGCACCTTTTCTATAAACAGCAGGATTCTCAGACAGTCTTCTCATAACAGTCCTTGGCTGCTCTGGGAACAGATATGAAGGTTTTGAGAACTTTTCATATCACAGTGAGAACACTAATTTTGGTTTCAATGAACAACCACGGGTATTGTAAACAAAAGGAGGGGTTAGAGTTTTCTCTGTAACCTATCGTGAGCTCGGATTTTGCAATATGCATGAAGTTAATTAACACTATTATAAAAGATGACTGATTTGATCAATAAATCGGAGTCGATGCTGATCAACAACAAGATGGGTTGTCTCCCTTTGCTTTCAACACTCACCTTTCTAGACTTTCCTGCTTCTGAAACACCACTTTTTCACCATTATGCCATCTCCGTTTTTAACTCTTCCTCCCTTTTTCTGCTCCCCCTTTTTCCCCCATTATTTGTGCTATTTTTCCTGCTTTTTTCTGTCCTTTCTCCCCCCTTTTTTGATGCCTTTTTTCCCCACTTTTTTGCCACTTTTTTCCCTCTCATTTTTTATTCTGCCTTTTTTGCCACCTGTTTTTCCTACTTTCATTTCCCACCCTTTTCTGCAAACTTTTTTTCCACTTTTTTTTTCTTGCCCTTCAGTGCCACCTTTTTTTTCCAGTCCTTTTTTTGCCCTACAATATCAATCCCTCAAATGATGGAATCAGTGGGGATTTCTACCAATTTAAACTCTAAAAACTAAGGTACAATAAGGATTCCTTGTCTTTTTAAACTGAAAGATGATGAAAATTGAAGGCTTTCTCTCATTTCAAACCTATTGAATCCCATCAAGATTGGGATTCAATAGGTTTGAAATCCCCAGCAAGAAAATGGGGATTTCCCATCCATTGATAGCCCTGAAATAATGGTCAAGGCACGGTTTCTTTCCATTGATCCCCTCAACATTGCAGGTGAATTGAGATTCCCCCAGTTGAAACACAGACAGTAAGGGAAAATTAACCCGTTAAACAACTCCAGAATACACTTGGACAGAAATCCATTGAAAGGGAACCACACACCACTTGTCTGCCCTAATTAATTCCATCGGTCCATCTCCTCCATGTACGCCCTTGAGACTGCCCACGAGCTCCTCAGGAGACACCTTCTGCTCCTGCCTTCCATTCCCAGCATCCAGCTCTTCATCATCCTCATCTGAGAAACCAAACTCCTCCTCTTCATCCACATCATCAGAATCCAGCTCCTCCGAGTCTGCCCCTGCACATGATTTGGTGTCAGTACAACAGCAAAGAAATCAGTGCTGGCTTTTGTTTCAAAGAAAGAAGCAATCTCACCTAAAATTCTGTCCAGGGCTTTGGTAAAAGAATCCACATCAAAGGTAACATGAGATTCATCAGATGACCTGAAATATAAAAATATTTTTAAGCAAATGAAGCTTTTATGCTTGCCTAAGCCTGACACAGGCTCAAGCCATACTGATTTCTATCAAGCCAGGACTGAAGTTGGGACATTTGAATTTAAAAGTCCTCAGAAGTCTGAAGCCTGTGTGCATTAGACATCAAACAGTGAGTGGAAGAATTCTTGGCAGAAAAGAAAAAAATTGTGAAGACCACAAAACCCAGCTGAGGGACAGAGAGCAGCTCAGCTTGCAGCACTTGAACCTGCACCAGTGCCAGAATGGCACCAAGCTGATTTAAAGCAAGTACAGGGTCACTGCTCTGCCTTTGCTTCAGGCCCTGCTCAGCACAGCACCTTCAAACTCTGATTCTCTGCATCACAGAACCAAGCACAGGGCTGCAGCACAGTGCAACATTCCACACCAGAGCCAAACTCCAGGTGCTACTACCATGGCATTTCTGCTCCTTCATGCGTGGACACTTTGGACACAAAAGCCTTCATGCTCTCAGCAACTGTTTCCAAGCCATAGTTTTGCTCCTCCTCATTTGGGGAAGGAAGGGACTCATTTCTTGTCTCCTTCAGCATCTGATCCAGAGCACCTGGTGTCATATCCAGCCAGCTGTCATCTGAAAGGACACAGCACAGATCTGTTACTCTGCACAAGCCTGCTGGCCAACAGGCCCAAACCAGCTGACTGACAGGACTGCAACCATCCTGCAGCTCAGTTCTGCAGTTCAGCTCTTGTGCTGGTCCTGGCTCACACACAGCAAAGGCACAGAGAGGCTGAGAAGAACTGAGTGCAGATTTCTTGTCACTACGTACAAACTCTGCTTTGCAGAGCTCAAACTCAGAGAGACCATTCTAGTCACTGGGAAGCCTTTGGCCACTCAGTGGAGGAAGAAAGGCTCACTCTAAACTGGGAGAGCCAATCCAGTGTTTAGTCTTGAGGAAGGCTGGATTTGCTCTCCCTTCACAGCTGTCAGCATTGCCCCTCTCCCCCCACAAATAACCATCTGTAATAGGAATAATTCCCCCATCCAGCTCACCATCCTCTGCAGGAAGACAAGCTGCTTCTCTCTCCAATTCCTTCAGATCAATGGGGGTTGTCTGTAGTAGTGCCAGGATTTCATCACCTGGGCTCACTTCATCACAGCTAGAAGAAAAACCAAACTCAATTTACTGAAATGGATTCAATGGGATCACATGCTCTGCATTCAGGTTTTCACTTAAATTCTTCATTTTTCCTTCTGTGCAAGCACATCAAAAAGGGCAATGAATCTGGGGAAGTACCAAAGCACTACACAGAGCATTGGCCAAAACAGGACACAGTCAGTCCCTGCAATTCCCAGCTGATGGCTCCAAACCTATTGGTCATGGCTCTTTTCCTTTACATTTAATTTGCCTTGGTAAATATTGAGATTACGAGATCCCAACCAGCACAGACTGGAAACTCAAACAAATAACAGTCAAAATATTATGGGCTGGCAAAGCTTCAGACATTTCTGTAGTGATTTAGTTTTTGGATTTGATCTTCCAGAGAAATCCACAGCCAGCTCCTTGAGCAAAGGAGACAGATTACCCTGTATTCATTATTCACTGGGACTGCTTTTCAATGAAACTTTTCTACACTTTCTACAGTCAACCAAGCAAAAATTGCTTTGCAGTCACCACTTGGAATCCACTTGGAAGAGTTCAGCATTTCACAAAACCAAGATAAAAGAGTTACTCAAGCCAGAACTTCTCCCAGTGGAGCATTCCAGAGGAATTAGTACTTGTATGTCCTGGCCACAGCTCCCATGTTAAATGTGCAGCGGAGAAAAGGGTTCAGGTGTTTGTAACAAGGATTTCAAAGGTCACTTTCAGGATTTGTAGGGTATATGACACTCATGAATTTCAAGCAGCTCTCACCTTTCTGGCACTGCAACAGATTGCTGGAAGTGATCTTCTGCCATGTGCAACAGTTCCAGGTACTTGGCTGATCCTTCCATTTCTCCCTATTGAATGCAAGTCACAGGCATGAACCCAAACAATTCTCCCTCCCCTTCCTCCTCACAGTCAGGCTTCCTAAGGGTGACTGTTGGTCACACAGAAATGCTGAGAGAACCAGAACAACTAAAACCTCTTGGCCATGAACACTTTGAACTCAATACAGCCAAGGGGCATTCCTGTATTTGAAGTATATTAAAGGATATAAACCTAAGAATCTCAATGGTGTTGTCCAATTTTATAACCTTCAAATAAGTACCCAATTTATGTCCAATTTATTAACTTCAAAAAGTAGTCAAACGCATCTTAAAAAAAAAACAACAGAAAACCTCACCAAAACCCCCAGAAGTCACAAAAACCACACACACATAAAAATTACACTTGCATGGGCCCAGACAGGTCTATGGTGTTATGTATGGATCTTGAAGAATATTGAATTCTAGAGGGGTGGAAATGAAATGTAAACCAGTGAAATCAGTTACACCTCACACAATCACCTATTGGAGTTTTCTTCACTCAAATGTATTTCTCCCTTTGCTTTAGATGAGTGAATCAATCCCCACATCTTGCTTTCTCCTTTTTAATTTCCAAAATAAATTCCTTTCAAAGGGGAACAATCTGCACATGTCCCCTTTAAACACATTAATTCACCTCACACAGAGATAAGGATTCAAGCTCTGGCCCCACTGCAACTCCTCACACAAGTTCAAGGGTTAAAATGTATTTTCCCAGGAATCTTTAAAAGCCACAGACACTGAAATAATCACAGACCTTGAAATAATCCTTCTCCTTCAAGCTCCTGAGGAATCTCTCCCACAGAGGACCATGTTTCTCTTGGCATCAGGAGCCACTTTACTGCTCTTGGAGCACAACATTTCAAAGCCATGAGCCTGCAGACAAAAGATGCAACAACAAGAGGTTCTCAAGGTGTGACAGACTTTGCTCACATTTCTCTGGACAAGCAGGCAACCTCCAGACAAGGACCCATTCCCTGCACATGCATGAGCCAAAGCCAAAATGCCCCAGGAATCATTCCCAGCTTCATGCCCAGCTCGCAGGCTCTGTACTGAGGATGAGCTGGGGCGGGCAGGGTGTATCCACTGCGTCTGTCTGGAACAAACTGCTGCTGCACCAGCTGTGCATACAAACACCGAGTGAAAGTCACCTGCAACAGCCAGAGCAGAAACAAACACTCCCTGCAGCGGGACTGGGCTGGGGACAGCCAGCAAACTCCCTCCAGGTCACCAGAGTGGTTTTGGAGGCACCCATATTACAGGCACTGCCTGAGACTGCATTCAAAATGTATCTTAGAAAGATTTTTCTGATAAATTGCTTTTCAGGCTATACAACGTTTGTTCCAAATTGAAATCCCCAAGCAAATATAAACTTTCATCATTCTAAATGCATTAGGAAAAATCCTTGATATTCTGTAAAATCCCCATCTGAACTGCAACAAGTTTCATCAAATACATCTTGTTTCCTTAACAACAAGAATTGTTACACATTTCTCTTCAACTAGAGAAGTGCTTCAGGATAACCAAGACATCCTAACTGCTTCAGACCAGACCATCCCACGCATTAAAAAGCAGCATTTCAGGTGTCACATGCGACCTCTGCTGGTTCCTGATCCTAAGAAAAGCCCTGAATGCAACGTCTCAACTCCCTCACGCTGTTCCCTCAAACAAAAGGAAAGTATGAGCCTGACACTCCAGGTACACACTTGCAATCAATTTTGGTGTTGTGTTCCAGCCCTTTTAAGAATCTTGGAGTAGGGGAAAAATAATTGAACAAGTTTTTGCTAATGACCAAATTAACGATCTCCGTTTTAATACACTGCCATTAGCAGCCATCCATATCCAGGGGAAGGTGTCTGCTCATTATTTCACCTGTACCAGACAAAGCCCGTGTCCTTACAGAGACAGCAACACTCCAGCTCTGAGCATTCCCTACTCTGAGGGGAGCAAATCCTCTGGCCTAAACACTCCACAACATGGTAGAAATAAAATAATGCGAGTGGTACTAGCAGAGCTTGAAAGTTCAGGAAGATACAGGAGTGCTCCTGAAGGGAACAACAGTCAGGGACAGACAGCACTCTGGATTTTCAGAGGCAGTCAGACCACTTGCCTAGCAGTGCAAGAGAAAACTCCAGCTGCTACAGAAAAGGCCACCGGCTCCCCCTTGCCAATTGCACACAAGTTTTTCTCACCCTGTTTTTATGTTCTCAGGATTCAGCCACTTTGGGAGAAAATCAGCTGCTTCTATCAAGAGAAACTCTCCATCGTTGTCATCAATACTGGCCAAGGAGAAATTGGAAATTCAGCAAGAAAAGCCTTGCAGAGCACAACAGCACACTTCTGAATCCATGTCTCCTGGGTTTTTTAAAAAATATTCATAAACCCATAAAAAGGCTTAGGTTAGAAGGCAACTTAAGGATCAACACCTGGTTCCAACACCCTTGCCACAGGCAGGCACACCTTCCACTAGCCCAGGCTGCTCCAAGCCCCATCCAACCTGCCCTTGGACACTTCCACCGTTTCTGGGATGGGGAAACACCTCCAAGGATGGGCAGTGGTAAGACAGGACCTTCAGAGCACAGGCACGGCCCCTTGGCAGCCCTCCCACTAAAGCAGCTCAGCAGCACCCGCCTTACCTGGCTGCCAGCCCCGGCAACTCCCTGCTGATCTCCCGCAGCAGCTACACAATGAACCACTCATCCTCCACGTTATCCCCGAACACCGCGGTGCCGCCCAAGTGCGCCGGGATCTCGCCTGCACGGGGCACAGAGAGGAGAGGCGGCTCAGCAACGCCGTGCCGAGTAACAGATTGTCCACACAGGCTACGGAGTCTCCCTCACTGCGGATATCCCAGACCCTGCTGACAGAATCTTGTGTCCTGTGCTCGGGGACGGCCCGGCTGCAGCAGGGAGGCGGCACCAGATGCCGCATTGGGTTAACCCGTGCTGTGACACCGAGAGTCGGGGAAGCCGCCGGGTCCCCCCTCACACGCTCCCGGTTCGAGCCCGCCGGGTCCCCTCACACGCCCTCGGTTCCCGGCCGCCGGATCCCCCTCACACACTCCTGGTTTCTGGCCGCCGGGTTCCCCTCACATTCCCGCTCCCGGGTACCCCTCACACGCCCTCGGTTCCCGGCCGCCGGTCTCTCCTCCAAAGATCCCCATTCTCGGCCGTCGTGTGCCCCTCACATGGCCTCGGTTCTCCCTCACTCGTTCCCGGTTCGAACCCGAGGGTCCCCCTCACAGGCCCCAGGTTCCCGGCCGCCGGATCCCCTTCAAATGATCCCGGTTCTCCCTCACATGCCCTCGGTTCCCGGCCGCCGGGTCCCCCTCACACGCTCCCGGGTTCCCCTTCAGATGCTCCTCGATTACGGCCTCCAGGTCCCTCTCACACATCCCCGCTTTCCCCTCACACGCTCCCGCTTCCCCGCCGCCGGATCCCCCTCACGCTCTCCCGGTCCCCGGCCGCCGGGTGCCCCTCCCAGTCCCCCCACTCCGGGCGCTCCTCCCGCCGTGCCTCCCGGCCCGCTCCCGGCTCACCGCGGCCCGGCGCGTAGCGCAGGCGGAACGGCTGCCGCTGCCACACGCAGGCGGCCAGGAGCGGGGCCAAGCGCACCAGGGCCAGCTCAGCGCAGCGCCGCAGCAGCGCCTCGCCGCCCGGGCCCGCCGCCGCCGCGAACAGGCGGGAGCGCACCGCGTCCTCGGGCAGCGCCGGCCGCCGCAGCGCCTCCATCGCGCCGGGGCCCAAAGCGCTCCGCCCCCGGGGAGGAGCGGCGCGATGGCGGCGGCGGAGCGGCGGCGGTGAGGGTGATATCGCGATACGCGCGGAAATCGGTGCAGCCGTGAGTGGCCGCCGCTCCCCCGGTGCCCGGCGCGGCCCCGAGCCCCAGCGCGGTCCCGGTCGCGATCCCCCGGCCCCGCTCCCGGGCCTGCCGCCCGTGCTGCCCCCAGCACCGAGCAGGGCCCCGGTCACCCCTGTCCCCGACAGGGCAGGGTCTCCTTCACACACCTTAAAAACAAATCTCTCAGTAATAGCAGCTATGAGATGCCCCAAACACAGCAAACTGCTGGAGTGCTCCTGTGAGAATACCTAGGACTGTGTCTGATTCCCACAGAGCAGGAGCAGCCTTGCCCTCAGCAGGTCACAGCCCTGTGCCATGAGGATGTGGCACAAAAGGGTCGGGAAAGACCACAGGACCTCAGCTCAGATGAGGCTTTTGACAGAGCCCAGAGATCTCATCCTGGAACTCTGAAAACACAGGAAAACCATGAGACAGCCCTGGGTCAGGGCACAGCAACCCTGCTGGAACAAGAGAAGGGACTAAAGGCTGAGCAGGCAGTGCAGGGAACGGCTGCAGACAGCCTGTTCAAAGAGATGCACCTGCAGCTGGAGAGCAAAACAGAGAGAGCCCAAAGTGACACCATGTCTTGTGGATAGTCACACAGAGATATGTCAAAGTTCATGAAAAGCCAGTTATAAATACGGTAATGGTGTCTTAGGAATAATTCCTGTTATAAAAATTAGTGAATACACATGATGAAACCCAATATATCAGCAGTGACTGTCTCAAGAACTGGAGACAATATTCTTCCAGCATTCCTGTATCCACAGCAATGAAACACTGAACAGCTTACAATGGATAACAGCCATAATGTAGAACAACCACCCACTCTCCTGTGTTATCTGTGGGAGATAAAGCAGAAGAGATCACAATCAATGATCCTGTCAGGCAGTGCAGCACTGACACCTGTGCAATCTGTGAGAGGATCAAGGGCCCAACAAACTGTATCTTCTTCTATCCAAAAGCAGGTGTTTCAGTGATTCATCACAGCTGCTTCAGTGGGATCTGTCTTATCTCTAGAAGAAAATAACCACATCTTGCACTGTAGACAAATATATTGCAACAAAATTAATTTAGGGCCTAAAATTAATTGCAGTGTAATTCAGTGTCACCTCAGTAGAATTAGAGGTTTATAGTTACCCTGCTGATGCATTATAGTTACATCTTTAATACTGAATAAAAATTGATCAGAATAAAACTGGAATAGAACATGAAACGGCTTAAAGGGAAGAAGACTGAAACTTGATCTCGTCCAAATTCAGCAACAAACCTGACAGAAATCCACATTGACATAAAAGATTAGTAAAAAAATTAACTCAATAGAGTAATAAAGGTGACATTACTCACGTCCAACTTTGTTTAATGTTACCAACAGTAAAATCGTATTCAAATAAAACATAACTGAACTAACAATCAATATCCTTTAAAGTTCTGGGTACTGCGAAATGTAACTTATTCTGCTGCTATTAATACCAAAAGGCACTGAAAATGTGAGCCAAGCATGGTTGAAATAACGGCCTGATGGATTTACTGGAGGGATTAGAAAAGTGTAACAAATAAGTTGACCCTATGTAATTTAACATTGAGAAAAACTCATGGTAGCTGCACATTTTAAGGAATCAGAAATTTACTAAAACCTTTTAAAGTGCAATTCTACCGAAAGAAACAACAGAGTAGAATTTGGTAGTGTCCAAGAGATCGGGAGCTTCTCGAGATTGTATTTAGTGTAATACCATGTGGTAAATGTTATCAGCATTTCTGCTAAAGAATTTCGATTGTGTTATGCTGCACATGCTAATAATGAGGCACGGCATTTACCGCTTTGAATCTCTCCAGTAACAATTCTCAGAGAAATCAGAGCTCACGAAAAAACACAAGATTAACTTCAAATAAGCATTTCAGCACATGTTTACGGCATTCTAGGACACGTTCCGTGAGGCTTCAGTGCCCAGGGGCAGTCAGAGCCCTTCGGCAAATGCCGGGGGTTCGCCCCGCCGCAGGGCTGGGGAACCACGGGGGGGAGTGAGTTCGCCCGGGGCCAAGCGGAGCCGCCGGGCAAAGCCGAGCCCCGGGAGCGGGGAAAGCGCCGGCGGCAGCGAGGGCAAAGCCGAGCGGGGAGAGCCGAGCTAGGACCCGCCCGGGGCTCGGGGTGAGGCGGGGCAGCCCCGCGCCTACCGCCACCGCAGGGGGTTTGCACTGCGCTCAGCCGGGCCAAAGGGACTCGGGTTCACATCCCGCAATCCGGGCCGGCAGCGACGGGAGGCGGCGGAACGGTGAAGGAACCGATCCCGAGAAGGTGGCGGGGAGCGCCGGGGAGAGCGGACGGGGCGGGGCCGGGGCGGGGCGGGGCAGCAAAACGGCCCCGCCTCCGAGCCGCGATTGGCTGCGCTCCCGCCGCTGATTGGTCAAATCGGCCGAAATCCCGCCCACACTGACGCTGTCCGTGTAGAAGTGAGGGGACGTGAATCGCGCCCGTTAGACCGGAGGCGCAGCGGCGATAGGGGCCAGAGCCCGGCAAAGCGATAATAGAGCTTGGAAGCGGCTTCAGCACAGGTGCGACTCGCAGTCGGTTTTGCCTCAGCTCGGGCCTCGGGTTCTGGCGAGTTCCGTGTGCCGGATTTCTCCATGTGCCCAGGTAGGGAGCCCCAGCAGCCGTGCCGGCGCTCGGTGTGCCCGGGCTCCGAGGCGCCGGGGCAGGAATCATGCGGGGCACAATGGTGAGCAGCCCGGGGCTGCTGCTTCTTGCCCCTCGGCAGGCGGACTCCGAGCCGCAGCTGCCCCGGGCCAGCAGCAGCCGGCAGCTCCCCTTTCAGGGGTGAGGCCGCCACCAGCCGAGCCGGGCCGGCAGTGTTGCTCTCAGGAGCGCGGGCAGCGGCCGGAGAGGCTTGGACCGTCGGGGGGCAGGGGCGGCGGGGAGGAGGCTGTGGGTAACGGCATTGCGGGGAGCGGGGCCACGCCGCAGAGCCCGATTGTGCCCACTCTGAACAGAGATTTTTGTTCTCGGAGGCACATAATTTTATTACTCTTATCTCCGTTTCAACTTCTTATAGGATTACAGTGACTTTAATATTTGTTTGCTTTGCTGTGGAGTCTTTGGTTTGATATTAATTAGAACTGTATTTCTCCATACTTTTAAGTCTTAGAGAAAAAAGTCCTCTTTCCATAGTTTTATCTGAGGGTTTTAGCTTTAAGATTAAGGCATTTCTTTATTTCTCTTGTTTGGGATTTAATTTCTTCTTTACTGTCTCAGAAGCGTGTACAGCTTTTAGTAGATAAAGATTTTGCATCGCTTTTTTAAATACCTCCCGTGCAAATCCAAAACAGGTGGATATCATCGAGAACTGGAATACACTTTTATCTGCCTGAGCTGCAAAGGTGCGGTGGCAGGGGATGGCCGCTGCGAATGCTGTGCGAAAACCCCGCGCTAAGGAAAAGGGACCTATGAAAAACGCCAATCACTTGTTTTGAAAATTTTTAAAAGTTTAATAGTAATAAAATGGTGAGGACAATATGAGACAATAAAACCAAAGGGTTACGGACATCCGGGTACCTTTTTCTGGGTATCACGAGCCTGAAAAAGGACACCCGTTAACAAAGGATTAACCCTTAAGAACAATAGCCTGTTGCATATTCAGACACCTCATACATGATGCATAAATTCCATTCAAACACAGGATTCTGTCTGGTCAGTGTCAGCTTCTTCCTTCTAATCCTAACAGCGCCTCCAAGGCAGGAAGAAGTTCGTTTCTTCTGATAATGAGGCAATAAATTCCCTTTCTCTGAAAGATCTAGGTGTCCTGTGGCTGCTATCTCGCTGCAGCCCCTTCTTGTTAAACAAAGCTTCTTACATAGCATAGTTTCTATTTTAACAATTTTTATAGCCTAAAACTATATTTAACACAGTACTTGAGAGAATTAATACAGCATTACTTTCTAACACAACATGTATAATATTCATTTTAATATTTGTGAAAAGCCAATCATAAAATACATGCATTTTTCACAGTTTTTAAGCATTCTTAGAGATGCTACAGGTGAAAGAAAAGAACAGAAATAGGCTTGAGCACCACTGGCGCAGTAATTGATATTTTACTCTTCCTCTTTTCCTTTTTAAAATATGTGTAGCTGATGTGATAACTTTTTAACTCTGTGGTTTGGGAGAAACACTCTTTTTTCCCTTTCTTTGGATGAGATTTGCAAGGCCTGAGATCCTGGGCCAATGCTCCCTGCATTTTATTTGTGTTTTTACAATTAAACAAGGGGCAGATAAGATTGACAAGGAAGATAGAACTCAGGAGCTCCCTGGGCAGCAGCCTCCAAACTCTTTGGGTGATGCCAAGAGCAGTAGGGTGTGAAGGCTGCTTTCCAGCGTGAGATTAATCCATAATAACGTGCTCACTGATATCAAAGTCACTGCTTAGAAGCCACTTGTTATTTCCTGAGGTGCCGGAGCTGGAGTGTTTGACAAAGCCTGGGCAGAATGATGAAGAATATTCCTGTCAGATTTCTGCTTCTCTCCTTGTGCCAGCAAGAGGAACCCATCCTCGTCAAGGGTTTTGTTCCTGTGTGACAGTGTGTAGTTTCCCCAGCCGGGTTTGCTCTCCTGGCAGCTCCAGTCTCGCCTCTTCAAGAGCAGAGCACGCTGTGCCCCCAGGGCTTTGCTGCTGGGAGCACTGGGAGAGATCCTGGAAAACTGGGAGGGAACTGGGAGCACAGGGAACTGGGAGGGAGAGTGGGAGCAGCGGGAGTGAGCAGGAAGGAGCACTGGCAGGGATATCAGGAGCCCTGGGAAAGAACAGCGCTCCCATCCCTGCCGGGGCTCGCCAGGAAGAGGGAAACTGGGAGGGAACTCCTCAGCACTGTGCAAGGGGCAGGAGCCCAGGGGTGAGGAGGGGGAAGGGCCCCCCGTCCCTCCCCAGTGCCCCCAAAAATGGGATTGAAATGGAGGGAGGAAAGCTTTTCTGTAATTGTGTTTGAACTGAGGGGATCCCCATTCACCTGTGATTTGAAGGGTCTCAATTTAGGAAAACAGTTTTTTCATCATTTTGGGTGTCTCACTAAGCAGGCAATCACCGTTTTCCTTGATTTTCATGTTGAAATGGAAGGAGAATATCTTTATGCTGCTGTTGGAATTGAGGGAAAGAGTCCCATTTTCATCATCTTCAGGTTCAACTGGAGAGCAAACACGGCTGTCCCTGGTCTGAATGGGCTTCCCTTGAGAGGAACCTCTTGATGTGCCACTGTAAGAGTTCCATCGAGGGGGAGCCTCCATTTGAAGGGACCTTCACTGACAAAATATTTGTCCAAAAGCCCCCAGAATGGTCTTTCTTGAGGTAAATTGAAGAGGGAAACTGAATTTCCCCTCATTTTAGGAGCATAAATTGAGGAAAAATTCCCCTTCGTTCACTTTTTATTCAGGATTCAGTTGAGGGGAGACCCTCCTTATGATTTAGAGATCTAAATCGAGAGGGAACCTCCGTTCTCTCCTTGATTCAAGGCTTTGAATTGGCGACAAGAGGGAGTTTCCCCTTGATTTAACCATGGAGCAATTGCAATAGAAGGGTGAGGATGAGCTGGCGCTGCGGGCCGGGCTCAGTTTCTCCCTGGGGACGGCAAACGCTGCCAGGCACCGAGCGATGCCCCCGGCAGTGCCTGTGCCGCGCCCGCCGGATCCAGCAGCGCTGGAAGCTCCAGGAGCAGCTCAGCGCCTGCTCCGCGCTCGGCCCTGCGAGCCCGGCCCGGAGCGGGGGCTCCGGACACATCCCCGTGCTGGGGCAGAGCCGCTGCTCGGCCCGGGGATCCTTTATCCCCTGCTGCGGCTGCCGGGGGCCGAGGGCACAGTCCTGCTTCCGAGGCTGAACCCTGCTGCTTCACCGTTCGTTCTCTTGCCATGATTTGTGTCACAATAAATTCAAAGAATTCCCCCCAGTCGTGTCCCTTTATACCAGTGACAGGTGAGTGATCTCTGCCTGGCCTTTTCCCGACCCCCGAGCCTTTCCTGCTGTGTTCTGTTGCCTGGCCAGGGGCAGGAGCAGAGGCTCAGAGCGCTTTTGCTGGCCCCAGGCACCTGGCCTGGCCCAGCCCAGCCCAAGAATCCCTGCCAGCATTCCCTGCACCATTGCCCGGCCCTACGGCGGCTGCGGCTCTGTGGGCAGGTGGCTCCAGAGTTCAGAGTGGGCAAAATGGGAGCGAGGGACAGGAGGCAGCTGGTGCCAGTGGGGGAAATGGCTTTGCTGGAGCTGGTAGGGAGAGGAGGAGGAGGGAGAAAGTGCTGCAAAGTAAAGGGGAGAGAAAGAGGGACAAGGCTGGAGCAGTGCAAGGCACCAGAAATGGCCATGGGGCAGGTGGGCATTTTGCTTTCCAGCTCTCTGTGAGGAAAGGAAGAAGTGCCAAATCGATGCAGGAAAAGAGTGCCCTCATGACACAATAAGCTCCAATGGGAAATCCAAATTGCCTGGGCCTCTTGGAAATCATCACAAAGTGGCCAGAATGGGACACTTTTGGACTGTCTTTGGAAGAGGAAGAACTGCTGACACGTGCTGAGCAGGAATCCCACTATTGGCATCAGGCACCTGTCTGTGAAGAAGGATCTGCTAGCTGTCTGTCTGTCTGCGGAGGATCTGACTGTCCTCCTGTGGGAGGAATCCCAGGCTGGAGCAGGACAAGGGTTTGTCTCCCTGAGGGAGAAGCAGTGACATGACGTGACTGTAATGCCCATCCCTCTGTGCCACTGTGTGGGGAGGAGGGAGGGAGGGAACTGGGGAGAAAGTGAAGCCAGGAAGGAGAGAGCAGTGTCAGGAACGTGCATTTTTAGGATTTGGTGTACATCTCATTCTCTTGCTCTGATTTGTATGATAATAAATTCAATTAAATGTAATTTCCCCAGTCTGCACCTGTTATGCCCATGATGGGTCAGAGATCTCTGGCTGCCTTTATTGAGAACCCTGAGCCTTTCCTGCTGTGTTCTGTTGCCTGCCCAGGGGCAGGAGCAGAGGCTCAGAGCTGGCCCCGGGCACCTGGCCTGGCCCAGCCCAGCCCAAGAATCCCTGCGAGAATTCACTGTTCAGAGCCCCAGAAGCGGCTTCCCCGGGGCTGCGCTTCTTCCCCAACTCCAACAGAGTGGGGCCCTTTTTCTTAGCACTCCTTTTTCGGGACAGGAACGTCGGTGTCCCCGCGGCGCGCTACTCGCTTGGCCGCCCCGCTCGCTGCTCCCCTACTGCTCGGTATCGCTGCCGCACTCTGAGGAGCCAAAACCCTCCCACAGCGAGAGCCCCGAGCTGCCCGCGGGGTGTGAGCGCAGAGCGGCACCAGCCCGAGTGCCCGCGGAGTCTGGCCGGGATGGGAGGGGCGGCGGGCAGAGCGCCGGTTTCATTCCGCAGCGGTGGCGGCACCCGGATCCCGGCGAGGCGGCGGCGGAGCCCGGAGGCGGCTCCACACCAGGTGGGACCCGCGGTCGGTGCTGTCCCAGCTCGCGGCTCGCGGTGGGGGGGGCCGCGGTGAGGGGCGAGGGGGACATGGGGGAAGACGGCACAAGGAACTCGCGGGAATTGCTTGGTACCGGGCACCTGGCCAAAATCACTCCAAAAATGCCTGTCGTAATTCACTGTTAAGAACCCCATAAGGGGCTTCCAAGGGGCTACGGTTCTCGACCAGCTTCAACAGAGTGGGGCCCTTTTCCTTAGCAAGGTTTTTGCACCAGCCCGAGTGCCCGCGGAGTGTGAGCGCAGGGCGGCACCAGGGCGGCACCAGCCCGAGTGCCCGCGGGGTCTGACCGGGATGGGAGGGGCGGCGGGCGGAGCGCTCGGGTCATTCCACAGCGGCGGCGGCACCCGGAGCCCAGGGAGGCGGCGGCGGAGCTCGGAGGCGGCTCCAGCCCAGCTGCAACCCGCGGTTGGTGCTGCCCGAGCTCCCGGAGGCTGCGCTTGTCTCCGCACCTGCTGCCGCACCTCTGGGCAGCGGGGACGGCGCAGCCACAGCTGCCACCGCCCTCCTCACAGCCGCACGGCCGGGACCAGCAGCGACCTCTCATCGTGTCCCTTTCAGGGTGCCATCAGCGCGGCTGCAAAGCTGTTCCTGAGGCCGAGCTCCCAAAGGACCTGCCAGAACTCCTGATGTCGCCAAAGCAAGGTGCTGTTTGTTCTGGGCAGAGAGATGCTGAGTGCTCTATTGCCTCACACTATGATGTCACAGACAGCTTTGTGATGTCACAAACCCCTCAGTGATGCCACGAGACCTTTTCTGTGATGTCATACTGGCACTCTTTAATGTCACAGCACATACTTTGAACCTCACAGCCAGCTCTATGACGTCATCCAACCATGCCATGGTGCCACAGCCTGCTCTGTGATGTCACAGAATCCCCTCTATGATGCTGTAGCTGCTCAGTGACTTACACAACAAACTCTCTGATGTCATAGACCAATTTGTTGACTTCAAAATTGCTTCCTAGAGCACTATATTCTAATAATTGAAAAACCTCCTGAACTGTGGAGTAAATAACTCGGGTTTAAATCTTTCTGTCCGATCATGATCAGAATATACCAGAAACATACTTATATAAATTAATCTGGTATTCTATCATGAATCCTGCAGGACAAATTGTGTTAAAGTTCAATTCCACCTGTCCAATCTTTGACACATAAACCTTTGAGAAATTCTTGGGCTGGGATTTGATCCAGCTGTTCCCAGTCTCCTCTCTTAGAAGAAGTTTTATCAGTCTAGGAGCCCTGCAAGGGTTTGAGGATCCATGGTGGCTGTTGGGTGTACTTTCTGCACCTCATGTCTCAGCAGGAGTTTCTCCAATAAAGAAATAAAACTTTTGCCTGAAGGTTCCACTGTGCCCATGACAGGAACCCCTGTGAGTGTCTGGGACATCCCGGCTCTTTGGCCGCCTGGGGACTCCTGGGATGTCACCGTGGAGCCCCCGTGAGTGCCTGTGACAGATCGGTGCCTTTGCAGCCCAAGGTCCCCTGGGATGCCACCATGGAATGGCTGTGACTGCCTCTGACCACAGGGCTCTTTACCATCCCCAGAAAGCCCTGGGAGGTCTCCATGGAGCCCCTGTCTCTGCCTGTGACATTCCAGCTCTTGAAAAGCCTGGAGACTATTGGAAAGTCCCCATGGAACCCCTCTGAGGGCCTGTGACAAATCTGATCCTTAGCAGGCAACCATCACCAGCCCGCTGTTGCTATGGTCAGTTTCCATGGCAACCATCACCAGCCCTCTGTTGCTACGGTCAGTTTCCATGGGAGCCCCATGGATACCCCATGCCAGGGGTGGTTGCCATGGACACCAGCTCAGGCCTGCAGCTCAGGCCTGTTGCCATGGCAACCATTGGCAGCCGCATCCCCAGGCTCATGGGATCCCAGAACCACAGATTTGGCTGAGCTGGGAGGGACCCATCAGGATCCTCCAGTCCAACTGCTGGCCCTGCACAGGACACCCCAACAATGCCAGCCTGGGCCTGGCAGCGCTGTCCAAACACTGCTGGAGCTCCGAGAGCCCTGGAGCTGGGACCCTTCCCTGGGGAGCCTGGGCAGGGCCCCAGCAGCCTCTGGGCAAAAACCTTTTCCTGACGTCCAACCTGAGCCTGCCCCAACTCAGCTGCAGCCGTTCTCTCCACTCCTGTCCCTGGGCACCAGAGAGAAGAGGTTCCCACAGCCCCAGCTAGGGACCCGCTCCCAAGGCTGTTGCCATGGCCACCAGGGCTGGGACCAGCTGGGATGCTCGGTTTCCACGGGCCGGGCTTCAGGAATGGGATTCCCCAATTTCCTGCTCCCGCTAAAACTGCACTGCCCTTGCTGCCCTCCCGCTTCCCATGGAAAGCACAAAAGGCAAAGATTCCAGGCTGAGATAAGAACAATTTACTGAGAACACCAACGAGATAAGGAACAAACAAAAACAGAAACAATATTGATAACAGAAGGGACTGTTTACAGGAAAAACTACAACACAACTCACTGGGTCTGCCTGGCCACAATTTCCCCTTCCTGGAAATTTCACCCTTCTACTCAGGGAGAGAGAGAGTCCATTTCCTGCCCCTGGCAATGACCTGAGGTGGGAGTGAATGTAATGAGAGGGCCATGGCCAGACCTTCATGTTTTTCCAACCCACATCATGTCATTGGCAGGGAAGGGAAAAGGTACAGGTGTCTTCCCAGCATGGATCATGGGAACATGGATCATCAGAGCTTTTCCCAACATGGATACTCCAATGATTGGAGTTGAGGCAGTGCACAAAATCCTCCTGCACTTGGGGCATTGGAGGCCTTCCCTTGCCGGTGCCTTCGTTGGTGACTGGTCAAGGCAGAGCTCTGTGTGAAGCTCTTCCCACACTGAGGACACTCGTAGGGCCTCTCCCCAGTGTGGATGCGCCGGTGGGTGATGAGGGTGGAGTTTTGCTTGAAGCCCTTCCCACACTCAGGGCAGCGGAAGGGCCTCTCCTCTGTGTGAATCCGCTCATGCAGGAGGAGATTGGAGCTGCTCTGAAACCTCTTGCCACAGGTTGGGCACTCGTAGGGCCTCTTCCCAGTGGAGATGCGCCGGTGCCTGATGAGTTTGGAATTGTGCTTGAAGTCCTTCCAACACTCAGGGCAGCGGAAGGGCCTCTCCTCTGTGTGAATCTGCTTGTGCTGGAGGAGACTGGAGCTGGTCTGAAACCTCTTCTGACACTGGGGACACTCGTAGGGCCTCTCCCCAGTGTGGATGCATTGGTGCCTGATGAGTTCTGACCTGTAGCTGAAGCCCTTCCCACACACCCCACACTCGTAGGCCCATTCCCTGGTGTGGATGCGTGTGTGGCTGATCAGGGTACTCCTCTGCCTGAAGCTCTTTTCACACTCCAAGCACTTCTAGCGCTTCTCTCCATCATGAAGCTGCTCATGGACCACCAGCTCTGAGCTCTGGCTGAAGCTCTGTCCACCTTCTTGTCTGAGGGAGGGTCTTTCCTACTCAGAGCACCCTGGGCTGGGTTTGGAGCCCCTCCTCCTGTGGGATCTCTGGGGATTTTCCTCCCCGTTGGATTCCTGTGCCCTGGAGTCACTCATGCAGCCTCCTCCTCCAGGTTCTTCCGCGGGGATTTTTCCTCCCTGGTCTCCATCCTCAGCTTCTTGTCTGGGGGAGGAAAGACAAGGAGAGGATGGGATTTGCCTCTGTGCCAGAGGGAAGGGGAAGGAGATCCCCCCAGTGCGTCCCCGGTAGGATGGTGTTGGCAGCAGGTTTGTCCTGCAGCTGGGGGCTGTGCTGGGCTGGGAGGTGGAGCAGGAGAGAGGGGGAAAGGGGCATTGAATTCCTCCTCACCTGCCGGGGTGTCCTGGGGCATCCTCATCTTCCTCGCAGCCTCCTCTTCCATCTGGAAAATGTTTGGGAATGGGAAATCCTGTTTTCAGCAGAAAACAACAGATGAGCACATTGGTTTTTTTACTGGTTTGAAGGCAAACCTGGGAAAGGGTCTAAGCCAGAATCACAATTTAAGAGGAAAATGAAGATCAAGGCAATGATACAGAAAAACTGCCTTAAACTGACAGAGTCAGGATATAACCTGACACCCTGTTGGTCAGGGTGGTGGCTTCAGTCCTATTAAATGGTGGCTGCAGTCCTGTGGGAGAGGTAAACATGGTTCTGTCAGAGCAGTGATCCTGTAGAAGGGTCTGGTCTTCCTCTGAAGGTCCAGTAGTGGTTATGGAGCTCTTGTCCTCTGTGAATCCAGTAGGCAAGATGCTCCTGGTGTTGCAAGGCTCGGTTTATATCCAGATAGGAATGCTTGGATCCTCCCCCTGGGCGGAGCATCCCACAATGGGATGATGGAATTTTATCAGTCCTGCAGTGACACTCAATAGCCCATTCACAGAAGATATCTCCCCTGGAGGGCGTTATCAGGGGTGAGTCATGGAAGAGATAAAGAACACTGCCCCACCTGTTTATAGCAGTTGATGAAGATGGTGATTGAAAACATGCATTTGGTTACATCTTGCATTGCAACCTGAAACAGTGGGGTAAACTCTGCTCAGAGGGTGAACACTACCCCCCTTACCCAAACTGGGTCAGGTGTAAAACCCCCACCCTGGGAAGGGCACACACACAGGGCACAATGTCACATTTGCCCTGCTCCAGGGGAGGTCTCTGGCCCTGTCACTCCCTTGCCATGCCCCGCTTTCCTCTAACTCTCTCTACCTCACATTTACTGTTCAATAAAATCCATTTTGGATTTGGTCTCATTAGCACCTTAATTGGGGCCGAGTGATCTCTCTAGTAATTTTCTTAACCAGATTGCCATATTATTTTGGCGCCGTGAGTTCAGGGCACTGTTGACTGACCCCCAAGTGCCTTTGACAACAGCATGGTCCCCTCCTCTGACGAGGTTGTGGTTCTTTCTGGAAGAACTCTTGGAACTTGGACGCAGCTTCCTCTGAGTCACTTATGGAAGAACTGATCAGGAAAATGGCTGTTGTGGGTCTGGATTGTAAAGAAAATATTTTGTTGTCCTTCCTTGAAAAGTTTGTTAAAATCACTGGAGGAAAGGGAGCAAATGATACCAGCGAGATTGAAAAGGTTCCTTCACTCCAACATGAAAAACACAAGGCTGCTGAAAGTCCCAGAAGAAGCCCAGCTCAAGTAGCTAAATTCCCAAATAACTCCAGCCGGGGTCTCCGGGAGGATTTTTTGGAGAGTGTTCAGAGCCGGCAGATCCTGGACTCCAGCCCCGGATATCTCCGGGCTCCCTAAGAGGAGCTTTTTTGGGGGGAGAGGACCCGTGATTGCCCCTCGGGAGGGTCCCGGGGGGTCCACGTGGGGATGGCCCGGTACTGACGAGGCAGGACATTGGTTTTTGGGATCCCAGTGAGAGCTGGGGCTGTGGAACAGGGGACCCCCGGGGCGAGGAGAGGGGAAGGGGCGATACCGGAGCTGGGGGACCCCTGGCAGCCCGGAGATGAGGCGGGGACGGGACCCCCTGACCCTGACAGGGGTGTCCTGGGGTGACATCATGATGCTCGTTCCCTCATGGGTCTGTTTAGCCCAGAAATGAGTTCTGCACCTTTAAGGCTGGTTCTGAGAGCGAAGAGGAGGAGGAAGAAGCTGCAGTTTGTTTTCAGAAACTGCACTCACTCCTCCACATTCTGGCTTCTGGATGGACAGACAGCAGGACAGAGCTCTTCTTTTGCTTTTAGTTAGTTTTTAGGTCTCTGAGGCAGAGAAGTTCCCTGGACTTTGATTTTTCTTTTTCTTTGGAGCTGTTTAAACCTGTTCTGGACTGAACAACCAGAATACCACCAGCAGCTCCTCTCTGAGGCCCACCGGGATAAGCCTGGGCCCAGGCATTTCCAGCGCTGGACAGACTGATAATAAACTGATAATAGACTGATAAGACACTGATAAGGCATTGATAAGACACTGAGTGCCTGGAGCTACAACCCAAGGAGGGACTTTTTGAGTTTGTCATCTATTTTGGAGCAGCAGGAAGTTGTATTGCTTAATATTGTTCCATTTTTGTGCTGGTGAATGCTTTGCCTGTAAAATAAAGTTTTTTTAGACTTTTCTCCCCGGAAATATTTTCCCGGACTGGCTGAGAGTGGGGCTGCTGAATCGGCATTCTAGAGGAAACTCCTTTTGGAGGGTTTCAACCAAATTTGCCTAAACCAAGACAGGGTGGTGGAAAGAAGGGGGAACCCCAAGTGGCTGGATTGAGGGGAGGCTGGAGAGGGGGACCTTGGGACCCCAAAACCTCCTAGAATCCCTAAGCAGGACCCCGGATAGGAGGGATCCCCAGGACCGATGGAATCCCCACCAGCCCTGAGATGGGGGACCAACCATAACCCAAGAGGGATGAGACTGGAAATGGGAAACTCCTGGTGGCTTTTTTTTATTCACTCTTGATTTTTGGACATCAGGTGTCTTCTGGAAATGGACATGGATGGGAGGAATCCCCAACCCAAGGCATTCACACCTTGTTTTTCCCCAAAACAGTATTTCCCCCAAACCTTCCCACTGTGACATCCCCCCTGTCCCACTCTCGGTGAGCTCAATCCCAAACTTGACCCTGATCCTGGTCTCAGTCTCACTCCATGTTTAGACACACTCACAGTTCTGTATTTATTCTCATCCCAGTTCCAAACTCATCCATCCCAACCCCAGCCCTAAATTTAATCCCATGTCTAGCCTTAACCCCCATCCAAGCTCTAATCCAAATCTCAGCCCCAACTCCAACCCAGCCCCAATTCCAGCCCCTTCCTAAATCCTCAGCCCCAAACCAAATCCCAGGTTCAGCCCTTCTGGGGGTTTGGGGGTGTCTCTGTCCCTCTGACCCCGATGATGTTTGGGTGGGGTCACAGCAGGGCTGAGAGGGACAGAGACCCCCTGGCCTCCCCAGGTGTGAGAAGGTCGGAGAGCCCCCCCAGCCCCGAGCACCCTCAGCAGAGAGAGGGACACAGAGCCCCTGGTCCCCAGCCCTGCACAGGCATTCCCTGAGGCCAGAGGGATGGAGACCCCCCAAGCATACCCCAGGGCGAGGGGGACAGAGAGCCCCAAGCATCCCCTGGGCTGAGAGGGACAGAGACTGCCCCGAGCACCCCCTGGCACAGGCGTGAGAGGGAGGGAGACCCCTCAGGCATTTCCTGGGTGAAAATGATGGAGACCCCCTGGGGAATGGCCTGGGGTGAGAGGGACAGGGACACCCCTGGGAAATGCCCTGGTGTGACAGGGACAGGGGCACCCCCTGGGGAACAGCCTGGGGTGACAGGAACAGGGACACCCCCTGAAGAATGGCCTGGGGTGACAGAGACAGGAAACCCCCCCCAAACCCCTCCCAAGCATCCCCCAGGACGAGAGGCACAGAGACCCCTTGAGCATCCTCTGGGCACTGGACAAAATAAACTTGGCAGAAATCAAACTTGACTCTGCATAAATCACTTTGAAGAATATATGCTCTTCCCACAAGTAACTTGTGATGAAAGCACAAAGAAATACCAAACATGAATAAACTGACAATCCAAGCAGTGATGTGGCAATTCCAATATTCATTGCTTCCTGCACAGCTCCAGCTCAGCTGCTGGCAGGTTCCAATAAAAGGAAAGTGGAAATTTGGCCCAATACAGATTATTAAAAGGAAAGGAAAGCTATGTGTAGCAGTCACAAAGGTGACAGGGATAAAGAGGAAAATGATTGTCACATTTGGTAAAGCCCCAAAGCCTGGAAATTCAGGACTTATTCGGAAATTTAGCTACTTGAGCTGGGCTTCTTCTGGGACTTTTAGCCGTCTTGCGTTCCTCACCGTGGGGTGAATGAACCTTGTCGGTCTCACTGGTAACATTTGCTCCCTTTCCTCCAGTGATTTTAACAAACTTTATAAGGAAAGACAGCAAATTATTTTTTTTACACTGGCCACCCATAAAAGCCATTTTCCTCATAATTTCTCCCATAAAGAAATAAAACTTTTATAAGCTCCATAAGCTCCCCAGGAGGAAGAAGGGACTGTCTCCAAGTTTCCAAGAGTTCTTCCAGAAAGAACCACAGCCTCGTCAGAGGAGGGAACCATGCTGTTGTCAAAGGCACTTGGGGGTCAGTCAACAGTGCCCTGAACTCACGGCGCCAAAATAATATGGCAATCTGGTTAAGAAAATTACTAGAGAGATCACTCGGCCCCAATTAAGGTGCTAATGAGACCAAATCCAAAATGGATTTTATTGAACAGTAAATGTGAGGTAGAGAGAGTTAGAGGAAAGCGGGGCATGGCAAGGGAGTGACAGGGCCAGAGACCTCCCCTGGAGCAGGGCAAATGTGACATTGTGCCCTGTGTGTGTGCCCTTCCCAGGGTGGGGGTTTTACACCTGACCCAGTTTGGGTAAGGGGGGTAGTGTTAATTTATATAAGTATGTTTCTGGTATATTCTGATCATGATTGGACAGAAAGATTTAAACCCGAGTTATTTACTCCACAGTTCAGGAGGTTTATCAATTATTAGAATATAGTGCTCTAGGAAGCAATTTTGAAGTCAGCAGGGCCTTGCTGGAGTTGTTGGAGCCCATTGCAGGCAGAGCCTCCTGCTTCAGCAGGAACTGCCTTTCCTGTGCCATGAGCAGGGCAGGTCCCACTGCAGGAAAAGCCCCAGGCAAGCCCCAGCACAGCGAAGGCCTCAGGCACAAGGGCAGAGTGCCGTGCTGGGAGCTGTGCCAGGTAGAGCCTGAGGCACCAAAGGCACCCTGGCAGCAGCAGCTGCTTGCAGGCCATGGCCAGAAGCCTCCCTTGGCAGCCCGGCCTGGTGGCCACCACTGCAGAGCTGCTGGCTCAGGGCTCATTCCTGGCTGGGCTCTGAAAAGCCACTTCTGCTCCAGGAGCCTGACTGGGAAGCCATTGGCCCCAGCACTTTGGGGACAAGATATTAATGACAAAACTCTTCATGGCCCCAGCACTTTGGGGACAAGATATTAATGACAAAACTCTTCATGGCAGCAGAGCCAAGGCAGGTGTAGAAGGGGCTAGCAGCGGGCCTGTTAGCTAAAGGAGCGAGAAGGAAGAAGAAGAAGAAGCTGATAAGGAGCTTTCTCCAAGGCCGTAACCAAGGAAATCGAGAGAAGGAACATAAGAGCATTTTGCAGCTGGATGAAGCGTTTTTAGAAAGTTAGGTGGAGTCAGAGTAACTTTTCACCAATGGCATGGTATTGAATTATTGTGGCCAATAGCTAAGGTAGAGGAAGGGTAAACAACTGGAAAGTGTATAAAAGATCAGCTGTTTTCATTAATAAACTGTTGCCAAGTGTTACCAACTGAGACTGCTTGTGGTCTCTGCTTTATGTCATGACTGCCTCGACTGCGACATTTTGGAGACACCGACGTGATAAGAACATAGTTGGTGGGGGCCCATATGGGGTCTTAGCAATTGGCAACCGTGACCCACTGGGACGTAGTGGGGGAGGCGGCGTTTGTACAGCTGAGAGTGGCAGGTGGAAGCCACAGGGAGGTCCGGACCTGATTCCCTCCAATCAAGACACCTGGAAGTAGGTGAGCCACCAACTAGTAATAATGGGACAAAATTTATCTAAAGAGGAAGAAAGTGTTCTGTCTACATGGAAAGTTTTGTTAAGAAATAAAGGACTTAATATGTCAGACTATGAGCTTCGTAATATATTGCTGTGGGCTAAATCACAGAATTTTGGCACTGATCCCGACACAGCATTTAGTGTTAAGGCATGGAAGAAAGTCAGGGACAGACTTTGGCAAGTTATTCGAGCGGGAGATAAAACAGCTGTTGATTTAGCAGTAACCTGGAACTCACTCTTTGAGGCTTTAAAGGAATGGAGAATAGAGACAGAAATGGAGCAAGATGCAGACAAAGAGTCGGGGCTGATAACAGAACCTGACGGGGGGGCTGAGGCAGAGGGGGCCTCTGAGGTAGAAGGGAGCTCTGATGGGGAACTTGGTGAAGAAAGTTCGGATGCCATGGGAGTTACCTGGCACGCTGCCAGAGCTTCTGGGAAAGCTGCCAAGGCTTCTGGGAAAGCTGCCAAAACTTCTGGGCAACCTGCCCTAGCCTCTTCTTATCAGACTCCTAAGCCTCCTTATCTCACACCTGTGCAGCAGCTCGAGATGGTGCCTGTATATACTACACCACTACTCCAGTTAGCTGAAATGTCTTTAGCAGAGAGAAAGGTCCAGCCATCTGCCCCCCCGCTTCCCTCCTCTCTGGTCCAGCCGTCTGCCCCCCCGCTCCCCTCTGAGATGCTTGAACAACCTGTAAGGCTGTATCCTCCTTTACCTGACAGTGACAGCAACAACGAGTCAAGTGATGAGTCGCCCGCAGTAACACCTGTGTTGGGGCAAGGAGATCTGGTCCGTTCATCTCCTAAGAGCTCTAGCCTTACTGCCCCATGGACTTTGCCTCCATGCCAAGTCACTGTGCTTCCTCGATACCTTCAGGGGTTTTGGGAATTTGTTAGGAGGAAAGCAGTTGAAGAAAAGAACTGGGACATCATAGAAAGGTTAGGTGCTCCAAGAGTACCTCAGGAGAACAGTGCCATTGCAAATGTTGCTTGTGATAACCCTATGGCTTTTCCAGTTTTCAAAGCAGCTCCTGGAACAGGACAGAACGACAGTCATCATGTCTTCGCCTGGAGGGTTGTGCAAGACCTCCAATCGAAAGTAGCTCAATATGGTATTAATTCCTCAGAGGTAATGCAGTTAATACGTGTGATTAATGCAGATTTGCTTGCACCTTATGACATCACTCATCTTGCTACAATTCTATTTCAGCCAGTACAATATGGTGTATTTCAAGAAACTTGGAGGCGAGTGGCTGAGCGCACAGCTTTAACAAATATGCAGTTACTTCAACACGACCCTCATCATGCTGTGGGTGTTGATGCCCTAATGGGCTCTGGGCCTTTTGCTAATCCAGATTTACAGGCAAGGTGGGATCCTTTGATTTTGGCACAAGCTCAGCAAATTGGCATGAGTGCCTTAACTAAAACAATGGAAATGGCAGCTCCAAAACAGAAATATGTTACTATACAACAAGGAATGAGAGAACCATTTTTGCAGTTTGTAGAAAAACTTGCTGCCGCTATTGAGAAACAAGTAGATGATGAAACTTTGCGAGACAAATTGTGTGTACAATTGGCTAAAGAAAATGCAAACCCAGACTGCAGAAAGATTATTGATACTTTGCCTGGGGAACCCACCTTGTCTGAAATGGTTACTGCTTGCTCGAAAGTTGGTTCAGTCGAGCATAAAAGGGCAGCTCTTGCTGCAGTGTTAAGACCTTCAGCGAAGTGTTATAATTGTGGACAACAAGGGCACGTAAAGTCACAGTCTACTGTCCGGAAAACAACATTTAGGCCAAGTGCAAGCAGCGATGTTGTATGCCTTAACCTGTAAAGTTAGACATTGATGTTAAAACTGCTACTGATGTACAGAAATTGGTTGGTTTAATAGGTTGGATTCGATCATATTTAGGCATAACTAATCATCAGATGCAACCATTGTTTGATTTGCTTTCAGGCATCACTTCCTCCACTGATGAGAGGCAATTGACCTCAGCGGCAAAAAAGACCCTAGAAGAAGTTGAATTAGCCCTAGCACACAAATTTGTTAACAGGATAGATCCCTCTGTTGGTGTTCAATTGTTTATTTTGAAAGACCATGAAATACCATGTGGAATACTGTGTCAATGGAATGATAATTGGGAGGATCAATTGCATATTCTGGAATGGATATTTTTATCTTTGAGATCTTGGAAAACAGCTCCAGGACTTTATGAGCTCTTTGCAGATATTATCATCAAGGGTCGCAGGCGTTGTCATGAGATTTTGGGACAGGACCCTGTGACCATTGTGATACCTGTGCAACAGTGGTATTTTGAATGGTGCTTTCAAAATAATCATGAATTGCAATCTGCCTTATCTTGTTTTACAGGCCAAATCTTGTATCACTTGCCTTCTCATCCTGTTCTAACACTGACTAAAGAGATTCCTTTTGAAGGCAAGAAAATTTGTTCTCCTGTTCCAGTGGAAGGTATAACGGTTTTTACAGATGGGTCCAGGAAAACCGGAAAAGCAGCTGTGGCTTGAAGAAAGGATGATCACTGGGAATATCAGACAGTGATTCAGCAGGGATCTCCTCAACTGGTTGAACTTTCTGCTGTTCTTTTGGCTTTTACTTTGTTTCCTGGTTCTGTAAACATAGTTACTGATTCAGTTTATGTTGCCAATTTGGTTAAGCATTTAGATCAAGCAGTGTTGTATAATATTCAAGAGAAACCATTGTTTACTATATTAGTGAAGTTGTGGACAGTTATTGGTGCTCGAAAACATTCTTACTTTATCATGCACATTCGCAGCCATACATCATTACCAGGATTTTTTGCTGAAGGCAATGTCTGTGTAGACTCTTTAGTAGCTGCTACTGCAATCAAAACTGTACCCTATGTGTTGCAGCAGGCAATTTTATCCCATCAATTTTTTCATCAGAGTACTCAAGCTTTACAGTTGCAATTCAAATTGTCTACTGCCGAAGCAAAATCTATTCTTTCCTCTTGTCCCGACTGTCATATGACTCATGTCACTCAGTATTATGGTACCAACCCTAGAGGTCTTTCTGCGTTAGAAGAATGGCAAACTGATGTTACAAAAATGCCAGAATTTGGTCGCTTTAAGTATGTTCATGTTACAGTTGATACTTTTTCTCATGCAATGGTTGCTTCACCATTCACCGGAGAGAAAACTCGAGATGCTATTCATCATTTTTATCATGCCTTTTCTATTCTAGGTGTTCCATGTCATGTAAAAACAGATAACGGCCCAGCATATGCTTCGCAGAAAATGCAAGCATTCTTTCGTGCTTGGGGCATTGAGCATTCAACAGGTATTCCACATGTCCCCATGGGCCAAGCAATTATTGAAAGAGCTCACGGACTTTTTAAACGTCAGGTTCAAAAACAAAAAGGGGGAATGCAACAGGAGTCACCTCAAGTGAGATTAGATAAAGCTGTTTATGTGTTAAACTTCTTGCGTCCCCTACCTGACTCACAGTTATCGCCAGTCTTTTGCCATTTTTCTTCTTTGAATTCTAAGCAACCAAATTTCCATAGAAATGTCAAGGTATGGGTCAAGGACTTGATTACTGGTATGTGGTCTGGTCCAGTGGAACTGATAACCTGGGGAAGGGGTTATGCTTGTGTTTTGACAGATAATGGTCCTCGATGGGTTCCTGCTCACTGTGTCAAACCTTACCTAGAGTGTGCAGGAAAGGACAGGATCGATGGCTCTGCAGCTGAAGCAGAACGTGCGGATGACACTGGCTAAGACCATATATCAGTACTTAAAGATGGATGAAGGAAGAATGGGAATTTTGTTGATGGTTGTGATTGTGATTTTGTGTGTCCCCTCTCTGCTTGGGTTTTTGCAAAGGGCCCTGCAAAAATCCATAGCAGCTGTATTTACAGGTCAAAAACAAAAAAGGGGGAATTGTGGAAGGGGCTAGCAGCGGGCCTGTTAGCTAAAGGAGCGAGAAGGAAGAAGAAGAAGAAGCTGATAAGGAGCTTTCTCCAAGGCCGTAACCAAGGAAATCGAGAGAAGGAACATAAGAGCATTTTGCAGCTGGATGAAGCGTTTTTAGAAAGTTAGGTGGAGTCAGAGTAACTTTTCACCAATGGCATGGTATTGAATTATTGTGGCCAATAGCTAAGGTAGAGGAAGGGTAAACAACTGGAAAGTGTATAAAAGATCAGCTGTTTTCATTAATAAACTGTTGCCAAGTGTTACCAACTGAGACTGCTTGTGGTCTCTGCTTTATGTCATGACTGCCTCGACTGCGACAGGCAGGGGCAGAGGAAAGGGGAGAGCCAGGCCCAGGGGACAGGGCTGCCATGGTGATGGCTGTGAGGTCACTGCCCCTGCAGCAGCCTGGCTGCCCTCAGCAGACATTCTGGCCAGAAGCGTTGTGAAGGCACCCAGCACATCTGAGAACCCACAAAACAGGAATTCTGTCCCTGGGGATGAGAGGGTTTCAATGGGTCAGGCTGCACAAAGCTCCTGCTCTTGGACAATTCCTGGGATGGGAAATCCACTTCTCTGGAAAAACAACTGCAGTTTCATGCCACTTTCATAATTGTAAAATATTTCCTCATTCTAACAAATGTAAATCTACCCTTATTCAGTTTAAAGATATTGACCCTTTTCTGTCATGGCAAGATTTGGGAGAAAATAACTTTGACCACCATTTTTCCATTTCACAGACCTTATTTTTTTTCCAAAAATCTCCCAAGATGGGGTTTGAAGGCCTCATCCCATAACCAGCAGGTAGAGATTGTGGACTATGGGCCCACTGATGTGGAGACTGAGGACAGAACAGGAATAGTCTGGGAGGGATTGAAGGGTGGTTTCAGAGAGGCTGGAGCTTTCCTTCATAGAGGATATAAGCATGAGAAGGAAACAATGGCAGCAAGGGCAGCTGGGGAGGCCCAGCCTGGTCATGAGGAAAAAGGAATTTCCCTGGCAGGGCAGGGCTGTGGTGCAGCATGTCCCCAGCAGGAGCCTGGAGCAGCCCAAGGCTCTGTGTGGGCACGCAGGGGCAGGCAGGAGGCAGAGCTGTCAGCAAAGGAAGGGCCCAGCCAGGTGGGGCAGCTGGGGGATGCCGACAGCCTGCAGGGACAGAGGCGCAGGTTTTCTCAGCACCAGAGACACCTTTCCTATGCTTGTCCCTACCTGTCATCATTGCCACCAGTGTTCTGCTCTACCTGGATCCTGGGGACACTTTTTCAGTCCTGTGCCTCACAGGGATCTACTGAAAGTACAAGAAACTTCAGTGTTTCCATCTTACATTGAGTTCTTGAGGAATTTTTTGAGCACACTCTGAGGGACTGGGTCTGATGCAAAGAGCACCAAAGCCCCAGAGGCTCATTAAACTCCTTGTGCTGTGTCTGTGCTGCTGAGCTGGGCTGGGCTCCTGGCCCAGAGGAAGCTCTTGGCAAGGGCAGCGCTGCAGAGTGACAGCTCTGGCCAGGAGCAGCTCCTGTGCACAGCCTAGCAGGGCTGGGGCACTGCCAGGGCCTCTCAGGGACACTAGCAGGGCACAGACAGAGCTCACAGGGGCTCAGCACTGGCAGGAGCTGTGGGATGTCCCAGAGGGGGCTGTGTCACAGCAGCACCTCTGTGGCTGTGTCACAGAGGCACAGAGCAGCTGGGATGTCAGCAAGGGGCTGTGTGACAGCACAGACTGTGCCATGTGAGGTCACATATTGGGCTCTGACATCACAGAGTTTTTTTGTGTGAGGTCATTGAGCAGCTACAGCATCATAGAGGGGATTCTGTGACATCACAGAACAGTCTGTGACATAATGGAATTGCTGTATTACAACACAGACCAGCCTGTGAGGTGAAAGTGTGTGCTGTGACATTACAGAGAGGCAGTATGACATCACAGAGAGGGTTTTGTGACATCACTGAAGGGGTTGTGACATCACACAGTTGACTGCCATCATAGAGGGTGGCTGTGACATCACACAGTTGACTGCCATCATAGAGGGTGGCTGTGTGACAACAGAGAGTGGGTTTTGACATCACTGTGTGGCTGTGTAAAAACACAGAGCAGGCTTTGACATCACAGCATCTTCTGTGACATCACATGGTGACTTTGTGACATCACAGTGCAGCTGCATGACATTCCAGGGTGACATCCCAGATTTGGTTCTGTGGCATCACAAAGGTGCTGTGTGACATCCCAGAGTGGGCTGTGATATCACAGGTGGCGGTGTGACATCATAGGGGGCTGTGTGGCACAACAGGGACACTGTGACATCACAGGGGGCAGTGTCACATCACAGAGATGGCTGTGTGACATCTCAGGGGCTGTGTGACATCACAAGGGCTGTGTGAGATCACTCGGGAGGTCACTTTGCCCCGGCCCCCCTCACAGTTCCCCCCAGAGCAGTCCAATCCTGCTCGTGCACAGCAGGGTCCCCTGTCCCCCCGCCCCCGGCCCCACAGCCTCCCCCAGAGGATGTTCCACAAGATCGACCTCAGAGCCTGACATGGGGATGGGGGGCCAGGGCCCTGGGGGTGGGACAGGGGGACAGGGACCCCCCGGCAGCGTCCCCATGTCCCCCAGGGCCAGAGCCTGGGCCAGGGCTCCTTCACCCTGTTACGAACAAGGCCTTGAGAGTGCTGAAGAAATCCCCAGCAAGGGATCAGCAAAAACCAGATTTAATATTAAGGGACAGCACCACAGAGTTCCTTGGCAAGAGTCACTCTGCTCCTGACTGGACACTTCAGGCACACCAAGGAAACAAAGGAACAACAAAACCAAACCAAATCCAGGCAATCAAACCAGAAATGAACCGAGAACTGTCTCTGTGTGTGTGTGTGTGTGTGTGTGTGTGTGTGTGACACAAGGACAGTGAGGGTAATGATAAAAGGAATATGGCCTAAAAGCTTAACAAAGCTCAAACTTAACAGGACTTAACCTTGTCTGATAGCTTCAACTTGACAATTTAGCAAAAGAAAAGCACTTAATAGTACTTATCCTAACTTATAACCCATGACTTTGCAATTTACCAGCGGAATAATACTTAACAATATTTAACCCTGCTTATAACTTATATTAAACAACTTTGCAAAAGAACAACTCTTCACAGCAATTAACTTCACTTAGACTTTATGATTTAACCTCACTTACAGGCCTGACTGACTCAGCTATCCAAGGCACTCAAGCCCCTCAGAGAGTAGCATTTCTGCCACATTTCCCCAGCACACGCACTCCTGTGTGCACACAGACACAAAGAGTCAGTGCAAGGCACCTGTGAGCAATTCCCCTGAGGGCAGGCGATGCTCACTCCTGATGCTTTGGCATCTCCCCAGCAAAGGGCAAAGGGTTGAGCCTGGAGGAGTGGGGGGATTGGCCCAGGCTCCATCATTGCTGGGGATCTCCGAGTGCAGCAAATGGGAGAGTTCCCGGCTGGGAGAGGCCCCACTCAGAGGGAGTCGCTGGCCCAGGAGAGCTCCAAGGGCTCCTTTTGGAGCGCTGTTTGTAGGGCCCCAAGAGAGGGGCTTCAGTCCCAGCAATGGCTCATCCTGGCTGCACTTGGCATCAATAGCTTTCTTTGGCAGGGTGAGAACAGGGATGTTGTGCCACGGAGGGAACAAAAACAGTTCCCAGGACTGCTCCTAAAGGAACTAGGAGCTGGTTGGGCAGCAGCAGTGCCTGGAGCAGACCGTGTTTGTGATGAGCTGCAGAGGAGCTGAGCCCAGGGGCTCTTGGCCAAGGCTGTGGCCCAAGGAGCATTTCTCAGCTGGCAGGGCAGGCTGAGAAGGGGAGGGTGGAATGCAGCAGCACAGGGCCATGGAACCAAGGGACCATTGTGACACTGTGGGCCCTGTGAGACCAAGGGACCAATGTGACACTGTGGGGTCTCATGGAATCATGGAGAGCACTGTGACATTGCTGGCCTCATGGAACCAAGGGGACCATACTGATGCTCTGTGGCTCCATGGAATGTAGGGATCATTGTGACACTGAGAGGCCCCATCAAACCAAGGGTCCATTGTGACAACACAGGGCCTCATGGAACCATGGAGACAATTGTGACACCTTTAGGTTTCATGGGACCAAGGGACCATTGTCGCACTGCGAGACCCCATGGAGCCAGAGGTCCATTGTGACATTGCAAGGCCTCATGGAACCATGGAGAGACTATTAGGACACTTCACAGCCTCATGATACCAAGGCACCATTGTAACGCCTTGGGGCACCCTGGCACCAAGGAGGCCATTGTAACACTCAGGGGACTCATGGAATCATGGAGACCAGGGTGACACTATGAGGCCCCATGGAATAAGAAAAGCATTGTGACACTGTGCGGCCTCATGGAACCAGTGAGACCATTGTGACTCTGGGGGTCCCCACAGATCCAAGAGGGCCATTGTGACACTGTGGGGGCTTCTGAAACCAAAAGGCCTTTGTGACACTGCAGGGCTGCATGGAACTAAGGCTCCATTGTGACATTGCAGGGCCTGATGTCATCCATGGTCCATTGTGACACTGTAGAGCCAAAGGAGACCATTGTGACACTGCAAACACCCAGGGTCCAAAGGTCCATTGTGACATTGCAGGGCTCATGGAACAGAGGAGTTACATGACATTGTGGGGCCTGGGGAACCACGGAGACCATTGTGACACTTTAGGGCAGCATAAAACTAAGGGGACATGGAACAGATCTGGCTGCTTTGGCCTCCTGGGCCTCCTTACTGGTCCAGATGACCTTGGCATGTTGAAGGTCTCTTCTCATCTGCTACTGAAACACTAGGGCTCTGTGCTTTCATGACCTCGGCATGTTGGAGGTCTCTTCTCATCTGCTACTGAAACACTGGGGCTCCATGCTGTCATTACTATGGAAAAGAACTGTCCTTCCCCTCCAGGTACCCATGGCCTGAATTGGGATTTCACCTCCAACATTGCCTATTGTGACAGACTGGAGGAGATTGTTGGCTTGAAACATTTCATGTGTGGGAGATGAAAGGGAAGGTCCAGCCCTGTCCTGCCCTAGAACCTCTGCCCTGCCTTGGAACCCTAATCCCCCCAGAGCCTCTATCCCAGCCCAGCAGTGTCTGCCAGTCCCTGGCACAGCACAGGCAATGCTCCACAGCCACCTCTGCAGCCCCAGCCCAGCTCCTGAGGGACCTAATGAGCCCAAGTCCCACCTGGGGGAAGGGCCCTGGGAGACCAAGGGGTATTGAAGGCTGACCACAAGGCAAGCACACATTCTGACCCTACCTCCTGTTGGAATTTCCATCTGAACACTGCTGGAATCCAGGAGTTGGTAGCTCTGTGTGTGCTTCTCTGTATCTTTTTGTCCTTCCCTCTCTGTGTCTTCTTCTAATACCCTCCTCTTGCAAATTTTGATTAACTTAAAATTGAATGAGCAAAGAGTTTGTGAAGATGAATGAGCCAAGCTAATGCTTTGGGAAGTGTTTTCTGCTGATTGAACGTGGCATTAAACCTTTTGCCAAGCTTCTTTAATTTTCTAAAATTGCCAGTAAATGCTGTTTGGTTCTTTTGAGCTCCTGAGACTCTCTTGTTGGTATTTCTCCAGGGAGTGCAACTCAGAGGACACAAACAATTGTAATTCCATTGAAATGTCTCACTGAGAGAGTTGTTTGGGATATGGGAGTCAGGGCTTGTCTGTCCTGCTTGGCACAGCCCAGGCAGGGCTTTCCCAGCCACATTCCACACTCCATTTCCCAGCTGGAGCTGCTGGTGCCTCTGAGTTGTGCTGCCCCAGCCCCAGGGACGCTCTCCTTGTCTGCCCATTCCCCCACGGTCTCTGGGCAGGGATGGCCTCAGTGGGGGCTGATGATATCCTCAGCACCTTGGAGGCTGCTACTGAATTTTCCTGCTCCAGAGGCTTGTTCAGCCTTCAGCTCTTCAGTGCAGGAATTCAGTGTCCCAGGGCTCATTAACATTCAGAACAGCTGAACAAGCCAAGCCTCCAGGAATAATTTGATTTAAGTTACAAAAAATTTTGTAGTTTAGTAGCTCTCAGTAGTGTATTCAAAGTGAATACATGATATTTAAAAAGACAGCCAGAAAAAATGTTTTTAGGTCAAGTTTAGTTTAGTTTCCTGTTAATTTATTGATATGTGCAGTCTCCAACTGACACTGAATCCAAAAACCTCCTCATGCAATTTGAATAGATATGAAAATCAAGACCCTCCATTGCTGACAATCAATCAGACTCTGTCCCTACCCCCACCCCACCATTTCCCCCATCCAAGCCCTGGCACTCAGAGCAGCCTTGTGCAAATCTGAGCTCCCTACTGCCCAGGCTGCACCTGCAGCTTTCAGCTCCTTGGCTCCAACTCCCACCTGCTTTCCTTGGAGAAGGAGCTGCCTGAGACACAGAGGGATGTTCATTTCTTGTCAGCCAACAAAGCCAAGGGAAGACACAGCTCCATCAAATGCAAAAGTCATTCTCTTCCCTGGCTCTGCCCTGCCCCTGATCCCCACAGCCTGTCATGTTTCCTTCATCCCTTCTTTGCCAGGGACTTTTTGGGACAAGGGAGCTCTGCTCTAGGGATGGAGGGAGGTCCAAGTGCAGCCACTGGAGTGGGAACCACAACTCATCAGGTTTGTGTCCTTTGAGGGCCAGAAACTGGTGAGATTCAGAGGCACAGAAAGTTTCTCTTCATGGTGTCATGGTTTGGGCCTGGCACAGAGCTAGTGCCTTTATGAGAATACTTCCTCTTTGGTGTCTGCTGTGAGATGTGACTAGGAATAAGCAAAGCAGGCTCCAGCTTAAACATAAAGAAAACTTTATTATTCTGTCTCTCGAAGTTTCAAGAGAGCCTCTCAGGGCCGAAGCTCTGCTTTTAACTCCTGTGTGTTCTTGGAGGTGTGTCCAAAACCTAACTGGCCACACCAGGTGCCAATATCAAAATCACTTCTTCCTGGTCAAACCACCACACATGGCCAACAGACCATAGTTGAACAGGACACAATTTAATAACAATCACACTCTTCCCTGAGCTATTTGCAACATCCCAGCAGCACCTGATGAGTCCACCATTCACAAGTGATTTCCATACTAAAATTAATTTCACACAAATGTAGTTCTATGATAGATACAAACACAATTATTTATTGTATCAGGATGATCATCCTGGTGTGGTGCCAAACAGCTCCAACAATTCCTGATTTGCGAAGCTGTCAGTGGTGGATGAAGAAGAGAGGTCAGGCTGCTTTTGGTGGTGAGGAAATGCTGAAACCAGCCTGACTCATTTCATCTCCTCTTTGCCTGGCTGATTTCCCCTCTTTCCCCTTCCACCCATTGGCTCTTGTCTCCTACCAGCCCCCTGTGCAGAGCCTGGCTCTGTGTTCTCCATCCCCTCCTTGCTGGCACTGCCAGGCTGGCATGAATAGCCCCTCAGCCTTCCCTGCTCCAGGCTGGACCAGCCCAGCTCCCTCAGCCTCTGCTCACAGCCCAAGCGCTCCAGCCCCACATTGGAGGTCCTTCCCAGACCCTGCTCCAGCTGCCAGACATCTTTCCTGCCCTGGGCAACCCAAACCAGGCCAAAGTGACCTGGATAATCCCTGTCCTTGATGTCCTGGTCACACAGCCCTGGCCCATTGTCCTCTGTCAGGCTCTGGGGTGGATCCTGTGGAACATCCTTTGGTGGAGGCTGTGGCTCCAGGTGGGCTGGGAGGATCCCGGGGGACAGGGAACCTGCTGGGCATGAACAGCATTGGACTTGTTGGGAGAAACTGTGAGGGGGAGCTGGGGCAGAGTGACCAACCCAGTGACCTGACACAGCCCTGCTGGGATGTCACACAGCCCCTCTGGGATGTCACAGCCTGCTCTGTGAGGTCACAGCCCATTCTGTAATGTCACACAGCTGTTCTCTGATGTCCCAGCACACTCTGTGATGTCACAGCCTGCTCTGTAATGGCACAGCCCATTCTGTAATGTCACACAGGTGGTCTCTGATGTCACAGCATAGTGTGAGATGTCATAGTCTGCTCTGTGATGTCACAGCTGGCTCTGTGACATCACAGAGGCAGTCTGTGATGTAATAGCTTCTCAATGACCTCACATAACCCACTATGTGATGTCATAGCTCACTCTGTGACCTCATGTTACCAGATGATAAATTGTCTCTACCAGCTGAGCTGACACCTGGAGCTTGTTCTCCAAAACCCCAGGCCTATGGAAACCTCACAATGCCCATTGTGTGAGAAGAGGAACTGAAATTCACCAGCCTCAGTGTCCTGCCAGCTCAGCCAGGCCCACTGGAACACTGGGGTCCACGAGCACCAGGGACCACCAGAGAGACCCCAGGACAGAAGAATGCATTGGTAAAGGGGAGGGGAAATATGTTAATGATTTTGGGGAAATGATTATCATATGTGTGTTTAGTCCAGGACAATCAATGAATATGTGTGGAAAATACAGAAAAAACCCAGCAACTTTCCTGTACTCAGCATGCACATCTTTGGGAGGAGCTATCCCCCCACCCCGTGCATGCAGCTGAATAATGAATGCTGCTTCTTGATGCTACATTGGTGTTAAGACGTTTTCTGTTTTACCAAATTTTTGGTGACACTTCCACTGCCAAGGAAATCTCTGTCTGCTGCTGTTCACAAACAGAGAAGGGCTGGTGGCAGATGTGGGGCTTGGAGGCTGCCTGGGGCACAGTGACCATGAAATAATCAAGTTTTTGATGTTCTGAAAAACTTTGAAAGAAAGAAGAGGGGCAGCAACAAAACTTCTACACTGGAATTAGGAAGGGCAGACTTTGGCATATTTAGGATGCAGATCTGGGCAGTACTGAATCAGGTACTGTCTTTTTAAGGGAAACAGCTCTTAAAAACAAAGGGGTCTGGGAAGGATGGACACATTTCAAGAAAGTAATCTTAAGGGGGAAGGAGCTGCTTGTCCCAGTGTGGCAAAAGATGAGCAGGTGAGGAAAATAACTGTCCTGGCTGCCCATGGATCTTTTGTGGGAACTCAGAGGGAAAAAGGACCAGCAACTAAGGAAGTGTTTAAGGATATTGTTAGACTATGCAGAAAGAAAATTAGAGAGGTGAAAGCTCAATTAGAGCTTAACCTGGCTGCTTTTGTAAAAAAAAAATGTTTTTATAAAAAAATTATAGCAAAAGCAAAGAAAAGGCAAATCTCTATTCTTTATTGGATGCAGTGGAGAATATAACTAAAGATAAAGGAGTCACAAGCTCAGCTCCTACACAGAGAACTAAAGTAACTAAAGATAAGGAAAAGGCTAAGCTACTTTACACCTTGTTTGTCTCAGTTTTCAACAAGAAGATAGCATGTTCTCAGGACAAGTGTTGTCCTGAGCTGGTAAATGGGCACAGGGAGCAGAACAGCCCCTGTAATCCAGGAGGAAGCAGTTGGTGACCTGCTGAGCTACTCAGATGCTCACAAGTGGGATGGGATTGGATGGGATCCATCCCAGGGGGATGAGGGAGCTGGGGTATGAGCTCCCCAAGCTGTTCTCCATCATTTACCATCAGTCCTGGCTCAGCAGGGAGGTCCCAGAGCACTGGAGGTGCCAATGTGAGCCCATACCCAAGAAGGGCTGGAAGGAGGAGCTGGGGAACTGCAGGTCTGTCAGCCTGACTTGAGTGCCCGGCAAGGGTATGGAACAGATCACCTTGAGTGCCATCACAGAGCACCCGCAGGATGGCCGAGGGATCAGAGCCAGCCAGCACGGATTTCAATGTCTGCACTGATGATCTGCATGAGGGGACTGAGTCCAGCATCGCCAAAATTGCAGATGACACCAGGCTGGGTGTGAGTGTGGATCTGCTGGAGGGTAGGAGGGCTCTGCACAGGGCTCTGGACAGGCTGGATCCAGGGCCCAAATCTAACAAGGTGAGGTTTAACAAGTCCAAGTGCTGGGTCCTGCAATTTGGCCACAACAACTCTTGCAGTGCTACAGGCTGGGGACAGAGGGGCTGCACAGCAGCCAGGCAGAAAGGGACCTGCAGGGACTGATGGACAGCAGGCTGGGCATGAGCCAGCAGTGTGCCCAGGTGACCAAGAAGGCCAATGGCTCCTGGCCTGGATCAGGAATGGTGTGGCCAGCATGAGCAGGGCAGGGATTCTTCCCCTGTGCTCAGCAATGCTTGGGCAGCACCTCGAGTGCTGTGTCCAGTTCTGGGTCCCCCAATTTAGGAAGGCCATGGAGGGGCTGGAGCATGTCCAGATAAGGGCAGCAAGGCTGGGGAGGGGTCTGGAACACAAGTCCTGTGAGGAGTGGCTGAGGGATCTGGGGTTGTTTATCCTGGAGAAGAGGAGGCTCAGGGGAGACAAGGCCAAGTCAGGGCACAGGTTGGGCTTGATGATCTCCATGGCGTGTTCCACCCTTGCTGATTCTGGGATTCTCAGAAAGAACCCTTGGAGCAGCTGCAGGATGAGCCCTGGGCCTCCTCTTCAGGAGCTCCAGCAGCCCAGGTCCCTCAGCTTCTCCTGCCAGCCCCAAGGCCCATCCTGTCAGTCCTGCAGAGCCTCTGCAGCTCCTCCTCACTGCCCAGAACAGGGAGCTCCAGAGCCAGACCCAGCAGCCCAGATGTGCCCCCATGGCCTGGGGTGCCTCTGGCAAGGGAGGAGCACCAGGCACTGCAGGAGGCTGCAGACAATTCCTGCAGCACTTGTAGGATGATCCCGCTGTCCAAGGGACGTTCCCATGGGGCCAAGTCAGGAACTGCAGTGGGGAGTGGGGCCAGAGAGGAAAGGGCAATCAGGGATGGGCTGTTTGCAGGGGAGGGAACAGGGGTGGGCAATGGGAAGATATTTGTATCAAGATATTTGTATGAAGAGTAAAGAAAGCAAAAATGAAGCAAAGGAAATGGTCAGGGCAGTTTGGGGGTGGCTGCCAGGCAGCCCTGGCTCTGAGCAGCAGAGTCTGCAGTGCGACAGGAAATTCCCAGCTGATGGGAGCAAACTTTCTGGCTGACTGCAGAGGCCAGGACAAAGCTGAGTGGTTTCTCTGCTGTCCCCCAGCCCTTGCTGGCCACAGGGACTGATGGCATTTGTGCTCCTTCAGGTTCATGTCCCCACAGCAACAGCATGGGGGTGCTCCCCGTGCTGTGTGCAATGCAAACAGGGGCTACTGAGCCAGTGCTGCCGTGTCTTTGCCTGCAAGGATGGGGCACCTGTGTGAGCTGGGGGAAAGGCCAGGGCTGCAGAGGGGGGATGTTGTTGGCAGCTCCATGAGGACTCTGGCACACTGCCCAGGGCTGTCCAGCGCACTGGGGATGGATCAGCCCCTGCTCTGCTGCTCCTTCCCATCTGCCCCAGGGCCCTTGCAGACCCCCAGCCATGCTGTTTGCCCCCAGCCTGCCCACGGCCAGCCTGGGGCTGCTCATGGGGGTTTTCTGTGCTGAGCATTGGCTTGGCCGTGTTCTTGAGAGAGCCTGGGCAAGGAGCCTGGAGCCCCTCAGGGCCTGGCCTGAGGCGTCAGTGCTGTCCCAGCAGTGCCCATGGCCTGCCCCTGCTGCAGCCCTGGCACTGCCACCCCCAGGGCTGTGCCTGGCCCCAAGAGCACTCAGGCCCTGCAGCAACACCAGGGCCACCAGAGCAGCGGGGCAGGGTCACAGTAGCAGCACTGGCAACACCAAGTGCTGCTGCTGCTGCTGGGCCAGCACTGATCTGCCCCCAGCTCTGCACACAGACATTGCTGCTGCAGCTCCAGAGAAGGCAACAAAAGGGCATCTCTGCAGAAAACTGCTGGGAGATCCTTTATTTGCTTTAAAGCCACTGAGAGCACAGCCCCTCGTTGACACAGTCTGTGGGCTCAGGGAAGGTGGAGAGAAAGAAAATGAGAAATGGCCCAAACACTGATATTTAATTATGGACAATATGAAAAACCTAAAAAAAAGGGGAAAAACCACAACAAAACCAACAAGAAATATCAAAAATTACTTTTATTACAAGTGATTTGCAAACACTGGCCAGCAGTTTAATGTTTCTGAAAGCATCCAGTCATCAGTGTCCACACTGCAGCCTTGAGCTCCAGCTCCTGGCTGTAGATGAGGGGATTCAGGGCTGGAGGCACCACTGATTACAGAATTGACAGGGCCAGATCCAGGGATGGGGAGGACATGGAGGGGGGCTTCAGGTGAGCAAAGATAACAGTGCTGAGGAACAGGGAGAGAACAGCCAGGTGAGGGAGGCAGGTGGAAAAGGCTTTGTGCCGTCCCTGCTCAAAGGGGATCCTCAGCACAGCCCTGAAGATCTGCACATAGGAGAAAACAATGAACACAAAACATCCAAGTCCTAAAGATGCACTGACAGCAATGAGCCCCATTTCTTTAAAGTTGGAGTGTGAGCAGGACAGCTTGAGGATCTGTGGGATTTCAAAGAAGAACTGGCCCAGGGCATTGCCATGGCACAGGGGCAGGGAGAATGTATTGACTGTGTGCATGAGAGCATTGAGAAAGGCACTGGCCCAGGCAGCTGCTGCCATGTGGGCACAAGCTCTGCTGTCCAGGAGGGTCCCGTAGTGCAGGGGTTTGCAGATGGACACAGAGCGGTCATAGCACATGATGATTAGAAGACAGTATGCAGCTGCAGTGAAGAACAGAAAGAAGAAGACCTGTGCAGAACATTCTTTGTAGAAGATGTTCCTGGTGTCCCAGAGGGAATTGTGCATGGCTTTGGGGACAATGGTGCAGATCATGCCCAGGTCGCTGAGGGCCAGGTTGAGCAGGAAGAAGAACATGGGCGTGTGCAGGTGGTGGCCGCAGGCTACGGCGCTGATGATGAGGTCGTTGCCCAGGAGGGCAGCCAGGGAGATGCCCAGCAAGAGGCAGAAGTGCAAGAGCTGCAGCTGCCGCGCGTCTGCCAATGCCAGCAGGAGGAAGTGGCTGATGGAGCTGCTGTTGGACATTTGCTGTGGCTGGTCATGGGAGCCTGTTCATGGAGAAAAGGACAGTGAAGGTTTAGACGAGATACCTGTAACCAAAACCAAAGCCATTTCCCATACACCCTCCCCTGGAATACACACAGACACCCTTTTTTGTTCAAGAATTCTGGGGTTTTCTTTATAACCTTCTTCAAATCTCTGCCTGTTTTCCTGGTTATCAGAAACCCTCAGGATTTCTGCTGCCCCCAGGGAGAACAGAGAAAATTCTGTGAGGCAAAGTGATGAGTGCAGAGTGAGGGGAGATGGTCTGTCATTCTGACCTGTTCAGAATTTCTCTGGGCTTCAACCTTGCTCAGGTGGAGGACGATTGTTACAGGGCTTGCAAGGGTGAAGAGAGGGGCGAGAATCTTGACCTCATGTTCAGAAGGCTTGATTTATTATTTTATGATATATATTACATTATGACTATACTACAAAGAGTAGAAGGAAAGTTCTCAGAAAGCTAGCTAAGGTAAGAATAGAAAAAGAATGAATAACAAAGGGCTGTGTCTCAGCAGAGACACACAGCAGAGACCAGCTCTGCTGTGAGTGGTCAGTAAATCCAAACATCCACCCGAGACCAATCACGGATGCACCTGTTGCATTCCACAGCAGCAGAAAATCATTGTTTACATTTTGTTGCTGAGGCCACAGCTTCTCAGAAGGAGGAAAAATCCTAAAGAAAGGATTTTAATGAAAAGATGTCTGTGACAGGTGATCACCTTCCCATGCTCCCCTAAAATGTCACCAGGTACTGCTGGGAACAGATGGATCCACCACAGCCCGGATCCACCACAGCCCAGCTCCACATTTGTAGCCAAGGACTCACATTGCTCATTTCACCAACCTAAGAGCATTGTCAGTGCCAGAACACCTCTGCCTTTCCCCATCAATCTTATAACTCAGAGATGCTCTTGGACAGGTTTCCACCCTGGATTGAAGCTCCCAGCTTGGACTGAAATCGCAGAGAGACTCCCAAGTGTCCTTATGATGGCATTGGATGAAGGGAGATGCAGCTCCTTCCCTGGCTGCACTGACAGCATTGCCCAGAGCTGGGCACTGGGGACAGCATTACCCTGAGTCAGCTGTGCCCCCTGCCAGAGCCCCCTGGGCCGGGCAGCTGCTCCCAGCCCTGTGCTCTGCAGAGGGAACTGGGCCCGGGGCTGCAGAGCTGCCCCACAGCTCTGCTGCAGCTCTGCCTGCACAGGAGGGGCTGCACGCCTTGGAGCCCTGTCCCTGAGGGCAGAGGCTTGGCTGGGGCACAGGAGGGAGGGAGCTTGTTCAGAGGGAGGGGCTGCACTGGAGGGGATCCTGTAGGCATCTCTAAACTCTCCCTGCCACAGCATTGCTGGATTTTGTTTTCTCTCATTCCCTGATCTTCTCTCTGCTTCCTGCAGATTTTCCTCCTGCAGGTGTTTCCCTGTGCCTGATCTCTCCCTGCCAGCACTCACAGACCCCAAAGCTCCTTGCACTCTCCTTGGCCTGACAGAAGAGAGTGTTTGCAGGGTACTGGCTGGGGGCAGGTTCTGTTTGCAGCTTGGAGAAAGGACAGCTCAGACTGATCCTGATGAGTCCAGCAAAGGTGATGCTGGTGCTGTCCATGGGCAGAGAGGCTGAAAGCACATTAGGGATCTCCTGTGAACCTACTGATCACTAATCATGACAGTTTGGATGTCTCAGATACTTGTCAAAATTCATAATCATCCTTTAATATTTATCCCCCCTCCTTGCCATTCTCCAATATTAGAAAACTGAATACGAAGTCTTAGGAAATGTCTTGATTTTTATCAGAATCCTTGTCTTGGAAATACTCTAAGACTAATCAAAAACCCTCAGCATGTCAGAGTTTCATGAGCATTTAATTGTCCCTGGATCAGAAATACTCAGAGTGGTACTCACAGAGTCTGTAGGCATTGGGATGTTCCAGCCTCAGGAGATGGCTCCAGGAGCTGCAGCTGCACTGTCCTGCAGCCAGAGGTTCCTGTGCCAAGGGCTGGCAGTGATTCTGCCCCAGGCACTTCTCAGCACCTTCCCAGCCCTGACTGATTGAAGCTCTCTGTGCCTCTGTGCTGTGCCCGGGGGGGCTGCAGGCAGTGCCCCAGCCCTGCTGGGCTGGCAGAAGAGCTGCTCATCAAGAGAAATGTGCTTTTGAAGCTCTTCTTGGTTACCAGGAGCTGCCTCTGTGCCAGGGGCCCAGCCCAGCTCAGCAGCACAGACGCAGCACAAGGACTTTAATGAGCCTCTGGGGCTTTGTGCTCAGGCCCTGAGCATCAATCCCTGAGAGGGAGTTGAAGAAACCTCTCCAGAACTCCAAGTCAGAATCCAACTCCAAAGTTTCTTGGACTTTTAATAAGTCCCACTAGGGACACGACTGAGAAAGTGTCCCCAGGCCCCAGGCAGAGCAGAGAACTGCAGGCAGTGATGACAGGTGGGGACAAAGAGAAGCCAAGTCTTGGTGCCCTGGGGCACAGCAGGGTCTGTGCCACCAAGGGCTGGGAGGAGACGCCTTGTCCTGAGGGACTGGGGCCTCCTGGCACAGCCCCAGCCAGGCTGGGCACTGTCAGCCCCTTGTCCTGCCCTCAGCATCCCCCCCTAGCCCACATCCCAGTGGCCTCAAGGATCTGCTGGAAGGAGTCCCTGGGGAGCCTTGCTCAGGAAGGGCCCTGGGGGCTCCTTAATGTTCCCTGCAGGGACTGCAGATTTTTCAAAGGACTTTGGGGTTTGCTTTTGCCTTGGACTCTCTGAGAGGTTTGTGCAATCATGGCCTCCAATTATCTGCTGTAATTAGTCCCTGGAGATTCTTTGTCAGTAACAACCCTCAGTGGGGCTCATTATTGCTTTAAGGTATTTCAGTTATTTTAAGGTACTTGGTGTTTCCCTTTTGATCCAGACTCTGTGAGAGGTTTTTGCAATCATGGCCCCAATTACCTGCTTTAACGGGTCCCTTGAGAGCTCTGTACTGTTGGAAAAGAAATGAAATTTAGCAAAATATTTAATTATAGTGAGTTGTGTGTGAACTGGTTTGTTAAAAAGTAGTTTTGTAGCCGTTGAAAGTGTGTTGGGTTTTGTGTGTTACCTAGCAGGTAGTCTTAGAGATTTAATAAATAATTAAACTAGTGCAAGAAGGTAAGAATGCTAACCTGTCTAGAGGCAGCATACAATGCTCTTAGAATAAGATAAGCAGAGGATTAATGACCTTGTTTGTGAACCAAGGAATGTATCACAAGGGGTCTGTGACCAGGCAAGGGGAACGGAGGACTGTTCCTTAGAGACTTTGTTGTGAATCGCATGTATAAGAGGGAAGCACCCATACGTGAATTTGGGGGCTCGGACTTTGGGACGTGAGTCCCCCAGTTCCCCGGGCCCTTAATAAAGCACCCACAAAACTTATCTCAGTTTTGTGTCATTTATCAATCGGGCAACAGTACTAACAAACAGTAGGGCTCATTAGTACTTTTAAATACTCAATGTGTTTAAGGTACTTTGGATTCTCCTTTCTACACTGAATCTCTGAGAGGTTTTTGTGGAATCCTGGCCTCCAATTCTCTCCTCCAAAGAGTCCATGAGGAGCCTGTGTTGGGGATGGACCTCAGTGGGACCCATTCATGCCTCGAGACACTTTGAGGTTTTCTTCCGACTTTGACTCTCTGCCCATGGTCAGGTGCTGCCATAGTAACAAGCCAACCCTCCCAAATGCCCCAACTACTGAGGCCATAACAATGCAAGGGGGAGGGGAAGGATAACTATACATCTACAAAACTTCTCTTAACATATATTTAATATTCACCCCTTAACTGTGAGAGTCAACCATAGAATTACTCATCTATAACCACCCCCCTTTTCTTTTTCTAGAAGTCATTTTGCACAAACAATTAAGTAAAAATTTTTCTGTCTCTCTTGAATGAGTCATACCAGCATCTGTTGATGTGGCCAAGGACAGTGGGAACAGGAGAAAAAAATCTCAGGTTTTCCTTAGACACACTTATTTGGAATGCACACCGTGCCTATGTGGCTGCTACCCATAGTCAGTGTATTTTAGGGGTCAGTACAGAGGCTAACTCGGCCCTGCCCTCCAGTCCCTGCTGAATTAAAAGACAACTGAGGAATAATAGAGGTCTGGTATGGCCTTTTGTCCCTACCTTACCATGCCTATGGGGTTGCTACCCACAGCAGGAGTATTGGAGCCTTCTTGGTAGCAAACAAAGGGGCCAACCCAGTCTTGCTTCCCTTATTTTGTCTTATTTTCTTAAAGAAACTGTCCCATTACCTTTTACAGTCCCTTGCATACTTCTCAACAGATGCTGGTATTTCTCATCCATTAAAACAGGAAGAGTTCTCAAGCTGGTTGGTGGAAGCTTGACTCTACTTTTTGGGTGTCTTGGTGTTTTTCTGGTTGTCTTTCAGTCTCTGCTTGAGAGTCAATCTTGTTTCACCCAGCCTGGATGTTGTAGTCCACTCTTTGGGCTCTTCTACTGGGCCTTTGACTCTGTTGCCATGAGTCCATCCCTGCTCTGCAGTTCGGCCGATTCGGTGGTGAGCAGTACCTGAAAGGGACCTTCCCCCTGAGGAGTTAGAGGCTGATCTCTCCATTACTTGGTCATCACCCAATTCCCAGGATTAATATTATGGATTCTGGAATCCAGGCTGGTAGTTTAAGTAATTGCCCCTTTATTCTTAGCCCTTTTAAGGTTTGTGCTATAGACATAACTTGTTTCTTGGCATTGGTTTCCCCTTCCTCATAGGTAGCAATCTTCTGGGGTGAGGTCAGGAAGGGAAACCCAAACATCATTTCATAAGGTGACACCCTCAGATCTGACTGGGTTGGGTTCTAATTCTTAATAAGGCCAAAGGGAGACATTTTACCCATGACATTTGGGTTTCAATCATTAGCTTAAATAGAGCTCTTTTAAGAGTTTGATTCATTCTCTCAACCTGACCGGAACTCTGTGGATGCCTTGGATTGTGAAATTCTTATTTTACTCCCAGGGCCTGAACAACTTTCTGCAATATCTTTAATGTGAAATGAGTTCCCCAATCTGAATCAATCCTGTTTGCCATCCCATATCAGGGAATGATTGATTCTACAAGTGTTTTACTCACAACATTGGCATTGGCTTTCACCATGAGTGCCACCTCTACCCAATGAGTCACGTGATCTACTATCACTGGCAAAAATCTCCACCATTGTACCTGAGGAAGCTCAGTAAAGTCTACTTGGATGTTTTGGAAGGGCCCTAAGGCTAGTTGTCACCCTCTTCTGGGTGTTTTCCTCATTATTTTCTTATTCATTTGTTAACATATTACACACCTTTCAGTTACTTGCATAGCTATTCTGAAAATTCCTTTGCATCCCAAATCCCTTAGAAATTGATCACTTAGCGCTTGTGTACCCGAATGTGTTGTTCCATGTATGCCTTCTAGCATTTTCCTGGCCAGGAGTTTATTCAACATTTGCCTCCCATCTGCTAATCTCCACTTCTCTTTTTTATCTTTCTTGGCTCCTCTTTTAAAGAGTTCTTCCCCTTCTGTCCCACTGAATACAGGGACTTTTTGCATTTCTCTAATGGGTGTTAATACTATTATTACTTTTTTTTGTCTCTGATTCAATTGCATTTTTAGCCTCTAGATCAGTCTAATTTTTCCCTCGCTCCTCCGCTTCTCCTGAGTTGCCCCTTTTTTATGTCCTTTAACATACACCACTGCTACTTCCTCTGGTAATTGTAAGGTTTCTAACTCTTCTAAAAGAAATGTTTTGTGAATCAGTCCCTTTCCCTTTGAATTTAATAGCCCACTCTCTTCCCAATTTTTTCCAAAGTATACAGTATTCCAAAAGCATATTTTCAGTCTGTATATATTGTTCCCCTTTTCTGTGCTAATATTTCCAGAGCTCCCTTTAGGGCATACAACTCACATGCTTGGCCTGACCAGTTGGAAGATAACTTTCTCTCTTCTATGGCTACCAACCCTTCATCCACTATAGTGTACCCCCATACCCTCTGCCCCTTTGTTACCCGCAAAGATCCATCGATGTACAATTGTTTTCCTCTTGGAGTGGTTGGTCTGCTAGGTCCTCTCTTACTTTAGTTTGATAGTTTATAACCTCTAGGTAATTATGTATTAATTCCTCATGTGGTTCTCCATACAAAAGCTGGACAGGGTTGAGTTGGTTACTCACAACTACCTCTAAATCATTATCTATTAGGATGGCTTCATAATTTAACATACAGGAATCAGTGAGCCATTTCTCAGCCTTTTGGCTTAGGATACTTCTAATTGAGTGTGGAGTGTATATTTTCAGTTTTCCCCTAAGGGTTAATATCTTGGTTTGAAAAGACAGTTGTGTGCTAAGGAAGGCAGGAGCCTCTCTTAAAATGGAAAATGCAAACCCCTTTCCCTCCAAATTATTATAATTTTGAAATTGCCTGGGGGCTCTCAGGCAAAGATATGGGATCAGGATTAACAGTTCTTTATTAGGGAAGAAAATTAAATGAACAGTGCAATAATACAAAACGGTACTGATAGAGTCAGAATATGACCTGACACCATGTTGGTCAGGGTATTGGTAGCAGTCCAAGTAAAATGGTGGCTGAAGTCCTCCTGAAGTGGCAGATGTGGTTCTGTTGAAGCAGTGATCCTGTAGAAGGATGTAGCCTTCCTCTGAAGATCCAGTGATGGTGTAGATGGGCCTGGTCTTCCTCTGGGAATCCAATGGAAAAGGCTACTGATCCTCTGGGAATCCAGTGGAAAAGGCTGTTCGGGTGTCCCAAAATCTCAGATTATATCCAGTTAGGAACGCTTGGCTCCTCCCTCCAAGCGGAGCATCTCACAATGGGATGTTGTAATTTTGATCAGTCTTGCAGTGACACTCAATGGCTCATTAACAGCAGATGTCTTCCCAGAGGGAAGATTGGTTTGTGGAAGAGATAAAGAAAACTGCCCAATTAACAGAAGATAACTACCTCACCTCTAACAGATGGGAACAGAACACACATATTGCCTTGCAATCCAGGACATTATCCACCCCTTATTCTATTTCCATCTGCATCGCAATATAACCTTACACACAGTTCTCACTTAAGACCAGGTTTCCCTGTGGTACACAACAGCTTTCCCCATCTTTCTGCATTACCACCAAGTGTAACCAGGTTCTTGAGCAAAAACAATCCCACAGATGGGGTTGTCTTTGCCTGAGGTGGGATTAATCCAAACAGTCTTTCCTAAAATACCTTTCATGTGTAAAACAGGGACTTTGGCTCCATCCGCTGTGTGAAAGGGTTCAGACTGGGCAGGATCAGCTTTATTGATGGATCCTCAGGTGTTGAACATCCAGGTGGCTTTTGCTAAGTTCACTTCTCAATTTCTAAAAGTTCCCCCACCAAGTGCCTTCAGGGTAGTATTAAGCAGTCCATTGCACTGTTCAACTTTCCTTGCAGCTGGTGCATGATAGGGGAGATGATAGATCCATTCAATGCTGGTTCCCTGGCCCAGGTGTTGATAAGGCCATTCTTGAAGTGAGTCCTGTTGTCTGATTCAATTCTCTCAGGGGTGCCATGTCTCCACAGGATTTGCTTTTCCAGACCCAGGATGGTGTTCCAGGCAGTGGTGTGAGGCACAGGGTTGGTCTCCAACCATCCAGTGGTGGCTTCCATCATGGTCAGCACGTAGCGCTTGCCCTGGCGTGTCTGGGGTAGTGTGATGGAGTCAATCTGCCAGGCCTCCCCATACATGGACCACCGCACACCGTAGCACAGGGGCTTTACCCGCTGGGCCTGCTTGATCTCAGCACGTCTCACAGTCATGGATAACCTGAGAAATACTGTCCATGGTTAAATCCACCCCTCGGTCTCGTGCCCACTTATAGGTGGCATCCCTGCCCTGATGGCCTGAAGCATCATGGGCCCATCGAGCTAGGAATAACTCTCCCTTGTGTTCCCAATTTAGTTCTATCTTGGACACTCCTATCTTTGCAACCTAGTCTACCTGCTCATTGTTTTGGTGCTCCTCATTGGCTCTACTCTTGGGGACATGGGCATCTACATGGTGGACTTTCACAGGAAGCCTCCCTACCCTGGTAGCAATGTCTTTCCACTCTTCAGCAGCCCAAATTGGTTTTCCTCTACGCTGCCAGTTGGCCTCTTTCTACCTCTCCAGCCATCCCCACAGAGCATTGGCTACCATCCATGAATCAGTGTAGAGGTAGAGTTTTGGCCATTTCTCTCTCTTAGCAATGTCCAGGGCCAGCTGAACAGCTTTGAGTTCTGCAAGATGACTTGATTCACCTTCTCCTTCAGTAGCTTGTGTAACCTGTCATGTGGGGCTCCATACAGCTGCTTTCCACGTCTGGTTCATCCCTACGATGCAACAGGAACTGTCAGTGAAAAGAGCATAGCATGTTTCCTCTTCTGGTAGATGGTTGTATGGTGAAGCTCCTTCAGCCCGTCTCACTGGTTCTTGTTCTCCATCTGTGAGACCAAAATTTTCACCTTCAGGCCAATTTGTAATTACCTCCAAAATCCCAGGGCAATTCAGTTTACCTATACAAGCATGCTGAATGATAAGAGCAATCCACTTGCTCCATGTAGCACTGGTGGCATGATGAGTGGAAGGATCCTTGCCTTTGAACATACACTCCAGTACCAGTAGTTAGAGTGCCAGGAGGAGTTGTGCTTCTCTACCAATCACCTCTGAGGCAGCCTGGACTCCTTCATAGGCAGCCAAGATTTCCTTCTCTGTGGGAGTGTAGTTGGCTTCAGAGCCTCTGTACTACTGCATGAGCAATCTCTTGCTTGATCTGGGCAAAGGCTTGTTGCTGCTTAGGGCCCCAGTGGAACTTGTTCTTCTTGTGGGTGACCAGGTAGAGAGGGCTCACGATCTGACTGTATTTGGGAATGTGCATCCTCCAAAAACCTATGGCACCCAGGAAAGCTTGTGTTTCCTTCTTGCTAGTTGGTGAGGTGGCGACATCGCGGTGATTTTGTTAATGACCTCAGTGGGAATCTGACGCCGTCCGTCTTGCCACTTCACTCCCAGGAACTGGATCTCTCGGGCAGGTCTCTTGGCTTTGCTCTTCTTGGTAGCGAAGCCGGCTTCTAGCAGTATTACCGCGACCTGTGTGGGTCGCAGTTGGTGAGAGAGAGACGGTGAATCTTGTATCTTGATCAGAAGGCTGAATTTATTAATATATGATATAATACATTATAATTATACTAAAAAGAATATAGAGAGAGGTTTGCAGAGCAGCTAGCTAAGCTGAGAAGAGATAGAAAAGAACCCACAACAAAGTTGTGGCCAAGGACTCAGTCCCCTCGCTTGAACTGGTGATTGGCTCTTAATTATAAACATAGAAAATGAGCCAATCAAGGTGAATCCTATTGCATTCCACAGCAGCTGATAATAATTGTTTACCTTCTCTTCGGGGGCCTCTGGCTCCCGAAGACACAGAAATATGAAAGGAAGGATTTCTGTGGAGAAATGTCTGCGACATAGCAGAATCCTGATGATGCTTTCTCCTTTCTACAACACTTCGGTGGCTGTGTTCCCCCACACAGTGATGTCATCCATGCACTGCAGGTGTTCTGGAGCCTCACCCTTTTCCAGTGCAGTCTGGATCAGTCCATGGCAGATGGTGGGGCTGTGCTTCCACTCCTGGGACAGTCAGTTCCATATGTACTACACGCCCCTCCAGACGAAAGCAAACTGAGGCCTGCATTCTGCTGCCAGAGGAATGGAGAAAAATGCATTGGCAATGTCAATAGTGGCGTACCACTTTGCTGCCTTGGACTCCAGCTCGTACTGGAGTTTCAGCATGTTTGGCACAGCAGTGCTCAGTGGTGGAGTCACTTCATTCAAGGCACGATAGTCCACAGTCAATCTCCATTCTCTGTCAGAATTGCGCACAGGCCAGATGGGACTGTTGAAGGGTGAGTGGGTTTTGCTGACCACCCCTTGGCTCTCCAGCTCATGGATCATTTTGTGGATGGGGATCATGGCATCTCGATTCATCCGATACTGCCAGCAGTGCACTGTTCAGGCAGCAATTGGCACTTGTTGCTCTTCCACCTTCAGGAGACCTACTGCAGGTGGGCCTTCTGATAGTCCAGGCAAGGTGTTCAACTGCTTGATGTTTTCTGCCTCCACAGCAGCTATGCCAAAACCCATCTGAGTCCTTTTGGGTCTTTGTAAAGCCATTCTGGAGAAAGTCTATGCCCAGAATCCAGGGGGCCTCTGGGCCAGTCACAATGGGATGTTTCTGCCACTCTTTCCCAGTCAGGCTCACCTGGGCTCCCAACAGGGTCAATTGCTGTGATCCCCCTGTCACCCCGGCAATGGAAACAGGTTCTGCCCCCACATGTCCTGGTGGCATCAGGGTACACTGCACCCCAGTATCTATTGTATTAGTGGGGTTCCCCAATGAAGGAGGGAATGATGAATCTGACCTCATGTTCTCAGAAGGCTAATTTATTATTTTAAGATGCTATATAATATTAAAGAATACTAAACTAAACCATACTAAAGAATACAGGAAGGATACTGACACAATGCTAAAAAGCTAATTATGAAAAGACGTGACTCTCTTCAGAGTCCTGACACAGCTTGGCCCTAATTTGCCAATGAGTGAAAACACACCAGAAACCAATGAAACAATAACCTGTTGGTAAAAAATCTCCAAACACATTCCAAAGGAACAAAACACAGGAGAAGAAAATGAGATAATTATTGCTTTCCTTTTTCTCTGAGGCTTCTCCGCTTACCAGGAGAAAAATCCTGGGCGAAAGAATTTTTCAGAAAATGTGAATGCCACAAGTATCAAATAAGGCGTCATATTTCTGTGGCTCTGATGTGCCAGGCCATCGGGTCCATACAATCCAGAAGATCCGTTTTTGCTGTGCCTCTTCCTGGCTAGAGTCAGTGCCCCCCTAGCCCTGGTTATCATTTCTTTCCTGGGCATACATACTAGAGGTTCCTTCAAGGGGATCTGACAGATTATACCTGGCTGCTTGGTCACAGGAGGCTGAGGCTACCTTCACTTTAGTGGAACTCCCTTGGTTGGTGTTTCCCTCCTTGAGTTGATGCACCCATGCTGTCAGGACAGAAGTGGGTTTCCCATCTCACATTCCCATGTCTTCCCCATGGTCACGAAGGAAGAACCACAGGTCAGCCCGTGGGGTGTACCCTCTCCCTCTAGCTGGGGAATGTTGGGCTGTGACTGGGGCCTGTGATTTGCACTGGTGCCATATGGGAACTGTTCCTCCTCACCTCCTCCCTCATCTCCCTCATCTTCTTTCTGCGGTCCTTAATAACGGCAGAGACAGGATCCTGTTTGGGGTCATTGATCACACTCTCAGAGTTTCTAAGCTTGTTGGTGTCAGAACCCACTGTGTTTTGGATATTATGGGCATTAATTGTTGCAATAAAGGTGGTGTATTGATCTGGTCCCAGATTTGCCAGACTCCACAGCATTTGCCCTGTGCACCTGACCTTGTTGGGGTCATTATCATGCTATCCATCCCTCCCAAAGAGTACCTCCAATTATGCCACTTCTCTCAGCTGTTGGATCCCTTCCTTGAGGGTCTTCCAGCACATTCTATGGTGGTGCTCCTGCATTCTTTCTCTGTGGACAAACCTCTCTCTGACACTCATTAAAAGCTGCTCCCAGAGAGAAAGGGACCCAGGTTCCCTTACAAAAATCTGATTGGTACCTGAGTCCTGGGTCAAGGGTCCCAAATTCCTTGCCTCACCACCATCCAGCTGCACGCCTGTACCCATAAGATCCCAGACCCAGAGTAACCAGGTTGTATAAGCCTCACGTCCCCGTCATACAATGCCTTTGTGCCGATTACGGAGACTTTCATACATCAGGGACTTAGTGATGATCTCAATCATTGGCTTCCCTGTGGGTTGTGAGGGCCCTCCTTTCTTATCCTTATCTGGGTGCTCTGATTTCATTGTAGACCTCCTTGTTTCCACAGGGCTGACTGCTGCTGGCTGTGACTGCCTTTGCAGTGCAGCTGGAACCTGGACACTTGTAACATCTGTGGGTTCCACTGCAGCACCATCAGACTCTCTCTCTTTGAGGCAAAGGGAGGGTTTCTCACCAGCTGGGGAAATGTGCTCCTTCAGCATCTGGCCCATCTCCTTCACCAGAACCCCCACCCAATCTGGGTGGTTCATTTCTGAGGTGGGCTGTGGGGCAGGGTCAGGCTCTGGGGCAGCAGCATCCCTTGTCTCCAGGGCAGGTGTCAGCATGGTTATCCAGGTTAATCTTCCCTTATCTCTGAATTCTAAAGAGAACAGTCCTATCAGCAACACCAGCCACTGTATGATATCATTAGCATTTAGAGTGGATCTGAACCCTTTGAAAACTGGTGGGGCAGACCCAAAGAGCTGGGTGAAGGGTTGGGAGAATATTTCCCCCTGTGCCATTTCCTCACAGTAAGTACCATTATTAAAGTAACCCCAAAACCACATAGTTAGTGCATGATAGCTCTGAATCCATGTGCCTGCCTTCCAGCAGAATTTAAAGATCCATGAATTCCTCACCTCATTAAGGCATAAAGCAAACTGGATAATAGCCACAGTAGCCTTAGTTATGGTTAGCCTGTGTTCCCAGGGATGGCCGGGGTGCTTCTGATGGGGCAGAAGGAAGAAGTCCAGGCCCTCTGTGAGGGTGAGTGAGGGCAGTGGGCTGTCAGTGGGGGCTGGCTGGGCGAGCTGCAATGCCTGGGCAGGGAGCTGCAATCCCTGCTCTGGCTGCGGTGGGATTCGCTCCTTGTGTGGACAAGGGGTGGCGTGAGCAGAGCACACAGAGATTTCAGGGACATGGGTGAGGGGATTCATGGCCAGCACCTTGCAGCTGATCCCCCTGGCCCCTTCTCTCTTGTGGCCATGGCAAGTGCTGTGTGGGATGACCCTGTCAGGAAGGTCTCCTTGGATTCCTGCACATCCAGGTTCTGACCATGGCTCTGTTCCTCTCTCTTCCAGCCCTTTAAGCCCTGAGTGAAGACAACAGCCCCGCCCGCATAAGCACATTTTTTTCGGTGATGTTCGAGGGAAGAGCTGCAGAACTACTTTCATGTGCTGGCTCAGAAGAACCAATATCTCTTTAGGACCTCCAGATCCCCTGGAAGGTGAGACCACCTGGAGACCAGAGGAGACCATCTGGAGTTCCAGGAACAGCTAATGAGTGGCACAGCTGAGCCTGTGGGAAGCTCCCATAGCTCCTGCCTTCTCCCTCCCTGTTGACAGCTCCCTCCCTCCAGCCCTCAGACCCTACTTGTGGTAGTTGGTGTTTTACAGTTGTTTTAATATAAAAGTTAGATTTCCTATGTTAGTCAGTTATAATTGTTTCTCCCATGTACCCCATTTTGTTCCCCCTAATGGTTCAGTCCTAAGTTGTTTACCACAAAGTTTTCCCACCACTCGTCTGCCCATCAGTGTGTCATTCTCCCTGCTCCACCCCTCACTCCCTTATAATCCCTTGTCAATCTCAGTTGTACTACCCCTTACTCTTGTCAGTCTCTGTCATCACTCCCCTTGTATTCTCGAATGTTCTGTGTCAGCAATGTCTCAATGGTTGATTGGTTTATGAGGCTTCTTCTCTCCCCTGAATGATCCTTATTGGAGTTGCTAAGTGATCTGTTCCTCCCCTAAGATCCCTGTCGGTTTCTCGGCTGTTTAGGTGACTTGGAAAGGCCCGGGGTGGCCTTGGACAACCCGCGCTTCAAAGGACGAGAAGAGACTTCAGATCTTTTCTCGGTCTCGGTGTTTATTAATTGTTTATCTAAAAGATTTTCTCTTGGCCCGACAGAGGTCTGCACAGCAGCCAGCCATGAGCACACTCCCAGAGCCCCCGGGGCGGTCACCTATCTTTATACTCGAAGTTACGTATACAATATTTATCATTTTTCCCCAATACCTTTTACCCTTATTAACCAGTGCACTTTTAGTAATAACCAATCCCAAAGTGCCAACATCACCACAGAAGATGGAGGCCAAGAAGAAGAAGAAGAACAGGACACGCCCCAATTCCTCCATCTTACTTCTTTAGACCCCTCTGTACCAAAATCCTAAACCCTGTGTCTTACACTCTAATTAACTTATCCCTTCACCATTTACCCCAGTGAAATCCTCCTATCCTCATACAGGTGTTGCCTCCTGTGTAGGATCAAAGTCCAGCCACCAGACACTTCTGGCAACATTCCAGGACTCCCGAGCCCACCAAGGGTGGTCTCGGTCCCTCTGCACCTCAGTCCTGAGGTGCTGAGATCCCACATCTCCCCCTTCTGTTTGCACCAAGAAGACCTCTTTTACTATCTGATTCATGGCACGTTTTAAACATGCAAAGATGCATGGGACGACAAGTATGAGGACTAGGAGAACTATTAAAACATAGAACCCTGTCTTTAAAATTCCTCTCCAAATGGGAGAGATGTCAAAGAATTCTACCATTGCTTATTGCAGTGAATGAAAGAAGGATGCACATAAGCATCATGAAACTCATTACTTCGCTTTTTTATTTCTTGGATAAGCATTCTCGTGTTCTCGCGTTCGGAATGGCTTCACATGCCGCGCCGACACCCACTTCAGACCTCGATCTGTGGAAATACAAGCGAAACCCTTGCCCCAAGTGATTAGTTTGAAAGGACCCTCTATTTGTCCTGTCTCTGGGTTTCTGATCAAAACTAAAGGATTTTCCCTTAGCTTTGCCTGTGTGCTGTTTAGAAAATGTCTCACGATTGGTGGATTAGGTTCTGAGGATGAGCTATTTAGGAAATTCAACACATACAGTGCCTTATTTAATTTCATGTGAGGTGTTGCCTCTGGCTCACCCCTTCTCTGCCTGTCCAGAAGGGATTTCAGGGTGTGATGTGTTCTTTCAATGATCGCCTGACCTCTGGGCGAATGTGGAATACCAAACGTATGTCTGACACCCCATCTTTTCAGAAATCTGTCAAGCACCCTGCCTGTATATGTTGGACCATTATCTGTTTTTATTTCCTGAGGCACACCTAATGCTGCGAATGCTTGCAGAAAATGTCGGCAAGCATGGTCCGCTGTTTCCCCTGCATGTGCTGAAGCAAAGACTGCACCTGAGAATGTATCTACAGAAACATGAACATTTTTGAGCCTCTCAAAAGATGGATATTTCGTGACATCAGCTTGCCACAACTGAAGACTTTGCAGCCCCCGCAGATTGATTGCTCCGGTAGAAGAAGGTGGCTGCACAAGCTGACAGTCTGGACAAGCACTAATGATTTCCCTCGCCTGACTCTTTGTGAGACGAAAGGACTCCATTAGCGCCTGCGCATTTTGATGAAAGAACGCATGACTTAATCTTGCCTGTTCAAAAATGTCCGGCAGTGTTTGCGAAATGGGCATTGTCAACCTGTCCGCCCGAGCACTCCCTTCCGCTAAAAACCCCGGAAGTGTTGTGTGCGCTCTAATGTGTGTGATAAAATACTCTCTTTCCCTGCTCTCTAGCAGTATTTTCAAGCTTGTCAGATATGAGTATAAAACCTCATTACTGACTTCTTTCAAGAGCGAGCCCTCCAATCTCCTGACCACACCCGCAACATATGCGGAATCTGTCACCAGATTGAGAGGTTGTTCGAACAACTGAAATGCTCAGACAACGGCTGCCAACTCCACAATTTGTGGAGAGCCCTGAACCATCCTCACGTCAGATTCCCAATCCCCTGTCACTGAGTCTCTCCACGTGATCACTGACTTGTGTGTCTTCCCTGAGCCATCCGTGAACACTGTGATCCCGTCCAAAGGTTCTTCACTTATTCTTGGTTTTGCTCTGTAGCATATTTGCGATTGCAGTATTCTATGTTGCGGAAAGTGGACTGTGCAAGTTCCTGGGAACGCTAACAACGCGATTAACAGGTCTTTTGATTGTTGCATTGCCCAATTGAAATAGTCTCGCTTCAGAGGTAGTCTGATGACTGAGAATTCTCTTCCTGCCATTGTCAGCAACCTTGTTCTCGCCTTTATGATGATTTGTGCTGCCATCTCTAAATCTGTGAGAATTGTTTTTGCGGGCCTGTGTGGTAGGAAAATCCACTCTATGATTATCAAAGAGTCCTTTTGTGATTCGTCCCTTTGGAAGATCAAACCATGGAACTGTGTTTTCTTCCCCAGCACTGCCAACTGAAAAGGCAATGTTGGAACACATCGATGTGCTTGCCTTTTCTGTATCGCGTCCGTGACTTTCTCCAACTCCTTTTTCGCTTCTGGTGTGAGGGTCCTGGGAGACCGAATGTCTGTGTCTCCTCTCAAAAGATCGAGCAACGCTGGAATGTCGCTGTTCGTGTTTCCCAAAACCGGCCTCATCCAGTTGATTTCTCCCAAAAGCTGTTATGCAAATAATGCAAATTGCTGATCTTGGTTCTGATCTCCATTTTTTGAGGTTTTATTGTTCTCTCTGAAATTTTCCACCCTAGATATTTCCAAGGTGCAACCTCTTGAATCTTCGAAATGCTGATTTCCAGACCGGCCTTTTGCACCTCTGCAATCACACAGTCACGAGCTTCTTGCCAGCTCCTGTTGTGTTGATGCTGCAATGAGCAAATCATCCATGTAATGAATGATCTTCACCTTCGGAAATTTCTTTCGTGCTGGTGCCAAAGCTCATGCCACGTACCATTGACAGATCGTCGGAGAATTTTTGAGGCCTTGTGGAAGAATGACCCAATGGTACCGCTGCAGAGGCGTTTCCTTGTTGATACTCGGAACTGAAAAGGCAAATCTCGGAGCATCATCTGGATGGAGTGGAATACTGAAAAAACAATCCTTGAGGTCAATGACCACAAGCTGCCAATCTCTGGGAATCATTGAGACAGATGGAAGTCCCAACTGAAGCGGTTCCATGTCTTCTATGACTTGGTTGATCTTCCTGAGATCATGTAACAACCTCCATTTGCCCGATAGCTTTTTCTTGATGACAAACACTGGAGAATTCCAAGGGCTGTTTGTTGGCTTGATGTGTCCCTTCTGCAATTGTTCTTGGACCAGGTCTTTCAAAGCACTCAATTTTCTCCGCTCAAGGGGCCACTGATCCACCCAAACTGGATCATCTGTCTTCCATGTTAACTTCAATGTGGCGAGTGCCGCAGTGACCCCTATTAAAAATCCACTTCGATCTTCGCGCCCCATTGTGCCAAAAGGTCCTGACCCCAGACTGTGATCGGCTTTTGGACGACAAAAGGACGAATGATCGCCGTCTTGTCTCCTGGTCACGTGACAATGACAGAATTCTCACTTTGCAGACACAGAGATGCTCCCCCTATGCCTGAGAGAGAACCCAATGGCGTGATCAAGCTCCAACTGCGTGGCCAAAAGATGTACGATATTACCGTTACATCCGCCCCTGTGTCGAGCATACCTCTGATTGCTATTGTCCTGTCCCTACATGTCAATTGGCATGTGAGCGTGGGTCAGTCTCGACCTATGTGCTTCACCCATGTTGTATGTACTTCAACATGTTCTTTCATAGGGAAACCTTCTTCGTCGAAGATGGACATGACCTCTCCAACTGCGTGTGGCGGCAATACGAAAGCTCTCGCAACCACAGTATTTTCCGGTACAGTCAATGGTGGACAAAGCGCTCTTACCAAAACTGTTAATTCTGTATTCTTGTCCGCTGAGACAACCGTTGGATAAACAATGAGTCCAAGAATACTGCACTTATCTTGTCCAACTATCAAGAAATCTTGTTTCTTGTATGAGTCCCCGCGGATACCCGTTGGTATCTCTGCATGACTTTCATCTAGAAAGCATACTAGTTTTGAAGCTGCCAATGCACACTGTGCCCCTGGTGGGAGGAGGTCTGGGTCACTGTGGAATTGACTGAGGGCTTTGCTGAGGGCATCTGCTTGTCGCTCACTGATGATTGCCCTGTCTGCTCTTGTGACACCGCCAGTACTTGTGTCTGAGCGCGCTGGTGGGTTACGGCTGCGCTGCGCTCCCGGTTTCCCGGATGCGGTAACGGATTTCCGTCCACGTCTGTCTGGGAATAACATTCTTTCACAGAGTGTCTTCCTTTTCCGCACCGTGCACAAATTGGCCTTTCCGCCTTCTGTGCTGGCGCTGGCGTATGTGTTCGTGGACAATTCCTTTTCATGTGCCCAAACTCCCCACATTTGTAGCACTGTCCTCTTGGGGGATTGTTCTTTTTCTGCATCGTCACAAGAACTTTGTTGATGCTCTCGTCCTGCTGTTGGAGTATTTTTTCGAGCATCTCCTCCAATGTCTTGTCCTCTGTTTGCCTTTCTGAATGTCCCTTTAACTGTTCTTCCCATTCCTCTCTTAATTTGTTCTTCACAATCGCTGTGACATGCTGAGGCGTTCCCATCTTGCTGCATGCCTCCACCATCTCTGCCAAGGATGGCCGTCCTGGCATGGCGCTAATCACCCATTGACAATCCGGGTTGCCATTGCCGAAAACTAAGCTCTCCAAGAGAGGCCTCTTCGCTTCTTCGATCGTCACCTGTCGGTCCACGGCTTGCGTGAGTCGATCGATGAACGACATGAATGGCTCTGTGGGACCTTGCCTGATGCAAGAGAATGGAACATCCGGAGCTCCTGTTGGTGTAATTTGCATGATTGCCATTTGTGCTGCTTCTTTGATGTCGCTTAACACTCTGTGGAAGCCGCGCTGCTTGTTCCCCTGGGTTGTCATCTAGAGGATCTCCTGCTAACTGCCTTTCTGTGAGGTTCGCATTTGGTCCACCTTGATATCTATTCCGCAATTCAGAAAGATATTTTCTCCACCTTTTTTCCCAGACGAGACTCTGTGTGTCAGTGAGAATCATTGCCACAATACTTCGAATATCATATGGCGTGAGGTCATATGTGCTGAATGTCCCTCTTAGTAGCTGTTTGAAGTATTGTGAGTTCAGCCCAAAAGCTTGAGCCGCCTTCCCTAAGTCTTTGAGTGTCTCATGACCCATCCTTTCCCACCTTGGATTCTGTCCCTGGGCATCATATGTCACTGGCATTGTCAGATCTCCTGAACCTGGAAATAAATGCTTTTCTTTTGCCAATGCTTTTCTGATTCGCTTCCAATCCATCGTTTTCACCGGCTCTTGAAATTCCTCTTCTTGAGACTCCATCGGGATTTGCATAAATAATGGTGTTGTGTATGTCATCGGTGATTCATCATGCCTCATTTCTCGCCTTGAGGTTTGTGGCCTCGCTCCTAAATCCGAAAAGGAAACTCGAGGATCCTGTTGATATTTCTTTTTCGCTGTATCAACTGAATGCAAGAAGCTTTTTGCTGCTTCTGCTGCTGACAGCATCCATGCCGGACCACCTTCTGATGCTGTGATCCTTATGACATCTTCTCCTTGTAACTGTGCTTCATCTGAGCTTTCATCATCCTCATGAAATCCCGAAGCCGATGGATAATCCCTTTGTTGTGTTAACATTGTCTTCTTTGAAGTGCTTTTCTTTTTGTATATTGTTGGGAAAAATTGCTGCATTGTTGCAGTCTCGCCACGAGATGGCGCTGTGGCTCCACCGAACTGATCCGGCATGTCATGCACTTCTGTCCTCCTCCCACTAGCTGGCGCTGTCACCGTCCTCCCCAGCTCGGATGACTGAATGAGCTCAACTGCTCCTTTTCCGGTTGACTGCCATGTCTGAGACCGAGTGTGCCTGGCTTTTAATTCAGCTGAAAATGGAGCTTGAACACCAGAATGTCTCCCTTGAAGGGATGAGCCTTGGACCCCGAGGGTTTCAACTAAAGGTATCAAATCTGAAGAAGGTGTGGAGCCCCGGGACATAGAATCCCGAGCATGGCCCCTCCTCGCCCGAGACGTTACAGTGGACCTGGCCCGCCCCCGCCCGTGTTCTGCTCTCTGCACGTGTGCTCTCCGAGCCGCTCCCTGTCTCTCCTGAGCTGACGTCACTCTCTCCCCCTTGTTCCACGTCTGAAGTCTCCTCCCCTCGGTCTGTCCCTGACTCTATCTCCTCCTCCTCTGGCGCTGTGTCCATTCCTCCCACTGGTGTGCCCCCCCGCCGGCCCCCGGGCCCGCTCCGCGATTCGGGCCGACCACCGCACCGGGTCTGACATCACAACCATGCGCCTCCTGCGTCTCTCTACGGTGGCACTTTGGGGCTGCGCAGTTTCCCCCAATTCGCCGTCCGTGTTTACCGCTCCTGTGCTGGTTTGTAACTCCCCCCTGGGTTTTTGCGAGTTTTGTCCACCACGCGCGTCTCTGCTACCCTGCCAGCCGGGGCGGCCGCCGCTCCTGGCGCTGCGCTGACAAAAGCCGCACCGGAACTCGTGTCTCCCGTTATCTCTTCACTTGCGCCCCCCGCCTGCACTGCTGCAGCCTGGCCGCCCTGCTCTTCCGCCGCGCCGCCGTGCCCGCTGTGAGTAAGCGCCCCCCCCGATCCCTTCTCTCCCCCCTGCATCCCCCCTTCCGATCCTGACTCCCCTGTACTCTCCGGAGTTTCAGGACGCTTTAGGAGTTTCCTGGGGTTTCTGGGTTTTGGGACCGGGGGCTTTGATACTATTTCCTGCTCTCTTTCCTCGAGAGCCCTTTCCCCCTGGCTTCTTGAGGCCAGAGCTAATTTTTTCCCGGAGATTTGCTCCCTCCCTCCTTCTGAGGGTCCCGCAACTTCTCGTTGCTCTTCCAGTCTTTTCGACTGCACCGAAATGCCTTCTAGCACAATCCTAGCTGGTGAGAGCAGCTTTAATGCTGTCTCATCTTTTTTCATTGCTAAAAAATATAAATGTCTATTAATTTCCTGCCAGAACCCCACTTTGAATAGCAGGCATGTTTCTGCAAGTGGATAATTGAGCCTTGCCCACAACAATAACTGTTTTAATTCCTTCTTTGGGATCCCTTTCGTGTGATTCAGCCACGCCTTGTAAGGCGGACAAAATTTCCCGCTGTTCCTGGGAGAGTGTGCCCCCCATGTTCTTATTTTTGGCCTTCTCACTGAATCTGTCGTCAGAGCTGTCCGGAAGCTCCCGGTCTCTGTCCAGCAGGTCACGAGAGAGGGAATCAGAGGCGCCTTTCTTCTTCCAGTCCGGGCTGCTCTGCTACGAACTTTCTTCGGCAGAAGCTGAGAGATGTAATTCTCAGTGACTGCTGTTTTTTGCAGACTCTTCTGGCCGTTTTTTTTTCTTCTTTTTTTTTTTCTTCAGGCTTCTCTCCTCAGGAGTTATCAGTGCTCTCCTGGGAGCTCGTCCTAGATCGGAGCTGTCCTCTTGGCTCTTCAGGGCTGATCCCCCCCTGAAAGGTTTGGTGGGGAGTAGCCCACGCTGCGAACGCCACTTGTTGGTTTCTCGGCTGTTTAGGTGACTTGGAAAGGCCCGGGGTGGCCTTGGACAACCCGCGCTTCAAAGGACGAGAAGAGACTTCAGATCTTTTCTCTGTCTCGGTGTTTATTAATTGTTTATCTAAAAGATTTTCTCTTGGCCCGACAGAGGTCTGCACAGCAGCCAGCCATGAGCACACTCCCAGAGCCCCCGGGGCGGTCACCTATCTTTATACTCGAAGTTACGTATACAATATTTATCATTTTTCCCCAATACCTTTTACCCTTATTAACCAGTGCACTTTTAGTAATAACCAATCCCAAAGTGCCAACATCACCACAGAAGATGGAGGCCAAGAAGAAGAAGAAGAAGAACAGGACACGCCCCAATTCCTCCATCTTACTTCTTTAGATCCCCCTGTACCAAAATCCTAAACCCTGTGTCTTACACTCTAATTAACTTATCCCTTCACCATTTACCCCAGTGAAATCCTCCTATCCTCATACAGGTGTCGTCTCCTGTGTAGGATCAAAGTCGAGCCACCAGACACTTCTGGCAACATTCTAGGACTCCCGAGCCCCACAAGTGTGGTCTCAGTCCCTCTGCACCTCAGTCCTGAGGTGCTGAGATCCCACAGATCCCCTCATTGGGTGAGAGTTGTATCCACCCCTTGCACCATCTCCTCTTTAAAAATGCTAGTCGGACCCACTTTCTTTGTGACTTGCACCTGACCCCTTTTGGGAATAAATCTTCCATGGAAACTCAGACAAGTGATCCTTCCTTCTTTCCTTGGCCTCTGATTTCTCGTGCTGTGCTCCTGCTGTGTCACCCACGCCGTAGCGATTACTGCCACCCTAGACCGTCTTGGCAGAGATCAGGGGGTGGCCACTCTTGTGTGTGCCCTCAGCCACCAAGGGTGTGCTAGCCAGAGAAACTCCATCCCGTGGCTGCAGAGCATTTCCACACCTGCCTGTCCCCTTTCTTCCCTTCCAGCTCATCCCTTTGCTTTGCCTTGGTTTAATAAACAGTTTGGCTTTTTCGCTTTACCTGCCTCCCTGTGGAGCTGAAGCAAATCCGGGGCCCTGGGACACTCAGGCCCCTCCTGCCGTTATCTTCCACACCGTGTTTTGTGCACAGATATAGAGGAATGAGGGCAGATCAGGCTGGAAAGGTCCCTGTGCTGAAGGTCCAGTTCCAAAACACTGTGGAGTTACAGATGTTGCTGAGCACCCTGGAGCCCCTGGACTTTGGAGGAGCCAACCCGAGGATGCTCTGAACCCATCTGTGAGGGATTCCATGGCAAACATCCATGGAGGGCAAAGAGGCTTGGAATGCTAGAAGGTTTCAAGAATAACTTCCTGAAAGCACAGCAGTGCTCCATCCCTTCACAGGATGAGGAAGAGGGCAGAACGAGGGACCATCCAGGCTTAACAGAGAGCTTTGGGTGTGCCTAAGAGCAAATGAAGCAGCAGCACAGTACCCAAGACTCGGACCTGTGACCATGCCAGTGCCCGAAGTGCTGTCAGGCAGTGCTGGGATCCTGGCTGTGGTTCTGCTCCCCACAAGCAAGGAATGGCAGCCCCAGGCTCAGAGCCAGTAAGAAAGCCAACCAAGCGAGAGCAGAGGTGTTGGAGAATTTTGCTCAGACATGGCTTGAAGGAAAAAAAAAGGCCATGAAAATATACAGCTGATGGAAAAGTAAAAGGCAGCTGTAAGCAGCTAATTCTTGAGCATGTTTCTCAGGCATGTTTCTGTAAACAGCAAGAGTTCTCAAGCCTGTCTTTAATAACAAGTAAATATTCTGTCCTTGGCTGGTATGGGAAAGCAAAAATGACAAACATGGAGGCCTTGAGAACTGTTCATAACAGGATGAGAAAAAACAAGGCTTGGTCTCAATAACAAACCACAGGTATTGAAAACAAAAGGAGGGGTTGCTGTGTAATCGGTAACCAATGATGAGCTCGGGTTTTGCAATATGTATGAACTTAATTAACACGGTTATAAAATGTGCATGTTGGATCAATAAATCGGAGTTTGATGCTGATCAGAGGATGGGTCGTCTCCCTTCGCTTCTACACAGAGGGAGGGCACCTTTCCAGTCTCTCTTGGGCATGGCTGCAAAACAGCCCCTGCTGCTTCTTCCTCCGCCTGTGTTTGGGCTGTGCTGGTGGCAGAGCCAGCCAGGCTGTGCTCTGCGTTCCAAAGTGTGGTAAATAGGTATGATTCATGCTGATAAAATTGAAAGAATAATCAATATTGGTACCGTAATTCATATTTAGGAATAATAAAACAGTTAAAAGTGGTAATGCCAAAGAAGAGAGGGAGAGGAGGGGCTCCACCCCCCTCCCGGCAGATGTTCCCAAGGTCGACAGAAAAGAGCTCAAGGTGCAGTTGCTAAAAATGAGCAAAACCTGGTTGGGTCCCAGAAAATGCTAATTATAAGGGATTTATTGCCTTGATATGCAGATGCAGTGATACGTTAGTCTTGGCTTACATTGTACTGGTTTGGTGCGCATGTGTAACCCAAAGGTGTATTAAAGGACACAGAGGAAGACTACGAAATCTTCATCAGATGACCCCCAAAAGACTTGTGCGACCACCAAATTGAGTGGTGGCGCATGCACGGTAAAGGTGGTAATGAAGGCGGAGACAGAAGTATGACGAACCAAAAATAGGAGGAGATGGTATTGACACATGGCATATAAGGGGTGATTTTCACTTGGCAAGCTTGCACATGAGGTGGCAAGAGTCCATGAGCCCTGCACTCCGTACCCCGCAGTTATCTTTTGCTTATGCGCTATTATTGGAACCAAATTATCCCTTATTTTAATCACATATATTGCATCCAATCATTGTATCCAATTTTATATATTTTTTAAACCATTCAATTAAAATTGCTACTACCTACTATATTGTTTGGGAGTTTTTTTATGATGGGATAATTGGGCAAACGTAACACAAAGCCTGTTGAGAGTGGGCATGAAAAGCTCTGAGTACACAGCAGAGTCCTGGAAGGTGCTGGCAAGAGTATCCTGCAGGGACAGGGCTCTGGTCCCTGGCCGAGAACAGCCTGGTTTTGGTGCTGTGAGCACAGGCAGGAGTTGAGGCAGGTGAAGAAGCAGCAGGCAGCTTGTGTTTGTAGAGGGCCTGGGGCTGCACGTCTGAACCTGCACCTGGAAACTCACTTGGGGGAATAGGAGCTAGAGCTGGAGTGCCTGTCCTGAAAGGACCTGGAGTCATTCATCCTTGCCAGCTTTTCTTAAGAGTGTGTTGGTGTTCCCCAGGAAAGCTACACATTTGGGGAAATGCCTTTGGAGGAAAGAGGCTTGCTTCTCAAGGCAAGTGCTTCCCAGGGAGCTCCTAGTGAGGCAGGTGCGAGTGTCCCCCTTTGGCTCTCTGTGCTCCTTTCAGTACTTGAGGCCCGTTGCACTTGGCAGAGGAGCAGGGCAAGAGAGAAGGCAGTGAAGAGCAGGTTTGGCATCCGTCTGGACCTGCAGAGACCAACCGAAGCACCTGCAGAAGGGTGTGTTCCCCCCTTTGGACAGAGGTGTGAGCAGGAGCATCTCTGTCCAGCCACGAGCCCCAAAGCTCTCTTTGAGAGCTGTGAATTAAAAGGCCTTTACACACACACTTTTCTCATCTTCCCTGCCTGCTGTGTTTCAGCTCTTGGCAATATGAATTTGCCTCTTGCCTGGTGGAAGCTGCTGTGGCCCAGGACCAGCACAGAGCTGGTCTGTGTGGGCCAGGCAGCGTGGAGAGCCTTGGCTGATCTTGCTGTGTCCCTTGCCTCAGAAAAGGCTTGGAAGGTTTGCCTCCCCAGGCATCCTGCTCATTGGCTCACCCTGTGCATCTTGCAGAGAACAAGGTGGGCGTTTCTGGCAGCTGGGCAACAGCAGGCCTTAAAATGCGGGCGTGTTGTGGAGCGAGCCCAGCTGAGATACCCTGAGAGCAGCCCAGTGCTCCTTGCTCCCCTTTGCTGACACGTGAGCATTTGTCTGGTTTTGGGACAGCCCTAGCTGTGTCCGGGGTGCTATGTGGACACAAGGCAGCTGGTCCTGTCCCGCTGGGTCCCAGCAGTGCCTTGCAGCAGCCCTGCATCCACGTCAGGATGCTGGCCAAGAAAGGTCCTGGAAGCTGAGGCAGCGAATTTTAAGCTTGTGCAGGTGCCTACAGGTAAAGGCCAAGGGTGTTCCTTCAGGATATAGCAGTCTAGAGGGTTCTCCCTCATTCAAAGAAATTGGTAGACAAATGCATTGTCTGCCAACAGCCCTTTTATTGACTTGGCAGGAGAGCAGGAGTCTGCACTCCACTAAAATGTTTCTCTGCCACATATAAATTTAAGTGGGTTGATGTAGGAATTGTATCAAAAATACCATCCATCTTTACACTGCTGAGGTGATTCGATAGGCAGGGCATTAGAAATACATTGTGTCAGATTCCTAGACTTGAAGCTGAGGTCCAGGCACTGACCAGGAATGCTCTCCATGCCTAAAGCAGCACAAAGTCTTCCTCACGGCTTCCCTGCACAGGGCTGATTGCGTACTTGCCCTTAGTTCTATTGGCAGACTATGTCTAAAGCTTTTTGTCAAGTCACTCTCATGTCAAGTGAGGCCAGCCAGGTTTTTCTTATGCTAACTGGTGCTAAGTACTTATGTCTGTCTGTGCTAAGCACCTGCTTACTAATGTGAATTGCTTCTGCTTACTTATGTCAAACAAAGGCCTTGTTTCATTGCCAAAGGTGCCTGAGGCCCCCTGCTCCTTGTGGCACCAGTTGCTTTCCTGTGGGATGTTTTACCTCCTCGGAGGGTAAAGAGGGAGCTGGAGAAAGAGCTGGCCAGGCTGCTCTGGATCCTTTACCAGCAGCCCTGGCTGAGTGGAGTAGTCTGAGCTGAGTGCAGAGGTGCCGGTGGAACAGCCGTGCCCAGGAAGGCTCGGTGGGAAGGGTGATCCAGGAACCACAGGTCTGGCAGCCTGAGCTGCCACCAGGGAGGCCTTGGAGCAGATCCTCCTGAGTGCCACCCCATGGCATGTGCAGGGAACCAGGGCGTCTGCTGGAGGGTGGGAAAGCTCTGCGGAGGGACAGGGACAGCTGGGGATCCTGGTGGGGTGTTGAGGGCTTCTGTGTAGGAGTTTGGGGAGGTTGGTGTTGGTGGGCTGTTGGAGAAGATGTTGTCTGGAAGGTGAGAGGTCTAGGCTGGAATTTGAATCAGTTTTAAGGCAGCATCTGTGGTTTGGCACAGCTTTGGTTACGGAGGGCAGAAAGAATATCTGTGACTCTTCCTGTTCAAGGTCCTGATTCTCCTGCAGGGAACAAGAGGGGAGAGCTGTACTTTACTGGGCACTTAAATATCTGTACCAGGGAGAGGATTAGCCCCTTTGCTATCTACTCAAGTTTTTGGCTGCTTTTGTAACATTGACTGGACCTTCATTTCTTGAGAGCTTTCACTCCTTAAGATAATTAGGATATTATCATCTCTTCACAGAAAACTGTTTGAAAACCAAAGAATGGCCTTTTTTTTGCCTCTGTGCAGTGTTATGTTCTGTAAAGCAACTCTCAGTGGATTACATTAAGGCAAATGTGTTGCTGCTTTGAGACAGAAAGAAAAATTCCAACTCTTCACCTTCTCAGGCCATCCCAATGAATTTGGGAAGTTTGCAACTTTTTGGATCTACTTGAGTTGAGCAATGGGAAGTAAAGCTTTCCTGAATTGAGGATTCTTAAATGCCAGGTTCTTCTGTGCCTTTGCCACTAAGGTGTTTTTGGGCTGAAGGAAATTACTTCAATGAGAAAATAATTTCAGCATGGAGTAAGACCGAGACCAAGTGTTGCCAGCAGTTGCTCCAGGTGCTGCTGCCATCAGCCCCTGCAGAAAGGAGCACAACCCCCAATGCACGTGGGCTTTGGCTCCCCGTGGCACAGAAGCCCCCTGGGGGCACAGGTCTCTGGGGCAGGAGACAGGCATCAGCGCTGCCAGGGGCTCAGGGGGTGGCAGATCTGCTTGGCCAGGGACTGCCCCAGCTGCTGATGTCAGTGCTCCCCGGGCCCCAGGCCTCAGAGCAGCTATTCGTGCCCTGGCCCACATGTTCCTTGTGCATATCACACCCGCGGGTTTAGGATGGCCACGGGCTGGGACGTGTCCCAAGGAGGCTGTGCCAGCTTCTGTGGAAGGTCCTGTGCCTGTCCCAGTGCGGCTGCGTCGGCAGCCCTGGGGGCTCTTTCTGCTGCCCTGAGCCTGCAGAGCTGGGCAGCGTTTGCTGATGATTTGAGCCCTTCCTAAAGACCCTGTGGGGCTGTCTTAGACACTCTTTCCTTCCAACCTGGGCCACTTTGGGTGGGCTGGGGGCAGCCCCAGGGCAGGGGGCAGTGTGTGCAGGGGCCCTTTGTGACAGAGTGCAGTACGGTCACTGTGGCATAGAATGGGTGTCCAAGGGCCCTTTGTGACACGTGGTGACATAGGAGCTGGCGGTGACAAGAGCAGGCCACAGTGCTCGGAGCACGCGACAGGACCGGACAGGACAGAGCGGTGCTGTGAGGAGCCTCCGCACAGCGCACTTCTTCCTGTCTGACCTGGAGCCTTTCAGAGGCGTTATTCCTGCAGCTGACCTCGAGGCCAGACCACAGGACTTGGTGACCCGTGGCCTTCTCGAGGCTTCTCTTCTGCAGGTGCCCTCGAGGGCACAGCATGAGACTTGGTGCCCCAGAAGCATCTCCCATCCCTGCCGCCAGTGCCCTTGAGGCCCAATCACAATCCTTGACAGGAGTCTCCTGTCCTTGTGGCAGGAGCCCTCGAGACCAGAGTTCAGGACTTGCTGTCCTGCAGCCTTCCCGAGGCTTCTCTCTTGAAGGTGCCTTCCAGGTACGACTGCAGGACTTGCTGACTCGGAGCTTTTCCGAGGCACGTCTCCTGCAAGTAGCCACAAATCCAGTCACTGACATGGAGCAGAGAGCCCCAAGAGTGCCCAAGCTGGGCTGGGTGGAAGAGGAGGAAGAAGGTCCTGGAGCTGCCCCAGCACAGGAGACCGAACAGGTGGTGCCACTTAAGCTGCTGCAGATGGGTGAGTGGCAGAGCTGGGCCACAGGGTTGGTGCCTGCAGCCAGCTTGGCGACACTGCATCCCATGGCATCCCATGGCATCCCATGGCATCCCATCCCATGGCATCCCATCCCATCCCATCTCATCCCATCCCCTGGGGAAATGCCAACAGACAGGATGGAAGAGGGGCTGGGCAGACACCCTGCAGTGGCTGTGCTCCATCCCCTAGGCCATCCCGGGGCTCTCCCTGCCTGGGCAGTGCAGGGCTGGGCTGTGTTCTCCGGCCTCTCCCGCAGCCCCTCATCTCTGGCTGCGCTCCCTCTCTGCCAGATGCAGCCCTGGAGCGCACACAAGAGCAGGAATCCAGCCGTGGCCGCTTCTGCAGCACAGCGCAGGTACCTGCAGCCACCCCCACCTGGGCTGGGCCTGCTGTCCCTGCTCAGCCCAGCACCGTGTACGCAGCTGTCTGTGCAACATACCTGGCTTCCAGCCCTCCTCCTACAGTTTGTCTGCAAATTCATCAAGAGAATGCAGGAGGAAGAGACCATCGCCATGGGCACTGGGCTCAGACCCTACTCTTCTATCTTCCAAACCAAGCCCAGCGCTGCCCTCCTGTGTATGCTTGTACAGGAAGATTTTTACTATCCAAACCAAGTAAGCAGCTTGTGGCCAGAGTTTGATCCTCCCAGGATTTGCTTGGTCTCCCAAGCCGCGCATGCTGGTTGCTGTGAGCCTTTGGGGCCACATGGCAGTGGGCTGGGAAGGGAAGTACTTCTCTGGGGAAGCTGGGAACATTGCTCCCTCTGGCAGCTTTCCAAGTATCCTGGTGCCTTATCCAGGTGCCTGCCATGGTGAGGCTCATCCATCAGTGGCTCATGGCCAATGATTGTGCTGAGCACAGGCTGGACGAGGCCCTGCTGGATCTCACCGAAGCACAGCCACATGATGCAGTGATGACGCTCCTGCGTGTGGCCCCATCCTGTGACAGGTATGGGGCCCACCTGCCCAGAGGGCTCAGGCCTCCCCAGCCCATGACCCTGTACAGCCTGCCCCAGGTGTCTGAGCAACAGAGACTTCCTGGGCCCTCTGGCTGCTGCCTTTCCCAGCCCTGGCACGTCAGCCCCTGAGCCTGCTGCCATGTTCCCTTTCTGCCCCTCAGGGCTCTGTCCCCACAGGGCTGGGCTGTCTGGCTGCTCCTGGCTAGGGCCAGTGGGCAGAGGCAGAACTGGTAGCCAGCTCAGAGCTCAGCTGCCCCCAGTGCTGTGTCTGATACCCCCCTGAGACAGAGCTCTGACCCCGCAGAGCTGCCATGGCCATGTGGAAGACCATCATGGGCTCAGCCAGGACTGCGGAGCTGGCGCAGCTGGTCCTCCTGGATGTGCTGGGGAGCTGGCCAGAGCACAGCATGTGCACCTCTGATGGGGACGAAACTGGTGTCTTTGCCCTGGCTGTGAGTTTCTGCAACTGGCCTTTGCTGGCCCCGAGGCCACCTCTCCAGCAGCTCTCCATCCTCCTTCCCCCACTGCATCTGCCTGTCTCAGGCCTCTGGGCCTGAAACCTGGCCCAGGGGCAGCTTCAGGCCCACCAGGCCCCATGCTCTCTCCGCGCCTCTCCCTGCCACGCTCGGGTCCTGCCACACTCACACCTTGGCACTGAGCGCTGTCTCGGGGGGCTTTGTCCTTTTCAGGCAACCGTGGTGATGTGGAAGATCCTCCAGGTGCCCTGTCTGCCACGTATATTAAAGGTGTATTTCCCCCGCCTGTTTGTGCATCTCCTCTTCCAAGTGTTCTTCAGCACTCTGGCTGTGCCAGAGGAGGTCAATACATTCTGGAAGGCATGCCAGGAAGAGCACGGCTTTGTCACAAGCCCCAACAGGTGCTCCATCCCACTCCTCCTGTCCCTGCCACGTGGCCTGCCAAGGAGCCAGTGCTGCCAGTGTGACCTGGGCTTTGCTCTGCACACAGCTTTGCAGTGTGCACCCTGAAGTCCCTGCTCTGCCTTCTCCACTGCAAGGATGTGGTGGTGGCAATGGAGCGCAGGTGTGGCTGGGACAAGCTGCTCTCTTGACACTCACCACTTTGCCGTGGCTCTGCTGGCCAGGTGAGACCCCCTTCTCCCCACTGCCTCTGACATTTGTGCTCTCTGCCCAGGGTGTCCCACAAAGTCACCATGGTCATGGGCCAGAGGGCCTTGTCACTGAGGGACGGCCAAGCACACTGGAAAAGGCTGGGAGAGGAGGGTGCCCATGAGCAACCAACTCCCAAATGGCCCAGGCCCCCTTGCTGGAAAGGTGGTGGGGAAAGATGAGAACTCTGTGAGTCACTCCTGGGAGAAGTTTGCCCCACTGGCTCAGGGTCTTGTTTCCTTTTCCTCTCATCAGGATACTTTGCCATTCAGCCATACACTTTTGTTCCGGGATTGCATTCTACCTGCTCGCCATGCTCGGTGAAGAGATGCCATAGTAGGATTTCCCTGCCCTGGAATTCCTTGTGGAGGTGAGCCTCAAGGCCAGCACTGCCTGGCTGAGCTGCCTCCCAGCTCTCTGCCCTCTCGCAGCTACAGCTGCCAGGACAGTGCCCGTGCCCTGTGCTGCTGCCTGGGCCCAGCCCTGTGTGGCTCCGGGCTCCTGCCGGCCGGCTCCCCTGTCACTGCCCCGTGCCTTTCAGGTCCTCAAGTGCCTGGACTTGAGAGAATGCAGTGACAGCAATCTGGAGATCATGGCACAGAACCTGCAGAGCGAGCACAGGGCCAGGCGTTACTTGGCACTCAGAGGCCTCATAGTGCTGGGCAAGAATCCCTTGATGGTGAGAAGGGGGCAGTGGCTGAAGCCAGAGGTGGATGAGAAATGGAGGTTCAGCGAGAGCCTGGTAAGAGCAGCCAAGAATCCTCAGCCTGGAGAAGGGCCCTGAGGGCAGTGCTCAGTGTGCGGGCTGGACAGCTGTGCCCCTGCCCGCTGCTGCAACCAGAGGCCGTGCGGGCTCTTCTCCAGGCTCCCGTGGGCCCGAGCCAGGTGCCCATGGAGCCCCGGCCCGGCGGGGTTGCGGGGGGGCACCGCGGCTCCCTGGGCAGCAGCCGGCCCTCTGCCCCCTGCCCTCGGGAGCCCTTGGCCAGCGGCTGCTGGCCGCGCCTCAGGGCTCTGCAGCCAGGGGAGGCCGGGGCTGGGCGCAGGCAGCGCCCGGCCCAGGGGCTGAGCCCGCCAACCCTTCCCTCCTGTCCCTCTCTGCAGCTGGCAGAGGACAGGAGCAGAGCGGCCGAGCACCTGCGCCGCGCCCTGCGCTACCTGCAGAGCCCACAGGAGCCCCTGCGAGAGGTGGCCGTCAGGTTCATGGGTGAGCCACGAGCCCGGGCTCCATCCCCGGCCCGCTGTAGCTCGGCCCCGGCCCCGCCTGTTGCCCCGGCAGCGCCAGCCGGGCCCGGCGCCGTGGAGCCCCGCCTGGCCTGGACATTGCTGCTGCCGCCCTCTGGCAGCCGTGCCCTGGGGTGGCAGCGTGCGGCAAGGGCCGGGCTGAGCCCTGCCGGACCAGCAGCCCGTGGGGCCACAGCGCCGGCAGAGCCGCTGACAGGGAGTTGTGCCGCTGGCGCCGTGACAGGCTCTGTGTTCACAGGCATGGCCGGGTGGCACCTGAGGGGGCAGCAGCAAGAGCTTCAGCTGACCTGCACTGGTGAGTGAGGGCAGCGGGCTGACAGCGGGGGCTGCCGGGAGGAGCTGCAAGCCCTGCCCCGGCTGCGGAGGGCTCTGCTCCCGTAGGGAGAGCACACGGAGCTTTCAGGGCCACGTGGGCCATTGGTGGCCAGCAGCTTCGGGCTGATCCCCTTGCTCCCTGCTCCCTCCTGGCCACGGAAAGAGCCGGCTGGGATGGCCGTGGCAGGGGGCTCTCCTCGGCTCCCCGCCAATCCGGCATCTGACCTTGGTTCTGTTCCTCTCTCTTGCAGCCCTGGAACACCTGATGGAGGACATGACCAGTGCCGTGTCCAAGCTGGCATTTCAAACACTGCATGTCCTCCGAGCACCGGCGAGTGGGTGATATTCCATCTTCCAGAGGCTGCATGATCAGCTGTGCAGGGCATGGATCACTCGGCCTCATCTGTCGCAGCTCGGCTGGTTGCACTGCTGGAGCTCTGAGGAGACCTGACCCGGGAGTGTGTCTTAGCGGGTGCAGCCTGAGCCAGTGGGGATTTTTACTTTCCTTGAAGATTTTTTTTTTCCTTCCATTCTGTTTTTTACCCTGTTTTTTTTTTGGCTAAGATGTAGACCACAAGAGACGCTAAAGACGAAGGTATGGAGCTCCTTTTGGCTAAGCGCCGCTCCCAGCTGCATTTCAGGAGAAGCCATGCTCCGGAGAGCACTGTTGTTACGGATATGAACGAGGCCAAACTTTCTCCAGAGAAAGAGGTTCTCGTTTATTAAAATAGCTACAAGGAATGGAGTGCCCATGATAAGCCCAGGCACCCACACAGCAAGCCAAAAACGAAAACAGTGCGCTCACCCCAAGTGCACTGGGTTCTCCCAAACAACAAATACCCCAAAAGAAGAAGAACCCCAACCCAACCGAACTCCCCACATTTATAGTCCCCCTCGAGTCCAGGATTGGTGCATTTTGGATCCTCATGATGATTGGTCCATTTCCAGGCTTCTCATTGGTCTTTACCGCTGTTCATTCTGGACCAATCGTTTCTGTAGGGCTTCGAATGATTGGTCAGATGTTTCATCCAATCTCTCTTCGACCCTGCCTTGCCCCATCAGACCCCTGCTTCACCAAACCCTGAACCCTTCTAGCACATTCTAATAAACCCCCCCCTTTAACATAATACAAATAATATAACATAATTAATACAATATAATTGAACTATATCCTATTTTAACTTAACTTTTACCTATAACAACTTCCCCCCTCTAAAACTTTGATTGGGCTTTAGCCCGCATCAACCTCTTGACAGTTATTCAATTATTCTCTTGACCAGTCTTTTAATCAGTTTGTTAACATGTTTCCTCTTCAGTCATGTATAGTTGTCTCAATGTCTGGTAAATCTGTTTCATAAGCCACATGACTTACTTCTCCTTTAATTGATTTCCTTTCTGATCCATTTTTCTTTCATAGGGCATTCCCCCAACAATTTCTGTTTAAAAATTCCCTATATTTTCAAATTGCCAATACACTCTGTCGTCCTCTATACAGGTGGTTAACGATAAAAAGTTTATACAATTGGGGCTCGGATTCGAGTGTGTTCTGAGGACGGCTGTCCGAGACTCTCCTGCGTACAGAGGATGATAGCACTTTTCACACGGTTGTATCTCCCCTTATTCATGCTGATAAGTAGGAGGATCAATAGAACTGGGGGTCCAGTACAGGCTACTCTCCCATTCATGCCTCCTCTCCGCAGAGGATCAGCGACTCTTGTTGGTAAGAGTATATCTTGATCTGGTCTTGCCCCCCCTTCTCTTCTTTTTCCTTACTAGTGCTGTTCTTACCAGTTACTGTTGCAAGAGTCTACTTCCCCTTTTGTATCAACCTGTTCTTTCTTTTAGAGCCAGATTGCTAGGTGCGTGGGAGAATGCTCTATTGCTTCTCAGATCAAGCCATTTTAGCCCTTTTAATAATGCATATAGTTCACAGCATTGTGCAGACCAACTATTGGGAAGCTTTCCTTTTTCTATGACTGTCATGGTATGTCCATTTACAATAGCATACCCTGATACTCGCTTACCATTTACTACCCATGATGAACCATCTATAAACAGTATATCTCCTTCAGGCAAAGGTACTTCTAATAAATCTTCTCTAACTTTTAGCTGCAAATCTATGGTTTCAAGGCAGTGATGTTCCTATTCTTCTTTTGGTTCTCCATATAAAAATTGTGCAGGATTTTGGATCCTTGTTGTTGTCAATTCTGTATTTTCACTTTTGTTTAATATCAATTCATATTTTAAAAGTCTGCTATCTGAAATCCATTGGCAGGCTTTCTTACTTAGTATACTTTTTATATCATGGGGAGTATACACCTTGATCTTGTTTCCTAGTGTTAACTTGTAACCTTCCTCCACAAGAGTTACAGTTCCAGCCACTGCCTGGAGACAAGTGGGCCAGCCTCTAACTACCGGATCCAGCAACTTGGAGAGATAAGCAATGGGTTTTCGCACCCCACACCATTCTTGTACAATAACTCCATAAGCTATTCCTTCTTCTACATTGACGAATAGTTCAAACAGTCTATTTAAATCTGGCAAACTTAGTACTGGAGCATTTGCCAACTTTTCTTTTAGGTCTTCTAACTTTTTCTCATAATTTTCATCCCAACTTATGGGCTCATTTTCAACTAATTTATCATATAGAAACTTAACTAATTTTGTGTGTCCATCTATCCATAATTTACAATACCCAATTAATCCTAGTAATTTTCTCACATCTGTTTTTGTTTTTGGTGCTGGCAATGATAGTATTCCCTGAATTCAGTCAGCATCTAATCTCTTATATCCTTTCCCAATTATATGGCCTAGATACTTTACTTCTGGTTCCACAAATTGTAACTTTCTTTTAGATACTTTTAACCCCCTTCCCCCTAGGAAGTTCAGTAAATTAACAGTTGTTGTTCGTACCTCTTCTTTCTGTTCCCCAGAAATTAATAGATCATCTACATACTGTAGGATTTGAGATCCTTCTTCAGGTATAAACTGTTTCATTAGTTCTTCTAGAGTTTGGCCGAATAGGTTTGGTGACTCTGTGAATCCCTGAGGCAACCGTGTCCATTGTAATTGTTGTTTTCTCCCGGTTTCCTCATCTTCCTATTCAAATGCAAACCATTTTCTACTTTCTTTCTCAAGCGGACAGGACCAAAAAGCATCGTTTAAATCTATAACACTAAACCATGCATGTCTCGATGGTACTTTGCTCAATAAATTATAGGGGTTGGCTACTACTGGATATTGAGTAACAGTTTGCTTATTTACTTCTCGTAAATCTTGGACTAATCGATATGTACCATCGGGTTTCTTTATGGGTAATATTGGGGTGTTATGTGGAGACATGCATGGTTCTAAAATTCCTTCTTTAATTAAGTCTTTAATTACAGGCGTTAATCCCCGTTTCCCTTCTACAGAAATTGGATATTGTTTAACTCTTATTGGGGGAATGTCAGGTTTCATTTTGATTTCTATGGGTGGAATTTCCAATAGTCCATGACCCCCTCCTTCTGCCCACACTTTCGGATCTATCTCTCTCTCATCTTGTTCTTTTAAAACCATCATTTTCACTACCCTACGTTTTCCTTCAGGGACTAACCCTATTCTTAACTGCACTTGTAAATCCCGGCCTAAGAGGTTAGAGTCTAATTCAGGCATATACAGCAGGTCAGCACAGCCTTCTCTGAAACTTCCTTTTATAGGTACTTCTTCAATAATGGGTACTTCAAAAGGGTTATTCTCAGCACCTTTAACTTTACAGGTTTGGTTACTTAATTTGCATCCCTAGGGAATCTTTGAAATACTTGAACGATCAGCTCCAGTATCCACTAAAAATTCCATTTCCTTGCTCTGAGGGCAAATTTCTAGGTTTACCAGGGGTTCCTTTTGATGTCCAATATCATCTCTCAGAGCGTAGAGCCCCTGACACCCCTAGTCCTCTCCTTCGAGCCTTTTCCCTAAGGTGTCTTGTTCCTGAGAAATAGCCTCATCCATCTTTCTTTTTCTACAGAAGTTTCTGGTATGTCCTTTCTTACCACAATAAAAGCACATGACTTCTGCCCAAGGTGGTCTTTTTTCAGGCCAAGGGGACTTAATATCTCTGTCTGCCTCATACCTTCTACTTGGCTGATCTTTAAACCCACTTATTCTTGGACCTGTGTACTCGCTTTTTCCATCATCTGGTGACTCACTATTCCCAAATCTAGCACTCTCTCTAGCCACTGCTACCATAATTTCTGCTTCTGTCTTGTTCTTCTCCTCATCCCTCCTTAGATATACTTTTTGCACCTCTCTTAATAACTCGTTCATTCCTCTTTCATGCCAATCATCTAACTTGTCCAATTTTCTTCGTATATCCACCCAGGCCTTAGTTACAAATTGAATTTTAACTAAAGCTTGTCCTTCTGGACTATCTGGATCCACACTTGAGTACAACTGAAAGTTTCATTTTAATCTTTCTAACCAGGCGCTTGGTGATTCATCTCACTCCTGGTGACTATCAAATGCCAATCTTGCATTATTTGTTCTTGGGACTGCCTCTCTTATCCCTCTTACAATTAGTGTCCTATATTGTCTCATGCTTGCTCTTCCCTCTTCCTGGTTTGGATCCCAATTAGGTGGGTTAACAGGCATTTTATCTTCTCCTCTAGGACCCCCTCTATTTTCTCTTTCCCAAATCCTCATACCCGCAGTACGAATCATTTGTATTTCTTCAGAAGAGAACAGTATTTCTAGGATAGAATTTAATTCCTCCCATGTAAAGATGTTAGGCCCTAAGAATTGGTCTAATTGTTGGGAGATGCCTATTGGGTCTTTTAATAAAGTCTTAATTTCTTTCTTAAAATTTCTAACTTCAGAGGTGGTTAATGGGGCATTCACAAAACCAATACCACCTCTGTCCCCTCCATAGGTACTTCTCTTAGAGGAAACAACTTTTCAGTTCTCCCACATTCACCTTGAATTTTCTTTGCTTGGAATCTTGTATTATACTGATGGCTTGCTACATGCTCATCTGGTTCAATTAATTTCTTTTCCTCTATATCTTTACAACAACAGGCCTTTTTCACTCCCTGACCTTTTGTTTGCAAACTTTCCTCCTGCTTGTGACTCTCAGTATGTTGGGGTACAGGGGATAAATAAAAAGGAGTGTTTTGTGATGTTCCAGGAATAAGAATAGGGGAAGAGGTACTTTGGGTTATGGGCTGAAATATGGGGGAAAAATAAAAAGGAGTATTTTGGAAAGTTTTGGGAGCCAAGACTGGGGTATGGACACTGAGTGGTACTAGAGACCAGTGTCTGGGTACTTGAGGAACTGGAGGGAATCTGCAAAACTGAAGGAGTACTAGAATGGGCAGGTTCTGGTATATTTGGGAAAGGAGATGATACAGAAGAGGGGATGCTGGGAGCAGGACAACTTGAATTAGAAGGTTGAGGTGATTTTAAAACTCCTGTGGGAGTAGATACTGAAATTGCATCCACCTCGTGAGATGGTAGTGAGGGGTACACGGTTGGAGGGGGAGGAGGAAGGTGGTCTATAGGAGGAGTCAGTTGAGGAGGTAACAGGAGGTCATCTAAGGGATCAGGAGGGTGAGGTAGAGGAAGATAGTCTAAAGGATCCCACCTCCGTTCTGGTAGCTTAATTTCTTCTTTTTCTTTTTCTCTGGATACTTTATATAATTTCAGTTCCTCTTCCTGTTTGTCCCATTCTAATCAACATTTAGCATATCTAATCTCTTCGTCACAAGGTTCTATTCTGGTATTGACATATCTAATTAATGCTATACACAGCCATCTTTCTTTTGTCCCGTACCAGGGCCAATAAATAGGTCCTTCAGCAATACTCTCTTTAGGCCATATTTCTGTACAGTATCTTATATTTTTCTCTTATCTAGATCCTTAATTCCCTCATTAGTATCCCAATTTATTAAAAGTTCTCCTAAAGGACTACTAGGAGGTATTTTCTTAAAAACATCCTTCCCTTTTCTCTTCCTGCTGGCACTTTTCCCAGCACACTGTCCCATCTTTAACTAGCAATTGGTATCCAAATATAATTTATTTTTTTTCAATAAGGGATATGTATTAGTTACAAATGAGGAAGAGAAAATAAATATTAATTATTGTGGAAAATGTAATAATAATGGTTACTTAAAAAAAAAGTTCCTTATCATAAGAGACAAGACACTTTAAAGAAATATTTGATGCGGAAACAAAATAAATATGGCGGCTTTGGTGGGAGACAAAACAAAAAGGTGGCCCAAAGAAATATTTAGTGTGGGAAACAAAATAAATATGGTGGTTTAACAAGGATTTTAGAATAATAATGTTAATTCAAATGAACACTTATAACCTAAGAAGAAATATAATATCTATCGTTTTAGTGGGAAAACTAAACAATAGTGATGGCTATTTCAAGAAATTAAACAACTTACAACCACCTGCTCAACTAAATATAAAATAGATGCAGCAAGCTACTTACTCTACACAAGTGGCCTCTGCACACCACACTCAACCACGTACAAATTGGCTTCAATGAGACGCTTACTCAAAATGCCACTTCACACCACACACAAAAATCAAAATGGCCACTTCTCGGCCCACTGTATAGAAAACGCAAAATGGCCGCTTCTCGGCCCGCCTCACAGCAAACGCAAAATGGCTGCTTCTAGGCCTGCCTCACAACAGACTCAAAATGGCCGCTTCTCGGCCCACCACACAGAAAACTCAAAAATTCCTAAGGAATGATCGAAGGACTTTTGGCCTGCCCTCACCTCCAGACCTCATTCCTTAGGGGCCCCGACTCTTAACATACAAACAAAAAAAAAAAAAAAATTCTCCCTAACGTGAGCCGGTTCTAACCTCCCCCACAGCCCTAGTGACTGAAAGGGCCCTTCCACAGCAGGTGGCCCACCTCCCCCCTGTGGGTCACCGTCCCTGTGAAGTATTTTTCAGCCACCCCTACGACCCCCTTTAGCTGGGATCCTAGCTCAGGGTGAGCCTACTTCCCCTCTATGACCCCCTTTCCACTGGGGTCCTAGTTCGAGGGGACCCTACTCCCCTTGGGTTGGGCACCCTCCCCTTCCCCAGCCTCAGAAAAGGGGCACTCCCCTACACGGTGGCCGCTTTATTCATTGGTCTCCATATAGGAGTATTTTCTCCCACCCCCAAGGTCCTAGTTCCTCAGAGAGTAGACTCCCCTGGTCTATCCCTGAGGAACAGCCCTCTAGGTGGTTTGAGCTAGTGGTCGGAGCTCTACCCCTCACTGGGCAAGTCCGCCCCACTAACCCCCCTCGGGTACCCCTATGACCCCCCAATGGGATCATAGTTCAGGGTACCGAGTGTGTCCCCCTCTATGACACCCCAATGGGATCCTAGATCGAGGGGTACAACTCGGGCCAATGGCTCAAACCACCCCTAGGAGCCTCCAATCACTGGAGGAATGGGAGCCTGAGCGGGTAAGGGTGGCTATAGGTGGGTACTCCCCGTCTCCCCTACTCCTGGGGGTCTATAGGGGTACATACACTCCACAACAACACACGCTTCCCTCCGTTACTGGGAGGACTGCACTCGCTTCAGGGGTCTGTACTCACGGCCCCCGTCTCATTCACTCACACGCATTTCACACCCACTATTGCCTTCAACCCCACTCACGTTGCTCTGAGGCAACGTGAGCCCCGCTCCCTCTCGGAGGGCTCTCACCTTTTGGGTCGCTGTGTTCCTTGCAGCCTTGGGTATAGGCGCAAACCCTTCTGCAGTCCGATGTAGTCCAATCTCTGGAAGCCAAAAAGGTGGCTGGACACGCCTCCCAGGTCCTGGGCTACCCCAGACTGTTTCGGGGCGTGGCCTATCCCGGACGAGTCCCCAAAAAAGATGTTACGGATATGAACGAGGCCAAACTTTCTCCAGAGAAAGAGGTTCTCGTTTATTAAAATAGCTACAAGGAACGGAGTGCCCAGGATAAGCCCAGGCACCCACACAGCGAGCCAAAAACGAAAACAGTGCGCTCACCCCAAGTGCACTGGGTTCTCCCAAACAACAAATACCCCAAAAGAAGAAGAACCCCAACCCAACCGAACTCCCCACATTTATAGTCCCCCTCGAGTCCAGGATTGGTGCATTTTGGATCCTCATGATGATTGGTCCATTTCCAGGCTTCTCATTGGTCTTTACCGCTGTTCATTCTGGACCAATCGTTTCTGTAGGGCTTCGAATGATTGGTCAAGATGTTTCATCCAATCTCTCTTTGACCTTGCCTTGCCCGATCAGACCCCTCCTTCAAGAAACCCTTGACCCTTCTAGTACATTCTAATAACCGCCCCCTTTAACAAAATACAAATAATATAACATAATTAATACAATATAATTGAACTATATAATATTTTAACTTAACTGAACTTTTACATATAACACTGTGACCGGCACAATCATCTTTACGCGAAGAAGCTGCTTCTTCGCCTCCAGGAGCCGGAGAGAGCGGCAGCTTCGGAAAGGTAAAGAAGGAGGCTGTACAACACTGGGATTGTGTGCACAGCTTGCCAACTGATTGAAAACAGTAACTTGCCACTCTCCTGCCTTTTCCAATCACAAGAACATTCGATTCGAAGGTGTTTTGGACAACTTCCTTTTTCTTCTTGCCAAACTCTCTGCAGACCACTGTGCAACTTCTAGAACACGATGGGAGATATTTTCTGTGTTGGCATAATTTTATTTTGCCAGACAGTGGAAAAGCTTTTTGCTAAGATGTAGACAACAAGAGACGCTTAAGATGAAGGTACGGAGCTCCCCGGAGGTAAGCGCCGCTCCCGGGCATCTTTCGCAGAAGCCGAGCTCCAGAGAGCACTGGGAGCGGCACAATCGTCTTTGCGCGAAGAAGCCGCTTCTTCGGCTCCGGGAGCCAGAGAGAGCGGCAGCTTCGGAAAGGTGAAGAAGGAAGCTGTACAACACTGGGATTGTGTGCGCAGCTTGCCACCTGATAGAAAACAGTACCTTTGCACTCTCCTGCCTTTTCCAATCACATGAACATTCGATGGGAAGCTGTTTTGGACAACTTATTTTCCTTCTTGCCAAACTCTCTGCAGACCTCCGCGGTGCTTCTAGAACACGATGGGAGATGTTTTCTGTGCTGACACAATTTCTCCTTGCTAGACATAGTGGAAAAGCTTTTTGCTAAGATGTAGACGACAAGAGACGCTAAAGACGAAGGTACGGAGCTCCCCGGAGCTAAGTGCCGCTCCTGGGCGCCTTTCGGCAGAAGCTGCGCTCCGGAGGGCACTGTGACCAGCACAATTGTCTTTGCACGAAGAAGCCACTTATTCGCCTCTGGGAGCCAGAGAGAGCGGCAGCTTTGGAAAGGTGAAGAAGGAAGCTGTACAACACAGGGATTGAGTGCGCAGCTTGCCAAATGATAGAAAACAGTACCTTACCACTCTCCTGACTTTTCCAATCATGTGAACATTGGATTGGAAGCTGTTTTGGGCAACTTTCTTTTCCTTCCTGCCAAACACTCAGCAGACTTCCGTGCAACTTCTAGAACACGTTAGCAGTTGTTTTCTGTGCTGGCACACTTTCCCCTTGCCAGACATAGTGGAACAGCTTTTTGCTAAGATGTGGACCAGAAGAGACGCTAAAAACGAAGGTATGGAGCTCTTCAGAGCTAAGACTGGATGAAAGCAAATGACACTCATCTTCAAAAAAGCAATTAGGAGGACACGGAAGAGTCCAAACCAGGCAGCGTCTTTTTTATCCCCAGGAAGTTAATGGAGCAGCTATTCCTGGAAAGCCTTGCCAGGCTCATGAAGGACGACAAACTAATGTAGTCAGCATGGATTTGCATGGATTTTCCAGGGGAATTTCATGCTTAACATCTTTTTAAACTCCTCTGATGAATCAACTTGACTGGTAGATGAAGGGAATATTATCTGCCTGGGCTTCAGGGAGGTTTTTGACATTTCTCTACATGGCAGCACACATACATACCGGAAGCAATAGTGCAAAGGGGAGGGAACCAGTGTCTTTTCAGTGATGCTGAGTGAAAAGACAAGAGGCAGTGGGCACTCTCTGAAATACAGGAGATTGCCTTTCAACATCACCAAATGATTTTTTACTGTGAGGGTGACTGAACCATGGCACAGACTGCCCAGAAACACTGTGGAGCCTGGATCTTTGAAGACATTAAAAGTACACCCAGATAGACTCCTGGGCAAGAGGCTCTAGGTATCCTGGTTTAGGCAGGGGGATTGGGCCTGGTTAGCCCCACCAACCCCTTCCACTCTCATTCATTCTGTGCTAGTGAATTCTCTTCAAGATGCATTTCAAGCACTTGCATGACAAAGTTCTGTGAAGACAGAGATCCAAATGGACACGGCATCTAAGTTCCTTAAGCAGTGTTCAAGAAGAATGTAAAACTCTGGGACAAGTGTCTCTTCCCTAACTGAATCCCTTTCATGGGAAAATTCCCAGGTCTAGAAAGATTTTCTGATACGCATGCTTAAGACTGACACTGGCTGAGCAAATTTCTCCCTATGTGTATCCAAGACCAGTTAGGATCTTCAGCCAAAGTGCTGTCAACATAGTCACAGAATGTCTATTGTTAAGAAGTGACAACTTCCATCAGCATGGCAACTATTGGTCCACAAAATGGATGAATGGATGGGAATTATCTACTTGGGTTAAAAACAAAAAGAAAGAGTTGGTCTTTATTTATCAATTTCATTGCAATATTATAAGGGAAGAAAAAGACCTAAGTCCTTGACTTTCTTAACTCGAGGAAAGATTTTAAAAATTCCTTGTAAAAATGTATGATCACAGTCAGACTATTGAAACCATTTTAGTTAGGAAAAAAGTTCCAAAATTGTCTAGATAGTGGCAAAGAAGCCAAGGAAAATAGGAAAGAAACAAAAAGAGAGCAGAAGCGTCAGCTTCATTGTACAAGCTCGTTCTAGAAGTGGTCTGCTGGGAAAAGGAAGCCCCAGTTGAATTTCCAATGTATTCCTGCGCTTGATTCAGTAACTGGTCAATGTGACAACTAATCCTTTTGTACAACTTCTTCCAGCAACAAAAACTCCAACAGGTTGACACTACCATCATGCCTGTTCCAGACATATTTCAAAGAGAAATGATGATTTTCTTGAAAACCTACTTGCATAAAAGTTGCAAGATGGTGGAGGGATTCCCACATCCTCCTTCCTCCATCTGGCTTGAAAGTAGATTTGATAAAATATGCAACAAAGCACATGATTTATAAGGTAGAGTCAAATGGATGATTTGGGAATTGATCTCTTGTTGATAGTAAACTTCATATCCACTCTGTGTGACCTTTCTAAAACAAAATGTGGAGCTGAGGCATGAATCTGCCACAACAATTGTAAAGCAAACATACACACTCCCCTTCACATGCCCCCCCTTCCACACACACCTAGGCACACACAGAGATCAGCATAGCAGATCATGAGCACCTTGGAAAAGACTGAAATGCTAAATGCCTCTCTTGATGGGCAAAAGAGCTGGTGCAGTAATTCAAATGCCTGGTACAGAAATTCTGTTTAATATTTAGCTCCTCTTTAAAACACAGCTTTTCATTTCATTCTATTTACAGAATATTTTCATTTCATTTGTTTCTCTAAAATTACTTAGTTCTCACGTGTTGTACGTCTAGGAATATTTTCTTCCAAAAATGGAAAAAAATAGATGATATCTTTTCAGCAGAAAACATTGGTTGATACAATTTGAAACCATCATGATATGGAAGAATTGTTCTGTCCCTCTCGAAGGTGGAAGAAGCATTTGGATCACAGATCATCTACAATGAAATACTTGACATGTTTAAGATGCTTTCAATCAATTTTGATCGTCAATTGCTTCTTCGTTGTAAACAGTCATTTTTCAGTGAAGGGAAAGTGTGTGTGGTATATCTACATGATGTGGTCAAACCCAGTTCCTACTAATGGCCAGGCTGAACTCCAGTAAATAATGTCCCGAATGATATTTTGCCGCCTTCTTTGGCACTTCATGAAATCTTACCATGATGAAGTGCTGAAACACAGAGATTTTCTCTTAGAGAGTGTCTCATGTTGTAACCCGTCCCATGGATTTTATGCTGTAATTCTTATCTCTTTTAAAATTTGCTATCTTCTGTACAGTTTTCATGAACCTTTCTGTTACAGTAGTGAAAATCACAGATAAATGTCATTTTGTACAACTTTGAATTTACCCCAAGAGCTGAGAGAAAACTTGCTCCTATACTTCAATCCCAGTTTCTTCTATAGTCCAACTTTGTTTCTCTACCATCAAGCTTCTCCTTTGTTGCTGCTCCAAGCCCCGTCCAAGCTGACCTTGAATACTTTCAGGGATGGGACACCCACAACTTCTCTGGGCAACCTGTTCCAGTGTTCCAGCACTCCCACAGTAAAAAAGGCCTTCCTTTCATCTAATATGTGTAGGAAATCATAAATCTAGGCATAGAAACTTGGAGTGCAAATTTGAAATTCTTTTGATTTGAAGCACATTTTATATGAATACTGACTTACAGATGACTAAAAGATGTTGATGGGCATTTGAGCTGACAAGTTTTGAAAAAGTGCACGGAAATTAAAATTGAAACCACTAAAATTAAAAACTTCTTGCCATTTTCTTTTTCCTCTCCTATTCAAAATTGCATATGTCAGATATCAGTGCTTCATGCAAACCTCTCAGATGATCTCAGAGAAAAAGCTTTTCTTTCAGACTAAGTTGCGGTTGAAGTAGAACACTAGCAGGAGTGAAAGTTTTTCTGGGCATCGGGGCAGCACCTTCTCCTTGGATTTGTGTGCAGAAAGCATTTTATCCAAACTGGAAAATAGACCCAACTCTGTTCTATTCATCATTCTTACTGCATCAGGCCTAAAGATGCTGTGAAAAGTAGCCTGTGGACCTTGAAGATAGCGCATGTGAAACAGATGAGAGGTGATGGAGAAGTTGAGGGAGAGAAGAAAGAGCATATGGCCCAGTACGGACGCCAGAAAGTATTTCTTCATGTGATCATGGCAGATTGCAGGAGCCACTTGGTACTATCAAACCAGCCCGACTTGGCACTGGTGCCACCTTGGGTCTGGGAACCATCCTGCATATCATGGATTTTTAGGAGCCAGCAAGACACCCTCGGCCTCAGGCCCCCGAACACAAACCACGGCCCTTTTCCCAGGCAAACAAAAGTCACCTGCTGCGCTGCTTGATGGCAGAATGCAGGAGCCACTTGGTACTATAGAAACAGACCAACTTGGCACTGGTGGCACCTTGGGTCGGGGAACAATCCTGCATATCATGGATTTTCAGGAGCTGGCCGGCTACTCCCTGCCACAGGCCCCCCAACAGAAACCACAGCCCTTTTCCCTGGCAAACAAAACTCACCTGCCCCGCTTCTGGCTGGCAGATGGCAGGAGACACTTGGCAATGTCAAACCAGCCTGACTTGGCAGTGTTCCACATTGGGTCTGAGAACCATCCTGCATATCAAAGAATTTCAGGAGCCAGCCGGACCTCTGAGCCACAGGCCCTTAAACACAATCCACGGCACTTTTCCCTGGCAAAAAAAACTCACCTGCCCCACTTCTGGATGGCAGATTGCAGGAGTCCCTGGGTAATTTCAATCCAGCCCGACTTGGCAGCGTTTCCACCTTGCGTCTGGGAATCATCCTGCATATCAAAGAATTTCAGGAGCCAGCCGGCACTCTCAGTCACAGGCCCCCAAACACAAACCATGGCCCTTTTCCCTTGCAAACAAAACTCACCTGCCCCGCTTCTGGATGGCAGATTGCAGCAGCCACTTGGCACTATCAAACCAGCTCCAAATTGGCACTGTGTTGAAAGCGAAGGGAAGCCAACCCACCTTGTCGTTTATCAGCATTGACTCCAATTTACTGATTAAATCAGCCACTTTATCTAACAGTGTTAATTAACTTCATGCATATTGCAAAATCCAAGCTCACTATAGGTTAACAGAGAAAACTCTAAGCCCTCCTTTTGTTTTACCATACCCATGATTGTTTCTTGCAAACAGGACCAGCGTTCCCACTGTGATATGAAAGTCAAGTATTGGAGAGTGCTTTTGTTACTTCTTTAGAAGGTTAGAATATGCCGAAAAGATGCTAGCTGGGGACTTGCAATTAATGAATTATTTGCTGTAAGTAGGTCAAATGACATGAGCTTTCAAAAAGGAAAAGTAGTCTTATTCCACCTGCCAATTCTAAAGTAGATTAATAAGCCTTAAGCAGAAGATGGATGTGAAGAGGGATATGACATGAAAGGTTAAGCAACACTGCTGACAGCAAAAGGCTTACCTGCTGCAGATACAGGAGACAAAATACTATTTTGACACAAACATTGCTATTCAGACGACAGTAAAATTCTGAGTGACAGCAAACTTTACTCAGTCATCATGACAGTAAAATTTGCTCACATCAAAATGTGCTCATCAATTCTCAGTGTAAGCTAAGCACCTTAAGCAAAGGGTAGTTCAAGCCTAACTGGTATTTGATGGCAAAAAAGGCAACTTGGCCTGCCTTTCTCACTTCTACTCCATTCAAAAGCTTACTCTGTCTCAGATTCCTTTGGAGGGATACCAACGCAAGCCGCCAAACTGCACGACAATGATGATTTAAAGAAAGATAGATGAGAAAAATGGAATAATGGTTCATGTTCTTTTCCTTCCAACTGCTTTGTTTGCCCTTTGAATTTTTTGAAGTCCTTTCTGGTGTCACCATGGTTGCACTGCAGCAAGTGTTGGGCTGTAAGCTGTCCATATTGCAAGCTTCTGGACTGCCTTCAGAAAACTTCCCACTGGTTTTGTCTAGAAATCACAAGCAGTAGAGATGACAAAGACTGCAGAAACCTTCTCATCTCCTTCTAGAGCAAGACCATGTCTTTCACCCACTCTTAACTGGACAACTTTCATCAGTCATGAGGGAGTCTCATGTTCAAGAGCTAAGCAGTGACAGCTGTAAATGACAAAAAGCAGACTGAAATTCTCTTGGGACTCCAGCAGAGAGCAATGAAGGAGGTTGAATTCACCTTCTTGGGAAGTTCTAAAATGCACGTTCACTTGAGATCAGGAGCTAAGCCATCGTAACCTTTGTTGAGTATGTCTGTGTAGACAGAGTTTCCATCACTGCAGAAGTTATGTTATTTAAGCCACGTTATCATCTCTAGCTGCTAAGCTGCACTTCTTGCAAAGTATCTGCAACGTATTTTACAGGGTGGGCTTTGATGTGTAATCCCTGAGTAATATTGCAAAGAGAAGTACTTGGGGTGTGGGGTGGGGGGGGAGCCGCAACTCTTAGGTTTTTCAAATCATGGTTCCATTTGAAAGTCAAAAAAGATGTCAAACCTTTCTTTCCTAGACCTATTACCAGCACAAACTGTACCAGAATTTATGACCTGTAACTGTACCGTGGACGCTCTTTCTCTGGACTATTCCTTAAGAAACAAAGTCCTCACTAGAAATAAAACAAAATTAGCCAAGTATTGGCCTGGATTAGTTCCAAGGCTCTGTACTAAAGGCCAAACACGTGTAATAATAGTAACCAGTGGACTAAAAGTTAAATCAATAGAGCATTACTCAGTTCAAAGACATCTTGTGTCCTAATGTTCTCACAGAAGACTGTAAAAACCTGTCTATTTTTGTGGGTTTCTTTTATCCATTTAGCTGTACCTTCTACTTCTCTCCACTGTCTGAGAACATTGATGATAAGGTTGGATGACCTCATGTCAACTTGTAGAAGTAAAGAAAGAGAAGCCAGTAAAGAAAGGCAAATTTGTTAATTGCAGGTGGAAAGAGGGAGGCCAACAAAAGAAAACAAAAGAACAGTACTAATGAAATGCTCCCCTGTCTTCTGTGAAAAGTAAAGGCACAGACAAGAAAGAACAAGTGCAAAATTCTCACTAGAGAAACGCACTTGATCTGACTCAAGTATTTTGCGGTACATCTCTCTGGAATACAGCTAGGAAGATGGCTGTGTCATTGCTGACAAGCTGCTATTCTCAGAGGTGTCCAGCTGAAAGTCCTAGATCAATTGATTTGCTCTGTCACTTTGATATGGCATGACTTACAGTTTCAGCACCTGAACTTGCCAGCCCTACAATTCTTTGCCCCTTGAATGGTTAGATAGGCTCCTTGGCAACTGGCATTTGTAAGGACTTGAAACTATGCAGAATTTGCACCGTGAGATGATGCCAAATGAGTCACACCAGTAGATTAACTGGGGCATGCAAGGCAGAGAGAGGGAAATGAGAGCACAAGAAGAGAGTACACAAGAAGAGAGTACAATGTCCTTTTTTCTGAAACACTGAAGAGATCAAAGTGAACACAAATCCTCCTAGGGGTAGTTCTTGCAAAAGACTAAGAGTTCTTTTTGTGTTCACAGGCCTGGAATATTTAGCTTTGGATGACGGCAAAATGCAGATGACAAAACGAGGCCTTGAAGTCACATCCAGTATGAAGCAGTAGGAAAGAGGAAAGCAGCTGAGAGCGTCAGCCCTGCTAAGTAGTCTCAGTATTCTTCTTGACATGAGCAGAAATTTGAAATGAGTCTCTGAAAATGACAAAGGAGGCAGAAGAAAAGGGAGCGATGACTCCTCTGGCATAGTGCTTCCTAACAGGGATCTTCAAAATGTCAAGGTTGTATCATCCTTTCAACTGAAGGAAGGTATGAAAACAACAGGAAGGAAATGGCATCAAATGCTCTGGGCAGTGTACTTCTAGATAGAAAGGCCACTGATGGAAAACCAACTAAACTGGCACCAATGCAGCAGCATTGTACTAAAGCCAGAAACGTCCAGCGCTTCGCTCTCTGCCATTCCATTCAGATGCACACAGCAGCTCTGCAACATTCCTACTGATCATCTCCTTGGCCAAGTGGGAGTGGGGGTCCGTGGTGATGCAGAGTCCCCAGGCAGATGCAAAGGAGAGCTGCTTTCTTGCAAAAACCAGGCTTTTGAAACACTCAGGCCTTTCTCAGTTCCATAGCTTTAAGCCATAACAAACACAATTCAACCAACCACCATGCACCACGCTGTGAACACACGACGCTTCTAGAACTTGTTGATCTACCTCGAAGTCAGCTGCCTCACCTTGCCACAGTCCTTTTCTACTTAGCCAAAGTAATGGGCCTCAGCCCAAGGCCTTCCTTTTGTAAGCTTCTAGCTCTATGCAGCAGCAAACCACTACTTTCTTCTGTGCCAAGACTTTAGGTAGACGATTTGCATCTGCCCTCCTTCCAGTGAAACCTAATGGGGAGAGAAAAGCCTCTCAGAGATGTTCAGTCATTCCATTTTCTAGACAGGCCAAATCCAAAGAAAAGCAAGCTATGGCATTGTGTACTTGCTGTTACAAAACACCTGCTGCCCTCTGACAATCAACTAGCAGAAAACCAGCCAAACTGAGACTTGAGGAAAACAACCCTTGGAAGGGAATAATGATGTGATCAATCAAGACAACACTTTTCCAGGCTACCGAGATACTGGAAATGTCAGCAAAGGCTTGAGAGCAAAGGCTGAACTAATGGGAAAAGGGTAAAAGAATCCCAAGAAAAACATGACCAAAGATTAAAACAATTCCAAGAAGAACATAGGCAACTAACCTGTTGAAGCCTTCAGAAAAACAGTGGCCGCTGATTTACATAGGCCATTCAAGTTAATTGACCCGTGCCCCCTCCACTCCCTTTTCAGCACCATATTGAGTGAATTGAGACCATGGAATCACAATTCCTTAGATTCTGTTCTTAACTTCAGGAGAGAAGAACAGCAGCTGAAGTACCTGTTACTGATATGATACCCAGGAACACCGAGTTGACACATTTCTTTCTTGGCCAATCACAACAAGCAAGGCTAAGAGGATAAGGCTGGCATATTTCCATGACACTTTTCTTGTTTTACAGCCTGCTCTGATTCCGGTGAAACATTTTCATTAGCTTCTCTCTAAAAGGAGAAAGTCCAATTCAACGTCCCGCCCTACTGCTGCAAGTATACCATTTGGTTTGTGGAGCCAAAAAAATTGAATTGGAAGGTACGGAGCCCCGGAGCTAAGAGGCGCTCAGGGCGTCTTTCGGCAGAAGCCGCGCTAAGAGAGCACTGTGAGCGGTACAATCGTCTTTGCGCGAAGAAGCCGCTTCTTCGCCTCCAGGAGCCGGAGAGAGCGGCAGCATCGGAAAGGTGAAGAAGGAAGCTGTACAACACTGGGATTGTGTGCTCAACTTGCCAACTGATGGAAACAGTACCTTACCATTCTCCTGACTTTTCCAAACACATGAATATTCGATAAGAAGCTGTTTTGGACAGCTTTTCTTTTCTTCTTCTCAAACACTTGGCAGACATCCGTACAACGTCCAGAACACGATGGGAGATGTTTTCTCTGCTCCCGCAGGTTTTCCTTGCCAGACAGAGTGGAAAAGCTTTCTGCTAGGATGTAGACCACAAAAGACGCTAAAGACGAAGGTACAATGCTCTCCGGAGCTAAGAGCCGCTCCCGGGCTTCTTTCGGCAGAAGCGGCGCTAAGAGAGCACTGTGAGCGGTACAATCGTCTTTGCGCGAAGAAGCCGCTTCTTCGGCTCCGGGAGCCGGAGAGAGCGGCAGCATCGGAAAGGTGAAGAAGGAAGCTGTACAACACTGGGATTGTGTGCGCAGCTTGCCAACTGATAGAAAACAGTACCTTACACTTTCCTGACGTTTCCAATCACATGAATATTTGATTGGAAGCTGTTTTGGACAACTTTTCTATCCTTCATGCCAAACACTTGGCAGACCTCCGTGCAACGTCCAGAACACGATGGGAGATGTTTTCTGTGCTCCCGCAGGTTTTCCTTGCCAGACAGAGTGGAAAAGCTTTCTGCTAGGATGTAGACCACAAAAGACGCTAAAGACGAAGGTACGATGCTCTCCGGAGCTAAGAGCCGCTACCGGGCTTCTTTCGGCAGAAGCGGCGCTAAGAGAGCACTGTGAGCGGTACAATCGTCTTTGCGCGAAGAAGCCGCTTCTTCGGCTCCGGGAGCCGGAGAGAGCGGCAGCATCGGAAAGGTGAAGAAGGAAGCTGTACAACACTGGGATTGTGTGCACAGCTTGCCAACTGATAGAAAACAGTACCTTACACTTTCCTGACGTTTCCAATCACACGAATATTCGATTGGAAGGTGTTTTGGACAACTTTTCTTTCCTTCATGCCAAACACTTGGCAGACGTCCGTGCAACGTCCAGAACACGATGGGAGATGTTTTCTGTGCTCCCGCAGGTTTTCCTTGCCAGACAGAGTGGAAAAGCTTTCTGCTAGGATGTAGACCACAAAAGACGCTAAAGACGAAGGTACGATGCTCTCCGGAGCTAAGAGCCGCTCCCGGGCTTCTTTCGGCAGAAGCGGCGCTAAGGGAGCACTGTGAGCGGTACAATCGTCTTTGCGCGAAGAAGCCGCTTCTTCGGCTCCGGGAGCCGGAGAGAGCGGCAGCATTGGAAAGGTGAAGAAGGAAGCTGTACAACACTGGGATTGTGTGCGCAGCTTGCCAACTGATAGAAAACAGTACCTTACACTTTCCTGACGTTTCCAATCACATGAATATTCGATTGGAAGCTGTTTTGGACAACTTTTCTTTCCTTCATGCCAAACACTTGGCAGACCTCCGTGCAACGTCCAGAACACGATGGGAGATGTTTTCTGTGCTCCCGCAGGTTTTCCTTGCCAGACAGAGTGGAAAAGCTTTCTGCTAGGATGTAGACCACAAAAGACGCTAAAGACGAAGGTACGATGCTCTCCGGAGCTAAGAGCCGCTCCCGGGCTTCTTTCGGCAGAAGCGGCGCTAAGAGAGCACTGTGAGCGGTACAATCGTCTTTGCGCGAAGAAGCCGCTTCTTCGGCTCCGGGAGCCGGAGAGAGCGGCAGCATCGCAAAGGTGAAGAAGGAAGCTGTACAACACTGGGATTGTGTGCGCAGCTTGCCAACTGATAGAAAACAGTACCTTACACTTTCCTGACGTTTCCAATCACATGAATATTCGATTGGAAGGTGTTTTGGACAACTTTTCTTTCCTTCATGCCAAACACTTGGCAGACCTCCGTGCAACGTCCAGAACACGATGGGAGATGTTTTCTGTGCTCCCGCAGGTTTTCCTTGCCAGACAGAGTGGAAAAGCTTTCTGCTAGGATGTAGACCACAAAAGACGCTAAAGACGAAGGTACGATGCTCTCCGGAGCTAAGAGCCGCTCCCGGGCTTCTTTCGGCAGAAGCGGCGCTAAGAGAGCACTGTGAGCGGTACAATCGTCTTTGCGCGAAGAAGCCGCTTCTTCGGCTCCGGGAGCCGGAGAGAGCGGCAGCATCGGAAAGGTGAAGAAGGAAGCTGTACAACACTGGGATTGTGTGCGCAGCTTGCCAACTGATAGAAAACAGTACCTTACACTTTCCTGACGTTTCCAATCACACGAATATTCGATTGGAAGCTGTTTTGGACAACTTTTCTATTCTTTTTGCCAAAACTTGGCAGACCTCCATGCAACGTCCAGAACACGATGGGAGATGTTTTCTGTGCTCCCGCAGGTTTTCCTTGCCAGACAGAGTGGAAAAGCTTTCTGCTAGGATGTAGACCACAAAAGACGCTAAAGACGAAGGTACGATGCTCTCCGGAGCTAAGAGCCGCTCCCGGGCTTTTTTCGGCAGAAGCGGCGCTAAGGGAGCACTGTGAGCGGTACAATCGTCTTTGCGCGAAGAAGCCGCTTCTTCGGCTCCGGGAGCCGGAGAGAGCGGCAGCATCGGAAAGGTGAAGAAGGAAGCTGTACAACACTGGGATTGTGTGCGCAGCTTGCCAACTGATAGAAAACAGTACCTTACACTTTCCTGACGTTTCCAATCACATGAATATTCGATTGGAAGCTGTTTTGGACAACTTTTCTTTCCTTCATGCCAAACACTTGGCAGACGTCCGTGCAACGTCCAGAACACGATGGGAGATGTTTTCTGTGCTCCCGCAGGTTTTCCTTGCCAGACAGAGTGGAAAAGCTTTCTGCTAGGATGTAGACCACAAAAGACGCTGAAGACGAAGGTACGATGCTCTCCAGAGCTAAGAGCCGCTCCCGGGCTTCTTTCGGCAGAAGCGGCGCTAAGAGAGCACTGTGAGCGGTACAATCGTCTTTGCGCGAAGAAGCCGCTTCTTCGGCTCCGGGAGCCGGAGAGAGCGGCAGCATCGGAAAGGTGAAGAAGGAAGCTGTACAACACTGGGATTGTGTGCGCAGCTTGCCAACTGATAGAAAACAGTACCTTACACTTTCCTGACGTTTCCAATCACATGAATATTCGATTGGAAGCTGTTTTGGACAACTTTTCTTTCCTTCATGCCAAACACTTGGCAGACGTCCGTGCAACGTCCAGAACACGATGGGAGATGTTTTCTGTGCTCCCGCAGGTTTTCCTTGCCAGACAGAGTGGAAAAGCTTTCTGCTAGGATGTAGACCACAAAAGACGCTAAAGACGAAGGTACGATGCTCTCCGGAGCTAAGAGCCGCTCCCGGGCTTCTTTCGGCAGAAGCGGCGCTAAGAGAGCACTGTGAGCGGTACAATCGTCTTTGCGCGAAGAAGCCGCTTCTTCGGCTCCGGGAGCCGGAGAGAGCGGCAGCATCGGAAAGGTGAAGAAGGAAGCTGTACAACACTGGGATTGTGTGCGCAGCTTGCCAACTGATAGAAAACAGTACCTTACACTTTCCTGACGTTTCCAATCCCATGAATATTCGATTGGAAGCTGTTTTGGACAACTTTTCTTTCCTTCATGCCAAACACTTGGCAGACGTCCGTGCAACGTCCAGAACACGATGGGAGATGTTTTCTGTGCTCCCGCAGGTTTTCCTTGCCAGACAGAGTGGAAAAGCTTTCTGCTAGGATGTAGACCACAAAAGACGCTAAAGACGAAGGTACGATGCTCTCCGGAGCTAAGAGCCGCTCCCGGGCTTCTTTCGGCAGAAGCGGCGCTAAGAGAGCACTGTGAGCGGTACAATCGTCTTTGCGCGAAGAAGCCGCTTCTTCGGCTCCGGGAGCCGGAGAGAGCGGCAGCATCGGAAAGGTGAAGAAGGAAGCTGTACAACACTGGGATTGTGTGCGCAGCTTGCCAACTGATAGAAAACAGTACCTTACACTTTCCTGACGTTTCCAATCACATGAATATTCGATTGGAAGCTGTTTTGGACAACTTTTCTTTCCTTCATGCCAAACACTTGGCAGACATCCGTGCAACGTCCAGAACACGATGGGAGATGTTTTCTGTGCTCCCGCAGGTTTTCCTTGCCAGACAGAGTGGAAAAGCTTTCTGCTAGGATGTAGACCACAAAAGACGCTAAAGACGAAGGTACGATGCTCTCCGGAGCTAAGAGCCGCTCCCGGGCTTCTTTCGGCAGAAGCGGCGCTAAGAGAGCACTGTGAGCGGTACAATCGTCTTTGCGCGAAGAAGCCGCTTCTTCGGCTCCGGGAGCCGGAGAGAGCGGCAGCATCGGAAAGGTGAAGAAGGAAGCTGTACAACACTGGGATTGTGTGCGCAGCTTGCCAACTGATAGAAAACAGTACCTTACACTTTCCTGACGTTTCCAATCACATGAATATTCGATTGGAAGCTGTTTTGGACAACTTTTCTTTCCTTCATGCCAAACACTTGGCAGACGTCCGTGCAACGTCCAGAACACGATGGGAGATGTTTTCTGTGCTCCCGCAGGTTTTCCTTGCCAGACAGAGTGGAAAAGCTTTCTGCTAGGATGTAGACCACAAAAGACGCTAAAGACGAAGGTACGATGCTCTCCGGAGCTAAGAGCCGCTCCCGGGCTTCTTTCGGCAGAAGCGGCGCTAAGAGAGCACTGTGAGCGGTACAATCGTCTTTGCGCGAAGAAGCTGCTTCTTCGGCTCCGGGAGCCGGAGAGAGCGGCAGCATCGGAAAGGTGAAGAAGGAAGCTGTACAACACTGGGATTGTGTGCGCAGCTTGCCAACTGATAGAAAACAGTACCTTACACTTTCCTGACGTTTCCAATCACATGAATATTCGATTGGAAGCTGTTTTGGACAACTTTTCTTTCCTTCATGCCAAACACTTGGCAGACGTCCGTGCAACGTCCAGAACACGATGGGAGATGTTTTCTGTGCTCCCGCAGGTTTTCCTTGCCAGACAGAGTGGAAAAGCTTTCTGCTAGGATGTAGACCACAAAAGACGCTAAAGACGAAGGTACGATGCTCTCCGGAGCTAAGAGCCGCTCCCGGGCTTCTTTCGGCAGAAGCGGCGCTAAGAGAGCACTGTGAGCGGTACAATCGTCTTTGCGCGAAGAAGCCGCTTCTTCGGCTCCGGGAGCCGGAGAGAGCGGCAGCATCGGAAAGGTGAAGAAGGAAGCTGTACAACACTGGGATTGTGTGCGCAGCTTGCCAACTGATAGAAAACAGTACCTTACACTTTCCTGACGTTTCCAATCACACGAATATTCGATTGGAAGCTGTTTTGGACAACTTTTCTATTCTTTTTGCCAACACTTGGCAGACCTCCATGCAACGTCCAGAACACGATGGGAGATGTTTTCTGTGCTCCCGCAGGTTTTCCTTGCCAGACAGAGTGGAAAAGCTTTCTGCTAGGATGTAGACCACAAAAGACGCTAAAGACGAAGGTACGATGCTCTCCGGAGCTAAGAGCCGCTCCCGGGCTTCTTTCGGCAGAAGCGGCGCTAAGGGAGCACTGTGAGCGGTACAATCGTCTTTGCGCGAAGAAGCCGCTTCTTCGGCTCCGGGAGCCGGAGAGAGCGGCAGCATCGGAAAGGTGAAGAAGGAAGCTGTACAACACTGGGATTGTGTGCGCAGCTTGCCAACTGATAGAAAACAGTACCTTACACTTTCCTGACGTTTCCAATCACATGAATATTCGATTGGAAGGTGTTTTGGACAACTTTTCTTTCCTTCATGCCAAACACTTGGCAGACCTCCGTGCAACGTCCAGAACACGATGGGAGATGTTTTCTGTGCTCCCGCAGGTTTTCCTTGCCAGACAGAGTGGAAAAGCTTTCTGCTAGGATGTAGACCACAAAAGACGCTAAAGACGAAGGTACGATGCTCTCCGGAGCTAAGAGCCGCTCCCGGGCTTCTTTCGGCAGAAGCGGCGCTAAGAGAGCACTGTGAGCGGTACAATCGTCTTTGCGCGAAGAAGCCGCTTCTTCGGCTCCGGGAGCCGGAGAGAGCGGCAGCATCGGAAAGGTGAAGAAGGAAGCTGTACAACACTGAGATTGTGTGCGCAGCTTGCCAACTGATAGAAAACAGTACCTTACACTTTCCTGACGTTTCCAATCACATGAATGTTCGATTGGAAGCTGTTTTGGACAACTTTTCTATTCTTTTTCCAAAACTTGGCAGACCTCCGTGCAACGTCCAGAACACGATGGGAGATGTTTTCTGTGCTCCCGCAGGTTTTCCTTGCCAGACAGAGTGGAAAAGCTTTCTGCTAGGATGTAGACCACAAAAGACGCTAAAGACGAAGGTACGATGCTCTCCGGAGCTAAGAGCCGCTCCCGGGCTTCTTTCGGCAGAAGCGGCGCTAAGGGAGCACTGTGAGCGGTACAATCGTCTTTGCGCGAAGAAGCCGCTTCTTCGGCTCGGGGAGCCGGAGAGAGCGGCAGCATCGGAAAGGTGAAGAAGGAAGCTGTACAACACTGGGATTGTGTGCGCAGCTTGCCAACTGATAGAAAACAGTACCTTACACTTTCCTGACGTTTCCAATCACATGAATATTCGATTGGAAGCTGTTTTGGACAACTTTTCTTTCCTTCATGCCAAACACTTGGCAGACGTCCGTGCAACGTCCAGAACACGATGGGAGATGTTTTCTGTGCTCCCGCAGGTTTTCCTTGCCAGACAGAGTGGAAAAGCTTTTTGCTAGGATGTAGACCACAAAAGACGCTAAAGACGAAGGTACGATGCTCTCCGGAGCTAAGAGCCGCTCCCGGGCTTCTTTCGGCAGAAGCGGCGCTAAGGGAGCACTGTGAGCGGTACAATCGTCTTTGCGCGAAGAAGCCGCTTCTTCGGCTCCGGGAGCCGGAGAGAGCGGCAGCATCGGAAAGGTGAAGAAGGAAGCTGTACAACACTGGGATTGTGTGCGCAGCTTGCCAACTGATAGAAAACAGTACCTTACACTTTCCTGACGTTTCCAATCACATGAATATTCGATTGGAAGCTGTTTTGGACAACTTTTCTTTCCTTCATGCCAAACACTTGGCAGACGTCCGTGCAACGTCCAGAACACGATGGGAGATGTTTTCTGTGCTCCCGCAGGTTTTCCTTGCCAGACAGAGTGGAAAAGCTTTCTGCTAGGATGTAGACCACAAAAGACGCTAAAGACGAAGGTACGATGCTCTCCGGAGCTAAGCGCCGCTGCCGGGCTTCTTTCGGCAGAAGCGGCACTAAGGAGAGCACTGTGAGCGGTACAATCGTCTTTGCGCGAAGAAGCCGCTTCTTCGGCTCCGTGAGCCGGAGAGAGCGGCAGCATCAGAAAGGTGAAGAAGGAAGCTGTACAACACTGGGATTGTGTGCGCAGCTTGCCAACTGATAGAAAACAGTACCTTACACTTTCCTGACGTTTCCAATCACATGAATCTTCGATTGGAAGCTGTTTTGGACAACTTTTCTTTCCTTCATGCCAAACACTTGGCAGACCTCCGTGCAACGTCCAGAAGACGATGGGAGATGTTTTCTGTGCTCCCGCAGGTTTTCCTTGCCAGACAGAGTGGAAAAGCTTTCTGCTAGGATGTAGACCACAAAAGACGCTAAAGACGAAGGTACGATGCTCTCCGGAGCTAAGAGCCGCTCCCGGGCTTCTTTCGGCAGAAGCGGCGCTAAGAGAGCACTGTGAGCGGTACAATCGTCTTTGCGCGAAGAAGCCGCTTCTTCGGCTCCGGGAGCCGGAGAGAGCGGCAGCATCGGAAAGGTGAAGAAGGAAGCTGTACAACACTGGGATTGTGTGCGCAGCTTGCCAACTGATAGAAAACAGTACCTTACACTTTCCTGACGTTTCCAATCACATGAATATTCGATTGGAAGCTGTTTTGGACAACTTTTCTTTCCTTCATGCCAAACACTTGGCAGACGTCCGTGCAACGTCCAGAACACGATGGGAGATGTTTTCTGTGCTCCCGCAGGTTTTCCTTGCCAGACAGAGTGGAAAAGCTTTCTGCTAGGATGTAGACCACAAAAGACGCTGAAGACGAAGGTACGATGCTCTCCGGAGCTAAGAGCCGCTCCCGGGCTTCTTTCGGCAGAAGCGGCGCTAAGAGAGCACTGTGAGCGGTACAATCGTCTTTGCGCGAAGAAGCCGCTTCTTCGGCTCCGGGAGCCGGAGAGAGCGGCAGCATCGGAAAGGTGAAGAAGGAAGCTGTACAACACTGGGATTGTGTGCGCAGCTTGCCAACTGATAGAAAACAGTACCTTACACTTTCCTGACGTTTCCAATCACATGAATATTCGATTGGAAGCTGTTTTGGACAACTTTTCTTTCCTTCATGCCAAACACTTGGCAGACGTCCGTGCAACGTCCAGAACACGATGGGAGATGTTTTCTGTGCTCCCGCAGGTTTTCCTTGCCAGACAGAGTGGAAAAGCTTTCTGCTAGGATGTAGACCACAAAAGACGCTAAAGACGAAGGTACGATGCTCTCCGGAGCTAAGAGCCGCTCCCGGGCTTCTTTCGGCAGAAGCGGCGCTAAGAGAGCACTGTGAGCGGTACAATCGTCTTTGCGCGAAGAAGCCGCTTCTTCGGCTCCGGGAGCCGGAGAGAGCGGCAGCATCGGAAAGGTGAAGAAGGAAGCTGTACAACACTGGGATTGTGTGCGCAGCTTGCCAACTGATAGAAAACAGTACCTTACACTTTCCTGACGTTTCCAATCCCATGAATATTCGATTGGAAGCTGTTTTGGACAACTTTTCTTTCCTTCATGCCAAACACTTGGCAGACGTCCGTGCAACGTCCAGAACACGATGGGAGATGTTTTCTGTGCTCCCGCAGGTTTTCCTTGCCAGACAGAGTGGAAAAGCTTTCTGCTAGGATGTAGACCACAAAAGACGCTAAAGACGAAGGTACGATGCTCTCCGGAGCTAAGAGCCGCTGCCGGGCTTCTTTCGGCAGAAGCGGCGCTAAGAGAGCACTGTGAGCGGTACAATCGTCTTTGCGCGAAGAAGCCGCTTCTTCGGCTCCGGGAGCCGGAGAGAGCGGCAGCATCGGAAAGGTGAAGAAGGAAGCTGTACAACACTGGGATTGTGTGCGCAGCTTGCCAACTGATAGAAAACAGTACCTTACACTTTCCTGACGTTTCCAATCACATGAATATTCGATTGGAAGCTGTTTTGGACAACTTTTCTTTCCTTCATGCCAAACACTTGGCAGACATCCGTGCAACGTCCAGAACACGATGGGAGATGTTTTCTGTGCTCCCGCAGGTTTTCCTTGCCAGACAGAGTGGAAAAGCTTTCTGCTAGGATGTAGACCACAAAAGACGCTAAAGACGAAGGTACGATGCTCTCCGGAGCTAAGAGCCGCTCCCGGGCTTCTTTCGGCAGAAGCGGCGCTAAGAGAGCACTGTGAGCGGTACAATCGTCTTTGCGCGAAGAAGCCGCTTCTTCGGCTCCGGGAGCCGGAGAGAGTGGCAGCATCGGAAAGGTGAAGAAGGAAGCTGTACAACACTGGGATTGTGTGCGCAGCTTGCCAACTGATAGAAAACAGTACCTTACACTTTCCTGACGTTTCCAATCACATGAATATTCGATTGGAAGCTGTTTTGGACAACTTTTCTTTCCTTCATGCCAAACACTTGGCAGACGTCCGTGCAACGTCCAGAACACGATGGGAGATGTTTTCTGTGCTCCCGCAGGTTTTCCTTGCCAGACAGAGTGGAAAAGCTTTCTGCTAGGATGTAGACCACAAAAGACGCTAAAGACGAAGGTACGATGCTCTCCGGAGCTAAGAGCCGCTCCCGGGCTTCTTTCGGCAGAAGCGGCGCTAAGAGAGCACTGTGAGCGGTACAATCGTCTTTGCGCGAAGAAGCTGCTTCTTCGGCTCCGGGAGCCGGAGAGAGCGGCAGCATCGGAAAGGTGAAGAAGGAAGCTGTACAACACTGGGATTGTGTGCGCAGCTTGCCAACTGATAGAAAACAGTACCTTACACTTTCCTGACGTTTCCAATCACATGAATATTCGATTGGAAGCTGTTTTGGACAACTTTTCTTTCCTTCATGCCAAACACTTGGCAGACGTCCGTGCAACGTCCAGAACACGATGGGAGATGTTTTCTGTGCTCCCGCAGGTTTTCCTTGCCAGACAGAGTGGAAAAGCTTTCTGCTAGGATGTAGACCACAAAAGACGCTAAAGACGAAGGTACGATGCTCTCCGGAGCTAAGAGCCGCTCCCGGGCTTCTTTCGGCAGAAGCGGCGCTAAGAGAGCACTGTGAGCGGTACAATCGTCTTTGCGCGAAGAAGCCGCTTCTTCGGCTCCGGGAGCCGGAGAGAGCGGCAGCATCGGAAAGGTGAAGAAGGAAGCTGTACAACACTGGGATTGTGTGCGCAGCTTGCCAACTGATAGAAAACAGTACCTTACACTTTCCTGACGTTTCCAATCACATGAATATTCGATTGGAAGCTGTTTTGGACAACTTTTCTTTCCTTCATGCCAAACACTTGGCAGACGTCCGTGCAACGTCCAGAACACGATGGGAGATGTTTTCTGTGCTCCCGCAGGTTTTCCTTGCCAGACAGAGTGGAAAAGCTTTCTGCTAGGATGTAGACCACAAAAGACGCTAAAGACGAAGGTACGATGCTCTCCGGAGCTAAGAGCCGCTCCCGGGCTTCTTTCGGCAGAAGCGGCGCTAAGAGAGCACTGTGAGCGGTACAATCGTCTTTGCGCGAAGAAGCTGCTTCTTCGGCTCCGGGAGCCGGAGAGAGCGGCAGCATCGGAAAGGTGAAGAAGGAAGCTGTACAACACTGGGATTGTGTGCGCAGCTTGCCAACTGATAGAAAACAGTACCTTACACTTTCCTGACGTTTCCAATCACATGAATATTCGATTGGAAGCTGTTTTGGACAACTTTTCTTTCCTTCATGCCAAACACTTGGCAGACGTCCGTGCAACGTCCAGAACACGATGGGAGATGTTTTCTGTGCTCCCGCAGGTTTTCCTTGCCAGACAGAGTGGAAAAGCTTTCTGCTAGGATGTAGACCACAAAAGACGCTAAAGACGAAGGTACGATGCTCTCCGGAGCTAAGAGCCGCTCCCGGGCTTCTTTCGGCAGAAGCGGCGCTAAGAGAGCACTGTGAGCGGTACAATCGTCTTTGCGCGAAGAAGCCGCTTCTTCGGCTCCGGGAGCCGGAGAGAGCGGCAGCATCGGAAAGGTGAAGAAGGAAGCTGTACAACACTGGGATTGTGTGCGCAGCTTGCCAACTGATAGAAAACAGTACCTTACACTTTCCTGACGTTTCCAATCACACGAATATTCGATTGGAAGCTGTTTTGGACAACTTTTCTATTCTTTTTGCCAACACTTGGCAGACCTCCATGCAACGTCCAGAACACGATGGGAGATGTTTTCTGTGCTCCCGCAGGTTTTCCTTGCCAGACAGAGTGGAAAAGCTTTCTGCTAGGATGTAGACCACAAAAGACGCTAAAGACGAAGGTACGATGCTCTCCGGAGCTAAGAGCCGCTCCCGGGCTTCTTTCGGCAGAAGCGGCGCTAAGGGAGCACTGTGAGCGGTACAATCGTCTTTGCGCGAAGAAGCCGCTTCTTCGGCTCCGGGAGCCGGAGAGAGCGGCAGCATCGGAAAGGTGAAGAAGGAAGCTGTACAACACTGGGATTGTGTGCGCAGCTTGCCAACTGATAGAAAACAGTACCTTACACTTTCCTGACGTTTCCAATCACATGAATATTCGATTGGAAGGTGTTTTGGACAACTTTTCTTTCCTTCATGCCAAACACTTGGCAGACGTCCGTGCAACGTCCAGAACACGATGGGAGATGTTTTCTGTGCTCCCGCAGGTTTTCCTTGCCAGACAGAGTGGAAAAGCTTTCTGCTAGGATGTAGACCACAAAAGACGCTAAAGACGAAGGTACGATGCTCTCCGGAGCTAAGAGCCGCTCCCGGGCTTCTTTCGGCAGAAGCGGCGCTAAGAGAGCACTGTGAGCGGTACAATCGTCTTTGCGCGAAGAAGCCGCTTCTTCGGCTCCGGGAGCCGGAGAGAGCGGCAGCATCGGAAAGGTGAAGAAGGAAGCTGTACAACACTGAGATTGTGTGCGCAGCTTGCCAACTGATAGAAAACAGTACCTTACACTTTCCTGACGTTTCCAATCACATGAATATTCGATTGGAAGCTGTTTTGGACAACTTTTCTATTCTTTTTCCAAAACTTGGCAGACCTCCGTGCAACGTCCAGAACACGATGGGAGATGTTTTCTGTGCTCCCGCAGGTTTTCCTTGCCAGACAGAGTGGAAAAGCTTTCTGCTAGGATGTAGACCACAAAAGACGCTAAAGACGAAGGTACGATGCTCTCCGGAGCTAAGAGCCGCTCCCGGGCTTCTTTCGGCAGAAGCGGCGCTAAGGGAGCACTGTGAGCGGTACAATCGTCTTTGCGCGAAGAAGCCGCTTCTTCGGCTCCGGGAGCCGGAGAGAGCGGCAGCATCGGAAAGGTGAAGAAGGAAGCTGTACAACACTGGGATTGTGTGCGCAGCTTGCCAACTGATAGAAAACAGTACCTTACACTTTCCTGACGTTTCCAATCACATGAATATTCGATTGGAAGCTGTTTTGGACAACTTTTCTTTCCTTCATGCCAAACACTTGGCAGACGTCCGTGCAACGTCCAGAACACGATGGGAGATGTTTTCTGTGCTCCCGCAGGTTTTCCTTGCCAGACAGAGTGGAAAAGCTTTCTGCTAGGATGTAGACCACAAAAGACGCTAAAGACGAAGGTACGATGCTCTCCGGAGCTAAGATCCGCTCCCGGGCTTCTTTCGGCAGAAGCGGCGCTAAGGGAGCACTGTGAGCGGTACAATCGTCTTTGCGCGAAGAAGCCGCTTCTTCGGCTCCGGGAGCCGGAGAGAGCGGCAGCATCGGAAAGGTGAAGAAGGAAGCTGTACAACACTGGGATTGTGTGCGCAGCTTGCCAACTGATAGAAAACAGTACCTTACACTTTCCTGACGTTTCCAATCACATGAATATTCGATTGGAAGCTGTTTTGGACAACTTTTCTTTCCTTCATGCCAAACACTTGGCAGACCTCCGTGCAACGTCCAGAACACGATGGGAGATGTTTTCTGTGCTCCCGCAGGTTTTCCTTGCCAGACAGAGTGGAAAAGCTTTCTGCTAGGATGTAGACCACAAAAGACGCTAAAGACGAAGGTACGATGCTCTCCGGAGCTAAGAGCCGCTCCCGGGCTTCTTTCGGCAGAAGCGGCGCTAAGGGAGCACTGTGAGCGGTACAATCGTCTTTGCGCGAAGAAGCCGCTTCTTCGGCTCCGGGAGCCGGAGAGAGCGGCAGCATCGGAAAGGTGAAGAAGGAAGCTGTACAACACTGGGATTGTGTGCGCAGCTTGCCAACTGATAGAAAACAGTACCTTACACTTTCCTGACGTTTCCAATCACATGAATATTCGATTGGAAGCTGTTTTGGACAACTTTTCTTTCCTTCATGCCAAACACTTGGCAGACGTCCGTGCAACGTCCAGAACACGATGGGAGATGTTTTCTGTGCTCCCGCAGGTTTTCCTTGCCAGACAGAGTGGAAAAGCTTTCTGCTAGGATGTAGACCACAAAAGACGCTAAAGACGAAGGTACGATGCTCTCTGGAGCTAAGATCCGCTCCCGGGCTTCTTTCGGCAGAAGCCGCGCTAAGAGAGCACTGTGAGCGGTACAATCGTCTTTGCGCGAAGAAGCCGCTTCTTCGGCTCCGGGAGCCGGAGAGAGCGGCAGCATCGGAAAGGTGAAGAAGGAAGCTGTACAACACTGGGATTGTGTGCGCAGCTTGCCAACTGATAGAAAACAGTACCTTACACTTTCCTGACGTTTCCAATCACATGAATATTCGATTGGAAGCTGTTTTGGACAACTTTTCTTTCCTTCATGCCAAACACTTGGCAGACGTCCGTGCAACGTCCAGAACACGATGGGAGATGTTTTCTGTGCTCCCGCAGGTTTTCCTTGCCAGACAGAGTGGAAAAGCTTTTTGCTAGGATGTAGACCACAAAAGACGCTAAAGACGAAGGTACGATGCTCTCCGGAGCTAAGAGCCGCTCCCGGGCTTCTTTCGGCAGAAGCGGCGCTAAGGGAGCACTGTGAGCGGTACAATCGTCTTTGCGCGAAGAAGCCGCTTCTTCGGCTCCGGGAGCCGGAGAGAGCGGCAGCATCGGAAAGGTGAAGAAGGAAGCTGTACAACACTGGGATTGTGTGCGCAGCTTGCCAACTGATAGAAAACAGTACCTTACACTTTCCTGACGTTTCCAATCACATGAATATTCGATTGGAAGCTGTTTTGGACAACTTTTCTTTCCTTCATGCCAAACACTTGGCAGACCTCCGTGCAACGTCCAGAACACGATGGGAGATGTTTTCTGTGCTCCCGCAGGTTTTCCTTGCCAGACAGAGTGGAAAAGCTTTCTGCTAGGATGTAGACCACAAAAGACGCTAAAGACGAAGGTACGATGCTCTCCGGAGCTAAGAGCCGCTCCCGGGCTTCTTTCGGCAGAAGCGGCGCTAAGAGAGCACTGTGAGCGGTACAATCGTCTTTGCGCGAAGAAGCCGCTTCTTCGGCTCCGGGAGCCGGAGAGAGCGGCAGCATCGGAAAGGTGAAGAAGGAAGCTGTACAACACTGGGATTGTGTGCGCAGCTTGCCAACTGATAGAAAACAGTACCATACACTTTCCTGACGTTTCCAATCACATGAATATTCGATTGGAAGCTGTTTTGGACAACTTTTCTTTCCTTCATGCCAAACACTTGGCAGACGTCCGTGCAACGTCCAGAACACGATGGGAGATGTTTTCTGTGCTCCCGCAGGTTTTCCTTGCCAGACAGAGTGGAAAAGCTTTCTGCTAGGATGTAGACCACAAAAGACGCTAAAGACGAAGGTACGATGCTCTCCGGAGCTAAGAGCCGCTCCCGGGCTTCTTTCGGCAGAAGCGGCGCTAAGGGAGCACTGTGAGCGGTACAATCGTCTTTGCGCGAAGAAGCCGCTTCTTCGGCTCCGGGAGCCGGAGAGAGCGGCAGCATCGCAAAGGTGAAGAAGGAAGCTGTACAACACTGGGATTGTGTGCGCAGCTGGCCAACTGATAGAAAACAGTACCTTACACTTTCCTGACGTTTCCAATCACATGAATATTCGATTGGAAGCTGTTTTGGACAACTTTTCTTTCCTTCATGCCAAACACTTGGCAGACGTCCGTGCAACGTCCAGAACACGATGGGAGATGTTTTCTGTGCTCCCGCAGGTTTTCCTTGCCAGACAGAGTGGAAAAGCTTTCTGCTAGGATGTAGACCACAAAAGACGCTAAAGACGAAGGTACGATGCTCTCCGGAGCTAAGAGCCGCTCCCGGGCTTCTTTCGGCAGAAGCGGCGCTAAGAGAGCACTGTGAGCGGTACAATCGTCTTTGCGCGAAGAAGCTGCTTCTTCGGCTCCGGGAGCCGGAGAGAGCGGCAGCATCAGAAAGGTGAAGAAGGAAGATGTACAACACTGGGATTGTGTGCGCAGCTTGCCAACTGATAGAAAACAGTACCTTACACTTTCCTGACGTTTCCAATCCCATGAATATTCGATTGGAAGCTGTTTTGGACAACTTTTCTTTCCTTCATGCCAAACACTTGGCAGACCTCCGTGCAACGTCCAGAACACGATGGGAGATGTTTTCTGTGCTCCCGCAGGTTTTCCTTGCCAGACAGAGTGGAAAAGCTTTCTGCTAGGATGTAGACCACAAAAGACGCTAAAGACGAAGGTACGATGCTCTCCGGAGCTAAGAGCCGCTCCCGGGCTTCTTTCGGCAGAAGCGGCGCTAAGAGAGCACTGTGAGCGGTACAATCGTCTTTGCGCGAAGAAGCCGCTTCTTCGGCTCCGGGAGCCGGAGAGAGCGGCAGCATCGCAAAGGTGAAGAAGGAAGCTGTACAACACTGGGATTGTGTGCGCAGCTTGCCAACTGATAGAAAACAGTACCTTACACTTTCCTGACGTTTCCAATCACACGAATATTCGATTGGAAGCTGTTTTGGACAACTTTTCTATTCTTTTTGCCAACACTTGGCAGACCTCCATGCAACGTCCAGAACACGATGGGAGATGTTTTCTGTGCTCCCGCAGGTTTTCCTTGCCAGACAGAGTGGAAAAGCTTTCTGCTAGGATGTAGACCACAAAAGACGCTAAAGACGAAGGTACGATGCTCTCCGGAGCTAAGAGCCGCTCCCGGGCTTCTTTCGGCAGAAGCGGCGCTAAGGGAGCACTGTGAGCGGTACAATCGTCTTTGCGCGAAGAAGCCGCTTCTTCGGCTCCGGGAGCCGGAGAGAGCGGCAGCATCGGAAAGGTGAAGAAGGAAGCTGTACAACACTGGGATTGTGTGCGCAGCTTGCCAACTGATAGAAAACAGTACCTTACACTTTCCTGACGTTTCCAATCACATGAATATTCGATTGGAAGCTGTTTTGGACAACTTTTCTTTCCTTCATGCCAAACACTTGGCAGACGTCCGTGCAACGTCCAGAACACGATGGGAGATGTTTTCTGTGCTCCCGCAGGTTTTCCTTGCCAGACAGAGTGGAAAAGCTTTCTGCTAGGATGTAGACCACAAAAGACGCTAAAGACGAAGGTACGATGCTCTCCGGAGCTAAGATCCGCTCCCGGGCTTCTTTCGGCAGAAGCGGCGCTAAGAGAGCACTGTGAGCGGTACAATCGTCTTTGCGCGAAGAAGCCGCTTCTTCGGCTCCGGGAGCCGGAGAGAGCGGCAGCATCGCAAAGGTGAAGAAGGAAGCTGTACAACACTGGGATTGTGTGCGCAGCTTGCCAACTGATAGAAAACAGTACCTTACACTTTCCTGACGTTTCAAATCACATGAATATTCGATTGGAAGCTGTTTTGGACAACTTTTCTATTCTTTTTCCAAAACTTGGCAGACCTCCGTGCAACGTCCAGAACACGATGGGAGATGTTTTCTGTGCTCCCGCAGGTTTTCCTTGCCAGACAGAGTGGAAAAGCTTTCTGCTAGGATGTAGACCACAAAAGACGCTAAAGACGAAGGTACGATGCTCTCCGGAGCTAAGAGCCGCTCCCGGGCTTCTTTCGGCAGAAGCCGCGCTAAGAGAGCACTGTGAGCGGTACAATCGTCTTTGCGCGAAGAAGCCGCTTCTTCGGCTCCGGGAGCCGGAGAGAGCGGCAGCATCGGAAAGGTGAAGAAGGAAGCTGTACAACACTGGGATTGTGTGCGCAGCTTGCCAACTGATAGAAAACAGTACCTTACACTTTCCTGACGTTTCCAATCACATGAATATTCGATTGGAAGCTGTTTTGGACAACTTTTCTTTCCTTCATGCCAAACACTTGGCAGACGTCCGTGCAACGTCCAGAACACGATGGGAGATGTTTTCTGTGCTCCCGCAGGTTTTCCTTGCCAGACAGAGTGGAAAAGCTTTTTGCTAGGATGTAGACCACAAAAGACGCTAAAGACGAAGGTACGATGCTCTCCGGAGCTAAGAGCCGCTCCCGGGCTTCTTTCGGCAGAAGCGGCGCTAAGGGAGCACTGTGAGCGGTACAATCGTCTTTGCGCGAAGAAGCCGCTTCTTCGGCTCCGGGAGCCGGAGAGAGCGGCAGCATCGGAAAGGTGAAGAAGGAAGCTGTACAACACTGGGATTGTGTGCGCAGCTTGCCAACTGATAGAAAACAGTACCTTACACTTTCCTGACGTTTCCAATCACATGAATATTCGATTGGAAGCTGTTTTGGACAACTTTTCTTTCCTTCATGCCAAACACTTGGCAGACCTCCGTGCAACGTCCAGAACACGATGGGAGATGTTTTCTGTGCTCCCGCAGGTTTTCCTTGCCAGACAGAGTGGAAAAGCTTTCTGCTAGGATGTAGACCACAAAAGACGCTAAAGACGAAGGTACGATGCTCTCCGGAGCTAAGAGCCGCTCCCGGGCTTCTTTCGGCAGAAGCGGCGCTAAGAGAGCACTGTGAGCGGTACAATCGTCTTTGCGCGAAGAAGCCGCTTCTTCGGCTCCGGGAGCCGGAGAGAGCGGCAGCATCGGAAAGGTGAAGAAGGAAGCTGTACAACACTGGGATTGTGTGCGCAGCTTGCCAACTGATAGAAAACAGTACCATACACTTTCCTGACGTTTCCAATCCCATGAATATTCGATTGGAAGCTGTTTTGGACAACTTTACTTTCCTTCATGCCAAACACTTGGCAGACCTCCGTGCAACGTCCAGAACACGATGGGAGATGTTTTCTGTGCTCCCGCAGGTTTTCCTTGCCAGACAGAGTGGAAAAGCTTTCTGCTAGGATGTAGACCACAAAAGACGCTAAAGACGAAGGTACGATGCTCTCCGGAGCTAAGAGCCGCTCCCGGGCTTCTTTCGGCAGAAGCGGCGCTAAGGGAGCACTGTGAGCGGTACAATCGTCTTTGCGCGAAGAAGCCGCTTCTTCGGCTCCGGGAGCCGGAGAGAGCGGCAGCATCGGAAAGGTGAAGAAGGAAGCTGTACAACACTGGGATTGTGTGCGCAGCTTGCCAACTGATAGAAAACAGTACCTTACACTTTCCTGACGTTTCCAATCACATGAATATTCGATTGGAAGCTGTTTTGGACAACTTTTCTTTCCTTCATGCCAAACACTTGGCAGACGTCCGTGCAACGTCCAGAACACGATGGGAGATGTTTTCTGTGCTCCCGCAGGTTTTCCTTGCCAGACAGAGTGGAAAAGCTTTCTGCTAGGATGTAGACCACAAAAGACGCTAAAGACGAAGGTACGATGCTCTCCGGAGCTAAGAGCCGCTCCCGGGCTTCTTTCGGCAGAAGCGGCGCTAAGAGAGCACTGTGAGCGGTACAATCGTCTTTGCGCGAAGAAGCTGCTTCTTCGGCTCCGGGAGCCGGAGAGAGCGGCAGCATCGGAAAGGTGAAGAAGGAAGCTGTACAACACTGGGATTGTGTGCGCAGCTTGCCAACTGATAGAAAACAGTACCTTACACTTTCCTGACGTTTCCAATCACATGAATATTCGATTGGAAGGTGTTTTGGACAACTTTTCTTTCCTTCATGCCAAACACTTGGCAGACCTCCGTGCAACGTCCAGAACACGATGGGAGATGTTTTCTGTGCTCCCGCAGGTTTTCCTTGCCAGACAGAGTGGAAAAGCTTTCTGCTAGGATGTAGACCACAAAAGACACTAAAGACGAAGGTACGATGCTCTCCGGAGCTAAGAGCCGCTCCCGGGCTTCTTTCGGCAGAAGCGGCGCTAAGAGAGCACTGTGAGCGGTACAATCGTCTTTGCGCGAAGAAGCCGCTTCTTCGGCTCCGGGAGCCGGAGAGAGCGGCAGCATCGCAAAGGTGAAGAAGGAAGCTGTACAACACTGGGATTGTGTGCGCAGCTTGCCAACTGATAGAAAACAGTACCTTACACTTTCCTGACGTTTCCAATCACATGAATATTCGATTGGAAGCTGTTTTGGACAACTTTTCTATTCTTTTTGCCAACACTTGGCAGACCTCCATGCAACGTCCAGAACACGATGGGAGATGTTTTCTGTGCTCCCGCAGGTTTTCCTTGCCAGACAGAGTGGAAAAGCTTTCTGCTAGGATGTAGACCACAAAAGACGCTAAAGACGAAGGTACGATGCTCTCCGGAGCTAAGAGCCGCTCCCGGGCTTCTTTCGGCAGAAGCGGCGCTAAGGGAGCACTGTGAGCGGTACAATCGTCTTTGCGCGAAGAAGCCGCTTCTTCGGCTCCGGGAGCCGGAGAGAGCGGCAGCATCGGAAAGGTGAAGAAGGAAGCTGTACAACACTGGGATTGTGTGCGCAGCTTGCCAACTGATAGAAAACAGTACCTTACACTTTCCTGACGTTTCCAATCCCATGAATATTCGATTGGAAGCTGTTTTGGACAACTTTTCTTTCCTTCATGCCAAACACTTGGCAGACGTCCGTGCAACGTCCAGAAGACGATGGGAGATGTTTTCTGTGCTCCCGCAGGTTTTCCTTGCCAGACAGAGTGGAAAAGCTTTCTGCTAGGATGTAGACCACAAAAGACGCTAAAGACGAAGGTACGATGCTCTCCGGAGCTAAGAGCCGCTCCCGGGCTTCTTTCGGCAGAAGCAGCGCTAAGAGAGCACTGTGAGCGGTACAATCGTCTTTGCGCGAAGAAGCCGCTTCTTCGGCTCCGGGAGCCGGAGAGAGCGGCAGCATCGGAAAGGTGAAGAAGGAAGCTGTACAACACTGAGATTGTGTGCGCAGCTTGCCAACTGATAGAAAACAGTACCTTACACTTTCCTGACGTTTCCAATCACATGAATATTCGATTGGAAGCTGTTTTGGACAACTTTTCTATTCTTTTTCCAAAACTTGGCAGACCTCCGTGCAACGTCCAGAACACGATGGGAGATGTTTTCTGTGCTCCCGCAGGTTTTCCTTGCCAGACAGAGTGGAAAAGCTTTCTGCTAGGATGTAGACCACAAAAGACGCTAAAGACGAAGGTACGATGCTCTCCGGAGCTAAGAGCCGCTCCCGGGCTTCTTTCGGCAGAAGCGGCGCTAAGGGAGCACTGTGAGCGGTACAATCGTCTTTGCGCGAAGAAGCCGCTTCTTCGGCTCCGGGAGCCGGAGAGAGCGGCAGCATCGGAAAGGTGAAGAAGGAAGCTGTACAACACTGGGATTGTGTGCGCAGCTTGCCAACTGATAGAAAACAGTACCTTACACTTTCCTGACGTTTCCAATCACATGAATATTCGATTGGAAGCTGTTTTGGACAACTTTTCTTTCCTTCATGCCAAACACTTGGCAGACGTCCGTGCAACGTCCAGAACACGATGGGAGATGTTTTCTGTGCTCCCGCAGGTTTTCCTTGCCAGACAGAGTGGAAAAGCTTTCTGCTAGGATGTAGACCACAAAAGACGCTAAAGACGAAGGTACGATGCTCTCCGGAGCTAAGAGCCGCTCCCGGGCTTCTTTCGGCAGAAGCGGCGCTAAGAGAGCACTGTGAGCGGTACAATCGTCTTTGCGCGAAGAAGCCGCTTCTTCGGCTCCGGGAGCCGGAGAGAGCGGCAGCATCGGAAAGGTGAAGAAGGAAGCTGTACAACACTGGGATTGTGTGCGCAGCTTGCCAACTGATAGAAAACAGTACCTTACACTTTCCTGACGTTTCCAATCCCATGAATATTCGATTGGAAGCTGTTTTGGACAACTTTTCTTTCCTTCATGCCAAACACTTGGCAGACCTCCGTGCAACGTCCAGAACACGATGGGAGATGTTTTCTGTGCTCCCGCAGGTTTTCCTTGCCAGACAGAGTGGAAAAGCTTTCTGCTAGGATGTAGACCACAAAAGACGCTAAAGACGAAGGTACGATGCTCTCCGGAGCTAAGAGCCGCTCCCGGGCTTCTTTCGGCAGAAGCGGCGCTAAGAGAGCACTGTGAGCGGTACAATCGTCTTTGCGCGAAGAAGCCGCTTCTTCGGCTCCGGGAGCCGGAGAGAGCGGCAGCATCGGAAAGGTGAAGAAGGAAGCTGTACAACACTGGGATTGTGTGCGCAGCTTGCCAACTGATAGAAAACAGTACCTTACACTTTCCTGACGTTTCCAATCACATGAATATTCGATTGGAAGGTGTTTTGGACAACTTTTCTTTCCTTCATGCCAAACACTTGGCAGACCTCCGTGCAACGTCCAGAACACGATGGGAGATGTTTTCTGTGCTCCCGCAGGTTTTCCTTGCCAGACAGAGTGGAAAAGCTTTCTGCTAGGATGTAGACCACAAAAGACGCTAAAGACGAAGGTACGATGCTCTCCGGAGCTAAGAGCCGCTCCCGGGCTTCTTTCGGCAGAAGCGGCGCTAAGGGAGCACTGTGAGCGGTACAATCGTCTTTGCGCGAAGAAGCCGCTTCTTCGGCTCCGGGAGCCGGAGAGAGCGGCAGCATCGGAAAGGTGAAGAAGGAAGCTGTACAACACTGGGATTGTGTGCGCAGCTTGCCAACTGATAGAAAACAGTACCTTACACTTTCCTGACGTTTCCAATCACATGAATATTCGATTGGAAGGTGTTTTGGACAACTTTTCTTTCCTTCATGCCAAACACTTGGCAGACCTCCGTGCAACGTCCAGAACACGATGGGAGATGTTTTCTGTGCTCCCGCAGGTTTTTCTTGCCAGACAGAGTGGAAAAGCTTTCTGCTAGGATGTAGACCACAAAAGACGCTAAAGACGAAGGTACGATGCTCTCCGGAGCTAAGAGCCGCTCCCGGGCTTCTTTCGGCAGAAGCAGCGCTAAGAGAGCACTGTGAGCGGTACAATCGTCTTTGCGCGAAGAAGCCGCTTCTTCGGCTCCGGGAGCCGGAGAGAGCGGCAGCATCGGAAAGGTGAAGAAGGAAGCTGTACAACACTGAGATTGTGTGCGCAGCTTGCCAACTGAGAGAAAACAGTACCTTACACTTTCCTGACGTTTCCAATCACATGAATATTCGATTGGAAGGTGTTTTGGACAACTTTTCTTTCCTTCATGCCAAACACTTGGCAGACCTCCGTGCAACGTCCAGAACACGATGGGAGATGTTTTCTGTGCTCCCGCAGGTTTTCCTTGCCAGACAGAGTGGAAAAGCTTTCTGCTAGGATGTAGACCACAAAAGACGCTAAAGACGAAGGTACGATGCTCTCCGGAGCTAAGAGCCGCTCCCGGGCTTCTTTCGGCAGAAGCGGCGCTAAGGGAGCACTGTGAGCGGTACAATCGTCTTTGCGCGAAGAAGCCGCTTCTTCGGCTCCGGGAGCCGGAGAGAGCGGCAGCATCGGAAAGGTGAAGAAGGAAGCTGTACAACACTGGGATTGTGTGCGCAGCTTGCCAACTGATAGAAAACAGTACCTTACACTTTCCTGACGTTTCCAATCACATGAATATTCGATTGGAAGCTGTTTTGGACAACTTTTCTTTCCTTCATGCCAAACACTTGGCAGACGTCCATGCAACGTCCAGAAGACGATGGGAGATGTTTTCTGTGCTCCCGCAGGTTTTCCTTGCCAGACAGAGTGGAAAAGCTTTCTGCTAGGATGTAGACCACAAAAGACGCTAAAGACGAAGGTACGATGCTCTCCGGAGCTAAGAGCCGCTCCCGGGCTTCTTTCGGCAGAAGCCGCGCTAAGAGAGCACTGTGAGCGGTACAATCGTCTTTGCGCGAAGAAGCCGCTTCTTCGGCTCCGGGAGCCGGAGAGAGCGGCAGCATCGGAAAGGTGAAGAAGGAAGCTGTACAACACTGGGATTGTGTGCGCAGCTTGCCAACTGATAGAAAACAGTACCTTACACTTTCCTGACGTTTCCAATCACATGAATATTCGATTGGAAGGTGTTTTGGACAACTTTTCTTTCCTTCATGCCAAACACTTGGCAGACCTCCGTGCAACGTCCAGAACACGATGGGAGATGTTTTCTGTGCTCCCGCAGGTTTTCCTTGCCAGACAGAGTGGAAAAGCTTTCTGCTAGGATGTAGACCACAAAAGACGCTAAAGACGAAGGTACGATGCTCTCCGGAGCTAAGAGCCGCTCCCGGGCTTCTTTCGGCAGAAGCAGCGCTAAGAGAGCACTGTGAGCGGTACAATCGTCTTTGCGCGAAGAAGCCGCTTCTTCGGCTCCGGGAGCCGGAGAGAGCGGCAGCATCGGAAAGGTGAAGAAGGAAGCTGTACAACACTGGGATTGTGTGCGCAGCTTGCCAACTGATAGAAAACAGTACCTTACACTTTCCTGACGTTTCCAATCACATGAATCTTCGATTGGAAGCTGTTTTGGACAACTTTTCTTTCCTTCATGCCAAACACTTGGCAGACGTCCGTGCAACGTCCAGAACACGATGGGAGATGTTTTCTGTGCTCCCGCAGGTTTTCCTTGCCAGACAGAGTGGAAAAGCTTTCTGCTAGGATGTAGACCACAAAAGACGCTAAAGACGAAGGTACGATGCTCTCCGGAGCTAAGAGCCGCTCCCGGGCTTCTTTCGGCAGAAGCGGCGCTAAGGGAGCACTGTGAGCGGTACAATCGTCTTTGCGCGAAGAAGCTGCTTCTTCGGCTCCGGGAGCCGGAGAGAGCGGCAGCATCGGAAAGGTGAAGAAGGAAGCTGTACAACACTGGGATTGTGTGCGCAGCTTGCCAACTGATAGAAAACAGTACCTTACACTTTCCTGACGTTTCCAATCACATGAATATTCGATTGGAAGCTGTTTTGGACAACTTTACTTTCCTTCATGCCAAACACTTGGCAGACGTCCGTGCAACGTCCAGAACACGATGGGAGATGTTTTCTGTGCTCCCGCAGGTTTTCCTTGCCAGACAGAGTGGAAAAGCTTTCTGCTAGGATGTAGACCACAAAAGACGCTAAAGACGAAGGTACGATGCTCTCCGGAGCTAAGAGCCGCTCCCGGGCTTCTTTCGGCAGAAGCGGCGCTAAGAGAGCACTGTGAGCGGTACAATCGTCTTTGCGCGAAGAAGCCGCTTCTTCGGCTCCGGGAGCCGGAGAGAGTGGCAGCATCGGAAAGGTGAAGAAGGAAGCTGTACAACACTGGGATTGTGTGCGCAGCTTGCCAACTGATAGAAAACAGTACCTTACACTTTCCTGACGTTTCCAATCACATGAATATTCGATTGGAAGCTGTTTTGGACAACTTTTCTTTCCTTCATGCCAAACACTTGGCAGACCTCCGTGCAAAGTCCAGAACACGATGGGAGATGTTTTCTGTGCTCCCGCAGGTTTTCCTTGCCAGACAGAGTGGAAAAGCTTTCTGCTAGGATGTAGACCACAAAAGACGCTAAAGACGAAGGTACGATGCTCTCCGGAGCTAAGAGCCGCTCCCGGGCTTCTTTCGGCAGAAGCGGCGCTAAGAGAGCACTGTGAGCGGTACAATCGTCTTTGCGCGAAGAAGCCGCTTCTTCGGCTCCGGGAGCCGGAGAGAGCGGCAGCATCGGAAAGGTGAAGAAGGAAGCTGTACAACACTGGGATTGTGTGCGCAGCTTGCCAACTGATAGAAAACAGTACCTTACACTTTCCTGACGTTTCCAATCACATGAATCTTCGATTGGAAGCTGTTTTGGACAACTTTTCTTTCCTTCATGCCAAACACTTGGCAGACGTCCGTGCAACGTCCAGAACACGATGGGAGATGTTTTCTGTGCTCCCGCAGGTTTTCCTTGCCAGACAGAGTGGAAAAGCTTTCTGCTAGGATGTAGACCACAAAAGACGCTAAAGACGAAGGTACGATGCTCTCCGGAGCTAAGAGCCGCTCCCGGGCTTCTTTCGGCAGAAGCGGCGCTAAGGGAGCACTGTGAGCGGTACAATCGTCTTTGCGCGAAGAAGCTGCTTCTTCGGCTCCGGGAGCCGGAGAGAGCGGCAGCATCGGAAAGGTGAAGAAGGAAGCTGTACAACACTGGGATTGTGTGCGCAGCTTGCCAACTGATAGAAAACAGTACCTTACACTTTCCTGACGTTTCCAATCACATGAATATTCGATTGGAAGCTGTTTTGGACAACTTTACTTTCCTTCATGCCAAACACTTGGCAGACGTCCGTGCAACGTCCAGAACACGATGGGAGATGTTTTCTGTGCTCCCGCAGGTTTTCCTTGCCAGACAGAGTGGAAAAGCTTTCTGCTAGGATGTAGACCACAAAAGACGCTAAAGACGAAGGTACGATGCTCTCCGGAGCTAAGAGCTGCTACCGGGCTTCTTTCGGCAGAAGCGGCGCTAAGAGAGCACTGTGAGCGGTACAATCGTCTTTGCGCGAAGAAGCCGCTTCTTCGGCTCCGGGAGCCGGAGAGAGCGGCAGCATCGGAAAGGTGAAGAAGGAAGCTGTACAACACTGGGATTGTGTGCGCAGCTTGCCAACTGATAGAAAACAGTACCTTACACTTTCCTGACGTTTCCAATCACACGAATATTCGATTGGAAGCTGTTTTGGACAACTTTTCTATTCTTTTTGCCAACACTTGGCAGACCTCCATGCAACGTCCAGAACACGATGGGAGATGTTTTCTGTGCTCCCGCAGGTTTTCCTTGCCAGACAGAGTGGAAAAGCTTTCTGCTAGGATGTAGACCACAAAAGACGCTAAAGACGAAGGTACGATGCTCTCCGGAGCTAAGAGCCGCTCCCGGGCTTCTTTCGGCAGAAGCGGCGCTAAGGGAGAACTGTGAGCGGTACAATCGTCTTTGCGCGAAGAAGCCGCTTCTTCGGCTCCGGGAGCCGGAGAGATCGGCAGCATCGGAAAGGTGAAGAAGGAAGCTGTACAACACTGGGATTGTGTGCGCAGCTTGCCAACTGATAGAAAACAGTACCATACACTTTCCTGACGTTTCCAATCACATGAATATTCGATTGGAAGCTGTTTTGGACAACTTTTCTTTCCTTCATGCCAAACACTTGGCAGACGTCCGTGCAACGTCCAGAACACGATGGGAGATGTTTTCTGTGCTCCCGCAGGTTTTCCTTGCCAGACAGAGTGGAAAAGCTTTCTGCTAGGATGTAGACCACAAAAGACGCTAAAGACGAAGGTACGATGCTCTCCGGAGCTAAGAGCCGCTCCCGGGCTTCTTTCGGCAGAAGCCGCGCTAAGAGAGCACTGTGACCGGTACAATCGTCTTTGCGCGAAGAAGCCGCTTCTTCGGCTCCGGGAGCCGGAGAGAGCGGCAGCATCGGAAAGGTGAAGAAGGAAGCTGTACAACACTGGGATTGTGTGCGCAGTTTGCCAAGTGATAGAAAACAGTACCTTACACTTTCCTGACGTTTCCAATCACATGAATATTCGATTGGAAGGTGTTTTGGACAACTTTTCTTTCCTTCATGCCAAACACTTGGCAGACCTTCGTGCAACGTCCAGAACACGATGGGAGATGTTTTCTGTGCTCCCGCAGGTTTTCCTTGCCAGACAGAGTGGAAAAGCTTTCTGCTAGGATGTAGACCACAAAAGACGCTAAAGACGAAGGTACGATGCTCTCCGGAGCTAAGAGCCGCTCCCGGGCTTCTTTCGGCAGAAGCAGCGCTAAGAGAGCACTGTGAGCGGTACAATCGTCTTTGCGCGAAGAAGCCGCTTCTTCGGCTCCGGGAGCCGGAGAGAGCGGCAGCATCGGAAAGGTGAAGAAGGAAGCTGTACAACACTGAGATTGTGTGCGCAGCTTGCCAACTGATAGAAAACAGTACCTTACACTTTCCTGACGTTTCCAATCACATGAATATTCGATTGGAAGGTGTTTTGGACAACTTTTCTATTCTTTTTCCAAAACTTGACAGACCTCCGTGCAACGTCCAGAACACGATGGGAGATGTTTTCTGTGCTCCCGCAGGTTTTCCTTGCCAGACAGAGTGGAAAAGCTTTCTGCTAGGATGTAGACCACAAAAGACGCTAAAGACGAAAGTACGATGCTCTCCGGAGCTAAGAGCCGCTCCCGGGCTTCTTTCGGCAGAAGCGGCGCTAAGAGAGCACTGTGAGCGGTACAATCGTCTTTGCGCGAAGAAGCCGCTTCTTCGGCTCCGGGAGCCGGAGAGAGCGGCAGCATCGGAAAGGTGAAGAAGGAAGCTGTACAACACTGGGATTGTGTGCGCAGCTGGCCAACTGATAGAAAACAGTACCTTACACTTTCCTGACGTTTCCAATCACATGAATATTCGATACGAAGCTGTTTTGGACAACTTTTCTTTCCTTCATGCCAAACACTTGGCAGACCTCCGTGCAACGTCCAGAAGACGATGGGAGATGTTTTCTGTGCTCCCGCAGGTTTTCCTTGCCAGACAGAGTGGAAAAGCTTTCTGCTAGGATGTAGACCACAAAAGACGCTAAAGACGAAGGTACGATGCTCTCCGGAGCTAAGAGCCGCTCCCGGGCTTCTTTCGGCAGAAGCGGCGCTAAGAGAGCACTGTGAGCGGTACAATCGTCTGTGCGTGAAGAAGCCGCTTCTTCGGCTCCGGGAGCCGGAGAGAGCGGCAGCATCGGAAAGGTGAAGAAGGAAGCTGTACAACACTGGGATTGTGTGCGCAGCTTGCCAACTGATAGAAAACAGTACCTTACCACATTCCTGACATTTCCAATCACATGAATATTCGATAAGAAGCTGTTTTGGACAACTTTTCTTTCCTTCTTGTCAAACACTTGGCAGACCTCCGTGCAAAGTCCAGAACACGATGGGAGATGTTTTCTGTGCTCCCGCAGGTTTTCCTTGCCAGACAGAGTGGAAAAGCTTTCTGCTAGGATGTAGACCACAAAAGACGCTAAAGACGAAGGTACGATGCTCTCCGGAGCTAAGAGCCGCTCCCGGGCTTCTTTCGGCAGAAGCGGCGCTAAGAGAGCACTGTGAGCGGTACAATCGTCTTTGCGCGAAGAAGCCGCTTCTTCGGCTCCGGGAGCCGGAGAGAGCGGCAGCATCGGAAAGGTGAAGAAGGAAGCTGTACAACACTGGGATTGTGTGCGCAGCTTGCCAACTGATAGAAAACAGTACCTTACACTTTCCTGACGTTTCCAATCACATGAATATTCGATTGGAAGCTGTTTTGGACAACTTTTCTTTCCTTCATGCCAAACACTTGGCAGACGTCCGTGCAACGTCCAGAACACGATGGGAGATGTTTTCTGTGCTCCCGCAGGTTTTCCTTGCCAGACAGAGTGGAAAAGCTTTCTGCTAGGATGTAGACCACAAAAGACGCTAAAGACGAAGGTACGATGCTCTCCGGAGCTAAGAGCCGCTCCCGGGCTTCTTTCGGCAGAAGCGGCGCTAAGAGAGCACTGTGAGCGGTACAATCGTCTTTGCGCGAAGAAGCTGCTTCTTCGGCTCCGGGAGCCGGAGAGAGCGGCAGCATCGGAAAGGTGAAGAAGGAAGCTGTACAACACTGGGATTGTGTGCGCAGCTTGCCAACTGATAGAAAACAGTACCTTACACTTTCCTGACGTTTCCAATCACATGAATATTCGATTGGAAGCTGTTTTTGACAACTTTACTTTCCTTCATGCCAAACACTTGGCAGACGTCCGTGCAACGTCCAGAACACGATGGGAGATGTTTTCTGTGCTCCCGCAGGTTTTCCTTGCCAGACAGAGTGGAAAAGCTTTCTGCTAGGATGTAGACCACAAAAGACGCTAAAGACGAAGGTACGATGCTCTCCGGAGCTAAGAGCCGCTACCGGGCTTCTTTCGGCAGAAGCGGCGCTAAGAGAGCACTGTGAGCGGTACAATCGTCTTTGCGCGAAGAAGCCGCTTCTTCGGCTCCGGGAGCCGGAGAGAGCGGCAGCATCGGAAAGGTGAAGAAGGAAGCTGTACAACACTGGGATTGTGTGCGCAGCTTGCCAACTGATAGAAAACAGTACCTTACACTTTCCTGACGTTTCCAATCACACGAATATTCGATTGGAAGCTGTTTTGGACAACTTTTCTATTCTTTTTGCCAACACTTGGCAGACCTCCATGCAACGTCCAGAACACGATGGGAGATGTTTTCTGTGCTCCCGCAGGTTTTCCTTGCCAGACAGAGTGGAAAAGCTTTCTGCTAGGATGTAGACCACAAAAGACGCTAAAGACGAAGGTACGATGCTCTCCGGAGCTAAGAGCCGCTCCCGGGCTTCTTTCGGCAGAAGCGGCGCTAAGGGAGAACTGTGAGCGGTACAATCGTCTTTGCGCGAAGAAGCCACTTCTTCGGCTCCGGGAGCCGGAGAGATCGGCAGCATCGGAAAGGTGAAGAAGGAAGCTGTACAACACTGGGATTGTGTGCGCAGCTTGCCAACTGATAGAAAACAGTACCATACAATTTCCTGACGTTTCCAATCACATGAATATTCGATTGGAAGCTGTTTTGGACAACTTTTCTTTCCTTCATGCCAAACACTTGGCAGACGTCCGTGCAACGTCCAGAACACGATGGGAGATGTTTTCTGTGCTCCCGCAGGTTTTCCTTGCCAGACAGAGTGGAAAAGCTTTCTGCTAGGATGTAGACCACAAAAGACGCTAAAGACGAAGGTACGATGCTCTCCGGAGCTAAGAGCCGCTCCCGGGCTTCTTTCGGCAGAAGCGGCGCTAAGAGAGCACTGTGAGCGGTACAATCGTCTTTGCGCGAAGAAGCCGCTTCTTCGGCTCCGGGAGCCGGAGAGAGCGGCAGCATCGGAAAGGTGAAGAAGGAAGCTGTACAACACTGGGATTGTGTGCGCAGTTTGCCAAGTGATAGAAAACAGTACCTTACACTTTCCTGACGTTTCCAATCACATGAATATTCGATTGGAAGGTGTTTTGGACAACTTTTCTTTCCTTCATGCCAAACACTTGGCAGACCTCCGTGCAACGTCCAGAACACGATGGGAGATGTTTTCTGTGCTCCCGCAGGTTTTCCTTGCCAGACAGAGTGGAAAAGCTTTCTGCTAGGATGTAGACCACAAAAGACGCTAAAGACGAAGGTACGATGCTCTCCGGAGCTAAGAGCCGCTCCCGGGCTTCTTTCGGCAGAAGCAGCGCTAAGAGAGCACTGTGAGCGGTACAATCGTCTTTGCGCGAAGAAGCCGCTTCTTCGGCTCCGGGAGCCGGAGAGAGCGGCAGCATTGGAAAGGTGAAGAAGGAAGCTGTACAACACTGAGATTGTGTGCGCAGCTTGCCAACTGATAGAAAACAGTACCTTACACTTTCCTGACGTTTCCAATCACATGAATATTCGATTGGAAGCTGTTTTGGACAACTTTCCTTTCCTTCATGCCAAACACTTGGCAGACCTCCGTGCAACGTCCAGAACACGATGGGAGATGTTTTCTGTGCTCCCGCAGGTTTTCCTTGCCAGACAGAGTGGAAAAGCTTTCTGCTAGGATGTAGACCACAAAAGACGCTAAAGACGAAGGTACGATGCTCTCCGGAGCTAAGAGCCGCTCCCGGGCTTCTTTCGGCAGAAGCGGCGCTAAGAGAGCACTGTGAGCGGTACAATCGTCTTTGCGCGAAGAAGCCGCTTCTTCGGCTCCGGGAGCCGGAGAGAGCGGCAGCATCGCAAAGGTGAAGAAGGAAGCTGTACAACACTGGGATTGTGTGCGCAGCTTGCCAACTGATAGAAAACAGTACCTTACACTTTCCTGACGTTTCCAATCACATGAATATTCGATTGGAAGCTGTTTTGGACAACTTTTCTATTCTTTTTGCCAACACTTGGCAGACCTCCATGCAACGTCCAGAACACGATGGGAGATGTTTTCTGTGCTCCCGCAGGTTTTCCTTGCCAGACAGAGTGGAAAAGCTTTCTGCTAGGATGTAGACCACAAAAGACGCTAAAGACGAAGGTACGATGCTCTCCGGAGCTAAGAGCCGCTCCCGGGCTTCTTTCGGCAGAAGCGGCGCTAAGGGAGCACTGTGAGCGGTACAATCGTCTTTGCGCGAAGAAGCCGCTTCTTCGGCTCCGGGAGCCGGAGTGAGCGGCAGCATCGGAAAGGTGAAGAAGGAAGCTGTACAACACTGGGATTGTGTGCGCAGCTTGCCAACTGATAGAAAACAGTACCTTACACTTTCCTGACGTTTCCAATCACATGAATATTCGATTGGAAGCTGTTTTGGACAACTTTTCTTTCCTTCATGCCAAACACTTGGCAGACCTCCGTGCAACGTCCAGAACACGATGGGAGATGTTTTCTGTGCTCCCGCAGGTTTTCCTTGCCAGACAGAGTGGAAAAGCTTTCTGCTAGGATGTAGACCACAAAAGACGCTAAAGACGAAGGTACGATGCTCTCCGGAGCTAAGAGCCGCTCCCGGGCTTCCTTCGGCAGAAGCGGCGCTAAGAGAGCACTGTGAGAGGTACAATCGTCTTTGCGCGAAGAAGCCGCTTCTTCGGCTCCGGGAGCCGGAGAGAGCGGCAGCATCGGAAAGGTGAAGAAGGAAGCTGTACAACACTGGGATTGTGTGCGCAGCTTGCCAACTGATAGAAAACAGTACCATACACTTTCCTGACGTTTCCAATCACATGAATATTCGATTGGAAGCTGTTTTGGACAACTTTTCTTTCCTTCATGCCAAACACTTGGCAGACGTCCGTGCAACGTCCAGAACACGATGGGAGATGTTTTCTGTGCTCCCGCAGGTTTTCCTTGCCAGACAGAGTGGAAAAGCTTTCTGCTAGGATGTAGACCACAAAAGACGCTAAAGACGAAGGTACGATGCTCTCCGGAGCTAAGAGCCGCTCCCGGGCTTCTTTCGGCAGAAGCGGCGCTAAGGGAGCACTGTGAGCGGTACAATCGTCTTTGCGCGAAGAAGCCGCTTCTTCGGCTCCGGGAGCCGGAGAGAGCGGCAGCATCGGAAAGGTGAAGAAGGAAGCTGTACAACACTGGGATTGTGTGCGCAGCTTGCCAACTGATAGAAAACAGTACCTTACCACTCTCCTGACTTTTCCAATCACATGAATATTCGATTGGAAGCTGTTTTGGACAACTTTTCTTTCCTTCATGCCAAACACTTGGCAGACGTCCGTGCAACGTCCAGAACACGATGGGAGATGTTTTCTGTGCTCCCGCAGGTTTTCCTTGCCAGACAGAGTGGAAAAGCTTTCTGCTAGGATGTAGACCACAAAAGACGCTAAAGACGAAGGTACGATGCTCTCCGGAGCTAAGAGCCGCTCCCGGGCTTCTTTCGGCAGAAGCGGCGCTAAGAGAGCACTGTGAGCGGTACAATCGTCTTTGCGCGAAGAAGCTGCTTCTTCGGCTCCGGGAGCCGGAGAGAGCGGCAGCATCAGAAAGGTGAAGAAGGAAGATGTACAACACTGGGATTGTGTGCGCAGCTTGCCAACTGATAGAAAACAGTACCTTACACTTTCCTGACGTTTCCAATCCCATGAATATTCGATTGGAAGCTGTTTTGGACAACTTTTCTTTCCTTCATGCCAAACACTTGGCAGACCTCCGTGCAACGTCCAGAACACGATGGGAGATGTTTTCTGTGCTCCCGCAGGTTTTCCTTGCCAGACAGAGTGGAAAAGCTTTCTGCTAGGATGTAGACCACAAAAGACGCTAAAGACGAAGGTACGATGCTCTCCGGAGCTAAGAGCCGCTCCCGGGCTTCTTTCGGCAGAAGCGGCGCTAAGAGAGCACTGTGAGCGGTACAATCGTCTTTGCGCGAAGAAGCCGCTTCTTCGGCTCCGGGAGCCGGAGAGAGCGGCAGCATCGCAAAGGTGAAGAAGGAAGCTGTACAACACTGGGATTGTGTGCGCAGCTTGCCAACTGATAGAAAACAGTACCTTACACTTTCCTGACGTTTCCAATCACACGAATATTCGATTGGAAGCTGTTTTGGACAACTTTTCTATTCTTTTTGCCAACACTTGGCAGACCTCCATGCAACGTCCAGAACACGATGGGAGATGTTTTCTGTGCTCCCGCAGGTTTTCCTTGCCAGACAGAGTGGAAAAGCTTTCTGCTAGGATGTAGACCACAAAAGACGCTAAAGACGAAGGTACGATGCTCTCCGGAGCTAAGAGCCGCTCCCGGGCTTCTTTCGGCAGAAGCGGCGCTAAGGGAGCACTGTGAGCGGTACAATCGTCTTTGCGCGAAGAAGCCGCTTCTTCGGCTCCGGGAGCCGGAGAGAGCGGCAGCATCGGAAAGGTGAAGAAGGAAGCTGTACAACACTGGGATTGTGTGCGCAGCTTGCCAACTGATAGAAAACAGTACCTTACACTTTCCTGACGTTTCCAATCACATGAATATTCGATTGGAAGCTGTTTTGGACAACTTTTCTTTCCTTCATGCCAAACACTTGGCAGACGTCCGTGCAACGTCCAGAACACGATGGGAGATGTTTTCTGTGCTCCCGCAGGTTTTCCTTGCCAGACAGAGTGGAAAAGCTTTCTGCTAGGATGTAGACCACAAAAGACGCTAAAGACGAAGGTACGATGCTCTCCGGAGCTAAGATCCGCTCCCGGGCTTCTTTCGGCAGAAGCGGCGCTAAGAGAGCACTGTGAGCGGTACAATCGTCTTTGCGCGAAGAAGCCGCTTCTTCGGCTCCGGGAGCCGGAGAGAGCGGCAGCATCGCAAAGGTGAAGAAGGAAGCTGTACAACACTGGGATTGTGTGCGCAGCTTGCCAACTGATAGAAAACAGTACCTTACACTTTCCTGACGTTTCCAATCACATGAATATTCGATTGGAAGCTGTTTTGGACAACTTTTCTATTCTTTTTCCAAAACTTGGCAGACCTCCGTGCAACGTCCAGAACACGATGGGAGATGTTTTCTGTGCTCCCGCAGGTTTTCCTTGCCAGACAGAGTGGAAAAGCTTTCTGCTAGGATGTAGACCACAAAAGACGCTAAAGACGAAGGTACGATGCTCTCCGGAGCTAAGAGCCGCTCCCGGGCTTCTTTCGGCAGAAGCCGCGCTAAGAGAGCACTGTGAGCGGTACAATCGTCTTTGCGCGAAGAAGCCGCTTCTTCGGCTCCGGGAGCCGGAGAGAGCGGCAGCATCGGAAAGGTGAAGAAGGAAGCTGTACAACACTGGGATTGTGTGCGCAGCTTGCCAACTGATAGAAAACAGTACCTTACACTTTCCTGACGTTTCCAATCACATGAATATTCGATTGGAAGCTGTTTTGGACAACTTTTCTTTCCTTCATGCCAAACACTTGGCAGACGTCCGTGCAACGTCCAGAACACGATGGGAGATGTTTTCTGTGCTCCCGCAGGTTTTCCTTGCCAGACAGAGTGGAAAAGCTTTTTGCTAGGATGTAGACCACAAAAGACGCTAAAGACGAAGGTACGATGCTCTCCGGAGCTAAGAGCCGCTCCCGGGCTTCTTTCGGCAGAAGCGGCGCTAAGGGAGCACTGTGAGCGGTACAATCGTCTTTGCGCGAAGAAGCCGCTTCTTCGGCTCCGGGAGCCGGAGAGAGCGGCAGCATCGGAAAGGTGAAGAAGGAAGCTGTACAACACTGGGATTGTGTGCGCAGCTTGCCAACTGATAGAAAACAGTACCTTACACTTTCCTGACGTTTCCAATCACATGAATATTCGATTGGAAGCTGTTTTGGACAACTTTTCTTTCCTTCATGCCAAACACTTGGCAGACCTCCGTGCAACGTCCAGAACACGATGGGAGATGTTTTCTGTGCTCCCGCAGGTTTTCCTTGCCAGACAGAGTGGAAAAGCTTTCTGCTAGGATGTAGACCACAAAAGACGCTAAAGACGAAGGTACGATGCTCTCCGGAGCTAAGAGCCGCTCCCGGGCTTCTTTCGGCAGAAGCGGCGCTAAGAGAGCACTGTGAGCGGTACAATCGTCTTTGCGCGAAGAAGCCGCTTCTTCGGCTCCGGGAGCCGGAGAGAGCGGCAGCATCGGAAAGGTGAAGAAGGAAGCTGTACAACACTGGGATTGTGTGCGCAGCTTGCCAACTGATAGAAAACAGTACCATACACTTTCCTGACGTTTCCAATCCCATGAATATTCGATTGGAAGCTGTTTTGGACAACTTTTCTTTCCTTCATGCCAAACACTTGGCAGACCTCCGTGCAACGTCCAGAACACGATGGGAGATGTTTTCTGTGCTCCCGCAGGTTTTCCTTGCCAGACAGAGTGGAAAAGCTTTCTGCTAGGATGTAGACCACAAAAGACGCTAAAGACGAAGGTACGATGCTCTCCGGAGCTAAGAGCCGCTCCCGGGCTTCTTTCGGCAGAAGCGGCGCTAAGGGAGCACTGTGAGCGGTACAATCGTCTTTGCGCGAAGAAGCCGCTTCTTCGGCTCCGGGAGCCGGAGAGAGCGGCAGCATCGGAAAGGTGAAGAAGGAAGCTGTACAACACTGGGATTGTGTGCGCAGCTTGCCAACTGATAGAAAACAGTACCTTACACTTTCCTGACGTTTCCAATCACATGAATATTCGATTGGAAGCTGTTTTGGACAACTTTTCTTTCCTTCATGCCAAACACTTGGCAGACGTCCGTGCAACGTCCAGAACACGATGGGAGATGTTTTCTGTGCTCCCGCAGGTTTTCCTTGCCAGACAGAGTGGAAAAGCTTTCTGCTAGGATGTAGACCACAAAAGACGCTAAAGACGAAGGTACGATGCTCTCCGGAGCTAAGAGCCGCTCCCGGGCTTCTTTCGGCAGAAGCGGCGCTAAGAGAGCACTGTGAGCGGTACAATCGTCTTTGCGCGAAGAAGCTGCTTCTTCGGCTCCGGGAGCCGGAGAGAGCGGCAGCATCGGAAAGGTGAAGAAGGAAGCTGTACAACACTGGGATTGTGTGCGCAGCTTGCCAACTGATAGAAAACAGTACCTTACACTTTCCTGACGTTTCCAATCACATGAATATTCGATTGGAAGGTGTTTTGGACAACTTTTCTTTCCTTCATGCCAAACACTTGGCAGACCTCCGTGCAACGTCCAGAACACGATGGGAGATGTTTTCTGTGCTCCCGCAGGTTTTCCTTGCCAGACAGAGTGGAAAAGCTTTCTGCTAGGATGTAGACCACAAAAGACGCTAAAGACGAAGGTACGATGCTCTCCGGAGCTAAGAGCCGCTCCCGGGCTTCTTTCGGCAGAAGCGGCGCTAAGAGAGCACTGTGAGCGGTACAATCGTCTTTGCGCGAAGAAGCCGCTTCTTCGGCTCCGGGAGCCGGAGAGAGCGGCAGCATCGCAAAGGTGAAGAAGGAAGCTGTACAACACTGGGATTGTGTGCGCAGCTTGCCAACTGATAGAAAACAGTACCTTACACTTTCCTGACGTTTCCAATCACACGAATATTCGATTGGAAGCTGTTTTGGACAACTTTTCTATTCTTTTTGCCAACACTTGGCAGACCTCCATGCAACGTCCAGAACACGATGGGAGATGTTTTCTGTGCTCCCGCAGGTTTTCCTTGCCAGACAGAGTGGAAAAGCTTTCTGCTAGGATGTAGACCACAAAAGACGCTAAAGACGAAGGTACGATGCTCTCCGGAGCTAAGAGCCGCTCCCGGGCTTCTTTCGGCAGAAGCGGCGCTAAGGGAGCACTGTGAGCGGTACAATCGTCTTTGCGCGAAGAAGCCGCTTCTTCGGCTCCGGGAGCCGGAGAGAGCGGCAGCATCGGAAAGGTGAAGAAGGAAGCTGTACAACACTGGGATTGTGTGCGCAGCTTGCCAACTGATAGAAAACAGTACCTTACACTTTCCTGACGTTTCCAATCACATGAATATTCGATTGGAAGCTGTTTTGGACAACTTTTCTTTCCTTCATGCCAAACACTTGGCAGACCTCCGTGCAACGTCCAGAAGACGATGGGAGATGTTTTCTGTGCTCCCGCAGGTTTTCCTTGCCAGACAGAGTGGAAAAGCTTTCTGCTAGGATGTAGACCACAAAAGACGCTAAAGACGAAGGTACGATGCTCTCCGGAGCTAAGAGCCGCTCCCGGGCTTCTTTCGGCAGAAGCAGCGCTAAGAGAGCACTGTGAGCGGTACAATCGTCTTTGCGCGAAGAAGCCGCTTCTTCGGCTCCGGGAGCCGGAGAGAGCGGCAGCATCGGAAAGGTGAAGAAGGAAGCTGTACAACACTGAGATTGTGTGCGCAGCTTGCCAACTGATAGAAAACAGTACCTTACACTTTCCTGACGTTTCCAATCACATGAATATTCGATTGGAAGCTGTTTTGGACAACTTTTCTATTCTTTTTCCAAAACTTGGCAGACCTCCGTGCAACGTCCAGAACACGATGGGAGATGTTTTCTGTGCTCCCGCAGGTTTTCCTTGCCAGACAGAGTGGAAAAGCTTTCTGCTAGGATGTAGACCACAAAAGACGCTAAAGACGAAGGTACGATGCTCTCCGGAGCTAAGAGCCGCTCCCGGGCTTCTTTCGGCAGAAGCGGCGCTAAGGGAGCACTGTGAGCGGTACAATCGTCTTTGCGCGAAGAAGCCGCTTCTTCGGCTCCGGGAGCCGGAGAGAGCGGCAGCATCGGAAAGGTGAAGAAGGAAGCTGTACAACACTGGGATTGTGTGCGCAGCTTGCCAACTGATAGAAAACAGTACCTTACACTTTCCTGACGTTTCCAATCACATGAATATTCGATTGGAAGCTGTTTTGGACAACTTTTCTTTCCTTCATGCCAAACACTTGGCAGACGTCCGTGCAACGTCCAGAACACGATGGGAGATGTTTTCTGTGCTCCCGCAGGTTTTCCTTGCCAGACAGAGTGGAAAAGCTTTCTGCTAGGATGTAGACCACAAAAGACGCTAAAGACGAAGGTACGATGCTCTCCGGAGCTAAGAGCCGCTCCCGGGCTTCTTTCGGCAGAAGCGGCGCTAAGAGAGCACTGTGAGCGGTACAATCGTCTTTGCGCGAAGAAGCCGCTTCTTCGGCTCCGGGAGCCGGAGAGAGCGGCAGCATCGGAAAGGTGAAGAAGGAAGCTGTACAACACTGGGATTGTGTGCGCAGCTTGCCAACTGATAGAAAACAGTACCTTACACTTTCCTGACGTTTCCAATCCCATGAATATTCGATTGGAAGCTGTTTTGGACAACTTTTCTTTCCTTCATGCCAAACACTTGGCAGACCTCCGTGCAACGTCCAGAACACGATGGGAGATGTTTTCTGTGCTCCCGCAGGTTTTCCTTGCCAGACAGAGTGGAAAAGCTTTCTGCTAGGATGTAGACCACAAAAGACGCTAAAGACGAAGGTACGATGCTCTCCGGAGCTAAGAGCCGCTCCCGGGCTTCTTTCGGCAGAAGCGGCGCTAAGAGAGCACTGTGAGCGGTACAATCGTCTTTGCGCGAAGAAGCCGCTTCTTCGGCTCCGGGAGCCGGAGAGAGCGGCAGCATCGGAAAGGTGAAGAAGGAAGCTGTACAACACTGGGATTGTGTGCGCAGCTTGCCAACTGATAGAAAACAGTACCTTACACTTTCCTGACGTTTCCAATCACATGAATATTCGATTGGAAGGTGTTTTGGACAACTTTTCTTTCCTTCATGCCAAACACTTGGCAGACCTCCGTGCAACGTCCAGAACACGATGGGAGATGTTTTCTGTGCTCCCGCAGGTTTTTCTTGCCAGACAGAGTGGAAAAGCTTTCTGCTAGGATGTAGACCACAAAAGACGCTAAAGACGAAGGTACGATGCTCTCCGGAGCTAAGAGCCGCTCCCGGGCTTCTTTCGGCAGAAGCAGCGCTAAGAGAGCACTGTGAGCGGTACAATCGTCTTTGCGCGAAGAAGCCGCTTCTTCGGCTCCGGGAGCCGGAGAGAGCGGCAGCATCGGAAAGGTGAAGAAGGAAGCTGTACAACACTGAGATTGTGTGCGCAGCTTGCCAACTGAGAGAAAACAGTACCTTACACTTTCCTGACGTTTCCAATCACATGAATATTCGATTGGAAGGTGTTTTGGACAACTTTTCTTTCCTTCATGCCAAACACTTGGCAGACCTCCGTGCAACGTCCAGAACACGATGGGAGATGTTTTCTGTGCTCCCGCAGGTTTTCCTTGCCAGACAGAGTGGAAAAGCTTTCTGCTAGGATGTAGACCACAAAAGACGCTAAAGACGAAGGTACGATGCTCTCCGGAGCTAAGAGCCGCTCCCGGGCTTCTTTCGGCAGAAGCGGCGCTAAGGGAGCACTGTGAGCGGTACAATCGTCTTTGCGCGAAGAAGCCGCTTCTTCGGCTCCGGGAGCCGGAGAGAGCGGCAGCATCGGAAAGGTGAAGAAGGAAGCTGTACAACACTGGGATTGTGTGCGCAGCTTGCCAACTGATAGAAAACAGTACCTTACACTTTCCTGACGTTTCCAATCACATGAATATTCGATTGGAAGCTGTTTTGGACAACTTTTCTTTCCTTCATGCCAAACACTTGGCAGACGTCCATGCAACGTCCAGAACACGATGGGAGATGTTTTCTGTGCTCCCGCAGGTTTTCCTTGCCAGACAGAGTGGAAAAGCTTTCTGCTAGGATGTAGACCACAAAAGACGCTAAAGACGAAGGTACGATGCTCTCCGGAGCTAAGAGCCGCTCCCGGGCTTCTTTCGGCAGAAGCCGCGCTAAGAGAGCACTGTGAGCGGTACAATCGTCTTTGCGCGAAGAAGCCGCTTCTTCGGCTCCGGGAGCCGGAGAGAGCGGCAGCATCGGAAAGGTGAAGAAGGAAGCTGTACAACACTGGGATTGTGTGCGCAGCTTGCCAACTGATAGAAAACAGTACCTTACACTTTCCTGACGTTTCCAATCACATGAATATTCGATTGGAAGGTGTTTTGGACAACTTTTCTTTCCTTCATGCCAAACACTTGGCAGACCTCCGTGCAACGTCCAGAACACGATGGGAGATGTTTTCTGTGCTCCCGCAGGTTTTCCTTGCCAGACAGAGTGGAAAAGCTTTCTGCTAGGATGTAGACCACAAAAGACGCTAAAGACGAAGGTACGATGCTCTCCGGAGCTAAGAGCCGCTCCCGGGCTTCTTTCGGCAGAAGCAGCGCTAAGAGAGCACTGTGAGCGGTACAATCGTCTTTGCGCGAAGAAGCCGCTTCTTCGGCTCCGGGAGCCGGAGAGAGCGGCAGCATCGGAAAGGTGAAGAAGGAAGTTGTACAACACTGAGATTGTGTGCGCAGCTTGCCAACTGATAGAAAACAGTACCTTACACTTTCCTCACGTTTCCAATCACATGAATATTCGATTGGAAGCTGTTTTGGACAACTTTTCTATTCTTTTTCCAAAACTTGGCAGACCTCCATGCAACGTCCAGAACACGATGGGAGATGTTTTCTGTGCTCCCGCAGGTTTTCCTTGCCAGACAGAGTGGAAAAGCTTTCTGCTAGGATGTAGACCACAAAAGACGCTAAAGACGAAGGTACGATGCTCTCCGGAGCTAAGAGCCGCTCCCGGGCTTCTTTCGGCAGAAGCGGCGCTAAGGGAGCACTGTGAGCGGTACAATCGTCTTTGCGCGAAGAAGCCGCTTCTTCGGCTCCGGGAGCCGGAGAGAGCGGCAGCATTGGAAAGGTGAAGAAGGAAGCTGTACAACACTGGGATTGTGTGCGCAGCTTGCCAACTGATAGAAAACAGTACCTTACACTTTCCTGACGTTTCCAATCACATGAATATTCGATTGGAAGCTGTTTTGGACAACTTTTCTTTCCTTCATGCCAAACACTTGGCAGACGTCCGTGCAACGTCCAGAACACGATGGGAGATGTTTTCTGTGCTCCCGCAGGTTTTCCTTGCCAGACAGAGTGGAAAAGCTTTCTGCTAGGATGTAGACCACAAAAGACGCTAAAGACGAAGGTACGATGCTCTCCGGAGCTAAGAGCCGCTCCCGGGCTTCTTTCGGCAGAAGCGGCGCTAAGAGAGCACTGTGAGCGGTACAATCGTCTTTGCGCGAAGAAGCCGCTTCTTCGGCTCCGGGAGCCGGAGAGAGTGGCAGCATCGGAAAGGTGAAGAAGGAAGCTGTACAACACTGGGATTGTGTGCGCAGCTTGCCAACTGATAGAAAACAGTACCTTACACTTTCCTGACGTTTCCAATCACATGAATATTCGATTGGAAGCTGTTTTGGACAACTTTTCTTTCCTTCATGCCAAACACTTGGCAGACCTCCGTGCAAAGTCCAGAACACGATGGGAGATGTTTTCTGTGCTCCCGCAGGTTTTCCTTGCCAGACAGAGTGGAAAAGCTTTCTGCTAGGATGTAGACCACAAAAGACGCTAAAGACGAAGGTACGATGCTCTCCGGAGCTAAGAGCCGCTCCCGGGCTTCTTTCGGCAGAAGCGGCGCTAAGAGAGCACTGTGAGCGGTACAATCGTCTTTGCGCGAAGAAGCCGCTTCTTCGGCTCCGGGAGCCGGAGAGAGCGGCAGCATCGGAAAGGTGAAGAAGGAAGCTGTACAACACTGGGATTGTGTGCGCAGCTTGCCAACTGATAGAAAACAGTACCTTACACTTTCCTGACGTTTCCAATCACATGAATCTTCGATTGGAAGCTGTTTTGGACAACTTTTCTTTCCTTCATGCCAAACACTTGGCAGACGTCCGTGCAACGTCCAGAACACGATGGGAGATGTTTTCTGTGCTCCCGCAGGTTTTCCTTGCCAGACAGAGTGGAAAAGCTTTCTGCTAGGATGTAGACCACAAAAGACGCTAAAGACGAAGGTACGATGCTCTCCGGAGCTAAGAGCCGCTCCCGGGCTTCTTTCGGCAGAAGCGGCGCTAAGGGAGCACTGTGAGCGGTACAATCGTCTTTGCGCGAAGAAGCTGCTTCTTCGGCTCCGGGAGCCGGAGAGAGCGGCAGCATCGGAAAGGTGAAGAAGGAAGCTGTACAACACTGGGATTGTGTGCGCAGCTTGCCAACTGATAGAAAACAGTACCTTACACTTTCCTGACGTTTCCAATCACATGAATATTCGGTTGGAAGCTGTTTTGGACAACTTTACTTTCCTTCATGCCAAACACTTGGCAGACGTCCGTGCAACGTCCAGAACACGATGGGAGATGTTTTCTGTGCTCCCGCAGGTTTTCCTTGCCAGACAGAGTGGAAAAGCTTTCTGCTAGGATGTAGACCACAAAAGACGCTAAAGACGAAGGTACGATGCTCTCCGGAGCTAAGAGCCGCTCCCGGGCTTCTTTCGGCAGAAGCGGCGCTAAGAGAGCACTGTGAGCGGTACAATCGTCTTTGCGCGAAGAAGCCGCTTCTTCGGCTCCGGGAGCCGGAGAGAGTGGCAGCATCGGAAAGGTGAAGAAGGAAGCTGTACAACACTGGGATTGTGTGCGCAGCTTGCCAACTGATAGAAAACAGTACCTTACACTTTCCTGACGTTTCCAATCACATGAATATTCGATTGGAAGCTGTTTTGGACAACTTTTCTTTCCTTCATGCCAAACACTTGGCAGACCTCCGTGCAAAGTCCAGAACACGATGGGAGATGTTTTCTGTGCTCCCGCAGGTTTTCCTTGCCAGACAGAGTGGAAAAGCTTTCTGCTAGGATGTAGACCACAAAAGACGCTAAAGACGAAGGTACGATGCTCTCCGGAGCTAAGAGCCGCTCCCGGGCTTCTTTCGGCAGAAGCGGCGCTAAGAGAGCACTGTGAGCGGTACAATCGTCTTTGCGCGAAGAAGCCGCTTCTTCGGCTCCGGGAGCCGGAGAGAGCGGCAGCATCGGAAAGGTGAAGAAGGAAGCTGTACAACACTGGGATTGTGTGCGCAGCTTGCCAACTGATAGAAAACAGTACCTTACACTTTCCTGACGTTTCCAATCACATGAATCTTCGATTGGAAGCTGTTTTGGACAACTTTTCTTTCCTTCATGCCAAACACTTGGCAGACGTCCGTGCAACGTCCAGAACACGATGGGAGATGTTTTCTGTGCTCCCGCAGGTTTTCCTTGCCAGACAGAGTGGAAAAGCTTTCTGCTAGGATGTAGACCACAAAAGACGCTAAAGACGAAGGTACGATGCTCTCCGGAGCTAAGAGCCGCTCCCGGGCTTCTTTCGGCAGAAGCGGCGCTAAGGGAGCACTGTGAGCGGTACAATCGTCTTTGCGCGAAGAAGCTGCTTCTTCGGCTCCGGGAGCCGGAGAGAGCGGCAGCATCGGAAAGGTGAAGAAGGAAGCTGTACAACACTGGGATTGTGTGCGCAGCTTGCCAACTGATAGAAAACAGTACCTTACACTTTCCTGACGTTTCCAATCACATGAATATTCGATTGGAAGCTGTTTTGGACAACTTTACTTTCCTTCATGCCAAACACTTGGCAGACGTCCGTGCAACGTCCAGAACACGATGGGAGATGTTTTCTGTGCTCCCGCAGGTTTTCCTTGCCAGACAGAGTGGAAAAGCTTTCTGCTAGGATGTAGACCACAAAAGACGCTAAAGACGAAGGTACGATGCTCTCCGGAGCTAAGAGCTGCTACCGGGCTTCTTTCGGCAGAAGCGGCGCTAAGAGAGCACTGTGAGCGGTACAATCGTCTTTGCGCGAAGAAGCCGCTTCTTCGGCTCCGGGAGCCGGAGAGAGCGGCAGCATCGGAAAGGTGAAGAAGGAAGCTGTACAACACTGGGATTGTGTGCGCAGCTTGCCAACTGATAGAAAACAGTACCTTACACTTTCCTGACGTTTCCAATCACACGAATATTCGATTGGAAGCTGTTTTGGACAACTTTTCTATTCTTTTTGCCAACACTTGGCAGACCTCCATGCAACGTCCAGAACACGATGGGAGATGTTTTCTGTGCTCCCGCAGGTTTTCCTTGCCAGACAGAGTGGAAAAGCTTTCTGCTAGGATGTAGACCACAAAAGACGCTAAAGACGAAGGTACGATGCTCTCCGGAGCTAAGAGCCGCTCCCGGGCTTCTTTCGGCAGAAGCGGCGCTAAGGGAGAACTGTGAGCGGTACAATCGTCTTTGCGCGAAGAAGCCGCTTCTTCGGCTCCGGGAGCCGGAGAGATCGGCAGCATCGGAAAGGTGAAGAAGGAAGCTGTACAACACTGGGATTGTGTGCGCAGCTTGCCAACTGATAGAAAACAGTACCATACACTTTCCTGACGTTTCCAATCACATGAATATTCGATTGGAAGCTGTTTTGGACAACTTTTCTTTCCTTCATGCCAAACACTTGGCAGACGTCCGTGCAACGTCCAGAACACGATGGGAGATGTTTTCTGTGCTCCCGCAGGTTTTCCTTGCCAGACAGAGTGGAAAAGCTTTCTGCTAGGATGTAGACCACAAAAGACGCTAAAGACGAAGGTACGATGCTCTCCGGAGCTAAGAGCCGCTCCCGGGCTTCTTTCGGCAGAAGCCGCGCTAAGAGAGCACTGTGAGCGGTACAATCGTCTTTGCGCGAAGAAGCCGCTTCTTCGGCTCCGGGAGCCGGAGAGAGCGGCAGCATCGGAAAGGTGAAGAAGGAAGCTGTACAACACTGGGATTGTGTGCGCAGTTTGCCAAGTGATAGAAAACAGTACCTTACACTTTCCTGACGTTTCCAATCACATGAATATTCGATTGGAAGGTGTTTTGGACAACTTTTCTTTCCTTCATGCCAAACACTTGGCAGACCTTCGTGCAACGTCCAGAACACGATGGGAGATGTTTTCTGTGCTCCCGCAGGTTTTCCTTGCCAGACAGAGTGGAAAAGCTTTCTGCTAGGATGTAGACCACAAAAGACGCTAAAGACGAAGGTACGATGCTCTCCGGAGCTAAGAGCCGCTCCCGGGCTTCTTTCGGCAGAAGCAGCGCTAAGAGAGCACTGTGAGCGGTACAATCGTCTTTGCGCGAAGAAGCCGCTTCTTCGGCTCCGGGAGCCGGAGAGAGCGGCAGCATCGGAAAGGTGAAGAAGGAAGCTGTACAACACTGAGATTGTGTGCGCAGCTTGCCAACTGATAGAAAACAGTACCTTACACTTTCCTGACGTTTCCAATCACATGAATATTCGATTGGAAGGTGTTTTGGACAACTTTTCTATTCTTTTTCCAAAACTTGACAGACCTCCGTGCAACGTCCAGAACACGATGGGAGATGTTTTCTGTGCTCCCGCAGGTTTTCCTTGCCAGACAGAGTGGAAAAGCTTTCTGCTAGGATGTAGACCACAAAAGACGCTAAAGACGAAAGTACGATGCTCTCCGGAGCTAAGAGCCGCTCCCGGGCTTCTTTCGGCAGAAGCGGCGCTAAGAGAGCACTGTGAGCGGTACAATCGTCTTTGCGCGAAGAAGCCGCTTCTTCGGCTCCGGGAGCCGGAGAGAGCGGCAGCATCGGAAAGGTGAAGAAGGAAGCTGTACAACACTGGGATTGTGTGCGCAGCTGGCCAACTGATAGAAAACAGTACCTTACACTTTCCTGACGTTTCCAATCACATGAATATTCGATACGAAGCTGTTTTGGACAACTTTTCTTTCCTTCATGCCAAACACTTGGCAGACCTCCGTGCAACGTCCAGAACACGATGGGAGATGTTTTCTGTGCTCCCGCAGGTTTTCCTTGCCAGACAGAGTGGAAAAGCTTTCTGCTAGGATGTAGACCACAAAAGACGCTAAAGACGAAGGTACGATGCTCTCCGGAGCTAAGAGCCGCTCCCGGGCTTCTTTCGGCAGAAGCGGCGCTAAGAGAGCACTGTGAGCGGTACAATCGTCTGTGCGTGAAGAAGCCGCTTCTTCGGCTCCGGGAGCCGGACAGACCGGCAGCATCGGAAAGGTGAAGAAGGAAGCTGTACAACACTGGGATTGTGTGCGCAGCTTGCCAACTGATAGAAAACAGTACCTTACCACTTTCCTGACATTTCCAATCACATGAATATTCGATAAGAAGCTGTTTTGGACAACTTTTCTTTCCTTCTTGTCAAACACTTGGCAGACCTCCGTGCAAAGTCCAGAACACGATGGGAGATGTTTTCTGTGCTCCCGCAGGTTTTCCTTGCCAGACAGAGTGGAAAAGCTTTCTGCTAGGATGTAGACCACAAAAGACGCTAAAGACGAAGGTACGATGCTCTCCGGAGCTAAGAGCCGCTCCCGGGCTTCTTTCGGCAGAAGCCGCGCTAAGAGAGCACTGTGAGCGGTACAATCGTCTTTGCGCGAAGAAGCCGCTTCTTCGGCTCCGGGAGCCGGAGAGAGCGGCAGCATCGGAAAGGTGAAGAAGGAAGCTGTACAACACTGGGATTGTGTGCGCAGCTTGCCAACTGATAGAAAACAGTACCTTACACTTTCCTGACGTTTCCAATCACATGAATATTCGATTGGAAGCTGTTTTGGACAACTTTTCTTTCCTTCATGCCAAACACTTGGCAGACCTTCGTGCAACGTCCAGAACACGATGGGAGATGTTTTCTGTGCTCCCGCAGGTTTTCCTTGCCAGACAGAGTGGAAAAGCTTTCTGCTAGGATGTAGACCACAAAAGACGCTAAAGACGAAGGTACGATGCTCTCCGGAGCTAAGAGCCGCTCCCGGGCTTCTTTCGGCAGAAGCAGCGCTAAGAGAGCACTGTGAGCGGTACAATCGTCTTTGCGCGAAGAAGCCGCTTCTTCGGCTCCGGGAGCCGGAGAGAGCGGCAGCATCGGAAAGGTGAAGAAGGAAGCTGTACAACACTGAGATTGTGTGCGCAGCTTGCCAACTGATAGAAAACAGTACCTTACACTTTCCTGACGTTTCCAATCACATGAATATTCGATTGGAAGGTGTTTTGGACAACTTTTCTATTCTTTTTCCAAAACTTGACAGACCTCCGTGCAACGTCCAGAACACGATGGGAGATGTTTTCTGTGCTCCCGCAGGTTTTCCTTGCCAGACAGAGTGGAAAAGCTTTCTGCTAGGATGTAGACCACAAAAGACGCTAAAGACGAAAGTACGATGCTCTCCGGAGCTAAGAGCCGCTCCCGGGCTTCTTTCGGCAGAAGCGGCGCTAAGAGAGCACTGTGAGCGGTACAATCGTCTTTGCGCGAAGAAGCCGCTTCTTCGGCTCCGGGAGCCGGAGAGAGCGGCAGCATCGGAAAGGTGAAGAAGGAAGCTGTACAACACTGGGATTGTGTGCGCAGCTGGCCAACTGATAGAAAACAGTACCTTACACTTTCCTGACGTTTCCAATCACATGAATATTCGATACGAAGCTGTTTTGGACAACTTTTCTTTCCTTCATGCCAAACACTTGGCAGACCTCCGTGCAACGTCCAGAACACGATGGGAGATGTTTTCTGTGCTCCCGCAGGTTTTCCTTGCCAGACAGAGTGGAAAAGCTTTCTGCTAGGATGTAGACCACAAAAGACGCTAAAGACGAAGGTACGATGCTCTCCGGAGCTAAGAGCCGCTCCCGGGCTTCTTTCGGCAGAAGCGGCGCTAAGAGAGCACTGTGAGCGGTACAATCGTCTGTGCGTGAAGAAGCCGCTTCTTCGGCTCCGGGAGCCGGACAGACCGGCAGCATCGGAAAGGTGAAGAAGGAAGCTGTACAACACTGGGATTGTGTGCGCAGCTTGCCAACTGATAGAAAACAGTACCTTACCACTTTCCTGACATTTCCAATCACATGAATATTCGATAAGAAGCTGTTTTGGACAACTTTTCTTTCCTTCTTGTCAAACACTTGGCAGACCTCCGTGCAAAGTCCAGAACACGATGGGAGATGTTTTCTGTGCTCCCGCAGGTTTTCCTTGCCAGACAGAGTGGAAAAGCTTTCTGCTAGGATGTAGACCACAAAAGACGCTAAAGACGAAGGTACGATGCTCTCCGGAGCTAAGAGCCGCTCCCGGGCTTCTTTCGGCAGAAGCGGCGCTAAGAGAGCACTGTGAGCGGTACAATCGTCTTTGCGCGAAGAAGCCGCTTCTTCGGCTCCGGGAGCCGGAGAGAGCGGCAGCATCGGAAAGGTGAAGAAGGAAGCTGTACAACACTGGGATTGTGTGCGCAGCTTGCCAACTGATAGAAAACAGTACCTTACACTTTCCTGACGTTTCCAATCACATGAATATTCGATTGGAAGCTGTTTTGGACAACTTTTCTTTCCTTCATGCCAAACACTTGGCAGACGTCCGTGCAACGTCCAGAACACGATGGGAGATGTTTTCTGTGCTCCCGCAGGTTTTCCTTGCCAGACAGAGTGGAAAAGCTTTCTGCTAGGATGTAGACCACAAAAGACGCTAAAGACGAAGGTACGATGCTCTCCGGAGCTAAGAGCCGCTCCCGGGCTTCTTTCGGCAGAAGCGGCGCTAAGAGAGCACTGTGAGCGGTACAATCGTCTTTGCGCGAAGAAGCCGCTTCTTCGGCTCCGGGAGCCGGAGAGAGCGGCAGCATCGGAAAGGTGAAGAAGGAAGCTGTACAACACTGGGATTGTGTGCGCAGTTTGCCAAGTGATAGAAAACAGTACCTTACACTTTCCAGACGTTTCCAATCACATGAATATTCGATTGGAAGGTGTTTTGGACAACTTTTCTTTCCTTCATGCCAAACACTTGGCAGACCTCCGTGCAACGTCCAGAACACGATGGGAGATGTTTTCTGTGCTCCCGCAGGTTTTCCTTGCCAGACAGAGTGGAAAAGCTTTCTGCTAGGATGTAGACCACAAAAGACGCTAAAGACGAAGGTACGATGCTCTCCGGAGCTAAGAGCCGCTCCCGGGCTTCTTTCGGCAGAAGCAGCGCTAAGAGAGCACTGTGAGCGGTACAATCGTCTTTGCGCGAAGAAGCCGCTTCTTCGGCTCCGGGAGCCGGAGAGAGCGGCAGCATTGGAAAGGTGAAGAAGGAAGCTGTACAACACTGAGATTGTGTGCGCAGCTTGCCAACTGATAGAAAACAGTACCTTACACTTTCCTGACGTTTCCAATCACATGAATATTCGATTGGAAGCTGTTTTGGACAACTTTTCTTTCCTTCATGCCAAACACTTGGCAGACCTCCGTGCAACGTCCAGAACACGATGGGAGATGTTTTCTGTGCTCCCGCAGGTTTTCCTTGCCAGACAGAGTGGAAAAGCTTTCTGCTAGGATGTAGACCACAAAAGACGCTAAAGACGAAGGTACGATGCTCTCCGGAGCTAAGAGCCGCTCCCGGGCTTCTTTCGGCAGAAGCGGCGCTAAGAGAGCACTGTGAGCGGTACAATCGTCTTTGCGCGAAGAAGCCGCTTCTTCGGCTCCGGGAGCCGGAGAGAGCGGCAGCATCGCAAAGGTGAAGAAGGAAGCTGTACAACACTGGGATTGTGTGCGCAGCTTGCCAACTGATAGAAAACAGTACCTTACACTTTCCTGACGTTTCCAATCACATGAATATTCGATTGGAAGCTGTTTTGGACAACTTTTCTATTCTTTTTGCCAACACTTGGCAGACCTCCATGCAACGTCCAGAACACGATGGGAGATGTTTTCTGTGCTCCCGCAGGTTTTCCTTGCCAGACAGAGTGGAAAAGCTTTCTGCTAGGATGTAGACCACAAAAGACGCTAAAGACGAAGGTACGATGCTCTCCGGAGCTAAGAGCCGCTCCCGGGCTTCTTTCGGCAGAAGCGGCGCTAAGGGAGCACTGTGAGCGGTACAATCGTCTTTGCGCGAAGAAGCCGCTTCTTCGGCTCCGGGAGCCGGAGTGAGCGGCAGCATCGGAAAGGTGAAGAAGGAAGCTGTACAACACTGGGATTGTGTGCGCAGCTTGCCAACTGATAGAAAACAGTACCTTACACTTTCCTGACGTTTCCAATCACATGAATATTCGATTGGAAGCTGTTTTGGACAACTTTTCTTTCCTTCATGCCAAACACTTGGCAGACCTCCGTGCAACGTCCAGAACACGATGGGAGATGTTTTCTGTGCTCCCGCAGGTTTTCCTTGCCAGACAGAGTGGAAAAGCTTTCTGCTAGGATGTAGACCACAAAAGACGCTAAAGACGAAGGTACGATGCTCTCCGGAGCTAAGAGCCGCTCCCGGGCTTCCTTCGGCAGAAGCGGCGCTAAGAGAGCACTGTGAGAGGTACAATCGTCTTTGCGCGAAGAAGCCGCTTCTTCGGCTCCGGGAGCCGGAGAGAGCGGCAGCATCGGAAAGGTGAAGAAGGAAGCTGTACAACACTGGGATTGTGTGCGCAGCTTGCCAACTGATAGAAAACAGTACCATACACTTTCCTGACGTTTCCAATCACATGAATATTCGATTGGAAGCTGTTTTGGACAACTTTTCTTTCCTTCATGCCAAACACTTGGCAGACGTCCGTGCAACGTCCAGAACACGATGGGAGATGTTTTCTGTGCTCCCGCAGGTTTTCCTTGCCAGACAGAGTGGAAAAGCTTTCTGCTAGGATGTAGACCACAAAAGACGCTAAAGACGAAGGTACGATGCTCTCCGGAGCTAAGAGCCGCTCCCGGGCTTCTTTCGGCAGAAGCGGCGCTAAGGGAGCACTGTGAGCGGTACAATCGTCTTTGCGCGAAGAAGCCGCTTCTTCGGCTCCGGGAGCCGGAGAGAGCGGCAGCATCGGAAAGGTGAAGAAGGAAGCTGTACAACACTGGGATTGTGTGCGCAGCTTGCCAACTGATAGAAAACAGTACCTTACACTTTCCTGACGTTTCCAATCGCATGAATATTCGATTGGAAGCTGTTTTGGACAACTTTTCTTTCCTTCATGCCAAACACTTGGCAGACGTCCGTGCAACGTCCAGAACACGATGGGAGATGTTTTCTGTGCTCCCGCAGGTTTTCCTTGCCAGACAGAGTGGAAAAGCTTTCTGCTAGGATGTAGACCACAAAAGACGCTAAAGACGAAGGTACGATGCTCTCCGGAGCTAAGAGCCGCTCCCGGGCTTCTTTCGGCAGAAGCGGCGCTAAGAGAGCACTGTGAGCGGTACAATCGTCTTTGCGCGAAGAAGCTGCTTCTTCGGCTCCGGGAGCCGGAGAGAGCGGCAGCATCGGAAAGGTGAAGAAGGAAGCTGTACAACACTGGGATTGTGTGCGCAGCTTGCCAACTGATAGAAAACAGTACCTTACACTTTCCTGACGTTTCCAATCACATGAATATTCGATTGGAAGCTGTTTTGGACAACTTTTCTTTCCTTCATGCCAAACACTTGGCAGACCTCCGTGCAACGTCCAGAACACGATGGGAGATGTTTTCTGTGCTCCCGCAGGTTTTCCTTGCCAGACAGAGTGGAAAAGCTTTCTGCTAGGATGTAGACCACAAAAGACGCTAAAGACGAAGGTACGATGCTCTCCGGAGCTAAGAGCCGCTCCCGGGCTTCTTTCGGCAGAAGCGGCGCTAAGAGAGCACTGTGAGCGGTACAATCGTCTTTGCGCGAAGAAGCCGCTTCTTCGGCTCCGGGAGCCGGAGAGAGCGGCAGCATCGCAAAGGTGAAGAAGGAAGCTGTACAACACTGGGATTGTGTGCGCAGCTTGCCAACTGATAGAAAACAGTACCTTACACTTTCCTGACGTTTCCAATCACATGAATATTCGATTGGAAGCTGTTTTGGACAACTTTTCTATTCTTTTTGCCAACACTTGGCAGACCTCCATGCAACGTCCAGAACACGATGGGAGATGTTTTCTGTGCTCCCGCAGGTTTTCCTTGCCAGACAGAGTGGAAAAGCTTTCTGCTAGGATGTAGACCACAAAAGACGCTAAAGACGAAGGTACGATGCTCTCCGGAGCTAAGAGCCGCTCCCGGGCTTCTTTCGGCAGAAGCGGCGCTAAGGGAGCACTGTGAGCGGTACAATCGTCTTTGCGCGAAGAAGCCGCTTCTTCGGCTCCGGGAGCCGGAGTGAGCGGCAGCATCGGAAAGGTGAAGAAGGAAGCTGTACAACACTGGGATTGTGTGCGCAGCTTGCCAACTGATAGAAAACAGTACCTTACACTTTCCTGACGTTTCCAATCACATGAATATTCGATTGGAAGCTGTTTTGGACAACTTTTCTTTCCTTCATGCCAAACACTTGGCAGACCTCCGTGCAACGTCCAGAACACGATGGGAGATGTTTTCTGTGCTCCCGCAGGTTTTCCTTGCCAGACAGAGTGGAAAAGCTTTCTGCTAGGATGTAGACCACAAAAGACGCTAAAGACGAAGGTACGATGCTCTCCGGAGCTAAGAGCCGCTCCCGGGCTTCCTTCGGCAGAAGCGGCGCTAAGAGAGCACTGTGAGAGGTACAATCGTCTTTGCGCGAAGAAGCCGCTTCTTCGGCTCCGGGAGCCGGAGAGAGCGGCAGCATCGGAAAGGTGAAGAAGGAAGCTGTACAACACTGGGATTGTGTGCGCAGCTTGCCAACTGATAGAAAACAGTACCATACACTTTCCTGACGTTTCCAATCACATGAATATTCGATTGGAAGCTGTTTTGGACAACTTTTCTTTCCTTCATGCCAAACACTTGGCAGACGTCCGTGCAACGTCCAGAACACGATGGGAGATGTTTTCTGTGCTCCCGCAGGTTTTCCTTGCCAGACAGAGTGGAAAAGCTTTCTGCTAGGATGTAGACCACAAAAGACGCTAAAGACGAAGGTACGATGCTCTCCGGAGCTAAGAGCCGCTCCCGGGCTTCTTTCGGCAGAAGCGGCGCTAAGGGAGCACTGTGAGCGGTACAATCGTCTTTGCGCGAAGAAGCCGCTTCTTCGGCTCCGGGAGCCGGAGAGAGCGGCAGCATCGGAAAGGTGAAGAAGGAAGCTGTACAACACTGGGATTGTGTGCGCAGCTTGCCAACTGATAGAAAACAGTACCTTACACTTTCCTGACGTTTCCAATCACATGAATATTCGATTGGAAGCTGTTTTGGACAACTTTTCTTTCCTTCATGCCAAACACTTGGCAGACGTCCGTGCAACGTCCAGAACACGATGGGAGATGTTTTCTGTGCTCCCGCAGGTTTTCCTTGCCAGACAGAGTGGAAAAGCTTTCTGCTAGGATGTAGACCACAAAAGACGCTAAAGACGAAGGTACGATGCTCTCCGGAGCTAAGAGCCGCTCCCGGGCTTCTTTCGGCAGAAGCGGCGCTAAGAGAGCACTGTGAGCGGTACAATCGTCTTTGCGCGAAGAAGCTGCTTCTTCGGCTCCGGGAGCCGGAGAGAGCGGCAGCATCGGAAAGGTGAAGAAGGAAGCTGTACAACACTGGGATTGTGTGCGCAGCTTGCCAACTGATAGAAAACAGTACCTTACACTTTCCTGACGTTTCCAATCACATGAATATTCGATTGGAAGCTGTTTTGGACAACTTTTCTTTCCTTCATGCCAAACACTTGGCAGACCTCCGTGCAACGTCCAGAACACGATGGGAGATGTTTTCTGTGCTCCCGCAGGTTTTCCTTGCCAGACAGAGTGGAAAAGCTTTCTGCTAGGATGTAGACCACAAAAGACGCTAAAGACGAAGGTACGATGCTCTCCGGAGCTAAGAGCCGCTCCCGGGCTTCTTTCGGCAGAAGCGGCGCTAAGAGAGCACTGTGAGCGGTACAATCGTCTTTGCGCGAAGAAGCCGCTTCTTCGGCTCCGGGAGCCGGAGAGAGCGGCAGCATCGGAAAGGTGAAGAAGGAAGCTGTACAACACTGGGATTGTGTGCGCAGCTTGCCAACTGATAGAAAACAGTACCTTACACTTTCCTGACGTTTCCAATCACATGAATCTTCGATTGGAAGCTGTTTTGGACAACTTTTCTTTCCTTCATGCCAAACACTTGGCAGACGTCCGTGCAACGTCCAGAACACGATGGGAGATGTTTTCTGTGCTCCCGCAGGTTTTCCTTGCCAGACAGAGTGGAAAAGCTTTCTGCTAGGATGTAGACCACAAAAGACGCTAAAGACGAAGGTACGATGCTCTCCGGAGCTAAGAGCCGCTCCCGGGCTTCTTTCGGCAGAAGCGGCGCTAAGAGAGCACTGTGAGCGGTACAATCGTCTTTGCGCGAAGAAGCCGCTTCTTCGGCTCCGGGAGCCGGAGAGATCGGCAGCATCGGAAAGGTGAAGAAGGAAGCTGTACAACACTGGGATTGTGTGCGCAGCTTGCCAACTGATAGAAAACAGTACCTTACACTTTCCTGACGTTTCCAATCGCATGAATATTCGATTGGAAGCTGTTTTGGACAACTTTTCTTTCCTTCATGCCAAACACTTGGCAGACCTCCGTGCAACGTCCAGAACACGATGGGAGATGTTTTCTGTGCTCCCGCAGGTTTTCCTTGCCAGACAGAGTGGAAAAGCTTTCTGCTAGGATGTAGACCACAAAAGACGCTAAAGACGAAGGTACGATGCTCTCCGGAGCTAAGAGCCGCTCCCGGGCTTCTTTCGGCAGAAGCGGCGCTAAGGGAGCACTGTGAGCGGTACAATCGTCTTTGCGCGAAGAAGCCGCTTCTTCGGCTCCGGGAGCCGGAGAGAGCGGCAGCATCGGAAAGGTGAAGAAGGAAGCTGTACAACACTGGGATTGTGTGCGCAGCTTGCCAACTGATAGAAAACAGTACCTTACACTTTCCTGACGTTTCCAATCACATGAATATTCGATTGGAAGCTGTTTTGGACAACTTTTCTTTCCTTCATGCCAAACACTTGGCAGACGTCCGTGCAACGTCCAGAACACGATGGGAGATGTTTTCTGTGCTCCCGCAGGTTTTCCTTGCCAGACAGAGTGGAAAAGCTTTCTGCTAGGATGTAGACCACAAAAGACGCTAAAGACGAAGGTACGATGCTCTCCGGAGCTAAGAGCCGCTCCCGGGCTTCTTTCGGCAGAAGCGGCGCTAAGGGAGCACTGTGAGCGGTACAATCGTCTTTGCGCGAAGAAGCCGCTTCTTCGGCTCTGGGAGCCGGAGAGAGCGGCAGCATCGGAAAGGTGAAGAAGGAAGCTGTACAACACTGGGATTGTGTGCGCAGCTTGCCAACTGATAGAAAACAGTACCTTACACTTTCCTGACGTTTCCAATCACATGAATATTCGATTGGAAGGTGTTTTGGACAACTTTTCTTTCCTTCATGCCAAACACTTGGCAGACCTCCGTGCAACGTCCAGAACACGATGGGAGATGTTTTCTGTGCTCCCGCAGGTTTTTCTTGCCAGACAGAGTGGAAAAGCTTTCTGCTAGGATGTAGACCACAAAAGACGCTAAAGACGAAGGTACGATGCTCTCCGGAGCTAAGAGCCGCTCCCGGGCTTCTTTCGGCAGAAGCAGCGCTAAGAGAGCACTGTGAGCGGTACAATCGTCTTTGCGCGAAGAAGCCGCTTCTTCGGCTCCGGGAGCCGGAGAGAGCGGCAGCATCGGAAAGGTGAAGAAGGAAGCTGTACAACACTGAGATTGTGTGCGCAGGTTGCCAACTGAGAGAAAACAGTACCTTACACTTTCCTTACGTTTCCAATCACATGAATATTCGATTGGAAGGTGTTTTGGACAACTTTTCTATTCTTTTTCCAAAACTTGGCAGACCTCCGTGCAACGTCCAGAACACGATGGGAGATGTTTTCTGTGCTCCCGCAGGTTTTCCTTGCCAGACAGAGTGGAAAAGCTTTCTGCTAGGATGTAGACCACAAAAGACGCTAAAGACGAAGGTACGATGCTCTCCGGAGCTAAGAGCCGCTCCCGGGCTTCTTTCGGCAGAAGCGGCGCTAAGAGAGCACTGTGAGCGGTACAATCGTCTTTGCGCGAAGAAGCCGCTTCTTCGGCTCCGGGAGCCGGAGAGAGCGGCAGCATCGGAAAGGTGAAGAAGGAAGCTGTACAACACTGGGATTGTGTGCGCAGCTTGCCAACTGATAGAAAACAGTACCTTACACTTTCCTGACGTTTCCAATCACACGAATATTCGATTGGAAGCTGTTTTGGACAACTTTTCTTTCCTTCATGCCAAACACTTGGCAGACCTCCGTGCAACGTCCAGAACACGATGGGAGATGTTTTCTGTGCTCCCGCAGGTTTTCCTTGCCAGACAGAGTGGAAAAGCTTTCTGCTAGGATGTAGACCACAAAAGACGCTAAAGACGAAGGTACGATGCTCTCCGGAGCTAAGAGCCGCTCCCGGGCTTCTTTCGGCAGAAGCGGCGCTAAGGGAGCACTGTGAGCGGTACAATCGTCTTTGCGCGAAGAAGCCGCTTCTTCGGCTCCGGGAGCCGGAGAGAGCGGCAGCATCGGAAAGGTGAAGAAGGAAGCTGTACAACACTGGGATTGTGTGCGCAGCTTGCCAACTGATAGAAAACAGTACCTTACACTTTCCTGACGTTTCCAATCACATGAATATTCGATTGGAAGCTGTTTTGGACAACTTTTCTTTCCTTCATGCCAAACACTTGGCAGACCTCCGTGCAACGTCCAGAACACGATGGGAGATGTTTTCTGTGCTCCCGCAGGTTTTCCTTGCCAGACAGATTGGAAAAGCTTTTTGCTAGGATGTAGACCACAAAAGACGCTAAAGACGAAGGTACGATGCTCTCCGGAGCTAAGAGCCGCTCCCGGGCTTCTTTCGGCAGAAGCGGCGCTAAGGGAGCACTGTGAGCGGTACAATCGTCTTTGCGCGAAGAAGCCGCTTCTTCGGCTCCGGGAGCCGGAGAGAGCGGCAGCATCGGAAAGGTGAAGAAGGAAGCTGTACAACACTGGGATTGTGTGCGCAGCTTGCCAACTGATAGAAAACAGTACCTTACACTTTCCTGACGTTTCCAATCACATGAATATTCGATTGGAAGCTGTTTTGGACAACTTTTCTTTCCTTCATGCCAAACACTTGGCAGACCTCCGTGCAACGTCCAGAACACAATGGGAGATGTTTTCTGTGCTCCCGCAGGTTTTCCTTGCCAGACAGAGTGGAAAAGCTTTCTGCTAGGATGTAGACCACAAAAGACGCTAAAGACGAAGGTACGATGCTCTCCGGAGCTAAGAGCCGCTCCCGGGCTTCTTTCGGCAGAAGCGGCGCTAAGGGAGCACTGTGAGCGGTACAATCGTCTTTGCGCGAAGAAGCCGCTTCTTCGGCTCCGGGAGCCGGAGAGAGCGGCAGCATCGGAAAGGTGAAGAAGGAAGCTGTACAACACTGGGATTGTGTGCGCAGCTTGCCAACTGATAGAAAACAGTACCTTACACTTTCCTGACGTTTCCAATCACATGAATATTCGATTGGAAGCTGTTTTGGACAACTTTTCTTTCCTTCATGCCAAACACTTGGCAGACGTCCATGCAACGTCCAGAACACGATGGGAGATGTTTTCTGTGCTCCCGCAGGTTTTCCTTGCCAGACAGAGTGGAAAAGCTTTCTGCTAGGATGTAGACCACAAAAGACGCTAAAGACGAAGGTACGATGCTCTCCGGAGCTAAGAGCCGCTCCCGGGCTTCTTTCGGCAGAAGCCGCGCTAAGAGAGCACTGTGAGCGGTACAATCGTCTTTGCGCGAAGAAGCCGCTTCTTCGGCTCCGGGAGCCGGAGAGAGCGGCAGCATCGGAAAGGTGAAGAAGGAAGCTGTACAACACTGGGATTGTGTGCGCAGCTTGCCAACTGATAGAAAACAGTACCTTACCACTTTCCTGACGTTTCCAATCACATGAATATTCGATTGGAAGGTGTTTTGGACAACTTTTCTTTCCTTCATGCCAAACACTTGGCAGACGTCCGTGCAACGTCCAGAACACGATGGGAGATGTTTTCTGTGCTCCCGCAGGTTTTCCTTGCCAGACAGAGTGGAAAAGCTTTCTGCTAGGATGTAGACCACAAAAGACGCTAAAGACGAAGGTACGATGCTCTCCGGAGCTAAGAGCCGCTCCCGGGCTTCTTTCGGCAGAAGCAGCGCTAAGAGAGCACTGTGAGCGGTACAATCGTCTTTGCGCGAAGAAGCCGCTTCTTCGGCTCCGGGAGCCGGAGAGAGCGGCAGCATCGGAAAGGTGAAGAAGGAAGTTGTACAACACTGAGATTGTGTGCGCAGCTTGCCAACTGATAGAAAACAGTACCTTACACTTTCCTCACGTTTCCAATCACATGAATATTCGATTGGAAGCTGTTTTGGACAACTTTTCTATTCCTTTCCAAAACTTGGCAGACCTCCATGCAACGTCCAGAACACGATGGGAGATGTTTTCTGTGCTCCCGCAGGTTTTCCTTGCCAGACAGAGTGGAAAAGCTTTCTGCTAGGATGTAGACCACAAAAGACGCTAAAGACGAAGGTACGATGCTCTCCGGAGCTAAGAGCCGCTCCCGGGCTTCTTTCGGCAGAAGCGGCGCTAAGGGAGCACTGTGAGCGGTACAATCGTCTTTGCGCGAAGAAGCCGCTTCTTCGGCTCCGGGAGCCGGAGAGAGCGGCAGCATTGGAAAGGTGAAGAAGGAAGCTGTACAACACTGGGATTGTGTGCGCAGCTTGCCAACTGATAGAAAACAGTACCTTACACTTTCCTGACGTTTCCAATCACATGAATATTCGATTGGAAGCTGTTTTGGACAACTTTTCTTTCCTTCATGCCAAACACTTGGCAGACGTCCGTGCAACGTCCAGAACACGATGGGAGATGTTTTCTGTGCTCCCGCAGGTTTTCCTTGCCAGACAGAGTGGAAAAGCTTTCTGCTAGGATGTAGACCACAAAAGACGCTAAAGACGAAGGTACGATGCTCTCCGGAGCTAAGAGCCGCTCCCGGGCTTCTTTCGGCAGAAGCGGCGCTAAGAGAGCACTGTGAGCGGTACAATCGTCTTTGCGCGAAGAAGCCGCTTCTTCGGCTCCGGGAGCCGGAGAGAGCGGCAGCATCGGAAAGGTGAAGAAGGAAGCTGTACAACACTGGGATTGTGTGCGCAGCTTGCCAACTGATAGAAAACAGTACCTTACACTTTCCTGACGTTTCCAATCACATGAATATTCGATTGGAAGGTGTTTTGGACAACTTTTCTTTCCTTCATGCCATACACTTGGCAGACGTCCGTGCAACGTCCAGAACACGATGGGAGATGTTTTCTGTGCTCCCGCAGGTTTTCCTTGCCAGACAGAGTGGAAAAGCTTTCTGCTAGGATGTAGACCACAAAAGACGCTAAAGACGAAGGTACGATGCTCTCCGGAGCTAAGAGCCGCTCCCGGGCTTCTTTCGGCAGAAGCGGCGCTAAGGGAGCACTGTGAGCGGTACAATCGTCTTTGCGCGAAGAAGCCGCTTCTTCGGCTCCGGGAGCCGGAGAGAGTGGCAGCATCGCAAAGGTGAAGAAGGAAGCTGTACAACACTGGGATTGTGTGCGCAGCTTGCCAAGTGGTAGAAAACAGTACCTTACACTTTCCTGACGTTTCCAATCACATGAATATTCGATTGGAAGCTGTTTTGGACAACTTTTCTTTCCTTCATGCCAAACACTTGGCAGACCTCCGTGCAAAGTCCAGAACACGATGGGAGATGTTTTCTGTGCTCCCGCAGGTTTTCCTTGCCAGACAGAGTGGAAAAGCTTTCTGCTAGGATGTAGACCACAAAAGACGCTAAAGACGAAGGTACGATGCTCTCCGGAGCTAAGAGCCGCTCCCGGGCTTCTTTCGGCAGAAGCGGCGCTAAGAGAGCACTGTGAGCGGTACAATCGTCTTTGCGCGAAGAAGCCGCTTCTTCGGCTCCGGGAGCCGGAGAGAGCGGCAGCATCGGAAAGGTGAAGAAGGAAGCTGTACAACACTGGGATTGTGTGCGCAGCTGGCCAACTGATAGAAAACAGTACCTTACACTTTCCTGACGTTTCCAATCACATGAATATTCGATTGGAAGCTGTTTTGGACAACTTTTCTTTCCTTCATGCCAAACACTTGGCAGACGTCCGTGCAACGTCCAGAACACGATGGGAGATGTTTTCTGTGCTCCCGCAGGTTTTCCTTGCCAGACAGAGTGGAAAAGCTTTCTGCTAGGATGTAGACCACAAAAGACGCTAAAGACGAAGGTACGATGCTCTCCGGAGCTAAGAGCCGCTCCCGGGCTTCTTTCGGCAGAAGCGGCGCTAAGAGAGCACTGTGAGCGGTACAATCGTCTTTGCGCGAAGAAGCTGCTTCTTCGGCTCCGGGAGCCGGAGAGAGCGGCAGCATCGGAAAGGTGAAGAAGGAAGCTGTACAACACTGGGATTGTGTGCGCAGCTTGCCAACTGATAGAAAACAGTACCTTACACTTTCCTGACGTTTCCAATCACATGAATATTCGATTGGAAGCTGTTTTGGACAACTTTACTTTCCTTCATGCCAAACACTTGGCAGACGTCCGTGCAACGTCCAGAACACGATGGGAGATGTTTTCTGTGCTCCCGCAGGTTTTCCTTGCCAGACAGATTGGAAAAGCTTTCTGCTAGGATGTAGACCACAAAAGACGCTAAAGACGAAGGTACGATGCTCTCCGGAGCTAAGAGCTGCTACCGGGCTTCTTTCGGCAGAAGCGGCGCTAAGAGAGCACTGTGAGCGGTACAATCGTCTTTGCGCGAAGAAGCCGCTTCTTCGGCTCCGGGAGCCGGAGAGAGCGGCAGCATCGGAAAGGTGAAGAAGGAAGCTGTACAACACTGGGATTGTGTGCGCAGCTTGCCAACTGATAGAAAACAGTACCTTACACTTTCCTGACGTTTCCAATCACACGAATATTCGATTGGAAGCTGTTTTGGACAACTTTTCTATTCTTTTTGCCAACACTTGGCAGACCTCCATGCAACGTCCAGAACACGATGGGAGATGATTTCTGTGCTCCCGCAGGTTTTCCTTGCCAGACAGAGTGGAAAAGCTTTCTGCTAGGATGTAGACCACAAAAGACGCTAAAGACGAAGGTACGATGCTCTCCGGAGCTAAGAGCCGCTCCCGGGCTTCTTTCGGCAGAAGCGGCGCTAAGAGAGCACTGTGAGCGGTACAATCGTCTTTGCGCGAAGAAGCCGCTTCTTCGGCTCCGGGAGCCGGAGAGAGCGGCAGCATCGGAAAGGTGAAGAAGGAAGCTGTACAACACTGGGATTGTGTGCGCAGCTTGCCAACTGATAGAAAACAGTACCTTACACTTTCCTGACGTTTCCAATCACATGAATATTCGATTGGAAGGTGTTTTGGACAACTTTTCTTTCCTTCATGCCATACACTTGGCAGACGTCCGTGCAACGTCCAGAACACGATGGGAGATGTTTTCTGTGCTCCCGCAGGTTTTCCTTGCCAGACAGAGTGGAAAAGCTTTCTGCTAGGATGTAGACCACAAAAGACGCTAAAGACGAAGGTACGATGCTCTCCGGAGCTAAGAGCCGCTCCCGGGCTTCTTTCGGCAGAAGCGGCGCTAAGGGAGCACTGTGAGCGGTACAATCGTCTTTGCGCGAAGAAGCCGCTTCTTCGGCTCCGGGAGCCGGAGAGAGCGGCAGCATCGGAAAGGTGAAGAAGGAAGCTGTACAACACTGGGATTGTGTGCGCAGCTTGCCAAGTGGTAGAAAACAGTACCTTACACTTTCCTGACGTTTCCAATCACATGAATATTCGATTGGAAGCTGTTTTGGACAACTTTTCTTTCCTTCATGCCAAACACTTGGCAGACCTCCGTGCAAAGTCCAGAATACGATGGGAGATGTTTTCTGTGCTCCCGCAGGTTTTCCTTGCCAGACAGAGTGGAAAAGCTTTCTGCTAGGATGTAGACCACAAAAGACGCTAAAGACGAAGGTACGATGCTCTCCGGAGCTAAGAGCCGCTCCCGGGCTTCTTTCGGCAGAAGCGGCGCTAAGAGAGCACTGTGAGCGGTACAATCGTCTTTGCGCGAAGAAGCCGCTTCTTCGGCTCCGGGAGCCGGAGAGAGCGGCAGCATCGGAAAGGTGAAGAAGGAAGCTGTACAACACTGGGATTGTGTGCGCAGCTTGCCAACTGATAGAAAACAGTACCTTACACTTACCTGACGTTTCCAATCACATGAATATTCGATTGGAAGCTGTTTTGGACAACTTTTCTTTCCTTCATGCCAAACACTTGGCAGACGTCCGTGCAACGTCCAGAACACGATGGGAGATGTTTTCTGTGCTCCCGCAGGTTTTCCTTGCCAGACAGATTGGAAAAGCTTTCTGCTAGGATGTAGACCACAAAAGACGCTAAAGACGAAGGTACGATGCTCTCCGGAGCTAAGAGCCGCTCCCGGGCTTCTTTCGGCAGAAGCGGCGCTAAGGGAGAACTGTGAGCGGTACAATCGTCTTTGCGCGAAGAAGCCGCTTCTTCGGCTCCGGGATCCGGAGAGATCGGCAGCATCGGAAAGGTGAAGAAGGAAGCTGTACAACACTGGGATTGTGTGCGCAGCTTGCCAACTGATAGAAAACAGTACCATACACTTTCCTGACGTTTCCAATCACATGAATATTCGATTGGAAGCTGTTTTGGACAACTTTTCTTTCCTTCATGCCAAACACTTGGCAGACGTCCGTGCAACGTCCAGAACACGATGGGAGATGTTTTCTGTGCTCCCGCAGGTTTTCCTTGCCAGACAGAGTGGAAAAGCTTTCTGCTAGGATGTAGACCACAAAAGACGCTAAAGACGAAGGTACGATGCTCTCCGGAGCTAAGAGCCGCTCCCGGGCTTCTTTCGGCAGAAGCCGCGCTAAGAGAGCACTGTGAGCGGTACAATCGTCTTTGCGCGAAGAAGCCGCTTCTTCGGCTCTGGGAGCCGGAGAGAGCGGCAGCATCGGAAAGGTGAAGAAGGAAGCTGTACAACACTGGGATTGTGTGCGCAGTTTGCCAAGTGATAGAAAACAGTACCTTACACTTTCCTGACGTTTCCAATCACATGAATATTCGATTGGAAGGTGTTTTGGACAACTTTTCTTTCCTTCATGCCAAACACTTGGCAGACCTCCGTGCAACGTCCAGAACACGATGGGAGATGTTTTCTGTGCTCCCGCAGGTTTTCCTTGCCAGACAGAGTGGAAAAGCTTTCTGCTAGGATGTAGACCACAAAAGACGCTAAAGACGAAGGTACGATGCTCTCCGGAGCTAAGAGCCGCTCCCGGGCTTCTTTCGGCAGAAGCAGCGCTAAGAGAGCACTGTGAGCGGTACAATCGTCTTTGCGCGAAGAAGCCGCTTCTTCGGCTCCGGGAGCCGGAGAGAGCGGCAGCATCGGAAAGGTGAAGAAGGAAGCTGTACAACACTGAGATTGTGTGCGCAGCTTGCCAACTGATAGAAAACAGTACCTTACACTTTCCTGACGTTTCCAATCACATGAATATTCGATTGGAAGGTGTTTTGGACAACTTTTCTATTCTTTTTCCATAACTTGGCAGACCTCCGTGCAACGTCCAGAACACGATGGGAGATGTTTTCTGTGCTCCCGCAGGTTTTCCTTGCCAGACAGAGTGGAAAAGCTTTCTGCTAGGATGTAGACCACAAAAGACGCTAAAGACGAAAGTACGATGCTCTCCGGAGCTAAGAGCCGCTCCCGGGCTTCTTTCGGCAGAAGCGGCGCTAAGAGAGCACTGTGAGCGGTACAATCGTCTTTGCGCGAAGAAGCCGCTTCTTCGGCTCCGGGAGCCGGAGAGAGCGGCAGCATCGGAAAGGTGAAGAAGGAAGCTGTACAACACTGGGATTGTGTGCGCAGCTTGCCAACTGATAGAAAACAGTACCTTACACTTTCCTGACGTTTCCAATCACATGAATATTCGATACGAAGCTGTTTTGGACAACTTTTCTTTCCTTCATGCCAAACACTTGGCAGACCTCCGTGCAACGTCCAGAACACGATGGGAGATGTTTTCTGTGCTCCCGCAGGTTTTCCTTGCCAGACAGAGTGGAAAAGCTTTCTGCTAGGATGTAGACCACAAAAGACGCTAAAGACGAAGGTACGATGCTCTCCGGAGCTAAGAGCCGCTCCCGGGCTTCTTTCGGCAGAAGCGGCGCTAAGAGAGCACTGTGAGCGGTACAATCGTCTGTGCGTGAAGAAGCCGCTTCTTCGGCTCCGGGAGCCGGAGAGAGCGGCAGCATCGGAAAGGTGAAGAAGGAAGCTGTACAACACTGGGATTGTGTGCGCAGCTTGCCAACTGATAGAAAACAGTACCTTACCACTTTCCTGACATTTCCAATCACATGAATATTCGATAAGAAGCTGTTTTGGACAACTTTTCTTTCCTTCTTGTCAAACACTTGGCAGACCTCCGTGCAAAGTCCAGAACACGATGGGAGATGTTTTCTGTGCTCCCGCAGGTTTTCCTTGCCAGACAGAGTGGAAAAGCTTTCTGCTAGGATGTAGACCACAAAAGACGCTAAAGACGAAGGTACGATGCTCTCCGGAGCTAAGAGCCGCTCCCGGGCTTCTTTCGGCAGAAGCGGCGCTAAGAGAGCACTGTGAGCGGTACAATCGTCTTTGCGCGAAGAAGCCGCTTCTTCGGCTCCGGGAGCCGGAGAGAGCGGCAGCATCGGAAAGGTGAAGAAGGAAGCTGTACAACACTGGGATTGTGTGCGCAGCTTGCCAACTGATAGAAAACAGTACCTTACACTTTCCTGACGTTTCCAATCACATGAATATTCGATTGGAAGCTGTTTTGGACAACTTTTCTTTCCTTCATGCCAAACACTTGGCAGACCTCCGTGCAACGTCCAGAACACGATGGGAGATGTTTTCTGTGCTCCCGCAGGTTTTCCTTGCCAGACAGAGTGGAAAAGCTTTCTGCTAGGATGTAGACCACAAAAGACGCTAAAGACGAAGGTACGATGCTCTCCGGAGCTAAGAGCCGCTCCCGGGCTTCTTTCGGCAGAAGCGGCGCTAAGAGAGCACTGTGAGCGGTACAATCGTCTTTGCGCGAAGAAGCTGCTTCTTCGGCTCCGGGAGCCGGAGAGAGCGGCAGCATCGGAAAGGTGAAGAAGGAAGCTGTACAACACTGGGATTGTGTGCGCAGCTTGCCAACTGATAGAAAACAGTACCTTACACTTTCCTGACGTTTCCAATCACATGAATATTCGATTGGAAGCTGTTTTTGACAACTTTACTTTCCTTCATGCCAAACACTTGGCAGACGTCCGTGCAACGTCCAGAACACGATGGGAGATGTTTTCTGTGCTCCCGCAGGTTTTCCTTGCCAGACAGAGTGGAAAAGCTTTCTGCTAGGATGTAGACCACAAAAGACGCTAAAGACGAAGGTACGATGCTCTCCGGAGCTAAGAGCCGCTACCGGGCTTCTTTCGGCAGAAGCGGCGCTAAGAGAGCACTGTGAGCGGTACAATCGTCTTTGCGCGAAGAAGCCGCTTCTTCGGCTCCGGGAGCCGGAGAGAGCGGCAGCATCGGAAAGGTGAAGAAGGAAGCTGTACAACACTGGGATTGTGTGCGCAGCTTGCCAACTGATAGAAAACAGTACCTTACACTTTCCTGACGTTTCCAATCACACGAATATTCGATTGGAAGCTGTTTTGGACAACTTTTCTATTCTTTTTGCCAACACTTGGCAGACCTCCATGCAACGTCCAGAACACGATGGGAGATGTTTTCTGTGCTCCCGCAGGTTTTCCTTGCCAGACAGAGTGGAAAAGCTTTCTGCTAGGATGTAGACCACAAAAGACGCTAAAGACGAAGGTACGATGCTCTCCGGAGCTAAGAGCCGCTCCCGGGCTTCTTTCGGCAGAAGCGGCGCTAAGGGAGAACTGTGAGCGGTACAATCGTCTTTGCGCGAAGAAGCCGCTTCTTCGGCTCCGGGAGCCGGAGAGATCGGCAGCATCGGAAAGGTGAAGAAGGAAGCTGTACAACACTGGGATTGTGTGCGCAGCTTGCCAACTGATAGAAAACAGTACCATACACTTTCCTGACGTTTCCAATCACATGAATATTCGATTGGAAGCTGTTTTGGACAACTTTTCTTTCCTTCATGCCAAACACTTGGCAGACGTCCGTGCAACGTCCAGAACACGATGGGAGATGTTTTCTGTGCTCCCGCAGGTTTTCCTTGCCAGACAGAGTGGAAAAGCTTTCTGCTAGGATGTAGACCACAAAAGACGCTAAAGACGAAGGTACGATGCTCTCCGGAGCTAAGAGCCGCTCCCGGGCTTCTTTCGGCAGAAGCAGCGCTAAGAGAGCACTGTGAGCGGTACAATCGTCTTTGCGCGAAGAAGCCGCTTCTTCGGCTCCGGGAGCCGGAGAGAGCGGCAGCATTGGAAAGGTGAAGAAGGAAGCTGTACAACACTGAGATTGTGTGCGCAGCTTGCCAACTGATAGAAAACAGTACCTTACACTTTCCTGACGTTTCCAATCACATGAATATTCGATTGGAAGGTGTTTTGGACAACTTTTCTTTCCTTCATGCCAAACACTTGGCAGACGTCCGTGCAACGTCCAGAACACGATGGGAGATGTTTTCTGTGCTCCCGCAGGTTTTCCTTGCCAGACAGAGTGGAAAAGCTTTCTGCTAGGATGTAGACCACAAAAGACGCTAAAGACGAAAGTACGATGCTCTCCGGAGCTAAGAGCCGCTCCCGGGCTTCTTTCGGCAGAAGCGGCGCTAAGAGAGCACTGTGAGCGGTACAATCGTCTTTGCGCGAAGAAGCCGCTTCTTCGGCTCCGGGAGCCGGAGAGAGCGGCAGCATCGGAAAGGTGAAGAAGGAAGCTGTACAACACTGGGATTGTGTGCGCAGCTGGCCAACTGATAGAAAACAGTACCTTACCACTTTCCTGACGTTTCCAATCACATGAATATTCGATTGGAAGCTGTTTTGGACAACTTTTCTTTCCTTCATGCCAAACACTTGGCAGACCTCCGTGCAACGTCCAGAACACGATGGGAGATGTTTTCTGTGCTCCCGCAGGTTTTCCTTGCCAGACAGAGTGGAAAAGCTTTCTGCTAGGATGTAGACCACAAAAGACGCTAAAGACGAAGGTACGATGCTCTCCGGAGCTAAGAGCCGCTCCCGGGCTTCTTTCGGCAGAAGCGGCGCTAAGAGAGCACTGTGAGCGATAGAATCGTCTTTGCGCGAAGAAGCCGCTTCTTCGGCTCCGGGAGCCGGAGAGAGCGGCAGCATCGGAAAGGTGAAGAAGGAAGCTGTACAACACTGGGATTGTGTGCGCAGCTTGCCAACTGATAGAAAACAGTACCTTACACTTTCCTGACGTTGCCAATCACATGAATATTCGATTGGAAGCTGTTTTGGACAACTTTTCTTTCCTTCTTGTCAAACACTTGGCAGACCTCCGTGCAACGTCCAGAACACGATGGGAGATGTTTTCTGTGCTCCGTCAGGTTTTCCTTGCCAGACAGAGTGGAAAAGCTTTCTGCTAGGATGTAGACCACAAAAGACGCTAAAGACGAAGGTACGATGCTCTCCGGAGCTAAGAGCCGCTCCCGAGCTTCTTTCGGCAGAAGCGGCGCTAAGAGAGCACTGTGAGCGGTACAATCGTCGTTGTGCGAAGAAGCTGCTTCTTCGGCTCCGGGAGCCGGAGAGAGCGGCAGCATCGGAAAGGTGAAGAAGGAAGCTGTACAACACTGGGATTGTGTGCGCAGCTTGCCAACTGATAGAAAACAGTACCTTACACTTTCCTGACGTTTCCAATCACATGAATATTCGATTGGAAGCTGTTTTGGACAACTTTTCTTTCCTTCATGCCAAACACTTGGCAGACGTCCGTGCAACGTCCAGAACACGATGGGAGATGTTTTCTGTGCTCCCGCAGGTTTTCCTTGCCAGACAGAGTGGAAAAGCTTTCTGCTAGGATGTAGACCACAAAAGACGCTAAAGACGAAGGTACGATGCTCTCCGGAGCTAAGAGCCGCTGCCGGGCTTCTTTCGGCAGAAGCGGCGCTAAGAGAGCACTGTGAGCGGTACAATCGTCTTTGCGCGAAGAAGCCGCTTCTTCGGCTCCGGGAGCCGGAGAGAGCGGCAGCATCGGAAAGGTGAAGAAGGAAGCTGTACAACACTGGGATTGTGTGCGCAGCTTGCCAACTGATAGAAAACAGTACCTTACACTTTCCTGACGTTTCCAATCACACGAATATTCGATTGGAAGCTGTTTTGGACAACTTTTCTATTCTTTTTGCCAACACTTGGCAGACCTCCATGCAACGTCCAGAACACGATGGGAGATGTTTTCTGTGCTCCCGCAGGTTTTCCTTGCCAGACAGAGTGGAAAAGCTTTCTGCTAGGATGTAGACCACAAAAGACGCTAAAGACGAAGGTACGATGCTCTCCGGAGCTAAGAGCCGCTCCCGGGCTTCTTTCGGCAGAAGCGGTGCTAAGGGAGCACTGTGAGCGGTACAATCGTCTTTGCGCGAAGAAGCCGCTTCTTCGGCTCCGGGAGCCGGAGAGATCGGCAGCATCGGAAAGGTGAAGAAGGAAGTTGTACAACACTGGGATTGTGTGCGCAGCTTGCCAACTGATAGAAAACAGTACCATACACTTTCCTGATGTTTCCAATCACATGAATATTCGATTGGAAGCTGTTTTGGACAACTTTTCTTTCCTTCATGCCAAACACTTGGCAGACGTCCGTGCAACGTCCAGAACACGATGGGAGATGTTTTCTGTGCTCCCGCAGGTTTTCCTTTCCAGACAGAGTGGAAAAGCTTTCTGCTAGGATGTAGACCACAAAAGACGCTAAAGACGAAGGTACGATGCTCTCCGGAGCTAAGAGCCGCTCCCGGGCTTCTTTCGGCAGAAGCGGCGCTAAGAGAGCACTGTGAGCGGTACAATCGTCTTTGCGCGAAGAAGCCGCTTCTTCGGCTCCGGGAGCCGGAGAGAGCGGCAGCATCGGAAAGGTGAAGAAGGAAGCTGTACAACACTGGGATTGTGTGCGCAGCTTGCCAACTGATAGAAAACAGTACCTTACACTTTCCTGACGTTTCCAATCACATGAATATTCGATTGGAAGGTGTTTTGGACAACTTTTCTTTCCTTCATGCCAAACACTTGGCAGACGTCCGTGCAACGTCCAGAACACGATGGGAGATGTTTTCTGTGCTCCCGCAGGTTTTCCTTGCCAGACAGAGTGGAAAAGCTTTCTGCTAGGATGTAGACCACAAAAGACGCTAAAGACGAAGGTACGATGCTCTCCGGAGCTAAGAGCCGCTCCCGGGCTTCTTTCGGCAGAAGCAGCGCTAAGAGAGCACTGTGAGCGGTACAATCGTCTTTGCGCGAAGAAGCCGCTTCTTCGGCTCCGGGAGCCGGAGAGAGCGGCAGCATCGGAAAGGTGAAGAAGGAAGCTGTACAACACTGAGATTGTGTGCGCAGCTTGCCAACTGATAGAAAACAGTACCTTACACTTTCCTGACGTTTCCAATCACATGAATATTCGATTGGAAGCTGTTTTGGACAACTTTTCTATTCTTTTTCCAAAACTTGGCAGACCTCCGTGCAACGTCCAGAACACGATGGGAGATGTTTTCTGTGCTCCCGCAGGTTTTCCTTGCCAGACAGAGTGGAAAAGCTTTCTGCTAGGATGTAGACCACAAAAGACGCTAAAGACGAAAGTACGATGCTCTCCGGAGCTAAGAGCCGCTCCCGGGCTTCTTTCGGGAGAAGCGGCGCTAAGAGAGCACTGTGAGCGGTACAATCGTCTTTGTGCGAAGAAGCCGCTTCTTCGGCTCCGGGAGCCGGAGAGAGCGGCAGCATCGGAAAGGTGAAGAAGGAAGCTGTACAACACTGGGATTGTGTGCGCAGCTGGCCAACTGATAGAAAACAGTACCTTACACTTTCCTGATGTTTCCAATCACATGAATATTCGATACGAAGCTGTTTTGGACAACTTTTCTTTCCTTCATGCCAAACACTTGGCAGACCTCCGTGCAACGTCCAGAACACGATGGGAGATGTTTTCTGTGCTCCCGCAGGTTTTCCTTGCCAGACAGAGTGGAAAAGCTTTCTGCTAGGATGTAGACCACAAAAGACGCTAAAGACGAAGGTACGATGCTCTCCGGAGCTAAGAGCCGCTCCCGGGCTTCTTTCGGCAGAAGCCGCGCTAAGAGAGCCCTGTGAGCGGTACAATCGTCTTTGCGCGAAGAAGCCGCTTCTTCGGCTCCGGGAGCCGGAGAGAGTGGCAGCATCGCAAAGGTGAAGAAGGAAGCTGTACAACACTGGGATTGTGTGCGCAGCTGGCCAACTGATAGAAAACAGTACCTTACCACTTTCCTGACGTTTCCAATCACATGAATATTCGATTGGAAGCTGTTTTGGACAACTTTTCTTTCCTTCTTGTCAAACACTTGGCAGACCTCCGTGCAACGTCCAGAACACGATGGGAGATATTTTCTGTGCTCCGTCAGGTTTTCCTTGCCAGACAGAGTGGAAAAGCTTTCTGCTAGGATGTAGACCACAAAAGACGCTAAAGACGAAGGTACGATGCTCTCCGGAGCTAAGAGCCGCTCCCGGGCTTCTTTCGGCAGAAGCGGCGCTAAGAGAGCACTGTGAGCGGTACAATCGTCTTTGTGCGAAGAAGCTGCTTCTTCGGCTCCGGGAGCCGGAGAGAGCGGCAGCATCGGAAAGGTGAAGAAGGAAGCTGTACAACACTGGGATTGTGTGCGCAGCTTGCCAACTGATAGAAAACAGTACCTTACCACTTTCCTGACGTTTCCAAACACATGAATATTCGATTGGAAGCTGTTTTGGACAACTTTTCTTTCCTTCATGCCAAACACTTGGCAGACGTCCGTGCAACGTCCAGAACACGATGGGAGATGTTTTCTGTGCTCCCGCAGGTTTTCCTTGCCAGACAGAGTGGAAAAGATTTCTGCTAGGATGTAGACCACAAAAGACGCTAAAGACGAAGGTACGATGCTCTCCGGAGCTAAGAGCCGCTCCCGGGCTTCTTTCGGCAGAAGCGGCGCTAAGAGAGCACTGTGAGCGGTACAATCGTCTGTGCGCGAAGATGCCGCTTCTCCGGCTCCGGGAGAGAGCGGCAGCACCAGAAACGTGAAGAAGGAAGCTGTACAACACTGGGATTGTGTGAGCAGCTTGCCAAGTGATAGAAAACAGTACCTTACACTTTCCTGACGTTTCCAATCACATGAATATTCGATTGGAAGCTGTTTTGGACAACTTTTCTTTCCTTCTTGTCAAACACTTGGCAGACCTCCGTGCAACGTCCAGAACACGATGGGATATGTTTTCTGTGCTCCCGCAGGTTTTCCTTGCCAGACAGAGTGGAAAAGCTTTCTGCCAGGATGTAGACCACAAAAGACGCTAAAGACGAAGGTACGATGCTCTCCGGAGCTAAGAGCCGCTCCCGGGCTTCTTTCGGCAGAAGCCGCGCTAAGAGAGCCCTGTGACCGGTACAATCGTCTTTGCGCGAAGAAGCCGCTTCTTCGACTCCGGGAGCCAGAGAGAGCGGCAGCATCGGAAAGGTGAAGAAGGAAGCTGTACAACACTGGGATTGTGTGCGCAGCTTGCCAACTGATAGAAAACAGTACCTTACACTTTCCTGACGTTTCCAATCACATGAATATTCGATTGGAAGCCGTTTTGGACAACTTTACTTTCCATCTTGTCAAACACTTGGCAGACCTCCGTGCAACGTCCAGAACACGATGGGAGATGTTTTCTGTGCTCCCGCAGGTTTTCCTTGCCAGACAGAGTGGAAAAGCTTTCTGCTAGGATGTAGACCACAAAAGACGCTAAAGACGAAGGTACGATGCTCTCCGGAGCTAAGAGCCGCTCCCGGGCTTCTTTCGGCAGAAGCCGCGCTAAGAGAGCCCTGTGAGCGGTACAATCGTCTTTGCGCGAAGAAGCCGCTTCTTCGGCTCCGGGAGCCGGAGAGAGCGGCAGCATCGGAAAGGTGAAGAAGGAAGCTGTACAACACTGGGATTGTGTGCGCAGCTTGCCAACTGATAGAAAACAGTACCTTACACTTTCCTGACGTTTCCAATCACATGAATATTCGATTGGAAGCTGTTTTGGACAACTTTTCTTTCCTTCATGCCAAACACTTGGCAGACGTCCGTGCAACGTCCAGAACATGATGGGAGATGTTTTCTGTGCTCCCGCAGGTTTTCCTTGCCAGACAGAGTGGAAAAGCTTTCTGCTAGGATGTAGACCACAAAAGACGCTAAAGACGAAGGTACGATGCTCTCCGGAGCTAAGAGCCGCTGCCGGGCTTCTTTCGGCAGAAGCGGCGCTAAGAGAGCACTGTGAGCGGTACAATCGTCTTTGCGCGAAGAAGCCGCTTCTTCGGCTCCGGGAGCCGGAGAGAGCGGCAGCATCGGAAAGGTGAAGAAGGAAGCTGTACAACACTGGGATTGTGTGCGCAGCTTGCCAACTGATAGAAAACAGTACCTTACACTTTCCTGACGTTTCCAATCACACGAATATTCGATTGGAAGCTGTTTTGGACAACTTTTCTATTCTTTTTGCCAACACTTGGCAGACCTCCATGCAACGTCCAGAACACGATGGGAGATGTTTTCTGTGCTCCCGCAGGTTTTCCTTGCCAGACAGAGTGGAAAAGCTTTCTGCTAGGATGTAGACCACAAAAGACGCTAAAGACGAAGGTACGATGCTCTCCGGAGCTAAGAGCCGCTCCCGGGCTTCTTTCGGCAGAAGCAGCGCTAAGAGAGCACTGTGAGCGGTACAATCGTCTTTGCGCGAAGAAGCCGCTTCTTCGGCTCCGGGAGCCGGAGAGAGCGGCAGCATCGGAAAGGTGAAGAAGGAAGCTGTACAACACTGAGATTGTGTGCGCAGCTTGCCAACTGATAGAAAACAGTACCTTACACTTTCCTGACGTTTCCAATCACATGAATATTCGATTGGAAGCTGTTTTGGACAACTTTTCTATTCTTTTTCCAAAACTTGGCAGACCTCCGTGCAACGTCCAGAACACGATGGGAGATGTTTTCTGTGCTCCCGCAGGTTTTCCTTGCCAGACAGAGTGGAAAAGCTTTCTGCTAGGATGTAGACCACAAAAGACGCTAAAGACGAAAGTACGATGCTCTCCGGAGCTAAGAGCCGCTCCCGGGCTTCTTTCGGGAGAAGCGGCGCTAAGAGAGCACTGTGAGCGGTACAATCGTCTTTGTGCGAAGAAGCCGCTTCTTCGGCTCCGGGAGCCGGAGAGAGCGGCAGCATCGGAAAGGTGAAGAAGGAAGCTGTACAACACTGGGATTGTGTGCGCAGCTGGCCAACTGATAGAAAACAGTACCTTACACTTTCCTGATGTTTCCAATCACATGAATATTCGATACGAAGCTGTTTTGGACAACTTTTCTTTCCTTCATGCCAAACACTTGGCAGACCTCCGTGCAACGTCCAGAACACGATGGGAGATGTTTTCTGTGCTCCCGCAGGTTTTCCTTGCCAGACAGAGTGGAAAAGCTTTCTGCTAGGATGTAGACCACAAAAGACGCTAAAGACGAAGGTACGATGCTCTCCGGAGCTAAGAGCCGCTCCCGGGCTTCTTTCGGCAGAAGCCGCGCTAAGAGAGCCCTGTGAGCGGTACAATCGTCTTTGCGCGAAGAAGCCGCTTCTTCGGCTCCGGGAGCCGGAGAGAGTGGCAGCATCGCAAAGGTGAAGAAGGAAGCTGTACAACACTGGGATTGTGTGCGCAGCTGGCCAACTGATAGAAAACAGTACCTTACCACTTTCCTGACGTTTCCAATCACATGAATATTCGATTGGAAGCTGTTTTGGACAACTTTTCTTTCCTTCTTGTCAAACACTTGGCAGACCTCCGTGCAACGTCCAGAACACGATGGGAGATATTTTCTGTGCTCCGTCAGGTTTTCCTTGCCAGACAGAGTGGAAAAGCTTTCTGCTAGGATGTAGACCACAAAAGACGCTAAAGACGAAGGTACGATGCTCTCCGGAGCTAAGAGCCGCTCCCGGGCTTCTTTCGGCAGAAGCGGCGCTAAGAGAGCACTGTGAGCGGTACAATCGTCTTTGTGCGAAGAAGCTGCTTCTTCGGCTCCGGGAGCCGGAGAGAGCGGCAGCATCGGAAAGGTGAAGAAGGAAGCTGTACAACACTGGGATTGTGTGCGCAGCTTGCCAACTGATAGAAAACAGTACCTTACCACTTTCCTGACGTTTCCAATCACATGAATATTCGATTGGAAGCTGTTTTGGACAACTTTTCTTTCCTTCATGCCAAACACTTGGCAGACGTCCGTGCAACGTCCAGAACACGATGGGAGATGTTTTCTGTGCTCCCGCAGGTTTTCCTTGCCAGACAGAGTGGAAAAGCTTTCTGCTAGGATGTAGACCACAAAAGACGCTAAAGACGAAGGTACGATGCTCTCCGGAGCTAAGAGCCGCTCCCGGGCTTCTTTCGGCAGAAGCGGCGCTAAGAGAGCACTGTGAGCGGTACAATCGTCTGTGCGCGAAGAAGCCGCTTCTCCGGCTCCGGGAGAGAGCGGCAGCACCAGAAACGTGAAGAAGGAAGCTGTACAACACTGGGATTGTGTGCGCAGCTTGCCAACTGATAGAAAACAGTACCTTACACTTTCCTGACGTTTCCAATCACATGAATATTCGATTGGAAGCTGTTTTGGACAACTTTTCTTTCCTTCTTGTCAAACACTTGGCAGACCTCCGTGCAACGTCCAGAACACGATGGGATATGTTTTCTGTGCTCCCGCAGGTTTTCCTTGCCAGACAGAGTGGAAAAGCTTTCTGCCAGGATGTAGACCACAAAAGACGCTAAAGACGAAGGTACGATGCTCTCCGGAGCTAAGAGCCGCTCCCGGGCTTCTTTCGGCAGAAGCCGCGCTAAGAGAGCCCTGTGACCGGTACAATCGTCTTTGCGCGAAGAAGCCGCTTCTTCGACTCCGGGAGCCAGAGAGAGCGGCAGCATCGGAAAGGTGAAGAAGGAAGCTGTACAACACTGGGATTGTGTGCGCAGCTTGCCAACTGATAGAAAACAGTACCTTACACTTTCCTGACGTTTCCAATCACATGAATATTCGATTGGAAGCCGTTTTGGACAACTTTACTTTCCATCTTGTCAAACACTTGGCAGACCTCCGTGCAACGTCCAGAACACGATGGGAGATGTTTTCTGTGCTCCCGCAGGTTTTCCTTGCCAGACAGAGTGGAAAAGCTTTCTGCTAGGATGTAGACCACAAAAGACGCTAAAGACGAAGGTACGATGCTCTCCGGAGCTAAGAGCCGCTCCCGGGCTTCTTTCGGCAGAAGCCGCGCTAAGAGAGCCCTGTGAGCGGTACAATCGTCTTTGCGCGAAGAAGCCGCTTCTTCGGCTCCGGGAGCCGGAGAGAGTGGCAGCATCGGAAAGGTGAAGAAGGAAGCTGTACAACACTGGGATTGTGTGCGCAGCTTGCCAACTGATAGAAAACAGTACCTTACCACTTTCCTGACGTTTCCAATCACATGAATATTCGATTGGAAGCTGTTTTGGACAACTTTTCTTTCCTTCATGCCAAACACTTGGCAGACCTCCGTGCCACGTCCAGAACATGATGGGAGATGTTTTCTGTGCTCCGTCAGGTTTTCCTTGCCAGACAGAGTGGAAAAGCTTTCTGCTAGGATGTAGACCACAAAAGACGCTAAAGACGAAGGTACGATGCTCTCCGGAGCTAAGAGCCGCTCCCGGGCTTCTTTCGGCAGAAGCGGCGCTAAGAGAGCACTGTGAGCGGTACAATCGTCTTTGCGCGAAGAAGCCGCTTCTCCGGCTCCGGGAGCCGGAGAGAGCGGCAGCATCGGAAAGGTGAAGAAGGAAGCTGTACAACACTGGGATTGTGTGCGCAGCTTGCCAAGTGATAGAAAACAGTACCTTACACTTTCCTGACGTTTCCAATCACATGAATATTCGATTGGAAGCTGTTTTGGACAACTTTTCTTTCCTTCTTGTCAAACACTTGGCAGACCTCTGTGCAACGTCCAGAAGACGATGGGAGATGTTTTCTGTGCTCCCGCAGGTTTTCCTTGCCAGACAGAGTGGAAAAGCTTTCTGCTAGGATGTAGACCACAAAAGACGCTAAAGACGAAGGTACGATTCTCTCCGGAGCTAAGAGTCGCTCCCGGGCTTCTTTCGGCAGAAGCGGCGCTAAGAGAGCACTGTGAGCGGTACAATCGTCTTTGCGCGAAGAAGCCGCTTCTTCGGCTCCGGGAGCCGGAGAGATCGGCAGCATCGGAAAGGTGAAGAAGGAAGCTGTACAACACTGGGATTGTGTGCGCAGCTTGCCAACTGATAGAAAACAGTACCATACACTTTCCTGACGTTTCCAATCACATGAATATTCGATTGGAAGCTGTTTTGGACAACTTTTCTTTCCTTCATGCCAAACACTTGGCAGACGTCCGTGCAACGTCCAGAACACGATGGGAGATGTTTTCTGTGCTCCCGCAGGTTTTCCTTGCCAGACAGAGTGGAAAAGCTTTCTGCTAGGATGTAGACCACAAAAGACGCTAAAGACGAAGGTACGATGCTCTCCGGAGCTAAGAGCCGCTCCCGGGCTTCTTTCGGCAGAAGCCGCGCTAAGAGAGCACTGTGAGCGGTACAATCGTCTTTGCGCGAAGAAGCCGCTTCTTCGGCTCCGGGAGCCGGAGAGAGCGGCAGCATCGGAAAGGTGAAGAAGGAAGCTGTACAACACTGGGATTGTGTGCGCAGCTTGCCAACTGATAGAAAACAGTACCTTACACTTTCCTGACGTTTCCAATCACATGAATATTCGATTGGAAGTTGTTTTGGACAACTTTTCTTTCCTTCATGCCAAACACTTGGCAGACCTCCGTGCAACGTCCAGAAGACGATGGGAGATGTTTTCTGTGCTCCCGCAGGTTTTCCTTGCCAGACAGAGTGGAAAAGCTTTCTGCTAGGATGTAGACCACAAAAGACGCTAAAGACGAAGGTACGATGCTCTCCGGAGCTAAGAGCCGCTCCCGGGCTTCTTTCGGCAGAAGCGGCGCTAAGAGAGCACTGTGAGCGGTACAATCGTCTTTGCGCGAAGAAGCCGCTTCTTCGGCTCCGGGAGCCGGAGAGAGCGGCAGCATCGGAAAGGTGAAGAAGGAAGCTGTACAACACTGAGATTGTGTGCGCAGCTTGCCAACTGATAGAAAACAGTACCTTACACTTTCCTGACGTTTCCAATCACATGAATATTCGATACGAAGCTGTTTTGGACAACTTTTCTTTCCTTCATGCCAAACACTTGGCAGACCTCCGTGCAACGTCCAGAACACGATGGGAGATGTTTTCTGTGCTCCCGCAGGTTTTCCTTGCCAGACAGAGTGGAAAAGCTTTCTGCTAGGATGTAGACCACAAAAGACGCTAAAGACGAAGGTACGATGCTCTCCGGAGCTAAGAGCCGCTCCCGGGCTTCTTTCGGCAGAAGCGGCGCTAAGAGAGCACTGTGAGCGGTACAATCGTCTGTGCGTGAAGAAGCCGCTTCTTCGGCTCCGGGAGCCGGAGAGACCGGCAGCATCGGAAAGGTGAAGAAGGAAGCTGTACAACACTGGGATTGTGTGCGCAGCTTGCCAACTGATAGAAAACAGTACCTTACCACTTTCCTGACATTTCCAATCACATGAATATTCGATAAGAAGCTGTTTTGGACAACTTTTCTTTCCTTCTTGTCAAACACTTGGCAGACCTCCGTGCAAAGTCCAGAACACGATGGGAGATGTTTTCTGTGCTCCCGCAGGTTTTCCTTGCCAGACAGAGTGGAAAAGCTTTCTGCTAGGATGTAGACCACAAAAGACGCTAAAGACGAAGGTACGATGCTCTCCGGAGCTAAGAGCCGCTCCCGGGCTTCTTTCGGCAGAAGCGGCGCTAAGAGAGCACTGTGAGCGGTACAATCGTCTTTGCGTGAAGAAGCCGCTTCTTCGGCTCCGGGAGCCGGAGAGAGCGGCAGCATCGGAAAGGTGAAGAAGGAAGCTGTGCAACACTGGGATTGTGTGCGCAGCTGGCCAACTGATAGAAAACAGTACCTTACACTTTCCTGACGTTTCCAATCACATGAATATTCGATTGGAAGCCGTTTTGGACAACTTTACTTTCCTTCTTGTCAAACACTTGGCAGACCTCCGTGCAACATCCAGAACACGATGGGAGATGTTTTCTGTGCTCCCGCAGGTTTTCCTTGCCAGACTAAGTGGAAAAGCTTTCTGCTAGGATGTAGACCACAAAAGACGCTAAAGACGAAGGTACGATGCTCTCCGGAGCTAAGAGCCGCTCCCGGGCTTCTTTCGGCAGAAGCGGCGCTAAGAGAGCACTGTGAGCGGTACAATCGTCTTTGCGCGAAGAAGCCGCTTCTCCGGCTCCGGGAGCCGGAGAGAGCAGCAGCATCGGAAAGGTGAAGAAGGAAGCTGTACAACACTGGGATTGTGTGCGCAGCTTGCCAACTGATAGAAAACAGTACCTTACACTTTCCTGACGTTTCAAATCACATGAATATTCGATTGGAAGCTGTTTTGGACAACTTTTCTTTCCTTCTTGTCAAACACTTGGCAGACCTCCGTGCAACGTCCAGAACACGATGGGAGATGTTTTCTGTGCTCCCGCAGGTTTTCCTTGCCAGACAGAGTGGAAAAGCTTTCTGCTAGGATGTAGACCACAAAAGACGCTAAAGACGAAGGTACGATTCTCTCCGGAGCTAAGAGCCGCTCCCGGGCTTCTTTCGGCAGAAGCAGCGCTAAGAGAGCACTGTGAGCGATAGAATCGTCTTTGCGCGAAGAAGCCGCTTCTTCGGCTCCGGGAGCCGGAGAGAGCGGCAGCATCGGAAAGGTGAAGAAGGAAGCTGTACAACACTGGGATTGTGTGCGCAGCTTGCCAACTGATAGAAAACAGTACCTTACACTTTCCTGACGTTGCCAATCACATGAATATTCGATTGGAAGCTGTTTTGGACAACTTTACTTTCCTTCTTGTCAAACACTTGGCAGACCTCCGTGCAACGTCCAGAACACGATGGGAGATGTTTTCTGTGCTCCCGCAGGTTTTCCTTGCCAGACAGAGTGGAAAAGCTTTCTGCTAGGATGTAGACCACAAAAGACGCTAAAGACGAAGGTACGATGCTCTCCGGAGCTAAGAGCCGCTCCCGGGCTTCTTTCGGCAGAAGCGGCGCTAAGAGAGCACTGTGAGCGGTACAATCGTCTTTGCGCGAAGAAGCCGCTTCTTCGGCTCCGGGAGCCGGAGAGAGCGGCAGCATCGGAAAGGTGAAGAAGGAAGCTGTACAACACTGGGATTGTGTGCGCAGCTTGCCAACTGATAGAAAACAGTACCTTACACTTTCCTGACGTTTCCAATCACATGAATATTCTATTGGAAGCTGTTTTGGACAACTTTTATTTCCTTCTTGTCAAACACTTGGCAGACCTCCGTGCAACGTCCAGAACACGATGGGAGATGTTTTCTGTGCTCCCGCAGGTTTTCCTTGCCAGACAGAGTGGAAAAGCTTTCTGCTAGGATGTAGACCACAAAAGATGCTAAAGACGAAGGTACGATGCTCTCCGGAGCTAAGAGCCGCTCCCGAGCTTCTTTCGGCAGAAGCGGCGCTAAGAGAGCACTGTGAGCGGTACAATCGTCTTTGTGCGAAGAAGCTGCTTCTTCGGCTCCGGGAGCCGGAGAGAGCGGCAGCATCGGAAAGGTGAAGAAGGAAGCTGTACAACACTGGGATTGTGTGCGCAGCTTGCCAACTGATAGAAAACAGTACCTTACCACTTTCCTGACGTTTCCAATCACATGAATATTCGATTGGAAGCTGTTTTGGACAACTTTTCTTTCCTTCATGCCAAACACTTGGCAGACGTCCGTGCAACGTCCAGAACACGATGGGAGATGTTTTCTGTGCTCCCGCAGGTTTTCCTTGCCAGACAGAGTGGAAAAGCTTTCTGCTAGGATGTAGACCACAAAAGACGCTAAAGACGAAGGTACGATGCTCTCCGGAGCTAAGAGCCGCTCCCGGGCTTCTTTCGGCAGAAGCCGCGCTAAGAGAGCACTGTGAGCGGTACAATCGTCTGTGCGCGAAGAAGCCGCTTCTCCGGCTCCGGGAGAGAGCGGCAGCACCAGAAAGGTGAAGAAGGAAGCTGTACAACACTGGGATTGTGTGCGCAGCTTGCCAACTGATAGAAAACAGTACCTTACACTTTCCTGACGTTTCCAATCACATGAATATTCGATTGGAAGCTGTTTTGGACAACTTTTCTTTCCTTCTTGTCAAACACATGGCAGACCTCCGTGCAACGTCCAGAACACGATGGGAGATGTTTTCTGTGCTCCCGCAGGTTTTCCTTGCCAGACAGAGTGGAAAAGCTTTCTGCCAGGATGTAGACCACAAAAGACGCTAAAGACGAAGGTACGATGCTCTCCGGAGCTAAGAGCCGCTCCCGGGCTTCTTTCGGCAGAAGCCGCGCTAAGAGAGCCCTGTGACCGGTACAATCGTCTTTGCGCGAAGAAGCCGCTTCTTCGGCTCCGGGAGCCAGAGAGAGCGGCAGCATCGGAAAGGTGAAGAAGGAAGCTGTACAACACTGGGATTGTGTGCGCAGCTTGCCAACTGATAGAAAACAGTACCTTACACTTTCCTGACGTTTCCAATCACATGAATATTCGATTGGAAGCCGTTTTGGACAACTTTACTTTCCATCTTGTCAAACACTTGGCAGACCTCCGTGCAACGTCCAGAACACGATGGGAGATGTTTTCTGTGCTCCCGCAGGTTTTCCTTGCCAGACAGAGTGGAAAAGCTTTCTGCTAGGATGTAGACCACAAAAGACGCTAAAGACGAAGGTACGATGCTCTCCGGAGCTAAGAGCCGCTCCCGGGCTTCTTTCGGCAGAAGCCGCGCTAAGAGAGCCCTGTGAGCGGTACAATCGTCTTTGCGCGAAGAAGCCGCTTCTTCGGCTCCGGGAGCCGGAGAGAGTGGCAGCATCGGAAAGGTGAAGAAGGAAGCTGTACAACACTGGGATTGTGTGCGCAGCTTGCCAACTGATAGAAAACAGTACCTTACCACTTTCCTGACGTTTCCAATCACATGAATATTCGATTGGAAGCTGTTTTGGACAACTTTTCTTTCCTTCTTGTCAAACACTTGGCAGACCTCCGTGCAACGTCCAGAACACGATGGGAGATATTTTCTGTGCTCCGTCAGGTTTCCCTTGCCAGACAGAGTGGAAAAGCTTTCTGCTAGGATGTAGACCACAAAAGACGCTAAAGACGAAGGTACGATGCTCTCCGGAGCTAAGAGCCGCTCCCGGGCTTCTTTCGGCAGAAGCGGCGCTAAGAGAGCACTGTGAGCGGTACAATCGTCTTTGCGCGAAGAAGCCGCTTCTCCGGCTCCGGGAGCCGGAGAGAGCGGCAGCATCGGAAAGGTGAAGAAGGAAGCTGTACAACACTGGGATTGTGTGCGCAGCTTGCCAAGTGATAGAAAACAGTACCTTACACTTTCCTGACGTTTCCAATCACATGAATATTCGATTGGAAGCTGTTTTGGACAACTTTTCTTTCCTTCTTGTCAAACACTTGGCAGACCTCCGTGCAACGTCCAGAAGACGATGGGAGATGTTTTCTGTGCTCCCGCAGGTTTTCCTTGCCAGACAGAGTGGAAAAGCTTTCTGCTAGGATGTAGACCACAAAAGACGCTAAAGACGAAGGTACGATTCTCTCCGGAGCTAAGAGCCGCTCCCGGGCTTCTTTCGGCAGAAGCGGCGCTAAGAGATCACTGTGAGCGGTACAATCGTCTTTGCGCGAAGAAGCCGCTTCTTCGGCTCCGGGAGCCGGAGAGAGCGGCAGCATCGGAAAGGTGAAGAAGGAAGCTGTACAACACTGGGATTGTGTGCGCAGCTTGCCAAGTGATAGAAAACAGTACCTTACACTTTCCTGACGTTTCCAATCACATGAATATTCGATTGGAAGCTGTTTTGGACAACTTTTCTTTCCTTCTTGTCAAACACTTGGCAGACGTCCGTGCAACGTCCAGAACACGATGGGAGATGTTTTCTGTGCTCCGTCAGGTTTTCCTTGCCAGACAGAGTGGAAAAGCTTTCTGCTAGGATGTAGACCACAAAAGACGCTAAAGACGAAGGTACGATGCTCTCCGGAGCTAAGAGCCGCTCCCGGGCTTCTTTCGGCAGAAGCGGCGCTAAGAGAGCACTGTGAGCGGTACAATCGTCTTTGCGCGAAGAAGCCGCTTCTTCGGCTCCAGGAGCCGGAGAGAGCGGCAGCATCGGAAAGGTGAAGAAGGAAGCTGTACAACACTGGGATTGTGTGCGCAGCTTGCCAACTGATAGAAAACAGTACCTTACACTTTCCTGACGTTTCCAATCACATGAATATTCGATTGGAAGCTGTTTTGGACAACTTTTCTTTCCTTCTTGTCAAACACTTGGCAGACCTCCGTGCAACGTCCAGAACACGATGGGAGATGTTTTCTGTGCTCCCGCAGGTTTTCCTTGCCAGACAGAGTGGAAAAGCTTTCTGCTAGGATGTAGACCACAAAAGACGCTAAAGACGAAGGTACGATGCTCTCCGGAGCTAAGAGCCGCTCCCAAGCTTCTTTCGGCAGAAGCGGCGCTAAGAGAGCACTGTGAGCGGTACAATCGTCTTTGCGCGAAGAAGCCGCTTCTTCGGCTCCGGGAGCCGGAGAGAGCGGCAGCATCGGAAAGGTGAAGAAGGAAGCTGTACAACACTGGGATTGTGTGCGCAGCTTGCCAACTGATAGAAAACAGTACCTTACCACTTTCCTGACGTTTCCAATCACATGAATATTCGATTGGAAGCTGTTTTGGACAACTTTTCTTTCCTTCTTGTCAAACACTTGGCAGACCTCCGTGCAACGTCCAGAACACGATGGGAGATGTTTTCTGTGCTCCCGCAGGTTTTCCTTGCCAGACAGAGTGGAAAAGCTTTCTGCTAGGATGTAGACCACAAAAGACGCTAAAGACGAAGGTACGATGCTCTCCGGAGCTAAGAGCCGCTGCCGGGCTTCTTTCGGCAGAAGCGGCGCTAAGAGAGCACTGTGAGCGGTACAATCGTCTTTGCGCGAAGAAGCCGCTTCTTCGGCTCCGGGAGCCGGAGAGAGCGGCAGCATCGGAAAGGTGAAGAAGGAAGCTGTACAACACTGGGATTGTGTGCGCAGCTTGCCAACTGATAGAAAACAGTACCTTACACTTTCCTGACGTTTCCAATCACACGAATATTCGATTGGAAGCTGTTTTGGACAACTTTTCTATTCTTTTTGCCAACACTTGGCAGACCTCCATGCAACGTCCAGAACACGATGGGAGATGTTTTCTGTGCTCCCGCAGGTTTTCCTTGCCAGACAGAGTGGAAAAGCTTTCTGCTAGGATGTAGACCACAAAAGACGCTAAAGACGAAGGTACGATGCTCTCCGGAGCTAAGAGCCGCTCCCGGGCTTCTTTCGGCAGAAGCAGCGCTAAGAGAGCACTGTGAGCGGTACAATCGTCTTTGCGCGAAGAAGCCGCTTCTTCGGCTCCGGGAGCCGGAGAGAGCGGCAGCATCGGAAAGGTGAAGAAGGAAGCTGTACAACACTGAGATTGTGTGCGCAGCTTGCCAACTGATAGAAAACAGTACCTTACACTTTCCTGACGTTTCCAATCACATGAATATTCGATTGGAAGCTGTTTTGGACAACTTTTCTATTCTTTTTCCAAAACTTGGCAGACCTCCGTGCAACGTCCAGAACACGATGGGAGATGTTTTCTGTGCTCCCGCAGGTTTTCCTTGCCAGACAGAGTGGAAAAGCTTTCTGCTAGGATGTAGACCACAAAAGACGCTAAAGACGAAAGTACGATGCTCTCCGGAGCTAAGAGCCGCTCCCGGGCTTCTTTCGGGAGAAGCGGCGCTAAGAGAGCACTGTGAGCGGTACAATCGTCTTTGTGCGAAGAAGCCGCTTCTTCGGCTCCGGGAGCCGGAGAGAGCGGCAGCATCGGAAAGGTGAAGAAGGAAGCTGTACAACACTGGGATTGTGTGCGCAGCTGGCCAACTGATAGAAAACAGTACCTTACACTTTCCTGATGTTTCCAATCACATGAATATTCGATACGAAGCTGTTTTGGACAACTTTTCTTTCCTTCATGCCAAACACTTGGCAGACCTCCGTGCAACGTCCAGAACACGATGGGAGATGTTTTCTGTGCTCCCGCAGGTTTTCCTTGCCAGACAGAGTGGAAAAGCTTTCTGCTAGGATGTAGACCACAAAAGACGCTAAAGACGAAGGTACGATGCTCTCCGGAGCTAAGAGCCGCTCCCGGGCTTCTTTCGGCAGAAGCCGCGCTAAGAGAGCCCTGTGAGCGGTACAATCGTCTTTGCGCGAAGAAGCCGCTTCTTCGGCTCCGGGAGCCGGAGAGAGTGGCAGCATCGCAAAGGTGAAGAAGGAAGCTGTACAACACTGGGATTGTGTGCGCAGCTGGCCAACTGATAGAAAACAGTACCTTACCACTTTCCTGACGTTTCCAATCACATGAATATTCGATTGGAAGCTGTTTTGGACAACTTTTCTTTCCTTCTTGTCAAACACTTGGCAGACCTCCGTGCAACGTCCAGAACACGATGGGAGATATTTTCTGTGCTCCGTCAGGTTTTCCTTGCCAGACAGAGTGGAAAAGCTTTCTGCTAGGATGTAGACCACAAAAGACGCTAAAGACGAAGGTACGATGCTCTCCGGAGCTAAGAGCCGCTCCCGGGCTTCTTTCGGCAGAAGCGGCGCTAAGAGAGCACTGTGAGCGGTACAATCGTCTTTGTGCGAAGAAGCTGCTTCTTCGGCTCCGGGAGCCGGAGAGAGCGGCAGCATCGGAAAGGTGAAGAAGGAAGCTGTACAACACTGGGATTGTGTGCGCAGCTTGCCAACTGATAGAAAACAGTACCTTACCACTTTCCTGACGTTTCCAATCACATGAATATTCGATTGGAAGCTGTTTTGGACAACTTTTCTTTCCTTCATGCCAAACACTTGGCAGACGTCCGTGCAACGTCCAGAACACGATGGGAGATGTTTTCTGTGCTCCCGCAGGTTTTCCTTGCCAGACAGAGTGGAAAAGCTTTCTGCTAGGATGTAGACCACAAAAGACGCTAAAGACGAAGGTACGATGCTCTCCGGAGCTAAGAGCCGCTCCCGGGCTTCTTTCGGCAGAAGCGGCGCTAAGAGAGCACTGTGAGCGGTACAATCGTCTGTGCGCGAAGAAGCCGCTTCTCCGGCTCCGGGAGAGAGCGGCAGCACCAGAAACGTGAAGAAGGAAGCTGTACAACACTGGGATTGTGTGCGCAGCTTGCCAACTGATAGAAAACAGTACCTTACACTTTCCTGACGTTTCCAATCACATGAATATTCGATTGGAAGCTGTTTTGGACAACTTTTCTTTCCTTCTTGTCAAACACTTGGCAGACCTCCGTGCAACGTCCAGAACACGATGGGATATGTTTTCTGTGCTCCCGCAGGTTTTCCTTGCCAGACAGAGTGGAAAAGCTTTCTGCCAGGATGTAGACCACAAAAGACGCTAAAGACGAAGGTACGATGCTCTCCGGAGCTAAGAGCCGCTCCCGGGCTTCTTTCGGCAGAAGCCGCGCTAAGAGAGCCCTGTGACCGGTACAATCGTCTTTGCGCGAAGAAGCCGCTTCTTCGACTCCGGGAGCCAGAGAGAGCGGCAGCATCGGAAAGGTGAAGAAGGAAGCTGTACAACACTGGGATTGTGTGCGCAGCTTGCCAACTGATAGAAAACAGTACCTTACACTTTCCTGACGTTTCCAATCACATGAATATTCGATTGGAAGCCGTTTTGGACAACTTTACTTTCCATCTTGTCAAACACTTGGCAGACCTCCGTGCAACGTCCAGAACACGATGGGAGATGTTTTCTGTGCTCCCGCAGGTTTTCCTTGCCAGACAGAGTGGAAAAGCTTTCTGCTAGGATGTAGACCACAAAAGACGCTAAAGACGAAGGTACGATGCTCTCCGGAGCTAAGAGCCGCTCCCGGGCTTCTTTCGGCAGAAGCCGCGCTAAGAGAGCCCTGTGAGCGGTACAATCGTCTTTGCGCGAAGAAGCCGCTTCTTCGGCTCCGGGAGCCGGAGAGAGTGGCAGCATCGGAAAGGTGAAGAAGGAAGCTGTACAACACTGGGATTGTGTGCGCAGCTTGCCAACTGATAGAAAACAGTACCTTACCACTTTCCTGACGTTTCCAATCACATGAATATTCGATTGGAAGCTGTTTTGGACAACTTTTCTTTCCTTCATGCCAAACACTTGGCAGACCTCCGTGCCACGTCCAGAACATGATGGGAGATGTTTTCTGTGCTCCGTCAGGTTTTCCTTGCCAGACAGAGTGGAAAAGCTTTCTGCTAGGATGTAGACCACAAAAGACGCTAAAGACGAAGGTACGATGCTCTCCGGAGCTAAGAGCCGCTCCCGGGCTTCTTTCGGCAGAAGCGGCGCTAAGAGAGCACTGTGAGCGGTACAATCGTCTTTGCGCGAAGAAGCCGCTTCTCCGGCTCCGGGAGCCGGAGAGAGCGGCAGCATCGGAAAGGTGAAGAAGGAAGCTGTACAACACTGGGATTGTGTGCGCAGCTTGCCAAGTGATAGAAAACAGTACCTTACACTTTCCTGACGTTTCCAATCACATGAATATTCGATTGGAAGCTGTTTTGGACAACTTTTCTTTCCTTCTTGTCAAACACTTGGCAGACCTCTGTGCAACGTCCAGAAGACGATGGGAGATGTTTTCTGTGCTCCCGCAGGTTTTCCTTGCCAGACAGAGTGGAAAAGCTTTCTGCTAGGATGTAGACCACAAAAGACGCTAAAGACGAAGGTACGATTCTCTCCGGAGCTAAGAGTCGCTCCCGGGCTTCTTTCGGCAGAAGCGGCGCTAAGAGAGCACTGTGAGCGGTACAATCGTCTTTGCGCGAAGAAGCCGCTTCTTCGGCTCCGGGAGCCGGAGAGATCGGCAGCATCGGAAAGGTGAAGAAGGAAGCTGTACAACACTGGGATTGTGTGCGCAGCTTGCCAACTGATAGAAAACAGTACCATACACTTTCCTGACGTTTCCAATCACATGAATATTCGATTGGAAGCTGTTTTGGACAACTTTTCTTTCCTTCATGCCAAACACTTGGCAGACGTCCGTGCAACGTCCAGAACACGATGGGAGATGTTTTCTGTGCTCCCGCAGGTTTTCCTTGCCAGACAGAGTGGAAAAGCTTTCTGCTAGGATGTAGACCACAAAAGACGCTAAAGACGAAGGTACGATGCTCTCCGGAGCTAAGAGCCGCTCCCGGGCTTCTTTCGGCAGAAGCCGCGCTAAGAGAGCACTGTGAGCGGTACAATCGTCTTTGCGCGAAGAAGCCGCTTCTTCGGCTCCGGGAGCCGGAGAGAGCGGCAGCATCGGAAAGGTGAAGAAGGAAGCTGTACAACACTGGGATTGTGTGCGCAGCTTGCCAACTGATAGAAAACAGTACCTTACACTTTCCTGACGTTTCCAATCACATGAATATTCTATTGGAAGCTGTTTTGGACAACTTTTATTTCCTTCTTGTCAAACACTTGGCAGACCTCCGTGCAACGTCCAGAACACGATGGGAGATGTTTTCTGTGCTCCCGCAGGTTTTCCTTGCCAGACAGAGTGGAAAAGCTTTCTGCTAGGATGTAGACCACAAAAGATGCTAAAGACGAAGGTACGATGCTCTCCGGAGCTAAGAGCCGCTCCCGAGCTTCTTTCGGCAGAAGCGGCGCTAAGAGAGCACTGTGAGCGGTACAATCGTCTTTGTGCGAAGAAGCTGCTTCTTCGGCTCCGGGAGCCGGAGAGAGCGGCAGCATCGGAAAGGTGAAGAAGGAAGCTGTACAACACTGGGATTGTGTGCGCAGCTTGCCAACTGATAGAAAACAGTACCTTACCACTTTCCTGACGTTTCCAATCACATGAATATTCGATTGGAAGCTGTTTTGGACAACTTTTCTTTCCTTCATGCCAAACACTTGGCAGACGTCCGTGCAACGTCCAGAACACGATGGGAGATGTTTTCTGTGCTCCCGCAGGTTTTCCTTGCCAGACAGAGTGGAAAAGCTTTCTGCTAGGATGTAGACCACAAAAGACGCTAAAGACGAAGGTACGATGCTCTCCGGAGCTAAGAGCCGCTCCCGGGCTTCTTTCGGCAGAAGCCGCGCTAAGAGAGCACTGTGAGCGGTACAATCGTCTGTGCGCGAAGAAGCCGCTTCTCCGGCTCCGGGAGAGAGCGGCAGCACCAGAAAGGTGAAGAAGGAAGCTGTACAACACTGGGATTGTGTGCGCAGCTTGCCAACTGATAGAAAACAGTACCTTACACTTTCCTGACGTTTCCAATCACATGAATATTCGATTGGAAGCTGTTTTGGACAACTTTTCTTTCCTTCTTGTCAAACACATGGCAGACCTCCGTGCAACGTCCAGAACACGATGGGAGATGTTTTCTGTGCTCCCGCAGGTTTTCCTTGCCAGACAGAGTGGAAAAGCTTTCTGCCAGGATGTAGACCACAAAAGACGCTAAAGACGAAGGTACGATGCTCTCCGGAGCTAAGAGCCGCTCCCGGGCTTCTTTCGGCAGAAGCCGCGCTAAGAGAGCCCTGTGACCGGTACAATCGTCTTTGCGCGAAGAAGCCGCTTCTTCGGCTCCGGGAGCCAGAGAGAGCGGCAGCATCGGAAAGGTGAAGAAGGAAGCTGTACAACACTGGGATTGTGTGCGCAGCTTGCCAACTGATAGAAAACAGTACCTTACACTTTCCTGACGTTTCCAATCACATGAATATTCGATTGGAAGCCGTTTTGGACAACTTTACTTTCCATCTTGTCAAACACTTGGCAGACCTCCGTGCAACGTCCAGAACACGATGGGAGATGTTTTCTGTGCTCCCGCAGGTTTTCCTTGCCAGACAGAGTGGAAAAGCTTTCTGCTAGGATGTAGACCACAAAAGACGCTAAAGACGAAGGTACGATGCTCTCCGGAGCTAAGAGCCGCTCCCGGGCTTCTTTCGGCAGAAGCCGCGCTAAGAGAGCCCTGTGAGCGGTACAATCGTCTTTGCGCGAAGAAGCCGCTTCTTCGGCTCCGGGAGCCGGAGAGAGTGGCAGCATCGGAAAGGTGAAGAAGGAAGCTGTACAACACTGGGATTGTGTGCGCAGCTTGCCAACTGATAGAAAACAGTACCTTACCACTTTCCTGACGTTTCCAATCACATGAATATTCGATTGGAAGCTGTTTTGGACAACTTTTCTTTCCTTCTTGTCAAACACTTGGCAGACCTCCGTGCAACGTCCAGAACACGATGGGAGATATTTTCTGTGCTCCGTCAGGTTTCCCTTGCCAGACAGAGTGGAAAAGCTTTCTGCTAGGATGTAGACCACAAAAGACGCTAAAGACGAAGGTACGATGCTCTCCGGAGCTAAGAGCCGCTCCCGGGCTTCTTTCGGCAGAAGCGGCGCTAAGAGAGCACTGTGAGCGGTACAATCGTCTTTGCGCGAAGAAGCCGCTTCTCCGGCTCCGGGAGCCGGAGAGAGCGGCAGCATCGGAAAGGTGAAGAAGGAAGCTGTACAACACTGGGATTGTGTGCGCAGCTTGCCAAGTGATAGAAAACAGTACCTTACACTTTCCTGACGTTTCCAATCACATGAATATTCGATTGGAAGCTGTTTTGGACAACTTTTCTTTCCTTCTTGTCAAACACTTGGCAGACCTCCGTGCAACGTCCAGAAGACGATGGGAGATGTTTTCTGTGCTCCCGCAGGTTTTCCTTGCCAGACAGAGTGGAAAAGCTTTCTGCTAGGATGTAGACCACAAAAGACGCTAAAGACGAAGGTACGATTCTCTCCGGAGCTAAGAGCCGCTCCCGGGCTTCTTTCGGCAGAAGCGGCGCTAAGAGATCACTGTGAGCGGTACAATCGTCTTTGCGCGAAGAAGCCGCTTCTTCGGCTCCGGGAGCCGGAGAGAGCGGCAGCATCGGAAAGGTGAAGAAGGAAGCTGTACAACACTGGGATTGTGTGCGCAGCTTGCCAAGTGATAGAAAACAGTACCTTACACTTTCCTGACGTTTCCAATCACATGAATATTCGATTGGAAGCTGTTTTGGACAACTTTTCTTTCCTTCTTGTCAAACACTTGGCAGACGTCCGTGCAACGTCCAGAACACGATGGGAGATGTTTTCTGTGCTCCGTCAGGTTTTCCTTGCCAGACAGAGTGGAAAAGCTTTCTGCTAGGATGTAGACCACAAAAGACGCTAAAGACGAAGGTACGATGCTCTCCGGAGCTAAGAGCCGCTCCCGGGCTTCTTTCGGCAGAAGCGGCGCTAAGAGAGCACTGTGAGCGGTACAATCGTCTTTGCGCGAAGAAGCCGCTTCTTCGGCTCCAGGAGCCGGAGAGAGCGGCAGCATCGGAAAGGTGAAGAAGGAAGCTGTACAACACTGGGATTGTGTGCGCAGCTTGCCAACTGATAGAAAACAGTACCTTACACTTTCCTGACGTTTCCAATCACATGAATATTCGATTGGAAGCTGTTTTGGACAACTTTTCTTTCCTTCTTGTCAAACACTTGGCAGACCTCCGTGCAACGTCCAGAACACGATGGGAGATGTTTTCTGTGCTCCCGCAGGTTTTCCTTGCCAGACAGAGTGGAAAAGCTTTCTGCTAGGATGTAGACCACAAAAGACGCTAAAGACGAAGGTACGATGCTCTCCGGAGCTAAGAGCCGCTCCCAAGCTTCTTTCGGCAGAAGCGGCGCTAAGAGAGCACTGTGAGCGGTACAATCGTCTTTGCGCGAAGAAGCCGCTTCTTCGGCTCCGGGAGCCGGAGAGAGCGGCAGCATCGGAAAGGTGAAGAAGGAAGCTGTACAACACTGGGATTGTGTGCGCAGCTTGCCAACTGATAGAAAACAGTACCTTACCACTTTCCTGACGTTTCCAATCACATGAATATTCGATTGGAAGCTGTTTTGGACAACTTTTCTTTCCTTCTTGTCAAACACTTGGCAGACCTCCGTGCAACGTCCAGAACACGATGGGAGATGTTTTCTGTGCTCCCGCAGGTTTTCCTTGCCAGACAGAGTGGAAAAGCTTTCTGCTAGGATGTAGACCACAAAAGACGCTAAAGACGAAGGTACGATGCTCTCCGGAGCTAAGAGCCGCTGCCGGGCTTCTTTCGGCAGAAGCGGCGCTAAGAGAGCACTGTGAGCGGTACAATCGTCTTTGCGCGAAGAAGCCGCTTCTTCGGCTCCGGGAGCCGGAGAGAGCGGCAGCATCGGAAAGGTGAAGAAGGAAGCTGTACAACACTGGGATTGTGTGCGCAGCTTGCCAACTGATAGAAAACAGTACCTTACACTTTCCTGACGTTTCCAATCACACGAATATTCGATTGGAAGCTGTTTTGGACAACTTTTCTATTCTTTTTGCCAACACTTGGCAGACCTCCATGCAACGTCCAGAACACGATGGGAGATGTTTTCTGTGCTCCCGCAGGTTTTCCTTGCCAGACAGAGTGGAAAAGCTTTCTGCTAGGATGTAGACCACAAAAGACGCTAAAGACGAAGGTACGATGCTCTCCGGAGCTAAGAGCCGCTCCCGGGCTTCTTTCGGCAGAAGCAGCGCTAAGAGAGCACTGTGAGCGGTACAATCGTCTTTGCGCGAAGAAGCCGCTTCTTCGGCTCCGGGAGCCGGAGAGAGCGGCAGCATCGGAAAGGTGAAGAAGGAAGCTGTACAACACTGAGATTGTGTGCGCAGCTTGCCAACTGATAGAAAACAGTACCTTACACTTTCCTGACGTTTCCAATCACATGAATATTCGATTGGAAGCTGTTTTGGACAACTTTTCTATTCTTTTTCCAAAACTTGGCAGACCTCCGTGCAACGTCCAGAACACGATGGGAGATGTTTTCTGTGCTCCCGCAGGTTTTCCTTGCCAGACAGAGTGGAAAAGCTTTCTGCTAGGATGTAGACCACAAAAGACGCTAAAGACGAAAGTACGATGCTCTCCGGAGCTAAGAGCCGCTCCCGGGCTTCTTTCGGGAGAAGCGGCGCTAAGAGAGCACTGTGAGCGGTACAATCGTCTTTGTGCGAAGAAGCCGCTTCTTCGGCTCCGGGAGCCGGAGAGAGCGGCAGCATCGGAAAGGTGAAGAAGGAAGCTGTACAACACTGGGATTGTGTGCGCAGCTGGCCAACTGATAGAAAACAGTACCTTACACTTTCCTGATGTTTCCAATCACATGAATATTCGATACGAAGCTGTTTTGGACAACTTTTCTTTCCTTCATGCCAAACACTTGGCAGACCTCCGTGCAACGTCCAGAACACGATGGGAGATGTTTTCTGTGCTCCCGCAGGTTTTCCTTGCCAGACAGAGTGGAAAAGCTTTCTGCTAGGATGTAGACCACAAAAGACGCTAAAGACGAAGGTACGATGCTCTCCGGAGCTAAGAGCCGCTCCCGGGCTTCTTTCGGCAGAAGCCGCGCTAAGAGAGCCCTGTGAGCGGTACAATCGTCTTTGCGCGAAGAAGCCGCTTCTTCGGCTCCGGGAGCCGGAGAGAGTGGCAGCATCGCAAAGGTGAAGAAGGAAGCTGTACAACACTGGGATTGTGTGCGCAGCTGGCCAACTGATAGAAAACAGTACCTTACCACTTTCCTGACGTTTCCAATCACATGAATATTCGATTGGAAGCTGTTTTGGACAACTTTTCTTTCCTTCTTGTCAAACACTTGGCAGACCTCCGTGCAACGTCCAGAACACGATGGGAGATATTTTCTGTGCTCCGTCAGGTTTTCCTTGCCAGACAGAGTGGAAAAGCTTTCTGCTAGGATGTAGACCACAAAAGACGCTAAAGACGAAGGTACGATGCTCTCCGGAGCTAAGAGCCGCTCCCGGGCTTCTTTCGGCAGAAGCGGCGCTAAGAGAGCACTGTGAGCGGTACAATCGTCTTTGTGCGAAGAAGCTGCTTCTTCGGCTCCGGGAGCCGGAGAGAGCGGCAGCATCGGAAAGGTGAAGAAGGAAGCTGTACAACACTGGGATTGTGTGCGCAGCTTGCCAACTGATAGAAAACAGTACCTTACCACTTTCCTGACGTTTCCAATCACATGAATATTCGATTGGAAGCTGTTTTGGACAACTTTTCTTTCCTTCATGCCAAACACTTGGCAGACGTCCGTGCAACGTCCAGAACACGATGGGAGATGTTTTCTGTGCTCCCGCAGGTTTTCCTTGCCAGACAGAGTGGAAAAGCTTTCTGCTAGGATGTAGACCACAAAAGACGCTAAAGACGAAGGTACGATGCTCTCCGGAGCTAAGAGCCGCTCCCGGGCTTCTTTCGGCAGAAGCGGCGCTAAGAGAGCACTGTGAGCGGTACAATCGTCTGTGCGCGAAGAAGCCGCTTCTCCGGCTCCGGGAGAGAGCGGCAGCACCAGAAACGTGAAGAAGGAAGCTGTACAACACTGGGATTGTGTGCGCAGCTTGCCAACTGATAGAAAACAGTACCTTACACTTTCCTGACGTTTCCAATCACATGAATATTCGATTGGAAGCTGTTTTGGACAACTTTTCTTTCCTTCTTGTCAAACACTTGGCAGACCTCCGTGCAACGTCCAGAACACGATGGGATATGTTTTCTGTGCTCCCGCAGGTTTTCCTTGCCAGACAGAGTGGAAAAGCTTTCTGCCAGGATGTAGACCACAAAAGACGCTAAAGACGAAGGTACGATGCTCTCCGGAGCTAAGAGCCGCTCCCGGGCTTCTTTCGGCAGAAGCCGCGCTAAGAGAGCCCTGTGACCGGTACAATCGTCTTTGCGCGAAGAAGCCGCTTCTTCGACTCCGGGAGCCAGAGAGAGCGGCAGCATCGGAAAGGTGAAGAAGGAAGCTGTACAACACTGGGATTGTGTGCGCAGCTTGCCAACTGATAGAAAACAGTACCTTACACTTTCCTGACGTTTCCAATCACATGAATATTCGATTGGAAGCCGTTTTGGACAACTTTACTTTCCATCTTGTCAAACACTTGGCAGACCTCCGTGCAACGTCCAGAACACGATGGGAGATGTTTTCTGTGCTCCCGCAGGTTTTCCTTGCCAGACAGAGTGGAAAAGCTTTCTGCTAGGATGTAGACCACAAAAGACGCTAAAGACGAAGGTACGATGCTCTCCGGAGCTAAGAGCCGCTCCCGGGCTTCTTTCGGCAGAAGCCGCGCTAAGAGAGCCCTGTGAGCGGTACAATCGTCTTTGCGCGAAGAAGCCGCTTCTTCGGCTCCGGGAGCCGGAGAGAGTGGCAGCATCGGAAAGGTGAAGAAGGAAGCTGTACAACACTGGGATTGTGTGCGCAGCTTGCCAACTGATAGAAAACAGTACCTTACCACTTTCCTGACGTTTCCAATCACATGAATATTCGATTGGAAGCTGTTTTGGACAACTTTTCTTTCCTTCATGCCAAACACTTGGCAGACCTCCGTGCCACGTCCAGAACATGATGGGAGATGTTTTCTGTGCTCCGTCAGGTTTTCCTTGCCAGACAGAGTGGAAAAGCTTTCTGCTAGGATGTAGACCACAAAAGACGCTAAAGACGAAGGTACGATGCTCTCCGGAGCTAAGAGCCGCTCCCGGGCTTCTTTCGGCAGAAGCGGCGCTAAGAGAGCACTGTGAGCGGTACAATCGTCTTTGCGCGAAGAAGCCGCTTCTCCGGCTCCGGGAGCCGGAGAGAGCGGCAGCATCGGAAAGGTGAAGAAGGAAGCTGTACAACACTGGGATTGTGTGCGCAGCTTGCCAAGTGATAGAAAACAGTACCTTACACTTTCCTGACGTTTCCAATCACATGAATATTCGATTGGAAGCTGTTTTGGACAACTTTTCTTTCCTTCTTGTCAAACACTTGGCAGACCTCTGTGCAACGTCCAGAAGACGATGGGAGATGTTTTCTGTGCTCCCGCAGGTTTTCCTTGCCAGACAGAGTGGAAAAGCTTTCTGCTAGGATGTAGACCACAAAAGACGCTAAAGACGAAGGTACGATTCTCTCCGGAGCTAAGAGTCGCTCCCGGGCTTCTTTCGGCAGAAGCGGCGCTAAGAGAGCACTGTGAGCGGTACAATCGTCTTTGCGCGAAGAAGCCGCTTCTTCGGCTCCGGGAGCCGGAGAGATCGGCAGCATCGGAAAGGTGAAGAAGGAAGCTGTACAACACTGGGATTGTGTGCGCAGCTTGCCAACTGATAGAAAACAGTACCATACACTTTCCTGACGTTTCCAATCACATGAATATTCGATTGGAAGCTGTTTTGGACAACTTTTCTTTCCTTCATGCCAAACACTTGGCAGACGTCCGTGCAACGTCCAGAACACGATGGGAGATGTTTTCTGTGCTCCCGCAGGTTTTCCTTGCCAGACAGAGTGGAAAAGCTTTCTGCTAGGATGTAGACCACAAAAGACGCTAAAGACGAAGGTACGATGCTCTCCGGAGCTAAGAGCCGCTCCCGGGCTTCTTTCGGCAGAAGCCGCGCTAAGAGAGCACTGTGAGCGGTACAATCGTCTTTGCGCGAAGAAGCCGCTTCTTCGGCTCCGGGAGCCGGAGAGAGCGGCAGCATCGGAAAGGTGAAGAAGGAAGCTGTACAACACTGGGATTGTGTGCGCAGCTTGCCAACTGATAGAAAACAGTACCTTACACTTTCCTGACGTTTCCAATCACATGAATATTCGATTGGAAGTTGTTTTGGACAACTTTTCTTTCCTTCATGCCAAACACTTGGCAGACCTCCGTGCAACGTCCAGAAGACGATGGGAGATGTTTTCTGTGCTCCCGCAGGTTTTCCTTGCCAGACAGAGTGGAAAAGCTTTCTGCTAGGATGTAGACCACAAAAGACGCTAAAGACGAAGGTACGATGCTCTCCGGAGCTAAGAGCCGCTCCCGGGCTTCTTTCGGCAGAAGCGGCGCTAAGAGAGCACTGTGAGCGGTACAATCGTCTTTGCGCGAAGAAGCCGCTTCTTCGGCTCCGGGAGCCGGAGAGAGCGGCAGCATCGGAAAGGTGAAGAAGGAAGCTGTACAACACTGAGATTGTGTGCGCAGCTTGCCAACTGATAGAAAACAGTACCTTACACTTTCCTGACGTTTCCAATCACATGAATATTCGATACGAAGCTGTTTTGGACAACTTTTCTTTCCTTCATGCCAAACACTTGGCAGACCTCCGTGCAACGTCCAGAACACGATGGGAGATGTTTTCTGTGCTCCCGCAGGTTTTCCTTGCCAGACAGAGTGGAAAAGCTTTCTGCTAGGATGTAGACCACAAAAGACGCTAAAGACGAAGGTACGATGCTCTCCGGAGCTAAGAGCCGCTCCCGGGCTTCTTTCGGCAGAAGCGGCGCTAAGAGAGCACTGTGAGCGGTACAATCGTCTGTGCGTGAAGAAGCCGCTTCTTCGGCTCCGGGAGCCGGAGAGACCGGCAGCATCGGAAAGGTGAAGAAGGAAGCTGTACAACACTGGGATTGTGTGCGCAGCTTGCCAACTGATAGAAAACAGTACCTTACCACTTTCCTGACATTTCCAATCACATGAATATTCGATAAGAAGCTGTTTTGGACAACTTTTCTTTCCTTCTTGTCAAACACTTGGCAGACCTCCGTGCAAAGTCCAGAACACGATGGGAGATGTTTTCTGTGCTCCCGCAGGTTTTCCTTGCCAGACAGAGTGGAAAAGCTTTCTGCTAGGATGTAGACCACAAAAGACGCTAAAGACGAAGGTACGATGCTCTCCGGAGCTAAGAGCCGCTCCCGGGCTTCTTTCGGCAGAAGCGGCGCTAAGAGAGCACTGTGAGCGGTACAATCGTCTTTGCGTGAAGAAGCCGCTTCTTCGGCTCCGGGAGCCGGAGAGAGCGGCAGCATCGGAAAGGTGAAGAAGGAAGCTGTGCAACACTGGGATTGTGTGCGCAGCTGGCCAACTGATAGAAAACAGTACCTTACACTTTCCTGACGTTTCCAATCACATGAATATTCGATTGGAAGCCGTTTTGGACAACTTTACTTTCCTTCTTGTCAAACACTTGGCAGACCTCCGTGCAACATCCAGAACACGATGGGAGATGTTTTCTGTGCTCCCGCAGGTTTTCCTTGCCAGACAGAGTGGAAAAGCTTTCTGCTAGGATGTAGACCACAAAAGACGCTAAAGACGAAGGTACGATGCTCTCCGGAGCTAAGAGCCGCTCCCGGGCTTCTTTCGGCAGAAGCGGCGCTAAGAGAGCACTGTGAGCGGTACAATCGTCTTTGCGCGAAGAAGCCGCTTCTCCGGCTCCGGGAGCCGGAGAGAGCAGCAGCATCGGAAAGGTGAAGAAGGAAGCTGTACAACACTGGGATTGTGTGCGCAGCTTGCCAACTGATAGAAAACAGTACCTTACACTTTCCTGACGTTTCAAATCACATGAATATTCGATTGGAAGCTGTTTTGGACAACTTTTCTTTCCTTCTTGTCAAACACTTGGCAGACCTCCGTGCAACGTCCAGAACACGATGGGAGATGTTTTCTGTGCTCCCGCAGGTTTTCCTTGCCAGACAGAGTGGAAAAGCTTTCTGCTAGGATGTAGACCACAAAAGACGCTAAAGACGAAGGTACGATTCTCTCCGGAGCTAAGAGCCGCTCCCGGGCTTCTTTCGGCAGAAGCAGCGCTAAGAGAGCACTGTGAGCGATAGAATCGTCTTTGCGCGAAGAAGCCGCTTCTTCGGCTCCGGGAGCCGGAGAGAGCGGCAGCATCGGAAAGGTGAAGAAGGAAGCTGTACAACACTGGGATTGTGTGCGCAGCTTGCCAACTGATAGAAAACAGTACCTTACACTTTCCTGACGTTGCCAATCACATGAATATTCGATTGGAAGCTGTTTTGGACAACTTTACTTTCCTTCTTGTCAAACACTTGGCAGACCTCCGTGCAACGTCCAGAACACGATGGGAGATGTTTTCTGTGCTCCCGCAGGTTTTCCTTGCCAGACAGAGTGGAAAAGCTTTCTGCTAGGATGTAGACCACAAAAGACGCTAAAGACGAAGGTACGATGCTCTCCGGAGCTAAGAGCCGCTCCCGGGCTTCTTTCGGCAGAAGCGGCGCTAAGAGAGCACTGTGAGCGGTACAATCGTCTTTGCGCGAAGAAGCCGCTTCTTCGGCTCCGGGAGCCGGAGAGAGCGGCAGCATCGGAAAGGTGAAGAAGGAAGCTGTACAACACTGGGATTGTGTGCGCAGCTTGCCAACTGATAGAAAACAGTACCTTACACTTTCCTGACGTTTCCAATCACATGAATATTCTATTGGAAGCTGTTTTGGACAACTTTTATTTCCTTCTTGTCAAACACTTGGCAGACCTCCGTGCAACGTCCAGAACACGATGGGAGATGTTTTCTGTGCTCCCGCAGGTTTTCCTTGCCAGACAGAGTGGAAAAGCTTTCTGCTAGGATGTAGACCACAAAAGATGCTAAAGACGAAGGTACGATGCTCTCCGGAGCTAAGAGCCGCTCCCGAGCTTCTTTCGGCAGAAGCGGCGCTAAGAGAGCACTGTGAGCGGTACAATCGTCTTTGTGCGAAGAAGCTGCTTCTTCGGCTCCGGGAGCCGGAGAGAGCGGCAGCATCGGAAAGGTGAAGAAGGAAGCTGTACAACACTGGGATTGTGTGCGCAGCTTGCCAACTGATAGAAAACAGTACCTTACCACTTTCCTGACGTTTCCAATCACATGAATATTCGATTGGAAGCTGTTTTGGACAACTTTTCTTTCCTTCATGCCAAACACTTGGCAGACGTCCGTGCAACGTCCAGAACACGATGGGAGATGTTTTCTGTGCTCCCGCAGGTTTTCCTTGCCAGACAGAGTGGAAAAGCTTTCTGCTAGGATGTAGACCACAAAAGACGCTAAAGACGAAGGTACGATGCTCTCCGGAGCTAAGAGCCGCTCCCGGGCTTCTTTCGGCAGAAGCCGCGCTAAGAGAGCACTGTGAGCGGTACAATCGTCTGTGCGCGAAGAAGCCGCTTCTCCGGCTCCGGGAGAGAGCGGCAGCACCAGAAAGGTGAAGAAGGAAGCTGTACAACACTGGGATTGTGTGCGCAGCTTGCCAACTGATAGAAAACAGTACCTTACACTTTCCTGACGTTTCCAATCACATGAATATTCGATTGGAAGCTGTTTTGGACAACTTTTCTTTCCTTCTTGTCAAACACATGGCAGACCTCCGTGCAACGTCCAGAACACGATGGGAGATGTTTTCTGTGCTCCCGCAGGTTTTCCTTGCCAGACAGAGTGGAAAAGCTTTCTGCCAGGATGTAGACCACAAAAGACGCTAAAGACGAAGGTACGATGCTCTCCGGAGCTAAGAGCCGCTCCCGGGCTTCTTTCGGCAGAAGCCGCGCTAAGAGAGCCCTGTGACCGGTACAATCGTCTTTGCGCGAAGAAGCCGCTTCTTCGGCTCCGGGAGCCAGAGAGAGCGGCAGCATCGGAAAGGTGAAGAAGGAAGCTGTACAACACTGGGATTGTGTGCGCAGCTTGCCAACTGATAGAAAACAGTACCTTACACTTTCCTGACGTTTCCAATCACATGAATATTCGATTGGAAGCCGTTTTGGACAACTTTACTTTCCATCTTGTCAAACACTTGGCAGACCTCCGTGCAACGTCCAGAACACGATGGGAGATGTTTTCTGTGCTCCCGCAGGTTTTCCTTGCCAGACAGAGTGGAAAAGCTTTCTGCTAGGATGTAGACCACAAAAGACGCTAAAGACGAAGGTACGATGCTCTCCGGAGCTAAGAGCCGCTCCCGGGCTTCTTTCGGCAGAAGCCGCGCTAAGAGAGCCCTGTGAGCGGTACAATCGTCTTTGCGCGAAGAAGCCGCTTCTTCGGCTCCGGGAGCCGGAGAGAGTGGCAGCATCGGAAAGGTGAAGAAGGAAGCTGTACAACACTGGGATTGTGTGCGCAGCTTGCCAACTGATAGAAAACAGTACCTTACCACTTTCCTGACGTTTCCAATCACATGAATATTCGATTGGAAGCTGTTTTGGACAACTTTTCTTTCCTTCTTGTCAAACACTTGGCAGACCTCCGTGCAACGTCCAGAACACGATGGGAGATATTTTCTGTGCTCCGTCAGGTTTCCCTTGCCAGACAGAGTGGAAAAGCTTTCTGCTAGGATGTAGACCACAAAAGACGCTAAAGACGAAGGTACGATGCTCTCCGGAGCTAAGAGCCGCTCCCGGGCTTCTTTCGGCAGAAGCGGCGCTAAGAGAGCACTGTGAGCGGTACAATCGTCTTTGCGCGAAGAAGCCGCTTCTCCGGCTCCGGGAGCCGGAGAGAGCGGCAGCATCGGAAAGGTGAAGAAGGAAGCTGTACAACACTGGGATTGTGTGCGCAGCTTGCCAAGTGATAGAAAACAGTACCTTACACTTTCCTGACGTTTCCAATCACATGAATATTCGATTGGAAGCTGTTTTGGACAACTTTTCTTTCCTTCTTGTCAAACACTTGGCAGACCTCCGTGCAACGTCCAGAAGACGATGGGAGATGTTTTCTGTGCTCCCGCAGGTTTTCCTTGCCAGACAGAGTGGAAAAGCTTTCTGCTAGGATGTAGACCACAAAAGACGCTAAAGACGAAGGTACGATTCTCTCCGGAGCTAAGAGCCGCTCCCGGGCTTCTTTCGGCAGAAGCGGCGCTAAGAGATCACTGTGAGCGGTACAATCGTCTTTGCGCGAAGAAGCCGCTTCTTCGGCTCCGGGAGCCGGAGAGAGCGGCAGCATCGGAAAGGTGAAGAAGGAAGCTGTACAACACTGGGATTGTGTGCGCAGCTTGCCAAGTGATAGAAAACAGTACCTTACACTTTCCTGACGTTTCCAATCACATGAATATTCGATTGGAAGCTGTTTTGGACAACTTTTCTTTCCTTCTTGTCAAACACTTGGCAGACGTCCGTGCAACGTCCAGAACACGATGGGAGATGTTTTCTGTGCTCCGTCAGGTTTTCCTTGCCAGACAGAGTGGAAAAGCTTTCTGCTAGGATGTAGACCACAAAAGACGCTAAAGACGAAGGTACGATGCTCTCCGGAGCTAAGAGCCGCTCCCGGGCTTCTTTCGGCAGAAGCGGCGCTAAGAGAGCACTGTGAGCGGTACAATCGTCTTTGCGCGAAGAAGCCGCTTCTTCGGCTCCAGGAGCCGGAGAGAGCGGCAGCATCGGAAAGGTGAAGAAGGAAGCTGTACAACACTGGGATTGTGTGCGCAGCTTGCCAACTGATAGAAAACAGTACCTTACACTTTCCTGACGTTTCCAATCACATGAATATTCGATTGGAAGCTGTTTTGGACAACTTTTCTTTCCTTCTTGTCAAACACTTGGCAGACCTCCGTGCAACGTCCAGAACACGATGGGAGATGTTTTCTGTGCTCCCGCAGGTTTTCCTTGCCAGACAGAGTGGAAAAGCTTTCTGCTAGGATGTAGACCACAAAAGACGCTAAAGACGAAGGTACGATGCTCTCCGGAGCTAAGAGCCGCTCCCAAGCTTCTTTCGGCAGAAGCGGCGCTAAGAGAGCACTGTGAGCGGTACAATCGTCTTTGCGCGAAGAAGCCGCTTCTTCGGCTCCGGGAGCCGGAGAGAGCGGCAGCATCGGAAAGGTGAAGAAGGAAGCTGTACAACACTGGGATTGTGTGCGCAGCTTGCCAACTGATAGAAAACAGTACCTTACCACTTTCCTGACGTTTCCAATCACATGAATATTCGATTGGAAGCTGTTTTGGACAACTTTTCTTTCCTTCTTGTCAAACACTTGGCAGACCTCCGTGCAACGTCCAGAACACGATGGGAGATGTTTTCTGTGCTCCCGCAGGTTTTCCTTGCCAGACAGAGTTGAAAAGCTTTCTGCTAGGATGTAGACCACAAAAGACGCTAAAGACGAAGGTACGATGCTCTCCGGAGCTAAGAGCCGCTCCCGGGCTTCTTTCGGCAGAAGCGGCGCTAAGAGAGCACTGTGAGCGGTACAATCGTCTTTGCGCGAAGAAGCCGCTTCTTCGGCTCCGGGAGCCGGAGAGAGCGGCAGCATCGGAAAGGTGAAGAAGGAAGCTGTACAACACTGGGATTGTGTGCGCAGCTTGCCAACTGATAGAAAACAGTACCTTACCACTTTCCTGACGTTTCCAATCACATGAATATTCGATTGGAAGCTGTTTTGGACAACTTTCCTTTCCTTCATGCCAAACACTTGGCAGACCTCCGTGCAACGTCCAGAACACGATGGGAGATGTTTTCTGTGCTCCCGCAGGTTTTCCTTGCCAGACAGAGTGGAAAAGCTTTCTGCTAGGATGTAGACCACAAAAGACGCTAAAGACGAAGGTACGATGCTCTCCGGAGCTAAGAGCCGCTCCCAAGCTTCTTTCGGCAGAAGCGGCGCTAAGAGAGCACTGTGAGCGGTACAATCGTCTTTGCGCGAAGAAGCCGCTTCTTCGGCTCCGGGAGCCGGAGAGAGCGGCAGCATCGGAAAGGTGAAGAAGGAAGCTGTACAACACTGGGATTGTGTGCACAGCTTGCCAACTGATAGAAAACAGTACCTTACCACTTTCCTGACGTTTCCAATCACATGAATATTCGATTGGAAGCTGTTTTGGACAACTTTTCTTTCCTTCATGCCAAACACTTGGCAGACGTCCGTGCAACGTCCAGAACACGATGGGAGATGTTTTCTATGCTCCCGCAGGTTTTCCTTGCCAGACAGAGTGGAAAAGCTTTCTGCTAGGATGTAGACCACAAAAGACGCTAAAGACGAAGGTACGATGCTCTCCGGAGCTAAGAGCCGCTCCCGGGCTTCTTTCGGCAGAAGCGGCGCTAAGAGAGCCCTGTGACCGGTACAATCGTCTGTGCGCGAAGAAGCCGCTTCTCCGGCTCCGGGAGAGAGCGGCAGCATCAGAAAGGTGAAGAAGGAAGCTGTACAACACTGGGATTGTGTGCGCAGCTTGCCAAGTGATAGAAAACAGTACCTTACACTTTCCTGACGTTTCAAATCACATGAATATTCGATTGGAAGCTGTTTTGGACAACTTTTCTTTCCTTCATGCCAAACACTTGGCAGACGTCCGTGCAACGTCCAGAACACGATGGGAGATGTTTTCTGTGCTCCCGCAGGTTTTCCTTGCCAGACAGAGTGGAAAAGCTTTCTGCTAGGATGTAGACCACAAAAGACGCTAAAGACGAAGGTACGATGCTCTCCGGAGCTAAGAGCCGCTCCCGGGCTTCTTTCGGCAGAAGCGGCGCTAAGAGAGCACTGTGAGCGGTACAATCGTCTGTGCGCGAAGAAGCCGCTTCTTCGGCTCCGGGAGCCGGAGAGAGCGGCAGCATCGGAAAGGTGAAGAAGGAAGCTGTACAACACTGAGATTGTGTGCGCAGCTTGCCAACTGATAGAAAACAGTACCTTACACTTTCCTGACGTTTCCAATCACATGAATATTCGATAAGAAGCTGTTTTGGACAACTTTTCTATTCTTTTTCCAAAACTTGGCAGACCTCCGTGCAACGTCCAGAACACGATGGGAGATGTTTTCTGTGCTCCCGCAGGTTTTCCTTGCCAGACAGAGTGGAAAAGCTTTCTGCTAGGATGTAGACCACAAAAGACGCTAAAGACGAAAGTACGATGCTCTCCGGAGCTAAGAGCCGCTCCCGGGCTTCTTTCGGGAGAAGCGGCGCTAAGAGAGCACTGTGAGCGGTACAATCGTCTTTGTGCGAAGAAGCCGCTTCTTCGGCTCCGGGAGCCGGAGAGAGCGGCAGCATCGGAAAGGTGAAGAAGGAAGCTGTACAACACTGGGATTGTGTGCGCAGCTGGCCAACTGATAGAAAACAGTACCTTACACTTTCCTGATGTTTCCAATCACATGAATAATCGATACGAAGCTGTTTTGGACAACTTTTCTTTCCTTCATGCCAAACACTTGGCAGACCTCCGTGCAACGTCCAGAACACGATGGGAGATGTTTTCTGTGCTCCCGCAGGTTTTCCTTGCCAGACAGAGTGGAAAAGCTTTCTGCTAGGATGTAGACCACAAAAGACGCTAAAGACGAAGGTACGATGCTCTCCGGAGCTAAGAGCCGCTCCCGGGCTTCTTTCGGCAGAAGCCGCGCTAAGAGAGCCCTGTGAGCGGTACAATCGTCTTTGCGCGAAGAAGCCGCTTCTTCGGCTCCGGGAGCCGGAGAGAGTGGCAGCATCGCAAAGGTGAAGAAGGAAGCTGTACAACACTGGGATTGTGTGCGCAGCTGGCCAACTGATAGAAAACAGTACCTTACCACTTTCCTGACGTTTCCAATCACATGAATATTCGATTGGAAGCTGTTTTGGACAACTTTTCTTTCCTTCTTGTCAAACACTTGGCAGACCTCCGTGCAACGTCCAGAACACGATGGGAGATATTTTCTGTGCTCCGTCAGGTTTTCCTTGCCAGACAGAGTGGAAAAGCTTTCTGCTAGGATGTAGACCACAAAAGACGCTAAAGACGAAGGTACGATGCTCTCCGGAGCTAAGAGCCGCTCCCGGGCTTCTTTCGGCAGAAGCGGCGCTAAGAGAGCACTGTGAGCGGTACAATCGTCTTTGTGCGAAGAAGCTGCTTCTTCGGCTCCGGGAGCCGGAGAGAGCGGCAGCATCGGAAAGGTGAAGAAGGAAGCTGTACAACACTGGGATTGTGTGCGCAGCTTGCCAACTGATAGAAAACAGTACCTTACCACTTTCCTGACGTTTCCAATCACATGAATATTCGATTGGAAGCTGTTTTGGACAACTTTTCTTTCCTTCATGCCAAACACTTGGCAGACGTCCGTGCAACGTCCAGAACACGATGGGAGATGTTTTCTGTGCTCCCGCAGGTTTTCCTTGCCAGACAGAGTGGAAAAGCTTTCTGCTAGGATGTAGACCACAAAAGACGCTAAAGACGAAGGTACGATGCTCTCCGGAGCTAAGAGCCGCTCCCGGGCTTCTTTCGGCAGAAGCGGCGCTAAGAGAGCACTGTGAGCGGTACAATCGTCTGTGCGCGAAGAAGCCGCTTCTCCGGCTCCGGGAGAGAGCGGCAGCACCAGAAACGTGAAGAAGGAAGCTGTACAACACTGGGATTGTGTGCGCAGCTTGCCAAGTGATAGAAAACAGTACCTTACACTTTCCTGACGTTTCCAATCACATGAATATTCGATTGGAAGCTGTTTTGGACAACTTTTCTTTCCTTCTTGTCAAACACTTGGCAGACCTCCGTGCAACGTCCAGAACACGATGGGATATGTTTTCTGTGCTCCCGCAGGTTTTCCTTGCCAGACAGAGTGGAAAAGCTTTCTGCCAGGATGTAGACCACAAAAGACGCTAAAGACGAAGGTACGATGCTCTCCGGAGCTAAGAGCCGCTCCCGGGCTTCTTTCGGCAGAAGCCGCGCTAAGAGAGCCCTGTGACCGGTACAATCGTCTTTGCGCGAAGAAGCCGCTTCTTCGACTCCGGGAGCCAGAGAGAGCGGCAGCATCGGAAAGGTGAAGAAGGAAGCTGTACAACACTGGGATTGTGTGCGCAGCTTGCCAACTGATAGAAAACAGTACCTTACACTTTCCTGACGTTTCCAATCACATGAATATTCGATTGGAAGCCGTTTTGGACAACTTTACTTTCCATCTTGTCAAACACTTGGCAGACCTCCGTGCAACGTCCAGAACACGATGGGAGATGTTTTCTGTGCTCCCGCAGGTTTTCCTTGCCAGACAGAGTGGAAAAGCTTTCTGCTAGGATGTAGACCACAAAAGACGCTAAAGACGAAGGTACGATGCTCTCCGGAGCTAAGAGCCGCTCCCGGGCTTCTTTCGGCAGAAGCGGCGCTAAGAGAGCCCTGTGAGCGGTACAATCGTCTTTGCGCGAAGAAGCCGCTTCTTCGGCTCCGGGAGCCGGAGAGAGTGGCAGCATCGGAAAGGTGAAGAAGGAAGCTGTACAACACTGGGATTGTGTGCGCAGCTTGCCAACTGATAGAAAACAGTACCTTACCACTTTCCTGACGTTTCCAATCACATGAATATTCGATTGGAAGCTGTTTTGGACAACTTTTCTTTCCTTCTTGTCAAACACTTGGCAGACCTCCGTGCCACGTCCAGAACATGATGGGAGATGTTTTCTGTGCTCCGTCAGGTTTTCCTTGCCAGACAGAGGGAAAAGCTTTCTGCTAGGATGTAGACCACAAAAGACGCTAAAGACGAAGGTACGATGCTCTCCGGAGCTAAGAGCCGCTCCCGGGCTTCTTTCGGCAGAAGCGGCGCTAAGAGAGCACTGTGAGCGGTACAATCGTCTTTGCGCGAAGAAGCCGCTTCTCCGGCTCCGGGAGCCGGAGAGAGCGGCAGCATCGGAAAGGTGAAGAAGGAAGCTGTACAACACTGGGATTGTGTGCGCAGCTTGCCAAGTGATAGAAAACAGTACCTTACACTTTCCTGACGTTTCCAATCACATGAATATTCGATTGGAAGCCGTTTTGGACAACTTTTCTTTCCTTCTTGTCAAACACTTGGCAGACCTCCGTGCAACGTCCAGAAGACGATGGGAGATGTTTTCTGTGCTCCCGCAGGTTTTCCTTGCCAGACAGAGTGGAAAAGCTTTCTGCTAGGATGTAGACCACAAAAGACGCTAAAGACGAAGGTACGATTCTCTCCGGAGCTAAGAGCCGCTCCCGGGCTTCTTTCGGCAGAAGCGGCGCTAAGAGAGCACTGTGAGCGGTACAATCGTCTTTGCGCGAAGAAGCCGCTTCTCCGGCTCCGGGAGCCGGAGAGATCGGCAGCATCGGAAAGGTGAAGAAGGAAGCTGTACAACACTGGGATTGTGTGCGCAGCTTGCCAACTGATAGAAAACAGTACCATACACTTTCCTGACGTTTCCAATCACATGAATATTCGATTGGAAGCTGTTTTGGACAACTTTTCTTTCCTTCATGCCAAACACTTGGCAGACGTCCGTGCAACGTCCAGAACACGATGGGAGATGTTTTCTGTGCTCCCGCAGGTTTTCCTTGCCAGACAGAGTGGAAAAGCTTTCTGCTAGGATGTAGACCACAAAAGACGCTAAAGACGAAGGTACGATGCTCTCCGGAGCTAAGAGCCGCTCCCGGGCTTCTTTCGGCAGAAGCCGCGCTAAGAGAGCACTGTGAGCGGTACAATCGTCTTTGCGCGAAGAAGCCGCTTCTTCGGCTCCGGGAGCCGGAGAGAGCGGCAGCATCGGAAAGGTGAAGAAGGAAGCTGTACAACACTGGGATTGTGTGCGCAGCTTGCCAACTGATAGAAAACAGTACCTTACACTTTCCTGACGTTTCCAATCACATGAATATTCGATTGGAAGCTGTTTTGGACAACTTTTCTTTCCTTCATGCCAAACACTTGGCAGACCTCCGTGCAACGTCCAGAAGACGATGGGAGATGTTTTCTGTGCTCCCGCAGGTTTTCCTTGCCAGACAGAGTGGAAAAGCTTTCTGCTAGGATGTAGACCACAAAAGACGCTAAAGACGAAGGTACGATGCTCTCCGGAGCTAAGAGCCGCTCCCGGGCTTCTTTCGGCAGAAGCGGCGCTAAGAGAGCACTGTGAGCGGTACAATCGTCTTTGCGCGAAGAAGCCGCTTCTTCGGCTCCGGGAGCCGGAGAGAGCGGCAGCATCGGAAAGGTGAAGAAGGAAGCTGTACAACACTGGGATTGTGTGCGCAGCTTGCCAACTGATAGAAAACAGTACCTTACACTTTCCTGACGTTTCAAATCACATGAATATTCGATTGGAAGCTGTTTTGGACAACTTTTCTTTCCTTCTTGTCAAACACTTGGCAGACCTCCGTGCAACGTCCAGAACACGATGGGAGATGTTTTCTGTGCTCCCGCAGGTTTTCCTTGCCAGACAGAGTGGAAAAGCTTTCTGCTAGGATGTAGACCACAAAAGACGCTAAAGACGAAGGTACGATTCTCTCCGGAGCTAAGAGCCGCTCCCGGGCTTCTTTCGGCAGAAGCGGCGCTAAGAGAGCACTGTGAGCGATAGAATCGTCTTTGCGCGAAGAAGCCGCTTCTTCGGCTCCGGGAGCCGGAGAGAGCGGCAGCATCGGAAAGGTGAAGAAGGAAGCTGTACAACACTGGGATTGTGTGCGCAGCTTGCCAACTGATAGAAAACAGTACCTTACACTTTCCTGACGTTGCCAATCACATGAATATTCGATTGGAAGCTGTTTTGGACAACTTTACTTTCCTTCTTGTCAAACACTTGGCAGACCTCCGTGCAACGTCCAGAACACGATGGGAGATGTTTTCTGTGCTCCCGCAGGTTTTCCTTGCCAGACAGAGTGGAAAAGCTTTCTGCTAGGATGTAGACCACAAAAGACGCTAAAGACGAAGGTACGATGCTCTCCGGAGCTAAGAGCCGCTCCCGGGCTTCTTTCGGCAGAAGCGGCGCTAAGAGAGCACTGTGAGCGGTACAATCGTCTTTGCGCGAAGAAGCCGCTTCTTCGGCTCCGGGAGCCGGAGAGAGCGGCAGCATCGGAAAGGTGAAGAAGGAAGCTGTACAACACTGGGATTGTGTGCGCAGCTTGCCAACTGATAGAAAACAGTACCTTACACTTTCCTGACGTTTCCAATCACATGAATATTCGATTGGAAGCTGTTTTGGACAACTTTTATTTCCTTCTTGTCAAACACTTGGCAGACCTCCGTGCAACGTCCAGAACACGATGGGAGATGTTTTCTGTGCTCCCGCAGGTTTTCCTTGCCAGACAGAGTGGAAAAGCTTTCTGCTAGGATGTAGACCACAAAAGATGCTAAAGACGAAGGTACGATGCTCTCCGGAGCTAAGAGCCGCTCCCGAGCTTCTTTCGGCAGAAGCGGCGCTAAGAGAGCACTGTGAGCGGTACAATCGTCTTTGTGCGAAGAAGCTGCTTCTTCGGCTCCGGGAGCCGGAGAGAGCGGCAGCATCGGAAAGGTGAAGAAGGAAGCTGTACAACACTGGGATTGTGTGCGCAGCTTGCCAACTGATAGAAAACAGTACCTTACCACTTTCCTGACGTTTCCAATCACATGAATATTCGATTGGAAGCTGTTTTGGACAACTTTTCTTTCCTTCATGCCAAACACTTGGCAGACGTCCGTGCAACGTCCAGAACACGATGGGAGATGTTTTCTGTGCTCCCGCAGGTTTTCCTTGCCAGACAGAGTGGAAAAGCTTTCTGCTAGGATGTAGACCACAAAAGACGCTAAAGACGAAGGTACGATGCTCTCCGGAGCTAAGAGCCGCTCCCGGGCTTCTTTCGGCAGAAGCCGCGCTAAGAGAGCACTGTGAGCGGTACAATCGTCTGTGCGCGAAGAAGCCGCTTCTCCGGCTCCGGGAGAGAGCGGCAGCACCAGAAAGGTGAAGAAGGAAGCTGTACAACACTGGGATTGTGTGCGCAGCTTGCCAAGTGATAGAAAACAGTACCTTACACTTTCCTGACGTTTCCAATCACATGAATATTCGATTGGAAGCTGTTTTGGACAACTTTTCTTTCCTTCTTGTCAAACACATGGCAGACCTCCGTGCAACGTCCAGAACACGATGGGAGATGTTTTCTGTGCTCCCGCAGGTTTTCCTTGCCAGACAGAGTGGAAAAGCTTTCTGCCAGGATGTAGACCACAAAAGACGCTAAAGACGAAGGTACGATGCTCTCCGGAGCTAAGAGCCGCTCCCGGGCTTCTTTCGGCAGAAGCCGCGCTAAGAGAGCCCTGTGACCGGTACAATCGTCTTTGCGCGAAGAAGCCGCTTCTTCGGCTCCGGGAGCCAGAGAGAGCGGCAGCATCGGAAAGGTGAAGAAGGAAGCTGTACAACACTGGGATTGTGTGCGCAGCTTGCCAACTGATAGAAAACAGTACCTTACACTTTCCTGACGTTTCCAATCACATGAATATTCGATTGGAAGCCGTTTTGGACAACTTTACTTTCCATCTTGTCAAACACTTGGCAGACCTCCGTGCAACGTCCAGAACACGATGGGAGATGTTTTCTGTGCTCCCGCAGGTTTTCCTTGCCAGACAGAGTGGAAAAGCTTTCTGCTAGGATGTAGACCACAAAAGACGCTAAAGACGAAGGTACGATGCTCTCCGGAGCTAAGAGCCGCTCCCGGGCTTCTTTCGGCAGAAGCCGCGCTAAGAGAGCCCTGTGAGCGGTACAATCGTCTTTGCGCGAAGAAGCCGCTTCTTCGGCTCCGGGAGCCGGAGAGAGTGGCAGCATCGGAAAGGTGAAGAAGGAAGCTGTACAACACTGGGATTGTGTGCGCAGCTTGCCAACTGATAGAAAACAGTACCTTACCACTTTCCTGACGTTTCCAATCACATGAATATTCGATTGGAAGCTGTTTTGGACAACTTTTCTTTCCTTCTTGTCAAACACTTGGCAGACCTCCGTGCAACGTCCAGAACACGATGGGAGATATTTTCTGTGCTCCGTCAGGTTTCCCTTGCCAGACAGAGTGGAAAAGCTTTCTGCTAGGATGTAGACCACAAAAGACGCTAAAGACGAAGGTACGATGCTCTCCGGAGCTAAGAGCCGCTCCCGGGCTTCTTTCGGCAGAAGCGGCGCTAAGAGAGCACTGTGAGCGGTACAATCGTCTTTGCGCGAAGAAGCCGCTTCTCCGGCTCCGGGAGCCGGAGAGAGCGGCAGCATCGGAAAGGTGAAGAAGGAAGCTGTACAACACTGGGATTGTGTGCGCAGCTTGCCAAGTGATAGAAAACAGTACCTTACACTTTCCTGACGTTTCCAATCACATGAATATTCGATTGGAAGCTGTTTTGGACAACTTTTCTTTCCTTCTTGTCAAACACTTGGCAGACCTCCGTGCAACGTCCAGAAGACGATGGGAGATGTTTTCTGTGCTCCCGCAGGTTTTCCTTGCCAGACAGAGTGGAAAAGCTTTCTGCTAGGATGTAGACCACAAAAGACGCTAAAGACGAAGGTACGATTCTCTCCGGAGCTAAGAGCCGCTCCCGGGCTTCTTTCGGCAGAAGCGGCGCTAAGAGATCACTGTGAGCGGTACAATCGTCTTTGCGCGAAGAAGCCGCTTCTTCGGCTCCGGGAGCCGGAGAGAGCGGCAGCATCGGAAAGGTGAAGAAGGAAGCTGTACAACACTGGGATTGTGTGCGCAGCTTGCCAACTGATAGAAAACAGTACCTTACACTTTCCTGACGTTTCCAATCACATGAATATTCGATTGGAAGCTGTTTTGGACAACTTTACTTTCCTTCTTGTCAAACACTTGGCAGACGTCCGTGCAACGTCCAGAACACGATGGGAGATGTTTTCTGTGCTCCGTCAGGTTTTCCTTGCCAGACAGAGTGGAAAAGCTTTCTGCTAGGATGTAGACCACAAAAGACGCTAAAGACGAAGGTACGATGCTCTCCGGAGCTAAGAGCCGCTCCCGGGCTTCTTTCGGCAGAAGCGGCGCTAAGAGAGCACTGTGAGCGGTACAATCGTCTTTGCGCGAAGAAGCCGCTTCTTCGGCTCCAGGAGCCGGAGAGAGCGGCAGCATCGGAAAGGTGAAGAAGGAAGCTGTACAACACTGGGATTGTGTGCGCAGCTTGCCAACTGATAGAAAACAGTACCTTACACTTTCCTGACGTTTCCAATCACATGAATATTCGATTGGAAGCTGTTTTGGACAACTTTTCTTTCCTTCTTGTCAAACACTTGGCAGACCTCCGTGCAACGTCCAGAACACGATGGGAGATGTTTTCTGTGCTCCCGCAGGTTTTCCTTGCCAGACAGAGTGGAAAAGCTTTCTGCTAGGATGTAGACCACAAAAGACGCTAAAGACGAAGGTACGATGCTCTCCGGAGCTAAGAGCCGCTCCCGGGCTTCTTTCGGCAGAAGCGGCGCTAAGAGAGCACTGTGAGCGGTACAATCGTCTTTGCGCGAAGAAGCCGCTTCTTCGGCTCCGGGAGCCGGAGAGAGCGGCAGCATCGGAAAGGTGAAGAAGGAAGCTGTACAACACTGGGATTGTGTGCGCAGCTTGCCAACTGATAGAAAACAGTACCTTACCACTTTCCTGACGTTTCCAATCACATGAATATTCGATTGGAAGCTGTTTTGGGCAACTTTTCTTTCCTTCTTGTCAAACACTTGGCAGACCTCCGTGCAACGTCCAGAACACGATGGGAGATGTTTTCTGTGCTCCCGCAGGTTTTCCTTGCCAGACAGAGTTGAAAAGCTTTCTGCTAGGATGTAGACCACAAAAGACGCTAAAGACGAAGGTACGATGCTCTCCGGAGCTAAGAGCCGCTCCCGGGCTTCTTTCGGCAGAAGCGGCGCTAAGAGAGCACTGTGAGCGGTACAATCGTCTGTGCGCGAAGAAGCCGCTTCTTCGGCTCCGGGAGCCGGAGAGAGCGGCAGCATCGGAAAGGTGAAGAAGGAAGCTGTACAACACTGGGATTGTGTGCGCAGCTTGCCAACTGATAGAAAACAGTACCTTACCACTTTCCTGACGTTTCCAATCACATGAATATTCGATTGGAAGCTGTTTTGGACAACTTTCCTTTCCTTCATGCCAAACACTTGGCAGACCTCCGTGCAACGTCCAGAACACGATGGGAGATGTTTTCTGTGCTCCCGCAGGTTTTCCTTGCCAGACAGAGTGGAAAAGCTTTCTGCTAGGATGTAGACCACAAAAGACGCTAAAGACGAAGGTACGATGCTCTCCGGAGCTAAGAGCCGCTCCCAAGCTTCTTTCGGCAGAAGCGGCGCTAAGAGAGCACTGTGAGCGGTACAATCGTCTTTGCGCGAAGAAGCTGCTTCTTCGGCTCCGGGAGCCGGAGAGAGCGGCAGCATCGGAAAGGTGAAGAAGGAAGCTGTACAACACTGGGATTGTGTGCGCAGCTTGCCAACTGATAGAAAACAGTACCTTACCACTTTCCTGACGTTTCCAATCACATGAATATTCGATTGGAAGCTGTTTTGGACAACTTTTCTTTCCTTCATGCCAAACACTTGGCAGACGTCCGTGCAACGTCCAGAACACGATGGGAGATGTTTTCTGTGCTCCCGCAGGTTTTCCTTGCCAGACAGAGTGGAAAAGCTTTCTGCTAGGATGTAGACCACAAAAGACGCTAAAGACGAAGGTACGATGCTCTCCGGAGCTAAGAGCCGCTCCCGGGCTTCTTTCGGCAGAAGCGGCGCTAAGAGAGCCCTGTGACCGGTACAATCGTCTGTGCGCGAAGAAGCCGCTTCTCCGGCTCCGGGAGAGAGCGGCAGCATCAGAAAGGTGAAGAAGGAAGCTGTACAACACTGGGATTGTGTGCGCAGCTTGCCAAGTGATAGAAAACAGTACCTTACACTTTCCTGACGTTTCAAATCACATGAATATTCGATTGGAAGCTGTTTTGGACAACTTTTCTTTCCTTCATGCCAAACACTTGGCAGACGTCCGTGCAACGTCCAGAACACGATGGGAGATGTTTTCTGTGCTCCCGCAGGTTTTCCTTGCCAGACAGAGTGGAAAAGCTTTCTGCTAGGATGTAGACCACAAAAGACGCTAAAGACGAAGGTACGATGCTCTCCGGAGCTAAGAGCCGCTCCCGGGCTTCTTTCGGCAGAAGCGACGCTAAGAGAGCACTGTGAGCGGTACAATCGTCTTTGCGCGAAGAAGCCGCTTCTTCGGCTCCGGGAGCCGGAGAGAGCGGCAGCATCGGAAAGGTGAAGAAGGAAGCTGTACAACACTGGGATTGTGTGCGCAGCTTGCCAACTGATAGGAAACAGTACCTTACACTTTCCTGACGTTTCCAATCACATGAATATTCGATTGGAAGCTGTTTTGGACAACTTTTCTTTCCTTCATGCCAAACACTTGGCAGACGTCCGTGCAACGTCCAGAACACGATGGGAGATGTTTTCTGTGCTCCCGCAGGTTTTCCTTGCCAGACAGAGTGGAAAAGCTTTCTGCTAGGATGTAGACCACAAAAGACGCTAAAGACGAAAGTACGATGCTCTCCGGAGCTAAGAGCCGCTCCCGGGCTTCTTTCGGCAGAAGCGGCGCTAAGAGAGCACTGTGAGCGGTACAATCGTCTTTGCGCGAAGAAGCCGCTTCTTCGGCTCCGGGAGCCGGAGAGAGCGGCAGCATCGGAAAGGTGAAGAAGGAAGCTGTACAACACTGGCATTGTGTGCGCAGCTGGCCAACTGATAGAAAACAGTACCTTACACTTTCCTGACGTTTCCAATCACATGAATATTCGATTGGAAGCTGTTTTGGACAACTTTTCTTTCCTTCTTGTCAAACACTTGGCAGACCTCCGTGCAACGTCCAGAACACGATGGGAGATGTTTTCTGTGCTCCCGCAGGTTTTCCTTGCCAGACAGAGTGGAAAAGCTTTCTGCTAGGATGTAGACCACAAAAGATGCTAAAGACGAAGGTACGATGCTCTCCGGAGCTAAGAGCCGCTCCCAAGCTTCTTTCGGCAGAAGCGGCGCTAAGAGAGCACTGTGAGCGGTACAATCGTCTTTGTGCGAAGAAGCTGCTTCTTCGGCTCCGGGAGCCGGAGAGAGCGGCAGCATCAGAAAGGTGAAGAAGGAAGCTGTACAACACTGGGATTGTGTGCGCAGCTTGCCAACTGATAGAAAACAGTACCTTACCACGTTCCTGACGTTTCCAACCATATGAATATTCGATTGGAAGCTGTTTTGGACAACTTTTCTTTCCTTCATGCCAAACACTTGGCAGACGTCCGTGCAACGTCCAGAACACGATGGGAGATGTTTTCTGTGCTCCCGCAGGTTTTCCTTGCCAGACAGAGTGGAAAAGCTTTCTGCTAGGATGTAGACCACAAAAGACGCTAAAGACGAAGGTACGATGCTCTCCGGAGCTAAGAGCCGCTCCCGGGCTTCTTTCGGCAGAAGCGGCGCTAAGAGAGCACTGTGAGCGGTACAATCGTCTGTGCGCGAAGAAGCCGCTTCTCCGGCTCCGGGAGAGAGCGGCAGCACCAGAAAGGTGAAGAAGGAAGCTGTACAACACTGGGATTGTGTGCGCAGCTTGCCAACTGATAGAAAACAGTACCTTACACTTTCCTGACGTTTCCAATCACATGAATCTTCGATTGGAAGCTGTTTTGGACAACTTTTCTTTCCTTCATGCCAAACACTTGGCAGACCTCCGTGCAACGTCCAGAACACGATGGGAGATGTTTTCTGTGCTCCTGCAGGTTTTCCTTGCCAGACAGAGTGGAAAAGCTTTCTGCTAGGATGTAGACCACAAAAGACGCTAAAGACGAAGGTACGATGCTCTCCGGAGCTAAGAGCCGCTCCCGGGCTTCTTTCGGCAGAAGCCGCGCTAAGAGAGCCCTGTGAGCGGTACAATCGTCTGTGCGCGAAGAAGCCGCTTCTTCGGCTCCGGGAGCCGGAGAGAGCGGCAGCATCGGAAAGGTGAAGAAGGAAGCTGTACAACACTGGGATTGTGTGCGCAGCTTGCCAACTGATAGAAAACAGTACCTTACACTTTCCTGACGTTTCCAATCACATGAATATTCGATTGGAAGCTGTTTTGGACAACTTTTCTTTCCTTCATGCCAAACACTTGGCAGACCTCCGTGCAACGTCCAGAACACGATGGGAGATGTTTTCTGTGCTCCCGCAGGTTTTCCTTGCCAGACAGAGTGGAAAAGCTTTCTGCTAGGATGTAGACCACAAAAGACGCTAAAGACGAAGGTACGATGCTCTCCGGAGCTAAGAGCCGCTCCCGGGCTTCTTTCGGCAGAAGCGGCGCTAAGAGAGCACTGTGAGCGGTACAATCGTCTTTGCGCGAAGAAGCCGCTTCTTCTGCTCCGGGAGCCGGAGAGAGCGGCAGCATCAGAAAGGTGAAGAAGGAAGCTGTACAACACGGGGATTGTGTGCGCAGCTTGCCAACTGATAGAAAACAGTACCTTACCACTTTCCTGACGTTTCCAATCACATGAATGTTCGATAAGAAGCTGTTTTGGACAACTTTTCTTTCCTTCTTGTCAAACACTTGGCAGACCTCCGTGCAACGTCCAGAACACGATGGGAGATGTTTTCTGTGCTCCCGCAGGTTTTCCTTGCCAGACAGAGTGGAAAAGCTTTCTGCTAGGATGTAGACCACAAAAGACGCTAAAGACGAAGCTACGATGCTCTCCGGAGCTAAGAGCCGCTCCCGGGCTTCTTTCGGCAGAAGCGGCGCTAAGAGAGCACTGTGAGCGGTACAATCGTCTTTGCGCGAAGAAGCCGCTTCTTCGGCTCCGGGAGCCGGAGAGAGCGGCAGCATCGGAAAGGTGAAGAAGGAAGCTGTACAACACTGGGATTGTGTGCGCAGCTTGCCAACTGATAGAAAACAGTACCTTACACTTTCCTGACGTTTCCAATCACATGAATATTCGATTGGAAGCTGTTTTGGACATCTTTTCTTTCCTTCATGCCAAACACTTGGCAGACGTCCGTGCAACGTCCAGAACACGATGGGAGATGTTTTCTGTGCTCCCGCAGGTTTTCCTTGCCAGACAGAGTGGAAAAGCTTTCTGCTAGGATGTAGACCACAAAAGACGCTAAAGACGAAGGTACGATGCTCTCCGGAGCTAAGAGCCGCTCCCGGGCTTCTTTCGGCAGAAGCGGCGCTAAGAGAGCACTGTGAGCGGTACAATCGTCTTTGCGCGAAGAAGCCGCTTCTTCGGCTCCGGGAGCCGGAGAGAGCGGCAGCATCGGAAAGGTGAAGAAGGAAGCTGTACAACACTGGGATTGTGTGCGCAGCTTGCCAACTGATAGAAAACAGTACCTTACACTTTCCTGACGTTTCCAATCACATGAAGATTCGATTGGAAGCTGTTTTGGACAACTTTTCTTTCCTTCATGCCAAACACTTGGCAGACGTCCGTGCAACGTCCAGAACACGATGGGAGATGTTTTCTGTGCTCCCGCAGGTTTTCCTTGCCAGACAGAGTGGAAAAGCTTTCTGCTAGGATGTAGACCACAAAAGACGCTAAAGACGAAGGTACGATGATCTCCGGAGCTAAGAGCCGCTCTCGGGCTTCTTTCGGCAGAAGCGGCGCTAAGAGAGCACTGTGAGCGGTACAATCGTCTTTGCGCGAAGAAGCCGCTTCTTCTGCTCCGGGAGCCGGAGAGAGCGGCAGCATCAGAAAGGTGAAGAAGGAAGCTGTACAACACTGGGATTGTGTGCGCAGCTTGCCAACTGATAGAAAACAGTACCTTACACTTTCCTGACGTTTCCAATCACATGAATATTCGATTGGAAGCTGTTTTGGACAACTTTGCTTTCCTTCTTGTCAAACACTTGGCAGACCTCCGTGCAACGTCCAGAACACGATGGGAGATGTTTTCTGTGCTCCCGCAGGTTTTCCTTGCCAGACAGAGTGGAAAAGCTTTCTGCTAGGATGTAGACCACAAAAGACGCTAAAGACGAAGGTACGATGCTCTCCGGAGCTAAGAGCCGCTCCCGGGCTTCTTTCGGCAGAAGCCGCGTTAAGGAGAGCACTGTGAGCGGTACAATCGTCTTTGCGCGAAGAAGCCGCTTCTTCGGCTCCGGGAGCCGGAGAGAGCGGCAGCATCGGAAAGGTGAAGAAGGAAGCTGTACAACACTGGGATTGTGTGCGCAGCTTGCCAACTGATAGAAAACAGTACCTTACACTTTCCTGACGTTTCCAATCACATGAATATTCGATTGGAAGCTGTTTTGGACAACTTTTCTTTCCTTCATGCCAAACACTTGGCAGACCTCCGTGCAATGACCAGAACACGATGGGAGATGTTTTCTGTGCTCCCGCAGGTTTTCCTTGCCAGACAGAGTTGAAAAGCTTTCTGCTAGGATGTAGACCACAAAAGACGCTAAAGACGAAGGTACGATGCTCTCCAGAGCTAAGAGCCGCTCCCGGGCTTCTTTCGGCAGAAGCGGCGCTAAGAGAGCACTGTGAGCGGTACAATCGTCTGTGCGCGAAGAAGCCGCTTCTCCGGCTCCGGGAGCCGGAGAGAGCGGCAGCACCAGAAAGGTGAAGAAGGAAGCTGTACAACACTGGGATTGTGTGCGCAGCTTGCCAAGTGATAGAAAACAGTACCTTACACTTTCCTGACGTTTCCAATCACATGAATATTCGATTGGAAGCTGTTTTGGACAACTTTTCTTTCCTTCTTGTCAAACACTTGGCAGACCTCCGTGCAACGTCCAGAACACGATGGGAGATGTTTTCTGTGCTCCCGCAGGTTTTCCTTGCTAGACAGAGTGGAAAAGCTTTCTGCCAGGATGTAGACCACAAAAGACGCTAAAGACGAAGGTACGATGCTCTCCGGAGCTAAGAGCCGCTCCCGGGCTTCTTTCGGCAAAAGCCGCGCTAAGAGAGCCCTGTGACCGGTACAATCGTCTTTGCGCGAAGAAGCCGCTTCTTCGGCTCCGGGAGCCAGAGAGAGCGGCAGCATCGGAAAGGTGAAGAAGGAAGCTGTACAACACTGGGATTGTGTGCGCAGCTTGCCAACTGATAGAAAACAGTACCTTACACTTTCCTGACGTTTCCAATCACATGAATATTCGATTGGAAGCTGTTTTGGACAACTTTTCTTTCCTTCATGCCAAACACTTGGCAGACCTCCGTGCAACATCCAGAACACGATGGGAGATGTTTTCTGTGCTCCCGCAGGTTTTCCTTGCCAGACAGAGTGGAAAAGCTTTCTGCTAGGATGTAGACCACAAAAGACGCTAAAGACGAAGGTACGATGCTCTCCGGAGCTAAGAGCCGCTCCCGGGCTTCTTTCGGCAGAAGCGGCGCTAAGAGAGCACTGTGAGCGGTACAATCGTCTGTGCGCAAAGAAGCCGCTTCTCCGGCTCCGTGAGAGAGCGGCAGCATCGGAAAGGTGAAGAAGGAAGCTGTACAACACTGGGATTGTGTGCGCAGCTTGCCAACTGATAGAAAACAGTACCTTACCACTTTCCTGACGTTTCCAATCACATGAATATTCGATTGGAAGCTGTTTTGGACAACTTTTCTTTCCTTCTTGTCAAACACTTGGCAGACCTCCGTGCAACGTCCAGAACACGATGGCAGATGTTTTCTGTGCTCCCGCAGGTTTTCCTTGCCAGACAGAGTGGAAAAGCTTTCTGCTAGGATGTAGACCACAAAAGACGCTAAAGACGAAGGTACGATGCTCTCCGGAGCTAAGAGCCGCTCCCGGGCTTCTTTCGGCAGAAGCCGCGCTAAGAGAGCCCTGTGACCGGTACAATCGTCTTTGCGCGAAGAAGCCGCTTCTTCGGCTCCGGGAGCCAGAGAGAGCGGCAGCATCGGAAAGGTGAAGAAGGAAGCTGTACAACACTGGGATTGTGTGCGCAGCTTGCCAACTGATAGAAAACAGTACCTTACACTTTCCTGACGTTTCCAATCACATGAATATTCGATTGGAAGCTGTTTTGGACAACTTTTCTTTCCTTCATGCCAAACACTTGGCAGACGTCCGTGCAACGTCCAGAACACGATGGGAGATGTTTTCTGTGCTCCCGCAGGTTTTCCTTGCCAGACAGAGTGGAAAAGCTTTCTGCTAGGATGTAGACCACAAAAGACGCTAAAGACGAAGGTACGATGCTCTCCGGAGCTAAGAGCCGCTCCCGGGCTTCTTTCGGCAGAAGCGGCGCTAAGAGAGCACTGTGAGCGGTACAATCGTCTTTGCGCGAAGAAGCCGCTTCTCCGGCTCCGGGAGCCGGAGAGAGCGGCAGCATCAGAAAGGTGAAGAAGGAAGCTGTACAACACTGGGATTGTGTGCGCAGCTTGCCAACTGATAGAAAACAGTACCTTACACTTTCCTGACGTTTCCAATCACATGAATATTCGATTGGAAGCTGTTTTGGACAACTTTTCTTTCCTTCTTGTCAAACACTTGGCAGACCTCCGTGCAACGTCCAGAACACGATGGGAGATGTTTTCTGTGCTCCCGCAGGTTTTCCTTGCCAGACAGAGTGGAAAAGCTTTCTGCTAGGATGTAGACCGCAAAAGACGCTAAAGACGAAGGTACGATGCTCTCCGGAGCTAAGAGCCGCTCCCGGGCTTCTTTCGGCAGAAGCCGCGCTAAGAGAGCCCTGTGACCGATACAATCGTCTTTGCGCGAAGAAGCCGCTTCTTCGGCTCCGGGAGCCAGAGAGAGCGGCAGCATCGGAAAGGTGAAGAAGGAAGCTGTACAACACTGGGATTGTGTGCGCAGCTTGCCAACTGATAGAAAACAGTACCTTACACTTTCCTGACGTTTCCAATCACATGAATATTCGATTGGAAGCTGTTTTGGACATCTTTTCTTTCTTTCATGCCAAACACTTGGCAGACGTCCGTGCAACGTCCAGAACACGATGGGAGATGTTTTCTGTGCTCCCGCAGGTTTTCCTTGCCAGACAGAGTGGAAAAGCTTTCTGCTAGGATGTAGACCACAAAAGACGCTAAAGACGAAGGTACGATGCTCTCCGGAGCTAAGAGCCGCTCCCGGGCTTCTTTCGGCAGAAGCGGCGCTAAGAGAGCACTGTGAGCGGTACAATCGTCTTTGCGCGAAGAAGCCGCTTCTTCGGCTCCGGGAGCCGGAGAGAGCGGCAGCATCGGAAAGGTGAAGAAGGAAGCTGTACAACACTGGGATTGTGTGCGCAGCTTGCCAACTGATAGAAAACAGTACCTTACCACTTTCCTGACGTTTCCAATCACATGAATATTCGATTGGAAGCTGTTTTGGACAACTTTTCTTTCCTTCTTGTCAAACACTTGGCAGACCTCCGTGCAACGTCCAGAACACGATGGGAGATGTTTTCTGTGCTCCTGCAGGTTTTCCTTGCCAGACAGAGTGGAAAAGCTTTCTGCTAGGATGTAGACCACAAAAGACGCTAAAGACGAAGGTACGATGCTCTCCGGAGCTAAGAGCCGCTCCCGGGCTTCTTTCGGCAGAAGCGGCGCTAAGAGAGCACTGTGAGCGGTACAATCGTCTTTGCGCGAAGAAGCCGCTTCTTCGGCTCCGGGAGCCGGAGAGAGCGGCAGCATCGGAAAGGTGAAGAAGGAAGCTGTACAACACTGGGATTGTGTGCGCAGCTTGCCAACTGATAGAAAACAGTACCTTACACTTTCCTGACGTTTCCAATCACATGAATCTTCGATTGGAAGCTGTTTTGGACAACTTTTCTTTCCTTCATGCCAAACACTTGGCAGACCTCCGTGCAACGTCCAGAACACGATGGGAGATGTTTTCTGTGCTCCCGCAGGTTTTCCTTGCTAGACAGAGTGGAAAAGCTTTCTGCTAGGATGTAGACCACAAAAGACGCTAAAGACGAAGGTACGATGCTCTCCGGAGCTAAGAGCCGCTCCCAAGCTTCTTTCGGCAGAAGCGGCGCTAAGAGAGCACTGTGAGCGGTACAATCGTCTTTGCGCAAAGAAGCTGCTTCTTCGGCTCCGGGAGCCGGAGAGAGCGGCAGCATCGGAAAGGTGAAGAAGGAAGCTGTACAACACTGGGATTGTGTGCGCAGCTTGCCAACTGATAGAAAACAGTACCTTACCACTTTCCTGACGTTTCCAATCACATGAATATTCGATTGGAAGCTGTTTTGGACAACTTTTCTTTCCTTCTTGTCAAACACTTGGCAGACCTCCGTGCAACGTCCAGAACACGATGGGAGATGTTTTCTGTGCTCCCGCAGGTTTTCCTTGCCAGACAGAGTGGAAAAGCTTTCTGCTAGGATGTAGACCACAAAAGACGCTAAAGACGAAGGTACGATGCTCTCCGGAGCTAAGAGCCGCTCCCGGGCTTCTTTCGGCAGAAGCCGCGCTAAGAGAGCCCTGTGACCGGTACAATCGTCTTTGCGCGAAGAAGCCGCTTCTTCGGCTCCGGGAGCCAGAGAGAGCGGCAGCATCGGAAAGGTGAAGAAGGAAGCTGTACAACACTGGGATTGTGTGCGCAGCTTGCCAACTGATAGAAAACAGTACCTTACACTTTCCTGACGTTTCCAATCACATGAATATTCGATTGGAAGCTGTTTTGGACAACTTTTCTTTCCTTCATGCCAAACACTTGGCAGACGTCCGTGCAACGTCCAGAACACGATGGGAGATGTTTTCTGTGCTCCCGCAGGTTTTCCTTGCCAGACAGAGTGGAAAAGCTTTCTGCTAGGATGTAGACCACAAAAGACGCTAAAGACGAAGGTACGATGCTCTCCGGAGCTAAGAGCCGCTCCCGGGCTTCTTTCGGCAGAAGCGGCGCTAAGAGAGCACTGTGAGCGGTACAATCGTCTTTGCGCGAAGAAGCCGCTTCTCCGGCTCCGGGAGCCGGAGAGAGCGGCAGCATCAGAAAGGTGAAGAAGGAAGCTGTACAACACTGGGATTGTGTGCGCAGCTTGCCAACTGATAGAAAACAGTACCTTACACTTTCCTGACGTTTCCAATCACATGAATATTCGATTGGAAGCTGTTTTGGACAACTTTTCTTTCCTTCTTGTCAAACACTTGGCAGACCTCCGTGCAACGTCCAGAACACGATGGGAGATGTTTTCTGTGCTCCCGCAGGTTTTCCTTGCCAGACAGAGTGGAAAAGCTTTCTGCTAGGATGTAGACCGCAAAAGACGCTAAAGACGAAGGTACGATGCTCTCCGGAGCTAAGAGCCGCTCCCGGGCTTCTTTCGGCAGAAGCCGCGCAAAGAGAGCCCTGTGACCGGTACAATCGTCTTTGCGCGAAGAAGCCGCTTCTTCGGCTCTGGGAGCCAGAGAGAGCGGCAGCATCGGAAAGGTGAAGAAGGAAGCTGTACAACACTGGGATTGTGTGCGCAGCTTGCCAACTGATAGAAAACAGTACCTTACACTTTCCTGACGTTTCCAATCACATGAATATTCGATTGGAAGCTGTTTTGGACATCTTTTCTTTCCTTCATGCCAAACACTTGGCAGACGTCCGTGCAACGTCCAGAACACGATGGGAGATGTTTTCTGTGCTCCCGCAGGTTTTCCTTGCCAGACAGAGTGGAAAAGCTTTCTGCTAGGATGTAGACCACAAAAGACGCTAAAGACGAAGGTACGATGCTCTCCGGAGCTAAGAGCCGCTCCCGGGCTTCTTTCGGCAGAAGCGGCGCTAAGAGAGCACTGTGAGCGGTACAATCGTCTTTGCGCGAAGAAGCCGCTTCTTCGGCTCCGGGAGCCGGAGAGAGCGGCAGCATCGGAAAGGTGAAGAAGGAAGCTGTACAACACTGGGATTGTGTGCGCAGCTTGCCAACTGATAGAAAACAGTACCTTACCACTTTCCTGACGTTTCCAATCACATGAATATTCGATTGGAAGCTGTTTTGGACAACTTTTCTTTCCTTCTTGTCAAACACTTGGCAGACCTCCGTGCAACGTCCAGAACACGATGGGAGATGTTTTCTGTGCTCCTGCAGGTTTTCCTTGCCAGACAGAGTGGAAAAGCTTTCTGCTAGGATGTAGACCACAAAAGACGCTAAAGACGAAGGTACGATGCTCTCCGGAGCTAAGAGCCGCTCCCGGGCTTCTTTCGGCAGAAGCGGCGCTAAGAGAGCACTGTGAGCGGTACAATCGTCTTTGCGCGAAGAAGCCGCTTCTTCGGCTCCGGGAGCCGGAGAGAGCGGCAGCATCGGAAAGGTGAAGAAGGAAGCTGTACAACACTGGGATTGTGTGCGCAGCATGCCAACTGATAGAAAACAGTACCTTACACTTTCCTGACGTTTCCAATCACATGAATCTTCGATTGGAAGCTGTTTTGGACAACTTTTCTTTCCTTCATGCCAAACACTTGGCAGACCTCCGTGCAACGTCCAGAACACGATGGGAGATGTTTTCTGTGCTCCTGCAGGTTTTCCTTGCCAGACAGAGTGGAAAAGCTTTCTGCTAGGATGTAGACCACAAAAGACGCTAAAGACGAAGGTACGATGCTCTCCGGAGCTAAGAGCCGCTCCCGGGCTTCTTTCGGCAGAAGCCGCGCTAAGAGAGCCCTGTGAGCGGTACAATCGTCTGTGCGCGAAGAAGCCGCTTCTTCGGCTCCGGGAGCCGGAGAGAGCGGCAGCATCGGAAAGGTGAAGAAGGAAGCTGTACAACACTGGGATTGTGTGCGCAGCTTGCCAACTGATAGAAAACAGTACCTTACACTTTCCTGACGTTTCCAATCACATGAATATTCGATTGGAAGCTGTTTTGGACAACTTTTCTTTCCTTCATGCCAAACACTTGGCAGACCTCCGTGCAACGTCCAGAACACGATGGGAGATGTTTTCTGTGCTCCCGCAGGTTTTCCTTGCCAGACAGAGTGGAAAAGCTTTCTGCTAGGATGTAGACCACAAAAGACGCTAAAGACGAAGGTACGATGCTCTCCGGAGCTAAGAGCCGCTCCCGGGCTTCTTTCGGCAGAAGCGGCGCTAAGAGAGCACTGTGAGCGGTACAATCGTCTTTGCGCGAAGAAGCCGCTTCTTCTGCTCCGGGAGCCGGAGAGAGCGGCAGCATCAGAAAGGTGAAGAAGGAAGCTGTACAACACGGGGATTGTGTGCGCAGCTTGCCAACTGATAGAAAACAGTACCTTACCACTTTCCTGACGTTTCCAATCACATGAATGTTCGATAAGAAGCTGTTTTGGACAACTTTTCTTTCCTTCTTGTCAAACACTTGGCAGACCTCCGTGCAACGTCCAGAACACGATGGGAGATGTTTTCTGTGCTCCCGCAGGTTTTCCTTGCCAGACAGAGTGGAAAAGCTTTCTGCTAGGATGTAGACCACAAAAGACGCTAAAGACGAAGCTACGATGCTCTCCGGAGCTAAGAGCCGCTCCCGGGCTTCTTTCGGCAGAAGCGGCGCTAAGAGAGCACTGTGAGCGGTACAATCGTCTTTGCGCGAAGAAGCCGCTTCTTCGGCTCCGGGAGCCGGAGAGAGCGGCAGCATCGGAAAGGTGAAGAAGGAAGCTGTACAACACTGGGATTGTGTGCGCAGCTTGCCAACTGATAGAAAACAGTACCTTACACTTTCCTGACGTTTCCAATCACATGAATATTCGATTGGAAGCTGTTTTGGACATCTTTTCTTTCCTTCATGCCAAACACTTGGCAGACGTCCGTGCAACGTCCAGAAGACGATGGGAGATGTTTTCTGTGCTCCCGCAGGTTTTCCTTGCCAGACAGAGTGGAAAAGCTTTCTGCTAGGATGTAGACCACAAAAGACGCTAAAGACGAAGGTACGATGCTCTCCGGAGCTAAGAGCCGCTCCCGGGCTTCTTTCGGCAGAAGCGGCGCTAAGAGAGCACTGTGAGCGGTACAATCGTCTTTGCGCGAAGAAGCCGCTTCTTCGGCTCCGGGAGCCGGAGAGAGCGGCAGCATCGGAAAGGTGAAGAAGGAAGCTGTACAACACTGGGATTGTGTGCGCAGCTTGCCAACTGATAGAAAACAGTACCTTACACTTTCCTGACGTTTCCAATCACATGAATATTCGATTGGAAGCTGTTTTGGACAACTTTTCTTTCCTTCATGCCAAACACTTGGCAGACGTCCGTGCAACGTCCAGAACACGATGGGAGATGTTTTCTGTGCTCCCGCAGGTTTTCCTTGCCAGACAGAGTGGAAAAGCTTTCTGCTAGGATGTAGACCACAAAAGACGCTAAAGACGAAGGTACGATGATCTCCGGAGCTAAGAGCCGCTCTCGGGCTTCTTTCGGCAGAAGCGGCGCTAAGAGAGCACTGTGAGCGGTACAATCGTCTTTGCGCGAAGAAGCCGCTTCTTCTGCTCCGGGAGCCGGAGAGAGCGGCAGCATCAGAAAGGTGAAGAAGGAAGCTGTACAACACTGGGATTGTGTGCGCAGCTTGCCAAGTGATAGAAAACAGTACCTTACACTTTCCTGACGTTTCCAATCACATGAATATTCGATTGGAAGCTGTTTTGGACAACTTTGCTTTCCTTCTTGTCAAACACTTGGCAGACCTCCGTGCAACGTCCAGAACACGATGGGAGATGTTTTCTGTGCTCCCGCAGGTTTTCCTTGCCAGACAGAGTGGAAAAGCTTTCTGCTAGGATGTAGACCACAAAAGACGCTAAAGACGAAGGTACGATGCTCTCCGGAGCTAAGAGCCGCTCCCGGGCTTCTTTCGGCAGAAGCCGCGTTAAGGAGAGCACTGTGAGCGGTACAATCGTCTTTGCGCGAAGAAGCCGCTTCTTCGGCTCCGGGAGCCGGAGAGAGCGGCAGCATCGGAAAGGTGAAGAAGGAAGCTGTACAACACTGGGATTGTGTGCGCAGCTTGCCAACTGATAGAAAACAGTACCTTACACTTTCCTGACGTTTCCAATCACATGAATATTCGATTGGAAGCTGTTTTGGACAACTTTTCTTTCCTTCATGCCAAACAATTGGCAGACCTCCGTGCAATGACCAGAACACGATGGGAGATGTTTTCTGTGCTCCCGCAGGTTTTCCTTGCCAGACAGAGTTGAAAAGCTTTCTGCTAGGATGTAGACCACAAAAGACGCTAAAGACGAAGGTACGATGCTCTCCAGAGCTAAGAGCCGCTCCCGGGCTTCTTTCGGCAGAAGCGGCGCTAAGAGAGCACTGTGAGCGGTACAATCGTCTGTGCGCGAAGAAGCCGCTTCTCCGGCTCCGGGAGCCGGAGAGAGCGGCAGCACCAGAAAGGTGAAGAAGGAAGCTGTACAACACTGGGATTGTGTGCGCAGCTTGCCAAGTGATAGAAAACAGTACCTTACACTTTCCTGACGTTTCCAATCACATGAATATTCGATTGGAAGCTGTTTTGGACAACTTTTCTTTCCTTCTTGTCAAACACTTGGCAGACCTCCGTGCAACGTCCAGAACACGATGGGAGATGTTTTCTGTGCTCCCGCAGGTTTTCCTTGCTAGACAGAGTGGAAAAGCTTTCTGCCAGGATGTAGACCACAAAAGACGCTAAAGACGAAGGTACGATGCTCTCCGGAGCTAAGAGCCGCTCCCGGGCTTCTTTCGGCAAAAACCGCGCTAAGAGAGCCCTGTGACCGGTACAATCGTCTTTGCGCGAAGAAGCCGCTTCTTCGGCTCCGGGAGCCAGAGAGAGCGGCAGCATCGGAAAGGTGAAGAAGGAAGCTGTACAACACTGGGATTGTGTGCGCAGCTTGCCAACTGATAGAAAACAGTACCTTACACTTTCCTGACGTTTCCAATCACATGAATATTCGATTGGAAGCTGTTTTGGACAACTTTTCTTTCCTTCATGCCAAACACTTGGCAGACCTCCGTGCAACGTCCAGAACACGATGGGAGATGTTTTCTGTGCTCCCGCAGGTTTTCCTTGCCAGACAGAGTGGAAAAGCTTTCTGCTAGGATGTAGACCACAAAAGACGCTAAAGACGAAGGTACGATGCTCTCCGGAGCTAAGAGCCGCTCCCGGGCTTCTTTCGGCAGAAGCGGCGCTAAGAGAGCACTGTGAGCGGTACAATCGTCTGTGCGCAAAGTAGCCGCTTCTCCGGCTCCGTGAGAGAGCGGCAGCATCGGAAAGGTGAAGAAGGAAGCTGTACAACACTGGGATTGTGTGCGCAGCTTGCCAACTGATAGAAAACAGTACCTTACACTTTCCTGACGTTTCCAATCACATGAATATTCGATTGGAAGCTGTTTTGGACAACTTTTCTTTCCTTCTTGTCAAACACTTGGCAGACCTCCGTGCAACGTCCAGAACACGATGGCAGATGTTTTCTGTGCTCCCGCAGGTTTTCCTTGCTAGACAGAGTGGAAAAGCTTTCTGCTAGGATGTAGACCACAAAAGACGCTAAAGACGAAGGTACGATGCTCTCCGGAGCTAAGAGCCGCTCCCGGGCTTCTTTCGGCAGAAGCCGCGCAAAGAGAGCCCTGTGACCGGTACAATCGTCTTTGCGCGAAGAAGCCGCTTCTTCGGCTCCGGGAGCCGGAGAGAGCGGCAGCATCGGAAAGGTGAAGAAGGAAGCTGTACAACACTGGGATTGTGTGCGCAGCTTGCCAAGTGATAGAAAACAGTACCTTACCACTTTCCTGACGTTTCCAATCACATGAATATTCGATTGGAAGCTGTTTTGGACAACTTTTCTTTCCTTCTTGTCAAACACTTGGCAGACCTCCGTGCAACGTCCAGAACACGATGGGAGATGTTTTCTGTGCTCCCGCAGGTTTTCCTTGCCAGACAGAGTTGAAAAGCTTTCTGCTAGGATGTAGACCACAAAAGACGCTAAAGACGAAGGTACAATGCTCTCCGGAGCTAAGAGCCGCTCCCGGGCTTCTTTCGGCAGAAGCCGCGCTAAGAGAGCACTGTGAGCGGTACAATCGTCTTTGCGTCGAAGAATCCGCTTCTTCGGCTCCGGGAGCCGGAGAGAGCGGCAGCATAGGAAAGGTGAAGAAGGAAGCTGTACAACACTGGGATTGTGTGCGCAGCTTGCCAACTGATAGAAAACAGTACCTTACCACTTTCCTGACGTTTCCAATCACATGAATATTAGATTGGGAAGCTGTTTTGGACAACTTTTCTTTCCTTCATGCCAAACACTTGGCAGACCTCCGTGCAACGTCCAGAACACGATGGGAGATGTTTTCTGTGCTCCCGCAGGTTTTCCTTGCTAGACAGAGTGGAAAAGCTTTCTGCTAGGATGTAGACCACAAAAGACGCTAAAGACGAAGGTACGATGCTCTCCGGAGCTAAGAGCCGCTCCCAAGCTTCTTTCGGCAGAAGCGGCGCTAAGAGAGCACTGTGAGCGGTACAATCGTCTTTGCGCAAAGAAGCTGCTTCTTCGGCTCCGGGAGCCGGAGAGAGCGGCAGCATCGGAAAGGTGAAGAAGGAAGCTGTACAACACTGGGATTGTGTGCGCAGCTTGCCAACTGATAGAAAACAGTACCTTACCACTTTCCTGACGTTTCCAATCACATGAATATTCGATTGGAAGCTGTTTTGGACAACTTTTCTTTCCTTCTTGTCAAACACTTGGCAGACGTCCGTTGCAACGTCCAGAACACGATGGGAGATGTTTTTCTG